>NC_136017.1:12805306-14157806 GCF_048128805.1 Centroberyx gerrardi | reverse complement strand
AAATGCCTCTCAAGGGGCAGCGGATGGGAGTAAATGTAATCCAGTCAGCCAGTCAGTCAGTCGGTCAGTAAGCCACACCGCTGTTCTCATTGATGACCATCTTCTCACAGCTTAAGTTTCCTTGGTGAGGCCAAGTGGTTCTCACCCACACACACACACACACACATACACAAAGATCGAGAGAGAGAGGCAGTGGGAAGATAAAGTGGTTCCACATGTGGAAGGCATGAAGAAAAGGAGGTGCATGTGACCACCCATAGAACAGGGGAATCCCAGGTGTCTCTGCCTTTGTTCTCACTTTGTGTGTGTGTGTGTGTGTGCATATATGCATGTGTGTGTGTGGGTGTATGTGTACACACCTCTATCAAAGACTGACTATGAGGATGGGAGTGGAAAATCGGCACCACACACATCACTGTACGGAGTTAGAAATAGGACGGAAAGCGTGGAACGACGAAAGTTTCAAATTCTACTGAAGTACAGCACCGTTTCTTGTGTTTCAGCATTTTTCAAATTACAAAATATATAAATATGAGGAAAAAATTTGCAAAATGCTGTATGATCGTTTGGGAAAAAGAGTCCTTAACCCTGAGTTCATCATTAAATATCACTAAAACGTATAGGATCGACTCTGTGTTATTATTTTAAATACCAACGACTTAAGTTTCCTACAGTCTTTTAAAAAATTATGTAAAGGTGTTTTAATTTTGTGCTGTCAATCATTTTGTGAGAGGATATTTTACTTTTTTTTTTCAAACTATAGAAATCTTATCTTGGAACAAAACTCTTTAAGTGTTTATAAAAATTCTGCTTTTTTTCTCTTGTTTATGAATACATTTTAATTAACGCGAATGGGAAACATTTCAAAATAAAGCACTACCCTTGCCTATGAGAAATAAAGTGTCGCTGCTTCTTCATGTTGTTTTGGAGTAAAAGTTCTCACACTGATTAACGTATTGGATATGATGACTTCTTTTGAGACAGATGAAGCACATAAAACCATTTGCCAGCAGCCGAATTGATGTGTTGTCTGCCACAGAGCTGTGGCTGGAGATGCACTGTCATTTCGTGACGCTTCCTTTTTAATTAAAGTGCAAAACGGTACGCTGCCTTCCCGGTAGCACGCTATATATTGGAAAATTACATCCTTACATCCTGGATCTTCTTCTGAAAAAAAACAAAAAAAAAACTACAGAGCCGGTAGAGGAGGAAGATTGGGTTACCGATGAACCAAGAAATATCTCTTTTTTATCCCTATGTGACATGGATGTGAACAAGGTCATCCAAGGTTGTAGATTTTTTTTTTTTTTTTTTTTAAATATGTAATTCCAGCTCTATTTTATGCTTGAAACATAGACTGAAACCTCATTTCAACCAACACTCCCATGCACAGAAACTGGAAATTGGACTTTGCTTAGACTTTGGATCCTCTGAAAAAACTGTACAACTGGATTTCTGGAACACAGTGTGGAGCTGTACAATAAAACAAAGTATCCTCTAAACTTACTTTTGGCTGGAGTAAGCTCAAGGATCTGTAAATTATTATTTTTTTTCCATATATGATCCATTTCTCTGCACAATAGAGCAACAAATTCAACAACAAAGTGAATGTTGAGGATGTTTCCCTTCACTTTTGACCTGAATACAACAGTTAACAAGGCAGTTTGCATGACATACTGTGTGTTAGCAATGCCCCCCCCTTCCCCCTCCACACACACACACACACACACACATCACCCCTCCAAATCACCCCCTGGCGGGCAGAGTAAACAAGTGGCGCTGTGTATATCCTCCATGTAATCTGGATTTAGCTTGGTGAGATCACGGCTGTTGGAGCAGAGAGCCCCTGGACGCTCAGCTGCATTGTGGGAGGTTCCCTCTCAATGCCACCTTTGTCTGTGTGTGTGTGTGTGTGTGTGTGTGTGGTGTGGTGTGTGTGTGTGTGTGTGTGTCTGAGATAGTGCGGTCCAGTTGACAGCCCATCAAAAGCCATGAGTCAAGTTCAGCATACTACTACTCTTGAAAACACACACACACACAACGATGCATGCACATACACACACACACACACACACACACGCACCAGACCAGGGTCAAATAGTACTTGCAAATAATTCTTAATGTTTCTTAAGAGTGTTTCTCTCTCTCTCCCTCTCTCTCTCTCTCTCTCACACACACACACACCACACCGCAGATGTTATTCCAAGTCAAGTGAGTCAAGTGCAAAGGAGGATTTGACCTCTCGACAGTTCACAGACAAACCAATAATATTTGGACAGAGTGACGATCAACATTTCATATTTTTGGTATTTCTTCATATCGTACATATTCTTTTTTTTGTTTGTCTCAGTAAATTCTACTTTTGCTCATTTGCATACCTTCATAATGCTGTAATCCATACTTTTTTTTTCATACTTTTTATATATACATTTCTGCTTAACATATGCTGATGTTGAAATTGTCAATTGTGTGTAACCCTCATTTGCAGTATTCTACAGTGCCTATAGTGTATTTTTTCTTTGGTGTCTCCTGCTACTTTATGCTGCCGCAACAAATTTCCTCATTACAGTTTCATCTTATCTTAACTGCACTTCTTTCGTCCAATCAGAAATTGAGTGAAACCTCATAGAAGGCATTTTCTCAGCACTTTTGGTTAAAGTGAACAAAACACTCTATTAATCTTTTTTTCTCTTACATTTGAAGTGCCGGTCGGCTCATCGGTGGATGGACAGACTTAAGACCTACATCATGTATTCTCAATGCGACGGATTTGACTCCTGGCTTCCTGCCTTAGTTGCACTCCGTCTCTTCTCCACACCCAGTATATCCTTTCACTCCACACTGTATACTATTTAAAACAGCACAAACGTTAGAGAAATCATCTTTACATTTGGAAAAAAAAGTTGAAACGCTAAAAGAGGAGGGTGCCTACCAACTAAACAGTTTCATTTCAAAACACTTGCAGATAAAACAGACATTTTATGAGACTAATGATCAATAAGTTGCAGCCCACAGTTGGGTGAACTGACTAATTTTATTTTTACTTAATTTACTGGGCGCACAGTGAGAAAATAGATAAGAAAAGCTATTCTGATTGCAGCGTGCTTACTCCCAACTGCATGACAAGTGGTGCAATTTTGCATTAAATCTAAAAACAAGGGGGTCTCTGATGGGGGGTCCCACAGCCAAATGAGGATCTAATTTAGATTTTTTTAAAAGTTTGAAACCCCCTTGAAAAAGTACCTCTCTCTCCCTTCTCTCTCCGCTCTTCTCTCTTCCTCCCTCCCCCCCTCTCCTTCCATTCTGGAGGCAGCAGCTGGGAAGGAATTACTCTAAACTTCTCTACTTAGCACCGCCACCGTCACAGGGCAGTGATCTAAGAAGCTCTTTTAAATGGGCTGCCGCTCTGTGTGTGTGTGTGTGTGTGTGTGTGTGTGTGTGTGTGTGCGTGCGTGCGTGCATGGGTGTGTGTTAACCCAGGGTTTCTTTTCCTGCCGTTTTGCACATGCTTGTATATCTCTGCATGGGTGCATTTCTTTGTGTCCTGGGCACTGTGTGTGTGTGTGTGTGTGTGTGTGTATCTGTCTGTCTGTCTGTGTCATGGCATAATTGAATGAATTTACCACATAAAAGCTGCCTTTTTAAAGATAGTGTTTATTGCTGCCTTGTTTACGTCTATTTTCCAGATACACACTCTGAAAACTTCATTTGCACGGACTGGTGAAGTTCTAACAGCCTCTCGGTTTGATTGACAGGTTGTTAGCTTGTGTGTTTCTGGGGGAGAGAATCCAGTTTGCCCTGCTTTCATGCCCTCTGCACAGCCTGCCAGTGACAAAATGTGTGTGTTGTGTGTCACCCTAATCTCCTGCATCCTATAGTGCTGCACTGTAATACACAACCTTTGTTTTCTTGCATTGATGTAGTGGAAAATCAAAAGATGGGGAAAGTATGAACTCCAGTTGACAGACAAACATACAAAATAATACTGATTTAGATTTTCCCATAACTTAAATCTGTTTGAAACTTTTAACTATAATGTATACTATGAATTTGCATCATACAGATTTAGATTTGCTGGAAAAGGCGGGTAAACGGACTTTCCCAAATACAATAAAGCTCAGAAAGTGAGATACGGTGTGGTTAT
This sequence comes from Centroberyx gerrardi, assembly GCF_048128805.1. Lineage (NCBI taxonomy): Eukaryota > Metazoa > Chordata > Actinopteri > Beryciformes > Berycidae > Centroberyx > Centroberyx gerrardi. The sequence continues at coordinate 14,153,662 of NC_136017.1, read as the reverse complement.
CTTCCACTGGACTGTGAGTCACTGCTGCCACATGCATGACTCCTTGGCCAAAAGCGTCATTAGATTTATTCCGAGTGTCACCCCAGCCAAAAACGCGGCATGTGAAATGTTTGTGAGCGTAGTGAATGAATAACAGTTTGGGACAAAACAGCACAATATGAGTGTGCGTGGAAGTCTAAAGGTCACCGTGCACTGGCAACTTTCTGAGGCAATGCAAATAGGGCTGTATGATGGGATGGGCTGCTGGATGGAGCACAGTGTGTGTGTGTGTGTGTGAGTGTGTGTGTGTGTGCATGTATAAGAACAGAAATACCCATACTTCTAAGCCTATTTCTGACGCCCATGGTGCCTCGTGAATTTAACTTTCCTCCAAGAGAAGAAGAATAATCCTATTCTGCTTCTACAAAACTTTATTGGGAGAGGGAGGTTTCTGGTGTGTTTATGTGTGTATATGTGTGTCTGCTGGTTAGTGGTTTTCCATTGTATTGGGTTTTTTTTTTTTCTAGAAGAATACAAGCCTCGCTGTCTCCTTTATTCACATGAAGTTTAACCCCCCAAATTCAGCATGGGTTACGCACCCTTTGCTGTAATTTGTGGATATTATATAACACCATTGTTCTTCTCATTGGGGGGAGGCTGATAATGCCTCGTTTTGTGTGTGTGCGTGTGTGTGTGTGTGTGTGTGTGTGTGTGTGTGTGCTCAACCTCGCTCTCTCCTACCTGCTATGAATCCAACTCGGCTCTCTCCCCCCTTTTAAACGGCGAGATTTCCAGTGTGTATTCTCCTTTTATTGCTTTCATTTGCATATAAATTAAATCCATATTGTGCCTGCGAGGCAGACTATGCTAAGTATGCAAACGATCCCTGGCTTTTCTTTGTTTTACAGATAAACCCTCGGCTTCCTAAATGACAAGGTGGGAGGGGGGGGGGGGGGGGGAGAAAAAAAATCCTCTCACTGTTTCATAATTGTATGAATTTTAAATACACTGTCATAAGACCCTCTTCCACATTCACAGCGGGGAATAAAACTATTATTATAATATTAGAGTTTGGAGTTAGCTGACCCGTGAAGAGCCGAGCAGGCAGGCCCTCACCTCTGTTCACACATGCAGGCCAGATGGCCAAATAGCCAGAAATTAGAAATACATTAGGTCTATATGTGCTTCAGAAACTTATTGACAACCTCTCACTTGCTTTAGTGTGGTGATGAAAACCAAAATGTGGAAAAACTATCTCAAAGACTCTTCATCTGATGTAAAATACTTTCTCTGGTACAAACTATAAACAAAATATCAAATCTAGCCCAGTTATTGTTTATGGCATAAACCAATGGGTTCTCAAATAGACGCACATTACAGCCACAAAGCCCCATTTGATCAGATTTAGTCCCTGGGACCCATATGGGAAGATTTGTGTTGTATTGATTTATCATTGAACTGTATAGCTGTCTAGACTGGAGAGGAGATAAAAGTGGTGAAAGCTGTGACTCTTATGCTTTCTCTATCTGGGATGATTTCTAGTGAAAAAACAAATAATATGACAAACTATTCCTTATTTTGCTGGGGACCCCCTGGAACCTGTTCAAGGACCTCTGGAGGTCCCCAAACCCCACTATGAGAACCACAGGCTTAGCCCATACAGAAAGGCTGCTATGGAGCCTGCTTTATAGTTTACCTGCACCAAGTCTGACTCGATCTGCTGTCGGCTGTCTGCATTGGGAGTTAAAGATGAACTGCATTTAAAGCAAAAGCCATATCACCATTAAGGAAAAATAACATAATAGGCCGATAATAATTAGTAATGTAACAGTTTTCCGTCTGAACAAATTATTTACTCACACTTTTGGGGATTTTTCAGCCCATTTCACTTTTTCTTGCCCTCAGTAGCCTAAATAGCCTGAATCACACAATAACATTTTACTCCACTACACGTACACTCTAAAACATGAATGCATAACAGACAGGAAGTATCGGCACCGTCTCACTCATAAGGGATATTAAATCAATAAAATAATATTGCCTTTCTCTTATTGTTTTATTAACTTCAGCATAGATGCAACTCCTAATAGAAAATAATAGCCTACTTTATGATTATGCTCCATAACAATAAACGTGGCGATATCTGCGTATGATTAGGCCTACATTTACTGTGAGGACCTTTACCTTTGAGGCATAACTAAATCAATAAATACCCAATATTTTAAATAGGCTACTATACTAGACTAGATATTAATTAAAATGTGTATAATACCCTGTAATAACACCAAAACAAGCACTGGACCGCTGTGATGTTACTGTCACACACTTGTTGAAATCAATTATTAATGCGCGATGCTGCGCGCTTATTAAATGTGTTTGCTATAGGCAGAGCTGAACATAAACGCAACAACAGCTGAAATAATTAAAACGCCTGAAACGAGGAGGCCGTGAACCCTGCGCCTCCTCTGCAGACCACACAGGCTCGTTAGCTCTTCATTAAATAATCCGATCTGATATCAGCTGTATAGGCGACATAACAAACAGCAGTAATATGACCGCGACAGTCAATATACTGTATGATACACACTTGGGTAGAGTCGTACATAGAAAAGGTCAATCATTTCATCCATTCAGTCTTAAAATCCATTTAATTTTTTAAAGCAAGTGGGAAAAAAATCTGCCCTTTAGTTTCCAATGCAGTCTGACTTGCTGTAGAATTTTCTATAGGCTAATATAGCAAATATCTTGAACCAAGGCGGGAAAAATCAAGAAAATGATTGAAACAAGTTGCATTGGAAACAAGTGAAATTATTCCGCCCTCAGGCAGATTTTTTTATTTTTTTTATCATGTTTTATCAGAAAAATACGATTTTAAGGCTCGGATTTAGATGAAATGACTTGCTAAGATTGACATTTTTAGGCCGAAAGGCTGCATTGGTGAAAATAATACACACGTTGCAACTATGTATGAAATTAGCAGAAGGTGGACTTGATATTAGCCTTTAAATGAGCAGCATTGCGGTTAAGCATCTGTGTTAGAGCTGCATGATGCAGCAGTGAACAGATAGATGCGAAACAGATAAAGTTGCAGTATATCGGCTGTGAGAGAGCGACTGAGAAATGAGAAATGTGAATGCATCTCCAATAACTAATTATAACAGACTGCAGGGAGGGAAGGAAGGAAGGGAGGAAGGAAGGAAGGGAGAGAAAGAAAGAAAGAAAGAAAGAAAGGCAGAAAGAAAGAAAGAAAGAAAGAAAGAAAGAAAGAAGGAAAGGAAGAAAGAAAGAAAGGAGGGACAAAAATTAGAAAAGAAGGAAAGAAAAGATGGAGGAAAGTAAGAAAGAGTAAGGAAGGAATGAAGGGAGGGAGGAAAAAATAAAAATAAAAATAAAAACAAACAAACAAATGTGGGACAAAAATGAGGGAAGAAAGAAAGAATAGATGGGGAAGAAAGAAAGGGTAAGGAATGAAGGGAGGGAGAGAAGAAAGAAAGAAAGAAAGAAAGAAAGAAAGAAAAAGAAAGGAGGGACAAAAATAGGAAACAAAGAAAGAAAGGATGAGGGAAGAAAGAAAGGGTAAGGAAGGAATGAAGGGAAGGAGGGAGGAAAGAAAGAAAGAGAAAGAAACAAAACAACAAACGATGGGACAAAACTGAGGGAAGAAAGAAAGAATAGATGGAGGGAAGAAAGAAAGGGTGAGGAAGGAAGGGATGAAGGGAGGGAGGGAAGAAAGAAAGAAAGAAAGAAAGAAAGAAAGAAAGAAAGATGAAAAGAGATGAAAAACAATAGAGTGAATAGTAAACATAGCTGTCCGACTAACTCTTGAAATCACTCTTTGTTTGTCTGACAGTGATTAAATGGTAAATAATAATTTGAGTAATCTCTGACCTCCAGACAGTAATAATCATGAAGCATTACAGCCTCCAAACACTATATCAATTATATTTAAAAAAAACAAAAAGGTTAATTTATACTGTTTTCCCTCACAAGAGCCTGTCCTAATATAACTTCCATCATCTTGAGACTATTGAGATTGTCATTAGAAGGAAAAGTTTTTGTATGATAATAAACAATGTCACTCCAGCATGATTTCTCTGGAGTATAATCCATATTAGTGTTTTCAAGGCGTACTAATAATTCTCCAAAGAACCCTGTTTAAAAATTAGTAAAATTCTGAAATACATTGTTGAATAATAAGATAATTCTGTAGTCAAATATACAAACAACTCTCACTATACTGGGACCTTGTAGCTACACATAGGGTCCCTGTATGACGACTTGTTTTGTCTGCTCCGCCTGACCTTGGGGTGCTGGCCTTTGATTCGGAGCTAGACACAAAGGCACACACACACACACTCTCTCTCTCTCTCTCTCTCTCTCACACACACACACACACACACGTCATGTCACGGAGTTCACAGCCAGGCTCTATCAAACCTGAACCTGGGGTCACATGAGGCCGAACGGGCCAAATGAACCCCATGGAGGACAGGCTGGTTCCCTCTAAAACATGATGATATAGGACGACACTGACAAGCAGACATGTTGTTGTCAGATCTCTTCAGTAATTCCACCCATTTTATTTTGGCTCCTCCAGACAGCCTGCCTTCTCTCTGAGTGAAAGTAACAGATATGAAATCTTGTAAATGCCCAGAATAGATGAATAGGTGAAATGTTATCCATTATAGTGAAACAACCGGTGTCTGATTTTGCTGAAAGAGGAGCAGTGGGGGGAGGCCTGTGTGTGTGTGTGCGTGCGTGCGTGTGTGTGTGTGTGTGTGTGTGTATTTGTGTCCCTACACCATGATTCTCAAATATCAAAATAATAAAAATTTCGAATTTCAAATAATCCCTATAGGTAGTCTATGTGGTTAAAGAATTTAAAAGCGTGTAAGTTTGCTCCTTTAAATTTGCCGTGTGAACTTTATATGCCCTTATATATTTTATGTTCTCATGTATGTATTTTATAAGGATGTTGGAAGGTCTTGTTAACATAATGATTGGTATGTGGTTTCGTTAAAACACATTTAACTGGAGTCTACAAGCTGAAAAATAACAACAATAATAATAACACTAGCAAACACGTAATATTTTAAAAACTTTTTATGAATTTCTCCCTACAAATTTCAATTAAATTACTCAAAAGGAAGCATTACCACTTAATAATAAATCGGTATAATCCCTGGCTGAAATCATGATGAATAATAATTGAATAATTGTCTCCGAATTATCTCCGAATAGTGCAACAGAAAGTCATGGCGCATCAATGCTTCAAATAGAAAACAAATAAATAAATCTAGTCCAGCAATCTAATGTTTTCTTTTTTTATTTCAGACTACATATCTCTGAACATATTAAAATCTTTGGCTTGGTTGAGTCTGTGAAATGACGTGTTGAAGGAAATATGGCGCAAACATGGAGAGGGACAGAGAGCACAAAACCTAGAGCCAATCAGACACTTACTAAAAAACAATGAGCGACATTATAATATTATATAAAGAAATGATAAAAATCTCCAGCAAGTAGGGATCGTATGAGAGATAGCCTATGTACCCCTTACCTGAAATTAAATATATACAACATGATAACTGTGTGGCTATATAAACTTTAATAACGCTCGATCATTTATATAATTATGTCCATATACTGTTACCATAAACAGAAATCTGTTCTTTTTAAATAGCGTTTCCCCCACTTCCAGTCCAAATGGTATTTTTTAATCTCCAAAAGCCAAAAGCGAGGCAGCGGCCCCCAGTCTGTAAAGAGTCCGGGCCGCCAGCCTACTCGCTGTCCTCCTTCTCTTCCTGCACGGTGGTCGTTGAATGGTTGTAAAGTCCTTGGGCCATGAGCTGCAGGGCCAGGCCGTTCTTGTAGCCGCTGGCCTTTTTAATTTTCGCCCGCTTATTCTGGAACCAGATTTTAATTTGGGACTCGTTCAGGTTGAGTTCCTGGGCCAGAGACTGTCTCCGCTGCTCCGTTATGTACCGGTTGGCCTGGAACTCCGTTTTCAGTCTCTGCAGCTGCTCGGCCGTGAACGCCGTCCTGGGCCGCTTGTCCTCCTTCTCGTTTTTCTTCTTTTTCAGTTTCCGTGTCCTCGGGCCTGGTGTGGAAACAACAATGGGACGAACACGTAAATGTCAGCAAGTGCTGCACAGCACACACAAATATAGCCTAGCTACTAGAGGCCTCACAAAGTCCCTGCATCTATTGTGATTTACCACCAAAACTTATAAAGTTAGATCGACTGAACGTCTCACCGATGACTGACAAGATATTATTATTATTTGGTCAACACGAGAAATTATCAGACGCAGGTCACCGCTTAGAGGAAACATTGTGCCTGAATGTTCCCCTGAATGCTCTTTTTTTTATTTTTATTTTTTTTTAGATATGGCTTTCAAATACATTTCTGATATTTCTGCTTGATCTTTACTCTCCATTATAATGATAAATACTACAAGATCAAATTTGGACTGACTTTGGCTAAGGTATGGCAAGTGCCACACCCTGCCATACCCAATTAACGCCCATGGGCCTCGTCCCAAACCACCATCAGCCTTTACAGCCTTTACAGCCTGCATACACATTCAACAAGACTATTCAAACTCTCACCAATGAATTCTCACTTTTAGCTAGAAATGACCTGCTAAAATATGAAGATACATCCTACTGCCTGCTAACTAATTGAATGCAAAGGTGACTATTATCCTATCAAGTAGCCTAATTAAGCAATAAATGACATGGGGCCATAGATTATAGTGATTTTACAACAGCTGAGAGGCGTGGTTACGGTAACACACTATTGTATTAAAAAGGACACGAATGTTCAAAGATATCTTATTTTAAATCAATAGCTTAATAATTAAATAATAATGATAATAATAATAATTAAATAATATTTTTCCGTCAAGCAACATAGTTCCTGGACGTGGTTGCAAAGTGACGCATGATTAGCGTTATGACTGTTGATTAATTAATATTTAAATTAAGTGTTATGAGGTCACATGTGTGTTTATGGGGTATTCTCGAGTAGGCTGGAAACTCAGCCAATCAGAACTGAGGACCGAAACTATCCGTTTGATAAAACTCAAGTAGGCCTAACACCAGAAATACAAAATGAAAAAATCCATGGGCGTCAATTAGGTATGGAAAGATGTGGGAGTCGCCACAACTTAACTTGATTTCAAATTTAATCTTGTAGTTTTGATCATTATGATGGGAGGGCAAATTTATCAATACACATTATAATGTTACTATCCATTGTGCCATAATCCAACGTGAGCATTTATATACAGGCCCAATTCAGAGTTTAACAGAATTATATACTATCATGCAAATTAGTATACCATAGGAAAATCGAAGTAGGTACCATAGGAAAAATCGCCAAAAATGTATTTAGGAGACATATCTGAAAAAACACACCAGGGGAGCATTCAGGACCAATGTTCTCTCTAAAGCTGTGTCTAATTATTTATCACAGTGATCAAATAATAATATATTGTCAGTCATCAGTCATTGCTCCACCTTGTCCCCAGGAATTTAGTTGATAGAAGCAGGTTTGGACGTTATGCTGTACTGGATTCAGGGACTTTGCAGCAGCTTATAGTGTTTAGTGAAGGGCCGCCCCTGTAAAAGTCTGATGCATCACATCTGACTCATTACCTCGCCAAAACAAGCAGTCACCCGCTGCCATGGTTCAAATGAAATAAGCTGCTTTTGACCAGAGTCCTACTGCAGATTCACAGCAGCACAAGTCCACATCAACAGAGTGCGCTCTATAAAAAACCTCAATATCCTTTAATACAGAAGGATGACTAGGTTTAGCATGTAGCTGGCTGCAGGCATGAGGGAAGATCTGGCCTAAATGCACCAACAAAAGTTCACTAGCAAAAATGTAATAGTAATTTATGCACACTACAGCTAAATGGAGCATTATCGTTAGCGCACAACTCACATTATTTACATATTATTGATATTATCTATACTTTGAGTAGCTATACCGGATGCTTTACGCATAATAAAATGTAGCATCTTACTTGCATCGTGTCTATGTAGAGCTGAGTGACGTGAGATGGTTGTTCATTTTAACCAGAACTCATTTCACACATGGACAAGTAAAGTGATACTGAAAGAAAGAATAACCCTAAATTTTATATTGTGTCATTAGTTGCTAAAAAAACCCCATAAGAGGGCCCTTGACCTTCATGTCCCTCACTTTAAACATCAAACATCAAACACAGTAAAAACCATCATCACCATCATCATCGCAACGCAAACAACCATCAATATAAACAAAAATCAGTTACATTTTCAGAAAAGTATTCATCTAGTCTATATTTTTCCCTGAAAATACCTCATATAATTTACATCGGTTTGATACAACTTACTATGTTATGAATTTACATCATAAAGATTCAATCTAGTCTAAAAAGACGTTAAACTGCACAGATAGAAAGGTGGTAAAGTGTGTTTTGGTGGGTTTACCCTTCACTACATCTCTGATCACATAAGGAAACGAGAATTCAGTTGTGGGTAAAACAAAATGCATACACAGTTAACATCCTAGCGCTCCTTAGCCTGTTAGTCGCTTGTAATGCTGACGATCCAGGAGTCTCGAGGTTAGTAAATATAAATGTGTAGGAACGACCAGGCCTGGGATTAGGACTTCATCTTTGTTCTGTGGTTATTATGAGTTACATAACGATTTAGAAACGCACCCTCGTGTAGCTGTAAATAACAAGCTTACACACTCTTTTAACTCCTCTAATTTTGTCTCAAGACAATTGAACGCCTGCCTTCTCTGGTCCAATTTATTGGCCCACAATCACAAAAGCAGTCGGGATAATTGAAGTCAACACAGGATTTTGAATGAATGAATGAGCTAAGCTAGTAAAACTCTCAGTCCAAGGCTTATAAGGGGGAAGAAATTTAAATGGTTTACGGAAAATAATTATTGCAACAATTACTGTCATAAAATATTCTTTTTCAAACTGACTCATTACAATGGCTACTAAATGGCTAATGAAATACTGACCCAATCCATCAGTCATCTTTTCTGACTATGAGGAAGAAACTAGTTTGGCCTAAATAGCAATTTAAAAACAAACGTTCAAAACAATGGGTTCAATGAGGCATACATGCTTAATGTAAACGTTGGATTGCTATATAAACGTCCGTTTCTATATAACAGTCCGTTAAGACCTCAACGAAAAATCACTCTTATAATATTTATGTATAGGGACTTGAAAGTGTCTGGTACACAAAAGTGGGTTTATAGTGACCCTATCGTACCAGAAAGCCTTTTTAAAAAAAAAAAATCTCATATCACTATAATATTCCTGTAATATCCCTATATTGACTTTAAGTTTCTATTTTCTATTTTCTATAGTAGGGCCTACTCTACTAAAATTATAATTGTTATAAAATGATACCATTTCTGTTAAAAAGTATTTTTTAATGTGATGCATAGACAAGCCAGAAAGAGCAGGACTGAGATTTTAGCTATAATCTGCTATAATATCTTGCCACGCCGAATTATGGTTGTTAACTTTTAATATTTAATAACTATTTATTACATTGTTAGTCTTCGATGGCGACTAGAAACAAAATAGGTCTGATTCTAAAAACGATGCTCTCCCATTCAATAAATGCCCCATACTCTCTTTTCCTATAGCGTTGTGTAAAAATACATAGCCTATATTTCCACAGGGCATGGAAACGACGAAGGCCTAAAATTACACTTATTAGAGAAGTCTTAAGGATACTGGCATGACGACCGCATTGTGCAATAGTGTGATGCTATTGATTCCCTTTGTGCTCACTTGATGCATAGGCCTATTCTAGAAAGATAAACTACACTACACTGACACAAACTGACACTACACAATGGGTCATAACGTGTAGGCTACACTCTCGCCGTTATGTGTAGGCCTGTGTGTGTGTGTGTGTGTGTGTGTGTGTGTGTGTGTAATAATTGCATGTTTTACGTAGGCTTTGGCTGTACTTATCAGTTTTGCTACTTCCCCTTACAATTATGAATAAGGTAGACTGGAGCCTCATGAATATATGACTGGACACAGAGAGATCCTATAACGAAAAATCACTATACATCACTATAACACTCCCATAATATTCATATGCTGTGTCTGTGATACTGAACAGTGAGTTAACCTGGTATTTTTTTTATTCCCTATGGTATCACTATAATATTACTTATAAGGACTTAGGCCTATATGTTTGCTGTAATATTTGTATAATAACCTTTAAAGTTGGTTTTATAAAACGGATACTGCCGGTCCTTAGTTCTGATTGGCTGAGTCGCGCGCGAACCCGTTGCAAAATAGGCCTATACCTGATAATTGCACACCTGTGACCGCATCACAGTAAATTTAAACATTAGTGCGCTAACCGAAAATCACCACTCATACCACTATTTAGGCTATGTGTCGCTTAGCAACCACATTGTTTAGCTACTGTTCATGGACTATAGGCTACTGCTTCAAGGAATAAAATAATATTTAAGTAGCCTAATTATTGCTGATTTAAAAAAATAAAGAGTTATTGGCCATTCGTGTTCTTTTTTTTTATTACAGTAGTGTGTTACCACCGTTTTATAAAAGCAAGAAGCCATTCAAGGCAGAGGGTTTACAGTGATTTTTAGAACAGCCAGGTGTCAGGCACAGCGTGGAGGATTACTATAGTTTACTATAGGGCATATATACTATAATACCATGGAGAAAAACAGAGAAGTCAACATAGTACGCTGTCAACAATGTTTCCCAGCAGCAAACACACCTTCAAACATCCCATGCAGTCTAATTCGGGGACTACTAGCGCCTTACCAGATGAGGGCCGGTCCGAGTACCGTGTACAGTAAACCCAAGCGGGCCATAACAGCGGTTGGGATTCTTTAGCGGGCGGAGATCCTCCATTGCTGCCACTCACAACCACAATTGACGAGGGGCTGTCTGTGTATCTGGTAGTCCCGTTGCCCGCCGGCTCGCCTTGTTTCGACGAGTTCTGCTTCGAGGACGGCGAGGAAGACGTCGACGAAGAGGAGGAAGGCGAGGAAGAGGTGCTGTCGCTGCTGCAGTTGGAGTCCAGGCAGAGGCTGCCGGCGTGAGGCGGCCTCGTTATCAGCGGGTTGACGTTTTCTCTGCCCGGCGTCTGGCTCCGCTCGCGGCACCCCGACTCCTTTTTACAGCCAAAGTCCGGCCGGAGGATGTTGTCGATGAAAAAGTTCGTGGTTCTGTGCCCCTGCTGAGCGGCCTGATGGGGCAAAATCATCGGAGGAGACGGGAGGTTTGGCGACAGGGACATGCTCTCCTCCTCGGTCGAGTCCCGGCCGTTGTTTGGGTCCTTTTGCTCTTCCATAGTAATAACGGTGGGACGACGAAAATTCGGCCCGCTTTTCCACACCAAACTCCACTTGTTGCTCACTCTCCCTCCCCCCTCCGGTATCCAAATTAGACGGACAGCATGTAAAACAAGCCTCTTCGCTACAATAAAACGAAGGTGTGATAAATACCTGTGTTACTTTGGAATATCATCTACACCGTCGACATGTTGTCTCCTAATAGCCTTCCAAGACCTGGCACGAGCGAACAGCTCCACATTACCGGTGTCCCTGCCTCTCCCCGATGCAGCATAATGTGTGTGTACGCTCTTTCTAAACTCTCCTAAAACCGTTATCTCCCCCCGCACTGACTTGTGTGTGTTTTTTTTCTCTCTTACACCCAACCGGAAGCACGTGTGCGCGTACACACGTGCAGCGGACCAATCAGGGGTGGCGATCGTCCCTGTCACAAGTGACGACATCCAATCAGGGTTTAAGATTGCCTGCACGCGCGCGCGCACACATAAACACGTAGTGGATGGATTTTATACGCCGCAAGCACGAACCCAACGCACACACACACACACACACACACACACACACACACACACACACGCACACACACACACACTGAGCAAAACAAAAACAACAGCGACACAGCCAATAAATAAAATAATAGCAATCATGATGGTATTAAAGTTCATTTCTCATTTAAATACACATCCATAAATCGAGTGTTGGGATTAATAGACTTTTTTTTCCTTCTACAGATCACTTAGACATCGAAAGAGGCCATAATGGAGGTCATCTCATAAGAATTCAAATATTGTCCATTTAGCCAAGGCACTAACCGCCTGTATGACTGGGCCAGTTGTTTGTCTCTCAGTGTAATGTAGACATCTTTCACAGGCTTGACTCATCATAGTATTAAAACATCCTGCGGCTTTTGCTGGGCATGCCTTTTATTTGTTGACAGGGCAGCGCGGAGAGGACGGTTAATTAGCCTAGAATAATAAAAATAAAGGTGATAAGACTGCCATTTGAAAGAAAGAAAGAAAGAAAGAAAGAAAGAAAGAAAGAAAGAAAGAAAACATTGCGGATCAAAAGTCATTGATTAGGCCTGTATATCACAACACTCAATAATTCTCAAAGTTAAAAATATGTGAAATATTTGATAGCAAATCCAATGCAATTGGCATTTTCTTTTTACAGATTTCCAGACGCATCTATAATGCGGCCTGTGTGAAGCATAGGCTTTGGTACCATCTGTTAGGCGTATTTATAATGTAGACATTCAGTTATGGGACAATATCTTTCCATGCCCTCACAACATTTTACATGCGCATAAACTGATATTGAAAATGTCATGGGGCAAAATGAAGTTTATAGACACACATCTCGGCCTACAAACTGACAGTAAACACTTATTATAGGATAGTAATAATAACAGTATTAGCTAACTTTTTTAATATCCGCAGAATGAGAATAAAATGACAACGAGCTCTAATTGGTGATTTGAAGGAATAATATTAATAATGATAATAATAACACCGTGAAAGTAGGGACGGGTTGATGCTGAGCACACGTGCGTTGAAATCTTTATCCCACAGGCCGGAGTGGGAAGCCATGGCTACTTAATTAAATTCCAATTAGGACAGTATCAATATGCTGTTTAGCTGAGGCGCCATTGTGGGTAAATGAGCACTCAGTCTGCTCTTATCTGGCCCGCAAAGAGAGGCTCCTTGAGAGGGGCTGCAAAAGATAATTTATAGCTTTTAATTAGTCTTCATTCCGCCCGATCAGCCCGGTGCTCATCACCGGGAGAGGGGGGAATAAAACCCCAGTCAAAAGCGCTGTCACCGGGCCCTGGCAGGGCCCTTAATCAAAGTGAAGCAGGGGCCGCGCTACAAGCCACGTAATTTCCAAGGTGCTGATAAAGCTTGTTGAATAATAGCGGGGGCCCTCGGAGACACCATTTACAGAAATGACTTTATTGACGGCTTAACGTTGGTAATTCATTTTACCTTTCATGTGTTGGGACCCGGATTTGTCGCCGTAATAGGATGATAAATGCACTGACGGATTGCAGCCCCTGTTTTTATTGAGTAGCCTATATAGGTGCCGGGGTACCTAGGCTGCAGCAGGTGCGCGCGCGCGTTCAGCACACACACGCGCGCGCGCACACACACACACACACACACACACACACACACACACACAGACACACACACACTTATAGTCTCACTGTTGAAAAGCTGATGCTCTGCTCTGTCTGAACGTAAAGGCATGACGGTGTGTTCAGGTTCCATACCTGAGTTGAGAAAATCAAGTTTCCACGTTTTTTGTACTCGGATTCACTGGGCTTGTGTTTTCTTCTAGACTGTATTAAGTGATAATACACTAACACCATTTGCAGGAAATGTACAGTAATGGTCACTTACCCCAAGACCAAGAGTATTTTTCTACATTTTTCTTATTATTTCTTAATCTTTCTGCTCCTCATAGTAGTTTTCCTTACATTTCTTCACCCCCAATTTCGTTCTAGTCGTCTCTCCTCATCCCGGCTTGATATTGTCCACATTTACTCGAATATGCCGGCCGTGTATCATGGCCAAATTACAGGCCTAAAGAAAGAGGAGGCTGTATTTTACAGTTATCGCTGGAACCGCGTTCAAACCTGGCAACACTCTTGTACTTCAAGTGGTTTGCTTCACGTTATCTCCGGGAATGTTTTGGAAGACAAAGGAAACAACCCTAACGAAAAAACACTATATTCCTATAATATTCCTATCGGGATTTTAAGTGCATGTGGTACTCTATAGTGAGTTTATAGTGACTTTATTGTACTTAATGGTGTTTTTCACCTCCTATGGTATCACTGTAATATTTCTATGGGAACCTATGGAGTGTCTGTGATATTTGTACTATTATAGGGTTCCTGTTCTTTCTCGTAAAGGAAAAAACGCAGACTGTCACCCAGTTGCTAATTACATTTTAAATGATCCTGATACTAAGCTGCAGACTGTTATGGAAGCATAAAGGCATGATGTAGAGACACGAGGAAGGCCTGCATGAGGTTCAGTGTCAGAATCATCTGCTGTAAAACAGAAACAAGCAAGTTATGAAATTTACTGAGAGAGGTTAAATGGAGGCATCACATGTCTTAAATGTCCAATTTTTACCAAGATGAGTTGGTTTAATTTCAGTCTAAATGTATTCAAGCGGGTTTAAAACAGAAACAGCATTTTAACCATGCACATTTTTGTTAGGCTTATTTAGCCTATTGTAAAGAGAATACATTTGATTTGTTTGATTTGGTTTTAATGGCGTCCTCTGTCTTCAAATAATAAATCAACAAATATTCGACATGGTTTTTCTTTTCTTTTCAACAGTAAATAGGGCTGCGCTGGTAATGAACCATAACCTCCACAACACAGAAAATCCCTGCATCTTATTTCATCGGCATGAAACCTATAAACATGAACCGCAAAAGCGAAATTCTGGGAGTCATTTAGGAAATAAAAATGAAATGCACATGATTATTACATATTGATATATCATTTTCTGTACTTTAAAAGTCTTTAATGATCAATTGGCAATTTCTTTTTTTTCTTTTTTTTACTGAGGCTGTTTTTTGTCTCCCAAAATTTCACTTTTGTGGATCACATTTAGGTATCCTGCCTAGAAAATAAGATGCAGGGCTTCTCTGTGTGGTGGAGGGTATGGATTTATTATACCCATTTAGTTTCAGGTGGATCTAGTCTGTTTGTACAAACTAAAAAAATCCTTCTGATTGTTAGATGGGTTAAAATCCATAGGCCACTGTGTAGAAACCAAAGAGTTGTCATGGAAGACAGAGGCAATAGTTTCTGTCTCTCCTGTGTAGAGTTGCATGGTTGTGCTGCCACCTAGTGGAGGAAGAGGGGAACTAGAGTCTGTTTCATTTTTTAGATAATTCAGGAGAATCCATCTCAGACTGCTGACATGTATGTACTGTCTTTTCCTCCCAGCCAAGGCAGGTTTCTACTCTACATAGGAATATTACAGTTAAATAGCATAAGGGATAGTTACATCCGATCTTGCTTATTAGTAAAATAACAGTAGCCTAATTTAACAGTGTGGTGAGTAGTTTTTGTTTTGCTGAACAGTCAGTTGTTTGAGTAAAAGATTTCTGTGGCTCAGTGGTTCCCAAACTGGCAACCAGGAACCTTCATGAGTCTTTTAGGAGGTTGCAAGGGATCCACAGCAAAATCAGGATTAGTTTAAATTTAGTCTTATTGGATTCACTTGAAGTTAGCACAAGGAGAGAATGTATAATACGATGACTAGTCTGATCAGAGGTTTCACTCTCTCCAGTTATCTCCCACCTGCAATAGAGACAACCAAAATCCTCTCAGATGGAGATCCTGGGACAAAGCTATTATCAAATGAGGATCTGTGGTCTAAAGCATATCTATATGGAAGTGATTGATATGAAAAAGTGTGGGAACCCCTGGGCCAAACGACCTGATAATGCTGTTCAGCTGTTCATTCCTCTCTGAAAAACTGGGAAAGAACAGAAAATATATTACTTGGGTGACATCTAGTGGCTGTGATGTGTAAGTTGCTTAGTCATGTTTGATATGGGTTTCACTTGAGACATTATCATATGGCATGCATACATTATAATAAACCTACAGAGAATCTATAACCCCTTCAACTACCCAATAATCAGCTTGCTTTCTAGGCTATTAAAGTTCCAACAAGAATATTTTAGGAATATGCTAGAGATACTATAGGAAAAAAACAATATGGTCCCTACTATAATTTATTTATAGAAATGTTTTCAATTGCTTTGAATGAAGCTTTCATCTGCTGAGACTGCACCTGGGCCAGGGATGAACTTTGGGACAATCTAAGCAAACTGACATATTTCAAAATATAAGTAGGCTAAATATATTTATGAAAAATATATCTGGCAACCTATTTCATAATGTGAGTAAATATATGTATACATCCTGGGAAGTAGATTTTAGAAATATCAGTAGGCCTTTATATATTCAAGAGTAATGTATGATGGGTTAAGCTCATATTCCAAAAGAAACTCTTGGATAATATATCTTTGGATAATACACATTTAATCAAATGTATTCCTGTACCATTTAGGTAAATACATGTAAATGCATGTATAACACATATAAAATCAAGGACATATATATTGTTAAAATGTATGCAAATATATACATATAGTTTTTGCATATGGGTTGGCCCAAAGATTCAGCTTTGCAATACTGTAAATGTCCACTAGGTGTCAGTGTAAAGCAAGTGAAAAACTGGCATGTGAGAACTGAATATAACCATTCCACTACAGGCAAGGAGAGACACAAACTAGGGTTACAAATGAAGCATAAAGGGTCAATAACACAGTCGACAATGAGTAGTGACATTTATCTAACAATAATGGGCTTTATTCACTTCAATTGTCTTAAAACAACTCTTAAACATCATACATCATAAGCTCAGCATCCTGAGATGAACAAATACAATCATTATGTACAATCATACAGTCTGTCCTAATCAGATTTTATGATAAAGTCTCTCAATGCAAACATTTGATGAAGAAGGACCATCACCTTAAAAAGGGGGAATGAACACTTCTTTCCTAAAATGTCCTGATTGTTTGAGTGACGGAACTTTCTGCTACAGTTTATCCACCAACATCACATTTAAACCAAATATGCAATATGCAATGCAGTTTATTTCTTCCATTATGTGCAAAACGGATATGTTGGAGGGCTTTCACTGACAGTAAAGTCAATTCTAGATCCACCATCCCTCCACTTTCTGCCATAAGTCCCCTCAAACATTGATATGCCAGTGAGGTACAGAGGAGATGTTTGCATGCTAAACGCTGATTATCATTCACTGAGCTCTCTCTCCCTCCCTCTCTCTCTCCCTCCCAGGTATAGGTTCCCTCCAGTAATAATACATGAAGGGCTCTTCTCCCTCATCCATTAGTCAGGAAGGAGCCGAGGTAAAGGAGGGCTGATCTTTGGCCCTCGCACACACCCACACCTATCATTAATAATTGAACGGATATTAATGCGGATAAATAATTAAGCTTTGGGGGGGTCTCTTTAGCGTCCTAATGAGAAGTGGGGGACAGGCGGCTCTTTGTTCTTATTGCTTCTTGCTGAGAAGTTTGTCAGTCTGGGGAGAGGTGATGAAACATGGGCTGTCTGGTAATTGGCAAATGGAACCAAATCAATGTCAACACTCTATTGGACTTGTAATTGTTGACAAAATTGTCCATATACATTGCTGCAACTTGTTGAACAGAAATACTGACAATCTATTTTTTAGGCCTTCATTTATCCAGAATACTCTTTAGCTATCCCCTGCTTTACATAGGGTTAGGGTTGGGTTTAGGTTAAGGGTTACCATCATACTACCGGTATCTACCATCATACCTATCAGCTGTCAATCTTGATAACTATCCAGCCTAATGAAATTATGATTATAATGCATGTTTCTGTGTGTGTGAACAAAGATTTTCTTGTCAATGACACAGTTTCTCTCTTCGTTCATCTATCTCTCAATGTGGAATCTCTTACTACTAAGGTCCCTTCCTTAATAGAGAGAGAGAGAGAGAGAGAGAGAGAGAGAGAGAGAGAGAGAGAGAGAGAGAGAGAGAGAGAGAGAGAGAGAGGAAATACGTTTTTATTGTTTCAGTGGATAGTTTTAGGAATTATGGTTCATGGTGCAAAACACCATCAAAGGGGAAAAGCCAGCCATTTAAGGCATCAAGCCTCAATAAAGGACATTTAAGGAGCTGACTTCACTTTTTGAGCACTTTTTAAAATAAAAGAACCTTTTTTTTTACTATCTCAGCTTCTTAATGAGAGAAAGTGAGATGGAGAAAAAGAGAGAGAGAGAGACAGTGGGTGACATGCAAAGATTGAATCCAAGATGTCAACATAGATGGAACACATGACATTTTGGGTACATAAGCAACCTGGTTACCCAAAATCTCTGCTAAAATGTCTTGATGTCGTGATTACTGTATCTATTTCTGTAATATTTCCAATTTCTGAAGTATTTTTCACCATTTACTTCCATTCTTGTTCAGTGTCATAATCAGAAATGAGAGTATAACTGGTTTGCTCCGCTCATTAACAGCCCATGTAGGTGGGCTAGCTGTGCGTGTGTGTGTGTGTGTGTGAGAGCGTGTATGTATGCATGACTGGGGGTCTGTCTGTGTGTCTGTGTGTGTGTGCGGAGGGTCCTCATCTGCCATGCTGCCTGGGGCCCCTCTGACCTTTCGGTGGACTCTCAGAGGATCGGCTCTCTCATCTCACATCCAGACCCTGTCACTGTCAGCCGCGCAGACAGAAGGCCGGTTTAATCAACCAGAGGAGAGGCGAGACACGCCGTCCTCGCTGGCTTTGTTACAATAGAAGCTGTCCGCTCAAATGACTTATTTCCTTGTACTCCCCTATATTGGGGAATGACAGATTCCGATGCTGTGGGATTACAAAAACTCATCTTTTCATGTACTTTGGAAAAAATAGGTGATAGATCTGATGAGGTTTGAGATCACAGACACAAACATCATTTATACGGCTTGAAATAAAGCTTAATCTAAAGGGGAATTGATGATATTAAAGTAATTCACATTACTCTATGTACATTTGAATGAATTGCCTTGTTGAAATTCATTTTCTTAAGGGTGAAGTAATCCATAATGTGTAAGTGATTACATTTCGCAAGTTACAGTCCCGACCCTGGTTGTCATTGCTATTGCTTTAATGGAAACCGATGATTCAGCAATAATTTCCTCAAACACCACACAAATACAGTACATGTATAAAACAAACTTATGAACTAACTAAAGATTTTTTGGAAACTCCCAATATTGTGTTTTTTTTGTATTTGGCTCTGTGAGAAAGCACTTGTCTGGTCATCATTCTGTTCTAAAATATAAAAAATGAAGTGATAAATACAATGAAGGACAAGAATAGGAACTTAAACTGTACAATTCCCACTATGCAGCCCTTGTAAAAGCAAGGCACTGATCCTCTCTATTTTTCATTCCAGGATTTCTAATTTTCCTTTTGGCACTTTCTCCTCTTAATTAAGCAAAACTTTTAAAATGCATTTCATCCCAGCGCCGCAATTGGACGGGCAGCCTGATATCAGGAGAATGATTCGGACCACAAAAAGACCATTAGATGATGAATGGGACGGACGGGGGAAACCATTCTGAAGGCTCTAAAACTCCTGCCTGTCATCGAGAGCTGAAGCAGGAGGCAGAATCTAAACGATTATCTGTCAAACACAAATGATGACAATATGAACGTCCGAGCAGGAGAGAGAGGGAGGAGGAGGAGGAGAGGGGAGGGGAGGTGGATGGTAGACGAGGGGATGAGGGAAGGAGAGAGAGTGTGTGTGTGTATGTGTGATTGATCTCTGCGTAGTCCCTTTTAGCCTCTCATTATGCCCAGGCTTCCAGAACAGGACAGAGATGAGTTTCTGACAATCGTACAGCCAAAATGACCACTTCCCTGCCTGCAAATCATCTGTGTGTGTGTGTGTGTGTGTGTTCTTGTCTTTCTATACTCATGGGGACCTTCTTTCTATCCTCACAAGGATAGAAGAATAGAGGGAAATCTGCTCAAGTGAGGACATTCTGGCTATTTTAGGGTTAAGGTTAGAGGTATAGGGGTTAGGGAATTAAATACTAATGTGTGTTTGTGTGTGCGTGCATTGGGTCATATCCTCAGCCGTGAATCACCTCACAGTCATTACATTGCCAGGCGACATAATGGAATTACATGGCCTAGAAAAGTGCCATGTCCAGTCATCACCGCCTCCGCCGCCTCACTGTCACAGATCAGCCGGTCTGTCCATTGCTGCTTTATCTAAGCGGCCATAGTTTAGACACAGATGCCAATACCAGTCTCAGTGCATTTAACATTACACATGACACTGTGCTGCAATTGTAACATCATGATTGTGACATTGTGTGAGAGATTATATAAGATTTTGAAGCATGCCATCCCTCTCCATTATGGTACTGTGTTACACATTACGATGTCATGCTAATATTATGACAGTGTGCCACACGTAATAACATGATGCTACAATTCTGACATCATGTTACGCTTTATGGCATGGCGGGGTGGGGTGAGTTGTGTGTGTGTGTGTGTGTGTCCCAACCAACCACCGTCTTCATGCTGTCCGATTATACAATGGATTTTCCCTCTTTAAATTTCTGTAAATGGCTTACAACACCATTCTATACTGCTTTTCATATCATTCCCTACAAATTAGCATGAGATCCATCCGCAGGTACTTACAAAGAGTACAACAGTAGAATAAGCTTCTGTTCCCACGTCACCAGAATTTACGAGCAACCAGAAATAAGAAGTGCAGAGGTCAGGGCCTTAGTGTCCTGACCTGTCACTGCTCCTTTACTCCTGTGATCATAGAACAATCATGTAAGAGCAAGAATGTAATTATGTAGCTTAATTTAATCAAGTATTTCATTTAAAGCTGCTCTATAGGCAACTTTGCACTTTGGCGGACCCAAGAGGCAGAGGGAAATAACTTTGAGTTTTTGAAAGTTTGAAGGACTTCATTACCCAGAAATCAGGAATGTACAACAGGAAGTATGGGACGCTCTTCTCTGTTGCAGCCCCACTTTGTGATTATTGTATTCCTACCTAAAAACTTGCCTAGTGCAGCTTTTTTTTAAACAATATTTTTTATTGGTTTTAGTATTTTACACATAATACACATAATACATAATACACATAAAAACGCAAAATTATCAAGTATGATAAACATAAATTCAACAACAAAAACAGACAAAACAAACAAAAAATCGACAAAAACACATCAAAATCAAGCAGCGATATACAGCACCCTTATTTTAACTGCACATTCTCATTCTCAAGGAAATCTAGTAGTAGAGTCCATATTTTTGCCAAATCATTTGCTCTTCCCCTGGATATATGTGTCAGTTTCTCTAGAACAAGACAAGATGCCATCTCTTTTATCCATGTGAGGCAGGTGCACACTTCATTCCATGCTGGAAGACGAGAGGGCAGGAACAACTGGTAGGCCTAAGGCTGTTTTCTGTGTATAGTGTTTTATACTGTCAGGTTTGAATGTGTGTGACATTTATTGTTTTCATGTATTTCAGACCTGCTTCCCTGTTGGGTTGAAGGCGGCTGGTAGTCGGTAGGAAAGTAGATCGACGTACCAGGTATTTTAAAGTTTAGTCATGTAGTTTTCAACATTTAATCGGTATGTATTTTAATATTTGTGTAATAAAGTGTTTCTAAGATTGTTAATATTTGTTTCCCTGCAGAGCATCAGTGGTCCATTAGCTGCTCTTGCCGTGGGACTATTTTCGTTGTTTGCCAGTTTGTTTTTCGGGGTTTCTTTTTTTGTCTTTTCTTGTCTTGCAAGACTTATTGGAACTCAGCCCCTGCCCTGTTAGTGATAGCTGGGAAGTAAACTGTAAGGAGGTTAAGGTGGGCGAATATGAATTGTCAAGCTTAACTTTTGTAATAAACATGTTTACTCTTTACCTCCTTGATTGCCATTCCTTATGCTAGTGACTTGTAGCGGGTGTAACACATGCATGTATAGAAGGTACATCAACATTTTTACAAAAGAGGGCAATCATTCTTCTGGCCTGAAGAAGACCGAAGTCTATCAGTAATGAATGTTTCAGATTAACTGTAAAATCCTCTGGATATATACCCAGAACACAAAGTTTTGCTCGGAAAGGTACTTCCCTGCCCACCATCCGGGATATGTTCTGAACAACCTTTTTCCAAAAAGATTGTAACTTTGGGCACTCCCAAACACAATGGAACAGAGCACCCCTCTCCTCTAGACACTTAATACAGGTGTCTGGAATGTCAGGGGACGCCTAGTGCAGCTTTAACAGTGTTTCGTGAGAATCAAGTAGCAGCTTTAAGTAAATGTACTTTTTCTTTTTTAACCACCACTGCTGCCTTTGCGTTTACGTCCTTTCAAGCATCTCAAACAGCGACAAGAATAAGCCGGGAGACTCGGGAAAGCTCAGAGCGACGGGAAGGCGCATTTTAATGAATTCTGAATCACAGTGAGCCGGACGTCAGCGAGCCGGACAGCCGGATACGATCAGAGGAAATCCCAGATGCAAGCGGTAGAGGTGACTGAGTGTTGAAAGCGGGTGGAAAACATTGGGTAATGCCACTGAGACGCGGCTGTACAATAAACCACTCACAGGGACGGGTAAAATATGCAGGTACTGTACACATCCGAGGCCACACACACACATAGGCTATCGATACAGCAGATCCAGAACGCCCAAACAGACATTTTACCTCTCTTTGTCTCTGTCTTTTTCTCCCTCGTTTTTCACAGCACTGTATTGAGTTTTCAGCTCAAATCTC
This sequence comes from Centroberyx gerrardi, assembly GCF_048128805.1. NCBI lineage: Eukaryota > Metazoa > Chordata > Actinopteri > Beryciformes > Berycidae > Centroberyx > Centroberyx gerrardi. The sequence goes on along the minus strand of NC_136017.1, from coordinate 14,130,916 downwards.
AACTGTCTTCCACTCTCCGTTTGATTAAACTTTCTTCACTTTTTTTGACTTTGACAAATAAAGTGACACTTTTATTTTACCCGGGGAAGGTTTTTGCTGAGCATCCATGCTCTTATTCTGCTTCACATTCACATAGTATACGTGTTTTCATATCATTCTAGAGATATTGATGATGCTTCATTGGTATTTGTCTCCCTGTCCAGTGTTTTCCCAGTCAATCCAAGGATTTGAACCAGTGATCTTCTGGTCAGGAGCTCGGTTTTCTAACATTGTCAGGCAAAATTTGTGTGAATTTTTGTGTGAAGGTCTCCCAGAAATGGGTTATGGGAATAAGATGATCCCAACACCAAGCCAGCCTAGAGGCAGCCATTGTCATGATGATAAACGGGTTTGATTTTCATCTGGCAAAAACGCCCACGCCGTTGTGTTTAGTGATATTTGTCAAATAACACCTGAGCTTAAACCTATAGAGATTGTTTTCTTGATGGTGTTCTTTGATTTACCTCCATGTTCAGTCTCTCTCCTTCTCTCATCCTCTCGCTTTTTCCCTTACCTCTCTCCTCTCTGTTTCCCCCTGTTTCTAATTCCTCATGACTTCTCTCTTCTCCCCTAGTTTGGCCGATTAAATCCGCACACATACGGGGGGAGATGTAATTTGCAAAGTGCAGACTGACAGATCAAGTGAGTCAACATTTTGGCTGAGTCATTATCCAGCACATGAACCGAAAAATTGAACATAAATAGTGCTGAGGCGAAATGACAAATATGTGTGAGCGTCTGTGTGTGTCTGTGTGTCCTGTGTGTTGTTTTGGCCCATCCTCACTGCAGAGAGCTTCCATTGGCCAAACAATCAACTGACCCTAGTGTCTGTCTGTACCTGTTAAAACAATGCTAGTCACCTATTATCACTCAACATGGTAGATGCTAAAGTGTTAGCATGGAGCCTATTATCACTCAACATGGTGGATGCTAAAGTGTTAGCATGGAGCACATAGATGATTTTGGTGTTTATGTTCTGATCACTTAACAGGTAAGTTGACCAATGGGACGATCTCCCAAAAATTGCTGTATTCCTTTAGCAATCAAGCAAATACCATACAAATCTAAGGGGAAACCAAGTGGAAATTAAGTGGAAATTCTCTCAGATTTGGCTTCTATTTGCCCTGCAGTTCGGTTTAGACGTTCTCCTTTACCCTTTGTTTATGTTGCTTTGACATTTCCAACTCGAGCGTGAATGTTACACACGGATCAATCACCGCGAGGAGACAAACAATAAAATAAACGAACGAGGGGAGGTTTTAAAAATGCTCCGATGATTGGATGCCTGTGCCCAGAGCTTGTCAGCGGCAGTTTTTCATGTTGATTGAGCAATCAGAGGCCGACTACCTCACACTGCTCTTAACCGCTGCCGACACACACGTTTGGACTGACGGTTGTGCAGCGGGCTGGCGTGTTTTGGCATTCGTAGCGAGCACAGACACATGCAAAGTTTGACACACACAAACATTTTAATGCTTTATTTGTATCTGCTATATTAGATTAGTATATTCACAGGATTCAAACATTTCAAAGTCATGCAATAAAGGTGGCAGCTACAACGGGCGAGATATTGAAAGTGGGTTAAATCGACAATTTTTCTAACACACACACACACACACACACACACACACACACACACACAGAAAACCAGCCAGAAGCAAGCAGCCAGAGTGCGTGGGGACACAAGCTATCATTACTCCAATACAATGCCTGTTGCTCAGCTGCCTGTCAAGCTGCATCCCCTCTGAACACAGTGCGTGTGTGTGTGTGTGTATGTGTGTGTGTCTGTGTGAGGCCTTGTCCCTCTCATCTCATCTATCAGAGAATTTCACTGCTCCGTCTGTCAGTCAGCAATCCCTCACTGTCATCCAGACTAGGAGGCAGGGGGGGGGGGGGGGCTCAGTCTGACCGTCCGCCCTGTTGTTATATATGTGTGTGTGTGTGTGTGAGAGAGAGAGAGAGCGTGACCATCCGTCTAGCGGCCAATGACACTCACTGTTGTTGATGTCTCAGTTGGTGTCAGCAGCACCACTATTCATCCTAAATGTGTCTGCAAGGCCACCCTGCTTTTATCTTTTAACGCTTTAAAAGGCCTCAACTGGTGACACGATCGCTCCGGTTCACGTCCGAAAGGCGCTCCATCTCAAAAGGTGACATGTGATTACCATTACAGTAAATATGGGCTGGGTGTAATGCAATAATGTGTGATGCTTTATTGCTCCCTGGACACTGCAGGGAGAAGCAGAAGTTTGCAGACGGTCGTCAGTTTGAAGGAATCAGAAGTTCCTCCTTCTTTGCAGATGATGATGCAACTTGTTTTGCATATTTGTTTCTTGCCAGGTTTCATTCATTAACTGAACCAATGGATGAAGATGAAACCTGTGCAGTCCCATAATCTTTAAAACCAGAAAATAATCAGGAATCAGTTTATCTGCTTGGGTTATACACATTTCCTTTGTACACAAACTGCTAGATGTATTTTTTACCACTTTTATGCAAATCAACTGGTCTAGAAACAATGGCGACCACTCTCTACCTCTCTTCTTTTTTCATTAAACCACTCTCAAAAATATGGATAACGTGATCTTTTTTGAACGGAATTAGTTTTTAGAGTACAGCAAAATAAGCCAACAACTTAGTAGAGGCTTATTTAGCCAGACGTGCTAATATTTGTTTTCCATGATTTCCATTTAAATTGACAGGCGTGGTGTGTAAACAGCTGTTTGGTGTGTGTTCCTGTGGGACCGGTGGAAGAAATCAAACACACACAACACAGCCATCATCTTAATGAAGGCTTAGAGCAATATTTTGCTTGGGTAAAACGTTTAAAAACCTTGATAAGAGGTAATCAAAATTGAAACTCCAACATTAGTGGCCTTTAACCCCAATTCTTTTGTATCTATTTATATCTGAAAATACACAAAATAACTTCTTGAAGAGGAACACTGAAAATATATTATCTAGACTGCATCGGCATACTTCATATACAGTATGTGTAAGTATGCAAGGATAGATCCTGCAACCACTTGGTTATGAACTGGTCTCTCTAACCACTAGGCCACCTTGCTGCCCTTCAAAATAAAAGCAAGGTTTTCAAAATAAAAGTAAGTGAGTTACAGCACAGACGCCTGGGGCAAACAATATTGGTTATTGATGGGTTATGCATGCCAAAAAATGCACTAATGGGAACTGAAAAATGTCAATAGTAATAAGTCATGTATTCTTATAGTCAGTCTTAAAATCATATTTGTCTTAAAACAAGTGAAAAAGGCTCCCATTGAGGTGAGATAATTCCACTCGTTTCCAATACAATTTCACTTTACGAATTAAAAAGTGTCAACATGCTGAAACGAGGCAGAATACTGCACTAGTATCAAGACATTTTTTTTCCCCCTTTTAAGAAAAATACTAATTTATGACTCAATACTAGATGAATACTAGAACGACTTGTTAATGTGGATATTTTTGCTGTGAAATGGTGTGATGAGCCCAGGAGCTAAACACATTTACATCAAAATGTGAAGACCTCAGTGACAATGTGTATAACTCTATCTCTCTAGTGGTTTGCAGCACAACAAGCCAGCCCCACCTGACCAATACAGAGTGTCCAGTGCAGAGCAGGACAGTGCAGTAGATACAGACCAATGCCCTGGCTATAGGGGAGAGCAGCACATACAGACAGGTTCATGGCCAAAACTGTCTGCAGGCTACGGTGGAGCAAAGGACATTCAGGGAGGCACTTCGTCTGGGAACAAATTTGTGGGCCGCAGTGCAGCACATACAGGCAGGTATACGCTCGCTGAAGCAGAGTCTGTAGGCTACAGTGGAGTGCAACACATTCAGACAGGCAGCCTGGCTCGAGCTGTTTTTAGGCAAGAGCGGAGCAAAATACATACAGACAGATTCCTGGCAACTAACAGCGCATTGCCCAAAGAAACATTCAGCTCCAGCATGAGATTAAAGAGGAAACACCTTTGTTTGAATGTAGGTATGACAACTGTTCCAGCTCCTGTTGCCAGTGACGATAACACGATAAGCACCATCCAGAAGAACCAATATTTTGTACATAAATAAAGATTTTCACACAAACGGAACTTTGTGTCAAACAATGTTTATTGGCATATATGAGGACAAAATATAATAGATTCGGTATCGATGCTTTCATGATTGCTCATTTGTTATTCAATACACACTGAACACGACTCAAAGCACCACCATTTTGCTTGATAAAAAGCAATCAACATAGGTTAGAGCCTTTTTGCACCTTACCTAATGCATTTAATATGTAAAGTCCATCAGCTTTGGCACTCTTCTCCTCACAGCCTTCCTCCATTGACCTCATTACACCATCTAAATTGATCAGATCCCCTGGAAAAGGTCCAGCTCATGCAGCTGAGGTGTGTGGCAGGTGAATCACAGGAGGGATGACGTACTCTGCCTGTTTTTAGTTGACAAAAAGCAGCTGTTACTCCCATTTTGCCATGCAATGTGCTTGAATTTGAAAAACAAAAACTCAAATGGTTGATAAGGTCGCTGGAGTGGGGCGGAACCAACTGACCATGACCTGTAGTGTGGTGTCAATACTCTAGTTACCACTACAAGGCCCAACATGGCCGGCCAGGGTTTACTTATTATTTATCTCACTGAGCTTCTCCCAAAACAGCGTTCTCTCTTCACTTTGTTTTCAACTGATTTGTCATTTGGGACTTAAGTATCAAATAAATACACACAGATGCGGTGTTAGAAACATCGGTAAGGCCCACTCAGCCCCACTGAAAAGCAGCCAGGGATAATACTGTAATAGTCTAAGGCCTATTCACAGGCTGGGCTAAGTCCCCCCAAAAGCATTATAGAGCTGTGTTTACCTTAATCCTATTGAAAATCCAGACAACATAAATAATCCTGTGCAGCCGTGGGCATTTAGTCAGTAAGTCTGTGAGCTTTGGCATGCTCTAAAAGACCAGGGACATCAACGGTCTAATAATCTGCAATAGCTTCAGAAAGCTATTATAAGTATACTTACTATATATAGTAAGCTATTATAAACTCACTAACAGCAACAACCTCCAATTGTCTCAGTAAAGTTCAATCAAAGTGACCTCTCAATAAAAAATTTTTTTTTTTTTCATTGGATAAACAGAACATACAGTAGCCTGTGGATTTTGGCATCTCAAACATCAATTGGCTGTGTTGTGCGATGGGACCCGTGTTGGGAGTGTCCAGGGTTTAGTCGGGGTACAGGATGAAGCCGGAGAAGGTGCTGTACTTGTTGTTGTTGCCGCCGTGCGCCTTGCCGCCGTCCAGCTTGACGTAGATCTCGTCCCCGGAGTCCAGGTGCAGCACGGCGCTGTTGCTGGCGTAGTCGTAGTTCTGGTCGGCGTCCTGAGCTATGGCGCTGGCCCGCACCTGGACAGAGGGGAGGAGGGGGGAAGGGGGGGCACTCTGTTAAAGTAGAGCTTATAGCTTTACTGAATAGAATAGAACTCATCTATACCTGGGAGGCAAAATGAAACAGCAGTGGGCCAATTTAAAGACACTATTTTACAATAGAATAGAATAGAATAGAATAACCTTATCTATACCTGGGAGGCAAAATGAAGCATCTGTGGGTCAGTTCAATGATACTATTTTATAATAGAATAGAATAGAATAGAGTAGAACAGAACAGAGTAGAATAAACCAATCTGTACCTAGCAGGAAAAATGGGAATTTTTCAGTTTAAAGACACTGTTTTATATTAGAATAGAATAGAAGAGAATAGAATAGATTGGATTGGGTTAGAATAGAACTCATCTACACCTGCAAAAGGAAACGACAGCAGGTCAGTTCAATGATACTATGTTATAGAATAGAATAGAATAGAATAGAACAGAACAGAATAGAATAGAATAGCTGTGTTTTGACCCAGGGATAACTTATCTGTATTTGATTTCATCCACAGGCAGGATGTAGAAACGAATACTCATATTGTAAAAGACTTTAAAGTTTGAAATAAACATCGGCAACATTAATGTGTGAAGCTCAGATCTGACCAGTAAGCCAGAAAAACTGTACTGGAGCAACAACCTCTGCGTAAAAACCTCATCCAAACAGGTTTTACGCATGAGAAACACTGCGGAACAGGCTACGATTTGACCAAAGATACCACAGGTGTTACCTTGAATATGTAAAAGCTAAACTATTGATGTGTGCCGTTATAAAACTAATGTTAAGGAGAATACACGACGACGGAATGGGATCGATCCCCAGGCGACGTTGCGCCCGGTTGGTGCGTAAAAATGTCCACTTTAACAAGCCATTTAATCTAGTATTGATTATTATTATTATTTTCCTAAAACAAATGGAAAAAATACCAAATGCCACACACTTTCCAATGCAAATCAACTGGTTTCTTGAATCAGATGGCATTTTCTTGATACTAGTGCAGTAATTTGCCTTATTCCGCAAAAATGAATGGAAGTCTTGATATGAAACTAGGCTATATGTGACTTAGTAAGATGAACATTTTTGCTGTTTTGACCCTCTGTTCTGTATAGACTACAACAGACTACCATACTCTCCATATCACCAAACTACCTGTCCGTTCTTGCACAGGTCGGCCCACATGCTGGTCCCGTCGCCTCCGCGCATCAGCACATGGTAGGTGAAGAAATAGATCCCGGACACATGGCAGGTGAATTTCCCGGTGCTCGGGTCGTACTGGTTCCCCAAGTTTGTGATCACGTCGTCAAACTTTAGCACCTCATATCCCTCGTGCGGATTCTTCAAACCGACGTAAAAAGCGATCCTGATGCCGCCGGAGGAGGAGTTCACACCGTCCGTCTCGCCGTTATCGGCTCCCGCCCCCGTCAACGCGGGGAAGGCGAGTTTACTACCGGCGTCGCCGCGTTCTCCCGGTGGCCCCCTCGGACCCGGAGGTCCCGGCTCCCCCGGGGGACCTCTGGGTCCCGGTTTACCCGGCCGCCCCGGCTCCCCGCGACTCCCTTGCGCCATCGGCGGCGGCGGGGGGATGCCGTTCGCGTCTTGGATCACCTCCACGGCGGTATCGCCTCCCGGTTTGGGGCTGTACGGGTCGCAGACCATCCGGCAGGTGCCCATCATCTCGTAGTAGTGAGCCGAGGATTCCGAGGTGAGCAGTAACGGGATAACGATGGCCAGAGCCAGCAGCACCATGGCGACGGCGGCCACCGCGACGACCACCGACCACTTCCTCCGCGCAATTCGGGGACCAACGGACGACAGAAAGTCCGTTGAGCCGCTCGGTGAGGGAATCGTGACAGACGGCGGGAAGCGTTTTAGAGACGACAAACAAAAAGAAAAGAGGTGAAATTAAGCACGCGTCCCTCGGTCCAGCTGTTCTGGTTTGGTCTCGTGCCCCCGGGCAGCCGGTGTTAACGGGAAGCGGGTGCGCGTCTTGGCTGGACGGATGGATGGGTGCGCGCTGCGCAGCTGGCAGCTGCGTCAAGCCATCCAGAGTGAGCCAGGATGGGACCGGAAGTAAGATGATTTGGCTTTCAAAATAAGGGCCTATAATTTGTCACTATTGGAAAGAATTTATATAGCTTCGTATTCTAAGTAGCCAGGCTTTATTCGCATAGCACTTTTTTTTAATTAAATAGCCTAGTTTATGAAGTGATTTAGAAATCAAACATCACACTCAAAATAAATTGAGACAAGTAGCCTAAAAACAAGGCACCACAATGTAGAAGGTAAAAATAACAGCAGAAAAGAACAAATCTGTGAAAATAGGTTTTAAGAAGATACTTAAAAGATTATATTGATTCTGTAAGTCTAAGCATCTCAGACAAGTTATTCCAAAGCCAAACGTCTGGTCACTTTTAGTCTTAAACTTTGGAACAGTCTGCCTGAGGATGTGAGGCTGCACACTGAATCATATTTAAAATGTCTGTAATATAACTTTCAGCCAGACCTCATGCTTTAGAAGTGACCAGTAGGCTACATTTTTTTTTAACATTTATTGGGATCATGTAGTAGCCTACAAAGCCACAAAAATCTCATGAAAATAAAAGACATCTTGGGAGAAAGAATGGTGTTTTAACTTACTCCAGATTCCTCTCTAAATACATTCTTTGACGCAACACGTTTGGCAATAAGGCCTTTATTTTGAAATGTATGACCGGAAGTGATGCGGTTTATTCTGGCTGGCTTGACACTGTATGGAGGCTCAGGGTAAAGCTGATGCGTAAAGTTCAACTCTGCGCAATATGATTTGTGATTGAAAATAAAAAAGGAAAATATTTGAATTGCCATTCATCAAACAACAGGCAGAACACGGAAACAAAGCTCCACGGGGAACCGTTTTATTTATTATAAAATATGTGCAAGGCTTCATGTGTGGGTGCGTGTGTCTTTACAGAGCCTTGGAATGCCGCACACTCACACGGTTTAGAGTCGTTTATATAATTTCTTACAGGCGGCATACATTATACACTATAGGCCGAAATCTCCATAGAATTTATTCATCCTTTTCTTCCAGGAAATGATGGTTTCAACAGCAGATCCGTTAATCCTCTCGTTACAAAATTGGGGCTTTATGTCTCACCGCCAATCTGAGATCTTCCCCGGAGACAGTAGCTGAAAATCTGACATTTTATAGTCAGTCAGCACTGAAAATATCCTTATTTCACTTAATACTTTGCTGCAATCCCATGGCATCAACAGCAATAAGTGAGTGATGTCCATAGATATCCCAAAATCCCATTCAAAGCAATACTATCTTACTAGAAATCAATCAAGGGTGCAAATATATATTATTCAGTCATAATGAGGTCACCTTGAAAACAATAAAGGTTAAACTGAGTCGGTTTTAATAGCCTACATTGAGAAAATTGAGACCAAACCTGCAGCTAAATGCGTGACCAAATATTTGACTCAAACAATGATGATGGGTCCTTTCAAAGTCAGTTCAAATGGCCGAGGGCATGCGCACTGTGGTGACGTGAAATGACCAACTTCCATTCACATCAGCGCACACACACACACACACACACACACTGAAAGGCATACAGACAGCGGGCAAGCAGATAGATAGATAGATAGATAGATAGATAGATAGTCTTTATTGCTGTCACCTACAGCTCCAGCTCCCCTGTCACAGACACACAGCCTATTTGAACTCTTGTTTCAATAGACAGGGAGCCATATGCCTTGAATTCTGATTCTCCACCAAATTAAAATTCTAGTGCTGTGCAGAGACGATCATTATTCCATTGCATTGGGACGTTTCATCTTTAATCACAAACTCTTCAGTTTAGCCTCTTTTATGTTGTTTCTCGGGGAGGACATTCTGCACTTGTGGTTTATGAGCACATCTTGAATAAGACTATTATTCGCCGCTTTCATTTGCTATTTTCAAAGAGGGCATGCTTTCGGGAGACTCGGTGAAAAGAGCCGCTGCTTATTCAAAAATAAAAGCTCCCATTGATTTTGTCCTCAAGCCCGGCAAATTCCTCCCCGAAGGACCTCGAAACGCTTCAGAACCCGAGAGTTGGGGGGGACTATAAGCACCTGGAATTGGAGCGCCGGGCCCCACATCCACAACAGAGGCTTTAGAGCTCAAGGCGATGTGGAGAAATCTTGGGAGGCCAGGGACGAGGCTTAGCTGCAGCCCCGCGGTCGTGCTGCAGAACACCCCACCACCCCCCCCCCCACACACACACACCCTTAGCAATTTCAACTGCCGCTCGGCTCAGCTTTAACTCCCCAGAACACGGATACAGCCGGGCTGCTCATGTCTGAAGGTGAGAAATAACACGAGGAGTCACGAGGGCTGGGTCAAAAAACAGGTTCAAATCAGGGGGTTCCTGGGTGTTTTGAAGGAAAAAAATGACCCAAATAACAAACTGCTGATAAGGAAATTGCCATGGAAAAGTCCTCGAATTCAACAAAAAATGTGTACGAACCTTGCACTTACATTAATCATGAACTATCGCTGGAAAACTAAAGCCAAAAAGTACAACCTAGTACGCATAAGCGCTCTACTGCTGCCCGACTCTCCAACACGACTGCAGGAGTGACCTTTACCGCGGATTAGTACAGTGAACTGTGCCTTTAGGCCGTGGTGAGCCACGCACGACACGCTGTCCACATTATCCACTGGAGCTGGTGTGCTGATCCGGCCCCGCGGTGCCGCCGCATGCCCCTCGCTGCATGTTAGTGGGCTGCTGTGTCATGGGGAAGAGCGGGTGATGAGAGAGACTTGGTCCATTGTTAAAATAAGCTGCCTTCAAGCTGTATAGTGCGTGTGATCTGGGAAATATTTAAACTGGAAGACCTGTTTTTTTTTGCTGGATCTTAATGTTATAGGGAGAAATTAAAGAAGGGCGCAAACACCTCTATTTAAAGGGTAATTTAGTGATATATTCCCTATAGCGCCCTCTATTGGCGACCTGTGGGAATTGCAACAACATTGATAGAACTGATCTCCTCCTACTCCAGTTCCCTTGAATTATGGTGGCCTGTAATTGACACAATTAAATCAAATTTTCACATGATGTTTGAGTTTCTGTAGGTGGCGCTCTTTTCTTTGTCTGTTCAGCCATGGTGGCTATCGCTGCTCATGCTGACAGGTCTTCTTCTCTCATTTTCAAACAAACCAGAAACGTAAAATGCATCACTTTCTGTGCATGGAGGATTTTTCGCAGGAAAGAGCTACCAGTCACCCGGTGTTTAGAACAGCAAATGGAAAAGCTTTCATGAACTGAATCTCTATGAATCAGTGCTAGAGAGTACCAAAACTGTCACAGGTTGTTACTTTAAGACTGAGTGTCCAACATGGGACGCCTTCACTGACCCATATAAGCAATAACACAGCGACGGGAACTTGCAGCATCAGCTCCCGTCTCAACATGTGACACTGCGTCACCCTAATACCTGATGAAGGGGACTGGAGACGCCTCAGCTCCCTGGATGTGATGCTGAAGTCCCGTCTCACCGATGCAGATGCAACGTTGCTGAACTTGGTGGTTGACACTGACCTAACTACATGTGTGTGTGATTCACTTAGGGAGAATGCAGAAGGGGGACGGGGGGAAAGAAGGGGCGGCAGGTGTACCTCTCTGTCCCAGGCTAACTGCTTGTGAAATGTGTCCCTGCCAAAACTGAGGGAGAAGGTAAGATAAGAAGAGAGAGGGAGAGAGAGCAAGAGAGAAAGAGAGAGATGGAGAGGGAGGGACTTATATTTCCTTCTCAAGAAAGCATTAGGGCATGGCTCTTAATGTTAATGGTGATTCATTTGATCTGACCTCTAAGGGATTAATTGGATCTAGATCATGTTAGTAAAATGCAATAGTGCAGGACAACTAGAATTCATCACATTTTGGCCATTTATTATTATTTTCTTGTGTCTCATAAGGAATTTGCATTCATTTATGTATTTCATTGTAGACTCAGTTTTTTTTTACTGTGAAATAGTGGAGTAATAATCGAGAGAAAAGAAAAAAATTAGTAAACCAATCTGAAAAAATGTATTTATGCATACACATATACAGTAGTACAGTATGCACCTATACAATATAAACGTACACCCATTCCTATACATAGGCCTATATATGCAGTATAATACAGGAAATTAATTGGTGCCTTTAACATTGAGTTCCGTCTACATGAATTGTCAGTAAACATTTTACTGTTTGATTTTTGCCCATCTTCCTATTTCATAATTTGTAAGTTATTTTCTCTATCACGTCGGCCTTTTCATGGGTTGAAATTGAGTGGAATGAAGAAGGACACTATTGCCTTTTGTTAATACCAAGTATGACAAGCGACCCCCTTGTTTTAGAAGAAATTTGAGGAAGTATACGCCTTCCTCCCAACATACTGTATCACCTCTTACATTTTCAACAAACTCACCTCCATTGTTTCAATCATTGTTTTACTTGTCTTAGTTATGAACAGAGCATCACAAAACAGTGAGGTTGTTATCAATGCAGCTAATTCACACTATGCATATGGAGTCAGGTGAAAGCTGTAGTTGCCCCTAGATAGATACTGGACAGTTTTCATCACAGATTATCAAATTTATTATTTTTGATTATGTTTAATTTCTGCAGATTGGACTTGTGAGATTAATCCACAAAATCAGTCAACATGTCCATCGGCAGACTTCAGCAATCGCCACCTACGAATGAAAAAGCTCAAAATCAGATATGTAAATCAAGGTTTGTGACTTTAAGCATTGTAAACAAACATGAGGCCAGGGCCGAAAGAGAAAGAAAGAGAGAGAGAGAGAGAGAGAGAGAGAGAGGGCAAACGTGCACTTGTGTGTGTGTGTGTGTGTGCGCGTGTGACACCGATGCAGCACTGCAAGCCTGGGGGATTCAACCTTTTGCAAGTGGCAAAGGCAGACATGATGAAGTCATGTTGACAGCGCGTGACCTGGGGGTCAGACATCTTTTTAACACGATTTCGCTTTTGCCTTTCCACTTCAATCCCAAGGCTGCCAGGTTATCAAATAGCCAGTTTCCACTACAGCATTTAAAGGGGAGAAATTAGGCATTTGGAGAAAAAGAGGAAACTACTGTCAATGGCCTCTTCATAATGCAACAATATGATTATTTCACATTTTGTTACAACAGTAAGCCATTGTTATATTATTTGAGAGTTGTAAAAAAATAAAAATAAATAGAGGCTTTTTTCATTTTACAGATCTCAGCAGAAGTGTCAATTCATTAAACTATAGGCTATGGCAAAGTCCAAGCATCTAATATAAATTGCCACCAAAACTTCCAAGTTTGCTTTATATTGACTCAATTTTCAAAGTGGAGCAGTCAGTGGTGAAAAAATATTGTTATTTGATCAATGTGACAAATTATCAGGCCTGGATCAACAAACTATCTTGTACAAATACACATAGTTTAGGGGAAACATTGGTCCTGAATGATACACTGATGTGTATTTCCAGATAGATTTATTAACATCTTGGTTCTGCCCTGTCAGTGTTTGAAACGTTAAGAGATAGTGCTCATTTTTGCTTTGTTATCTTCTGCACACAGAGGAGGGCGGGTGTGGGTATGGGCGGGGCCTCCGCTGTGTGCGTCACCTGACCAGGAAGGAGCGCACAGGGGAGAGTTACCAAGAGGTGAGTAACGGGAAATAAGTAGTAAAACTACTTTAATTTATACCGACATGAGCTAAATTATTTGATATGAGCGTTGATTCTACCAAACGAAACGTTTCTTTTTGCCTACGTCGTCCCGCGCGCGCTAGCAAACTATCTTTCCCAAAAGATAAAGTTTCCACGAGTTCAGCCAAGGACAACAAGCAAGGTGGGTGTCCCAGCATGTGACGTTAATGTTTTATTGAGAGAACGTAACTGTATTTACAAAGTATCTCAGTTTAATGCTACATTGTTCGTCTGCAGACGTTCATAAGAGAACACGACTTGAGAGCTTTCATTCGCCGCGGTCTTCTGGTAAATTCGGCGTATAACATGAAGTGATAAAGCAGCACTTAATTAAATAAAATCTAAACATTTAGAATGGATTCGACACTGCTCACTACCGCCCACCACGCTGTAACGTTATTTTGGTGGAAGAAAAATGTGGGAATAAACCTATCACACCTATTCTAAAAGTTAAATAAGCGCTACTTGATGTATTGGATGCATGCCGAATTGAAGAGTGGCTCATAACGATTCGTAAAACGTGTAGTCATGTCATGTTGTACCATTTAGGCATGTTTGGCGATAACTAAGGAACCTAAAACTGAGTTTTTTTTAACTGAGTTTGGCGTAAAGTGGCTAGATGGCTGGTTAACTGTGTGCTTGGAAATTATGGCATCCTAGTTGGTGAGCTAACTAGCTTTATCTAGTTAGGTTGTGTATCTTTTAATGCTATTATTGGATTGCCGCTCACTATGCCGAGCTAACTGATCTAGGACATCTCAAGTGAGACTCAGAGCTAAAGGGCATCCCAGTTTTGTGTCCTAAAAAGAGAGCAGCCAAAGTGCAATCAGAAACCTTCCATTAGGCCCAAATTAACAAACACAACCTGGCTGTCTTACTTTAACTGTGTTTTGTAATTTGTTTTTTAATTTCATCATTGCTTCCTATTGCATTTTTCCTCTGCCCATGTGGTCTAACGAGCTAGATCTTCAGAGCATAAGTGCTAAATATACTGAACTATAATCAAGTAGATGCACTGGTAGTTGACATGCATTTGAAAATTACTGCAAATATTATATATCCCATGCAGGAGGACACATCAAGCCTCTATGCTCTAGAGCTGATCAGTAATTATATGTAAAGTATAAGTAAATGTCAATAACAGTTTATGTAATTCTGTAATTCACAATAGGAGCATTTCCTTGACAACAACATATTGAATAGCACTTATGCAGTGTTATGAATGAGACAGTTTTCTCTGCATTTTTCCTCCTTTTCATTTATTTTATGAGCTTTTAGGATTATACGTTGTGGGAACGAGCTGTGCCATCTAGGAAATATGGATGCAGATCAATCTAAACCAAAACAATGATCCTGTCCCCTTTGTGGTCTACTGTACATTTGGCAGCACGCTATGCCTAAAGAGGAGATGAAGAGGCCTCTGATTCGAGGGGGAGGGGGAGGAGGAGGAGGCTCCAGACATCTAGAAGCCTCCCTGTCCGACCCCGGCGCTCCTGTGGTGGGCATCCTGGGTACGGGCGACTTCTCCCGCTCGCTGGCCAGAAGGCTGGTGGCCTCAGGGTACCAGGTGGTGGTGGGGAGTCGAGCCCCCAAACGCTCTGTGGCGCTGTTCCCAGAAGAAGCCGAGGTGACACACACACACACACACACACACACACACACACACACACACACACAGTGTCTATCTCATATAGTCAAACTGACACTCACATTCACACCACACAATAGGCGTGCTTGTTCCCCCCCCCAATGGTGATAATTATGTTTTTACTTTGACTTATCCCACTAAGGATAATAACTACCTAACATATTTAAATTGTTTTCCCTGTCAACATTAGCTGTTACTGGATAGATAATCCTGGTTAGAGATAATTGTCACTTGTGGTGTGATAATATGAATGCGTTTGTCATAGTCATTTTAATAAAAACTTGATGAACAACATTGCAAGCCATATGCAAAAAACTATTGGAGCTGAGTTTCCTGGGGCAACTGAAGAGCCAACTACATTCTTATTACAAAGTCATGATAGAGCTATTATGTATCACAATGCTTGTCATAGACATTATAATGTACATAATTTTCAGATGTGATTCATGTAAAAATAGTTAATATATTCTTGATACATTTATAATTGGCTTATGATACCTTACAGTGCATTTAAAGGGTTACTAAAAAGGATAAACTAATAATATGTGTTTGCGGGACACATAAACACATAAAGCATTATAAAGCATCATAAATACATAATAACCACATTGAGTGCATTGTATTCACTATAATGAGAGCGTGACAAAATACACACAATTTGCAATACAGTTAGGGGTTGAATACTTGTGTAGTTAATGACATGATACTACACTACATGTAATTATTTTGATGTTTGATGTTTGTCTGATGATTATAATGTATTTGTGCTTCTATTGTGCATACACTCCACTTGTTATGCATTGCGATCCACTTGAAGTACAGTGTTGCCATTTTTTACTGTGACTACCAGGTGACGTCCCAGATGGAGGCAGTCAGCCAGGCAGACCTGGTCTTCGTCGCCGTGTACCCTGAGCACTACTCCACACTGGCGGGACTGAAACAGGCACTGGCCGGAAAGACCCTGGTGGACGTCAGCAACGGCATGCGGATCAACCGGGACGGGCCGTCGCACGCCGAGCAGCTGGCCGACATGTTTCCGGAGAGTTCTGTGGTCAAAGGGTTTAATACCCTATCGGCCTGGACGCTCCAGATGGGACCGCGGGATGGAAGCAGGCAGGTGGGATACATCATGACGTGACGTGATATTATATCTTTATGCAATTTCAGACTTCAAGTGGTGCTTTATGCTATCATGCTATCAGACTTCAGTTCGGTGATTCGACTACAAGGGAGGAATGTTTTGGAGCTTTTCCGTTGCCTTGTCAGACAAAGTGTAATTAGGATTTTTTTTTTGTGGCGTATCCCTTTGAGACATACATAGATGCATGCATTTCACCAGAGGGGTCAGAGGTCAGGGGAGGTCCGGGGCGGTTCAGCTCGGTTAAGAGTACAGTGTCTTGTTCAAGGACATTTTGACAGAAATGGACATATTGGGTGTTGCAGAATTGAACTGAGGCGCACCATTCCTGAGCACAAACTAGTAAGCAGGATACCCTCCATTCGCTCCAGTGCTACCAGCCAAAACACAACGAATTGAAGTCGGACCAAGTTCAACTTTAAATGCATGTGTTCAGCACCACAGTTCTCTCAAAGCCTTTGAGGAGCCCTGGCTACGCTTTGAAACTGTAGCAAACAATGTGCGCTAGTGCCTCTGGTGCAGTTTGTTAGTTTGATTGCCACCTCACTGTTCTCTTGGAAAGTCATTCTGTTAGTCGAGGAACACATGAAAAAACACACACTCTACAATATACATTTACAGTAGAGAGAGAGGAGGGAGGGATAGATGGAGTTTGGGAGAGAAGGGTAGACTAGCAAAGACTAAAAGATGTGGGATGGGGAGGGGAAGATATGGAGAGATGGTAGAGGAATGGTAGAAGATGAAGTTGGGGAGACAAGGTAAACTAGTCTAGACTTAATCTTCATATTGTCTTCTTTCTGTTCTGTCCGTTTTCTGTGCAAGTGATGGGAGAGGTGGAAAAAGGGAGAAGGAGGTCGAGAGATGAGAATGTGTCTGAAGGACAGATGATTGAGAAAGAAAAGAAAAAAACCTCCATTCCCCCGTCATGTTGTCATCTGTCTTCTCCAGGTCTTGCTGTGTGGCGACAGTAGCAAGGCCAAAGGCTTGGTGATGCAGCTCTGTCGCAGCATCGGCTTCGTCCCCGTCGACATGGGCCTCCTCTCCTCCTCCCTGGAGATCGAAAACCTCCCCCTCTACCTCTTCCCCTCCTGGCGCGTCCCTGTCCTCGCCACCCTGGCCCTTTTCCTCTTCTTCTACCTGTACAACTTCGTCCGCGACGTCCTGCACCCCTACGTCACGAAGGGCAAGAGCGTTTTCTACAAGCTGCCCATCGACACCGTCAACGTCACCCTGCCCTCGGTGGCCTTGGTGATGCTAGCGCTGGTCTACATGCCCGGTGTGTACGCCGCTTTCCTCCAGCTGTCGTGGGGGACCAAGTACAACCGCTTCCCTGATTGGCTGGACCGGTGGCTGACCAGGAGGAAGCAGTTTGGGCTGTGCAGCTTCCTGTGTGCAGTGCTGCACGCCATCTACAGTCTGTGTATTCCCATGAGAAAGTCGGACCACTACAAAATATACGCTGCTTTTAAAGAGGTGAGGAGTGTGGAGGAGTGTGTGTGCCTATGTGTGTTGACGCCCTGTACCTGTCTGCCACATGCAAAAAACAGAGATCATTGCCAGAGAGGAATTCTGTACAGTCCCATGACGCATGCGTGACTTATTGTTCGTTTTGAATTCCACAGCAGGATTATGAGAGGTAAATTTGCAACTAAAGTGTGAAGATTCATAGTTAAAGTTAGATTTTCACAATAATAGATATTTTACTTCCTTTTATTAAATACCGCTCAATAAAGAAGATACATGATTTATACAAAAAGATTAGTACTGTAAACAGTGATGAAGTTTGAATGATAGACTGATTGACTGACCTTAATTTTCCTCGGCTGCACACTTTAGCAATTGCAAACATGGGAAAAAGTCTCTAATTTAACAATAACAGCACAGGCAGTGATCAGTACGTTTTGGGCCTTTTGCCATTTTGGTGGGAAATGATTGATGACAATGTCATTAATTGTGTGCCTGTGCACATGAAATCAGGGGGCTATTGTTCTGTCTTAATCAGTGCATTTGTGCATCAGCCAGGCCTAACATCATAGAAACTAGTAACTACTGGCCTGGTTTATACAAAACCTGATAGTCGTTTCTGTCACTCAACATAGTGTATGCCAAAGAGTTAGTATGGAGCATGGGAGTCGACAATCTACCAGGGACAAATGGCTGATTTTGGTGTCTATGTTCTCATCACTTAATGGCTAAGTTGACCATCGGGCCAATCTCCCAAAAGACTTGGTGTATTCCTTTAACTGTCTTCCAATCTGACGCTCTCTCTCTCTCTTTCTGTGTTGTCCATGTGACGGATGGGAAGGCGAAAGAGTGGGACGACCAGGAGGTGTGGAGGATGGAGCTGTACCTCTCCGTGGGCATCATGGCCCTCGGGCTGCTCTCTCTGCTGGCCGTGACCTCGCTGCCCACGGTGGCCAACAGTCTCAACTGGAGGGAGTTCAGCTTCATACAGGTACACACAATGAGACACGGGCACATACAGGCAGTGATGTGCTGGTTAAAGAAAAGGTGGGTAAATTATGATTCAGTCAGGGATCATCATAAGGCAATTTGGTGGATCCTAGTGGCAGCGAGGGAAAACTTTTTGAATGTTTGAAAGTTTGAAGAACTTACATCAAACTATGAATTTATGTCATAGATTTATGCCGGCCTAAAAAGTCTATTCTGCACATAAAAAGGGGGATAAACTGAGGATAAGTGGGTTTATTCTCCTCTACATCCCTGCATACAGGTAGAAAGACAGAATAGATTAACAGAAAAAGATGGCCAAACGACTGACACACAGACAGACATGAGACACAGACACACAGATATGTAACTGACAGACTGACACCAACAGACAGGCATCAGACTGACAGACTGATAGGTAGACAGATGCACGCTATTTGAAATATATGCCTATACAGGCATGCAGTCACACACACATACACACATGCACACACTCCAACTTCAAGTGTTTGCACTCCTGCAGCTGCCCCAGATTTGGGCAGTGACAAAGCCATCAGGAGTGTTTGAGTGACTCAGTACACACACACACACGCACACACACACACACGTACACAAATGAATCAGTGTTGCACCTCAGAGATACATCCTCTCCTCTCCTCTCCTCTCCTCTCCTCTCCTCTCCTCTCCTCTCCTGTCCTCTCCTCCCCTCCTTGACTTCCCCATCCTGGCCTCCATTTTCCAGTGTTTGCCGTCTGTCTGCACCGCATTTTCCCAACTTCCCTTTCATCTTTCCATTAAACTAATCCGGTGGCAGCCAGATTAGTCATGTGTCGCTAGCCGGCGTGATAAAAGGCAACTTTCTGCCCAGCGTGTCTAGGCTTGCTGCCCACAGCCAGAGGAGAGTGTGTTTGTGTGTGTGTGTGTAGGTGTGTGATGTATACAGTATGTGTCAGCGGGTGTATGTGTGTGCATATGCTTGTGTGATGTACTTATTTTTGTGTATATACATTATGTGTGTGTGTGAGATGTACTTGGTGTCACTGTGTGTGTGTGTGTGTGTATGGTTTGTGTGTTTAAGCATCATCCTCCAACGTGATCACCATCCATTACACACTAAACCCGGAGTCGCCGGAGGCAGAGTTTCGTCCACTTGATCTCTGTCCCGTTTTGAAGTCGCTGAAACTACTTTTAGGGATCAGAAGTCTAAGTCTCTTTAAACATGGGAAACATGACTGTCATTTTTTTCCTTTCAGGACCGCCTATGGCACTTCTAACTAAGCCCCCTCTTTACTGCTCTCATCAACTATTTGAAACTCTCCAAACAAGGCATGGATACTAATCGTTGGCTAAATTTCCATGTGCACATTATTCTATATAGCGGCTCATGTCCTGGTGAAAGGAAATATCCATGTACTCACAAATTAAGTGTGCGCTTATCTGTGTTCACCCACCAATGATTTAGCTTGTGATATTGGCTAGTTACATGCATCAGTATCCTGGATGATATTGATAACCCGGGTACCGTATCCAGGTTTGTCATAGCTGCGATAAGAGCTTATTATAAATGACATATTGCATTAGCTCATAAACTGAATACTTGCATATATGTAATTTTGAGGGAATATTAGTGCGCATCTAAATGTAGCTATTGATTTACATGTGCAGTAAAACCTGGCATGGATCCGTTTCCTTTGCCAGCACTTGCATGAACTATGAATACTGGAAAACAAAGAAACTTAGAAAGGTATGGCTTTGTTTTCCTGTGTTATAAGTGTTTATTGTTCAATTGAAGAGATTCAGATTGTGACTGAATGTATATTTAGTTTGCAAATTGTATTGCAGTTCTACACCCCATTCATTCTCCCTAATTTCTTTATACCATGAAGACGTGGCCACCTAGTGGTTTTGCTGGGCGCTGTCACGGCAGTGTCTCTTCTATTATGTTCCATTACCTTCCGAATGATATTCAATTTTTAAAATGGCCGGTGTTCCCCTTTAATAATTAAACGGCACTGTGGTGAAAAGTCATTATTCTTCTGAAATGGTCATAATTATGAGCGGCTCAGTCCGGTTAGTCCTAGGTTAACTAGGAGAGATGAGGCTATTTTTAACCTCCTGCCCGCCACACAGCTCAACCTTGGGAAGTTTTCGTAATTAGAGAGCCCCGTAGGTATATGACATGCACACACGCACACACACAGACACATACACACTAGTGGGGCTCATTCAGGACATGAGTGTTAGGTCAGTGTGTTTCCTGGGGGTCTTCAGTAGCCTGTAACAGAATGAGCTAATGTACTGGACTGGCCTGACTCCCATGGACTGAAGAGAAGTCACTTCAGAGCTTCACTGCACTGGGAGTGAGCTGTGAAGTACTGGTAAAAGATGGGGACATTTTAAACTCAATAAATCATTACCACATTATAATTCTCATAAAAAACAAGACCGTCACCAAGTGGAATGGCAGACTCTACCAGCTTTCTGTAGCTTTAATGTATTGATTATATTTTGTTTCTTCGTCCTTCACACCCCTCCCCTCTCCTCTCCTCCTGCAGTCCAGACTGGGCTACGCGGCCCTGACCATGGCCACCCTCCACACCCTCCTCTACGGCTGGAACCGCGCCTTCCACCAGGACCAGTACCGCTTCTGCCTGCCCCCCACCTTCATGCTGGTCCTGGTCCTCCCCTTGGCGGTCCTGCTGGGCCGCCTGGCGCTCTCTCTGCCCTGCGTGGCCCTGCGGCTCCGGCGCATCCGCCGCGGCTGGGAGAAGAGCCGCCAGATCCGCTTCACCCTGCCGGACGACGACCGCCGCAACGGGCACCCGCTGGAGGACATCAGTGATGTGTGAGGAACACACCGGTGCTGGGGAGTGTGTGTGTGTGTACAGACAAAAAAAATAGAGCTCTTTATGTGTGCTCTCTTAATACAAACCCCACTCACTCACCCCCACACACACACACACACACACAGATAATTGAATAATATGTCCTTGGAATGTTTTGAATGGTCCTTTCAGCAGCCCATTGTGGGATGTAGCGGTATTCTTCTCAAGAAATTGGTTGCCAGCTGAATAGAATTTTGTTTTTCTTCTGTTTCTGGAGAGTACTGGGCCTCGACCCTCCTGCACTATGCGTCGACAATAATGAGATATTTACATGGTCCATTATGTTCTTTATTTAATTTATTGTTTCCTATTGATACTATCTTTAAACCAGAACTAAATAAGAGAAACATTCACACCCGGCTTAATTTATGCACCGTCGTGAAACTTGGTTTACAATCACCGTTACAAAATCTGGAAGTGTTATAAAAACCTGGACCATTCACATTCCTCTGTTATTGTAATATTTCAATTGAGTGTCGCATCAGTTGATAATTGGGCCTTTAAAAATCTGATTGTTTCTTATTCTGATTGTCATAAATGCACTTGGCCTTTTTCCTTGGCCCAGAGCATGTTGTTGCTGTCGTTTCTCTTTCATTCTTCTCTGCTCGCAGTTCAACTCTGTTGCACAGATGTCTGTTACACCAAATATTCAAGTCATCCTGCTATTTCCATGTACTGAAATAGGTCAGACCCGTTGCAAAGTCATTCATGGTTTCAAGCCGGTTTTATGCAAGTGGCTTCAATTTTTGTTGTGAGGTTTTCTGTTGGGATTTCAGTGTTTCATGTCAGTTTCTGCAATTTGAATCTGATTTTTTTTTTATTCCTACGTTGAACTCCTACAAATATCAATACACTATTCATTCATATTCACATTCATATTCATTCAAACTGTTCACTGTAGTATTTTCATACACTGTTATGTGCCAAATGAACACCCAAAGTCTATAACATTGCGTTGCCGCACTCAAACTGCCACGGGTAGGCTCCTTTTGTCAAGTACAGTCTACTATGTGTTATTTAAGAAATATATGATTTTTATTATTCTACCTAGTTTCTAATTATGTTGTAGTGTTGTGTTAAATTGACCTGCTGATAAGAACTCATCAGGACACGTTGAATTTTCTGAAAAACCTTCAATCGGCTGTTACAGAACTTTTTTTTAATCGCTTTCATCAATGTGTCCTAACAATGTACAGAAAACAAATACAAAACACACAAAAGCACTGTCAATTTTCTATTCTCATGAAGAAATGGATGTGAAGTTATTTTTCTAGAAAGTAGAATAAACCTTTTTTTTCTACAACTCACTTCTGTTTCGACTATTATATTTCTGGCTTTGATACTTTAGGAGTACAGGTCTTGAGATTGACTTTGTAGATATGAGTGCAATATCATCCATATATGATTGATCAACTTGATGCCTGATTGATGTTTTGAATGAGTCAAATGAGCGATACGTCTGATTTAACATCACACTTAGTCTGTGGTGAAAACATGACATCTTTATCATAAAAAACGAGTTTTTCTAAATCCTGCCTTTGACTCAAACAAATGCATCTCTCAGTTCATTGACCATGTGAATGCTGCCATCTTGTGGTAGAAAATAATTCACCTCTTCCCATACAAGAGTGTATACCTTTCCTTGACATGCAAATGTACTTGTGAAAACTGAACAGGAATAACAAGCCGCAGTTTTAAATTCTTGCTGATTTCTACGCAGTCATACTTCATGAAGAACGGCATGTGGGAGGGAACGACGTTATCGGACATTAGCCGAGCATACCACAGGTGTCTTGCATTCCAAAGGCCTCGTCACTCCCATGTGCCCTCTTTCCATTCTCATGGTAAAGATTTCTTGTTTCTTGAGTTTGTACATAGGAACAGAACCGGCCATTCACTTCTGTCAAATCCGTGACTTGGACTATAGTGGTTGAATAAGTCTTTGTTCTCGGTGCTACAGGTGTTTCTGGAATTTCTTCTTTCCCGGCGCTACCTGCCCATCCCATGCAGCTTGTTGGTGGGTGAAGTTGTGCCAGAAAACCGTTTCAAACAAAAGGGACTAGAGGTCACATGAGTAGGAAGGATCATTGAGGAACTGAACGTCATGGCAAGCCTCAAACATTTAGGCTTCCTCTGTGTGTTCCCTCCCATTCATTTAATGGTGATTGAATGCATTTACACAGAGCATGAGCTCCAGATCCAAGAAGCAATACTCAACTGTCAGTTACTAAATTGCTTCAGTGCAAAAAAATAAATGCATACCCACTATTCCCATAGATTCACACTCAGAAATCCAGAGTCAGATAGAAAAGGTTAATGCCACACCTTTCTGTCCGTTTGTACCTGCCCATTTCATCTTCCCCAGCCAATAGAAACATGAGCAAAGAACATAATAGTAGAACTAGTTGGACAGCTACCTATGTAAATCTGGGACGCCAGTAAAGCAGTTGCAAGGTGTGCCTCTCTCACTGCAGTCATGTCGGTAAGTACAATTTTGCTTTGTATAGGAGTGCTCTGAATCTAAGTTATTCTAACATTGTTAAATAAATGATCTATGACTAACTTATCTTTCATCTTCCTTGAGTTATATCTTTACGATCCCTGTCATAAGGTTGTTACAGAGCAGCGATTGCTCTGCTGAGTTACTGCTATAAAGTCTTATGTAAAATATATGAAGTAATTAAGTAATAAATCCAAGTTTGTTCCTAGTTTTTGAGCAAGGATGATACACTATAAATCACAATGCCAAAATACATCTCAGCTTTCTTGTGTCAGAACTGTTCCACCTCTTTCATATTCAGATACCGTATTATATGCTGCATTAAGTATGTCAAATATGCAAATAATTATCAGCATTTGTTTTAACTTATTGGGGATAACAGAGGGTGATCTTTGCCATATAGGATAATACAATGTAGTACATGAAAGTTAAGATAATCATAGGAAAGCATTTTAATGTCAATTTAGAACACAGCAAAAAGTATCCATCTTACCAAGCCGTTTAATATTGATTCTTAAAATCTTTCTCTTAAAATAACTGAAATAATCAATCTGCTTTATTCTGCCTTGTTTCAAGATATTGACAAGTGAAACTGCACTGGAAACAAGTGGATTTAACTTACACTATTTTTTTTACTTGTTTTAAGAAAAATAAGATTATTTTTAAGACTTAATATGAGACTAAATGACTTGTTAAGATGGACATGTTTGCAGTAAATGCTTTTCTGTGATTTTCAACATATGTGACAGCATTTGACAAACAGAAATCTTTAACTGCTATTCGACCCGGTCTGTGTATCACGTTGTATTTTATCTCATCCTAACAGGATTCCTTTCTGAAAGCAGCAGATGATGTGAAGAGACTGAAAGAGAGGCCAAACAACGAAGACCTGTCTGCACTGTACGGTTTATATAAGCAAGCCACAGCTGGTGATGTTAACATAGGTGAGTTACTGTAAAAAGAAATCCTTTAAAGGCATTTAATCTTGTGTTTAGACTTAAAATCGTAATTTTCGACCAACAAGAAACCTTTGTTTCTTCCAAAAAAAGTGGAAAAATCTGCCAATGGAGTAAGAATATTTCACTTGATTTCATTTAATACATTCAATACATTTTTAGTTTTCAAGAATTCTCTTGAGATAAGTGACCTCTTTATAAATGAGAGAAGTGATTTGCCTCATTTGATCTGTTTAAAGACCTGAAGCTAGTGAAATTATCCTGCTACACTGGCAGATTTCTTTTTTTCACTTGTCTTAAGATTTTAAGACTGAATTCTGGATCAAATGAATTGATATGGTGGATATATATATGGATATATTTGCAATGCATGGGTGAGTCTTAGTGATCCAGTATTTGTCTGGGGAAGAAGACTGGCAGTTGGGTGGAGTTGAGCAAAAAAAACATACCCAGAATGAAGCCTGGCAAGTTTAGTGTCATACTATGAATGATCCCAAGACTGATAAGTTGATAAGAAGCAGTTAATTTTTTTTTCAGATCCCCATCAGTTGACTTGAGCGGTTAAGTTGACTTGAGCAGTTATTAACATAAATATTTAAACTGGGGATTGACAGCTCAACTGTGTTGCATTAGATAATAGTTGAAATGGCTTGACAGTTTATACATAAGCAACTGACATGATTCATTCTTGTATTGCGCAATTATGTTCCGTAAAAATTGTGTTTGTTTGATAAAACTCCTTCATTTATCCGCAGATCGTCCAGGATTGCTGGACTTTGCTGGCCGAGCAAAATGGGACGCCTGGAATACAAAGAAAGGTCAGATTTAAAGACCTGATATAACTTCTTTTCCTATATCACAGTATCGGCTATCCATCAAGTAGAGTTAAATGAATGGATGGTATCTCTGCTTCTCAAATCCAAAAACCTAGGATTGTGGCAGGTTTTCATTTTCAAATTGATTAACAGCGGTCTTAAAATAAGAATTAACAGATGTTTCTGTTTACAGGTCTCTCCAAAGATGAAGCAATGGCCTCCTACATTAGTTTTGTGGAAGAGATGAAAGTAAAACATGGCATCTAAGTCCTGTTCATAAAAATGTCAAACTCATAACAATTTCAATGTCATATCTCCCAATTTCTTCTCAGTAGCCCTTGCAAAAGTACAACAGAAATAGGAGAAAATGCATAGGCATGCACTCTTTGGTATGAGACATGGGTCAAATGGTATTTGCAAATTATTCTTTGCATTTGTTTTAAATTTGAGTTTGCCACATTGGACAATACAGTGCCATAAAGTTTTCAGTGTTTGAAAGTCAATTTAGAATACCAAAGAATACTAAATCGTCTCCAAACATCTGACACTCTATGTTGGTTAAAACAAACTGTAAAAATGATTTGCAAATACAACTTCACTTAGATCTGAAAAGCACCAACTGTAATTTCATTATGTTCACGGTTGTTATTTGTATAATGTGTGTAAAAATCATTTGGAAAAAAGATCTATGTTTGACATTTTGATATAAAAAAACAGTTGCAATAATGAGCATCCGTACAAAAGACTGGCTATTAAAAGTAAAGACTTGTTCTTTGGGTCTCCTCTCTTGTCTTCTTCTATCAAACAACTTCTGAGGCTGAATCAGCACAGCTTGGGTAAATCCCAAGTTTGTCACATTGTTCGTCACATTGTAGAAGAAGATCAGAGCCTCATAGTGGTCAACATGCTTTGCAGTTGATCCATCTCTTGGAAAGTTGTCACGGTAACTGAATGGATGGTGCTTCATTTCAAAAGTAGCCATAATTTCCATCTGTAGTCATAACTGTGAGGCATCCAGTACATGTTCAGATGTCAGGTAATTATCCCTCAACAACTTCTGTAAGCTCTCAAGGCACTGAACCCCCAACTGCTCTAGTGGATCTGCTCAATGGCCACCAGTACAAGACTGTGGCTGCACTGGGACCTTCCCAGATGTGACTGAATACAATTGGATGAATATGAAGCAGGGTGGTGCTGAAAAAGAGCATGTGTGTTCGTCTGAGTCATATCTTTTGTACCTATCAGTTCTTGGGGGTGTTTATACCATATTAAGCTTTCATTAAAGGTGCTATGTGCAGCATTTTAACATCAATAAATCATTACCACATTAATGTTGACACATTAGCAGAGGTGTGACCAAGTCCACTTTGCTCGAGTCCCACGTCAGTCTCAAGTCTTAAGGTACAAGTCTCAAGTCAAGTCTCAAGTCTAAATGTAGAACAGCAAGTCAAGTCAGAACAAATCGAGAGTCCAGTATCAATTTAATATCTTAAAGAAAACTAAATATCTAGGACTTTTCAATGCAATATGGTTTTAATAGGATAAAAACTTGGTAAGAGCATCATGAGTTTGATTTCTATAATCAGTTTCAACTTCAATAAATTCAATCATTCCATACAAATTGAGAAAACAGAATTTAAATTCAGTCGTCTGCTGGAACAAATCTCATCACTTTCAATCTAAGTCATTTACACAAACACAAGGGCCCGGATCTACTAACATGTCGTAATTCCAGGCGCAGCACAAAAGCAATTGCGGGTGAAATTTGTACCGCCAGCGCATGGTATTTACTAAAGTAGCGCACGCAAATGAGCGGAGGCGCAGATAATTAATTATAATTGCGACTGCGCAAATATAAGGGCCAAACAATGCGCACAATAGCCTATTTGCGGCAACGTAATGATGGACAAAAGAAGCGCAAATTTCTCTCCAGTGGAGCTGGAAGTGTTGGTGGCAGAGAAAACCACAAAGAGCTGCAAAGAAGTGATGTTTTACCCGCGCGTAAAAAGTCACTCTGGAACGATATAACAAATAAAGTGAATGCAGTTGGGCACCACAAGCGCGATTTAGCGGAGGTAAAGGCGTTGGTATGATATGAGGAGGTGAACCAAAATGCTTAGCACAAATAAAGCCAAAGAGGAGCCTGAACTCCCTTGGAGGAGCAGCAGGAGCCTGACTGAGACACAGGTGCCAGTGTGGGAGGGATGGAGACCTGGTGAAGGTATGAAGCCGCACACACACCTCTCCACGGAGAGGTTATTACGCACACATGTTTTAGCTGCATTGTTTACATCAAGGCTATGCCGCTCAGATATTGGCTCATAATAAGTGTCAGCAAATCCAGACAAGAGTGTGCGAGCGTGCGTTTTCGTTTTTGTATATTTAGGTAATAGTCTGCATATTGAGTGCGCATTCTGCTACTCTGCCAATGACGCGTAAATGGTGTATTTTTAAATCAGCATACCCGTTTAAACCTGATTGGAATTATAATAGGGATGCGATCTAATGTCTACATGTTATGATGTGTAGATGACTGTCACCTTGATCTTAGAGCCGGTTCCAGAGCCAGTCTCGTTGGAGCCATTCTGTGCGCAAAATGATAAGACATGCTTTTCCTAGGTCTTAAATTCCGTGCTTTTGATAAATCACGTCCTCTGCCAATTTCCATAAAACCCTCCCTTAATTTTGCGCTTCATCCTTGGAACACCCACAAATGCATATGCAATTATATCAAACCGCAAAAAAGATCAGATCAACCCATGATTTCAGGCGCAAAATGCGCTGCGCAGAGAACAAGGTTTTAGCACACGCAATGCGATTTGAACTGGCGCAAACGTTTAGTAGATCTTTTGTCAAGACTTTAGAAATATTTTCAAGTCATCAAAGCAGAAGTCAAAGTCAACTCCCAAGTCAGCAGAACCCAAGTCAAGTCTCAAGTCTTCTCTTCATGCATCAAGTCTCAAGCAATTAAAACTGTGACTCGAGTCTGACTCGAGTCCAAGTCATGTGACTCGAGTCCCCACCTCTGCACATTAGTATAATTACTGTAAAAAAAAAAAAACGAGACCATCACCGCCTCTACTGGCCTCTATACTGCTTTTTACATTGTGTGCCACCAGGTCGGATTTTGCGGGAAATCTGATGGATTTCTTTACGGCACAAAACAGTGCTTACATTCTAACTGCATATTTTCAATTTCATGTTAGCTTACTTTGTCAGAACATATTTTGGTTGAAATTGATTGTTATCAGGGGCTGCTAGTGGCTCTTATCCTTCTTCTTGCTCTTCAAAACAAATGGACAAAAATGCTACAGGAAGCACCTTAAAACTGGACGTCATTAAGAAAAAAAAACTGTCTTCCCTCCAAAAAGAATTCCCAAATCACTATGGGATCTAACAAGGTGGGGCTAATAGACTGTCATCACCACCAATCCGGACTCCATTACATGCCGGCGAGGAGGAAGACAAACTAGAACCTATAGGTCACATGTCCAGAGTGTCCACCGGGTGTCCGGCGGGCCCCGGGCCGTGCGGGGGGCAGGGGAGCAGGGACACCTGCGTGGGAGCAGCTCCGCTCTGGCTGATGGAGCCGCGGTACTGCCTGCGCCGGCCGGGGAGGTGCTGCGTCAGACGCCACCTCCTCCACCGCCTCTGGATCTCATGCTGCACCTGGAGCACAGGGAGGGGGAGAGAGAGTTCTAACCAGAGAGACACATCAGAAACAAACAAATAGCCATTGGAGAAATCCTACTTTTTAAATGCAAACTGTGCTGCAACTCAATTTCTGAACGTTTTCATGTCCTGGCCCCGATAAAGACACACAGATTTTGTCCCAGGACCCTCGTATGGGAAGTTTGTTGTTGATTTAATATTGAACTGAAGA
The DNA here is from genome assembly GCF_048128805.1 of Centroberyx gerrardi. NCBI lineage: Eukaryota > Metazoa > Chordata > Actinopteri > Beryciformes > Berycidae > Centroberyx > Centroberyx gerrardi. The sequence continues at coordinate 14,101,457 of NC_136017.1, read as the reverse complement.
ACTGTCTACACTGTACATGGGGAGATAATAGTGGTGAGAGTGAAACCTATGATTAGAATAGTCATTTTCCTTCACTAACATCCACTCTACCCCAGTGATTTACAAAAAGCTGGGCCCTAAGTAATCTCAGGTTCATATTGGAACAAGTTTATAATATCTAAAGGTGCAATAAGTATTTTTATTGCCCCATGGCACACAGTGACCATAATATAACTGCAGGGATTGAACGGGTTGTTGGTCAATACCAATGACTCAACCATTACTTTACCAGGTGCTGAGATTTCAAACGCACTTTTTTTTTTGGAACAAAAACTTTGTGCTCTAATTCTCATCACTATTGTTACAATGTGACTTTATTGTTTGTGTCAATTACAGGCTAAGCTGTGCCAGAGATCTGTCAGCGTTGTTGCAATTCCTATTAATTGCCAGTAGAGGTCAGTTAAAGTCATACATTTCTTACCTCTCCATTCATGAAACAGTAGAGGACGGCCACCACAAAACCCTTAGAGAAGGAAGAGAGGAAGAGGAAGTGCACAGGTCAGTAAGTATGAATGTAATCTTTATTATTCTAAGTTGTTCATGCTGGATGAACAGATATAATGTATGCAATAATATCAGGAACAAGTAGGTTTACTGTTAATTCTCTCTCTTGTGGTCTTTCAAAGTCTCTCTCTCTCTCTCTCACACACACACACACACACACACACACACACACCCTTCTCATTTACCTGTGTAGACGACAGAGCCAGCTCCGCAAAGGTCCATATCTTAAACACCAGGCTGCTGACTTTAACAGGTACGAAAACGAAGAGGCTGTACTGCAGACCAAATAATGCCACCAGAAAGAATGTGGATTTGATCAGCCTCCTGGTCAGAGGGACAGGAAAACAGTTTCACACTCCTGTTTTGATCTGAGAACACCTACTGCTGCTGAAGCATCACCGATCAAGGACAACTAACCTCTATGTAACCTCCAAGGACAGGGAATAGGGGGGAAAACTAACAATATCATAAAATATGTCCTTGTATTTGTTTCTGTCCCTGTAAAAATAACCTACATGTACATTTGTTTTCACTCGGATCCATAAACTGAAATAGAAATGAGGATCAGAGTGGCCTTATATTGGATATTGTATAATATAATGCAGAATGATATGAAAGATAAATGTACTACTCACTTATATTGGCTGAATTCATTCCTGTGTGCGTCTGGCATCCGCAGTTTGCCCACCAGAATCCTCAAAATGCTCAAGAAAAAGATCAGATTCGTCTGAAATGATTGAAATCGATGAGCATGGCGCAATTTTCCAAAGCAAATATTTAAGAGCAATTTAAAAAAAAAAGAAGTAAAATAGGAAACAAAGCTGTACTTACAAATATGGTTAGCAGTACTGGTACTCGCAGAATCCACCAAATCCACTCGTGTCTCCTGGTTTCCCAACAGCTTTAGTATTGAAATAGGAAATGATTTTAAAATCATTATATATAATAAGTGAATGACTGTATAAATGAAACAGATTTTCCACCTCACTTACCCTTCATCCTCATAAAAATACTTGGCCAATCCCCAGGAGAGAATAACAATTAATGGAAAACCTATGTGATGAAAGAAATCTGTGCTATTGAATCCAAACATACCGTTTTGTGCTTAAAAATGTCCCCTATTCTCCCTAAAAAAAAAATGAAAAATGTGAGGTGCGCTTGATTTCGGTCGTCAGGCCTCCCTACCCCAGCTGAGGACGATGTACCAGGCCAAGTGCTTCCTCAGGGAGAAGAAGGAGCGGCTCACCAGGGTGAAGAGGAAGTGTCCCTCCACCAGCAGCCAGCTGTAGTTGGCCAGGATGGAGTAGTTGCAGAGCATCAGCACTACTTTACACGCCACCTGCCGCACATGACAGTTTTCAATTATCCCTATTGTTTTTGTTTATTTTTGATAGAGGAAAAAGACTGCCTTGCCTTCTCTTGACGTGGAATCTAACACACATTTCTTATTGTATCACTGTGGAAGAAATGGCCTTCACAATCCATGTCAAGGCTTAGAAATCTCCCCTTCGTTTACATCTTTCCCTTTATGACTGACGTGGGTTCAATAGGTGAAATCAATAAGAGATCATAGCTTTCAACTGGATTCACCGGGTCAGTCTATTTCATGGAAAAAGCAAGTGCTCAAAATATGTTGTACATTTAGTATAAGATCAGTCTGGGTTGAGCATGTAAAAGGAGGAGAGTTTGAAAAAATAATGGCATCTATCTATCTATCTATCTATCTATCTATCTATCTATCCATCCATCCATCCATCCATCATCCATCCATCCATCCCTCCCTCCCTACCGGATAGTAGTCACAGTGGTAAAGCTCGTCATTCGTAAAGAGCAGAGAGTCTCTGATGAAGATGAAGATGGCTCTCAGGATGAAGGAGACAAACAGCTGGATGTGAATGTAGTTCCTGGTACAGTGGAGCTTCCTGGATACAACAGGAATCATTTATTCATTACAAATCCAACTGGAGACATATTGGAAGTTTAAGTCTTCAACATTAAGGGCAGTGCAAATCTTTAATGGAAAGTTTTAAGCTTAATTGATGTTTAAACAACAACACTAAACACATTGAATAAATCCTAATGAGAATACCTCACAAGGCAAGTCTGTTCAAATAGCTTTAAGTGTTGAAAAATATTTAAGTTTAGGAGTAAAGACCATTCTATACTTTCCACCAATGACAAATGAATCTGAAGTATGTCATGCTTTGAGGGAGAAATGATCTTTTCTCTTGCTCTCCTCCACAGAGAGGTCAAAGGTCAGCTTCAGCTGCATCTGGTAGGGATTCAGTGGCTTGCTCAAGGACACTTCAGCAGGGCGGAGCAGGGATGGAGTGATAAATAAACTTGTTTCTTACCTAAACAGAGAGAGGATGGCGATGGCGATGGTGAGGGAGATGAGGGAGAGCGTGTAGCCGGCTGTGTACATGGTCTTCACATAGGAGAAATACAGATGGGAATCTGATGACTGGATAGGAGGAAAGAGAACGATGCTTTATCACTTCTCCATAGAAATGATTTTACAGTATCTAATTCCACCAAGTATCAAGACTTCTACTACATTTGACCCACACTGAGCTTGTGGGAAAGCTTATTGCCTTTAGTGAGCTAAAATCTGACCAAGGTCAGAATTGTGAATAATTTTGTTGATTCTAAACAGTATTTTTTGACAATATATTTGACCCAAACCCAAGTCAGAAATTCCCCATCTGACCTCAATCCACTGGGCAGAGGCAGGCGCTGGTGGAATCGGGCATAACATTTATTTCACATTCTACTGATGAAATGCAAAAATGGGTTGGGTAAGGAAAAGAAAACTGCTATTTTTTATTTTAATAGTGAAATATTTCAGCTTTCAAAATGTCCCTCCATGACTTTTCCTCGACCCACTTTCTATACAAACCAGTGCCTTTAGATTTTTCTAAATCATGCAAGGAAAATGTTAATGCTTTATATTTGATATACCTCTTCTAAAACATGTATAATAGAGTGAGACACTGCAAGAGTTCACCCAACCTCTCCCAGAAAGTGGAATGTTTCATTGAAAGTGTATCCACAGGCGTCTTCATGGGGAACAAGCAGGTCTGTCCAGCCTGTGGCAGTGCAGTTGCGATGCACTTTACCTGGAAAACAGCAATAATACAATCACAGGAATCTGTATAATTATATAACAGCATAGTGTGAGTGTGTGTGTGTATACATACATTTGGAAAAAAACAGAAAAATAAAAGTTCTAGTAAAAAGTTGTATTTTTCAGGGCATTTTTTGTGTCCCTACAAGGAAAATGGTCCTTTCTTTCTTTCTTTCTTCCTTTCTTTCGTTCATGAGCAGTGCGGAGGTGCAACAACATGACTTTCCCTGCTTCGGTTTCTCAATCCACCTGTGTTTGTTCAGACAGATCATTATGAAATCTATCATCCTCATCTCCCGACATAAATCTAGCGCTCCCATCTGCCGGCTCAGTGTCTCTATGTACACAAGCGCTTTATGGATGACAGTTTGGATAGAGATTCTGAGAAGACAAACTGTTTTAGTATCTTACGGAAACAAATTAGATGGCTGGCAAATAATTAACTAGTGTAAAGTGATAGATAATGGGTCTCTCTCTCTCTCTCTGTGTGTGTGTGTGTGTGTGTGCATAGTGTCTCACCTTCTGAGCTGTAAAGCTCAGGACAGGGTTGCGAGACAGTTTCCCCAAGAGAAGCAGGCGGCCAGCAGTTCAAGCTGTCCCACATTCCCATGCAGTCTGCAAACACTCATATTGTTTTTAATAGATGTAACAGAATTCACAGAGATGTTTTCTTTTTCTATTAGCTGGACTTACACAAAAATAACCAAGAAACAGTATAATATTCAGTAAATAGGCTACATAAAACTTAAGGCTCCTATTTGATTTTTTCATTGCAGAATAAGCACTGAGAAATCATCAGATCTGGGTTAATCCTGCCATAAAAAAAATATATAATTTCAAGATGTACTACCTTTTAATACCACTAGGTGGCAATATAGCATTGCATTAAATTGTTTCTGTAGGTAAAACCATAGAGATATCTCTATGGGTAAAACAATGATAAAAGGCCATTGAGCACCAAACCTTGATTTACTGAATAGTTTAATATTATTAATAAATATTATATTATGTAATATTATTCATTATCAGACGAATTATTAGGCCTAGAATAAAATGTTTCAAATATGTGTTGACTCACCTGTTGCTTTGGACGTATTAAAAAGTAGCAGGTCTTTCATGCACTTTTCTTCCTCTTTAACAAGAATGATATGAGGATGACAGTCTGGAGACGATTTTGCCTGTAATAAGCAGAAGTAATAATGCGCCTATTCTCAACATTTATCATATCCATAGATTCAAATCAAGCATGTATCTCCTTTCTCACCTGGGGCAACATTAAAAGTCCAATAATTCCCACTTTCTGCATTTTGTCAGGCAGGCTCGCTTTCCCATCGATATATGTAAATTCAAAACTCTAGCCGCATATCTGATGAGAGGGATGAAAAGCAAGCATCTCGTCATGCAGCAGATATGACGTCTGGAAATCAAATATACCCAGTGTGTCGATAACATTTTATCAGTCAGTGCACTCTGTTGAACATCAGTGTCAAGCTAGCGAGAATACAAAACTACACTTCCGGTCACATTTTTTCAAAATAAAACCCTTGATGATGAATATAATATTAGACCGTCTTTTGAGAATACAAAGTACCAAAGTGAAAATATATTTGAGGGTGAAGTCGTAGTAATTGAAAATGAAATTGTTGTTTTTTTGTCCAAAACGTGTTTTGGCGGCATATATTCATACATATAGACCGATGCAAACCATAAACATTATGTTCGATATCTTAGGCTTTTATTTTGAAATAAAATCACTTAACTTCTGGTGTTGTTCTGGTATAATCTGTCTAGCTTGATGTAGCTCTGTGAAACTTTTAGCCAACCAATCGTCTTCGCCCACTTGACGTTTGACCCGCCCTTTCTGAGCCCCTGCGTCACTATAGCAACCACAATGTTTGATGGCGGGGTCCTCTCCAGCAACAACAAGAACAAGTGTGTAAATGAAATGTTTCAGGCACGAAAGTAGGTGGAAATATGGCTATTTTATATAAGCAAACAAATGCAACCGTTTTTTTCTAAAACGCAATAAGTCATAGTAAGTCAAGTAAGCCTCTATATAAATTAAGCCAGTTAACATTAGCTGAGTTGCTAGCTTTCTCACTACACTTTGACGCTAATGCTAATCTTTGTGAGTCTTCGTTAGCCTGCATTACCGCTGTCACAGGATACTTTCAAAGTGTTAAAGTTTGTGTTGTTAGTTGTAAAATTACTTTATCTTCACCTCTGATAGGTACAAACATTTCGTATCTTCTCTGCCATTGTTGTAACTCAGAAAAGTAACGTAAGTACCTGTCAGTTACTTGCATCTAGTTAGAACAGATGTTGCTGAAGCAGAGTGAATGTGATAGACTTATTGCATACTTCTTGTATGTAACTCTTCATATCAACAGTATGAAATAAATTCATCATGTAACTAATCACTGAGAAAATAATTGTATGCAAATTGCACAAAAAGTAACCTGCTCTCATTCCATGACTGTACTTTTGTTTTCTCATTATGCAATCCAAAGCTCACAAATACGACTAATACGACTCAACACACTGCCTCCTCCCTTGCTTCTCCTCCAGCGCTCTGTCATTTCTCTGTGGGGGAGCCGCAGCTGACCTCTAGCTGGGATGGAGGTGGCCCTCTCTGCCCCGCAGAGCCTGTCAGAGCCCCTCAGGAGGAGGAGGACCCCTCTGCCTCTGGGCCAGCTGGTGGAGGAGAGCAGGAGCAGAGCCAGCGTCCCCAATCACCTCCTGGAATCAAGTAGATATCAGCCGTGTTCTCTGTGACCTTCTGCTAGGGATGCACTGATACTGCTTCAGAGTATTAAACCTAAGGCATCAGCTGAATTTCCCCACTGGGTCAAAAATGTATCACATGGCAGCTTGCTGTCATTCGTCAAAAATGATGGGGGTATAGCCTTATTCATTTTTCTCCATTAGAGTGATCTTTCACACTTCCTTCCTTGTGTGAAAAAAGGCAGAAAATCCAGTCACTTTAATGGGATTACAGACATATTACATGGTGTGCTTGTTATTGGATTGTAGTATTGGAGAAATTATCTGATAAAGTAGCATACTTTAACTTGGTATTGGCCACATATCTGATACTGTTGTCATCACTATTCATGTTAGGTTTGATGAATATGTTATTAATTTTACTTATTTTGCTATTTATTGAGATATTGTCCCTATTTTAGTCGCAAAAATCAAGTTTCCATTATGAATTTCACCAATGCATTGACAGTAGACCTGCTGTCAGTTTACATGGCTTCTTATTTTGGGGTTGGTTATCATTTGTATTACCTCCCAGCCTTCATAATAACTGTTATGACATCCATATATTTTTTACTTATTGGCTATAAAGAATACAGTTTACTACCTCAATGTAGATGTGAATCAGCCTACTTTTCGGTAACGAACTCAGCTTGTTATATTCAATCACTGTCTTTTGTTTTTCCTTCCTAGAAATCTATGCCAAACTGAGAAGCAACAGCCTGATCCAAGCAGAGCCGTCTGTGCTGCACTTCAGTGGGTTTGAGCTGGGGAAGGATTACCTGAAGATCCTGGTGAGCGACATACTGCTGCAGTTTAAATATCCTGTTGAGGTTTTACTACTAGCGGTTACGATTTTCCATTCACAGGCTGCGTTGGATGGTGAATGTAGGGAAAGTGAATTCGAACCGAGTAAGTCTTCCAAACAATGGTGAAATTGGAAAAGTAGTACAGGCTAAATTGTGCCCGTCCTGTTCATGAAGACATCATCCATCCGTCTGTATTATGGAATTTTTATATATGACATGGGTTGTTCTGCTCAGCTTGGGTTCAGTCAGTTCAGGTAGCAGGTAGCATGTATTTTTCTATCTTCTTCTACCTCCATATGCATTAAACCAGGGCTTCTTGTTATGTTTTTTCAGCCTAAGCCATACATTTGCCCTATCCTGGGGCCAGAGCTCAACAAAATCACGACCCACCAGAAACAGGCCCATAGGTCTGCTGCAATAAATTATTGAAATTATTGTAATCCTATCATAAATTAATCTCATTTGGATTCTATGGAGGCTTTATTTGATTCAACAGAATAGGACCTGACTTCACCCCATCTAGCCAGCTAGCTGTAGGCATGTAAGCATACGAGAATATGGAGATGCTTTGGATTTCCTCAACTGTGCCCAATACGCTGGAAATGAATTCATCTATTCTCTCCTCTCCCTCAGAAACTAATCAACATCTCGTCTGAAGTCATGAATATTCATATCATCCCCACCCAAACCAAGTACTTCCAAACCACATATACAAAAAAGGTATTTTTTTTTCGACGGCTGATTACTGACATGAATATAACATTATGATCCCACTTGTGATTCCACTTCGCTCTGTCATCTGTTTTCTCTCTAGTGTCGGCTCATCCCGGGCCTCGCCTACACAGTGAAGGTCCAGTTCTGTCCCGACGAGTGGCGTTACTTCTACGACTGCATTCGGGTTCACTGCAAGGTTTGGGATCCAGCAGAGTTTTTATTTCACTGTTTGGCTGGAAGTCAGCTGCTGTGTGCTAGCACTGCAAGTTACTGTTTGTTACACATTTAGATCTACATTTTAGGTATTTATTGAAAGCTCTTATTCAGAGTGACTTACAATGAGTGCAACAGTAGAATAAGCCAGTATATAAGGGGTGGTAGGTCCAAAACAACAACAATAAATAACCTTATAAGATAAAGTAGTGCCGAGTAAAGAGTGAAAACCAAGCATTATCTCTTTTATTTTTGGGCGATGGCAAAAAAAAAATACAAATCTTGGGCAAGCAGGCTCAACTTCCCATCTCAAGAGAAATTTTCCTTTGTTTACACACACACTTGCAAACACTAGTGTATTTACTTTGAGGTATCTTCATTGCTGCTCTTCTGGAGATTGAAATGATTCTTCTAAGTATGAAAATAAATATTTTAAAAGGTCATCGGTCTAAGACTTTGCCTTGAAGCCCAGGCTCTGTTTTTGAAGTGGATCATTATATTGCCCAGCTATTATTCTGCTTTAACTTATATTTGATGATGTATCCCCATGTTTACTTGGAAACCTCTGTTATCTCTTTGTTTCGTCTCTCTCTCTTTTTCCCTCTCTTTTGCTCATTCACCCCTCTTCTCAGGGAGAGGAGAACCTGTTAGTGCCGGTTCATGCTTACCCCATCATCGATGACCTGCACATCCCTCCTCGTATCGACCTACCAGCCATACCACTGGGACAGAGGTGTGTGTGTGTGTGTGTGTGTGTGTATGGAGAACTGCGACCGGCGCCTCCTGCTTTTCGGACCACATATCTGCTTGAGAGCTTGCCTTGTCTCTTTCTGTATCCGTCCATACGTCCAACCAAGCATCTATGGTGTCAGATCCTAAAAAAAAAAAAAATGTTTTTGTCTCCCCAGTGTCAGCCGTGCCATTCCCCTGAGCTGCAGCTGTCCCATTGACTTTGAGTTTCAGGTGTACGTTATCCAGTCCCATACGGCCTTCTCCATCCGGCCCCTTGCAGGTAGGAGCCGCTCCAAGAAATCACTTTTACACAACATCAAAAACGGTTCATTGATAAATTCAGAATTTGACTTGGCTTCGGTATTGAATTGCATATGGTTTCTAACTCATATTGGTTGATTGTGTGAGTGTGTGAACGTTTTGTCACATTATGGGAAATGGCAGAAACAGTTTCAGTACCCACCGTTTTGAATGAGGAATGCTAACAATGCTATAATGCTGTTTTTTTTTGTAATTTGAAATGACAGTAGAAACTTTTTCCCCTATATTTCCCCCTATTTCCTCTGAGTCTGAAAAAGAAAACTAACAGACTACAATTCAAAATGTCACGGTCTGCCTTTAAGGTGAAATAGACAAACAAAGTTGTGTTTTTCCATTGATATTACTCAGCCAGCCTGCCAGATTTAGCTCATAACCCATCAGATGAACAGGTAAGCTGTGTTGTCTCAGAACTTCAGACCGGCGCGTGTTGCGTACGAAATAAGTCACCGTAGAGCTGGAGAGATGCCTCCAGTTTTCCACAGCTTTCCCCAGACTGACGCTAAGCAGTATCCATCGTCTGGGAAGCATCATAACACACGCCGGAACCGGCACTCGGGATGCCATCGACAGCTGCAGCGCTAAACTTGGCACAACCCCGGAATGTGAATAAGAGATACACTTGAGTTTCTCATTTTAAGCACTTGTTTTATTATGCTTTTTTTCTTTTTAATCCACTCCACAAACGCAACAAACACTGGCCGCTATACAAGATATGTATAGCAATATAAAAGCATTCAGTCTGAAAGCAATTGACAGTTGTACCGCAACAGACATTTCTAAGAGAGACATTATAATAATCTAAAATAATCCTGTATCTCATATTGTTTTACAGGTTTTCTCTGTTGTAGTCTGGCATTTCTTTTAACACAATCGCTGGTAATTTTGAGGACCTTAGTTCTCAAAAAGGTGCCCAAATCCTATAGAAATCATTCACTGCACTATAAAAACTTGTTTTAAAAGCAAATACAAGTGAATATGAAATGACAAGAAATTGAAAATAAGAAATAGCCTGCCTTAAAATCATCTTGGCCAAACATTTTAGCGCTGGATTATATTTTTGGTCGTATTATTATCAACACTTTCTTAGCCTACCAGATGTCAGGTATTTGGACATTCAGTCATTTGAAAGGACATACAGTTAGACTCACAAGTATGTAACTAGTGTTGTACTTAATATGGTTGCACCCACCTATATTGGATTTGAAGTCATTACAACAAGAGTATTCAGTCCACAACCAAGGAGATGGATCTGTCGTCACTGTTACCACAATCTTTGGCTGTATAGTTTACACAAGCCAGAGGCAGACACACACACACACACACACTGACACACTCCCATTCATTTATCTTTGCTGTTCCAGGTGTGATACCAGCCAATGGTAAGGTGGAGATCACGGTGACCTTCAGTCCCTTCCAGTATGAGACTTGTCAGGTCACCATCCAGCTGGTCATCTCTCAGTTCAACACCAAACCCTACCTCTGCACCATCACTGGGAGCTCCGCCCCTCACCTCGCCATCAGGTAATAAGAACACTTTATCAGTTCGTGGATGAACTCAGCTACAATGAAGTTTGATAGCGGAAAAATGATCAAACATCAGCGGTACACCAACGTCAGGTTTTGGTGTCAGTCGCTTAGAATCAAAGAGCCAGAGCTTCTTTCTAGACTCAACATTTTGCACCGACATTCAACAATCACACAGGGAGAAATCCATTGTAGAAGTGGCAAAGATACCAATTACACCAGCCTCAATAGTCCAAAATGCAATGCATGCTGCATTTTGAGTAAGGGGAGCAACTCTCGCTTATTCTCGAATGGAAAACCTCTCACTCTCTTGCTCTTACTACTGTATGTAACTAACTCACCTAGTGCTCAGGTTATAGTTTAATCTTGGATGAGCTAATAAATAGCTTGTTTTCCTGGATTAGTCCTCCTGAGCAGCAAAGAAATCCCTCTGAATAATAACAGCTTCTTACTGTTCGATAATGATAACAGGCTCTCAGGTTGATACAGTTTAGCAAACTAACTAACTAACTAGATGGTTAATTCGGGGGTGAAAACATGCACCCACTGTAGTGAAAATGGCCCTGCACTGATTAGAAGTTGGCTCTTGTTGTTCAGCCAGTATAAAACCTAATGTTTAATTCTGTTCCCATGAGAAAGCGGGTGCTATCCATCACACAGCAGTGGCTCCATCCACTCCACTGTCTTGGTGTTATCTCGGCCAGAAGTTAATAATTCATGAAAATAGCTCGGTAGCTGGTGCAGTGATATCAAGATGGATAAGCCTTCCGATGGATGTTTAGCATATAAAACATTCTCTCTCCCTGTTTGTTGTTCCCTGCAGTGGAACCAAATAAAAAGATGAGATATGTGTAAGAGAAAGATGAAGAGATGTGCGCCAGGCCAGTGTTTTTCCAGCTTGAACCGATGCCTGACACTGGGATGTTGCTGAGCGTCCCCTGCTGCACTACTTATCTGACATAGATATAGGCTATTTTTAATACAAACAGATGTTAATCTTAATATCTGAGCGGCTTGGCTGCTGTATTGCATTGCCCATAGTTTCTAACCTTCACTGACTGATTGTGTGACTGTAAGAGGGCTGAATCTTTATTCTTTTAAAGGTATAGCTTGGCACCAAATTTTTTTTTACCAAACACTTACTTCTTTACCCAAACAATTAACTTGTCATATTGTGGGGTAAAAGACATTGTCGTTCACGAAACCTTGAGATTGCTTCTAAAGAATGTTAGAAAGAAAGCAGTTTATGTTTATCAGTACTCATTGGTTTGAATGAGTTTGCTAGCAATACTAGCATGCTGTTTTTTTGTTATTTGAGTTGCCAGTACAGAAATATTTTCCCAGTACTGTGATGAGCCTGATAAAGAAAAGTAACAGACTAAAATTCAAAATGTCAAAGTATTCATCAAAGGCTTGAGTCTCAGTATCTGAATAAAGTGGAAAGTCACGAGTCAAGAGACAGCTAAATATGTAAATGTCAGCTGGCTACCGTCATGACAAGCTAGCAAACATACAAAAATGCTATTTAGATTTGGTTCACATACAATCTGAAAATATATGGCTTGGATGTGTTTAGTCCAACTTCTGTATCCAGCGTAGAAGTCCCATATTTTTATGCCATGAGTGACGTTGTTTTGAAAAGTTTTGAAAAGTCAAATTCCTAGCAGTCAAAAGGTGCAAAGAGCAGTCTTGCAAGCAACTGTTTTAGAGACATGAGTTTTGTGCTACCACATTATTGTCTGTTATCCAACACTGCAGAAAGAATAGGATGCAGTAGTGGCTGCAGTGATGGATAGAGTATATACGGGACTTATATGGAGGTGGAGTGTTTTTGTTTTTTTTTACATTTATATAGCCACAGCTGATAAACTGCCCCGGCAGCCAGAAAAATGTAAATACAATGAAAATTCATTATCTGGGCTCATTGCTCAGCCTCCCTGCCACCTGCCACCCCCCACCTCCCCAACTGTCCATATATTATGATATAAATATCCAATTAGAACTATTCTTAGACTGCAACTAGTACTGATCCAGAACCAAAATGACCCACAACCCAAAACACAGACAATAAACACTGCTATAGAGTTCATCGTCATGCTGATTTTTGACACCTGTAGTATTTACTGCTCAACTTCAGTGCAACCTGCTGTTCTTTTGGCACAGAAATCAGTCGCAATCAAATTAGTATTATATAGTGATGGATGTATGTAAATCTATTTTGGTGGGTTATTAATGGGTGCAATTTCCATAATGCAGCTTTTACTCTGATGTGTTTATTGTTTTTGAATCATAGTCAGCTGGAAAGAGAGCGGGGTCACGGGGAAGTGGTGGCTGCAGAGTACAGAGGGCCGTCACCTGCCTTCCAAGTGCCTCCCTTGAGTAAGACCAAGCACAGGTCAACCAAGAAGACTGACAAATCTAAGGTACTGTATGTGGCTTTACGTATAGAGCATTTATATTTACCCAAATTTCCTCCGTGCAGAACCTATTCAGTATGCTATACATCAGACAAAAATTCTAGGTTATAGTTATTTTTTCATTTACTTGACTGTCAAATGGTCAAATTGAGGGGTTACTGTGTCAGTCATGACTGATCAATCACAGATAGTTATGTTTCACAGAGTATCTAATAGCCTAATTTGAAAAGTAATAAAATAGTGGTTAGTGGGTACTCAGTGGAGGGGTTATTGAATACACAATCATGCTGAATATAGTAATTAGAGGCTCTCTCCCTCCTTCATCAATATTTTTTATGTATTTTTTTAAGTGGCACAATTAGTCTCTCACCTAAATTAAGTCAATTTCACTTTTGATAAAGGAAGAAGAGTGCCTAATTTTCCTTCAACATGATTTTTTATTTCATGCAGCTTTTTTGGCTTTTTTATTTTTATTTTTTTACCTCACTAAAACACTTACAGTCATAAACAACCTGATTTCATTTGGGAGCAGTTTTAGTTTTGGTTCCACATCTGCCCTTGTTTTCATCCCAGTTATGGAACTTGTGCAGGTTGCAGTGCTAAAAACAATTGCTACTTCATCATCATAATAAAGCCATTAATGGTAGACATCACAACTGTACGTTCATATTTTCTCTAGTAATGCTGGTAATTTTCTTGTGGCGGTGGAGCACCGCTGCTGAATAAACACAGAATAAGCACTGGATGTGTGTTTTATCCTCAGTTTTAAAATGTTCCTGTTATTTCCCTAACTGTGGACTCCAGACTGTGAGAGATCAGGCTGCTGGAGCGAAGCCTGGTCTGAGGCCTGCGGTGGATGTCTCTACCCCTGCTGGAGTGGCCAAGATGCTGATCAAAGACATCGATAAACTCAGCTCTAAAGACCTGAGGGAAGGTAGCAACCCATTGATTTCACTCATCCAGTTGTCATGGAGATTGATGACCTGCATCTCTGACCCATGTGCATATCACATGCCATACATCACTTGTTGTAGTGTCACATATATGAACTGTGTGTGAACTCCTGCATATCTTCTATTTATTCCAAACCGCTGTTACTCCTCCCTGACCAACCCCCCATATCTGTAACCCTGTGTTTTATTGCCTCGTATCTAATATTTTGCTGTTGTCCCCTTTACTTTAGCCATATCCTGTAGCAGTATGGTGGATCTGCAGAACAGACAGATGAAGGAGGCCTTCTTTATGAAAAAGGTTCAGCGGGATGTCAAGGAAGAGAGAGCCAACCACCTCAGATGGTAGGTTATACTGAAATTTCACTCTTTGAATGGCATGAAGTTTTCAGTTTTCCTTCATCGAAAAATGTGTTCCTTAGATTGCTCTCCTTCAAATGACTTCCATCCATTTCTGTTCCATCCAAATCATTTTCATTCTTCCCTTTTGAATTTTGTTGTTAGATTTTTACCCATCAGGATTCCTCAATTACCCATATTGATTTTGTTGTTGCTGTTGCATTTGCTTTTGTCCTTATGTACTGTAAGGCCTACTTACAGCGCTAAACCTATTTGATTTAAAGAAAACAAAATAACAACTTTTTTTTTTTTTCGATATAGGCAAGTTCACCTGGGTAAGGACGCCATGTCAGAGGAAAGCAAGAGGCGGGTATTGGAGGAGAGAGAGATGGCTCTGCATGAATATATGGTACGATTTTTCACTTCAAGTTGCTTATATTTATAAATTCCTGCACACGACTGTGCAACGGAGTGGTACTTAATCTCTTTATCCACATTTTTCATCCTGAAGATATTCAAAATTCAGATGGAGGTTTGACCGGACCACCCTCATAAATGTTCATAACAGAATAGATTATTCCGGCTTTGTTGCACTAGACCATTTCATGAGAGGCTTTTAGGTCAGTTTTGCCATTTGATTAAACATGACATTTGCTGGATGAGTGATGACTGATCACTTATGCTGGACCAGCGTTCTCACTCTGAGACATTGAATGCATACCGATGTTGTAACCGGATTCAGTTGCAGCAGGATTGGATCCACACTGTGATTTTCAATGCATCCTATAAAAAAATCTAGTTGTCTATATGATTGATTTTATTGAGACCCACCAAGGAAATATGCAACCTCAGCCAGAATAGCATCAGTAGTGAAATATGAGTGTCTGTGTGTGTGTGTGTGTGTGTGTTGGTGTGTGTGTGTGTGTGTTTCCTTAGAAAAGTTAGTTGAATAGTTGACAGAACTCTCACAGACACTTAACAGTACTTCCTCCCCCATCTCCTCTCCAATTTCACTGTTTATAATGCATGCACACACACACACACTGATTCTCTTCCCTACATTGTCCGTTTACAGGCTCATATCACCACAATGTGATATTTTATGGGAACTCTTGTTGTTTTTATGGTAGGGGAGAGCAATTATTTTGGTTTATCTTCTTGTATCGTGTTTGGAATGTTGAATCCAGGCCAGAGCTTAAATAACCCAACTTCTGTTTGCATCACAGTCATATGGTTTACAGTTATGTGATGTGCCATTTCATCACCCATATATACTATCTTGGTACAGTCACTCGCATAACTATTGGGACAGTGACCTTAAGTTAGACCTTAAGCAGTGTAGACGCCAGTGGAGGCTGCCAATCTTCTCTGTGATGGTCTCATTTGTTTACAGTAGTTGTACTAATGTCTCAAAATGAATGTGGTATCAAATCTATATTGCACTGTGATGATGAGTCGGCACCAAAAATAATTAGCTTTGGTTCATTATCCCTTTATCCACATCAGTTGGAGATACTCAAAAAATGAGCCCAAACATGACTGAGGCTTGACAGCTGAGCCATGTTAGCATTTAGATCAGTGAGTGTGTCTGTGCCCAAAATCTAAAAACAGTGTAAGTTTTCTGTCTTTTTTTTGCCTTGTCAGTGCAATGATAATAAGTCAAAACTATCAATTTAGAATTTGCAATATTCTTCTTCTTAGTCATATATAACAAATCACAAATTCAACATGCTATGGAACATGCTATGTCTCTTCTATTAGTAATGCCTATGGGTTACCTTGCAGCAATTATTCCATGTACAATGATATTCCTCTTATTCTGCGCTATCTGCTCTTGTTGTTGGTCTAGGTTAAGAAGGGAGCAGTCAGGCAGGAGGAGGACTTTGCCACCGGACCACCTAAACTTTCCACCAGGCGGGTGCTTTGTGAAGCGAGACAGGTAAACATCAAGTTTCCAAACAGTGGTGTTTTGTGTGTTTGTGTGTGTTGAGAATAATTTCCCAGCTAGATTCAAAACTTTCACATTTCACGCAGCATGCTTCTCTGATAACGTGAAACACAAGGTCTTCCCCCATGAATACAGAACGGTTTATGTAAGTTATTTTCAAAAGGTTGCTGTCCAACATATCTATATTCACTTGAATGGATGTGGCTATTCTTAGCTGTCATCGTGGTGTCAATATCTCAGACACCACTGATAGAATTTTGCACTACATAACCTCACTCTTGATGGCCTTGAGTTGACATCAAACTGGTCAAACTACCCTACAATTCAACTCAATCTAACACTCACTTTCACTATCCTCTCATCCAATGCCATTTGAATACTCTAAGCTGACCTCCAGAACCTACATTTGAACTTCACTTGGCGGCCCTCTTCATATGCACTCAATATAAATTAATCAGGGATGCCAAATGAGCACAAGTAAGCAATGAGTGTCTGTTTAACCTCTTCCAGGCCCCAGAGGGAAGCCCGTCCTTTCAGCTTCACTCCAGTTTTCAGCTGGAGCTGAGGCGCAGAGCCCTCAGACTGTGCCAGCAGGCTGCACGCAAGGTACACACGTCCATGTAAACTCACCGAGGCACATGTACCAATGCACACATGCATGAGCATTTGCTTAGATGTACAAACACATCACACACACTCTCCCCCCCCCCCATCTCCTCAGTAGAACTGGGCTAGTGTCCCTCCAGCTCAGTCCGTTCAGTGCAGCCACGTGTAAATTCCCCTCACTAAACGTATAAGTCATACTCTTTACGGTATGGACTATTTTGCTGGGTGCAGTCCAGTGAAGGCAGTTAGCTGACTTTGAGCCTTAGTGTAGTGTACTACAGTAAATAGGTCACACTTTATTTGGATAGTCCAATGTTGATACTCAACTTCCTATCAAGTGACTATAATGTGTCACTAAAAAGTCTACTGAGTTTCATGTGATACTCGTAAAAAGTAGTCCATAGATATTGTGTCTGGGCTAGGGTTAATCTTAGAGTTGGGGTTAATGGTAGAAATTGGGTCAGGTTAGGGTTTAGGTTTAGGTTTAGGTTTAGGCTAAGGTCAGGGTTAGGGTTACAGTCTGTAGAGATGCTATCCAAATAGGGTGTAAACTGGTAAACATTTCAAATTTTAGACATTTTAGACATTTAGCTCACGCTCTTATCCAGAGCGACTTCCAAAGAGTGCAACAGCAGAACAAGCTTCAGTTGCTAGACCACCAATAATGACAAGCAGCCAAAAATAAAAGCGTGCAGGTCAGGGTCAAGGGTTAGAGCACTTCAATATTTCTATGCTGGGAAAATAAATAGAATAAGACCTAAGGAGAGTTTTTTTTAAAATAGCAATTTAACAGTACAATTTGTGAGATTTTCTTTAAATATATCATTGTCAAAATAATTTTGACATTGACCGTTGGGGCTATGTTGTGCAACCTCTATGTAATGAGTGCATACATTTTCAGTACGGGTGCAAGCCAGGGCACCAGAAGATTGGCAGTACAGCGTTTGCATGTAGATGAATTTGCAATATCTCATTAATGTCAGTTGGAATATGTGTCCATGCTGGCTCGATTTTAAATGAAAAGGATTCTAGGCCCAGAAACATGCAGGGCCCCAATATACATTAGTGGAGGGAGAGTTTGGGCAGAGACCATTCTGGCGGTCCTGCTGCCTTAATTCAGCCCGCATGCTGACCAAGAGTCTAATTACATGGGTAAATTACTTGCATTCATAAATGGAATATGGAATAAACATGAGATGGAGAAGGAAATGGTTGAGACTACATGCAGCTAAGGCTATATTATAAAATCAGTTTCACAAATCATTCATTCATAAATTTAATAGAAAGTGCTTCCCATCCATAGGTGGCATGATCCGGGCATGTATGGGTGGCCCTATAGTGGGAATCTAACCCCTAACACTGGCAATGTTACTGACATGGAGTTAAAGGGACCATTTTTTATTTTTTCTTCACTGTTATTTTTTGAAGCAGTCAACCAGAGAAAGAGATGCACGGCCATTCTGGTCCAAAAACTCCCATTTTGTCCAAAATGACAACTCAGATGAGATAATTATGGCTGCTGTCATAACCAGATTTTTTTGCTTAACATTAGAATGCGTCCTTGCTATTGATTTGATAGCAGCATGTCAATGAGAAATTTCTGTTTGTCATACTTTAACAGCTAATCACAGTCAGCATGCCAGAGTTTTTGTAATGGATGGAGCACAAACCTTACACTAGAGAAAGAATAGCCACTGTTCAACCCCATAGAGATAGCACACTTTTTTACAGAGGCATGATTAGGTGGCAGTCTCACTATTGCTGAGCACTAAGTTGGCTACCTTATGGGTTGGTGTTCAAGTATGGATGCAGCTATTTTTGACTGACAAACACGTGTTACTGTCTTCTTCTTGTTTCACAATACTAAGAGAGTAGCAAAAAATTTCCAAAAGTCCATGTAGTAAACACCCAAATGGGCTTTCAAATATGTTTTTCCCATTGTTACGTAACCTTAATGTTATGTAGAATGTCTTCAGTTGCTTTGAAGGTTTCTGAAAGCTTATCTAGATAGTCAGACTGGCAAGGGTTCAACATCTAGGTAGCCAGTATTTATCTTTAGGAGCGTACGCTACTAAAATATGAGCATTGTACAACTCTCTAAGCATGTACACGGGAATAACAAAGACTTACTGTGTGGGAGTTACAAATTTGTGTCTATATAGTACTTCCTGCAAGCATGACTTGGTTTTGTTTTGCCTGCTAAAAAAGAATACTTCAAAAAGTAGATGTAGTATAGTATTTCTTGCTGACATCACTTCCAAGGCTACAGTGGGTGGTTGTGAATCAACAATAAAGGTAAAACAGTACGGTACCACACGCTTCTGTCCCTTCCAGGTTGTCATCCGCTGTCGCATGAACCGGAGACTGGCCTGTTTGAAGAAACTGGCAGACGGTATGAAGAACCCGCCCACGGCACAGAAAGGTTTTGACTCTCTTATGATCTCAGGACTCAGAAATACTCTCCTCACATCATGTCAGTAAAGCATATTTAAATGAATTCCTAGAGGTAAAATTCAAATGAAATCCCCTCAGGTTATTATGAGGTTCCCAGAACATACATGCATGCCCCGGGCTTAGGCCTATTTATGGTGCTGTGTGTGCATGTAATCATACGTTTGAATACGGCAACATTTGCTCACTGACCCCTAAAATTGCTGTTCTGTTTGACTTCACTTTTCACATTATGTTTTCTCACCTTTGCATTTTTTATTCGATGTTTTCCTCTTTGTCAGTGGAGGAGGAAGGGAAGTCGGGCGGTCTGAAGATCTCGCCGGACAAAGTTCTTCCATTCTCTTTTCCCACTTTTTCTGACGAAGCCGACCAACTGGTGGGTACACCGCACACCTGCAAACACCGCACTTTAAAAATAAGGGAGACATTAATTAAGGTAATCCTTATGATTACAGCCTGCTGCAGATTGTAGGTTGCTAGTTCCATTGGAGGATCTTGAATTGTACCTACCCATTAATGGTAATTACATGTAATTAGCAGCCTGTGAGAGAAAAAGTTTACTGAGCTTTTCCTTGCAAACCAATTTGTCTTATTAAAGCCTATTGAATTCAAACCCCAAACTACCTAAATGGAGGCCGAAATAGATTAGACCATTAAACCATTGAAAAGGGGAGTGCTGCTTATTGACCTGCACATGGAAAAATTCTCATTCATAATTTCCCTCAAAAGAAGTCTTTGATGTAACAGTGGAATCAAAGAGGGTGCTCAGTTTCCAGTGCTTTGATTAAATGTCTTTCATTTTCCTGATGCCCCTCCAGAAGAAAGGCCTTCTAAAGAGCCCTTGTATCTCTGTCAATAGAGGTGTGCGAGTGAACAAATAACGCCATTTGTCTCTTTGATCTTTCTAGGTTCCTAGTAATTTGGCCGCAGTGCCTGTGGAGCCAATTGATGTGACTGTGAAAACACATATTCCCTTCTTCAAGCTCCAAGTACGTACTTACAGCAGCACCTGGCCGACCGAACATGAGACTTATAAATCAGCTGGTCTACATAACGGGCATAATGAGTAGAGAATGTAACAATGTATGTATTGTATTTTTGTGTTTTGTTTTGAACAAGTTGTGCTCTCGTATTTCAATGTATGTCACTGCATTTCTGATTGGCTTCTAGGTGGATAAATGAGCTTCCTCTGTGCCCTGCTCATGTTATTGTTATATCTTACTATTACCATTATAACCCTATCATGTATTGTTATTGTATTGGTACTCTAGGTTCCCCAGCACTATAAGCTGATGGGCTACCAGCCTGTGTCGGCCTGGGAGGCATTTAACACCTATATCCCCACTACCTTGGCCAGACCGCTTCGCACTGGAGCACCGGTAACCACACAGCACCAATAGAATACAGATTTAGCCAACATTATAGTCAGTTATTCATTCATTCATTCATTCATTCATTCACTCATTCATTCATTCCTTAGCTGTCAATTTCTCAACCACATACAGTGGATATGGAAAGTCTACATACACTTTCAAATATTCTGGTTTTTATTGCCTTGATGCCTGGGATAAAGTCCCATTAAATCAGACAGCAAAATCAAGGTAAAAACCAAAGGCTACTTATTTCTTTACCAACTTAGCCCATCTGGATTTAAGAATTTATCTAATTTATCTTTAATTTCTCATTCTTCTCGTCTTTGTTGAAGAGTTCAAGCTCATTGAAAAAGCAAGGGGAGCTCCCCCTTACACTCCCTACTTTGCATTATTTGTTCGCTCATTCATTACTATTTATATACCCATCCATTCATCCATCTCTTTCTTTATTTATCTCACTGTGTTGTCCCCTTTCAGGACGAGCTGTTACCCAAGGTGATCCGAGCCCCGTCTCCTGGATCGGTGGGGCCCCAAGCTGGGGAGGAAAAGCAGTGTGAGGAAGAAGAGGAGGAGATGGAAGCGAAGGAGGCCGCCAGCCTGACCTTCACTGCCCCGGAAGCTCTGCTCACACCTGCTCCAGCAAACCCACTCAGGATCTTTGTAAGGCTTTTCCTTTGTTTTGTCTTTATTTATCCAAAGTAAATGTTGTTTCCCCACAATACACAGTGCATTTCAGTGTGACAGTATAATTAAACTAGTATTTTAAACCCATGTTTCTGTGTTTTTCCCACCACACTGTGTTCTAGAACCCAGCTCCAGGTCTGCAGACCTACAAACCAACTCCTAAATATCTGGAGAGCGATTTGGAGTTCCACCTCTGCCCTCTGCCCAGGTAACAACAACGGTCTCTATTTTCATTGATCATCACTCTTAAAAATAACATCCCATTGCACACTCATGGTGATTTGGTTCTTCCTGATTATGAGAAGAGGACTATGGAAGTTATATGAAAATTTGCAGCTGTGAAATGCAGTGTGAAGATTAATAGTTACATTTTCACAATAATAGAACTTGTACTTCCTTTTATTAAGTAGATACTTCTCAGTAAAGAACAAACACGATTTGTAAAAAAAAAAAGATTTTCTTAAGTTCTGTGATGAAGTTTGACAGCACTAAATATAAACTTTTTACTTACTGTAAAATGCCTCAGAATGTCAGTGTTTGCAGGTGATTTGGAAAGAATCTCATTGATTTGGGGTAAAATTCTCTCTCAGTTCAGTTCAGTGAATCATACCCAGATACTCAGTAGGAATATAAAAGTGTGTTCTCTATGCAGGTATACCATCCCCGAAAGCAACATGCATGGCATCAAGACCCCAAACACTCAGAAGAAGTTTCTGGACCGCAAGGTAATTTTGTTTGTGAGACTTTCCAGTTTGGGAGTATTTTTCTACAGAGAGCTTTCAGTCTATCCAAAAAGCGCATGCTCCAGTGTTTTGGTTATTGATTACGTTAAAAATTTGAAATTTGTGTTAATTCAGATAGGCATCTTTGAAACATGAATTATCCCCTTAAGTCAAAACTCAAGGATGGTCTTCATCCTAAGGTAATTTTGCGAAACCAACTCCTGATGCGGATATGGCGTCTTTTTTTCCCGACCAACAACAGGAAGTCATCAAAGGAGTCATGACCTGGAAGAATTTTGATTCGGTCACCTTGAACTGTCTGTCCAACCAACCCACTCTCACCAGCGACTGGGCCCCGCGCAGGTAGGCCAAAACCTACAATGGGATTCGAACCCGTACTCTGCTAAGTCAAATTGAGGCTTGTGTGTGATAGCTGCGCTCCAGCAGAGCTGCCTTATCATGAGAGCTGTGAGGTTAATGGCCTTTGACACACACTCTCACACCTAAACACACACAGATACACATATAGTCAGGGATGTAGTGGATACAACCGCCTAAAATAGTTTACCCACCTTTGACATTGATCAATAAATTGTTATGCCGTAAATTCATAGTATACATCATAGTTAGTAGAATCAACCTGATGTAAGTTATGTGAGGATTGGGTCTTTTAATGAAAAAATAAATGAATGCTTTGCTAAAAATATAAATGATTTTTGTTTATATTGGTGGTTGTTTGTCTTATGATAATCACTATCGAGAGGTCAGAGTTTACCCACCTTTTTATTTACCACTACACCACTGCATACACTATCAAGCAGTACCAGTGCCATTTTTCATTTTTCGATTTTTGTTGAACCAGGCAAGATGAATAAGAAAGAACACATTGTTATTGACTGCAACCGCCCAGGAGTTGAAAGTGAAGGTTATATTCACCTGGAAGTTCCCAAGTAAAACCCCGTTCTTGTGCAGTTGGCCGCTGAGAAGCTCCAACCGGAGCAGCCGGGGATAACAAGTACCTTGATAGTGCTTGTTTACAGAAGGGAGAGTGGGTCTCCTTCAATTCCCCCGTCCAGATTTTCCCAGCCGCTCGAGGAATTTGAACCGGTCACCCTCCGGTCACAAGCCTCTCTTCTAACCATTAGACCACTACTGCCGCCCCGGCTTCTACCATCATGGTTAAAAGTAGCATTTTTCATGCGGTATATAAAATGACAGGTGTGGAGTGTGTATCTCACTGATGGGTAACATCAGCAACTGATAAGTAACTGATAAGTAACATAACTGATATGTTCTGAAGCTATTTACCCTGTAGCAATCTGCACATTTCTGACATTTTTTACAAGCACATCCTGTTAGACAGTCATTGACCTTGGACCTCTTGATATATAGCTGAGATATACTGGAGGAATGGAACAGTGTAAACAATGTTGCTTATGAATGCATGGGCAGCAACACCCTCTGGTAAGAATATGTGGGAGGTGGAGGTCTCTGTTTTTCTCAGACACTGCTGTGATGCCATAATACTGCAGTGTATAATCCTACACCACTACAATGTTTTAAGGTTCAGACATCAGCTATTTACCATGTGGGTGGTTATAGAATGATATAAGGGCCAATCAATTGTAAACGTTGTTCCTATATCTAGTAATTATTTGTGGTCACTAAGATTGGATGATGCATCTTTAAAATTATTAGTTTTTCTTGCACAGTGGGACCATCATTACTGAATGTCTGTAGAGAAAACACTGCACTATGTTATTAATCTGCTAGTAAGGCTGTGATGGAGGCACAGGCTCAAGAGATGAAATCTCATTTTGAAAAGGGAATAGGGGAAATACACATTGATCAACACTTCAAGCTCTGATTGTGTGATGTTGTGAGGTGCTGAAGTCCATTATTGGTTAGGATTTATTGGAAAGGCTCATAAGACACAGGCTCAATATATATGATTAGATCTTAATAATAGTATTATATTATTTTTCTTAGTAGTAGTGGCGGTTAGTAGTGGTAGTAGTAATCATAGTAGCAACAGTATTACTTGTCTCATTAGTGTTTTTATTATTACACTTTATTGCATTTCTACAGTATATAGTTATATTGTAAATCAGACATCTTTGTTGGCTCTAACACATTTAGATATATAATTCTCTATAGCATATAGATCTATGTAAATTACATATAGCATATAGCATACAGCTATCTAGCCATCTTTCATTCCTCAGTAGGGGAATCCATTTGATACCATTTTCCCATCATTTCCTTCTTCTTACTCTTCAAGTAATACCTTGACAAGATATGTATCCCCCCTATTTCATAACCTGGGACTCCATTCAGCACCTTACAGACATTGTTGTCACAAAGCATACGTCTTCAGACCGTTCCAAAATATGTGTATACAGCCCACATCCTGTCCAAGTGTCCAGATAACCGCAAACAACTGCCAGGTTGCTGTATGTACAATTGTCTACTTTTCCAGTACAACTCCTTTTTGTTGGTGGAGTTGGTGGATATAAGTGGTATCTGTTTCTGATTCCCAGTTAGCTTTTATGTAGAGAGTTGAGTTTACTCTGCATCCCATTAGATCTTGAGAAAGATCCAAGATTGCTGTAGGTCTGTTCTCTTTGTGTGCAGTGGTTGTAGAGGTTATAACCTTGATCATCTCAGCTCCTCTTTCCTTTGTAAATCCCTAAACAAAATCTTGATCGTCAAGATTATGTTTCTCCTTAAGGTTTTGAGACCTGGAATTCACCATATTCGCCATAATGATGCAAAAAATCGATGTTTTCAGTATTTTTCTTGTAGTAGTGGAGTGATCTGCCTCATTTCAAGGTATCTAAGGTATTTCATTGTCTCTTGTTTCACGAAAATTCCCAAAACGGGACAATGCTTTCGAAAGTGCATTGGAAAGTGATATTTTCTCACCCCATTGGCAGATTTGTTCCAATTTGTTTTGAGAAAAAGTACAATTTTAAGACCCAGAATTAAATTAAATGACTCATTAGGATGTATATTTTTTGCAGTGAATATAATATGAAAAGGGAAGGGTCTGGGAGGTAGAAATGTTCCAGTCTACAGCCCTTTTTAAGGTCATGAAAGAGTTCCAGTGTGTACCCACAGTGCTGTAGCACTACATCACACCAGCTAAATGCTTTCTGTGCGTGCACACTGTATCTAGGCCATATGGAGGAGAAGAGACCTCCATGCTGCCTTCACTTATACAGAGAAATAATGACTTATTCAATGTGTAGCCTAAATGGACATTGAATAAATTATTATATTTTGATGTACTGTATCGGTGAACACAGCGTGCGGCTATCCTGGTCTATTTGCGGCGCGCTGAACGCTTCACCCTGTCACAAAGAATACCGGCTTGCCTCGCGTGATGCGGTTTCCTCTTAAAAGCCTATTTAAGTCCCGGCGTTAAAGTGGCAAAGTTAATCAAGCAACTCTCGCGTTCTCAGAGAGATTTGACGCATCTCTCTCTCTCTCCTCACCTTCCTGTCCAGCTCCTGTTTCTCCTCAACTTTGCCTGCGCTGCTTCATCATCCGTCTTTCTCTTCTCTTCTCTTTCTCACACTGATAGATCGTAGACACCTCCTTCTTTTTTAAATTCAAGACAGTCCCTCCAACATCCACAATGCCAGCGTCTGGTCGTCTCGCAGACGCAAACAGTCTGATTTATTTCAGGTGGCTGTAACAGAGAAAGAGAGTGTGAGCTAGACAGCGAGAGAGGGAGAGAAGCGCGTGTTTAATTATGTATGTGTGAGAGAAAGAAAGGACTGTGTCATGTCTCAGCTCCCAACAAGCTGTAAAATGGTAACAATGAACGAGTCTAGAACGCTCGCAGGTATAAAGACAGTTTTCTATCTATATTATAGAGGAATATTGTGACCAAATGCAGTGATCACAGGCTCATTTAGCGTTATTTATTGACTCCTATTATGTAGTATACTATTCTATAGCTCAAAAAACCTGAAATTCATGTCCTGAGTTCATATAGCATCCCGCATGAATTGCAAACCTTCTGCTTGGCAGTGTTTTAATTCTACCCAGGCCTAGTTTGCCCTTAAGTGGTGTCAACTTTTACTCAGGAGCACTTCTATCATCCCTGTTCAAACCGAAATTTCAAACAACCCTCGGCAATCCTTCCATCCAACCAAGATGGATGAGAGATCCGACCATTATCTCTATTCGGTAATGTTTGGTCTGGTTCTGCGGGGCACAAAGCAGTGTGTGTGTATGTGTCTCCTAGGTCTGTGGACTACAGCGCGGATATACTTCCACTCACGGCTCCTCCTCCTCTCGCCAGCCTTCCTGATGATCTGGCAGGACTTGTGGACAAACCGTAAGCACATATTCATTCACACAGTATCTTTGTTTTAGAAGCTTTTGGGGTTTTTATGTCCCGCCACCATGGTGTGTGGTGTGTAACACATTCTTGTGAACGCAATAACTCAAGAACAATTCATGATAGAAACTTCATTCTTGCACCACAGGTTCCCCCTATAGAGTAGATGATCTGATTAGAGTTTGGAGCACTTTGCTGCATAAATTAGCATATTAATGAGAAACTACGATAAATCCTTAATGCTATAAGATACAGAGTTCATATTAATACCAGCCATGTGTTTTGTATAGACAGGTATGTTGACATAGAAATGTTTTCTAATGAATGCATTTATTAGCTTAATGAATGACCTCATTAGTATAACTGGTTATGTTTAATATAACATGGTGATTATGGCGGTACCTTCAGCAGTTCAAGTGCCTCTTGTATTTAGGTTTAAAGGTCACTGCCCTCGTGCTCTGTGTGTGTGTGTGTGTGTGCAGGTCTGAAGAGTCAGGAGTCCAACTGACACCAGAGATGATCAGAGCAGAATTCCTTTCTGGGGAAGCCCTTCTCTCCAACAGCAACCTCAACACAGGAATGACCGCCAGGTGAGAGCACAACAACAACAACAACAACAACAACAACAACAACAACAACAAGAACAAATTTAAATAGGGACTCAATTAACGTTGAGAATGAAGCTGTGCCCTTCCGGATTTCGATGCAAAGTAATTGGGTTCGGGGGGGGGTTAGGTTATTTCAGCAAGGCAATATAGTAGAACACTAGCAGCATGATAATTTAATTTGCATGTTTCTAAGACAAGGTTTACTAATAGATTCACTATCGAGTAGAGAGTAAAGAGTTCAAGTTTACTGTTGTGTGTAACAAGGCACAATGAAATGCTTACTTTGCATAAAGATTCCCTCTGATACAATACATAACATGAATGTTCAAATGGAGACACACACACACACACATACACACGTACACACACATACACATGCACATACATACATACAGACATACATGCATGTGCTGTTCAGAATGGGCAATGAATGTATTGGTGTTTGTGTTTTTTTCAACTTTGTCCTTTTTTGTTTTGTTGTTAATGTTAATGTAATAAATTCCTGGATAATGCAATACTATTGCATTACAACAACCAAAGTTATCACATTCTCTTTATCCTTAGGAATTGTTGCATTATTTGTCACTATTATTACATCATCATTTAGATGTAGTAATGTGATTTTATTACATTATGTGGGAGTTTATTAACAGGTTTTTGTATGTTTTCAACTAATTTAAAGGGACATTTTGTTACATTTTGGACATTTCGAGTTATTATATTGTCTGTCAGTTATTACATTATCAGTCGCTAGACGTCTTTTAAGGAAAAAAGCCTCAATTAATGCTTTTTTCTGAAAGTACAATTGATTTTTGTTTGTGATGCCTTATGATCATCACAACCACCTTTCCCCACCTTTTTAATGTCGTTTTTTTATTCCTATATATGTGTATGGGTCAAGCTGAAATCTGTCCTCCACAGGCAGCAGAGGGAGTGTCAGATGGAGGCGACCTACAGGTCTGAGGTTAACCAGATGGGAAAAAGAGTGATGGCCGAACTGAAGCAACTGAGGGCCATGGACAGAACTCCCCCATCACCCGGAGAGGACTGTGAATAAGCTATGCTCCCTCTCACATAAACACACACACACACACACACTACCCTACTAAACTACCCTCCTTACACACACATACCAACACATAAAAACCTGCATAGTGGCTACGCACACACCCACACAGGACTATAAAATACGCGAGATACCCGCCCTGCTCACCCGCGTGAGACTCAAAAATTGGTTTCCCTCCCACTTATGCAAAATAAAAATGGTCCCTCTCTCACCCACCTATAAGCCACCCTACCACCCACTCAAAATTACCGATGCGACTGGAAATTCATTATCCCTGCACCCACACAGATCTATATATAAGCACAGCTATATTCAAACAAGCTACAATGTATTACTGACAACCGTATGCAATTAAACATTATAATTCAGCTTTTTATACTGTAGTGTATCTTACAATCGATGGGTGACTGCAATGTCATTGAGCAGCAGGCAATGCTTGTTGCTATTAAATTGTATTATGATTCAAACAGCAGTGTCCGACTTGATCTCTGCTTGATACTTAAATACATTTGCACCTTTGTGATTTAAATGCAAAGAAATGCCATAAATGCAATGAAGTTATTCCCATTCTATTCCTCTGATATGACGTGACAGACTGGAGTCTTGATTCTGGTTTTAGGAGAGATATTCATGTTCATAAATGCTAATTGTAATGGCCTAGGTCAAAAGAGTAAGGTGGATTTTTATTTTGGGTGGTATTCCCCTTTTAAGATCAGTGATTTGTCAGCTCCCCAGGGATTGGGTGATATTATTTTAACAGTTAGGCCTATTAGACACAGCAATTCAATATTTAAAGGCATATCCTTATTTATTTGGTAGTAAAAAAAAAAGCTGTTTAGGTCAGAATTGAATTTTCAAAAGAGCTGACTTGCTGTGAAGTGACTGGGATGGAGGCCAGCCAGCTACAGTGTGTGTCTGCTCTCACCCCTAGAGGGAGCTCCAACTCTGTGCGTCCTGCCATTAGAGGGGACTTCTCAGTTTGTTCGTCCTTGCGTGTGTGTGTGTGTGTGTGTGTGTGTACTTACTCCATGGCAGTGTACTTTTGAAAAGTACAGTATTTGCCCATTTGCACCCTCTTTGACAGTGAGAGGTGC
Source organism: Centroberyx gerrardi (assembly GCF_048128805.1). NCBI lineage: Eukaryota > Metazoa > Chordata > Actinopteri > Beryciformes > Berycidae > Centroberyx > Centroberyx gerrardi. The sequence continues at coordinate 14,072,105 of NC_136017.1, read as the reverse complement.
ACACTTTCGGGCATGCACACACACACACACACACACACACACACACATGCAGGCAGATTCTTTTTGGATATATTTGCATGTCCACAAAGAGGTCACAGCGCTCAGACATTGGGTTGAACCCATATGGGAATTCTACGGCCCGTAGCCATACTGCTGACTGTCAGAATACATTGAGATGACAGTAGAGGGTACTTTACAAAGGACGTTGGTCTTGCCTTCACTGCAGCTCAAAAACTTTACAAATGAGAAACAATCGGTATTATTAACTTTGATATAATTCTATTTTTGTTTATTTAGGCGTCTTAGTCTTTTTGAGATCATGGATCTTTTCTGCAAGGGACTTCTGGAAAAGACAGACAGTAGCTACATAATTAGTTACAGCTAGAACAATAGTAAACATTTGATAATAAGTAGGGATGGGACGATCCGCTTATCTCACGATACGATTCGCGATATGGGCTTCACCATGCGATACAACCACGATGTAATAAATAAAAGTTCAGTGACAAAATAGTCTGACTGTGCAGAATTATGTTTATTTCTGAGCCACAACTCTTTCTAGCGATGGCATTGGCTTGCTAGAATGTTAACAACAATTTCAAAATGTTATTGTGGATGTAATTTGGATGGAGAGCTTGTGAAATTGTGATGGTCAAGCTGTCTCACTTGTGATTACTACAGCAGAATACAATGTAGCTAATATGCGATATATTGAATTTCGATATATTGTCCCATCCCTAATAATAAGCAATAGACACTGGAATAGTAATAGAAAATGTGAGCGAGAGAAGAGAAACAGCAGCACTCCCAGAACAGTCAGCTTAATCAAATTTCCAGTAGATGTATCTATGGTTATACCAACTGCTTTAAACTCACTAAGAGTATCCAGCTCCTTACATTTCAACCTATTTTAACATTGGAAGGGACAATAGAACTACTAAGCTCTCCTCACCCAAAGCTCAGTGCTGTAAAGCTGTTATCCCGTCAATATAATTGTTTTTTGTCAACCCTAATTCTAAACGGGAAACAGTTACAGACATGAGAGTAAAAACAGGGACATTTTTGCTCCAGCCAGCCCAATTTCTGCTGCCCCCCAAGGCAAGAAAACAGCCTAGCTGAGTTGACATGTCCGCCACGGTGACCCGGCCATCCTCAACCGTCTCAAAAATAGGACCAAATCATCAAGAGGTCATTTGTGAGACAGAATCTTTCTCACTCGCTCCCTCTATACTCCGCTGGCCACTATTTACAACACTTAGAACAGACCAACAATAGCCTGCAGCAACAGATGTGGTTGCAACTTTTAATAGCAACATTTTCTCTCTGTCTGTCTGTCTCTCCCTGCTTTCTCACACATGCTCATACTTGCAATTCCCCCCTTCTTCACGATGCCTTTTCACTTCACACATTTAACTGAACCGGTCCCTAACACTTCTGGGGTGAGAAATTGTGTTGGGTTTTTGGGTGATTTTGCCTTAGAGTAATGCCCCCTCAGAGATACATTCCCCTTCAACTTCTTTGACTGGCAACCCAGAAACTTCTCTGAGCGCCGAAATGAATTTGGTTTGACTTTCAACAGACTTCAGCAAAGTCTATGTGTTTGGAATGGTTTCAAGTAGGGCTTTGAATGGTTTTAAGACCTGAGGCGTGCTTGATTTGTTTTGCCTCAAATGTAACGCTTTGACTTTTGAAGCCATTCGAGTTGTGCGGAAGAACACACCAAGCTCACTCGCCACTTTTTCTCATATTTTGTAATCACTTCATTCATGTGTTTGGGCTCAAGCAAAACTAGGAATTACAAAGACAGACAAACAGAAAGAGCCGAGAAACACCATTTTTTTTAAATTGTGGAGGATGGTCAGGTCACTCTGTGTATGACAGAGAGCAAGCAAGAGATAACAAACAGAAAATCTACTCAGTCTTGATGCCATTTGAGCTGTTTATCCAACATAAACAACTTCGCTCAGAATAATGGGCCTGACATAGTCTCTGGCTATTTCTGAACTTCAACTGAAGGTCATCCAAATGTTGAGTTGTCTCTAATCGTTGTCCTTGATGATAGAGAAGCATAATGGTTTAAGCAGTGGCAGGATGCCCTGCGCCATTTGCAGAACTGAATCTCTGAAAGGCCCATCTAAATTGAGCGACGGTGCTCTTGTTCTACTGTCGAAATTGAGTGCATTTAAGTGGGATGAACAACCGAGCTGGCACAACATCGACGCTCCGGTGAATTGCCCTCTCAAACTAGCTTATAATGTAAGCAGATCAGACAAGCGACAAGAGGTGAATACAGTCTGTTGGTTGTCTAAGTGCTGATGCTTTTACACCTACGCAAAAGCCGACTCTCAGCTCCGAAGGTGTTCAATAGATTTCTAGCAAATGTGTTTAACTCCATTATAGAGTATATTCCATAGGTTGCGGTTGCAAGCCTTTTAAGATAAGATGAAACTTTATTGAGTCCCGTGGGGAAACTTGGTTGTTGCAGGAGCAAAAAGTAACGGGGAAACAGCAACGAAAAATAGAATATAAACAGAAAAATAGAATATAAACAAGAACAAAGTGTAGCTACGGGCGTTATATAAACATATGGATTTGACAGTTTCAACACTAAAACATGTTAGAATTTATGAATGAAAAGTATGGGGAAAAGTATGTATTCCAGCATTATTAGGGTGTGCAAGATAGCAGCAGTAGAACTTGGCAAAGAACGGCAAAGAAAGATGAATGCAGAATATGTATGATATGAAAATATACCACAAATCTGAAATGAATGCAGTAAGAAATAGGTATAAACATTATATGACAATAAGAAGGATATAGGAATATGAAGAACACAGATATGTGAATTTACATCAAATATACTGTACATGATATGCAAAATGTGCATCATAGTCACATTAACAAGAGCCATGCATACTGTATGTACATAAAGGGTCTAGATGTAAAGGCATGTAATGTAAAATGTAAATGCATTGTAAAAAGCTATACACTTTGTGTTGTTGCCTTTGCAGATACAGATAATATGGCGATTTGCATATATACAAACAGAAGGAGATACTGTATGTACAAAAAAGACACTGTGCAAAACATATATGCATTATTCTATGTTCTCAGTATCACTATCATGATCGCAAAATGGAAGGAGCCAGCTACATACAGAAAGTGTGTAATTTGTGCCATCATTTGCAGCGAATGTTGAGAAATATGTCCAGACCGAAGCAGCCCCAGTGCAGTAAATGTTGTTTAGATTAGTCCGGGGCAGAGATATGGGCCGCCAAACAGTCATTTCTTTAGATATCTCCAGGTTAGAAATTATGTAACGGCTTATCTTCCCAATTTTAGAGAGCGCAGGGCCCGATAAATTGGATGGCTGCTTAAAACTTTTAGCAGGGACAGACCATGTCATCTCTTGGTTATTTGACACCATTACAAGCTATCTGCCGTCCATCAGCAGATGTGATAAAGGCGGCATGGGGAGCAGCATTGGGGGACGAGATACTGGATGACATTTGGGATGAAACTCTGGAGTATATTCATGCATGTTCCATTAATGAGCAACATTATCGAATAAAATTTAAAGTCTTACGTGTACAGTGTATTTCCAGAGGTCTCATCATTATATGGTAACTGTAAGACAAATGATGTAACCTAGTTCATAGCATTGCCCAAAATATATAACTACTGGGTTTAAATTTTAGGGGTGTCAGGACAATTACAGAAGCTGAGAACAATCCAGCAGCATCTCTTGACTTCTGGTCTTATTAGTGCAAGGAAACTTGTTCATATACTGTGTACTGGAAAAAGGAAGAGGTATTTGCATTGACACTTTGGATCAGTGAATTTATGGGCACTTGGCAGCTTGAGACAAGCTCGAAGAATTTGAGAAGGTCTGGCAGCCTTTGATACCTTACCCTGAGGAGAAAGACAACAGGAACATTACTTTGTTAATATGGACTTAAATTTACCTTTGTTGGTTTCTGTATTTATGTTCTCTTAAAATGGGATGCATGTAGATCTTTATTTCCATGTTGTGTATTGCATTCTGTATCTCAATAAACACATTTGAAAAATAGTCCAGGGCCTAGGAATGCAAAAAACAGTCCAGGATATCGATAGTTAATATATAGTTAAGGCGCTCTGCTTCAGCTCTCTCCTGGTTGGCTGAGGCTGGGGCTGTTTGGACACGAAGCATTGTACAGTCTGATGGCTGTCGACACAACAGAGCACCTAAGACGCTGCACCATGGGGTGCCGAGACGGTGGCTGAAGGTGCTCCACAGCATCAGTTCACCATAACTCAAAGATTGTTTTTATATACAATCAAGAAACACATTTTGATCTTCTTCTTCTTCTTTTGAAGAAGATCCTAGTTGCCTGCTTCTAGAGCCCCTAGCCTCAAGCTTCACAGCGAAGGGAATAGTGGAAGTGGTTACCAAGGGCCCCAAGGGGAAGGGGTCCGCACCTGCACGAGATTCGAACGTTGCAGTGATTGCTGCCTGGTGAGGAACTTGACAGACACTAGTGCTTTCACGCAAACATGCTCAAAACCAAAGTCGGGGAGCCAAAAAAGAAAAGAAAGAAGAAAGAAGAGAGAAAAAACAGAGTGTGGGAAAACAGCTTCTTACAATTTTTTTTCAGAGGACAGGTGAGCTTGCTAATGGTTTAAGACTGCTTTAAGCTAATACCAGTATTTGTGTGGTAGGCTATCTCTTGCAGTCCAAGCAGACTAGCTAGCTTGCAGATATTTGCATAATAGCTAGTACATCATAAGGAATAAATGCAAACTACCAATCTAGTTAAGTAGAGAGGGGAGGGATACAGAGTTGAGGGCAGGGGGAGGTTGAAGTCATAACATTAGTAGCGCAATATTACCATAAATCTTTGCACTAAGTGATATAATATGAGGTTATCTGTCAACTTTAGACCAAGCTTACAACATTGTGAAACACATGGCCGCCCTCATATAAAGAAACAGCCACAGAGAGGGAAGCTGCAGGTCCTCCACCATCTGATGTTGAAGACGTGAGACAAGGTGAGTTTATAAGAGATGCAGGCTAGTAGCTGCTAAAAGTTATTCCAAGCAAATGTTTGTAACATAGTTTCAATGAAAGGGACATTAACCACACTAACTTAAAATAGCCTGCTACTGAATATTATAAGTTAAGAGGCTAAAATCTAGGGATGGGACGATATATCGAAATTCAAAATATGGCAGTACAAAAATGTGACAATACGTATCGTGGGGCAGAAAAATGAATCGCGATATTAGCTACATTTTATTCTGCTGTAGTAATCACAAATGAGACGCTTGACCATCACAATTTCACAAGCTCTCCATCTAAATGATATTGTTTACCCTTTGTAATGACATTTTTAAATTGTTGTTTACTTTCTAGCAAGCTGATGCCATTGCTAGAAATATTTGTGACACAGAAATAAGCATACTTTGTTGTCATTGAACATTGAACTTTTATTTATTAGGCTACATGGTATTGTGGTTGTGTCGAATCGTGAACCCCGTGAAGCGTATCAAATCATATTATTAGCATATCGTCCCATCCCTACTAACATCAGATCCATGTGTTCCATGCTTGTAGAGGGGTAAGTCTACATCCTTTCTTATGTAAAGTTGGTGTAATTATTTTCTAAGACTTTCAAGAGATGGGAATGGGGGCCACAGAGACTGCATTTGCACAGGGCCCATACATTCATGGTACTCCTATTGACATCACCCCCTTAAATCTACTAAAACAGAGTGGCAATCTTTCATACTTCACTATTCAGTGTGAAAAACCGCTTTTTTTTTTTTTTTCTTGCCAGAGTCACTTTCAAAGCCCGCAGTGCTTTTGTGATCTTGTGAAAATAAGGAGGCACAGCTTCAGCATTATAACGTAGAACCAGAGGGCTTTGTGATTTTCCAAAGTGACAATTTAGAGTGTTTTTTCGCTCGCACACTTATCTGTGCAGTGCGAAAAGCCCTTTCTTGAAATGTCAGAGTTGTCATCCCTCATCATCATCGTCATATATTCTAGTATCTTTTTTTAAGTGTATTGTTTTTAGCCTGTGTCTCGTAACTCTTGATGAGTGGTCCTCAACTTTCTTTTTTTTTGGGTTATTGTGTTGCTTTGTTTGACTTGTTTGTTGAGGAGTGACACATTAATAAAATTAAATCTCAATCTATCTATCTATCTATCTATCTATCCCTCCATAGCCTATGGCGGTTTGTATAATCTTGTGAAAATTGTGAGTCATCTTTGAGTGAGCTGTATGGACGTGCTGTGTGTTTTTTTTTTCGTCAACGCACTTAAGCTGGAATTGTTATGTGCTGAATGTAATAGTCAAAATGCGAATGACATCCAGTTGTCATGTCAGCCAGGCGTATTATCGTTCCTCTGTACGTCACAATTACATTTTTTTCTAGATCGTTCCTAAGCTTCAATGCCTTTTTACTTATACACCTTAAACGCACCTGAATTTCAGCTTTGAAATAAGTTAATCCAACAATTCAGCCCTGCACATTCTCTACTTTCTCCCATAACAAGAAAAAAGAATGCAATTAACAGTCTTTCTCACTGGCATGCTTGTTTTTGCAGTGTTAATATGTGTTTCTTGAAATGTCAGTGTGTTCCGCCACCCTTGATGTCGCCTACAGCAGTGTGATACTGTAATACTATGAGTCATCTCAGAGTGAGTTGTACAGTATGGCTGCAGGGCCGGTGATGCCACCAGTCTGTGATAAAGTTATTGATTCTTACCATTATACAGTATGTTGTCAGAGGAGACTGACACATATGTAAAAGCTGCTCTGCCTGTTAACATCTTGACAGGCTAACAAAATACAAAAGGGATGCTTAGATGTGGTTCACCAGCAATCTACAAATACATGCTGTACCATGCGAGTCTGTTTTTCCAGCTTAGTCCTGTGTGTATCTTTGGGCTTATTTATCAGATTCTCTCATCCTTTTGGATTTATAACAATCTGACAGGAAAATGTCAAGAGTTATGTTCTACTCTCGGATGCCTGAATGAGTGAAAACTCCGGTCTTTAGCTGATTGGACCGAGTTCAAACCGAGAGTCACTTTGTATCGCTTTTTTTTCCCATCCATGCTGATTTTGGCACATTCACAAATCTCCATCTCTTATGAAGGCAATATTGCCCCCCTGACATCGCATTAAAATGTTGTCCGGGCATCATGGCCTTGAGGCAGAGAATCAGAGATGTGACGCAATAGACTGTCTTTACTCACTCATGCTCATGGATTTCTTTGGGGGGTAATGAAGAAGAGACACCATCTAAATTTTAATTCAATTTCCTGAAAAGATTGGTTTAAATTTAGCCCAGATTATCCCAGCTGTAGTAGCCCGGGACAGATTTGAGCCAGAGGAGGAGAGTCTCAGACAAAGGTGAACGATGACCTGTAGGTGTTACTTCTGTCTAATCCTTTAATCAACTTTTTGCAGTCTTTGTGTGTGCGTTCGCTTCACTGAAAGCGACATTTAGAGGGTTTCCCTCGAATCCCGTCTTGTATCTGACAATAGAGTACTTCGAAACAGGGAGGATTTGCCCAAAGAACTTGAAATTCAGATGATGGAGATTAGGGCTGGGATGACTCTCAGGCTTAGCCCCACATCTGGAATGGGAGATGATTGAATAATGAGAGGGCCGGAGAAGGAAAACCAACATAGGCTGCTGTCTTTTACGGATGATGCGGTACCCAATGACTTGAAAGAGGAAATAATAATCTGGGTTCTAACAAAGAAGGCTGCATGTGGAACCTTTGGTAATCGCTGGTCAAACATTTCCAAAAATATATGTGGTCACAGGTTCGATCCCTGCAAACAGTCAGTGACAGACAACAGACACTGAATCTCTGCCTGTGTCTCAGTAGGATGCAAAGTAATAAAAACTAATTATGCTGACTGGGCGCTCTAAATTCTAAGCTATATTTAAAGGACTATGTGGAAAAAAATAGTTCTCTAAGAATGGCTGTACCTATGGAGTTTAGTGGTAGTTTGGCCAGATGTCCACCAAGCGGCGCTACAGGTCCCAGCACTCGCTCTGACACACAGGTGAGGCCTGGGGCCCGATTTTTATTGTGCATCACTTTGTTTTTGTTGTGTTTTCTTCTCCATTTCAGAGTATGACAGCCTGGAAATATGATTCATATCAATACTTAGAATGCATTTCCAAAAGACGCACTCCCCAAGAATTAGAATTTGGTTTACTTGTCAGTTTGATTGGCATTGGATATAGCCAGCTACATAAAGAGCCGCGCTTTCATTCCACGTTGTGAGGGGTGTGCACTGTAGCATTAAATAGGCCACCAGCACAAAATGTGGACCACATAAATCCCCCTGACATTTCCGTGGACGGAAAAACAAATGTTTACTTTTGATGGGGAAAACAAACAGCAAATAAAATCCTTTTTTTTTTGTCAAGGAGAGTGGGCAGGCCTTACCTTGGATTCGGTATTTCTGGAATCCGCATAGAAAATAGTGGCTGAGCGGAGTGCGGGTACACATACTGCAGCTCCCAGGGTTGTGTTATTGAATTTCATGGTTAAAATATGTTCTCTCGGTACCTCGTTCAATTCCGATCATATTTTTCGAACATTCACTTGACTGTCCCTCATGGCCAGAGATAAGAGAGCGTTTGTTAAGCCGCCTGCAATTCTCGGTGTCAGTCAGTCGTACAGCTCCATTAAAAATCATTTGACAGAGGAGGGAATTGTAGCCATGTTAACATGCTTTTCCGGGGATGTATTTTCTTGCTCAAGCTTCTGTTTGCGGTGGAGTTTCACAAGGTGCCGCGGTCAAGACCCGACCCTTCGCTGCTTGCAGGCATGCAGCTCCTGCTCCCTTATTAGAGAATTTCTTCTAAAAGGTCCTGTTCTCCTTGTATCACGCGTGCCGGCGCTTACTGCGAAACTGCAAGTTTGTTTCGAATGTATCCGCGCCGATGCCTCCGAGACAAATTCCTGTCTGTGTACCTATACTTGTCAAATGTGATTGTGATTCAGAGCGGGCCTTGCACTCCCCTGAAACGTTGTTTTATTAAGACACCGACGAGGATGACAGGGAAACGGTGAGAGGGATACACAGGAGAGATGCAGAAATCCTGCTTTCACATGCGGTGTTAGTAGCACATTTTACACACAACTGTAACATGATCTAAATACTATATCCATAAATTACTATGAAACAACGGAATTGTTTTAACCCTAACTTAACCAGGCAAGATGTCTTGCAATGACAAAATATACATGTGGTCAGCGGATGCTTCTGTGGCCTTCAACATACAGCTACCTGAAGGGAAACTGTGAGATCTGTACTGTATCTTTCCTCTGTCTAAAACATCAATATAAATTCCCATAGGGTGTTATTTTCTGAATGGGGTCCAATTGCCTATAATGTACCTAAGTGTTGTGTATTCCCCACCAAAAAATCACTGTAATACTCCTATAGGCACTTAGGGTGTGTCTGTTTTTCTCATTAATGGGTTTATAGTGATCTTATTGTGGATAATGGTATTAACAATAATCTTTATTAATATAGCTCTTTTCAAAGCAAAGTTATAAAGTGCTTCACAACCAAGAAAAAAAATGAGCAAATGATATGGATAAGTCAAACAGAAACAACAATGAAGGGAAACTAGTCCCAGCCATAGGGATAAATAGAGATAAAACAAATAAATAACAGAAAAGGCAACAAGGATAAAATAAAGAAAATCCAAAGATTATAAAAAGGCCTTATGATAAAAGTCAGTTTTGAGAAGAGATTTAATAGATCTCTTTCTCCATGGTATCACTATAATATTGCTGCAATATCCCTAATAGGAATGCAGTTTTGCTGTGATATCTCTACAGTATCCTTCTTAAAACTTATAGGATTACCATACCATACCATCTCGGCACAAACCCTGCTCCGCCGGCGAGGTCGAGCCTTCATAACGGGACGGGAAGGAACCTGCCACAGTTTAGTACACTCCTCACACTGCGGGCGCATATGTACCGCTGGTGCTGCCGTTGCAGTGAAAGATAATTAAAAGCACTAAGTGGTCGCAGCAGCAGGTGCAACACCGGTGGAGTCCTTTCAATTAGAGCGAACAACCGGAATCGCTGCTGGGTAATTGAAGCCTGCCTTCCGTATACACCGTGCATCCGTGTGACTCGCATGCTCCCGCTGACACACACACACACACATACACACTCATCCTGTAACAATAACACCCGGACCCGAGTCACTGTAAAGAATCCCCCGGAGGGCGATATTGCCTCCATAGGCATGAGAGCTGTAAATAAAAAAAAAAGAAAGAAAAAGCTGTTATTTATTTATTTATTCGATGTAAGATACAAAACACGAGCGAATCAGAAAGGTGGTTAACCGGCTCCTTGTTTTATGACTAATTAGCTTCGTAATCACACAACCGCAAACACTGCGAAGTGCGGTGTGCTTTACAAGCTCCGAGCTGCTGCGTCTTCCCAATTACAGAGCTGGAAATACCCTTTGTATTCCCAGCGAGTATTCTCTAGTACTACAAGACTACATGGCAAAGGGTTTGGCTGTTCCCTTTTTATTTATTTTATTTATTTTCATTTTCTTTTCATTTTATCCAGGTTAGTCCCTTGGAGACTAAGGATCTCTTTCAAGGGAGAACTGGACAGTAGCAGCACATTTAGCTGCAGACCAAACAATAGAAGAAGTCCTAATAAGTAATCAGCAATCTCTGAAAAAAGAGAGACAGAGAGGACAAACAGTGGCACAATTTCATTTTCAGCCTGATCAGAGCGCCAACATGTCCTATAGATTCATCATCTGTTGTCCTAACAGCTGCTTAAAACTCGCCGTTCCCGAAGTTCCGACTCCTTTCCCGCCGACTCTGACAACGGCCTCGCGGAATCCTCCCAATTAAAAAGAACGCCCCACATGTCTTCCAGCCTGTTTATCCTGCCAGGTCTTTAGACACACTGTACATAATTACATTTCACTGTGTACCTAAATACCACCGCCCCGACGCAGACTGTAAGGATCTGTGGAATCCTTTCAATTAAACTGCGCTTCAGAGTCTGCTCTGGCGTCGCGTTTTACTCCCCCTCGGCATTCGTAGTCCATTCTTTACACGCTGCGTCTTGCAGTTTGCAGTCACTGGAATTGTTCAAAGTGTTTGCGTTTTCGCTGCTCCGAGAAACGGTTGTGCGAGATGTCGATCCGCCGCAGCGTGCTGTGCATTTTATTTGGCTGGATCTGTACTGTTGGTGCGGTACTTTCATAAAAGGCCTGTCAGGGAGTGTTTAGAGAGCAGGAACAAGGGCCAAGCCACCATGTTGGAGGAGTGACAACAAAAGTAAAGAGTGTAAAGTTATGTCCTCTTAAGTTGCACACCCTACTATTGCTAGATATTAGGCATTTTCTTTGTTTTATCATGGTGGAAGCGGTGATAAAGTTACAATCTTTGCTTTTGTTATCATGTCCCTAGTAACCATTTTCATGAAAAATACCCATGAATACGATCCATTTTTGTTCCATTTCCAAACAGTCACTGCGTGCTGCCGCACTCTCCCAACCTGTGCGAAGCAGACAGTCTCACTCCCGAAAATTAATTGAATGCACCGTCTGCCGATCATGAGTGAGAAAACACAAGGTCAAACCCTTTCCCGGCGATGATTGTCATTGCAATCACACAACCTCAAAACGACGACAGAAATAAACCCTTCTCAGCTCGGGCGTCTTGGTCGTCTGCCTAGTACTAAAACGACTCTATTTATTATCGTTTTTCTGGCTCCCTTCCTCTCCATCTGACTTTTTTTTTTTTTTTTTTTGAGTGAGAGCGCTTCATTTTAACCGCTGCCAGATTTCTGGATACTGCTAGGCGCTGGGCATTCTGCCTTAATCACAGATCACAGTGCGCTATACAGACCCCAGTGCCTTTTGTAACTACAGTATCCACCTATGTGAGAGTGAGTTCTCGGTTTCAACTAACAGGAAAGCATGTGTAGTATAGGAAGTATAGGCAGAGATAGAGAAAATCATTGAGACTAAAGCTCTCTCTATTACAGACTTATATGCAACATGACCTTGAGAAGTATTGCACTTTATTCCAGACTCATCCCTCTCATTGATCTGTGCAATAAGTAAGCCGTTAGTAATAATAGACCTGTATTTCCATTTTGTGTTGGAATGAGATAGCAGCAGAAATGTTCCAGCTATGAGCCTAATCGAAATTGCCAAAAAAAAAACCCCCACAAAGAGTGAATCAGAGCACAAATTGTTGATAACTCCCCTCGGTGTAATAATTGTGCCATCTGTCTTTAAAAAGTGATAGGAATTTGAGCACATGGTCTGGTGCTGGAAGAGGGGACATGGAGAGAGGTTGAGAAGGAATCTTCTCAACTAAAATATACTGTACCTTGGTTCTGTTGCAGCTGTGGGATTTAGCCCTCTTAGCCTTTACATGAACGTGCTGTTAATGCGCACATGTACCGTAGATCATGATTCTTCCACAAAACCGACGCAGTGCTGGACTTGCCACCCACTTTTGTAGCTGTAAATTTGGTGACCTTTTACACCAAATGACGACTTTTATGACGACGAGACTGCAAATATTCATTATTTCACGAGAAAGACACATTTCACACAAAGATAAAAACGTGACAGCAAATTTGTGCGTTAGAAATATATTTGTTCGCGCAAAGTAAATCATCTCACAACCCCCCGACCCCAAGCTGTAGATGGATATATCTTGTCCACATAATAGGCATGATAATAGGCAACATTTTGAGACAATGGAGATGGAAATTTTGCTTTGCAAGGAGTTGGATACCTTTCACCATATTAGTGTGAATCATGAAAAATCATCCACATTATCATGAAAAAATTGTTGTTGGTCCTGTTATCTAAATTGCTTATCAAACTCAAAATGATACCTGTGTATTATCCCCTGAAGATATAGGGAGGCTACTGTGGCAGCAGGCATATCTCTGGACTCCTTTCAATTAAAGTGTGCCTGGGGTCTCCTCTGCTGCAGCATTTCACATGTGCTGTCACAACCTACATACACTACATGCTTACATTGCCCAGTACCCATTGGATCCTTTTAGTTATGCAGGGTTTGGGTCTGCTACACTGCCATACTTAGGCTGATTGGCCTTTGGGGAGCGACACTTTGAGTAATAACATGATCTTAAGTGCCACACACTGGATAGGTAAAGCCAGCTGTTGGCCTATATACAGTTGTAGGGACAAAATAACAGAAACACCTACTGTTATGTTAATATCAAGTAAGCAATAAGGAGTAGGGCCACCCTTCAAAACAGCTTCTGAGCCATGCAAGTTAGGCAGATTGGACACTCCAAATTGCCCATGGGTGTGAATGTGAGTGTGAGTGATAGTCTGTCTATCTGTGTTATCCCTGTGATGGACTGGCGACTTGTCCGGGCTATTTGTCTGCCTTCTGCCCAGTGCATTCTGGGACAGGCTCCAGTGACCCTGAATGGGACTAGGCAAAGACAAAGAATGACAAATATATCTAAATTGCGTGTTTCAGAAGTGCATGTGTTTGCTGAATGTTTTATAAACTTTTTGTGTATCTACCTTTGCAGTTTTTCAATTTTATTTCGTCTTTTTCATGTGGTGTTTCTGTTATTCTGTCCCCGGTCTCCTCAATAGTTTTGTGATTTATGTAGAGAAACAGCTGGTGTTCCTCACAAGCTCTGTCTCCGTGGCCTCGGGCTGACATCGGCCAGCCGCAAACGAGCCAAACTAGCCCACAACTCGATTTAACCCTGGCACTCCATTTCACTATCTTCTAATCCGTATGGTCAGGTGATGACGGGAAGCTCAATCTTGTGAAACTACACACTTTACGGTGCGTTTCGCTGTTCGCACACATACTCCAGTCGGTGACCTACAGTGGCGGTTAGAGAGACCAGTGGTTAGAGGGGTAACCGAAAGGTCACAGAAAACATTCTACAATAAAGGACAAATACCAGAAAAATCCAAATGTGCTGTGGCCTGGGCTGACTGTACTTCTTTGGATATATTCACACAAAGGCTTTCATGTGTCTGCTGCTGTGAGATTTATCCTGCTCGGGTTTCAATCATGCATGCTGTAGCTTAAGTCCTGAAAATACATAGACATACCACCGCTGCCCATGCATGTCACGTACTGTCATAATACAATGTATTATTTGCTACAGCGCACCGAGACTGTGCAGCAGACTTGTGCTGTGACTCAGTATGTGGAATCCCTGCATTCTCAAGGATAGGATTTTTGTTTTTTCTTGTTTTTTGACGCACGACTCCTGTGTTGTCCTGATCCCGGATAAAGTTCCCGTCCCATGCGCGTACTCTCTAACGCAACGCATCACGGTAACAACCCCCCCCCCGTCGACGGAGACCGCGATGTGACAGCCCGCCATTAAATATGTGGAATGCTTTCAATTAAAGCGTGCTTTAGAGCGGCCTCGGTGGGATTTACGCTGCCGGGCTTCATCAGCGTGTGTGTGTGTGCGCGCGCTCCGGGAAGGATTACGGCCCATAGCACAGTTTTAATCTCAGCTGCAGATTATGACTTGGGGTTTCTACGAAAGCCTTCGCTACTGTAGCTGACCGCCAGACATCCACAGTATAGTGGAAAGCTGTTGCGTTCGGGATGCTAATTCTGCGAGCATGATTTGCAGATGCAGCCAGTGACTCCTAGGTGATGCTTCTCCTGCTCCTCTTCTCCCTCGCTGCCACTCGTCTCCCACCAGGAAGGACGAGGAAAGGAAAGCAAGCAGAGGAGAAGAGAGAGCCAACGCTTGTTTAACACTTATTAGCACGTTCTTATTTACTGTAACAGCCTCTGGGAGTCGCTGCGGGGGAGCGAGATGTTCACACATTCACACGCTCACAGCTGGGAGTACTACCAAGTTGCCTATAGAACTGATGTTAAGACTTTATGGATCACCCACAAAGCAGTACATGGTTTAGCCTCACCCTACATTTCCAATGGTCTTCAAATCCAGACTGAGGTCAAAGGGAAACTGTGTATT
The DNA here is from genome assembly GCF_048128805.1 of Centroberyx gerrardi. Taxonomy (NCBI): domain Eukaryota; kingdom Metazoa; phylum Chordata; class Actinopteri; order Beryciformes; family Berycidae; genus Centroberyx; species Centroberyx gerrardi. The sequence goes on along the minus strand of NC_136017.1, from coordinate 14,057,073 downwards.
TACAGTCAGAGCCTTGGCACCAGATATAAAGTTGCCCAAGTCTTTTATAACCCTACTTTTATATACTTGCCTTCTCTTGACTTTTTATTATTACATATTATTTTATTGTTCTCTACCGGTCTTATATTGCCTTCTCTTGTCTTTTATTGTTGTATACTATTGTTTTTTTATTGTTCTCACTTGCTGCTCTTATATTGTTTCCATTGCTCTCCTTTTCCCTGCTGTTGTTCTGTTGTTCTGTTTGACTGCAAAGCACTTGCTATATGCTATGTAAATACAGCTTCTTCTCCCTCCTCTTCTTCTTCTCTCTACTGAGTGAGTTACTCGTTCACTTGACCCCCCTCCCACCACCAGACTCCCCTTTGCCGCTATGGGGATTCAAACCAGCGATCTTCCCGTCACAAGCTCATTTTTGTAAGCCCCGGGCTCCCAAGTCACGCTCTATTTCCTCTGCGCTTATAGAGATTTGCTGGTTGGATGGAACTATACTCCACAGCGCTGGCTGACCCACTGGCTTCCATTGCATGTGGAGACGGTTTAGCGAAAGGTTTGTTTGGCAAGCCAGTGCTCAGCTGACATTTGTTTGGTGATTCCCTTACCTAGAAATACTCACACACACACACGCACACACACATACACACATCACAGACACTCTCATGCACAAATACGAATGCTCGCACACACATCATAGTTGTTTTCACACCATAAATAATATCTTTTTTTTTCACTTCATCACCATGTAAATAAATTGTGGCATTTTTTGCATCAGTTGGCCTCTTTTTGGTCTTTGACCTTTTACACTGTGCGAATTCTTTTTGATCTTCCACACTATAAGTGATAAAATTTTTGGTGAACCAAAATTGATTTTTGAATTTTTTTACCCTACACATAAAGACAAAAACGGAAAACATTTCATATACGTTAGTTTTACAAGTAGACAAGATAGTTTTAGTTCTTTCACAAAGTCTCATTTCTGTTTTTATTTCAGTATATAAGAGTGTTTTTTTATCACTTTTTAATCTTAGTATTAGCTTATGATGATAGCCTCGGTTTATTGTAAACATACATACTGTATACTCCCACTGTATTTGCCCCTGTGAGTATATACTGCTTGAGTTGTGCATGTATAAATCTTGTCGAGGCATTTTTTCATTCATTTATTTATCCCACCCACACCCTCCCCTTGCTCATACACACACACACACACACATCCACACACACACTGGTTATTTATCAGCGTAGCAGGGTTGGATCTCATTTCAGTCCAGCAAGTGAATTTTTTATTACTGTTGAAAACCATTAAACCATCAAAAATATTGGCAAATCTACCAACAAATCACTGAAAATTAATTTTACCCCTCCCTAGGTAGACTGAGGTAACCCTCTCCTTATCTGGAGTGTAAATGTGCACAGTGGGTTTGCAGTTTGTTTGTTTGTGTGTGTGTGTGTGTGTGTATGTGAGTGCACACAGCCAGTAATAATCTGTCCACTATCATCACTATCGGCTGTGCTGCTGTCGAATCCTTCTGGGATCACACACACATGCACATACACACATGCACATGCACACACACACACACACACACACACACACACAAAGGCACTAGGGATAAGCGTCACAGCTGCTTGGGAGAGACAGAGGAGGCCAGGGATTACTAAGGGTTACCCACTGCTATTACTGTGTGTGTGTGTGTGTGTGTGTCTGTGTATGTGTGTGTGTGTGTGTTCTTGTACCTCTGTCCTTATGAGGACCAACTGTCCTTACAAGGATAGAAAGATGAGCAAATCCTCCAGAGAAAATGTTGCTGGTCCTTCTCTCTCTCTCTCTCTCTCTCTCTCTCTCTCTCTGTCTGTATGCGTGTGCACATGTTTTTGTGTGTGTGTGTGTGTGTGTGTGTGTGAGAGAGAGAGAGAGAGTGGAAGACCTTGACCTGTTAGTGTAATGTACATTCTCCCAACCAGCCTCCATGCATCCATCAGCCATGTTGACGGCACGGCTGTTCAGATAAACACCTGATAAGATGAAATATTGATTTCTCCTCCACACACACACACACACACACACACACTGACCTCCCACCGAATAAACAGCCTGTGCTGTTGCCTCTGTTTGCTTGGGAGATATATAGCATGCAGTTAAAGATGATTTATGGACATAGATTATAAGATATTATTTCACTTGAGGCATGCTTGGTTTAATTGCAGCTGAAGAACAATTGAGAAGGGCATTTTTCAAATCCTGTACCAAGTGGAAAGCCTTACTATATTTACCAAATGTACTATATTATACTATACTATATATATCAAATATTTGCAGTTGCTTTATTCATTCCTTCCTGCAGGCACCCACCAAGGAGGGCTGTTCACATGTTTGCTATTTAAAACCCTTTTATTGATCATACACTGTTAGTCGTCTGGGCTGCCGGTGAATTTACAGCCCGCTGTACGGCGCCTCTCTGCCCCGAAAGCTCCGAGGCTTAGCGGAGAGTCAGCCAGCCCACGGCGCCGGCGTGTGGCGAAGCCGGATGTTGTTTGGGGTGTGAACTCACCAATATGTCGGCTCCCCGACACCTAAGCTAATGTGATACGTCTATAATTAGCGCCGACGCCCAGCCACCCGTCCAAACGGTTTACCGGTCCTGTTAAAAAACGGCCGTGCTGTTATCCTATTCCAATTATTGTGCTGTTTTAGTTGCTGTGTGTGTGTGTTGAAGGGATTAAAAATTCAGTTTTGTATTTATTTGTCTCCCACAAAGCCTTAGTCATGAATAGGTCACATGCTGTCGTGAGCCATTTTATACACGTGCTGTGCTGATTCGTCAGAAACTTTCTTCTCAGAACACATCTTACTACTCCCTTATGTGAGCAGATGAGTCACTCAACTGTAATCTGACTATTCCGATTCACGTGTGTCCTGATTTTGTCTTAGAGCTGTTACCTTCATCATTATGACGTGTTTTTTTTCTCTCTGCCTCTACAATGTGTGTGTGTGTGTGTGTGTGTGTGCGTGTGTGCGTGTGTGAGAGAGAGCTTAGCCTGACCTCTGGGGCAAGAGAGAAGAGAATTTCCCCAGAGTGATCATTAAAGTATCGCGCTATTATTACTTACATTATTAAAGAATTAGCCTATGATCCTTCATTATTTCCCTAAAAGTTATTAAAGTTGCATTCCCCCCACCCCCCCCACCCTCACTAAAAGTTGTCCATGTTATGTTATGTTATAATCAGTGTAACCTTTACATGACGTGTTCTTAATTAGCCGAGCCTTGGAGCTCGTCTATGCGCTGAAACAAGTAAGCCAAAGCATTCAAAAAAAAGTTTGGAAAGTACTGAAATGTGCAAAAGCGAAAAGGAGGATAAAGCTCGGAGAAGCAGGCTCATGACTGGTTCAGACCCCCGGATCATCTGGGAAAACCAGAGCAGGATTAGTGAAACCATGATGGAGAAGCCGTTGAGCAAAGACCTCCAATCACTGCTCATTGGCCGCCAGTCGAATACTGTGGTTGTAATGAAAAGTGTTTAAGTCCTCAGCAAACCCCCTCCCTGGATAAGTAAAAAATGAAATAATAAACTTTACAGGAGAATGTTGTTCCGGGCGCGAACTCTCCAAGGTGTTGCTTTGTGACACCAATAAGCCGGACTGCGGCTCCGTAATGAGCCGAGAAACTGCATCCCGCTCCGCGCTTCTCCGGTGGCTGAACTGTAACGGGCCCCTTCCTATTTTTAATGAGAATTGACAGTACATGTCCGTTCTCCTCAGGGAAGAAGGGAGGGGAAAATGGAGAGAACCGGACCATGTGTTCCGGCACCGAGTCGACCTCCAACCTTTAGTGTGTTTTCCTAGGACAGCGCTCCCATTCAACTCCGTATTTGTCGCCACATCGATGTCCCAGGCGGGACACCTGCGGTTGCCTGCTGTTTGCTGTCTTGTATTCTTCACTGGATTATCGTCTGGAGGGTTCGGCAGCACCATGTCAATTATTGTCAAGTGGATTCGACAGGGAGCCTCGTCTATTTATAGTATGGTTATATACCTCCCATATACCTCCTTGCCATTATAGCCCTTCAATGGGTTTCTGGGTACCGTTGTTCTTGTCTGAGTGCATAGCAACAGCTGTCCAGCAGCCACTCAAAACTCCACAGGGTCCAGATCCTTCATTCTGCTCCTGAAAGTGGAATCTATTATATCAATTGGCCATGTTCTGTGGGAAACCTTGCATCTCCGAAAAAGTAATCGTTTCCAGCGCTGAGAAAAAATTGGATTCCCTTTTCTCCCCATTGATTCTTTTTAATTTTGGACACTTTACAGCTCGTTATTGACGGCCTGGCTCGGTCTCAGGGCCGCGCAAAGCTCGAGGCAAAAAGAGGCGCTTCAGCATCTGAGTTTCGGGAGGACTGTTGCTGCAGATGCGAGGCTCCGCACGTAACTGATGACTGCAGTCTGGCTTTCTCAGTGTTGCTCTCTGGCTACGGTTCAGGAGCTCGTGGCGCCTGGTGGAATCTGGTGGGCGAATCAAACGCAACAGCTGATGTTTTCATGATGCAATCCCCGCAGAAAGCGGGTAAGCACATCATCAGCACTCAACAGTCCCTTTTATTTACTCGTTATTTACTCAGCATTTCAGCCTGCGGGGCGCGTGTGCGCGTCTTCGCGCACAGACGAGTAATGCTGTACAAGTGTTATACGCACAGGCATTGTAGCCAACAATAAGCCTGACATCTGCAATAGAGAAAGGGAGAGTTTCCAAATTGAGAAATTCCCCCATTAAAAAAAGAAGTTAAATTTACTTACTTTACTTTTTGCTGATATGAAAGTAAAACTTGCTGAAGAATAACTTTCACTGGAATACATTTCCTGTATCACCTGCTAAAAATTATTAGAATATTATCAATAATGTATTAAATTATCAAGACTTCTGCCTTCAAATACTTACATTTGTAAAGGTGGGATTGTCTATATTAGGATTGTCTCTAGGATTTTTCCTGGAAAGACCTACCAGACACCGGCTGTTTAGAACAGCAAATAGAAAAGCTTTCATTAACTGGGCGCAGGTTGAATCACTGTTGTGTTCTGTCAGTCGGCAAATAGATATGGAGAGTAGCAAAACGGAAATTTATTCATATGAAAATACTGAGGTTCATTGCCTTAGACATATTAAAAAATTTTTCCCTCAAAATTGATATAGTGTTTTGGAATCAAACCTCTCAAATATAGCCCATCCAGAGTGTAACTTAGCCAAATGCAAAGTGGGGTTGATGGACAGGAATAATGTGGCTCAGTCAAGCATGTTGCAGAAGTGCTGTGATAGGATTCCTGCACTGATGCTGTGAGACATCAAGACACGAGGCATCTTCAGCATAGCCGAGTTTATGATAAAGTGTATTGCAATAACAAAATGAAAACACAATAAAACAAAAAATTAAAAATCATGGCAGGCCTGGGCTTGTTCATTATTTTTTTACACTGGCAACTAAATTAATTGGCATTTACTTTTCCCCAAGGACAAAAGCAGTGTACGACTGAAACATGAAGCGCGCCCAGTCGCGGCACCGCATTCGAAAAGGTTTCAAAATAGCATTTTGATTTGCATGTTTCCTCCTGCCAAACAAGAATGAGCAATTAAGGTGTGCTGCACTCAAGGAAGACAGGCGGCGGTCGGCAGAAATCACACGCCGCGGCTCAACCTTCTGAGAGTAAGCAATTAACACCAGCTCTCCCACCCTCGCTCGCCCCTCTTGGCTCCCAATAATTATTTTCCAACCTCTCTTTACCCCATTAAATCCCAAAATAGAAGTGTGTGCGTGTAGGTGTGCATGTGTAGCCTCTCCTTCTCTCTCTCTCGCTCTTTCACACATACACACACACACACACACAAAAAAGAAAACCACCTTTTCCACTCACGTTCAGGCACAGGCTGAACAGCACATACTGTAGTACGTGTTATGGTAACAGTATGTGTTCCGTACTGCAGTTTATTTACACAATGAAAAACCTTCCAGCTCTCTCTCTCTCTCTCTCTCTCTCTCTCACACACACACACACACACACACACACAAACACGGAGTAGGAAGGCCTCTTAGCTATTCCTGCTCCTTCCATTACAGAGCGGTACACAGTGCATTTGCTGATGCACTACACTTAGCAGCCTGCCCACAGTGAAGGTATGTGCTCACTCTGTTTGGGGAAGAAGTTTAGCACTGACGTAGAATCGGAGTTTATAGAATGGAATTTAAATAGTTAGAAAGGACACTCCCGGGTTTGTCCTGATAATTTCCCCCTGGTTTTATCATGTTGTAATGGAAATTATTGTTTCATATGTGGAAATAGCATGCGACTCAAAAATTATACAAACATTAATGGTAACACATCAACTCATTGCATTGCACCGTTCTAGTGCTGTCTAGCTTTAGCCCTGTTATGCTTTTTTTCTGTCCGTTTTTTGCAGGAACAAATGCTCTTTAATTGCTTTTAACACTTGTAAAGTGTGTTTTTAAGCCATTTTGATGTGCTAAAATAAAAGTGAAACCTCAATGGACGTTTGGGATTGCTGGGAATAAATCAAAGCCGCCTAGCTCCCGATGCTGAGGGAGGAGACTCTGCGCTCACAGATGCTGCATATTCATGTGGGGGGAAAAAACACAATCGGCCCCAAGAAAGAACGCTTACATGCCAGAGCCTTTCATTCTGCTAAATTCTCCCGCTTTTACCTCTTGGAGAAAGTCCAGGTGTTCGAAGGTTTTCGGCATTGGCACAGTCAAAATGATGTAACACAAATCAGCCAAGTCGCCTGTGTACTACTGGCATTAAAGCTACAACATCCTTTAACACAGTAATCGAAGTCATTTGTGCTGAACACTGGCATGAAACTTTCAAAAGACTTTCCCTTTGACTTCGCTGAGCGTACCCGCTCTATCCGTTTTATTTCTGTGACGTGCCGGGCAGAGCTCAGCTATTTCGCCGGCGCTTTATTGAAGTTTTTCCTTTTTTCTCCTCCGCTGGGGGAGTGAGGGGAGATGGCAAAAAAAGATAGAATGAAACGGAGTTCGAGAAAGAGTGAGGAGAGTGGGGAGGAGGGATTGTGGAGAGGGGGAGTCCCGCGCTTTCGCCCTGCCCCTAATGGGAATTGAACGGAGGTGAGGATTTGATGTGGGGAGAGATAGAGAGAGAGAGGCCCTCCGTTCTCCGCCCACCCTAAGCTTGGGTATGAGCGCCGAACCTTTCAGAAGAGACATGATTTATTTAAACCGGTTTACATGAGGGAGCGCCGTCACGAAGTTCGCCACTGTTCTAATTCTTTCTAAAGCCTTTTTGAAGTGGGGATACCTCCCCAAAAATGTGCTCAACATACAGATGTATTGTGTAACATCCTTCCTGTACTGCTCCTGCCCCCTCGAGAAATAATCTTAGGACTGAATTAAATTGACCTATGAGGTTAGACACGGATAATGAAATGACAAAAAGAAAAAGTACAATAACATACAGAATAGATAAATGAAACGCAGACATGGCAGGTCAACAGAAAGAGCAACCACAGATGAGACAAACATATATCAAATAGTTGCATAAGCTAGTTGCAGAATGGGATTCCTTCATCATGGTATATTAAGTCTCAATGAGAATATTACCTAGGATTTTTTCCCTTACAAATTACAAAAACAAAGCATTTAGTCCCAAATGTCAACCTCAAACTTTCCAAACATGCACCTCCCTGCACATGAAGTCTGCTCCTCCAGGCTAAAACAGCACTTTCATGAGGATTAAAGGAAAAGTCCACCCTAAAACACATGCAATGTAACTTATACCTGGCATAGCTGGGTCCATTTTGTTGTTGGTGATGTATTTTTCTTATTCCCTGGAAAAGTGGGATTTTTCTGAAGGTGGATTTTTCCTTTAATGGTTGTCTCTGCATATCTTATTGAAATAAACATTTATTGTATTTAATCAGTGTTCCTCTAACTATGGTGCGCTGCTTTGTTGAGACACACTGTCTCCTACTCCAACACACCAACAGACAGCAGACAGACACACACGTAAACACACACAACGGGCCGTCCTAGTAATTATCCTCTTCTTGTGTCAACGCCACTCAAGCTAAGCCTGATTGCACTTCTGCACATAATGACAACTACTCGGGTCTTAACCGCTGCTCCTCCGCCACCTTGTTTAACCAAAAAAAACTGGGCATCGCCTGTGGGTGGAGATTTAAACTGGGCACTCACTGCACTGCCAGTGAAGAACCAAGTGCTTTAATCTAGTATGGAGTGTTAAAATCATATTTTTCTGAGTAAAATCTGCTTTTGAGGTGAGATCATTTCTCTTGTTCCCAAAACATATCAACTTACTTGAGATCTGACCCATTTTTCCTTATATCAAGATATTCACACTTGTTTAAAAAAAAGTGAAATTGCATTGGAAACAAGTGCAGAAACACCTCACCCCAGAATTGGCAGAATCTTCCACCTTTTTAAGGTGTATGAGACGAAAAAATGTGTTAAGATTGCCTTTCTTTGCAGTGCGCCTCCTCTACTGTATGTCATTCTTGTCTGAATGCATGTAGGAAAAGAATGTGAATGTACGGTACAGTATAGTTACAGTCTATTGCATGTGTTGCATTGCATTGCATTGTGTTGCATCCCTTTGCACTGTGCGCAAGGTCCTTTTGTCCTTAGACCAACTGTCACTATGTACAGGTGTTATGTGAGTTGTCATAATGTTTCTGCACCAGTGCCACCAAGTCAACTTCCTCTACATTTATTGTACTTGGACAACAAAAGCAAAATATGAATTTGGTTTTGTTGTAGAATACAGTAGAAGGAGGGGATAACATGTGAAACAGGCCATTAACCAGCCTTGAATAAGAATATACATAGTTGTTATATAGAAATGCTCGATGATGTGCGTGATGGTAGAAACAAAATGTATTTGATGGGAGATCTCAGTATTGATCGGCTGTCACTGAGCTGGCCGCTGAAGAGTAAACTTCTAACCGTAGCTAATGTGTGTCATCTAGCTCAGGTTATTAATCAGCCGCCTGGAGTCTGTGTTAATAGCGTTGGAAATGTGACATCAACCTGCTTGAGTATCAGTTCCCATTGGGTGCAGTGACCATAACATAGTGGCCATACCAAGAAAAGCAGAAGTACCCAAGGATAGAAGACTGCAAGAGATCCTACAGAATATTTTGCCAGGACTCATTTCTGATGGATGTAAATAATATTAGCTGGACTGATGTATATAAGGAGGAGCATCTGGATATGGCAATCACAGTTAAGTTGCTTCTCCCCATCATTGACAAACATGCATCTGTGAAAAAAGTAACTGATGATTAATTAAAAGACTGTATGGCCAAAAGAGATGAAGCAAAAGGTATGACAAGCAGTACTGGCAACAAAAGAGGTGGGCAAACCTATTGCAAATTGAGAAACCAAGTGACTAAATTCAATGGAAAGAAAAGGAAAAAGTATAGACGTGAGTTTAAGTAGTACTTTGAGTGACATCATGGGTAGAAAGCCCAGCTCATCTCCATCATTTATTGAATCAGGTCAAGAAATGCCATCCACAAAGCATACATGATCATACTCTTTTACTGAGGAACTAATTAGAAGGGAAAACACTGTCATTTTGAGTTTAGGAAAGCACATGTAAAACAGATGGGAAAAAATAGTGTTAGCTATCAATTCTAACAAACAACCTGGCAATGGTAATTTGGATGGTAAACTTCTAGAACTGGTGGTGGATAGTGTTGCTAGGCCTGTTTGCCACATGCTCAATACCTGTTAAGAAAAAAGCATCTTCCCTCTTGTGTGGAAGGAGGCAAAAAAAAGCGCAAAATAACTGTTTACTGTGCCAATAGTCGACCAATCAGCCTGCTGCCTTTTCTTAGCAAACTAACGGAAAAAATAGTATTAGACCAGATATATTATTTCTTGCACTTACACAGATGGCAGATGATTGTTCTAGGTCCACAGATAATAAGAAGGTTGCAGGAGCAGTGCTATTAGACTTCTCTGCAGCCTGTGGAATCATTGATCACAATATATTATTGAACAAACTCAAATGCTATGGCTTTACACAAACTGCTAAAGCTTGGATGAATAGCTATTTGTCCAATAGAACGAGTTTTCTATAATGGAAGCTTCTCTAATACTAAGCACTTACAGTGTGGACGAGCACTCTGGGTCCATTGATGTTCGCCATCTATACAAATGATCTACCATTTGTCCTGAAACAAGTAAATGTTGTTATGTATGCAGATGACACAACATTATATTTGCCAGCAGCCTCAGCTAGTGAAACAGTCAGTTGTGAAGTGGATAATTAGAAATACATTTGTTCTCAACACATCAAAAACAAAAAGCATTTTATTTGGGACCAATCACTCGACCAAACATAGACCCAGTGAGGTGTGAAACTATAGCCTAGATCAAGTAAATCAGACTAAATTTTTGGGTATTACACGAGACAATAGATTAACACGGTCAAAGCACATCGAAAAAAATGTTGCAAAGAAGAGAGAGAGAAAATCCCAAACAACCTCTATAATAAATTCTCATACAGCTCTAATAAACACACTTAAACCAGCAGACATGCATCAGTAAGTCTTTTCAAACACGGACTGGTCTAGCATCACGTCACACAGGCAATGCGTAAAATTGAAGCAATTAAAAAGAAAAAAAAAAAACATCTATGGGCACAGCGCCTCTCTCTCATCTGAGTGATTGATTTGAATTTTGTTTCTTGTCTGGCACCAATTATTCCCTGTTATTTTCCTCAACCTGTAATTTGTTGAAATTGTTTTTCTCTCTTAATTAACTATAGGAGTAATCTGGCTATTGTGCATTATTCATGTTTGTTTGGTTGGTAATGTGTTGATTGTTCTCTGTTATTTCTGTCTGTCTAAATTGTACTGGAAATCTTTTATTTATACAGTATATTGTCTCATAGTGTCCTTGTCTATTACTACCATGCACTGTGATATTTCATGTTTTGTGTGGACCTCAGGAAGAGTACATCTTTACAATAAATATATAATAACGATATTGTAAATACGTATTTCTTGTCAGCCTTCCTCCTATAATGACTCAAGAGAGAAAACAATTGAAATCATCATTTGGTCACAGTGTTGTGTTTAGTATGTGGGCCTATTAGTTTATATGAGTTGTCAAAATGGCTCAGAAGCACTAATATATTACAGTACATGCTGTGCAACTGAACAGCTGAGAGAGGATAACATGTTTTATGTTCCAGTGATTCGTTTTAAAATTGCAAAAAAAAGGTAAAAATTGTCTTTATTGCTTGCCAAAAAGCAATGGGATGCAAGGCTAGAATGTGTTTTAAAGAAACGAAAGCCAAGGCAGGCAAACATTTAAAATGCCTTTATTGCTGCGGCTACCTTTGAAGGATGATGAGGTTTTTTTTTTGGAAATAATTCCCCAAAACCGGGGGAGTTTGTCTGTGTTGAGATGTGCTTTCCCCCAGCTATCCACATCAGCAGGCTGCCCCTGTAACCGCCGGTCCTTATCTCTCTCTTTCTGTCGTTTCCCTCTCTCTCTCCCTCCTATTCCCACCATCCCTCTCTTCTTCTCTGTCTCTCTCTCCCCTTATCTCCCCCCTATGACTTTCTCTCTCTCATCTCTCTCTCTCTCTTCCGCTCTCTTTCGGCTTCTCGCTCATCTCTCTCTCTCCCGTCTCCCCCCCTTCTCACTTTCACCCCCATCTTCCCCCATCACTCTCTCTTTAACCCCGCACCAACCCTCACTCTCACTTTCGTCTACCCCCCTTCTCTCTCTCTATCTCTCTCTCTCTGTATCTCACTCTCTCTCTCTCTCTCCACACTGTGTTGTCTGTCAATCATCGCTCTCCCAGCAGGAACAGACTGATCCGCTCTCCACCTTTCACACCAAAACTTTCTTGTGACGCGCAACAAGAAATCCTCCAATTCTCGCCAAATATAAAAAAAGATCCTCATTTCCCATGCAAATGACTTGATATACTGTAGGTAATTAATTACCGAAATGTCACACAGCTTCCATCAGTCACAGTAAAAGCTAAAGAAAAAAAAGGTTTTGATAGTATTTTTAGAATTGGAAGTAGAATATCCGGACAAAGCAAACCTCTTATTCAGTCTTTCTTAACATTTTAATACTTCAGTCTTCAGCTCTGTCTGTTCCAGTACAGGTATCTGAGTTACAGCTGGGCTTTTTTCATATCTACAGCTCTCAGTTGCAGTCAAAGTAGAGATTCCAAGGTCTCTGATGATACAACAAACGGGTAATATCAAAGCATGGTTACACACAATGGGCCAGATGGGTGCACTCTCCCTGCTCATACAGTAGATGCCCAGCAAAATTCTGTTTTGTTGGGTAAGTTCAAATACTCTTTATAATTGCCTGAGACTTAAGGAAAAATCCACTCTGAAACACTTAAAAACTGTTAAAAAAAAAAGCAGCTATTGGGGATGTACCTTGCAATTTGGATCCAGTTTTATTTTGGGTGGTGAATTTTTTTTTCAAGCAAGGGCTTCTTTCTAGAGCTGCTATTTTGCACCGATATTCAACAATCATACAGGGAGAAATCCATTGTGTAAGAGGCAGAGAGACCAATTTCTCCACCAACAGTAGCCTCAATAGACCAGAATGCAATGCAGCTAGAAGTTGTACTCTTACACTTTTTCTCAACTGGCAAAACTATCACTTTTTTTCTCTCTCCACGTACAAGTAAAAGCAACAGCTGGATGCAACAACTTCTCGCCTGTTCTCTGGGGTTGTCGAAAGGCATTCTGGGAAATGTAGGAAATCACTATCAATTAGAAGGTTTAGGGAAAGTGGGTGCACCAAAAAAGTAAATGACAACAATTCAACATCACTAATTGATGATATAGCCTACAACAGTGTAAGACTATCAGACTTTTCCTTTTAGTTAACTGGAGTTCAGGGGCAGAGGCACTTCTCCTCTACGCTGGCTGCAGATCCCATGAAGTCTCTCCATGAAGAAATAACTTCACGGAATCGCAACTTTTCCGCGCCCTCATATCCCGCTCCACCCTTCTGTGGGCAGCAGTCAATTCGCCTGCCGCCGACCATGAAAGAGGAGATGATAGTGGAGAGGAGGAGGAGACCCACTGAGGATTAAACTGCTCTTCCTGCGAGGGTAATCAGCCCTCTGAAGGTCTGTATCTTTATAGCTCTCTCCTTCAGAGGTGAAGCTGCAGAGGGCTTGATGCAGTGGAGGTTGGGGCTATACAAGCTGGAGTTACACTAGCTAGTATAGACCAGTGAAACCTTTTTCAAATCAAGAACCCCTAATTTAGTCCACATTAGAGCCACGGACCCCCATTTGATGAGATTTTGTCTCTCGGACCCAAATCTGAGAATATTTTTATTGTTAGATATGATTTTGTCCAGAATTCCATGACTATCTGTATTGTAGGTAGAGAGATAACAGAGAAACTATTATCAAAACAGTCATTCTTCTACACTCTCTAATTCTCTAATTGTGTTAACTTCTTGTAAATGAGATAAAGCTGAAATTTAACAATTCATCAATTTGCTATGGACCCCCTGGAGCCCCCTCAAGGACCCCTGGTGTTCCCCGGACCCCACGTTGAGAACCACTGGTATAAAAGTCCTACTTCATGCATTTATCCTGGATCTATCCTGCATTAATACTGCAGACAATAACTTCTTCAATATTTTATAGTAGAACCAGATACATATGTTGTAACAGAGAACTCTGAGCAGACTCTTCCTTGTAACTTCCACTGGCGAAAACTGAAGAAAAACTTGACTTTTCCAAACAAGTCCTCTTGGGAAGCATGAGCACAGCAGTGGTTCAGCAAAACAATGGACTTCTACAATGGCTACATCTGCGATAAATAGATGGAATAAAAACATTTTGTGCACCCACGAGTGCTGGTCGCAGGAGGCTGCGAGGACCCCCTATTGTTAGTGGGTCAAAGCTTGATGTGGAGCCAGAATCAACATAGTTCACGCCGGGCTGAGCCCTCCTGAAAGCTAGATGCTCAGAACACATGTTTCACCGGTGTAAATAGGCCACAAGACTTCTTATGTCCCGTAATATTCATTATTGAAAAGAAGCTGATGTCATCCAGGGGCTCCATGTCGGTGAAGATGAAAATTGAGGATTCTGTCAGAGCCTCACACACACACACACACACACACACACACACACACACACACATTCAGCACCCCACCGCGGGCCACCTGTGTAAGGCATTACAAAACCCATCAGACCAGTATGGCCGGGTAACAGCATTTCTCATTGGTCATTAAATTTCATTATTGTCAGTGCAGACGGGCAGCAACCGCAATTATAGATCATATGAATTGCAGATTGATGACTCTTTTGGAAACAGGGGAACATGTGGCTGTGCATCCCCTCTTATCTCTGTGTGTGTCTTTGCAGAGGGTTCAGTGGGGTTTTGTCGAGGTAAACAACTCAGCGGGCTCACATAGGCAACGCACTGCCGAACACAGTGATTGCTGTAGGTAACAAGTTCACTCCGCATGCCTCTGCAGTCCTTTCTTACCGTTTTGTGTCCTTCATGTTTAAACAACAGGGACTGTGGTCCTTGGCAGCGCCGGTCCCTCTGACTGATGCATTGTTTTGCAGTGTAATGACTTCATCATCGCAGAACATATCCGTCTTAACAAGTCATTTATTCGAGCACTTGAGATTTTAATGTTTTTCTTGAAACGAGTGGGAAAAATCGGCCAATGGGGAGAGATAATTTCACTTGTTTCCAATGCAAATCAATTTGTTTCAAGAGCATTCAAGAACATTTCTGAATCAAGTGAAACTATTGGAAACGAATGGAATTATCTCACCCAGTGGAGAGGGTTAGATCATTTTTTATTGTCCTGTCCTATGTACCATAAGGTGGCGAAGTACATAAGATGCTCCATCTTAACCTATGTCAACTGTAAATACAGATATTGGATATTAGATGCTGGTGGTGATCAAGACATTGGAATTTTAGTCAGTTGGTGCACTGTTCTGTCAGACTTGGAGAGTTAGCTGTACAGGCTACAGATGGCTACATTTACAACCTTGGAAACATTTACAAAGCTGCATTGTTTCCCCAACCGTGTACATAATGCTGCCAATCCAATAAAAATGTGTTTGTGGTAAATGCATACAAATATATAGCATAACAAAACAATAGCCACCTAATGGAGCCTCATTACACCGGGACAAGGCACTAAATTACAGAGGACAAGGCGCTGCACAGGACAAGACACAAAATGATCCAAGGGGAAATGATTATCTCCTTGGCAGAGTTTTCTACTTGTTCTGAAAAAAAGAAAAAAAACGCTTTTAAGACTGAATACAGTATGAGGCTAAATGACTTGTTAAAATGGACATTTTCTGCAGTGAATGTCTAGTCCTGTTTTATTGATTCTGGACCTCTCCAGCTCTGGCTGGCTGCTGGTTCACTCTGTGATACTTAATCAATGGGGGAACATTTTCACCGGTAGCCATTGTGAGCATCGTCCTGCCTGCATCTATCCTGCATTAGAAGGATTTTGCAAACAATTCCTCTTGGAGTTGGAGCTAGGGTGCAACACTAACAAAGCAGAAATGCAGTGAAAATTGATATGAAACAAACATAAACAAACAAAATCTACAGCCACACAGTAAATTAATTTAGAATATATCAAGTAGGAAAAGGAATTTCCCTCAATTGTTTTTTTCATTTTTCATTTCCATAATCCATTTTTTACACTAACCACTACACATTTTGAGTGCTGTTTGTCAAGTGCGAGCAATTTCAGCCGGTACTCTGTTTTCCCTCTCAATATTCCGCTCTCACTCATTTTTAATTACAGCTCCTGCGATTTACACTTGAGTCTGTACCTCAGACCAGCTGTATCCACCTTGTTTACGGCTTTCTCATTTTTACAAGTCACACTGAAGACCGCGTCGAATTTCGATGCACTCCGTGAAGAGCGCTCCATCGTGTAATTTGACTGATTTTACGGCAGGAAACAAGAGCTCTCTCTCTCTCTCATAGCGCGGTGGGTCTGAGATTGTTAATCCTGAGAATTACGGCTTGGCCACAGCCTCCCT
The DNA here is from genome assembly GCF_048128805.1 of Centroberyx gerrardi. Lineage (NCBI taxonomy): Eukaryota > Metazoa > Chordata > Actinopteri > Beryciformes > Berycidae > Centroberyx > Centroberyx gerrardi. The sequence goes on along the minus strand of NC_136017.1, from coordinate 14,040,984 downwards.
GCCCTTAAACACACATGTACACACACAACACACACACACACACACACTGTCCCATTCTCCAGCCAATGTTCCAGCACTTTCCCCACATGAGCTTCAGCACCGGGATGGAATAAAATCACAAATCGGTGTTTGATTGATGTGTGGTCTGGCCAAGCAGGACCCAAAGTGGTGCTTGATTGATCTTGCCTGCCATAGAGGAAACAGTAGGGCGTTGATGAGGTGCGTCCAAACATCGATTTCAGCTGTCAAATATTTCAAGAAATTATGCTTTTTTTGCTTTTTGCTCAGTAAATCTCTGGTTCTCGGCGACGAGGGATCTCAAGTGAAACTCCAAAGCTGGAAAAAAAAGAAGAGAAACTACTGAAATTTGAGCAACTTCTGCTTAGAAACCGCAATGCTATTTTTTGTCCCGTTGATTTTCCAGCCTCTGACATGTAATAATACTCTGGGGAAGGTTGAGCAGAGGGCCATTAGCGCTCATACAATATAGTTCTATTTACCCACTCTTATCTCTCTCACACACACAATGCCATTCCTCGTACCGTGTCGAATTTGGATCTGAGAAGAAGCTTTGGCTGTGATTCGTACCTTGCAGAAGATGACAGATCGGTACGTTCTGTACAGCTTCTCAGTGCAGAGGGATGTTTCTCGTGGTGCAGGTGCACACTTGGCCAAGAGCCAGCGCTTGTGACTCACAATCGGCGACATGGTTCAGTCATATGTTCAGTCACATCAATGAAAGGAAGAGATCTTATGTTTCTTAAAGGATTTCAGTTTTATTGAACATATCCATTCCATTCATTTCTATCTTATTTCCCTACGTTTTTCTCCATTGTTTTTTTCCTTTATTGTGTTATCCTTATATCGAGAATTCAATCAAAAGATTTTTTTTTTCTTTTTTCTGCGAGCAGCTACCAACCATTTCAATCCCCATTCCTCCTTGTCCCATCGGACCGCCGGCTTAATTCATTCTTTTCAATAAACAAATTTGAGAGATCGGACTCCCAAAAGGAACCAAACTTTACAGCCTCGGAGCAAATCTATCCTTCTGAGGGTCGGGTGGTTGGGTGGCACTTTTGCCAATAGCTGAAGGCCGTGGCCACACACACACACACACACACACACACACACACACACACCCGTGAGTGTTTCTAGGAGACGAGACAAAGAACTGGCAGAATAAATCAAGTTGTTTCAAATTATGATGTAGATTTGAAGGCATTTCAAAATTGGACATGCTTTATTTTTATAAGAAATTAAGTTCTTTATGCAATGAACCTTTAGGAAAGGAGCTTTGTATCTTGATGTTTGCCTGCGGTACTCTGCCTTAAAGCGTTTATTCACTGTGGTTCAACATTTTCATTTTTGAACAAGCTGCATACCAAGAAATGACTCGACTGAAATTATCTCCCCAATAATCCACCTTGATGATTGGCTTTCAGGCTTTTTCTTCCAATTCTTATACAAAATTAACTCTTTTAAAGCACGGCATTGAAGAAACCCCCCGCAAACTCTTTGCCCGCCATACCATTGAGATAACACCTAGGCTTAACTTCTTATCTGTCCGAAACCAACAACCTCAGCTTCAAACTATGAGCAGACAGAGGTATCAGTAAAGTCATGGATATGTACAATGAGAAGAATATACTTTGAATCTTTGAGGGTGTGCAGATGAAATGTAATATACCGGGAAAACATTTCTTTAAATACATACAGTTCAGAGGCTACAGCAGGTTCAGAAACCTCCTTTGTCCATTCTTGAAAAGGCGTTTCTATGTCACTTTTCTGGCCACAGCCAATAAAAGTAAATTGCCTGATTTGATGATATAAGTCTTCTCCTGCAGTATAAGCAGAAAATGTGTACATATATAACTCCTTATATCGCTTTGATAGTAATAATACAGATCAATGTATGAAGCGTAATTCAGAGGTTGGTACATTGCTTCATTGTTTATAGGGTTGCCCAGAGATTATTATATTTTTGAAGAATGTAATGCATGTAATTTCCCAGATAATTTTGGTAGAAATCACTTTCTGCTCACGTTTATGCATACTTGTACTATTTCTTGCGGAACTCAGGCTCTCAGTTACCAACAAGGACAGCAATATTCAGCAGTACTGCAGATCAAACAGTGATTCTCAGCATCCTGTGTGCCATGCCTCCTAACGGCCACTAGGGGCTAATAGGCTGTGAGTGAGTGAGTGAGTGAGTTTCTTACTTTCTTGATCCATGAGATGCTTCACATCTAAAAGGTTACTTTTAGCCTTCTCCAGGCTAAACATTTGCTGTTCAATAGCCAATGGCTGAAAAACCTCTCTCATTTTTTGGCTGTGGAAAGACTGACATTCACCTTCAAGGGAAAGTCAGAGATATATTTTAGAAATTTGGGGAGTTTTTACAATTTATGGAAAATAACTCATTGAGAACAATTTTGTGAAATTCCACATGTACTGTAACACTGCACTGTCTTCTCAGCCTCATCTGTGTGTGTGTGTGTGTGTGTGTGTGTGTGTGTGGTGGTGGGGTGGGGGTTACTATTATTGTTTTTGTTAATTGAATCATTCATTTTTCCTTTTTCATTCTTTTTTTTCCTTTTTTCAATTGTTTATTGTATCATGTTTCTTAGTTTTGACAATTAAAAAAAACAAAACAAACACAATAAGTGTGTCCTCGGGATACACCCACCCACACATTCAAATGTGGCTGTTGTGTAAGAAGCACCACTCTTTGTGCTTGGGTGTGAAAACGAAACAAGTGAGACATCACTGTGCTATCAGCCAATTTTCATACACACACAAACGCAATGTGTCTGGTCTATGTATGTATAACTACACCTAGTCATCCTCTATATTTATGACTAGGTAACTATATTTATTTATCCACCGCAGCTTTGGGATTTGGCCTGTCATTTCTGGCAAGATTTCACTAAAGGTGCAATTGTAGCAACATTGATTACACACACACACACACACACACACACACATACACACGATTCTGCTTGTTCCAGTCACCTGATACTGACAACTCCGATACAAAATAAATAGCAACATGGCAGCAGACTTCTCAGGGATATGACACGCATCTAACAAGTTTTCACCTCAGTGTCTGCCATCTGGAGTTACGCATCTATAGTTAACAACTGTAATTATTGGCTGAAAGATCCAGGGAAGGGCACACGTACACACACACACACGTTTGTATGTTTGCATTTACATATGGCCAAGTGACAAGTTAGTTTTTGCTATAGGCAAATTACTTTTTAATTAAATGTCTACATTTGTGCTGATTTTCTTTTGAGGCTTACCACCTGCTGCCACATACACATACAGTGCACGCACGCACACACACACACACACACGCACGCGCCTGCCAGACTAATGTGGATCTCACGTGGATATGTTGATTTAGTAGCTTTAGCAGTCATACTGAAGCAAGGGCAGAAACAGTGGAAAGAGGAGGAGAAAAGGGTGAATACCCGTCTGATTGGGTTATAAATACTCTCAATGGGGTCTCTGCCTCATAAAGATTATCTGGAGCACACAGAGCACAGAGGCAAACACAGTGGGTGTGTGTGGGTGGGTGGGTGGGTGTGCGTGGGTGGGTGTGTGTCTGAGTGCATGTGACTGTGGATGTGTGTGTGTATGAGGGAGAAAGAGAGGGAGACAGAGGTAGAGAGAAGCAGAGTATGCATTCAGAAAAATTCCATCCGGAGTGTCTTCAGCTTGCAGGGATGAAGCCTGAATATTTCATTCGATGCGAGTGAGCTCAAAAGGGAGACAGGCAACGCACGATGTTCTGAACGAGCCGGTGTGTTTAAGGTTCCCCACTTCACATGTGATTGCGCACTTCACAGATCTCATTGGATTCCGCAGTGTTGCTCGAATTAAGCGATCGTGCCCCAAGTGGCGATTTGAAAAGAGCACTCCAATCAATTCGGTGGGCATTTCAGCCTAAATCACCATGCAGGAGTGCGTCTCCGAGATCGTTTACAGGGGCGACATGGTGGATCGGTTCAAGAAGGACCTGGGTTCAATTCCTGCTCCTTTCTGTATGGATCTCAAAAATCTGGAGGGATATGTTCACATTTCAAGGAAAGTATAATATCTTTGGCCCACTATAGCTTTCTACCGGAATCTAGCCTAGGTAGCTAACTATTACCTAACTAGCTATTAAGCTATCTAACTTGCTTTTTCTTGGTCCATTGTCTTGATTGATCTGGTTTGTCTCTGTTGTCTGCCATTGTTTTCATGTGCTATAGATCAGACATATGACATACGACTCCGCATCTACTTAGGGGATAGAAAGTGGAAGACTGTATTGATGTTTACATGTTTTCATCAGAGGAGTTTCATCAGTCTGCTTAAGTTATTTGTTCACTAAATGAATTAGGGAATACATGTCTTTAGATTATTGTGCAACCCTGAGCTTGAGCATTTGCAATTTCTGGAAAAATAAAGGTTAATTGTTCAGCCTTCATGCCCCCTCCGTCTTCCTCCCTCAAAGTGGATCAATGACCCATCTATGTGGCCAGACACATATCCCAACATATATACCTGATCCAATCACCAGTCCTCTTTACCTATGCTGCTAACTTGAAGGAGTGACTCCACTGTCCAAGCAGCCACCCACTCAATAGCTAGATGGCGAGCTAGCGGTAAACTCATAACGTTTCTGGGAACTGGAGATCGGGATTTTTACACTTGCTGAAGGTGCAATCCACAACACAGCAGCTTTTCAGCATGTTCTTCCATCAGTTTGAACAATGCGGTATGGCCTCAAAGCTCACTAACTCACATACGGACAATACACTATGTCCCCAAAAGGGTGTGCGGCCCTGGCGAAAGCACACTCGATGACACAGTATGCCAATTTGAACGTATGCCAATTACCAGAGTGTGATGTCACCTGTTCAGGATGTCTATCTTTTCTTCTGCCCAGTGTGGGCTGGGATATGTTCCAGCCCTCCGTGACCCTGAAAAGGATGAAGCAGGTAAGAGAGAATGAATGAAGGTTTCCATGGTCCTTTATGGGTAGAGCAAGTTTCGTGAACCTAAGGCCCTTGAAACCAATTCAAACCCCATGGTCACATTCCACAAATGCAAGGTTGTCAGTCTGAAACTAAAACTGTTCCTGAAAACTTATGCTAGGATTTCACACAAAATGAACTAAAAAAAATAAACACAAAGTTATATACTGCATGGTTGTATTGTGGCGATTTCCTAGTATATGTCACCAGCCATCACAATACATCATCTATCATCCTGCCTCCACACACCCACCTATCTTGTCAACCAGTGATACGGCATATGAAAGAATTCGAAAAATATTATCAGGTCGAAGGGGAAATCAGGTGCATTTTACAAATGACACCATTTTGCTGCTCTTATGAACAATTTTCCCCGCATTTCTGTGCTGCGCCGATGTTGTCGTCTCAACCTTCTCTGCTGGCATCTGGCCTCGTCCTTCCCCGGCTCCAGAGAGAGAGCACTCTGCAAGGTAGCAGCTGTCAGAAGATTGGTGTTGATTTTGCATCAGGTTTTCTCCAATTCGCCATTTCAAATGCAAATAAAAAGCTCGGCACAGCAGGGGACATCGCGGCGTAGATCGGCGTTCCGTCTGACTGAGTATACAAGATTTCTGCTTTATTTGAGAGCATGGGAGAGGAGGAGGATGGCGTGTAACAACGGGGAGGGTGAATGGGAATCAAACTCATTGTGTTCGCCTCACATTGCTGATCCATCAGGGCCCCCATTAGACTAGTTTCTATGGTGTTTCTGGAAGAGGTTTTGAAGTATGATGCAGCAAAATATCACTTTAGCACTTTACTCAGAAGTAGGGCTAAGTATCAAGATTCTGTGCTTTTTTAGGTACCAACTGAAACATATTACCAAGCATGGAAAGATGTTAGAACATTTTGTGTCAACTTTCGATATTTAAATCATCATGTACATTAACCTGCATGGCTGTTGGCTACAAGCCAGACACACAACCCACTCCAACCAAACTCAAAACGACGAACGCTGCTTTAGTGCAAAACTTCAATCGGAATGACATTTCAACAATGCTAGAACAGAAGCAACAAAGATAAGGTTATACTTTGTAGCAGAAGACTGTGGCAAATGCAAAATGTGAACAATGCAGTGAGATACAGAGTCCACCTCAAACACAGCCAGCAGTGGCCACACTATCTCATAATGCGAGCTTGTTGCTTCAGACGGTGTTTAAGTTGTTATCGTTTTTCCACGTTACATTTTGTCTCACTTCATTTTAGCCCCATGTTATCTATGCAGTGTGATCGTTAAATGTCAAGGCAAAAATTACCTGGCCCGCTCTCTGCCAATAATGGGCCAACAACTTCTTTCATTTATACAGCACCTTACAAAACACTTTACAAATGAGTAACACAAAAAAACCCTCAGATAAATCTAGTGCAAACGCAATGAAAGCAAGGTAAGAAACACAAAAGTGAACTGACAAAATCAATAATGAAACATCATTACATAAAAGCAAGTGTAGAAAATGATAAAAAGTGATGGTTGATGATAAGAAAAAGATAAGAAAAAGAAGGTGTTCAGTCTAGGAGCCTGAACACCTTTTGATCACAGTCAACAGAAACCTCTTGTTTATAATTTAGACTTTGAAAGAGCCAATAGGAACCTCTTGTTTTTAATCTAGATTTCTGAACAGCCAATAGCAACCTCTTGTTTTTAACCAAGACTTTTGAGCAGCCAATAAGAACCTCCTGTTGTTCATCTAGACTTTTGAGCAGCCAATAGGAACCTCTTGTTTTTCATCTAGACTTCTGAACAGTCAATAGGAACCTCTTGTTTTTAACCAAGACTTTTGAGCAGCCAATAGGAACCTCTTGTTTTTCATCTAAACTTTTGAGCAGCCAATAGGAACCTCTTGTTTTTCATCTAGACTTCTGAACAGCCAATAGGAACCTCTTGTTTTTCATTTAGACTTTTGAGCAGCCAATAGGAACCTCTTGTTTTTAACCAAGACTTTTGAGCAGCCAATAGGAACCTCTTGTTTTTCATCTAAACTTTTGAGCAGCCAATAGGAACCTCTTGTTTTTCATCTAGACTTCTGAACAGCCAATAGGAACCTCTTGTTTTTCATTTAGACTTTTGAGCAGCCAATAGGAACCTCTTGTTTTTAACCAAGACTTTTGAGCAGCCAATAGGAACCTCTTGTTTTTCATCTAGACTTTTGAGCAGCCAATAGGAACCTCTTGTTTTTCATCTCGACTTCTGAACAGCTAATAGCAACCTCTTGTTTTTCATCTAGACATTAGAGCAGCCAATAGGAACCTCTTGTTTTTAATCTAGCCAATAGGAACCTACCTCAGGCTGTGATCCGGTTCATATGGGGTTAAAAGGTCTGTGACATAGTTTGGTGCCAGACCAATCATTGCCTTAAAACTGATCAGTAAAACCAACTCTGCAACCAACAAGTAACCAATATAAAGAAGCTAAAATTGTCTTTTTCCACTAAGTATCAAAACAAATACTGTAGTGTCGGTACTGGTTTCGAGGGACTGACACCAGTACCAGTATCAAACATTTCAAAACGATACCCCAGCCCACTCCGGAGCTCCCCTGCTTGGCGGTAACAGCTGGTGGATGTGATGACTTTGACTCAGGTTCCCCCCGCAGGGTCCAAAAAACCAACAGGACCGTCGCAGATGTTTGGACAACGGCTGCTCATTTCTCTTAATCACTCTCCAATAATGACTGCCACGGTCAAAGGATTTCCCCTGAGCCACGGTTTTGAGCACAGAATGAAATAGAATATCAAACCGAGGAGAAGCCAATGTGATATGAAGTATCTGGGCATTTCCGGATGTTTAAACATGATGTATGATAGCAATCTGTCGGTGATTGTCACAGTATTTGACTCAGACAGTAGACCTAAATTTACCTTGACTTCTAGCTATTTTTTAAGTAAATGTACAGCACTTTGTAACATTGTTTACACTGAAATATTGATTTTTACTGTGGGAGAAAAAACTAAGACAAACTATTACTATCAGTAGTAGAAATACTTGTTGCAGCTTGTGGTAGTAGTAGTCATAGGGGCTATAGTACTAGTAATAATAACAGTGGGTGAGCAAATGAAATCCAATCAGATGTCCATTATGATGTGAAGATTTCCCCCTGGAAAGAGGAAGGTGTATCTCTATGAAATTGACGCAGAAAACTGTTTTGGTCAGATTTCCCCTGAGCTCCTATTTGTTACTTTGGGCAGCGAGAGTGAAACTGGATGCATCTTTAACAAAGTCATCAGTAGTGGGCATTGTGAGACGAAGCCCCACACTCTCCGTTTCACCGTTATTGAGTTGTAAACATTTCTGCATATGGCGAGATGTCAGACGCACCCAGCCAACACGCAGATTTCCCTCGAGTTCTGATTAATGAAAACCATCAGATGAGACCAAAGTGTTTTTGCGGGTTGTAGATATGTTTGTGCATGCAGCACATGCCCTCTTCTTACTACCCAGTTCGCAACTGTAGCGAAACCGACTTACTTCGTTATTTTTAAATTATATGCAACCTTTATTTATCCAGGCAGGGACTGCTGATGCCCTATTTCATAAACATCCTGCTCCACACTCATATATTCACACACGTGAGCTTCCCACTGAGCACTAGACGTGATTTCGGCGTTGCGTTGATGTTCTTGCTGTCACGTAGCCCATGATCTTTTTTGGCTTTTAAACGGCTAATCAAAGTAAAATTGCTCAGTGGGTTCTTCCATTGGAGCAGCTGGTTAAGAGCCTGAAGGGCACATTAATGTTAATTTTTGAGAGTGGAGAGAAGGTTGCTCATTCACAGCTATTGACAGTTTTCCTGACATCTGAACTGTTTTCACATCGTCAACCAAACCCATCATGTGCTCCAAGTATCTTAAAAACATTGAGGTTTATATTCAAAATGCTTTCTGACAAATGCCTGGCCACATGGTGATGTGGAATTGCCGTGTCCATTAAGACTGACAGACATAAAAAGAACACATCAACAACCATTCACACTGCTGACTATGCACACAGCAATTTATGGCATCGATTATGGATATGGACGAGCAGACGTTAACATAAAACCGAGAAGAGTGATGGGGAAATGGTCGTTTTGATTATATGTTGCTATTGAAAATGCTTTGCTTTGGTATCCTTAGGCTGAGGCACACACTGTGGCTCCTAACAGCATGGATTTGAATCCTGCATACAACCTTTGCTGCATGCTGCAACCACTCTAGACTGTCTCGTCAGAGCTTCCTCTCCTGTGTCTCTACTTTCTACTGTCTATATAAAGAATAATATAAAAACACTAAAGGTGAGAGGACCACCCACGCAGTGTACAAAAAACAAGCTGCTGTCTTTGTGGATGTGTATGATGTAACCACCACTACCACCATTACTTCTTATCCTAAAACTTCGATCTTACTGCACATGATTGTTAGAAGACATCATTTTGGGACTGGAGCTTCTCTAAGCAGTCTCAAGTAGCGTGAGACCTGCATGAGGGGAACGCGGTGTGCGCTCGTACACCAGGCAGTGCGGTAGGATTCAAACACAGTCAACGCATGAATTAAATATTTTGTTCAGCCACAGCACTTAACTGGTGTTAACAGGTGGAGTTTTTTAAAGTCAACATAGTTTCACTCACTCCAATCATGCATACTTCCTAGCCAACCAGTGGCGCTTCTAGACCATTTTAAATGAGGGGAGCAGGATGGGGCCAGTTGTTATTTTGGGGGTACCAATGATTGTAAGCTTAACAGTTATATATATGCATGGTTTGAAAAAATCTAAATATTTTTAAGCAAATTCATGCTAAAAAAAATACTATAAATAGTACAATGCATTTTATGACAAACACAACAAGAATAGTATTCACTACACATTTTGTTTATGACCATGAAGGCATCATAAATAGAAAAAAACTACAGTTATACAATTTGCAATTGATTTGAGGAATATTAGAGCTACATTATACTGACTGAGATGTGGATTTGTTGTAGTAATAGGTTTATATTTTCCTAAAAAACCTCCCTGGAACCGCCAGTGTACCCAACCCCTCGACCTAGAAAGCGCTGGAGCACTCGTTTCTAAAAGGACAATGAGTGGTCAATAGAAGCTTTGGGCCCATCTTGGAGGTCCACTGGGGAATTGGCTTGGCTAATGTCTAAATATATAACAACCAGGCTAGAAAAAGAGAGATACAGGTACCTGTACAAGATTGTTGTGCTGTGGATTTAATCAATTCAGTAATGCTATAAGTAAAAGTGAATTTTCTTATAATTAGATTTGTTTCCAAATTTAGGTTACTGTGATGCAAAAACTGTCTTGTCCTTAATCCTAGCCCCTTTGATCCTAAAGAAAGGTGGTGTTAATGTTAACATGCGACGACTAGCCACTGCTAACACTAAAGTTTGCTTGTTCTAGATACATTAACTAGTGTGCATATCAGATGGTTACAACAAGACATTCCCAAAACACACAAAAAAAAGCACACGACAATTGACAGACAGTTGAAACTGGGCAGTAACACACTTAGCCAACACTGGATGGGAATGGACAGTGCTGCTCACACTGCTTTCACTCTCTAAATGTTATGTCAATGTGAAATTGGTGTTAAATATCCATTGACGTTGATGTACCTTGGAGAAGGTTACACTGCCATCCAGGCTGCGAAGTCATGCAGATACAAGACAATTATCACAGAGCAGTCTCTGCCTTGATATGGACTATGGGATCAATATGCATGAAGGACGGGCTACACACACACACACGCACACACACACTGTCACACCCTTTAATTGTGATCCATATACTTGTCACACCTGCTCACATCTCAAGATCGTTGAGATGTGGTGAAAGTGAGGGAAAGTGGGACAAAGGTGATGTGTGTGTGTGTGTGTGTGTGTGAGCCTGATGTTGCGGCAGAATGTCCCACTGTGGGAAAAGGGAATTCCCAGAGTTCCTGCCTTCTTTCCCTCTGCACGCCGCCGATCAACTACTGACCCCTACACACACACACACACACTACACACATGTATACTCACACCTACACATACATCGACAAAGGCTTTTTTCACTGAGGTACACATGCACTCAAGCATGAACGCACGCAAATACTGTATGCATGCACACACAGCCACACACACACGCACACACACACACACACACAATCGATTCCCTGTAGAAAGATTTCTCATACAAGGTGTCCGTTCTTCTTGGATGCAAAGCTGTCACTTAACAAGCATGAGTGAGTTCATGAGGTAAATCTACACACGCACACACACACACACACACACACACACACACTGACAGCTCAATTTTCACTGCATAAGTGATTTTCTCCCCGTATCCACAGTGTTAGCGTGCCATCCTGCCGCTGCGTTGCGTGGGCGGCGGGAGATTCTTCCAGTTTTGCCTTTGATTGAGTTCCATGCTGTAATATCCACTCTTTGACTCCCTTCCACTTATTTGTCTGTCTCTCACTCTGTTGTACTCTGTTCTGCCGCTCGCTCAAAACTAGGTCAACAAACTCAGGGTAAAGCAGTGACGTGCCTGTGCATCTGTCACTGGATATTAGTGGTATCAGTGTTATTAGCCAGGGAGCCTGCCTGAGGATACTTGTAACCCATCCTATTGTATATGATAAGCTTCCTTTTTCAACTTGTCCATCACAACCTCTTGACATACACGTCTCATGGACTAATGATACTAATGAATAAGCACAGTCTGTTCATTTTGACTATAAATCCTAGGCTAACTAAATATTTCAAGGTAAGAGATATCATAAAGGCTGCCTGGGTTTACGACAAGTGTAACTGACTTTAGGATTTTGATAAGCAAAACACACATCTATCACTACAATAATTAACAAGTCTTCTTTCTATAATACCACCGACATGCATATCAAGTGTGCATGGAAGACTTGCAATGAAGGTAGATTCATAATAGTGTTAGCTCAGAATCATGCTTCTCTAGTTAATTTGAATGAAACCCAGATCAAACTGATCATTAATAAAAGGGGTGGGGACATGTGAACATACAGGTAACTGCCAAAGTAAGAAGAAAAAATAAGCAAATGAGGGATACAAAGTATACTGTGCTTCTGACTGGTATAATGCAAGTAAAATTGTAGTACGCATATGATACTGCGTATACGCTTGTTTACATGGGTCCTGCCTTACTTGCATTACTGCCTTAATCACATTACAGTCACAAGTTTTTTTTTGTTTGGAAGCAGCATCAGTGACGAAGCTTGTCCAAATGATGATATTTCTTGTGGAAGAATGGTGTTAGATCCCTCCAACAGAGACCCAGACACTTTCCCAATCTATGCCAAGGCACACTGACACATTTTAATGGCGGCTCATGGTGGCTCAGCACACTATTAGGTCACTATGCCTTTGTTTTCTTTACTTTGGCAGTTACCTGTAGGCCTGCTTTACTGCTCAACAACATAGGTTAATGTTTTTTGTAGCTTTCATCTTGCCATGGGCACAAAAAGACTTCAGAGTAGCGCTTGACCAAAAACATTATTTATTAATATAAGCAATGTACCACGCACTAGAAAAACATACCTGACTATTGTCACTCTAGATCCTGTTTTCATAAAATATTCACTTAGGAGTGCTGATCCAAGATCAGAATGGCTCTGTAAAGCCCACCCCTCCAGAGACCTCACTAACAAGTTGTGAATGATTGGTTTGAGTAACTGATTCCTGACACTTGGGGAAAAAACATTCTTTCTTTGATTCACCTCCCGCACACCCGAGCCTCAGTGTGACTGAGATTGTAACTGATGGATGTAATTACACACCACTTTTGGAGACGGGCTGTTTTCAGAGAAGCTTAGAAATTTAAATGGGGTGATGAGGTCCCTGGAGGAGGCTTTTAAGCGAGTTCATTATGTTTGTATGACTTCATCCCTGATCCTGGGTCCGTACCCACTTCCATTTAAGTGATTTCATTATCCTCGTATGACGCCATTGCTGATCCTGGGTTAGTACTCGTGTTGCTGAGAGGCTTTATAAATACAGGTCCCAACCAGTTGAAACACACAGGTGATTTCCATAAAGACGTAGAAAATAGTGATTTTGTTTTATTGAAGTATCTCAACGGACTAAGACACTTATAAAGTGTAGTAGAAATATCAGAGGTGAGGATAGTTTACTTCTGCGTGGGCCAAACTCCGTTCAATTCAGTCAGTTCATAAAGGACTAAGATAGATAGATAGATAGATAGATAGATAGATAGAACATTATTTTTTGCAGTTTCTAAATTCCAATGAAATTTCACTTTATGAATTGCCTCAAATGAGCTAATATACTAAGTCAGCAAAGTAAGTAATGGCCCATAGGACAATAGCCCCTCTCCAGTTTCTCTAGCGCTACTTGAGGCAGCTTGATTTGCAAGCACAAACCTCTGGACAGGACACAAATTGTCTCGAGGCCATATGAATATGCAGGACCCCCCCCTAAATATGAATTCATGTATGCTCCTTGAACTGACTGAACTGGAAAACGGATCAACTCCGGCCTCGCTACTGGCCTAACATACATTCCATATATATAACTGTATGAAAATAGAAACGTTAATTAGATACATCTTACATAAAAGCTTTCTCTGAACATACAAATACCGGGAGAAAAGAGAGGGGTGGTGGGGGTGGGTGGGGGGGCAGTGGGAGGGGGGGGGGGTTGTTCTACAAAGCCAAACAACTGCAGAAACACCATATAACAGTAAACGAAACCAAAACAAGATGTTTCAAACAACCTCCGTCCTATCCGTCCCTGTGTTCTTTGAACTTTGTGTGTCTGTGTCCCTCCGTGTGGCATCAATTTTACATGTTTGAAGAAGGGATATGGGACTCCGTCAAACGTTATCAGCAACCGTTGTAGATCATTCATTTTTCAACACGACTCTGTGTCTGTGGGTGTATGGACTTTCACAATATATAGAACCTATTTTACAGCACCTATGATCATTGCCAGCTGGGCACAGCGGGGTGTGCCTTTAGGTCCTACGTATGGCAGGACATCGGAAATCCCTTTCATTTTTCATCAGGGGCAAAAAAAAGTAACGGTATTGAAACTTTCATCAAGACCCCAATTTTATCCACTCAAGCTCTACTAAGTTTTGAAAAATGACTGTGATGCGAAATAAATATGCTATGTATGTATGTTTGTAAGTGTATTAGTGTTCAACCCATATGGGCTTTTGAAGACCGATACCGATATCTCTGTATTGAAGCTGCTGATAGCTGATATATTGTGCCAATATTCAGTATCTTTAAATTTAACCATTTTCATGCCACAAAATTATAAGTTTTCAGTCTCTCCCCCAGAATTGTATTCTTGTCAGGGTGGAAAAGCCTCTGAAACAGCAGTTAGATTGTCATGTGACACTAAAAACTCTCCACTCAAACCCATACTGATGAATTTCCTTACGCCAGGGTGACCCACCTTGCCTATTCAATTATAGGGGAAACTCTGGGATACGTTTGGCCTTAATGCGAAGAATGAATTTACAAAAAAACTAAATAAACACATTGGACAATTAAATGTAAAATTAAAATGTGTAAAGGAAATAAAACATCATTGTAGGTTTTTGCAGACTGTTTTTATGCAGTTGTGGTCAGGGAGGAACCTCCATCAGTGACAGGCCGATATCTGATATTCAATAAATAGGCCTTACATTATCAGAAAACTATATATTGGTCTAACCCTAATAGCAATGTGTCAACAAGGGCATTGCCGAAAATTGGTGCAGTTGAAAATGTTCTGTTTTGGACAGGGCCAAGGCAATAATGTGCACAATGCCCACCAGGTAATTTTTTGCATGTATGTTTGTATATATGCTTATATGTATGCAGTTCTTATACATTGTGTGTTAATAAAAAAACACCCAAATGTTCTTGGCATCTAAACTGCGTTGGCTGGTCAGAAAGCGTTATGAACACGTCGTCTCTGTAAAGCTCACGGACTCCATAAAGAAAGATTTTATCATACAAACCACTGCCCATGACACTAACTCTTACTTAACGATTAACAGCTGATGTGTGAACGAGCAGAGTTGCAGTGAAAACACGACTAATCCCAATAATAATAATAAAGCTTTACTATTATTAGAAAGTAGAACTAATCCTAGAGTACAACTAAAACTAATGTGCTACGAACTGAACGGTGAGTGGACGCTTTTAAGCATCTCCAGTGGTGGAAACTGTTATCCGGCTCAGTTTCATCAAAGAATAAACAGCTCAGCATGCGGCGGCGTGATGGATGAGGTAATAAAGATAATGGGGGGGAAACTCTGAAGCTGCGTCTCTCGGTGTCGCACCCTTTCTGAAGAAGGCACTATGGATGCTTCGCCATCTCGCCGACCAGGATACAAGCAGTGCAACCCCAAACGTCTCTTGAATCGCAGCTGTCTGTTGTTGGTTTTTTTTTTGTTTCTGAGAGTCACAAACAGTACCAATCAATTACTGCTGAGCGTTTTATTCTCATTCTTCTTCTTCTTCTTTCTCGAGTATCTCCTTATTGTCCAGATCTTGGAGTGCCACAATCCCGAATCGTTCCAAAGTACCGTGGCCCTTTTTACACCACAACACCGGCGACCAAATGATTCCAATGTGTTTTTCCGTCGTACCGGTCCAACGGCAGCACGTCTCTCGCAGGACTCCCGCTAGACTCCCGCCTCAAGTCCTCCAACGCTTAGTTCTAGACCTCGAATCACGAGCCCCGACGCAAAGAGGCGGGGACTCCGGACTCCATTTCTCCGGACCCTCGGATCGCGCGCCTAACTAGAGGTAGAGGTAGCTGACCCAGTAGACGATGTTGAAGAGCAGGAAGGAGGTGGGGAAGAAGACCCGCGAGTAGGAGTCCAGCTCGCGGATGTTGACGTGGATCCGGCCTTTCTTCCAGCCGCCCTCTTTGCACTCCTCGTAGCAGCAGAAGAAGCTCTTGCAGTCTTTCCCGTCCAGGCACTCGTACAGGCAGTTGTCGTCGTAGTCGTGCCAGAAGAGGGAGTTGGCCATGGGCATCGCTGACCGCGGGGCGCGGCCCATGTTGAGGGCTGAGTAGGCCTGCATGGGGTGACAGAGTATAAATAAATATCCAGCTCAAGCAGAAGAAATTTTACTCACATAGAAGTAAAATTACTGGTAAAAATCTAGTTAAAGGAAAAATCTACCCTTTGGTACTCTTAATCAATGTGTAAGGTTCAGTGCTTTCCAGGATATATTTGGTGTTTTCATTTGCATTTTTGATGTACCCACTTTCCCTCAAACTGCCTGGTCTACTTCTACTTCAGTTACTGATTTCCCAGAATGCCCTTCGACAACTCCACAGAGAAGGGGTGTGAACGTGTTGCTTTCAATTAAAGGTGGGGTGTGTGGGAATATAAATATAGCTAGCTACTTTGCGAACACTGGGGCATGTCTGTGATCGCGTCTGCATCTCTTAATGAAACACAACACGTCTTCTAGCTGCATTGCATTTTGGTCTATTGAGGCTACTGGTGGAGTGTTGATATCTCTTCCTCTTCTACGATGGATTTCTCCCTGTGTGATTGATGAATGTCGGTGCAGTCTAGCACTGCGTCTAGAAAGAAGCCCTCGCTCTTTGATTGAAGGGACTGACACCAAAAACTGACATTTACTGTTGATGTAGATAGGTGAAAAACTTTCTGCTATCAAACTTCATTGTAGCTGCACCTAAACTGTGTTTAGGTGATGTCATGTCGTCTACGCTTGGCCAATTTATCTGCAGGAATAATAAAAATACACCAAACAACAAAATGGACCCAGAAATGCAAGGTACATTGCCAACAGCTGTTTTTAAATGTTAAAATGTTTTAGGGTGGATTTTTCCTTTAAGAGAAAATAAAAAGAAGCTTGTTAAGCTAGTTAAAAAACAGACAGTTACATATGATCTTTTCCATGCAAAAGGACGAGAAGACAGAATTCAGACTAGACTCACACTTCTTTTAATAATAAAAAAAAAACTTAACAAACTTTACAAAATAAAGTGCATAAATCAAGTAAAACCAGATTACTCTTCTCTGCTTTGATTCTTCTCTCATCTGCTGACAAAACCCCTGCTAATGCCGCCACAATGGACCATTTATGGTGCCATACAATTTGCCAGTGTATGGAAAGCCAGTTTATGGAAATTACATGTTTATGGAAGGCCTCCAAAATTTGTGCTCTGAAATGGATTTGATTTAAATTAAATAGAAATGAATGTGTAGCTAAGTACAATACTTCAGTCAATACACACTTAAGTAAAAGTAAAATTACCGACTTCAAAAATACTCAAAATGTACAAGTATACAGAAAAGGTACTTAATTACAGTAATGAGAGTAATTGAATTTTTTTTACTGTTGTGTTCACATGTGCAACTATAGTGTGAATATCTAGACTGGAATGCTGAATTCCTTGTGAGAAAATCTATTGTGTGATTTTCCCCCCCGATGCTTATAAAATTGTGTGGGACAGCTTAATTGGGATAAAATCTTCGCACATTTTTTTCCAGTTCTTTTCTAACCTCTTTTCCATCTTAGGGGAAGAGTGGGAGGAGAGGGAGAGAGCGAGCGAGCGAGGGAGAGAAAAAGAGAGAGATGGAAAGAGAGCGAGAGTTAGATGTATGTAGTGCAGAAGGAGAAGGAGAATTGACTGAGTGGGCGGCACAAAGGGACCGCGCTGAGAGAGGGGGGGGGGGGGGGGGGGGGAGGATATGAGGCTTCCCCACAGACAGACCAGCCAAAATACAGTATACAGCGAGAGAAATGCAGAGGAGGGGATTGGACGGAACGCAACTTAATTGTTCCGCCGAAGCTGACAGTCTTTGGCATTAACCCCGAGACGCGCACAACAGAACTATTCCACAGTGGCGGAGGAATAATGAAGAGGGAGGGGATGTGGAGAGCGGGAAATGACAGCAGCAGTAGGTGACTCAGTTTAAGTGGATGTGTGCCGCCGCCATTAAAGCTTTCTCAGCAGGTGGAAGCCTTGAATTCTCCCACGCAGAGCATTAGGATTGTTGGGAGGGAATCAACTCTCGGCAAAATACTTTCAAACAGCTGCTGTGCACATGCTCATACATGTATACATGTGGACAGACATACTGATCGTATGTTTACACGCTAGGGTTTTAGAAGGCTGTTAACAATATCTTTAGATTGAAGTCATTTTCATGCCAAAGTTACAGGGATTCTAAGTGTTTTCCCCAGAGTTTTATCCTTGGCATGGTGGAAAAGCCTCTGAAACAGCATTCAGACCATCATATGATGCCAAAACTCAAACTCAAAACCATATTTAGGAAATTATTTTAGGGTTAGCACTTCCTTAAAATGACCATACCGGTGTTTTTGCATGTTTTAGCACATTTACTACATCGCACACATATTATACTGTATACCATTTTTCAAACCATACCATACTTTTTTAGATTTTTGAATATTTACTCAACGTCTGGGCTTGATTTTCTGACCAAATATTGCAGAAATGCAATGCCTTCTGGCAGCTGACTTTGATGTCCCAGATGTCGGAGCTTTCCACCAGCATGTGAACACACCAGAAGACGTCTAGACATTTCAAATCAATGCAGGCATTAAACTAAATTGCCACGCAGCGATCAAGTAACTTGGTGTGAACATTCCCCCCCACATCTAAAAAGTATGGTATGCTTTGGAAAATGGTCAATAGTATTGTAAAGTATACATGAATTGGCTAAAACATGCAAAAACACCAGTATGGTCCTTTATATCCAAGGTCCACTGCACCTTGGATACCCTAGGCCCTAACGTAACTCTGCGATAATGAACAATTAATTTACTAAGGGACACAAAATTCAACATTTAACATGCTGTACATATAATTGTTAGAATGATTCTGTCCTGTGTCATCTCGCAATAGTGTTCTTTTATCTTGACTCAAGATTGGAGCCTGACGTGTTCTTTGACTGACGAAGGAACGCAACATTTTCCATTTATTTAGGAAGCCCTGTGTGTGTGTGTGAGTGAGAGAGAGAGAGAGGGAGAGAGAGAGAAGGGAAGTGATTGTACAAATGTGGAATAAGAGAGGGAGTATGCAACAACCACTTACCCCCACTACCAAGAACACAGGGGTCTAAACATGGCAAACTCTCGCGGGGCTGTTAGACTCTGAGGACAACTGAAACATCAGCCTCACCCTTTTACACACACATTCGCGCACACACAGGCTTACCATCCTCTGCGTCTTGGGCGGGGGTCTCCGTACGCTGTAGGAGCAGTAGTTGAGCATGGCGTACTCTATCATGGCGGCGAAGACGAAGAGGAAGCAGACGGTGACGAACAGGTCCATGGCCGTCACGTAGGACACTCTGGGCAGGGAATTCCGGGCGACCGTGCTGAGGGTGGTCATGGTCAGCACTGTGGTGATACCTAGGGAGGTAACGCAATGTGTGAGTGTCATTTTACAGGGTCAGGGTCAACACTGCAGTGACCATTGAAGGAAGTTTGGGCAGAGGTTTATTAATCACCATTAATAATATATAGGGGTATTCTGGGTAGATGTCCCCCGTCCTGCACCAATCCTGTATTAGTGCTCCATTAGCACTTCGACAGCTGCTGTAGGCATCTATCTATCTGTTTTGACTGTTCATCTCAACACCCCCAAATCAAAGTGATGGCCCCCAGTTTCAGGTGTAAATGAACAGACTCTGACTCTAAATGATGATTTTTTATTTTCCCTCTCGGGGGAATTTTACGTGATTAGTTATAGACAGAAGCCTGCAATGAGAAGGCTGCAAATACGCATTATTTCACGGAGCATTTATTCCAAAGATCAAAAACATGACAGTAAAATTGCATATTAGAAATCTATTTTTTCCCCATGTCATTAGTCATGTTGCCAGCCCCTAAAATCATCTCATGACCCCCTGGTGAGTCCTGGGCCCCCGGGTTAAGAACCTCTATTATACAGTAAAGCAGTGGAGCAGCAGTGCAGCAGTAATGCAGCAAGCATGCAGTAAAAAGTCGGCTATCTATTCCTATACATCTGCTGAAATCAATTCAATAAACATGTAATAACAATCAAAATCCCAGCCACTGTAGAGTCTCTCTAGAATTAGAATGGATAGAAATGACAAATCTTGGAATTACATGGTAAACTTTGGCCAAAACACTAAAGATGGCAGCCATAGAATTTTGATAATTTTGTAATTTTGCAAATGTGCATCTCTTATAATATTGTCTGTATTAACTTTTTTTCTTTTTACCACATTGTTTTCAAGAGCTAAATTCATGTCAGTCAGTCAAGGTCTCTATCAAAATCCACAGTGTGGTAAAAATCATCTTCAACAAATCATTCATATTGAGCAATATCTATTTAATAAAAGAAGTAAAAGTTGTACTATTGCGAAAATTAACTTTTAACCAGACTTGTTTTTAAACTGTGTGATAGTAATTGTTTTAGGCACTGGATACAGTGGATGTAAACGGACAATAAAGTGCAATGTTATTAAATTGCTGGTGTCCAGGGCATGAGACTCAGAAAGTTGAAATGTCCGACAAATCCAGGGGTAAAGTTCAGCCTTGTGATAACTTTGCCATGGCAACACATCCGCGCTGTGCACCAGAGTCTTTTCTCATGACAGGATGACAACAAGCTCTATGGCCTCAACACAAAAACACAAGAATGTAGAGAAAGAATGTGTCGTATACTATGTGTGGGATACAGTCATTCCAATGTTGTAGGTGACAGAGACATAATTTACCATTGAGACGTGTGTTGCGGACTCCTCTAGTTAAAAGTGACAGATTATGTTGACAGTTATATCCGGGCCAATGTACACACTGCGGTTATTAGTGGATCCCTGGAGAGGTAAAGCTTGTATCAGTGCGCTTCTCTTTTAATGACAGTGATGAATGAGCTAGATAATGCTGTAGTATTCTCATTGAATTGACCTCTACTGGAAACTGAAATTGCAATGGAAACATTTACAAGCCAGGTTGGGAATTAACCATCATTTGGTTATTCTTTTGTACTCTAAAAGGTGGAAAATAGTGAAAGTGGCTGTTAACATTGTAATCCACCACCCACTGTGGTCCTTAGATAAAAAAAGTTAGTGATCATAACTATTCTAATTGGGGATAACTTTTTTTTTTATTGTGCGTTTTATCGTGTTATCGGTGTCAGCGTTTGAGAGATTGTTCCCTATGGTGTCTTAGAAAGGACAATATTGTCTTCGCTTGGTGAAATGAAATCAATTCTTTCAAAGAGAGATGAACCCGCTGACATTAATGCCCACTGGGGGCATCAATATCCACGGCTGTAACACACACACACACATCGCTCTCGTCAGCGCACCAGCTCTCTCTCTCTCCTTTTCTCTCTCGTCATCTCCCCTTTCTCTTCATGCCT
The DNA here is from genome assembly GCF_048128805.1 of Centroberyx gerrardi. Lineage (NCBI taxonomy): Eukaryota > Metazoa > Chordata > Actinopteri > Beryciformes > Berycidae > Centroberyx > Centroberyx gerrardi. The sequence continues at coordinate 14,019,560 of NC_136017.1, read as the reverse complement.
TGTCTTACACTCTCTCTCTCCCTCCCTCTCCCTCTCTCTCTCTCTCTCCTCTCTTCTCTTTCATCCACATCTCCTAGATGTCTTTCATGGCAGTGTGTGCCACTGTTTTCGCCTCTGGTTTCCATAGAGACGAGCGCTCCCGTCTATTTCAAGCTACCTCCTCTGGTCTAGTGCTCGTCTAGACTTTCTCTTTCTCCACTCATTACATTTCACCGCCAAACTAGGAACAGGGAAAACTCTTACTTTCTGTTTAAATCCTGACAAATATCTGTTTATTGATGTCGTCCATTAGAAGCAGTGTGACATCATTTTTTCGAGGAATCAACCTGTTTACTCCATGTGCATTTGTTTTTTTTTGTCTTTATTACAAACTACCCCACAGGCTGCTCACAGTCTCGGTTGCTATTTCAAATCAAGGTCACGAGTTTTGTTTGCACAGTTGAATTCATTCTGTGGGAATTGTCGCTACATGATGCCATGGCAACTGGGTGACTCCCTGTCTGTGCAGCCAATCTTAACAACATGAACTCTCAGATCCGGAGGAAGAGAATAGGGAGGAGGGAGGGGGGAGGGGGGGGGGGTGTCACACAGAAGTGAGAAAACCCCAGTACATGTGCCTGCGTAAAAACAAATATGCGGGAGACATCCTCGGTGAGAAACCCGCGTAACTGCGTCGCTTGATGAAAAATAATCTTGTTTTCTCCCAATTGTGTGACAAGGAAGCAAGTCAATATTTTCTCTGGTCTTCACACACAGGCAAAACTGCAAAATGAGATTTTAAAGACTTGACAGTTACCATAATAGAGCGCCACACGTCTCCAGTGATGACGGGGTGTCGCCACAATGCGTTTAGAAATGTCATCTTTGCTGCGTGTAGAGGGATACTCCGAAGAGAAAGATCCCAATGCAGCCAGGTATCACCGACCGCCACTTGTCTATAAATAGTTCTGAGGAATACCGATCAGGTCACGAAGCTACATGGACTTCAGCCTGGTCTCAGCACAGCATTCCTTTTCTCTTTCTTTTCCTTTTCTATATTTCCGATAAACCCTGTCACGAAGAGGATGCTGCCGTTGGCCCCCCCCCGGCCCTCCCTGGCATCGTTCTGCCTGGATTTGTTTTGAAGAGCAAGAAGAAAAAATAAGAGACGATAACAACTAATATGCATTGTGATGAGGTCAGTAAATGTGAAGTTGAAACTGTGCATTTAGAATAGTGGAACTGGAGTGAAGTTGTGTATTGCTTGGGAAGAAAAATATTTCTGGTTTTGGGCTGTAAAGCATTCTTTCTCTGCAATGGTCTCATTTGTTTACAGTAATTCTACTAATGTCTCAAATCAATGCGGTAATGATTCATTGATATTAAAAATGCTACATGTTGCCATTTCAATCTATTCTAATTTAAACCAAGTGTTTCATGCATTCTGTGCAGGCCCTGACTCAAAGCTGGATCTCCCATGCATGTCATCAACGAGCCATACATGACCAAAGGAGACACTTGGGACTACAAAGGCTCTGGCATGGTTACTCTATTCTATAATTTAACTAACCCAGCCATCCCCTATACTTCCTTACAGTGGGCTTGATGTCTATAGGCCATAACACACAAGGCAGCTTTCTGGGCAGTGTGCTGTCCATTGTCATTTTTGGCACTTCCAGGTACCACAGAGAGACTTTTCTCTACATACGACCTACATCAAGCCGATCACATCACAGCGAGTCGGTCCCCGCGATGAAAAGAGCACCCCATTTAGATTTCCCCCATCTCCTCACAGTAGGGAGCGCGAGGGATTGATGCCTCTGTAATACCACCTATCTCTAACTTACTGCCGTCTTGGTAGAGAGTTCCCGTGAGGAACGCTGTCATATTCTTACATCCAAGCTGTCGTGTCATCGCCGATGAGAGTTCGCGTGAGTGATGGCTCTCACTGGGATACCTTGGTTTTTGGGATTTTCCTTCACTAGACCCATGTGAGAAAAAAATGCCTCTTCAGCGGCCCTTGCTTGCTGCTAGCTATGCCCCTTAGTTTTGATGAGGAATGCTAGCCAAAGAGGGTATTTCATCACAGCAGATAAGAGTATGATGAGTGACGGCTCTCACAGGGATACCTGGACATTTTGAGTTTTAGTTGCCTCTTATACTGCGCTCCATTCAAAGTCGAAAGTTGGAAATTCCCAGCTAATAGGTCGTAATTACAACCCTCCGAAAAAACAGGGAACTAACATGGGTGCCTGCAAGATTCGCTTTGCTCAATACTGTTCCCAGTGCAACAGCTAATGTTAGCTAGCTGGTTAGCAGAGAACATTAGCAACTTTACATTTCAAATTTGATATATTTGAGGCCAATGCTGAAAGTCAAACTCAAGTGTATTTTGAGGATTATAAACACGTTAAAAGTAATGTTGTGTAACGTTAACAGTGTATGCCGCCATGTTGACGTTGTCAGATAACTGTATCGTCATGTTTGAGAAATCTTTCCCATGTTTCCTACCTGACTTGAAGGGCCATTTGATAGCATTTTTTCCTAGTAGGAGTTGGAAATTCTGACTTTCCAACATTTCTTGAATGCAGCATTAGTGTTAGAATGCTGCCCCTGCTAGCGAGCCATTTTGAGGACACAGAGGGACAAATGCTTATGTGTCCTCCCTATTTCTTTCCCAGTGTGCCTGGCAAAGAAAAATAGCCATATAAAATGAATGAATTGGCAGGTTAAGTGTTGCAGCTGTAACTCATATCAGTATCAGCAGGCCACTGGGTTGCTGCGGACAGGGGAAAATTAATAATTTACCCAATGTACAGTATATTGCTTATAGCAACAACCATCATCAGCCCACACAACATTTTTTTTTCAATGTCAATGAACTGTGTCATATATTTAATGGCAGGTGTATTAAACTAACTGTCTGACAGCTCTGTTAATGAGAGGTTTCCACACACACATTCAGAGACAATGTTTGTATTGAACTATTGACTCCCTGTCTGGTCTTATCAACTAATGTTTGCATGTCTGTACATTGTGGCAATTTGCTCTGTTTTATTGTGCTTTGTTTTTGTTTCATTGATTTTATTATGTATTTATATAGTGTCATTTTGCTATTAGCCCTGCCTGCAAACTGAATTCCCCTCATGGGATGATAAAATCTGAACTGAAGTGAATTGATCGTGTCTGACACAGCTGGAATTGGCCCTCTGGATTCAAGCTTTGCCAGAGAGTTATCCATGGTCTTATATTCCGCTTTAGGGTGAGTTTTTTTCCCTTGAACAACCACCGCCTCCCACCCAGCATATCTCAGTCCAGATCCATTTGAGCTGCAGAGATTGAGGTCTCTATGGGAATCAACCCCAGCTCATCTCTTTTACTCCCAGCCCATCGCTCAGCCAAACGTCCTTACTTTGTAGGAGTAGTGGGTGAGTGACAGCTCTTTGGAAATACCACCTGGAACATGTTGGCAGCTTGTCAAGGCAGTCAGCCTCGGGGGGGAGGTGTCATCACCTGCCTACTCTTTGGACTTCAACCTCTCCGCGATCTCAGCCGCCGTCCTCCCTCGTTCTGACATTTCTCCCTGCCACTACACGCCGGGAGCCTTCACTTCTTGCTCCACTCCGGGCCCCGCTATCTTTTGTCCCTTCTCCATCTCTCTCATGTTAGTTTTAACCCTCTGTCCCTCACTCACACTCTCTCTCTCTCTCTTATCTCTCTTCTTCCCTTTCAGCTTCGGGATCAGGAAAGAGGGGCGACCTGAAAGCGGAGGCGATGTACTGGAGAAAAAAGGCCAAATGACTTTCTATTGTTGAGCTGAATGAGGATGTTTATCTCGACCGGGGCAGCTTGCCTCTCTTCCCCTACCTGTTGTCTGAGAGAGATCACACACTTTTACTGCCTTTGGTTGTGTCTTAACCAGACGGTCAGACAGGTGGATAGACAGATAGCCAGACAGGCACACACACACACACACACAAAGGAGTTTTGAACATTGTGGTTTAGGCCTAGTATTGGAAGCCTTGAGAAGGATATACAGCTTATTGCCTAGGGTTCATTCTCTTCTGGTTGAGAGATGAGGAAAACACACCAGCAGCAGCGAGGTGAAAGCTAGCAAAGCAAAAGTCAATTTACTTTCGATAAAACCAGGCATCCACACATGCATACAATGGTAGCCATTATAGACGTCCCCTGCTATGCGTCATCTCTCCTGCATTAGTACTACTGTCAGTTCTTCCATTAAATACATTACATACAGTCTATTTGCTTCAGGAAGATTATATAGTCAAATTAAAGTAAAGTAAAAGAAGACTCCCATGTCTCTAAATCCACTACTTACTATGCAGACCATTCCTTGTAGCTTAAAAACTTTCCTTGAAATTCCTTTTGAGGATGGAGCAAAAGAGCAATAGTATTTCAGCAAGAAAGCAAAAAAAAGAATTCATACAGTGGCTACATCTGTGGCTCCTATGAACAAAACAACATGTATTAAAGCTCTATGTGATTAGCTTGGCACGTCATCAGCTACTAATGAGGTCAGACAACAAACACGTGTGTGCTTACTGATCATGTTAACACTCATGACACTGTAGACACTGTTTGTACTCATAAACACTCACAATATTGTAAAACGGATAAAACGCTGTGTCTGCCGTTGTAGAATACTACTCACACAAGCTAACAGGCTAAATTATAGCTACGATGCTAACGCGGCCGCGGTAGTTAGCGTTAGCATCTACTAACACAATACCCGGTTACCTTGATGGTTTCGTTGGAGCTTGGAAAAACAAACTCCAACACTAACGGCAATTAAAAGTGAATGTTTCACTGCAAAAAAGCTATCAGACATTTTAGTTATAAGACATTCTGAAAATAAAGCGTTATGTTGTTTTTAGCCTCTGTCGCTGTCACCCTGTTCAAGCCTCGCACTGTTTTGATGTTCAACTTCATCATCATGTTCAGTAAGTTGAACACAGTCACAAAGTCCTGTTCTGTTCAACTTTCATTAACAGCAAGAGCGGAATGGGTCCGTTTGGCCCAATGCGTGCTTATGAGTAGTGCTAGCTTATTAAACTTGATACAACATGACACGACTTTATTATTCAACTATCAGGGAAGTTTTTGTCTTTGGGCTTGATAAAGAACAGGGGAGGACAGAACTCCAATATAACTTCTTTATTACCGCGGAGACGTTTCAGATGACCTTCTGTGATATTGCCTGAGTGGCAGACCGACGAAGGGCAAGAAATGTCTGTGTGTGGCATTAAAGTGGTACGTGACAACTGTGTGTGCTGTCCTGGTGCAAGTTACATCGGGGGTAGGAGTGGTCGTAGATGGGAGGTTAGAGAAGCGGGCGTGGTTTGAATCCCTGGATCAGGTGGGTGGTGGAAGTTAATGAGTCTTCCCTCCCTCTACACCTATTGGCAAAATGCCATAGAGCAAGGCAGTGAGCCCCCAACTCCTCCAGTGGAGCTGCTCAGTGGCTTACAGCAGTGATTCTCAACCTTTTTCATATTAAGGACCGCTAATTTAGTACACATCCCATTTGAAGAGATTTTGTCTCTCGGACTCAAATCTGAGATCATTTTATTGTTAGATATGATTTTGTCCAGAATTCCATGACTATCTGTATTGTAGGTAGAGCGATAACAGCGAAATTATGATCAAAATACTCATTCTTCTACATTCTCTAATGGTGTTAACTTCTTGTAAATGAAATAGTGAAGTTTAACAATTCATTAATTTGCTGGGGACCCCCTGGTACCCCCTCAAGGACCCCTGGTGGTCCCCGGACCCCACGTTGAGAACCACTGGCTTACAGTACAATACTGCTGAAGTACTGGGGAACTCCCTGCGATGAATGTGTTGATTCTGTAAATAATAATGTTCTTGTTAACTTGCCTGGTTACATAAAAAATGGAAATTATTTGTTTAATATGCAGAGTTTAGCATAAAATGTGCCTTTAATGTCCACTCCAGAACTGAAGTATCACTCCTGGCAGAACCAGAGTAGCACCACTAACTGGCACACTGCAGATATTTTTTCACTCAGCTGAAGAGAATTTTCACTTTCAACCTGATCGACTGAGCTCATGACATGTGGCTTGACAATATGTGACAGTGAGGAATTTTAAATGCATTTTTTGAGCTGTAAATGGCGGCTTTATGTTTGTGCCGTTTGTGAATGTTGGAGCAAAAATCTTTTGACTGACTGCGGGCTATAAAAGTTGTGAAGACTTCAGTATCCAAGCCGCAAATCGCACTCCCCAAGAATGTACTATGTGCACTTCAACACTTCGAAAACATGGGAAATGGAAAAATGAAAAATGACATTCTAAACTCAGCGGTGTGCTTTTTAGCGTGCGGCGTGAAATGCCCGAGTTCTGATTGCCACTGATCCTGGCTGGATGATGTCTAGGGGTGACGGATCACTATCTTGCTACACTGGCTCCATGGCTACCATCAGGGATCACAATCTTGCTACAGTCGTTCAGTGAGCACACTTTGTCTGAGGATGTGCTCTCTTGGCTGAAGATGAAGGCCAAGTCAGCTCATCAGAGAGAGTAACGCAACGATGAGTTATTACAGGTAGTGTCGACTCGTAAATTTAACAAGAGGAGAACTTGCCATACTAAACAGCTACTGCCTCAAAACCGCTCCACACATTGATTACGCATCAAAGCCGCTCGCTATTGTGCAGATTTGCACTTGTTCAATATTCAAGACACAGTTTCAAATACACTTAAAGGCAATGGCTTTGATAAATCATCACAAAACGGCGACCGAATATCTCAATGCCGGAAAAAGAGGTCAAACAATGCCCAGAGGTGTGAACTCCTATCAAGGCAAGAATGACAAATGACCCACTCAGCAGGAACATTTCAGGCTCCTTTCACACTGTCTATATAATGCAGGCATGTGAAGAGTTTCATTCCCAAATGTGATATCCAGCATTTGAGGAAAAGTGATACCTACTCTGACAAAGTGATAACACAAAATTAAAACAAATACTTTTTAATGGAAGTAATGTAAATCCTTAGCTGGGAAAATGCTTTTACTGACTGGATGTGTTTTAGAGATGTGTTTGAATGATGAACTTAATATTTGTATTTCTAAATTGGATATACATACTCTATCCAATACAAATATAGAGTTTTGGAAATAAACTTTTGATGGACTTACCTCAATATCCACCTCAAACAGGAAATCATCAGCACCTTCAACAACATCATCATCATCCACAGGAAAGCAAATTAACTAATGGTAGGCATGCAGTGAGGGAGGAAAATAATATAAAACAGTCATCAAATCATGAGAAAAAGATGGAATTTAGCACTAACATCAAGAATGAAAAGGAAATAATCAACATTGATGCTAACATGCACATTATTTTACGAGTGGTCACTGTATAACACACATACTCTCTCACACACTCTTCCTTTACCTCTCTCCGTCCCCACTAGTACTGGGTAGTAACGCATAACCCAGTAATTACAGTAATATTACTTTGCCCTGTAACAAGTAGTGTAACTACTTACTCTTTCAATGTCAGTAATGATATTGCAGTTACCAATCAAAAAATAGGTCATTACTTTTGTTATCCCCTCTAAATCTCAGATTGAAGTTGAATCTTCAAAAAACTTGATATCCCACCACCATCCCCTGATTCATCTTCATTTTCCTCATATTAAGTGGTCGTCCTCTCACACTGAGCTACAGCTTACATGAGCAATGGCAGGAAAGTTTACTTTATGCTGTGGAAGTATTCGCGCCACTTTGATTTTTCTCAAGCAAAAGGATGACAAGAACATCGAACGTCAGCGCTATTCGGTTCCCCTGATCATTCACAGGCGAGGAAACTGACTTTCTGCCAATGTTGGGGGCGATCTGTACCTAGGGCCGTCCTGGCGGGCGTGGCGTCGCTCTTGATCCAGAAGGAGACCCAGGACAGGACCACGGTCAGGATGCAGGGGATGTAGGTCTGGATGGTGAAGTAGCCCATCCTTCTGCTGAGGTCAAAGTACACCGTCATTAACACATAGTCACCTGCAGGGAGAGAGAAAGAGAGATAGAAACAGGGCTGTCAATTCACTAAACACAAAGCTATGAGACGGTCAACTCATGTCAATCTTCATTTATTCTCTGTGAGGGAAATTCGGTTATGCAGCAAGGTTTAAAGACATTTAGGTCAGTTTAATGTTAATGTTAATGTTACAGTTTTTTACGATCGCTAGCAAGCGTTTTTCAATACTTATAATACTTTTTCTAAACTCTTCACACACCAACTCACCTACAACACACAGTTGGCAAAACAGTTAATTTTATGCTCAAAATCACATATTGTAAACTAAACACCAACACTAATTTTCAAAATGCAAGAATACTTTGTCAAAATACACTAACTCTACCAAAACACTGCAAACATGTCTCAAAATCAAATAATTCTTTCAAAACTCTAGCACATGTTTTCTTCCAACAGGAACATTTAGTCAATCACAGCACAATGACATACAAAATACTAACAGCAGATGGTATTACAGAAAATGCATTACTTTACATGTGTCAGTTCTACCCTTATACAATAGACAGTATATTGATAATCAATTGTTTTTCGCACTGCAGTTACTTTTGAAGTCACTCTACATTTTTCTTTTGTTGAGTGTAGTGAATGTTTTGCAAACATTCTATATCAGAAGTGAATGACTCATCTTTACTTTATAGAATGTACAGTATATGAAAAAGGAATAAGTTACAGAATTGCTGCAGTAAAGGCTTTATTTGCTATAGGAAATTACTGCAAGAGATCAAGAAAAATCTGCAGTATAGCTGCTGGTTACAGTGGTGTAAAAATAAAATATACAAACAGAAAAAGGCACAGAAGAAAAAAAAAGAAAAATACACAGTCCTTTTCTAATCTACCCGGTCTTCTGCATTTGGCCACATGTTCTCGTCCACATCACTCCTTATATTTTCTCTGGCTATGCACCTTGGGAAGTATCTTTTGGCGTGCCTTATCCACCCCTGGCAGTGTTCAGCTGTGATTGGTCTATTTGCATAACTTCAATCAGCTGTTTCTCACTAGCAATAAAAATGTACATGTTTCAATGTACAATGTGAACTGCTGTTCACTTCAACTTTAGCCTATAAGTTAGGTTTAGAACATGAGGTTATCTGTTCTGACATACAGTGTGAAAGCATTTGTAAATTTGGCAGTAAAAATCCATAGTTTTGGTCTTGGTTGAGCTTGTGTGTAAAAGAAATTCAAGAGTTTTTAAAATGTGTTCAGTGAATGCATTTTGTGTCAAAGGAACAAGAAATGTGTTAATGGTATGGCCCACAACAGACCGATGTTGTGCTAACTGTGTTAAGAGTTATGAAAATGTGACTACAGAACTGATAAAAGGTTGCTAGCAATCGTAAAAAACTGTAATGGACATCTGTTGAGAGCAATCCCATTCGAACTCAGGTGGCATCAAATAATCACACAGAGACCACTTGAAAATGTGAGTGCAGTTTGTTTGGAACACACATACACACACACACACACACATATATACTGTATATATTTTGGACTAAAGAAAACTAACTGTAGGTGTGATTGCACCCTAAGATAATAACTATAAACTTTGTATAGCAGTTTTTTTCACAAATTAAATGTTGCAAATGTTTTACAGCATAAGAAAAGGCAAAAAGTCATAAAGTGAATAAATAAAATCAAAGTAGATAACCATTTAAACAAGAAAATAAAATAGAGAAATTATAAAACACAGGTTTATTAGCGGACTGTTCATAAAAGTGCTTTTTAAGGTGAGATTTTAAAGATACTATTGATTTTGCTAGCCTGAGCTCCTCGGGGAGAGCGTTCCGCAGCCCTGGGGCTCTGACTGAAAAAGTCCAGTCACCTTTGGTATTTAGCCTGGACTTTGGAACAGCAAGGAAAGCCCCTTAGGATCCGAGGCTGCACACTGGCTCATAAGTAATTAAATGGTCTGATATGTAGCTGCGGGCCACACCATGCAGTGCCTTAAAAGTTATCAGTGAAATCTTAAAATCAATTCCAACATGGGCGTAATATGATTTGGTTAGAAGTCTGCATTTTGCACTAATTGCAGACATTAGAGGGAATTCTGGCTAGGACCAGAGTAGAGGGAGTTACAGTAATCTAAATGAGAGGAGATAAAGGCATGGGTAACCTTGTCAAGGTTGGCAAAGGATAAAAAAGACCAAATTTTAGAAATATTTTTCAACTGAAGGAAGCAAGACTGAACTTCCCTCTTACATTGGTCATCAAAACAGAGGTCAGAATCAGATATTACGATATCTAGCAGCAGGCTTTACCGAGATAGAACTATATCAGCTTGATGGAATTAGATTTGTTTTCATTTAATTAGAGAAAGTTATGAGACATCCAGCATCAGAGAGGCAAATCTCAAGTGGGTTTAGCTGCCAAAGTCACTAGGCTGTATCGAAACATAGATCTGTGTGTCATCGGCGTAGCAATGGAAAGAAAAGTTATGTTTAGGAATAATGTGATCTAGGGGAAGCGTATAAAGTGAGAACTGCAGGGGGCCAAGGATCGACCCCTGGGGGACATCACACAAAGGTGAGTTGAGGAGGATGAGGCATTCCCCACCGCAACAGAGAAAGTTCTATTAGCCAAGTGTGAATGGAACCATTTGAGAGTGTCATCAGTGATGCCAACCCAGTTTTCATTAGTAACTTTAATCATAGCAGTTTCTGTGCTGTGAAGAGCTGAAGATGTTATTATTGGTCAGAAATGAAATCAGATGTGTGGCCACTTCCTTCTTCGAAACCTTCCTAGTTTGGAAATAGGTCTATAATTGCTAAAAGCAGGTGAGGATCCAGATAAGATGAGAAGACAGAGAGAGAGAGAGACAGAGAGGAGGAAGAGATGGAGAGGAGAAGAATGGAGAGAGGAGAAGAAAGTGAGGAGAATATAATATGTGGAGTATACAGGATCTACAGAGAACAAGGGAGAGACACAACGACACAAAACTCAAGGAAAGCACTGAAGACAGAGGAAAAAGTCGCTAACTTCTCTCTAACTTATATAAGCAACTATACAATGGCAATGTCAGTGTCAGGGGAAGAAAAATGAGGAGAGAGACACAGTTTGTTCTGCTGCCTCTTTCATGGTCCAACTAAGATGCTTGTTATTGCGAGCGTTAATTGACAGCAGTAGGGAGCTATTGAGCTACAATACTTGGCGAACAAAAGCCATTGTTCTATAACCTTGACAAAGTTTTCCCGCATCAGAAAACCATTACTTTAAATATGACTGAAGAACACCTTTTGATGATCTCCTGCCACTCAGGCTTTTGCATGAAAAGGATGTCGGTTTGAATAAAACATCTGTAAAAGAAGACCTTTTGTCCTCAGCGTGCAGCTGAGTCTCACCTTATATTCAAGTCAGAATCAAAATCAGAATCACTTTAATCGCCAAGCGCAATGAATGTAGAACAGTGTGTCTTGGTGAGACTGGCACAGAGGAGTATTTACAGCTTACAGAGTTGCATATATTAAACGCACCCATGCGGTACAAGGACAACACAAAATCACACTGTACAAAGTTGTTCTATACAGAATTTCATTTTTTTTGTGATTACTGCAACCAAAATTCTTGATTTGCGGTGAGTTTTCACAAAAATTGCATTGCACTTTGCATAGTTTTCGGTGTTTTTTTGCAGTAAAATGACAGGAGTTAAAGAGAAACCCCAAAATGAGATTTTATGACTAGTTATATGTAATCAGTTCCTATGATAATGAGCATAGGCTTACTGCTTATCACAGGAACTACTGCAAATTCTTTGGCTCATGCTTTTATTTTCAATGTTCTGAACAGAGAAAAACATGGGCTTGAAGTTGGAACAAAGGAAAATACTGTGCTTGGATTCCCATCTTGATAAATATACTTTAATCTCAACATCGGCACAGTAGGCGCCACATAAAATCGGTCCCTTTCAATATGTTTCATGAAAACAAAACTGTCTGGTTTCATTTAAAAAGTGCCCATTTACGTGCGAGGTAGACTGTGTGTGTTCGTCTGACGAACAGCATGCGATCCAAAGGCTCATGACAAATGGAACCTATAATAATGCAGGTTAAATGAAAAACAGCGCGCTCAACTTTTTATACCAGTAGGGGTGAATGAAACTACAACTCACTGTCAAAAATATTCCATCTCCTCCCTCTCAAAACCCCACTGTGTCATTGAGTGTAGTAGAAGAAGACCAAGCTAGATGTAGGTTGTTGACTTATGGTTTTATCGGACCATTTTATGCAAATTGGTGCAAATATTGATTAAATTTGCATTGATTTCAGTGACTGCAAAATCCTACTGTCTATCATTCTGTCTATGGCTGTGTGCATCCATACAGTGGTGTGGTGACTGCTAGTGTGGTACGCAGCCCCACTGTTTACAGACTCCTGCAGAATACTTGTTAAGCTGACTTGCCTGTATGTACTCTATGTGCTGCACTCTGTTGTGCTCTGCAGACTGTTATGCCATACAGGCAGGTCTTATTTTCATTTGTAAACTCTGGGGAAAACTCCTTCATTAATGAGCTCCAGTGAACTCAGCTGGAATGTTTTTATTGTGGCTGCTGTGTGACTGGACTGATTCCCCCTTCTCTAAATTGACACATAAAAATGCAGCTATATAGAGAAAAATATGTTATGAATGCAGTTCTCTTCATATCATATATATGTTTATATATGAAATATATAGTATATAATGTATATATGTATATAGTATATATGTCATGTAACAAAGTCACTTCCGTGTGGCAAAAGGAGTTTTGGACAGTTCAATGCAGTATTTATTAATTTGGGGAATGCTTAAAATAACCTGAACAAATTTCATTAGCCACACTGCTCCCTCATGTTCTACCAGATGATCGGCCTGCTTGGTTATGCAATGAACAGAATGTTGCTTTAATCCTTGTTGGCAAACTTGTCCAGCTCTCACCACATTTTGGGAAAACACTGAAACGTAGATCACAAATTAAGTGAAGATTACCAATTATCGATGACAATACCATAAATTGGACATGCCCTTTTCATGTGTTTGTCATCTATAAAGGTTACCTAACAGTTAGGTTTATCCAAGTAAAATAACTTTGGTTAAGATTAGGGTTAAGGTTGCTGTTAAGTCTAGCCAACTATATTAATTTGGTTGAGGTTAGGGTAAGGTTTTGGCCATGGTTAAATAAGAACTAAATAAACCTTTGCTGAAAATGAAAACCCATCAATCCCTTACTTCCCACTGCATATTTCAACGTTAAACTACTGCCCGTTTCTGGTCGTGTCTCCTCCACGCAATCCTACCATGGTGGGGAAAAGTATTTCTCTCACTGTTTGTGTAAAATGCATGTATTTGCATTTTAAGACACTGTGCTCATTTTGCAAAATTTCTCAGCGCTAGTGAGCACCGCCGAAGGGCTAAGGAAGTGCAAAGGTGGAATCAGGGCCCCATAAACAGAAAGGGAACATCAGATGGAATATCAGTACTGTGATCCATGATGCAATCAGAGAACCAGGCGGAGGATTGTCAGCAATTTCACTACAGAATCCCGACAAAAAGGCATTTCAACAATTCCACGGCGGGCTTGTAAAGAAATCAGCATTTCCACAACGTAACGTCAGAAAAGGGCATAATAGAAGCTTTTGGGGAATTTGCGGCGGGATTGCGGAACAAAGCGGCGGAGCGTTTGGGATTCCGCGTTGGGGCTCTTTGAAGAGGACGCCGCGGAATTGGTAACGATGGAGGATTCTTGGCAGGAGTCCCCAGTGGCGCTGTGGCATGGGATCTGTCCACTCTGTCCTCATTAAAACAGCCCAATACCTCATGTGTTTATGAAGGACGAAGGATAGAGAGAGAGTGTGAGGCAAGAGAAAGAGAGGGAAAAGAAGCGAGAGGAAGCGAAACACAGCACTTTCGCAGTTTGTCATGATGTAAATTAATGATAGGTATTTTTAGCCGGGGATCTAATCATCATGCGTGTGTGGCTGGATCTCCGGCAAGTGAAACAGGGAGAAAAAAAAGAGGGGAGGAAATAAATGAGAAAACGTCTAATTTCCTTGAACAGCATGAGGTAGATGTGTAGGTTTGCAGTTGTTTTTACGCATCTCAGCAGAAAATTAGTTTGGCGGCGTTTCAGCGTTGTACAGCGGGAGTCTAGGCAAACTTATCATTTATAAGGTCATCAATGTGTCTCGAGATGGGAGTGCTAATCAGTCACCTGTTTTTTTTCTTGCAATCGGAAACACAAAAAAGCAGGGAAACGTTAATCTCCCATTAGAAATGAACAAGAGCCTGTTTGCCAAAAAAGAAAGAAAGAAAAAAGACTGAAAATTCACATCCTTGATCAGTTCTCCCTATGGGTGATATGTGCAAAATGAACAAGAGGGATGTGGGACAGATTCAAGCATATGTACCGTTCCAATAAAACAGACCAAACAGCACCATGCCTTAAAACACACACATAAAAAAACGCCAGGATAACACAATGAAGCCGTAAAAACTTCTCTCCATTGTGGCCCTTAATAATTTGACGCCGTTCCTCGTTATCCCTCTCCTAATCATGCCGAGCGCTCCTGTTCCTAGAATATTCATGAACAGAGGTTCAGCTCTTAGAAAGCTGAATCAGGTCACATTATGCAGATCCGAGCGCGTCTCTCCGAAGACAAAAGACCGTATGGCACAAAACCGAGAGGAATATATGCAACTCATAAACAAGGTTAACAGGGGTTAATAATCACCGTGTCAAGCTCTCTCTCTCTCTCTCATTCATAATGCTTTGCTTATTAGGCCGTTAAAATCTGCATTCATCTTCAGGGGCGACGTGAGAGCATTAAAAATGTATTAGGAACTTGTCCGCCCCGTGCCACTTATGGGTGTAATTAGCAGCACCTGTTTGTACAACACAACATTTTTAAAGCTGCCCCTGCCACTGCCTCCCAAATAACAAAGCAAAATTAAATCATCGAAGAATATGAGACCTAATAACCACATCCGAGGCGAGGGGAGAGAGAAAGAAAAGGGTTGAATAATTAAACTTCCTTTTTAATCTTTAATCTTGGTGATTAATGTCAGTGGAAAAACCTATTTGGCCCTTACACCCGAGGGGAATACTTATGAGCTTGGAGCTTGTAGTTATATGATTACATTTATGGGCATGGTGCCGGTGTTAACCTGTGCACCGTTTGGGGCAGCAGGGCAGTCAAGTGGTTAGAGACCGTCTTTTATTTGGAGTCCAAGCAAACATTTGTCCTGCTGAAGTGTCCTTGAGCAAGACACAGCTCTATGGGTGTTGTTCTATAGCTGATCCTGACCTTTGACCTCCCTGGAGGGGGCGCGCGGAAGTGACAAAAGTTTCCCTACGGCGATCAATACAGTTTTGCATTATTATTAGTCATAACCCCACTGTTACAAAAAAGTCACATGTGAAAAGCCACATGCGAATTCAAAGCACATATGCTTTTTGGACACATTAGTTTTCACATGTGAATTTTTTTCACGTTGTATTATGACATCACACGAGACAGCTTTTACTTCAGATGTAAAAATTTCAATTTATAGTGTTAAGTGTTTTTGGTTTTTTTCCCGCATGCAAATATTCTTTTCACATGTTTTCACCTGCCATTACATATGACAATATTTATTTAACATGTGAAAATGTAATTTCACATGCAAAAAGACAATTCACAGGTGAATTCACAGGCCATTTTGTCATGGGAAATGTCACATGTTCACATATGAAAACCTCATGACAGCCTGAAGAAGGCATAATGCCGAAACATGTTGGTGATCTAGAATAGATATTTTCGTATGGAGAGAAGTGTGCAACCTTCATGATTACTTATTCCCACATATGAAAACCATCAAATGTCCAACTTGAATGAACGTGGGTTTTCACATGTGACTTTTTTGTAAGGACAAACGTTCAATATGTTCTCCCTGATTCAAGTTCTAAGTGCCAGAGTTCACCTTTTCGACTCTGTAAATATATAAATATTTCTATTTATTTATAAATATAAATATTGGGAATCAAACACTAACTGAAACCTGGAGAAACTGGAGGATTTGCAGACAAACAACTTGCATAATCCATGTGTGACAGGTAGAGAGCACAGGTAGATCCCTGCCTTGTTTGTGTGACATGCCCCCTCACATAGGATAATCAGGGAAGTCAATGGGCTAATTATCAGCCAATGGGTAGCATTAGACACAACAGAGTTTCATTTCCTCCTCATCATAGGGGGTGTATATAAGGCTTGAGATCAGTGTGGAGCGAGCCGGTTTGTGGTTGTGCTCTCATGCTGTATTCCCCTGCGCTTGTTGCCTAAGGCTTGGGCAGCCTGGATCCGTATGGCTCCCCATTATTAGATTGGGACTGAATGGAAACCAAGGGATGATCCAGCAAAGCCAAGTCCTGGCATTGCACCCCAGAGGAGTGTAGGAATTCCTGTGACTTTTGGTACAAGGTGGTGTTTGATGTGCCCAGAGGTTACCGCCCCTGCTGTTTTGCCTTAGTTACATTTATGGTTTAGTTTTTCCTTTTGCCTTAAGTCCCTGACGTGGTTCGGCATTGCCACTTGTGTGGTGGTAGTGTGGAGCTAACTCCTGTCTGGTCTGGGAATACCTTTTAAATTATTTTATGTATTTGTTTTTCATTTTGTTTAGATGACAAACCAGCTGTAGGTAACTGCCCTTTGTGGACATTGAGGAGAGTGTGGCCGTGTTGATGGGGACTGGCAGCGTAGGGGGGGCCCTTCCCTGAATCACTTGCATGCTATAGAGTTAAATTTGCACTAATCACCTTTTGCTGTGTGTGTGTGACCTGGACACAAACACGTGTGGTGTGGTACGTCGTTGGCCTTGTCCTGTTAGCAAGTCTTCCCCTGTCATTGGCCTCCTCCCTCAATTCTCCACTCCCCTTGGGTATGCAAATCCTCATTTATATAAGAAATTCTCTATTTTTGTACTTTACCCATTTTAATATAACAATCTTAATAAAAGACACACTATTTTTATATTGTAGTTACAAATAAAGTTGTTAAACTATTTTTCCATAGCAGCTTCCGGCGTCCCTCATTCACAGGCTAACATTTAATAAATAAACTTTTTTTTGTGAGCTTGAAACCACGTCTCTGTTTCGTTACAAATTGACCTGTGTGCATTTCATAGAAAAGGAGTATTGCATAGAACATTATTTCCTGGGGTGCAATTCCCTAGGTGGCGTAGTCGGTAATTCAAGGTATCAAAGCCCCCAGTAAGCCTGGTTACACATGTCCATGTCATAGGTTAGATTAGTGTTTCACTGAGTCTTTAACAGTCATCATTTATCAAGCTTGCTGACCTTTTATTGCTGACTTTTTTTTACCTGCGGTCGTTGTGAGGATGTCTGTGGTGTTTCGGAGCCCCATGAAGTCGAATTGGTAAAGCCTCCAGTACTTCTGGTCTGATGTCTCCACTGAGTTTCGCTTCCACTTGTATATAATCTCGTCTCGTGGGTAGCCATCTGGAAACCAGACAGAACGTCAGCAAGGTGTGTGTGTGTGTGTGTGTGTGTGTGTGTGTGTGTGTGTGAGAGAGAGAGAAATACAGAAAAAAGGTGAGAGAAGGAGTGAGATATATTAATGCAGGTTTGTTGTATGCATGATTGATACTACAGGTGAAACATGAAATGACAGCATCTATATAGACATTCAGTGATATCGATTGTATTGATCAGTGTTCCATGTCATGAGATTAGTGTTAAATTTCTGCTTTGTAACCATACTCATGGTCAATCTTTATGACTGTAGCTAATGATGTTTGATTGACTTTTTGTATATTTCTCTTTGTTATGTCTAGTGTTCTGTATATGGAACTGTTATATTTATATTATTGGTCAATCTTCAAGATTCTGAGTGATGATGCTTGATTGACTTGATTGCTAATTATGTGCACCTGTCAGTGTGTACACTTATCCACACCTGCTCTTGGAAATCTATATGGTGTTATTTCATATTTCACATGTTCTGATGAAGGTCTTGTAACGAAAGCTTAATCAATAAACTGGTGTATTTTGCATAGCAGTGTTGCATGGAGCTTTTATTCTGACATTCTGGGATTTTTTCCTCTATTGCACCCATGCTACATTTTTTTTTTTTGCAAAAGTAATCCAGTAACCTGTGGGCTGCAGAACCACTGATCAACTTCTATCAATTTGTTTGCATGGAATAGAGTACAAAGCACAAAAAACATCTTTCCATATCATTTAGTCGAGTATTAATCTTATTTTTCTTAAAGCAAGAGAAAAAATGTGCCAGTGGGGTGGGATAATTTTACTTGATTCCAATGCAAATCAACCGGTTTCAAGAATCCTCTTGCATCAAGTGACATTTCACTCTCTTGGAGGGATCTCCATTATTTCAAGATACTGTCACTTGATTCGAGGAAATTCTTAGAAAATGTGACTGCTTTGGAAACAAGTGCTGCTTTGGCAGATTTCCTGCCCTTGACTTGTTTAAATAGATATTTTTTGCAGTGTAATACTATTTTGAAGTGTTAGAGTATTTTTCCATGGAGAGGCCAAATGGAGCTTACCAGGGCCACGACCTGCTCAAGATGCTTTACAGTGGAGGGCATTGTGGGAGTTTACCCATCCTGCATGTGTTTAGCATTAAAACTGCAGGATTTAAGCAATTCCTCGCTGGGTAGAGCAACAGTTAAACATTTGTGCACAAAGCACATAAAAAGTAGAATTTCTATGAAGGCTACATCAGTAACATTATACATTAACAATGGTATTTGTATTTAAAAAATATATCTGGGCTCACTTGACACAAGTTGAAGCAATTACCATGGAAAATTGAGTGACAGTGATAATGAGCAAGTCGATGGCTGGCCTTGTTCGGCCCTGTAGTGGAAATCAGGCTAATTATGTAAATGGTCTCATTTAGAGGATAACCATCTATAACCAAGGAGAGCGATCACCAAGTCCATAATACAATAGAGGCATTTTTTGAGACAGTAGATAGTAGATAGCAAAAATTATTGCCATCATTATATTTATTTTGCTTCTTTTCATAATGATGTCTACCGCTGGCAATATTACCATTGTGTTACTACTGTATCTCCATCGCCACAAAATGTTCCCCATGTTTCATGCCTTTAAAAGCCCCCTGAAGCAACATGTTCTTACACAAAGTCATAAATTACAGTCCTCTGTGGCCTTGGCTCTAATATTCTGCCTGTCTATCCTCCAAGCAAAGAAGACATGGGATGTCTGCTCTCACCATATATCTATAAACAAAGTCCAGTTATGAGTACAGTGTCAAGATTTCAGCCAATGATGTATCGTTATGAGAACTCATCCTCCTTTTAAGAGGTGTGTGTGTGTGTGTGTGTGTGTATGCGTCAGATATAAATTACTTTTAGATACTTTTCTGTGATTTCCCAAACTTTCTGAAACCCACTTTATTATCCTATGTTAGAAAACCCCACTTATCTACCTTCAGTATGTGTGTGTGCATGGGTGTAAGAGGAGTTATGTCTAATATTATTCTTCTCCCCCTTCTCTCAGGCGTAGTGTGTTCAGTAAAGATAGGAAGTCATCACAAAGTGAGGGGAAAGAAAAGTGTTTACTCAAAGCAATTTTTCACTTGGGTAGAAAATCTACACTTTTCAGCATGCACAGCTGTATAGAAGGTCAGTAACAGTTAAACTCCAATGTTAGCAGCTGTGGGAATATGCTCAAACCACGAGCATTAAGGATTACATGCCCAGTTCTCTATATTGACACCTGTAAACAGGCTTCAATTACTTAGAAGTACAATTTTTAGATGTGGTTTATGTCGTGAAGAGTGGTAGCTTTTGGTTGTGTTTCTAAACGTAGGCTACAACTGAATACACATGGTTCATTTCGGTGTTGTTTTTGACTGATCATTTCGCCAGTGATACAACTGATTTTATGTTTCGATAATGTTAGCTTGTTCGCTAGCACATCATAGTATCTAGTCAGTTAACATCATGGTCTTGTAGTAAACACATCTGATTTGCACACTAACATATAGTAGAAGCTAGCATAAGTAGTGGCTAATAGTTGCATGTTAAAGGAGAATGCAGGTGTCATTTAGAGTTATAGCTACATTTCCCTCAATCATTCTGCAATTCATGCCATATATAAGTACATTTTTTGTCATTTTCTTGTTTTTTGAAGTTTTAAAATGCACCTACACCTCAAACCTAGCTTGAAATTAACTTCTGGCTAACGGCAAATGAGAAGACATGGATGTGACAGAAATTTGTATGGCAACGTTTTGAGGGATTAGGGATTATTTCCTGGAGGAGACTTTCCATTTCTTCCTGTGGGTGTCAGGTGATTGACAGGAGGCAGAGCGTAACGCAATACTGATATGAAAACACTCAACTCGAGCACAATGACAATAGCACAATAACAATAAAACAGAAACTTTAACAAAACCAAATTAAGGCTTCGTGTTTACTATGATGGATTATCTATCTCGGGCAATTTTCAAGTCTGTGGAAATTGTTTTTCATACTGTACAAAAATGAATGGCAGCAAATGGCTTCTTCTGAAGGGAGGAAAACAAGCTCTGATATCTCCAATTATACTGACTGTGTGCAGACACCACCAGGAATAATGTAAAGGAGAGAGGCAACCTAGACCATTAGCACAAACTAAAAAAACACTGGTATTATCCTTAAATAACATTGAAATAGGTAATTCAGCTTGCTGGCTGGTTAGCTATAGCTAACAATTCAAATTCAATCAAAAACAGCTGTTTGTTCGGCTTAACTGATCTGACTCTTCTCAAGCTACAACTTGTAATGCTTTAGAGTTGAGACTAGGGCTAAAGTCACTTTTAATTATAACATTACAGAACATACACCTGCGCCACAACTATCTTGGAGATATTTCTCTTTTTCTAGCCTGGTTGTTATATATCTAGCCATTATTTTCACATATCCAATTCTCTAAAGGACCTCCATGCTGGCCAACATTTGTGATGCAACAGCAAAGCTTTTATAGATGTATGTGCAATAAAAAGGGTAAATGTTGTACCAATATAGCAATAATACCCCAGAAGGAGTTCATTAGGATTATGAGTATTACGGGTATTGTATTGTAGTTGCCAATGCATGTGTGTTGTCCAAAAAGTTTTCTCCAAAGTATTAAACATACATAAAAGAAACAGGAGAAAGCAAGACAGATTGCCAAGTAGCTCCCTTGTTACAAAGAATTGGCACAGTAACAGATATGGGCATTAGAAACATGGTTGAAACGACTCTTTGACCATTCAGATTGCTTAACGGAAGCTTGTATAATATGTCTGCTATTGCAAGAATATTGAGAATTAATCAGAATGTATTGTAAGTGAGGCTATCAACGTGTTCATAATGTTTATAATGTCCTATCTCAATAAATGGATTACAGCCATAATGGGGAGCTCTCTAATTGACTTTACGGTGAAGAGACAGAACATTTTAAAAGCCTTTTAAATGAGCTTCCTAAGGCTCATATACTATCATAGCATGTTACAGCCACATGTCTTGAGTGGAACATTTCTCTTGGGCGGGGGGTTAAAGAGGTTGATAGTATATAAGAAAAGACTGTGTGTTAGGGTATTGGATAAGAGTGCGGGGTGAGCGTGGCAGACTGGTTCATTATCAGATGTCAGCCTGATGTACAACGACTGAGAGAGACAATAAGTCATCTCTGATCTGCTTCTTCTCCCGCCTCCTTTGCACCAGATCTTCATCTCACAAACCATCTGCCAGAGAATATGTAATTTGTAGGCAGGCAGCATGTTTATGCAAAACAGACTGATGAGACCTGAGTGAAACACTTGCTGTTCAGTTAGTTAACGCACTTTGAGCGTCTCCGGTATCTGAGCGCTTTTCATGTTATGTTATAATTTCAGATTGATCTAAATGGTTTCATGTTGGGGTTTTTTCCAGCCTAGGTCTGAGTGGACTCTGAGCATGTGCATGAATGGTAATAGCTTATGAGTGTTGTGCGCATATCTGGAAATTAGCTTTACATTTTCTAAAAGAGTGTGAAAAAAAGAGTCGACTTTGATCATGTATGCAGCTATGGATATCGTCTCTGCTGTCTCCAAGGAATATCTCAATAAACATGTTCCAGTATACACACTTTCGATTTTGACAGTGTTTTAGCTCCATCTCCATTTGTAATTTCCTGTGAATGATCAAGAAATCCTGAATGAAGACACTGATATGAGCTTTTCGGGGGGATTTGGAGTTCCCACTCTGAGACATTCATCCTAAGGACAGTCTCAATTTGTAGAAAGATGCTGCTATCTAGGATTCTAGCTGCATTTGCCATAGTTTATATGGTGCATCTGTTTCATAACTGATGAAATATAACATCATTTTTGCTGAGTGGTCAAATCAAAGAGATATACTGGAAAAAAAAATGAAACCACTGCTGTTTGAAATTCTGTAACCTACTTTTGCTGCTTTCTTTTTAGTATAACTCTCAGAGTTTTCTGGAAGGATATCAGAGTTTTCAGGGATTCACACCCATGGATTTTCTGACATTCTACAATGTGTTTTCAATGGTTTTGTTTCGTCCAAAGCTCATTAGGTACTTTTTTTTGAAAATGCTGACCAACAAGAAATCATGTATGTACCCTACTTGCCCATCCAGTGCGGCTAGAAACTCAAGATTGGTCCGTTCACAAGGCCATGAACAGAGTGGAACAGGTTGTAATTGCCAATCCTTTCACTGAAAGCAGAAGCATAATGGGAGCCCATTTGCTGCCGATAGCTCTTTCGCTGCCTAACTTCCAATCTCATCACACTATGAAAAAAATTGTACATGCTTGGAAAATGTTCAATTGTCAAGTCAGAGCCGAGAAAACGCTAAAAAATGGCCATTAACAAATAATGTCCATTTGCGGTCGCTAACATTTCCAATCAGGTAATTAACAATTACCAACTAGTTTGAAGGAATTTCATTGCAAAATGAAATCATATCCAAAAAAGACACGTACTCCGACAAAATGATTGATTGCACTAAATCAATGCTAATTTTGGTGCCTTTTAAAGGATAGTAGGAAACTTAAATCACTGGTTGGAATGATAACAGTTTTGCACACTGAATCTTAAGACATTAAATAATGAATCTGAATGAAACGCTTCTAATGCGTCCTCTTAAAACCGTCATTTTAATGCTAGATATGTAATCAACATCACGTCTACAGCACAGCTCTTATTGAGCTTCCTCAATGGATGGATGTGTGTGTGCTTAAGTGTACAGTACAGCAGGTGTTAGGTGTGTAGGCATCATCAATATGCATGTGTGTTTGAGTGTGTGTGTGTGTGTGCATGCTATTGCCAATATTCACAGCTGGAGAAGACGAGAGGACAGGAGTGTTCGTCCATTGGGAAATTATGGAGTTGCAGCTGGCATTCTGCGTTGATGGTCATCCTAGAGAGGAAGAGAAAGAGAGAGAAAGAAAGACAGAGAGAGAGAGAGAGAGAGAGAAAAGGGAGAAAGAGAGAGCGAGGAGTTAAAACCAAGACAAAGATATTCCTCGATATGTTCATGGCCTTCCCAGAGTGCAACCTGTGGCGTGCATCCTGCATTTCTCGCTCGTGGAAACACATGGTATGAATGCACCGTATTCATCATTGCTCATTTCACATACTGTACTTTTTGCAAAAAGCACGTACGAGACGCCAGGCAGAAACCAGATGGTGCAGGTTCACACTCGGTTGCTTTGTTGATGTGCGAAATCCCTCAAAATGACAGAGCTGTTTAATCATCAGCATCTGACATCTTTTTGCGAAGGCGGCATTAACTTATAGGTCAGAGCCCAGAGGCGCGAAGCTTCTAAAAACATACTGACCCATGATCACTGGTTAGGTCACTACACCATATGTTTTAAGAGAGGAATACGGATCTCAAACCAGCCCTTCTGTCAAAACACAGGCCTGCTTTCACATGCGAAGACTAAAGGGGAATCCTACTCAATTTAAGAAATCATATGGCTAGTCCCTATGGCCCTGGAAAGCACAGTCAATACTTAGGAACACTAACAACTCAAACCCAAAGTGAGAAACCAGAGAGCTAAGGCTGCTGCTAGACTTTGTAGGTGGATCAAAAGAATTGGGAATATACCAATTACAGCTCAGAAAAAAATACATCACCTGGACACTAAAATGCTACCAAGGTTTTCCTTAAATAGTCTCAGACTGGGCTTGAGCCATGCCAGGAAAACCAGCCAATAAACATGAACATTTAAAGCAATTTCACATTTGAAATAGCAAGACAGGAAAATTCTATTAAAGCTGCACTTGGAAACTTTTGTGGCTGCAAACTTCAACTTCAGAAATCCTATAAGATAACTGTCTGTAAACTGCACACAGCATGCTCATGTTCACCGACCCGGCCGGTCTGTGATGCTCAATACCAAAAGAAACCAAAGGGATGATAGAGACAAAAGATCTAACGTTGGTGAGTCCAGTTTTCTCCGGACGGACCACTGCTCACTGCTGTTCAGGAGTCAGTTTATATTTCGCTCGTAAGTTTCGATTCATCATTTCCTGAAGTGAAGTGTCCATACCCAGAACAATTTCATTCGATTTTTCAATCTACAGCGCCTCAGTTAGTGGGGACGGGACGCTCTTCTCTATCGCAGCCTCACTTTGTGGACCGATAAAACGGGTTTATTTTTCCATAAAAATCTTGCCGAGTGCAGTTCTCTTCTCCACGAGAAACGCTGTCTTCCTCAAAATCAAGAACGTGCTTTTTCAGTGGGTAACAGCTGTCTATCACGCTGGCACAGGACTTGCAGGTTTGAGTCTAGGAGAGGGACTCACACTGAGAGGAAGGCTATACTCTTTCTAGCGTGAATGACACCTGCAACACAGGCAGAGTTTCTCTTTAAGTTCAGGAGCAGAAACCGCTCATGCCGGCTGCTTGGCACTCAGTTGCTTTTTGGATAAGAATCACACCGAGTTCAAACACCATTTGCACATAATTCTTGGCCCTTGGAGCACCAGACAGGTTGAGATTTCCCACTTAAGACAAATAAGTGCCGTAACACTTGGTCTAGAAATGGTCAATGGAGGTGAAATTAGATCCTCAAAACAGAAAAGCTGATATCAGAGCTTGAGGGTTCATAAACTCAGATGCCATTCAAGTTGAAAAGATCCTGTCTACTGCAATCCTATCACACATACAGACTCATACGCACACACACACACACACACACACACACACACACACATATACACAACACACACGTATGCATCCAGGCACATACACACAGAAACACACAATGACTGCCTGATCGACCCGCAGTGTTTTCTTTCTGGACACACAGTTGTCAGGGCATATACACCCACACACACACACACACACACACACATGAGCACACACACACACACCACAGCACACAAACTGAATGACCTTTCTTTTCCTCTGTGTCATTCTACTTAGACAGAGAAGCTGTCAGCTACTGGAGAAGAAAGACAGCATGTTGTGGAAGAAGTTTCTATCCCTCATCTCTGGGAAGCTACATCCACTACTCACACATACAAGGTCTTATATTTTTACACCTTAAAATGACTTTGTGTGAGTTTTCTAAGCTAAAGTGATTTTTTTTTTTTCAACAATAAGCCATGGAGAATATAAAGAAAAAGAACCACAGGGAAAAAAACGAGGACACAAGTCTCCTTAATAAAATGATATTTTCACTTTTGGCTGTTCTTTTCATGTACTGATTGTATTGAAGTACCATATTAACTATGGCAATTTCCTCAGTTTTACTTAGATGGTGGCAGCATAGTGGTTGGACAAGCAGGCATGGAACCCCAACAGTATGCGTGTGTGTGTGTGTGTGTGTGTGTGTGTGTGTGTGCCGGCAGTCCTGGTTAAAGTGGTAATCCTCAAGTTCCTCATTTCTTGGGGGTTTAAACCAGATTAGGTCTAGTAAGGTTACTGTAGTATGTTTTAGGTGTTTGTATGAAGTAAAGTAATTAGTAAAGGACAGTTTACTCATATTAAAGTGGTAATCCTGCAAACCTGTTTTTTTTGTCTCCATCTTTTCTGCTCTGCACTTCCCAGAGATCACCTGTCAATCAAACAGTGTGTCCAGTACTGTGACTTTGTCTTTCTCCTTGGATTTTCTGTTGATGCAGTTTGAGTTTATCTTTTCTTTGTCTGTTCAGCCATGGTGGCTATTCTTCTTCTGTTTATTCCAAACAAGCAGCTGTTGCTGCTGCCGGACTCGCAGCATGCATCCCTACTTGTGCACCAGAGGATTTTTCCCGGGAAAGACCTACAGCAGATGTAAAAAATGTTCATCACCTGGACCTAGGTTGAAGTACTGTTGTGCTATGTCAATAGAAAGTAGCAAAATGGACATCTATTTATATGAAAATGTTGCTGATTATTATTTTAAGGCAAGTGTACAGAAGCTTTTTCTGTTAAATTCCATCTCCTGTACAGTATCTCTGATCACCTCAAAGGAAATATGATCTCTCTCTTTTTTTTTGTAATGCAACTTATTTTTCTTTTCCTTGCATAATCCTCCTACATAAATTCTCACAGTGTTTTTCTCTTGTATTCAGCGGGTTGCCGAAAGGCATGGACTAGCCTTGTGTACTTCCTTAAAGGTTGCTGTGAGTACCTGACATGTTTTAACCCTCCATCTTCATATTATATTCTCTTCTCTAATTGCCATGATGCACTGTCTACATTTTGAAGTAATGTCCTTTTTTCCCCAGTTTTACAGGCAGTGCAGCCATCAACAGCAGTATTCTTTCACAATACTTCTTTTCCTTAAAGCCTGTTATGTAATTTCCATTTATTTTGTCCTATTTACCAAATCTCATCCTTGCTGGAGGCAATATTGCCCATCTCCACTGCCTCAAAAAGGTACTACTGTATCATGGCCTGAAATCCCAGAAAAAGAGGCCTACAGTGTTCTTAAACTATCTGTGATGGCTCAAAGGCCTCGCAGACATATTTCTTTTGGGTCCCAACATAGTATCTTTAAGACCCGCTGGATACCATTTAGCCAGATTACATTTTCATCCGGCGTTAAAATGGGTCTCGTGTTCACATTTAAATCAGATTCCTTTTTCCGATTGCAGCGCACATCACTTACCCTCTTATTATTTACATCCCTTAGAAAGTTGGCAAGCGCTCCGGAACTCACGTTGGTATACGCACATTTTCTTACCTTTCAAAACAGAGGTGCAGTCTTTCTCTGTCTGTTCAGCCATGGTGGCTATCACTGCTCAAGCTAACTATCCAGTTCTTCTCTTTATTCAAAACAAACTACTCTACTTTAAGTTCTCCTAGTTCATTTTAAGGTAATATTACAGCTACCTGCCACCTCTATACTTTGTATGTGTTTCCTAGTAGGATCCACATGCAATCGATTATTATTGTTATCATAGTTGTATATGGATTGGAGTTGCCATTGCATATACACCTTGGTTGTCTCTGACCACCTCCAGAGGTGGTTTGGGTGATTACATCTGTGATGCATTTACACCTGGATTTTATAATCCGGATACAATCTGACCAGCCAGGACGCATGATAATACCAGGTGTAGAGGGGGTCTTATACCTCATATCTTGGTCCCTGGTAGACCTTGCTCAATTTGGGTCTTGGGCTGCAAAACATTTAAGAACCCCTGCTACAGACGCATATGGACTATATGCGGAAAACAATGTGAAGGTGTGTGTTTTCAGGTGTTTTCGAAGGCTTTTACCTCAGTGTGTACAGTATCTTTCCATTGTTCCAGATCCGGAGTAGCTGATTGGGCGTCGTTATCCAATGGGAGTCGGCGTTCTTGGAATTCCTGAAGATAGTGTCGGGGAGCCAGATCAAGCCGACCATGTTGCTGTTTGACGAGGAGAGAGACAAAGAGGGAGAAGGGAAGGTACGGGATGAGCGCTGCTGAATTCTTCCAGATTTCTCTGAAATGTATGAAGCGGCTCCGCTTCTCAACAAGAGGATCACACCATATCAGTGTGACAGTGGAAGAACACAGCGCATCAATCGGTTTGCTTCGTTAATTACAGGCTTCTTTCAAAAAGGGAATAGAATTTTGGTCTCAAATGAAATATCCACGGTATGAAAATGTTGAAACAAAATGACTGCTAGGATGAAAAGTAAAAGTCACTGCAGTTAATTGGAGTTACAATTAGTATTAGGAGTTCCACATTTAGTATTTTATGAAACTGTTTAAATATTCGCTGTATGTGTATTCGTTCCATGTTTTAATCAGTATCACCACAAGGCCTTCAGCAAAATCCACTACCTGTTGAGAGTCAGAATCCGCATGCTGCTGCTGTTATAACGCAGACGGGTGTCCACCCAAGTCTGGGCAAAGATAATATCGATCTGGTACTCCTGGGGAGAGAGAGAGAGAGAAGAAGAAAAAAAGAGTCAAAGCACTGATGTGTCCTGTTAAAAGCAGCAGAGAGACAGAAATAGAATC
Source organism: Centroberyx gerrardi (assembly GCF_048128805.1). NCBI lineage: Eukaryota > Metazoa > Chordata > Actinopteri > Beryciformes > Berycidae > Centroberyx > Centroberyx gerrardi. Next base: position 13,991,062 of record NC_136017.1, on the reverse strand, counting down.
GTATGTGGTGGATGGAAGTCTGTGTGCTAAACAATCCTGATCCAGTTCTCCTGGAGGGGCAGGGAAAATGTGTTTGTTTGAACACAAATGTGTCCACATCAAAGAAAGTGGCGAAGCAGCGCAGCACTCGTTGGAAACACTTCATGCACACATTATGCTTTTGATATGGAAATTGAAGAACAATGGCTCGCAAATGGTTTACTTCAGCACATTGTTTCACCCCAGCTATGACCCAACTCCTAATTGTGAAAAGTTCTAGCCTAAGAATATTACATTATATAAGAATCGGTATCTCTTTATTTAGCAGGTAAAGTAAATGTCAAAGATGTTGTCTTGAAGGAATATATAGAGACTTATGTGCGTCTACTTTGGGACAACATCGATTTCTTTTATACTTTTCAGCACACAATGTTAAAGCCCTGGAAAATGGATTTGAATTCCCTTTATTTTGCCCTAACGTCAAAGTTGAGTATGTTTTTACCCATTCGCCAAGGTTTGAAGGAGCATAAAGGCCATTTACAGGATAGAAAAACAGTTTTTTGGAGAGGTATCTGAAGTGTCCTTAGCTCTATTTCAGGTTTGGGTCAGCATGGAATTGCAGAAATCAAATGAACCTGTGATACGCCGCACATAAACAATCACTCATGGATACTCTTACTAGTGAACATGGAGGAGCAGGGCAAATGTCATGCATCATCTCTAGTGAAGTAAGAAAGCACTCCGGTTCCTTTGCACTGGAACAGACCGCACAATGTGAAAGGGATTTATAAATGGTTAAGAGAGCCAATATGACAGAAGGATGATGAAGAAGGGTCAACGAATTATCGCCTGTTACATAATAAGCCCTCTGTCAATCATGTGAATAAAAAGCCTGGTGTGGAGTTGTTGTCAGAGGAAGAGTTATTTGTGGAGAGGCAGTTTGCTTTCTAGGAAGTTTTACAGGTTATACTGCACTTATACTGTACTGGTTATACACATGGAGAGGGTGACACTGTAGATATACCAGCGGGAATCCTGACCGATTTTTGAATTTGGCAACGGTCCAGTCCGGTCTTGAATGTGGTCCAACCAAAGGGCTTAAAGCACATGGAGTATCACTACAGGGTTTGCCAACCACAACAACAACCACAGCTGGTGCCATGACGGACGCTCACTGGAGAATTGGCTGTGCGAAAATAATGGCTAAATCTATAACGACCAGGCTAGAAAAAGAGAGATACCTGAAAAAGACTGTAATGTTAATCTTTACTGTGAATCTTTACATTGATTATGGGTAGCTGGGCGCTGTCGACAGCCTCATACTCATACTTAGCCACATCACAGCTGTAGCCATAATCACACCCTAAAGAACTCCCTCTGGGGTGTTACTGCTATATTGGGACAACATTTACATTTTTACTGCACATGCCTCTATAGAGGCTTTGCAGCATCATCAATCTTGGCCATCGGCTATGCAAAAAAATAGCTAAATACAACCAGGCTTGAAAAAGAGAGATATCTGGAGAGGATAGTTGTGGCACTGGTGTATGTCCATTCAGTTATAAGTAAAAATTATAGCTGCTGCGCAGCAGTGTCGGGGCTGGGCATTTTGAGGAGGAAGATGAAGAAGAAGAAGCAGAAGAAGAGGAGGAGAAAGAGGAAGAAGAGGAGGAGGAGGAGGAAGAAGAAGAGGAGGATGAATGAGAAATACATTATCATTAAAACATCTTTGAAATCATGTGTCTCTAATCCACACAGCACAATGCCATAGGTAGGCATAAGCATGTTTATTCTGCATCCCCCAGGGCTCAAACTCACAACTTTTGCCACCAATGGCAAGTCGTGATCGAGTTGAGCTACCTGAGAAGTGGGAAAATTAGAGGTGGCTTCACACTATGACTTAGCCAACCACCAGGGTGCAGGATAACAGCTGTCCATGCATGTAAAGGCAGATTTCAAACTAGTGTCAAAAATTCAGATGAACATGAACATTGAAGATTTATTTAACGAGAATTTGCAGTAGCTGTTTACAGTACCGTTTACAGTAAAACATTTTGATGCACTGTGGGCTCAATTTTTGATAATTCAAAAATCTGGCTGGATCGTTTGTGGGGGACAGTCTGGAGATGCAGTGTAGCAAGTTTGGTGTCAACTGAGCAAAAAATGTGGGAGGAGATAGGTTTAATTAGTTTTACAGTTTTTGAGAAAAACTGAGTGGTGGACTTCATAATTGCTGCCAGCTCGAAGCATCTGAACATTTCTTCACACTTGGGCCTACATTTTGGTGAAACTTGCAAAGCCGTAGCACATACGACTGATTTGTTATGAATTTTCAAAGTTTTAAACTTTAGACGGTTGCTGTAGCGCCACCATCAGGACTTTTAGCCCACAATTCCAGTTGAGGAAGTTTGGCATAGGACTGGACCTACGTGCAAAGTTTTGTTTATTTTCATGCATGGGAAGGCAGATTTCCTTGTAGGAAGAAGAAGAAGAAGCAGAATAATAACATTGGCAAATACAAGAGGGACCGGCAGCAGAGCTGCCCGGCCCCTAATGAAGCCAGAGTCACAGATTGCTGCTAGGTCATGTGATCAAGCAGAGGTTTTGTCCAGTCCATGTGCTGCAGCCAATCGGACTCAGTTCCCTCATTCCAAGCCTGGAATTGGAATGACTCTCAGCCAGTCACATTTGGTTGGCGGGACTAACTGTTAATATGAAATGGAGGAAATTCTATTATGTGAGATTGTGTCGGAGTAATCCTGCTCAGTGAAAACCTGAGCTGGGTTTATGGGAAAAAAAATTAATGAATTACATGACGAGGCTTTTCTGCATATAGGAATTTAAGTTTCCTGTGGCTTTCATAAAAATGTACATAGACTCAACATATGCTATTACTAACCTATGTTGTGTTGAAAAGTAACATGAATGTGCCATATGTTGGAGTACACACGCACAAAATCACATCATACATCACACAGCACACACACATGCATGCACACACACCAATTCCTGACTTCGTGACCTTTTCCAAAAAACAGACAGCCGGGACCTGACCTTCCTGATACATCTGTAACCAGAGTCCCCATTGTCACCATCGGCCTGCGTGACCTTTGGGGGATAATGATACGGAGACAGACGCTGATGGTAACACGTCCATAATTCAACGCACAGGCAGCAACAGGGAGCCGTAAAGTGTTGCATATCACGCCGGGCGGAAATTAACTCGCATGGCAGTCCCCTTATGGGGATTTTCTATTTCCACGGTGTCCTTTTGGGGACTACACCTACAAGACAAGGCACTGAAGCAGGTCCATTATTCATGGCCGTTATATGCAAAACAATGAACCGGAGTGTTCTGAGATATCCGACTGAAATTAACTACAGAGGCTTGCATAATTCCCCTGGGAATCCAGCTCAAAGTCAGAAACTGAAGGCACTTAGTGAGTCCATTACTCAAGGCTATTGACATAAAACAGTGAAGCGAAGACCTGCAGGTGAGATTATCTAGTTTGACTTGTTGTATTCCCTGCTGGGACATCCAACACAAAGTCAAAGACTGAGAGTAGCAAGTTCATTATTTAAGGTATAAATAATTTATTTTCGGGTTTGAAATATTCAGGGTGTGATAAACTCTAAATAAATTTCCCTCCTGTACCTGACTGAGTTTTACATTGTAGACATTAGCTATAGGGAACGGTAGGAAACCCGCACACTATGAAAAATTTATCATTTCTTATGTGAGATTTGAACCCATTTTACTGTAAAGGGCAAAAGCTGAAGGTGCAGCGCATGAAACATTTCAGGCAGGTGACAGTCTCAAGTGTGTATGCTGAAAGAAGCCTCCCATCCTTAACTTCTGATAGTGTTTGTGGTTCTTTATACTCACTATATGTATCTGTATCAAATGAGGCCTACACACCAGCTTGGATGTCAGATGGGCTGCGGTGATTTTCCCTCTGCACACTGTAGACATGAGCAAGGAAACTTCCTATAACCAAGGAGGGTAAAATCAACAAAATTGGCCCTGGCATTCGCTCCCTTTGGGAATGCAAATCCGAGTCAGAATCTGATGATATGAGTCCATTATTAAAGGCGAAGGATGTTGACAGCAAAGTAAGTCTGGCTGAAATTAATTAGCTTGACTCGAACAGCGTCAGAACAAATAGCTTCCTCCTTATCCAGCCTCATCATTTTTGCATGGGGGTGGATGGCTCCTTACCAATTACAGTCTCCGCTCAATCACATTTTCCACATCTATGTACTGCAACATTTCCCGATAGGGCAGATAAACCATTTTTAAAGCTTTTTTTTTTGTTTTGTTGGAACTTGATGCCGATCTGAATCATCGCGCATACTGAGCCAGACACATTTCAAACTTTTCAAACTGTAAACTTCCAGCTCAAAACGTGGCTGGATTGGCGAAAAGGGGATAATACATATTATTGAACATATTAAAGTAATTAAATGAGCAATTAACATGAGACATCCATCATTCCCACTGATTCCTCATTCTATTTGTTGATGTGGGGACATGTAGAGATTTAAATGAACAAATGAAAATTAAACCGCAAAAGCTAGGAAACTCTGTCTACAAGAAAAAGAGTAAGAAACATTTTCTTTCTGTGTGTGTGTGTGTGTGTGTGTGTGTGTGTTTCCCTCCCTTCCGCTGGTTTTCTCAGCGAACTTACAAATAAAAGTCGGTCCAGCCCATTTCGCCCCGTCATAAATATTTCACCATTACAACTGACTCATAATGGACTCTACTCTGCTTCAATGCTGATCAACTATCCACTGCGCTCCAGAACACTGTCTTGCATTCTTACTGTATTCTGCTTTGCAGCGAGGGGAATCTCAAACTTAAGCGCAGATCACTGACTAATGTATTTCTCGAGGCGAAACCGATGCCGCATAGTCGGTATAAATATTTATAAGTGAAATATTTATATCCCCAGACCTTGGCAAATTGGTCGCTGGACTACATTTTGAATCCCCGAAGAAGAAGAAGAAGAAGAAAAAGGGAGAAGAAAAACACGAGGAGCGCTCGATTTGTCTAATCTTGCGAGCGCTGTGTCCACTTCTGGGGCGGTCTGACACAGCAAACCAAACACATCTTTAGTCGCTCATATCATCTGGAATGATGTTTAAATATTTACATCGTTGATCCTCATAACCCTCACATCCATACCCTCCCCTCTCCCGCCCCAAACACACACACACACACACACACATACACACACTCTATGACCCAGAATGCATTGCTTTTGTTTTATCCTACAGGCAGTCTCGCAGTGATGCTCCTTTGCATGTGATGGGCAGAAATAACTATAAACACAACCATTCAAACATCGCTCAGGGGTAATGATGAACTTCTGTCAAACGAGTAATAAACAACACTGTGCGGTACCTGCGGATATGAGTGGCATTTTGAAGATCGTTTCATTTCTGTGTGTGTGTGTGTGTGTGTGTGTGTGTGTGGGGTGGGGGTTGTTGGTTTGGTTGTGGGCAAACAAGCTAATTCAGTAAACATGCTTTTGTCTTGTTCATTCCCGAGAATCAATAGAAAGACCTTTTGAAGGAAACAAAAGAAATCATTTGCATCCCTGGCTATTGTTACTGTAATTTTGTTTGTGAGGAAGGAAGGAACACAAGATGAAAAATGACCCAAACTGTCGTCCTCGCTTCACTGAGCGTCTGGCCTGAGGGCCAATCAGCACCTGTGTTTCCCTTTGTCTCTCTCAGAAGGAGAATGAACAGCTAAAACAAGAACTTTACTTTTACTATTATTATTATGATTATTATGATGATGATGATGATTATTATTATTATTATTATTATTATTATTATTAGTAGTAGTAGTAGTAGTAGTAGTAGTAGTAGTAGTAGTAGTAGTAGCAGTAGTAGTAGCAGCAGCAGTGTAGTAGTTATAGTAGTAGAAGTAGTACATGTAGCAGTAGTTGTGGGACTAGTTGTAGTAGTCTAGTAGTGGTAGTAGTAGTAGGATGTCTTAAAATACAAATATGGACTCTGTGCATGAAAAGTGAGAGAACTACATTTTCCCACCATGAAAGGGTTACATGAAGGAGTGTGACAGTAGTGTGACATTGAAATAGTGCAGTGAAAAGTAAGAATGTGGAGGTCAGGGTGTTGGATGGGTGTAAGCGTCTGCCTTCAACTCAGATGACCTGGGTTTGTTTCCAACTCAAACCAAGAAGATTTCTACTGTGAGTGAAGTTTTCATTTTTAGATAAATCTTTCTTATGACCAAAGCCTTTCCCCAACTTTAACCAAATTGTTTTAGTTGCCTAAACCTAACCATAACCTTAACCAAAGTTGTTTACTTGCCTAAACGTAACTGTTAGCTAACCTTTTCACATGACGAACAGGTGAAAATGGTGTTCTTGTCACATAATCCAATTTGTGGTGAAAAACACTGTCAGAGGAAGAGAAGGAAAAAGAAAGAGGAGGTAGGAAAGGAAAGGAAAGGAAAGGAAGAAAGGAAGTAAAGAGAGGAGAGCAGGAAACAGGGAAATGGAATGGAGAAAACGAGAGGATAGTGGTGAGGGGAAATGATGAAGATTAAAGGAGGAAGAAGGAGAGGAGGAGGAGGAAGAAGTAGAAACGGGAGAAGATCCAGTAATCCAGTATGCTATGAATAAACATTTTTTTTCCCTCTTTTTAATAAACTAACTGTCCTGAGAGGAACAAGTCTGAAGGGAATTGTACACAGGGCAACCTGTGGGGCATCTCTGGGGAGCAGCAGTGCCCAAGGACCTACAGTACATTAGCTCTGATGTGTCGTTAACAACCAGCTCGCTGCCAGGAAACATTTGAATAGATTTTCGGGTCTCCCTTTGTCTCCACTCCCTCGGACCATTGCTCTTCTTTTGTGCGCTTCCCCCAAAACTTGCCTCGTGTATGACAATCCTTATAATAACGAATACCTTTTATTATATTGTAGAATGAGTTTTATGTTGAGGGCAGCAGCCTGATTTCGCCCCTTAGTTAGTTTGTTTGTCTGTCTGTCAGCAGGATATCTTAAAAACTTACGAACGGATTTCCATGAAATTTGGTGGACAGATTGGCCTTGGGTCAAGGAACAATTGATTCAGTTTTGGCAGTGATCTTCCATTAGATGAGTATTGTTTTTTAACCATAACTGATACTAATGGAGAATGAGTCTTGATTCCAATTCTTAAGTGTATGTTTGCAGGGTCAAGAAATCAGTGTAACTTCAAATCTAAAGGTCGCATATTCTTCTCTTTCCAGTGTTTTATTTTATGTCTTGAGGTCCATTCAAAGCTGTGTGTGTGGTGTCATGTACCAAAAACACTCTCAATCTATTTTTACACGTTCATTTTCCAGCATCTCTCTGAGCCTTACCAAGAACAGGCTGTTTCTGTCGCTGTGTCTTTAAGGCTCATTAATATTAACGACCCCTCTTTTCTGATTGGCTAACCATTTCAAGAGTGAAACGTGAGACACCGCAGCCCGGCAGCTACAGGTAGGGAAAACTCTCTGGTTACAGTTTTTTTACGATCGCTAGCAAGCGTTTTTCAATACTTATAATACTTTTTCTAAACTCTTCACACACCAACTCACCTACAACACACAGTTGGCAAAACAGTTAATTTTATGCTCAAAATCACATATTGTAAACTAAACACCAACACTAATTTTCAAAATGCAAGAATACTTTGTCAAAATACACTAACTCTACCAAAACACTGCAAACACGTTGCAAAATCAAATAATTCTTTCAAAACTCTAGCACATGTTTTCTTCCAACAGGAACATTTAGTCAATCACAGCACAATGACATACAAAATACTAACAGCAGATGGTATTACAGAAAATGCATTACTTTACATGTGTCAGTTCTACCCTTATACAATAGACAGTATATTGATAATCAATTGTTTTTCGCACTGCAGTTACTTTTGAAGTCACTCTACATTTTTCTTTTGTTGAGTGTAGTAAATGTTTTGCAAACATTCTATATCAGAAGTGAATGACTCATCTTTACTTTATAGAATGTACAGTATATGAAAAAGGAATAAGTTACAGAATTGCTGCAGTAAAGGCTTTATTTGCTATAGGAAATTACTGCAAGAGATCAACAAAAATCTGCAGTATAGCTGCTGGTTACAGTTGTGTAAAAATAAAATATACAAACAGAAAAAGGCACTGAAGAAAAAAAAAGAAAAATACACAGTCCTTTTCTAATCTACCCGGTCTTCTGCATTTGGCCACATGTTCTCGTCCACATCACTCCTTATATTTTCTCTGGCTATGCACCTTGGGAAGTATCTTTTGGCGTGCCTTATCCACCCCTGGCAGTGTTCAGCTGTGATTGGTCTATTTGCATAACTTCAATCAGCTGTTTCTCACTAGCAATAAAAAAAAAATATAGGACATATATTTGTGTTTCAATGTACAATGTGAACTGCTGTTCACTTCAACTTTAGCCTATAAGTTAGGTTTAGAACATGAGGTTATCTGTTCTGACATACAGTGTGAAAGCATTTGTAAATTTGGCAGTAAAAATCCATAGTTTTGGTCTTGGTTGAGCTTGTGTGTAAAAGAAATTCAAGAGTTTTTAAAATGTGTTCAGTGAATGCATTTTGTGTCAAAGGAACAAGAAATGTGTTAATGGTATGGCCCGCAACAGACCGATGTTGTGCTAACTGTGTTAAGAGTTATGAAAATGTGACTACAGAACTGATAAAAGGTTGCTAGCAATCGTAAAAAACTGTAATAAACAATGACAACCGCTCAACTGCTTTGAAAAAAACACTTTGTTAGTCTATTATTTCTTACAAAAATGATAATGAGCGAACCTTTGTGACGCCACAAAGTTACGGAAGTCCAAACGGCTCGTTTAGAGGCTCGGTTTTCTAATATGGATTGTGTGGATTTAGTTGGTGACCGTGTGTTTTGATACTTTCACCATGTTTAGATAGCACATCCAACTCCTTTATAATCAAAGAGGCAAGGGAAATCCCATTTTCCACGATATGGGACCTTTAAGATGTAGGAATGATGTGTTAGGGTGTAACAGCAAGTTGAAGAATCTCTCAGCATCGGCGGAGCTTTCCGCTCTCCGAGTGTCTTCTAGTTTTAAAAAGTGTCACCTTTTTAAAAGGGCAGACGTCATTTAAAAAAAAACAAAATGTCTCCAATTTTATCACTCGTGTTGCCAGGCCACCGAGGTTCTTCATCCACCGGTGAATGTAATTAAGTGCAGTGAATGCCATTGCAGTTTTTGTAAATTAACTTGCGAAGCCTACTTAATGCCGTCTCTGTACGAGGGGCGAAGAATGCCAAATTTGTGCACAGCGATCAGGTGAGCTTCCCTTATGAATTTTCAGCCTCACACTCCCGGCACCCAAATGAGTCACATCATTAAAGGTCAAGTATGTGAAAGCTGTGAGTGCACACACACACCACCACCACCCCGCGCGCACACACACACACACACACACACACACACACACACACACACACACACGCATAGTTGGAGACTACATTAAAAGGCACTTTAAAGTGAAGTTTGACATCTGGAAAAGCACTAATTCTCTGCTGTACAAGAATTCTTGGGCTCTACAGTAACTTTCCTCTGAATCAGACCTTCTACTCTGTTAAATCCAGCGCAAAATGGAAAAGAAGCAGCCATTGTTTTCTTTGGTATGGAAATTAAAAGCATTGTTTGTACTGTAAGCCTTCCAATTTGGGGCAGATTGGAAATTAATTTCCAGTTCTTGTAAATGAGCGCCCCGTCTCACAGCAAAGCCCATGATCCAGATTTGGAGATATTACAAAGCAAAGGAGTTCAAGGACTCTCACAGACCATTTTCAATAAACAAGTGAGCGGCGAGTGCATCATCGACTCGTTCTGTGATGTCCTGGGGTGTGGAGTATCATCGAGCTAATACGCGGCCATCTTAGCCATCTTAAATCTCATCATTGCCTACTGAATTGATTTACGCTCTCTTAGTGGGTATAAAATGATTACAGTGTCAGGGATCTTGATTAACAAGCTGTCTGTGCTTTGTCTAGCTTGTTCAGGGTTTGGCCCTCCTGCTTTTGCCAGCACTCATATAGTGATTTTTTATCATTTATCTGATTTTAGAGGGGCATTAAGTAATCTACAGTATGACATATATCAACCCGTATCTACGACCAATTAGAATTGCATCAATCTCCTCCTACACAAGTCTGGTGGCCTGTAACTGAATATATTATAATAATGAATTGTAATTGAAATTCCAAAACACAGGCCGGAAAGAGACTTTTGAAAGCCAAGTATTTGCATTTTTTAATACATTTTTTAAAAAAAAGCACTGATATTAAACATATCTGTACCCTGGAACACCGATGATCATTTAACAGTGAGATGCTTTTGAGTAGCCCATCACAGATTTATAACACTTATCAACACAGAACAGCCCAAAATGAGCAAAGAATATTAAATAGAAATCAAAAGAGGCGCAAAGGGGGAGACACACAATGTTCCTTTTCAAGTTTAAGAGTCTCTTCTTAAGAGGCTCGGAGCCTTTGATGTTGGTTCTGTGCATGTTTGTGTGTGTGTGTGTGTGTGTGTGAGTATGCATGCATGACAGATACTATAGATAGATAGATAGATAGACAGATAGATCATTTGTTTTCTTGTGTGTGTGTGTGTGTGAGTGTGTCTGTATCTGTTTGTGTGTATATGCTTGTTTGTGTGTCTTGTTACAGAGTGTCCCTGCCATAAAAATAGCCATCTATCTTTTTCAGAGTGGAGGGTCAAGATGTCCTTCAATCTTTATAGACTCAATTATTCAGTGAGTGCATCCCCTGTTGCTGTTGTACAGAGGGTACAAGACCTACAAGGCTCTATAGAGAATGTTGGGAGAAAGTTATGCACAGTACACACACACACACACACTCTCTCTCTCTCTCAAAGTGCAGACCTTCATTTATTCTGGGTTTAAGGGTTTAAGTGCATGTACAGGTTGAGTTGTTTTGTTATAAAACTCAAATTACAGCGGATAAATAAAACAGGAATAAACATGAGAGTCCCTGTGTGAAGGGTCCGGCCTGCACACTGACCTAGTTTTTTTGGGGTTTTTTTTTCTCCTTCAAAGAGAACTACCTCTTCCAAGCCACTCTCATTCATATCGACATCCACAATTTGAATGGGCATTTTACTCATACACTTAAGATGGCATGCACTCAGACTCATTTTGACTCAGAAAACTGAATTTCTTGCTAGTCGTTGTATTGAACTTTCCATCTTCCCAGGTCTCTGGATGAAACAATGTTCAGTTTAAAACAGTTTTTTTTTTTGGGATCTTAATCAGATCCAAACTGTCTCCTAAACAGCAGCGAGCAGCGATCCATCCAGAGACTCACCAGCATCAGATCACAGAGCGGCCGGGTTGGTAAACAAGAGCGTGCTGTGTGCAGTTTACTGATGTCAGGTTCCATGATTTCTGGGTATTGACGTCCTTAAAGGGGCAATAAGTCATATTTTTACTGCGGCGTAGCACAAAACAACCGTATAACATCTGCAGGAGGTTGATGGGGAGACGGCACTGCAGCTAACAAGGGTATAAAGCCTTGTTCTCAAGCCAGGAAAGCAAATGACAAAGCAGTATTATTACTTGACAGTGTTTTGCATGGTGATATATTACCTCACTAGACAGATAGATAGATAGCACAAGGTAGAACTTGACATACTGTACAGTGCAAAGGGACAAGATCTACTAGATTGTATAAACAGACTATACATTCTACATAGTGTTATTGCTCTAGACCAGGGGTCTCAAACTCAATTTACCTGGGGGCCGCTGGAGGCAGAGTCTGGGTGAGGCTGGGCCGCATCAGGTATTCCACAAGAAAAGCTTTGTTAAAAAAATTCCAATCTTCTCAAATGTCTTTATTTTTATTTTTTAACACAAAATAAGATTTAAACGTCTTTATTAACAGTTCTTTAACCTCAATGGGTTCTTCTGAATATGAATTGTCCTGAACATGAATGGAACATTGAAGAACATGAACTGTTCTTCTGAACATGGCTTCTCTTGCCTACTCCTTGCTGCTAGAGACCTGGCAGTAGTCATAGAAACAAAAAAAACAAATGACATCATATAGAAATATATGTAGTGTTCATCGTGTGAGGCAATGCAAATAGCGCGATGCAAATAAAAAATAATGACCCACAAATAACGGTGCGACCCTATAATTGGTCCGGGTTACCGGGGACTGTTATCGCCGACGGACAGGTGTCGCTATGTGACTGCAGACTACATTAGGCTACATTGAGTTCCTTACTTTTCTTTTATCCCGCCGCGTACGCATCACTTTGATTTATTTTGTCAGAGAGAGACATATATACGTATAATGTCCCGCTGGGCAGCAACTTTAAAATCTTTTTTTTGGAAGTGTTGTGAACGCAGCGCGCTGGGACGAATGTCTGCGTGTGCCCAATAGAAACGAGGCAGCCAGCCAGGCACGGAAGAAAACTCTCCATGGCAACGCTGCTGTAACTTTCACTCATTGAGAAATGTTTCTCTGCTTGCATCAAGCCCGGTCGATGTCCCACCCCCGAGAGCCATATACCCCACCGTGATTGGTAGGTTCGTTCAGCTCCGCACACAATACTGTAAAGTGCCATCCATATAAAACTCGCGGGCCGCACTAACATTAAACTTTCATATTAAGGTGGGGGCCACAAAATATCGTCTCGCGGGCCGCAATTGGCCCGCGGGCCGCGAGTTTGAGACCCATGCTCTAGACTGTTAGAAAATAGTATCTATCTATCTATCTATCTATCTATCTATCTATCTATCTATCTATCTATCTAGTATCTATCAATCTATCCATCTATCTATCTATCTATCTATCCTCTATCTATCATGGATTTCACTGAGGTTTTTTGTGATTACTGCAGCCAAAAATGTTCGATTTTGCTGCGGCATTCATCCAAAAAACAAAAAAACAATCTACCTACGCTTGTTGCCGTGTCATGCCCCGTTGCTGCGGCTCGGCGCCACACTAGCCACAAAAAAGAACCGCCGAAATAATTAGAGGGTGGACTGCTCACCCGCCCTTCGGCGAAAAACAAATAAACAAAATCAAAAAAACGCACTGTGAATTGACAGCAGTCGTTCAGAGCAAATTAAAATCTTGGCTGCGCTGTATCGCCGTGACCTGCCCCTGTTTCGGGGTCAGCGGCGACGTCTCCAAAATGCGCTCGGTGACTAATAGACGCCGCATCTCCGTGCCAGGACCGAAGGCTGTGCTGGATTGATGGCGTGCCAATGAGAATAATAATCTCTCTCTCCGTCCCTGACTCTCTCGCCTTCTCTTTTTCTCTCCCTTTCTTAGGCTTTTTCTCTTAATTATTATGAAATGCGTTTACTGTTGTTATGTCTGGAGCGTAAGCGTCTGATATCTCGGCGAGGTTGTCTTCGGCAAAAGATGCCCTTGATCTCTAGACTACCCTGGGTGAATAAGGATTAATAGAAAAATAAATAAAGAAATAAATGACAAGTCTGTTTTTATCTGCCGCTCCTCCACCAACAGCACGAAGTGAAGGAAGCAAAAAGAGAACGAATCTCGACAAACAGAAGTGATCAAAGTGGGAGAAAAGAAAGCAAAAAACAAAAAAAAATGGCTTGACTTACTCAAGCAGTGCTTGTAGTTCAGGTGTTTATCAGTTACTTTCAAAGGAGCTATTGGAAGTACTAAGGAATGCTTTTCACATACACACTTGCATGAACACACACACACACACACACACACACACAGAACACATTAAATGCAGACAGATGCTTTTTTGTCTCTTAGTTTACAGAAAAACACACACACATACTCCAACAAGCATATATGCAAACACCTATAAAGACCATTACACACACACACACACACACACACACACATACCCATATAGCTGCTTTGAAACTTGGCATCTATCAAACAGGGACATTTTTTCCGGCTCGGCATGACATCTCTTCACAGATTATTCATGTAAACATAGTTATCTGGACGACTGTGGATCGCCGTCTGCGCCGGATATATCAATCTTTCCCCATTCGCCAGAGACAAAGACGAACTGACAGGTTAGAAGAAAGAGAAATGAAACAACAACCTGATACATTTAGGCATAAACCTCATGAGAAACTAGGCTGATATGAGAGAAGTGCTTTGCTTTGGTTTATTTGTGGGTTGATTCATCTTTCATTTGACATATGATGACTGTATTTTTCTTCATTTTCTTGTTCTTCCCAAATAGGTTTTGATCTATTTTGTTTGCACATATATACTAAGACATATGTGTATATACAGCAATTGAATTGATTTGAGCTTGACTGCCATCACCACACTACAAAATCTGAATTAGAATAATTAATCAGCAAGAACAATACATGTACATACAGTAAATGTGTCATTGGTGCTGAGACATTTAGAAAAAATCAGAGTATGCATCAATCCATCTTTCATAGGCCCTCATTACAATCATTTACAATGCTGAGGATAGGGTGTATGGATCACCAGCTCTACAACATGTTACAGTTCTTCTCGATTGCTAAGACACGCTTAATGAAACTGGGATCCACTTGATCTTCATCATCACCTTCTTAGCACAGCAGAAGTCTTCTCTTGCAAATGTGTTAACACTATTTCATTGGTTTCACACATTTTTCACACCCTTTTTCAAAACAGTTAACACAGATCTCATAGAAAGACCCAAAACTCTATTGGATTAACTGTGTTAAACAAAAAGAAAACATCTATTCACAGCTGATAGAAATGACTTATCTCTTATGCACCTGTGTGAAACTCCTTTGCACAACTCTTCAATCAGCAATCAGTCCTTATCCATCTATAAAAGATGCCACCTCTGTGTTGCTATTTGCAAGCATGGATCAAAGAGGCCAAAGGCACGTAAGGAGAGTAAGAGGCCATGGCAGAGGGGCCCGAGGAAGAGGAGTTCACATGCGTGGTGGAGGAGCCGCAGCAAGAGGAGAAAATAGAGCTCAAGTTTCAAATGAAATTCGGGCAACAATTATTGACCATGTCATCAATCGTGGCTTGTCCTTTAGAGAGGCTGGACAAAGGGTCCAGCCCATTCTGAGTCGGAGCACTATGGCATCTATTGTCAGACTTTTTCGGAATGAGAATAGGTAAGTCACAATGTTACTGTATACCACTGTGTATTTCAGCTTTACTGTATTGCCCTGTTGGCAGAACAAACTGTGTCTACAGTAATGCAGTTGTTTCATCAATCCCATTTATGTGACTGTCATAATGTCAATTTTGACTTGCTTTTTGCATTTACTTTATAGAATCCACAGACTACCACACACTGGTGGCAGAGGACAGATCTTTAGTGCTGAACAGGAGACTGCGTGAAATCCAGGCAGCAGTAATTGCAGATCAGGGAGCATTTAGAAATATCAACAGTGTGAGTTTGGCTACTATTGATCGAGTCCTTACACGAAACCATGTCGGAATGAAGCAGCTGTACAGAGTTCCATTCCAAAGAAACTCTGACATCGTGAAGGAGGCAAGACTCCAGTATGTGCAGGTAAGGATTTGTTATTGTAATGCCTTGTCATACCATACAGTTACATGCAACTGGAATAATTTGCTTTATGAATTTGCTTTTTTCTCAGAGAATAATGGAGCTTGAAGCTGAAGGGGCACATCACATATTCATTTATGTGGATGAAGCTGGCTTCAACCTCTCTAAAGTGAGGAGACGCGGGAGGAACATCATTGGGCAGAGGGCCACTCTTACAGTGCCAGGTCAGAGGGGCGCCAATATCACCATGTGTGCTGCCATCTCCAACGATGGTGTCCTTTGCCACATACCAACTATCGGCCCATACAATACAGAACGCCTCATCACATTTCTTGATGCACTGAATGAAAGACCCGAAGAGAGAGGGCTGTTGAGGCCTGGCATGACTCTGTATGTCATCATTTGGGACAATGTTGCCTTCCACCGCTCTCGCCTTGTGAATGAATGGTTTGCAGCACAGCCCCGTATGATGATGCAATTCCTCCCTGCATACTGTCCTTTTCTGAACCCAACTGAGGAATTCTTCTCTGCTTGGAGATGGAAGGTATATGATGACCGGCCATATGACCAGATGTCCCTCCTGGAGGAAATGAATGCTGGTTGCCTGGCAATAGGTGCAGAGGACTGCCAGGGATGGATACACCATGCAAGGAGGTTTTTCCCTCGGTGCATTGCAAGGGAAAACATCCAATGCGATGTTGATGAGAACCTGTGGCCTAATCGTCAGGAACGAATGGACTAAATGTGAAGTTCTGAGTATTTCAACTCTTTATTTTGTTTTTTGGATATTTCCACCCATAAGTTTCCTTTGGTTGCTTTTAATGTTTATTTTATTTTTATTTACAGTATTCAGCATTTCTGAGTTTGAAAAGTATGGAAACAAGACTAGGTCTTGCCTTTTTTGGCACATACTATAACTATGTAAAGTGTCAACAAATGGCACAGGCATATAGCACAAATTAAGGTTGAACCGGTTCATATTGATAGCTGTATTTTGTATTTTGTTGTCCATTGTGTAATGATTGATTGAAAGAATATATTAATTTGACCACAAGTTGTGTTGTTTGATGGAAATATTTGCTTTTGTTGCATGTTTTTAATGTTTTGTGAGTGTTAGAGCATTTTGCAAACCAAATGTGTCATTTTGGCCAGCGACTTTCAGTTTAGGCCTGTGTGTGAACTGTTTTGAAAATGTAACTTCTGAATGGACAAATGTGTTCAAGCAAATGAGAAAAACTGTAATCTGTGTCTCAGTCTGCTCCATTAGGTTGGTTGTGCACTTGCATTTAGTGTAGATGAGCTTTGTGCAGTGTGTGTGTGTGTGTGTGTGTGCATGCATATGCTCATTTGCAAGCACCGCTCTTCATGCACTTGAAGTGAAGTTCTGAATAAAACGTGCATCTGCATGGGTTAAACTTATGTTGACCAATCACGCCTCTATCTAACCCCCAAATTCCAGTAACTGAACATCATATATCATATACATTTCTTGGTGTGCTAATATACAATGCACAACATATTAGAACCTCCATCCTATCACTGAGTTGCACCTTCTTCCCCACAATACATGCCACATTTGTCTCGAGGCTTTAATCTGTCTCCTCCCTGAGATCTGTAGGGAATCATAGCTTTCACTTGGATTCACGCAGTCAGTCAATTTCATGAAAATAGCGGGCAGTCCTGATATTTTGCACACTTGGTTTATTTTGTATATACACACTGTGTAGTGGAACCATCGGCCTGCTCTTTGGTGAATTTCAAGCCACCCACTCACCGGCTTGGGCAGCGAAGACGAGAACATAGTGTCGTTGTCAAATAGCGTCCATCTTTGTCAATTAGTTTACCGGCTGTGTTATCTGACTCTCCCAGCACCAGCTATAAAACTACGGCGCTTTCACTTGACATTAATGCCGCTAATGCTGTTTAATCACTCAAGCATTCATCACAGTATGTCCTAAATTACTATCGGCTTCATTTGGCATTGCATCATCCCAGCCAGTGCCCATTACCGCTGGAGCAAATGAGGAACGGTAATGTATCTCATTCAAAAGCCCGATGAGAAACTCCGACGGTCCTGGAGTTCGGTCATTGGCCGTGTCCGCGTGTCGTCTGAGGCCGCAAACAGTTGTTGTGTCGCGGATGATAAATATGGATTGTGCGTCTAATATACCCCAGGGATTTGACCTGGTTTTTCATCTGGAAGTCGCCCTACACACACGTGCACGCACACACACACACAAAGTTCAGATGGAGCGAACGCGCTAAATGGACTTTTCGGGTCGCGTGGTGAATCGGACTCGGGCGGCTCAGCAAGCAAGTGGAGGAGCGTGGGTCCGCCGTGTGCAGCGTAGTGTGAATGGAGATATAAAAAAAAAATAAAAATCAAGGCCAGGCCAGGCCAAGTCAAGCCAGGCTGAAGAAATCTGTTGTTTTTCTCCCTGGCATTATAACATTTCCAGAGAGAAATGGATAAAGGGGGAGAGGGAGAGACCCAGAGAGACAGACAGAGAGAGCGAAACAGAGATAAAGGAGTTGTGACTCTGTACTCATTCCAGTCCAGTCAACCCCGGGGGCGATCGGCGCCCATCGGCCCAGACAGGGTGAAGCCAATCAGCACTTATTCAGAGGAAAATCACTGGAATGTCTCAGCGGGACGTGGCGCGCTGCTGAAACAAAGTTTGGGCTCCCGCAGCGTGGCACAGCCGAGCCCGGCCATGCCCCACTGACCCACTACTGGCTGCAGGAGCTTGATTTACAACAACTGGGTTTCTCCTGATTGTGTGTGTGTGTGTGTGGGGGGGTATAGACAGGAGTCATATGTTTTTGGAGTTATTTTTTTGAAGTCTCTTCAAACTATGTCAACACTTAACAATATTGCCAAGGCAATTTATATACATTCACTGCAAAAAAAAAAGTAAATTTTAACAACATTAAATATAGTGTAAGGAGCTTTAAAATCTTCCTAAACAAGTTAAATGACATTGTTTAAAAATCTGCCAGTGGAGTGAGATAGTTACACTTGTTTCCAATGCAAATCAACAGTTTCTTGATACTATTGGAGTGATCCGCCTTATTCTGCCTTTATTTGTATTATTGTACATCATAACTCAAATGGAATCACCTTGTTTGTGAATAAATGCAATGAAGCAAGATGCTTACTGCTTGGCAACAGGGGAACTATTTTTTTGTTGGTGGAAGCCTTGAGGGCCAAAATATAAATGAAAACCCAAAGCTTCTACCTTTGTTTAATGTTTGATGGTACTGAAAAATATTAAGTGTTATTTAAAAGCAATAACATATTCAAGTGATCTGATCTATATAACTACAATATAGCATTATAGCACAACCTCAAGTATGTTGTTGCTTAATTATTACATGGCTTTGTTGAATACCCAGTTCTAATTGGCCAGTGAAAGCATTCTGAAGTCTGTTCTGAATAACAGACTGCTGTTTAACATCTAGTCATATCACTCCACAGCCAAGAAGTCTGGTCCATTTCTACTCAAATTAACTTGTTTCTGCCAAAAAGACGTTTCTCCTTGGTTGCTGCAGACAGTCCTGCTGGACTGCTTTTGGTGGCAGCTTGTGAATTACTTTAGCATGCAATAAAATCATGTTAATTTTATCAGCGTTTTGTGTCAAGAGATTAATGTCTTTGGTAAGCAGCCATGTAATAAGCGGGATAATGTGCAGGGATCCGGTCATTATTGCAAAATAAGCCCCTTCAGGGTGATTAAGACCCCTCCGAATAATCCTTGAATCACCCTGTCGGGGCTTATTTTGCAATAATGACCAACTCGCTGTACATTTTTCACTATGTAAGAGAAAGTTTTCCACAATGTAAGCGAAAGTGCATTTTGTTCTCACTCTTGTGTGTCATCCAGTGACCAGGTCACACTTTAACAATGTTTTTCACGCTCTCTTTCTCTCGCTCATGTGTTTGGAATGACAGTTTAGGAAAACCTATCATTAATTCATTCACTATTGCGGCTGCAGCATCTACTCAAGTGGCTGTGCCTCTCCTGCTGGCTCCAGCACAAAAGCGACTTAATGAACTATGAGTTCAATTGCACCATTTTGCATCCCAAATTGAATTTACCCAAATGCATACTGGGAGGAATGGCTAAATGGCCTGTGCAAAAAGGCTGCTTAGCAGTGCTGTGGCATAAAACGAATGGGATGAATTAGGGGCAATATTGTACAGTGGCGCTCATTTAAATCACTCAAGGTATAATGTTTCCCACTTTGTCCCACCTTAATTTGTCAATTAAAAATGGCTAAGAAACCTGTAAATGCAAGATCTG
Organism: Centroberyx gerrardi; assembly: GCF_048128805.1. Taxonomy (NCBI): domain Eukaryota; kingdom Metazoa; phylum Chordata; class Actinopteri; order Beryciformes; family Berycidae; genus Centroberyx; species Centroberyx gerrardi. The sequence continues at coordinate 13,971,208 of NC_136017.1, read as the reverse complement.
CAACATGAAAATCTGTGCCACCATAGAACGGCTTTCTTTTTTAATTGCCTTTATTTAATAACCTGCATAAGTTTTTACAAATGCAATAAATGACTGGAGTTTCTAGTCTAGAAAGTTGTCGTAAATTAGGCAACAATAACACCAGACAGCAAAGACATGTTCACAGCCTTGTGTATAATGTATGTAATGCCATTAAGTGCCGTTATATATTTTATTCTGACTGTGGGGATATAATTTTATATGACACACGGAGTCAAACAACAGGCTGGTACTGACACTGAAAGGGGCTAAATTGCTTTTATATCAGGGAACTATTTAATGTTGCCAGGCAACTGTCGTGACTCAACATCTGGTGATCTGGTAAATTCAAAGATAAAACACTTTCATGATAATGCGTAGATCGGCTAACATTAGCAAAGCAATGCATTTATGAAGTTCTGCTTCAGAGAGTCAGAGAGGGAGAATTTTCAAGTAGAAAAATAAATATCACAATGGTGTGTATTGACGGAGGCAGAACGGGCCCTTTGAATTATGCATAATGAACGGCTGAATCCATTTAGTCTACCGCATTTCACTCAAGGCCAAACAACAGAGTTCTTATACTTTCAGCTGCCGGAAAAGTAGCTCTTTTTCCCATTACCTTTCATCAACCTTTCAGCTCGCGTCTGGTCTACAATTTCTTATATTTTTTGGCATCTGATCAAGCCTTCTGTAATGAAATGTGCATTGATGTGTGCTGAAGTCTCTTTCCAATATGTATTTATTTTTTTTACTTTCAGTACTTTAGCCAAACTTTGTTTAGTGGAATTTCTATGATGGTGCAAAAGATGCAATAATTCAATAAAGCTTAAAAAAAAAAACAGAGACTGAAAAAAGCAGACTTGGTCTTGCCCAAGCTCCTCCACAGGGACACAAATCTCTATGTAACTCAATAGTAGGGAGGTTTTCATAGCAAAAATGCAATGGCTCTTCTGGGTTTTTAAACTCACTCATTTGCTTAATGCTAGCTGATGCATGGGACTTCCACACCTGTCTTTCCTGGCTTCCTTCTCCACAGAAACAGCTGTGGTTGTTCTGAGGTGGTCAAGGACAGAGTGGGACAGAGGACATGCATGTGTGTGTGTGGCGTGTTTTTTGTGTGCATGTAATGTGTGTGTGGGTGTGAATGTGTGTGCAAATGGGGGAGGGAGAGGGAAAGAGAGCAAGAGAGAGGAAAATAGCAATGGAGAGAGAGAGCATGACAGAAACAGAGAGGAGGGCAAAGAAAAAGCAAAAGGGAAAAGGGGGATAAAACGATTTAACTCACCATATCGATGGACGACACGGGTCCAATGCTGTTGACATATATCCCCACATCGATAACCGTCGGTTTCACTGCAAGGGCCAGAGAGAGGAAGAGTGAGAGTCACGGTAATGTTTATATGCAATGCTTCTACTTTATTTGTCACGGTGTCGGCATTTCTTTATTGTTTCATCCAGAAATTAAATCTGTGACTGAAACTGCACGGGGCGCCCATAGCCACAGATCCAATCAGTGTTGAAGTTTAACAATGATTATCATCACTCACAATGTCACATTGAAAAGTAAACCTAATCGCTTTTTTCTTTTCGATCAGAGCGGAGCCATCCGTTCACAGTGGAGAGAAAGAGTTATGCCCCTGAAATCAGAAAAGCTCCCAATATTTCACAGTGCTGCCCGATACAGTGTTAATGTTGCCAGGCAACAAACACAAATCCAGCCAATGCGAAGGGTCTTTGCTAATTTTGCTTGGCAACAACATTGGGGCTCCAGGTTGGTTTCAGGAAGTGAAAACTAAATTATCAGAGACGTAGACCTAAATGCTGCAACCCAAATGTTGTTACTTACTGACAACATATATTATACCCTCACTTCCTGACAACATATATTATACCCTCAAATACATATATCTGTATCATATATATGTCTGTGGCTGGGGACTCATTGGTTGTTTGCCATGGGCGGAGACCCTGGAAACTCAGACGTCTGCAATTTTAGATTCAGCAAAGAAATAAATTACAAAAGACAAATTGCGTTTGATAACATAGCCCAGTTAGTGTGAAAATGCTTGTAGGAACCACCAGAGCATGTTTGAAGTTAGTGAACAAACATCTCATCAAACATTCATAACCGTGGATTTCGTGCACCGTTCTGGCTTCATTTAAATGCTGTTCTGTTTGCTGTTAGCACCTTTCTAGCGTGATTTCATTCGATCCAATGGAGCACGCTCCAACAAGTTTCCCAAGCACCATCACTCTCTCGCCCTCTCTCCTTCTATCCCAGGGCACCACGACTACAGCAATTAACTTCTGTGATGGCGTATAGACAGGACACACACACACACACGCATGCATGCACACACACACACACACACACACACACACACAATTTTCTCCCTTTGAGTGCTACTGGACACAACACTCCATTTACAAACATTACATTCTGACAATAGTTTAAATGTAGGTTGAGTTGTTTTGGGGTTAAGTACAGTGCATGTGTGAGAGCTCTTGTACCTCTACCCTTGTGGGGATGAATAGCTTATCTGCTTGCTTGTTACCAGAGGATCCACACTTCAATCGAATCTCTGTGGGGGAAGTGAATGAGTGAGCGCATTTTACGCCATCGATTAGTATCTCCACTATTTATTGTGTAGTCCAAAATAAAAAAAATAAGAATAGCCTTTTTGAAAAATGCCAAAAATATGCGGATACACATGAGATATACTGTATTTTGTTCCACGGGTTGAAATACATCCACTAGCATCAACTTTGCGCTAATCATCGGGGAAAGCGGACAGCAATAGCACAAAGAAAGTCATGAGCGGCGTCGTTTACCTCTTGTCTCATCCTGACTGCGTTGTACATTCAAATTACTAATATTTTCATAGCGTTGCATTGAATAGTTATTACAGTTGTTACTGTTTCCTTGTTCTTGTTAGTTGTTAGTTTGTTGCTAGTTCTATTCCAATTGTTGTTTTCCAGTTGTCGCTAGCTACAGGCTAATGACTGTTGTAGTTCCCCTTTCCCGAACGATTAGCATTTTGTTAGCAACAGTCGATAAAAAAAAAGTAATGGAAGGATGAAAATTCACAAAGATGATGTTAGTTGATGTATTTTATTTCATGGAACAAAACATAGCATAGTTAGTCGGGGATTTTTGAATACACACCAAGTGTCAGAAATGCTAACTTTACAGCCTACAGGATTACGTCAGACTTGGCCTCTCTATGCTCCCTGCTATAAGGACACAGGCCATAATGGTGAAATTAATGTTTATATTTGGTGGGTTAGGCCATGTCCGCAGGCTTGTGGTTAGAGAGCTATACAGACAGCAGCACTATCAAAGAAGAGCGCTATAAGCAGTTACATTTTTCATATAGTCTATTACTGTGAGTTGCCATATGTGAGGGAAGTACTATTTTATGTATCCATGACCCAGCTATCAACTCCACATTCATATTAATCATTTTTATGTGGAAATGCTGTTCATTGACATGCAGTCCTTCATCTGCATCTTCACTATTCATATCATTTTCTATGCTTTTTGAGGTGGATATGAATCAAAGAATTCAGATGCACGTGGGTGTGTTCATGTGTGCTCATCTGTGTGTTATATCCCAAGGGACTTGCTGTGCGGGGCCATTGATGCAAACGTTTTTGGTTGGTAAAGGCCTGCTGGGAGGAGTTGAATCCATTCCAACTGCAATGTTATGCTCCACCAACTGGACAATGAGGGACAAAAGCAAATTTTCTAATGAATTTCATGGCATTAATGTGATTTCACTTATTTTTTTTACTTTGCTTTTCTTATTTGTGTTTTAACCTGTATTAAAGATGCATCCTCTGTAATCTTTGGATCCAAATTTACATTCAGTCAGAAATTTAAGCTTAATTTGTATCAACAGCTTAGACACCAACCAGTTTAAAGAACCTGATGCTGATAAGATGTGTTTTTGAATGTTGCCTATTGGCTTCGAAGCAGTTACACTAGAGTAGGTTGGGTTAAGTGTGTTGGTCACAGATCAACGGCAGGAAATTGTTATGAGTAGAAAGGGCAGTATTTTGTTAATTTTCCAAATTCACAACTGGGATTCAAATTGGCATGTCTCTGGTCAGAAGCTAGCGTCTCTAACCTTCATGCAAGCGCTGGTCCGTTTCTGGGCGTCCAGCCAAGTTCAAGCTGCAACTCAAGAAATTTGGCATTCAAAGCATACAGGACAATACATGATCACAATATACAAAATAGAGCAACATGCAAGACACATTCGTCCATTCCTTCATTCATTATCCATTCGCATGTATTCCTATTCAGGGTCATGGGGGGCTGGAACCTATCCTAGCATGCATTGGGTAGGAAGGCAGGGATATACCCTAGAGAGATCGCCAGTCCATCACGGGGCGAACACACATTGGACAGACAAACACACTCACATTTACAGTATACCTATGGGCAATTTCGAGGCTCCAGTTTACTTGACCTGCATGTCTTCGGACTGTAGGAGGAAACCCACACGAACACAGGGAAAACATGCAAACTCCGCACAGAAAGGACCGGGGCTGAGATTTGAACCTAGGTGCTTCTAGCTGTGAGGCGACACTGCTAACCAGTGAGTCAACCATGATGCCCGCAAGACACATGTACAGTGGAAAAGGAGAAAATTGAAAGACCAAGGAGGTGGAAGCACGGGGCGGAAAGTCGATCTGTTACAGTTAAACAAGTTTACAGCACTCGGGAATTGGGACAACCTGAAGGGAACTGCTCTAAATTCTCGCCACGTTGGGCGATGAAGGTAGACTACGATACTCTGGGCTTTGCATAAGACATGTTTTACATAGACATCAGTGAGGTTGGTTCGCTGAGCTCCAATAATCGGCACTTCTACAATACCATTGAGTCCACTTTGTTTTTCTCGCTTAGGTTTCTTTACCAGGCCCCTATAGAGGAGGTGAGGAACAAATAAAGCGTAAAACAAGATGTTACAGTCCAGTATTTCTGCTCCTCCCTAAGTCTTTTTTTTTTTTGCTTCCTCTTGTAATGTGGATGAATCCGTGAGCAAGCACAACCATGAGCATCACAAACGCTGAGCCGACCTGACATATGTCCAAATAACGCGTGGCAGATTCATGTGTGATGCGGACTTCCACAACAATGCATAGGTAGTGATGATGATGCTGTATAGCAGAGTATTGAGGGGATTTTTTTTTTATTTTTCTCTTTCTTTTCATCCTTTTTCTCTCCTGGCTTGAGAGCCTGTTTTGTTCTTTTTCATCTCTCATCAATGTGCCTCCCTGAAGAAAGAAACCTTGACTCTTCTTCGTCTTCTTTTTCAGTTAGATAGATAGATAGATAGATAGATAGATAGATAGATGGAAATCCACAAAGGATCCAATTTTCCATTTCTCGGAGAGTGACCCACAGAGGATACAGAGGAAGAGCGCTCATCTTCCTCCTCTTCCTCCTCTTCCTCTTCTTCCTTTTCAGAAGAGCATGACAGGCTCCATCTGTATTACTGAATTACCCCGTTGGCCTTGATTAAGAAGAGGGGGCTTTTATGCCTGGTTGGCCTTTCACTGGAATGACAAATGCATTACGCATTATCAGCCCTGAAATGACGCAAACACACGCATACACACATGCGCACATGGCCCAGCTGACCGTTCAATTCCCATATGTTCAATGTCCAAGGAGCACTGTACCAGGAATAGGCCTGAGTGAGCTTTCGTAGGCCATCCCCAGGGTTAACCTCACATCTCCATTCTCACATTCATAGATGTATGTACTGGAAAATAACTCATCCTATTTACTTATTAAAACCGATCTCTTGTCGGCCCTCCAGCTATTTGCCTCCGGTCTTTGTTTGCATCAGGCATACTTCTAAGCAAGGGCTTAGCATTTTCATACAAGTGTATTGTGTAAAAGTACACAATCCCCTTGGCCATATATACTACCACTACATTATATAACCACCTCAAACAGAATAGAATATCCCATTCCAAAAGAAATTTCATTTGGTATGAAAAACGTGGTATAAACCTTTTGATAATCGTTCCATAGGAGAATATCAGCAGCTACAGTATGGAATGGAAATGCTTCAACTGGCTCCTTTCTTTGGTTGGAATACATATTTCTGTGCATATTCCTACACTAAGAGTAAGTGACATCAACAAGCTTTCGAGAAAGTCTAGAACATTTTTCCTCAACATTTATTCTTTGGTGCACGTAAATGCACCAGACCTTATCAGATCACTTTATTTAGTGTTCGTGCAAACAGTTGGATTATTCCAAAGGAAGGAATTAATTTGGAATAATACAGTTTTTTACGATCGCTAGCAAGCGTTTTTCAATACTTATAATACTTTTTCTAAACTCTTCACACACCAACTCACCTACAACACACAGTTGGCAAAACAGTTAATTTTATGCTCAAAATCACATATTGTAAACTAAACACCAACACTAATTTTCAAAATGCAAGAATACTTTGTCAAAATACACTAACTCTACCAAAACACTGCAAACATGTCTCAAAATCAAATAATTCTTTCAAAACTCTAGCACATGTTTTCTTCCAACAGGAACATTTAGTCAATCACAGCACAATGACATACAAAATACTAACAGCAGATGGTATTACAGAAAATGCATTACTTTACATGTGTCAGTTCTACCCTTATACAATAGACAGTATATTGATAATCAATTGTTTTTCGCACTGCAGTTACTTTTGAAGTCACTCTACATTTTTCTTTTGTTGAGTGTAGTAAATGTTTTGCAAACATTCTATATCAGAAGTGAATGACTCATCTTTACTTTATAGAATGTACAGTATATGAAAAAGGAATAAGTTACAGAATTGCTGCAGTAAAGGCTTTATTTGCTATAGGAAATTACTGCAAGAGATCAAGAAAAATCTGCAGTATAGCTGCTGGTTACAGTGGTGTAAAAATAAAATATACAAACAGAAAAAGGCACAGAAGAAAAAAAAAGAAAAATACACAGTCCTTTTCTAATCTACCCGGTCTTCTGCATTTGGCCACATGTTCTCGTCCACATCACTCCTTATATTTTCTCTGGCTATGCACCTTGGGAAGTATCTTTTGGCGTGCCTTATCCACCCCTGGCAGTGTTCAGCTGTGATTGGTCTATTTGCATAACTTCAATCAGCTGTTTCTCACTAGCAATAAAAATGTACATGTTTCAATGTACAATGTGAACTGCTGTTCACTTCAACTTTAGCCTATAAGTTAGGTTTAGAACATGAGGTTATCTGTTCTGACATACAGTGTGAAAGCATTTGTAAATTTGGCAGTAAAAATCCATAGTTTTGGTCTTGGTTGAGCTTGTGTGTAAAAGAAATTCAAGAGTTTTTAAAATGTGTTCAGTGAATGCATTTTGTGTCAAAGGAACAAGAAATGTGTTAATGGTATGGCCCGCAACAGACCGATGTTGTGCTAACTGTGTTAAGAGTTATGAAAATGTGACTACAGAACTGATAAAAGGTTGCTAGCAATCGTAAAAAACTGTAAAATATTCTGCATATATCTTTGTCCCTTAAAGTCAGAGTGATGGGTCATATAGTTCAAGTCGGATATGGATACACAAGAGTATTCAGTAACTGCACACACTGTAATCCATCCAGCCATACTCTACTGCACTGGTATAGCCCATGTCACCCGCAGTAATCGCACATCATGTCATGCATGACCTCTCTGTTCCCTTGTTAGTATGTGTTGAGACTCTTCAGCCCATCGCCTTGGGCTTGGGTGTACATAGGAAAACACTTACTGCTACTACTACAGTGTGCCAATGTGCATACAGTCTGGGTCACCATAGAGTCATTATGTAACTGAACAGACCCCATCTACTGTATCTGTATTGTATAGATCGTCACTAGATGATTGAGTTGTAGTAAAGGGGAATGGTGAGCTAGTAAACTGTTATTCCCCTTTTATTTTCCCTAAAATGACTCCAACTGAGATCACCACTAGCGCTATCAAGGTTTTCCTTGTAACACAAAGCTTTAACAATTGCTACCAGCCTGTAGCCATATCTACCGTATTTTATGCTGCATTCACATCATATTGGATTTACTGTAAATACGAGCTGACGACTGGGAAAAAAACATTCATGTCAGTCCCCTAGTGGTAATTACAAGTAGGACATGTGGCAATCTTTTGTAGACTCCGATATCCCCCACTTGGTGTCACTAATTGTAGAAGTGTGGCGGTAAACTTGGCAGTGAATCCACCGATGTTGTTTTCCTTTGTTTTAGGTCTTTCAGAGGAAGATAATAATATTGGTTGATCGTAAAATACATTTTGATAACAAGAAGGAGCACCAACTGACCTTACAATCACCATTTTGGATGTGGGCAAAAAGTTAAACATGTAAACGCTTCCAAGTTGTAGAACCAAAATGTCATCTTGTTCTTCCGTTTCTTCTGATATGACGTGAACGTGGCACTAAACAACATGTAGCCAACATACCAAGGCTGGGTTATCATAAGTCTATTGTATGACTTGCAAACTGCAACACATGAGCATTCCTAATATACTTTTACGTTGAGCTGCCATATGGTGCATGATGATGCTGATGGCATTGGTTTCTGGATGCGGTTAGGGGTTACACAATGGCTTCTTATCTTTATTGTGTGACTGCACAGACTCCATTTAGACAGAAACCTCCCTCTACTGTCTATTCCAGTGTTTCTCGGCGCGCTTGGTGCTGAGCCACACGTCAGCAAAACAACAAATTTGCTAGGCACACCATTACTGAAAACTGTCAAAAATTATGAAAAAGTGCCAGAAAAACACAAACAGAGCTAATGGATTTGACTGGTTTTGATAACAAGCTCGCTACAGAGACAACAGAGTTTTAATGAATCAAATCTAATAATTGTGTTAGGTATTTCATTTACTTAACATTTGAGCAAAATGTCAAGGCACACCTGAGCTTTCCACACTGGTTTAGAGTCACTAGTCTATTAGGTGGAGATACACACAGAGAGACAGAAATAAGGGAAAAAATGGAGAGAAACACCCTTGTGGGTATACACATCTCCAGCATATTTATTCCCATCCAAAGCATTTTAGATAATCAGTGAATTAAATCTAGATGCCTATTTTGTATTTTTTGGACAGCCAAATCAACAAACTTATTTGGCTGACTCAGCTGTCAAAGGTGGGAATTTTGCAATGCTAGCAGGCATAAAGAGAGAATTATAGCATTGCGAGTGATTTAGCTGTACCAAGTCAACACCTAGATGGCCCAAATGTATCTATGACCATCACCGCCTTGATGGCCTAATGCAACCCTTTCTCTATTCCTTGTTCAACCAAACAAGTCCCAGAACCTTATTTACAGTAAAGGTTAAAGACTAACATGGTACTAAATCAAGAAGGTCCAGCAACAGATATGCTACAATTACTGTCCAGTGCAATGGATCAGGACAATTCAAACAGCGTCTTGGAAACTTGGAAATCCTGCCTGTAACTCATTGTATGATGCTATGGGACAAGCAGATTGGAGATTGAGTTATACAAACATTTTTCAGAGGCAGAGCTGCTCTGGAGGTAGAAATTATCTCATTGGTTCAGTTAAATGTCAGTGGGCGGAGCCAGAGAACCGGTGTTTTGGAGCGAAAGTTAGCTAACTGGAATACTTGAATGGCAAAGAAGCAAGTCATGGTCAAAATATGAATGAAAAAATATAGATAGCAGTGACTTCTTTTTTCATTCATTTATGGCAGTCATGATGGTGGAAGGTCAGTAGGCTAGGAAACTAGCGTAACTAGACAGCTGTAGGCTAGTATGGCTAGCTTACTTGGATAACTTAGCAGATTGCATTGTTTCAGTTAGCAGCAGAGCGCTAGGCTTCATAATATTAGCTTCCTCCTCTCTTACCTCTTGTCGTTTTCACTGGGCTTCAGTCTAATCTTACTTAATTAGCCAGAAAAACGGTGGTTCTTTGGCTCCGCCCATTGAGGTTTAACTCAACCAATTAGATTATTTCTGCCTCCAGAGCAGCTCTGCCTCAGAGAAATGTTTGTCTAACTAAAACCCCAATCTGCATGTGGCAAACCTCAGCCATCTGGTTCTCAGGTGAAAGTAAATGCTAAGAATTATTTGCAAATGCTATTTGACCCACATCTGTAAAAATCCACGGCATCTATTCACTCCAAGGCCAAGCTGCAGTGAGCCATCTGCACTGCTGAGAGGGCCATCAGCTGCAAACTCCCAACCACTGGGAAACTACAGTCCCTCATACCCAGGAGACGTTCACTGCCGAACAAAAAAAATGTATGTTTGCCATAGTCTTACCTCTGGCAGATGCTACAGGTCCATCAAAACTAGAGCAGCTAATTCTCACACACACACACACACTCAAACACACACACACACACACACACACACACACACACACACACACACACACACCACTGTCATACAAAAGAACACAGTGTCACCATTAATAAAGTTGTCTGTTAAAATGTTCCCAGCCCTACATCGGCTAATGACATGATGCATATGTTTCTGAACGAGATGTGATTTTGAGTATAGATTGATTTGATAAAAAGCCTTCAGTTTTTGGTGGAACTCAGCAAAACAGGAGAAGCTTTGATTGATGACAATTAATTTTGGATATTCATACAACACAAGGAACTGAAGCTTGATGGCCTAAATTTATTGGACAACTGTAAGTTATGGATGGAAGTGCCACGCGCGCATTTATTCAGTCGTCGTCATTTTTATAAATCAAGTGCACACCCAGTTTGAAAAATGATCTCAAGACCCGATTTACGATGAAATCAAAATGCAGTTGTATAAATGAGGCCCTCCAATGCTTTTCGGATTTTCCTCCTCTGTGTGAAAAGAAAAACGCTATAAAATTGGTGGAGCTTGCAAAAAAAAACCATTTCGAATTGCTGAAAGGTTAGAAAGGTGGACTTGTGATCTCAAGGTTTGAGTCCCCAGACCAGTAGGAAATAGCGAGAAAAGGTAGAAGTGAAGGAGTTACACTTTACCCTCTATTAGCTATTGACGTGGTGCCTTTGAGCATGGTCGCTCAGTAGCCAGCGGTGTAAAACTGCAGATGTACATGGCAGCCAGTTGTGAATATATGTATTTCAATGAACTTAAAGCAGGGTATTGCTGAAAAAAAGAGCGCTTACTCAGCAAATCCTCCCTGGATAAATACAGGTTATATAAATTGAAGGAGTGCAGCCTCGCTCAGTGACCCTTCAGACTTTGTTTTATTAGACCCAGCAGTCCACTCCATATTATCGAGCCAGAGATAAAAGATGACGTCAGAAGTGTGCCGAAGATTCGGCAAATCTCATATAATCCTTTTATGAAAGGAAAAAAAACGAGTCATGTGAGTCGTAATGAAAAGGCTTCTCCGTCAGATATCGACTGGCTGTGTAGGTGTGCGCATTTGAGATTTGTGTATGCATGCAAGCGTGTGGGTGAGCGAGCGAACGAGCAGGCACACACTGTACTCCACCAGATTTTTATTCAGCTCTCCGAATCAAATATAATAGATCTGCGAGGGGGGGGGGGGGGGGGGGGGGATGGGGGGGGGTTTCTCTTCCTCTCGGAGCTTTAATGAGAACCAGGCAAAGGAAAGGTCTCGGCGCTTATGAATCGCCACTAGGCAATCACACACCCGACACAGAGCAATCACTCAGCAAATGGGGGGGGGGTCGGGGGTGTTACAGACAAACACACACATACACAAATGTATGCACACACACGCACATATGCTGAGGTTCTTTTATCAATTTACTTTCAATTCAAGGATAGAGAAATCAATTTAGCCACAACACGCTCTTATATCCACCATATAATGGGTCAATGAACAGCACATCATCAATTTGCTGTATTCATTTACATTGTGAATAGGCTGAATTGAAAGTGAATCATCCCTCTATCAAACACACACACACACACACACACACAGGTGCTGGACTGCTCACACACTCATAATCAAGCTTGCGGACATTAAACCTTAAAGACTTTGTTCTAGCTGTTGCTCTCGCGCTGCTGAACATTAGGGTGAAAAGTGTCAGAGGCTTTATTGGGGGGGGGGGGGGGGGGGATGCTAATGGATGGCTGCAAAGGGAAGCTTTTTGGCTCGGCTTAGGCTAATCCCGGGATACTGTGTTAAAAATCACAACGGAATAAATTTTATAATAATGCTAATAGGGCTTGAACGTCTGCCATGACAGAGGTTAATGCTATAATCGTTAATCTCTTTGCCAAGGGAAGACAGAACATTATACGCTTTAGTCACACACACACACACCCCGCCATATTGTTTGACTGACATAAGGTTGGTACAATAATCCTAAAGTGCTCGCTAACTCCAACGTCATGACTTGTCTGGGAAAGCGCCGCTCCACTAGCACCATTGTACCGAGCGACAGAAGGGGGCATGTGCCGCTTTGGAAGACGGCGCCGAAAATCGGAAGGCGCTCGTCACAGCTGGAGACTTTCTCAACATTCAATTAGAGACTTTGTAACCATCAGGTAAACAATGAATAATCCATTAGTTCGCTCCCCCACTGCAATCACAGCAACGCAAACTATGTTTTGCCTGTTACTCCTTTGTCTTCCACAAACAAGCAAATGTGGGGAATGAGATTTTAACGATTTCAGGGTTAGCGTGAAAGAACGCTACACCTGTCCTCGGGGAAGTTAGGTGTCTCCAAAGTGTTTAAAAGTATGCAGGCGATGTATTGAGTTTTGTTGCATGTGAAAAACTCATTTTTTTACCTGCATAGTTCTGCGCTTTGAGATGTTTGAGGATGGAATGAGTCATCGATGCTCATCGACTCGTATCTAGTGCAATCAGACACAAATATTAGTGCCAGAGAAGCAATGAGACACAAAACACTCACACAAAACGGATCAAACACAATGATTCCTTTCATTTGTCCTCCAAAGCGGCTGCATTCCCCTCTTTGTTTTGCACTAAATGAGTGGGATTACATGGAGATACAAGCCACACAGATGCAGCCTTCTCTCCTCCTGTCCCTTTCCACATTTCGAAAGTCTTCCCCCTCGCAAATCCCCGGCTAACCACCAGCACTATGGCTGGAGTGGAGCGGACATGGGAGACACAGATGGAAATCGATTAAATGGTTAGAGCTCACAGGAATGGGAAACGTCTCAGCCATGATCCAGACCCCGCTTGGTCTTATTATCACCTAATGCACTTCACTCTGGTGTCGGCCCCTGCCTTAAACCTCCGGATGATTGCCTGGCCGTTCCTTAGTGGTTTCTCATTAACGTTGGAATGCGAGGGAGTGAATGGTAAGGGTTTATGAACATTTGAAACAGAAGATAAAAAGAGAAATTTATGCTCAAAGCCTGCTATTACAAGCCTCGCCAGACAATGCGGTGAAATGCATCTCCCAGAAACGCCTTAAAAAGGGCATAATTTTCACTGTTCTTACAATTTTATTACATTACCTTGAGCCTAAGAAGACTTTTCATGTGAAAATAATTTATAAATATTTTTAGAAATGTATTCTCTAGTGCCTCTTTCCTACTAAAAGAGCCTGGTCACATGTTCACGTTTTTTAAACAGTCAATTTTAGCTTGCTTTTTGATGTTCCCAACACACTTCACTGACATAAATCAAGAGACTCTTGAGCTGTCTCGCCATAATCACCATGATTTATTAAACATGACCGGTTATGCTAATAAGGTAATTCATTACGCAAATTAATGCATTAATTAGCAATAAACCTATGTCAACACACTTGTCTTCACATAACACATGGTATTAATATGAACATCATATCTTCAAACATTAAGGTGTAATAGCAGTTTAAAGAAGTTTTGCCTCAATAATATGCAAATTTATGCGCCAAGGTGTCCCAAAATGTCATCATGTGTTGTTGGTGGTGAGACATAACAAATGTCATGATGTGGTTCAACATGACAAAAGTCAACTATCATTCAAATCCGCAACTCTTTCACAAAGTGGGAATAATCAGGTTCTATCACTGGCTGAGCAGATGAGCAAAGCACAGTACCACATGGCCTGTGATTGGCTAAGTGAAATGTGGGGCGAGGCCACTGTTGGCAGCCTTGGGTGAGGCAACTGCCTTCCAGTCGATACTCGGGGAACAAAAGTCTCTTGTGCCCATGCTAACAGCCCAGAAAGAGCCATAGCTGTGATTGGCTGGCAGTACTAGAGGGTCCGCCCCTCCCTCTGCCCCAAATGTAAGAGGATTGGTCGCCTCCAGTAAAGTCAGCTTCCTACATAACATACTGGCCCATTTCAGAGCCAACATTTTTTCTAAATGCAACTTTGGCAAAACAAGAAATAGTACAATTTGTCCTTTTATTTTACTGTAAACAAGGAACATCCAAGAGTGTGAAAACATTCAGATACTTAAGATAAGATACCCCCCCCCCCCCCACCCTTACCTCTGTGAAGCGGTGGTGGAAGAAGCATTTGCAACAAAGAGCCCAAAAAGGTTGCACCATCCGCCAGCTTGTGTGTGTGTGTGTGTGTGTGTGTGTGTCTATATCTCATGTGTAACTCTTTCCCGCAGGTTATTGTCAAGTCAACTAACCTGGCTAGATACGATGTGGGGAAAAGCATTTGCCAGGACTCTAAACTCCTCTTCATCTAATGAAATGTCACCGGACTTGAAATATTGAAGAGGCTCATCTGAGATCTGTCCTTTCAGCCGCTGAGGTGTCACCACTGTGCCAAATGTCAGCTCTGTGAGGATCACGGAGAGGAGGCCGGCCCGGACTCACAGAGCCTCAAAGCCACAAAGATCAGAGCCAGAGGTGGAAAGAGCAAATATTTTACTCCCGTGGAAGTACTGTTATTTCAGTTGATTCTTACAGAAAGCTGCACCAGGCGAGATTTTTATGCAAAAATACACCTGCTATCAGCCTACATGTAGTGATGAATCGAAACTTAAGAGTGAAATATAAAGTGTCTCCTAAACAGTGAGCGAGTGAGCGCTCTGTCCAGAGAAAGCTGAACTCTCCATCTTTTTCCTCTCTCGACTCTTTGGTTTTCTTTGGTATATCATAGATAAACATGAACATGCTGTGTGCAGTTTATTACTGACGTCACCTTACAGGATTTCTGGATATTCAAGTTAAAACCATTTTAAAACGGTTACCTCATGCTCCCATATGGGGCCGCCAACGTGTGAAGTTGCCTAGTGCTGCTTTAAAGAGTTACTAAACCCCAACTGGTCATCTGCTATTGGCTGATCTTTGGTGCCAGGTCATGTCACCTTCTATAAGGTACAACAGGTGGTGACATCACCTGGCACCAAAGATCAACCAATAGCAGATGGCCAGTTCAGTGCCCTACTTTTCACCATTAGATGTCATGCTTCACCACAGATTTGGGTAAAAGTGCATGTCTAGTCAATTACTCAACAACAACAAAACATTTATGCTCACATTACAGAAAATCTTTATAAATCTACCTCAGCAAAGAGGCAGTGTAAGCATATAAAGCTGTTTTCGTATAAATAGTGGGACTAATGGTACCTGCCCACTGGATTAATGCTTGCTGGTTTATTCAGCAGCATTTTGACTACAACTGGGCACTAACAGGTCATGGATGAATACCTGTGGTCAAAGAGTTGTTTAATAAACCGCCATGGGAGCATTTTTTAACCATGACATATCCAGGGAAGGTTCAATAATGGTGTATGCGGTTTTTCAGCGACGGAACTGGCATCCCTCAGGTCAAAGCCATTTCTCCAAACTAACCCGTAACAGAAGGCATTAATCCAGCGGGCAGGTATCTTTTTGGACTTAATTTGAACCCCATACCTCCAAATTGATCGACTGACTGGGCGGTAATGAAAAAAAATATGAGCTGTTGAGAAAATATGAATTAATTGCGTCCGATAATTTCAGTGTCATGCAATTAAAGGCGTTACAATTAACACATTGGACTGCACAGGGTGTCGCGGAATGTGTCTGCATGCATGTTGTGCATTTTGAATAAGCCTTACCTAATGTCTCAGCTTGTTTCAGCTGTTGAATATTTCATTTGTGAGTTGAATATTTCACTGCTTCAAACAACATCCAGTTTGGATTAGGGAGTTTTTGCAGGATTTCCTTCTGATGCAAATGAGAAAACTAGACAAAAGCACCTCTGACTTTGAAATGAAGTGCGAGTTGAGTTCTAGATGCTATCACAAATCTAATAAATTCTGATCTCTTAACAAAGCTGCATTCATTTACATTCATTAGTGGAGGGCAACACTTAAACTCACCTTTTTTTATATAAATCTTTAAATTCATATTAAGTAGTATCAAACTGATCTAAGTTATATGAGGACAGGGTCTTTTAAAAAGGCATAGATTCATGTTTTCCTGAAAATATAATTGATTGTCTCTATTGGTGGTTGTTTGTCTACTACATCACTGTTTTACATGAATATTCCACCCACAAAAGGAAAACAAATCATGAATCCATTAATGAGGAGATTAAGTGCCAAGACTCAAATGTCATACGGACCCAAAAGCTTGGAGTTCCGCCATTAATGAAGACCGGAAAGTCTCCTTTGCGGACCCGAGATGAGCTTCGTATCGCAGCGTTCAATCATTTCCGAGAACTGGAGAGTGAGCCTTTCATCCCAGGTAGCATCACAGTCACCTCTTCCATCTGCTCTAACTCCTTCTCAGCTGGAGCCGTGTACCAGTGTGAAATCACCGGATTTGAGCACAAGACAAACACTAGCTTCTTATTTCTGGCACAGAATGTTCACTCCGTCTGAACTTTCCCAGCAAATAATCGTAATGCTCTTCAAATCTGATATCCACTGAATTTACGCTTTAATAAAACAAAGGATACATCTTTATTTTGTATTAAAACAAAGGATGAATCTAGGACTTCTGAGGTATATTACGCATGAATATGAGAAAAATACACCAACCGCCAACATCCCATCCTCCGCTCCCATCCCCTTCCTTCAAATAGTGCTTTGCCCCGGAGTGATTGAATCTGACATGACTTCTGAATTGGATCCATGAGATTTTAATATAGAATCCAAAGTGGGTCAAACTCTCGCTCGGATTTCCGCAACTCACGAGAGTTCGTCTGAAATCTGTACCGAAAATGTAGATATATATAGCTCGGGATGCAGCAAACATACAGGAAGTGCTAATGGGATTTTAGGGGGGGGGAAATTAAGCCAAGACAAGGGATTGAACTAGAGGGGAGGGGAGGAGAGGGGGAGAAAAAGGAGAGCGAGGGAGAGAGAAAGAGCGATAGAGATTCAGGTGAGAGAGCGAGAAAAAAGGAGAATGAAAGAGAACAGCGAGAGGCGACGGGGGTGAGAGATTGAGAAATAGAGGGAGAGAGAAAGAGAGGGGGGCGGAGGTGAGAGATAGGGAGGAGGGAGAAAGAGAGAAAGAGAGAGAGAGAGAAAGGAACCAGCTGCATTCACTTACAAACCATTGATGTCTGAGCAGTTTTGGTTTCTATTCCTGATATGCACCTGGCTTTTGTCTGAATCAAAGATCTTCGCACACACGCACACACACACACACACACACACACACACACACACACACTGCAATTGTGCAAGCAAAACTGAATTTCTATAACAAGTGTCTGAAATCATTTCAGAACACAACTGTATGATCAGTGAACGGGAACCAGAAGGAAACAATACAAAACAAAGACAGACAGGTAATTGTAAGAAATAGACAAATAGGTTGTTTTTTTTTTAAAATTCAGGATATAATGAAGTCTCACCCAGTATGGAGCAGGAAGGCCAATGCAATAGACTCTCATTAGGAACAGCAGCTGCTGGTGGGTGGCAATTAGACACATACACACACACACACACACACACACTATCAGGCATGTGTGCATCAAACTGCACAATACAGGGCATTGCAAACGTATTTACACCTGCACACACACATACACACACGCACATGTTTCCTATTCATATGCACAGTCTTTCCCTATTCACCACCCCACAGATTTAATTGTAATGTCAGACATAATCAGCGAGGCAGTAATGGCTGATATGATTGCGGCGACCTGGTCAGTCATCATAGATCAATAGCTTGTTAGCTATGGACAATTACAGCCTTCAGTCACAGTCACCGGCTGTGATCACACGCAGGCTGCGACTGGATTAGCTACCTGACCGTATTGAAAAGTTGTCAGACCGACTGTGTTTGCAAGCAGGCTAAAACTGAACCGTCTATTTCACCAGACTGAAAAATAGCGACTGAAACCCTGCCAGGATTTCTGTGGAATTCAAATCAATCTTTCAGGTGTTTATCTGAAGCCATTTGGGATAAGGACACCTGTCAATCAAACAGTGTGTCCAGTACTGTGACTGTCTTTTTCCTTGGATTTTCTGTTGATGCAGTTTGAGTTTCTGTAGGTGGCGCTCTTTTCTTTGTCGGTTCAGCCATGGCGGCTATCACTGCTCATGCTAACTACCCAGTTCTTCTTCTGTTTATTCCAAACAAACGCTGTTTACTTCCTTCCTGTCAACTAGAGGATTTTTCCCGGGAAAGACCTGCCTGACAATGAGTATTTAGGACAGCAAATGTAAAAGCTTTCATGAACTGGCTATAGGTTGAATCACTATTGCGTTGTATCAATTGGTGATTGAAAACAGATTTATTGAATATATGAAAATGTTGTTAATTATTGCTTTAACAAATCATTAGGCTGCATGTAACAGACTCAAGCCAAGGCTCCCCACCCAACTGGGGTCAAACAGTAAAAACAGAGTCAATTTTGCACATAATCCCTTGCATTTGTTTTCTTGGAGTGGTACATGGGAGGTTTTATCACATAGGACAGTACAATGAGTGCCAGAAAATGTAGACAATCACAAGAAAATCAATTTAGTAAATGTCCCTATTATTTACAATTTACCTTAGTGGAATTGCCCTGATAATTAAAGGACTTGAACCCATTTTGTCCCAGACAGGAAGGACAGGTGCAGCGAAGACCTAACTTTATTCAATCCAACTGCTTGAGTTACTGTGGCTCCCAAAATCCAAATGTGGGTGGCTGCAGTGCATCACAGCATACTAAGTCCTGTACTCCAACTCGCTTTGTCCCGGATTCCCTGGTGAACACACACGCAAACGCTGACACACTCACAGACCCACAGATACACTCACACACACACACACACACACACACGCACGCACGTGTGCACAGCGATCACACGGATCACGCACAGTGATCACGGGCTGAATCCAAAAGGAAACTGACACAATAGGGACACAAAAGCATCTCATCCTCATGTGAGGCGAACTGCTTCTTATCGGTTCAGGTGAGCCTCAACACTTCGGGGGAAAATGTGGGTCGCTTTTCGGCAAGTGAACCGGTCACCCACTTATATGAAGATTAGGCCCGCCGCTGACTTCACGAGAATGGAAGAGACAGCCGGAAAACAAACAAGGGAACTAAGATAATGGCTTTGTCACGTTGCATCTTGGATTTCGGCTGGTATTTTCATGTGTGTTGCCTCCCTGCTGTGGAAATCAGCGGCACCTTTGTTGGTTTTAAAGATTACTGAATAAAAGGAATCAATCAATTAGAGAAGTAAAGACACAATCTTAACAGTAATTTCCAACCCTGGAATGACTATCGACCGTGCCAAATCAAAAGCATGTAGGGGAGGCCGGGGATGGTTGTAACATGGGATAGTTGTAACCCCTTCAATTCCTCCAGTCAGGAGCAAGCTAGAGGTCCTGTGATTAACTGTGTAGATGCTCCTTTTAGTCCCAAGCCCACATGTGGAAAGGAAAGAGGCTGTGAATAAAACTGGCAATTTTACAGACAAATTTCTGATTTTGAGGTTAGTAAGTAATGTTTTTAACTAAATTTGTAAACTAAGTTTTCTTTTTTTGGGACAGCACAGCTGTCAGAATTATCAAACTTAAATTGGGATAATCAGCCAACTTTGGAGGCAAATATCATGTGGTTAGCTAATTGTACACCATGAGCTAGATGTTTAATGGCTGGAAAGGTTTGGGGACACTTGTAACAAATAGAGGTGGGAATAGTTGGAACAGAACAAACATGTTAGAAATGAACCCAGTTAACACAGGCAGACATGCACACAAATTCACACACACACACACACACACACACACACACACACACACACACAAACACATGGTTCTGTTAAAATGGGAGTTAATTTGAAAGGACAATGAGTAATATGTGCACAACAAATCTATTACAATCCTTCATAGCTAATATTAAACTCTCACATTTAATGTTAACTAACTCTCATTTGTTTGTTGTAAATGTTTAACTCTCACACAAACACGCACATCACACACACACACACACACACACACACACACACACACAAACAGCATGGTTTGGATCCACTTTATGGATTCCCCCAAGGATGTTACATTTTACTCCAATTGCCATCCCAACTAACCCAGTGGGTGGGGTAGGATGTAACATTTCTCTCCCTGTCTGTTTTGACAAAATAACACCCTTTCTATTTGCCTTGGAGATGTTGAAACCAATCTGGCAGATTGCGACGGAGAGTCAGTAAAAAGTTTACACCGGATTTTGAAAGATCTAGCTCAAATGAGCAAAGAGATGGACAGAAATGTGAAGTGTTACAACCATCCCCGGTCTCCCCTACTTGATTGTGGTTGAAGGAGTCTCTACCAGAGGAGTGAGCTTCATTGTTACACACAAACAATCCTGACAGTGTTGCCCACTTCTACATTACAGTAGCCACCACTGTACAGCTGACCAATTAACACAGACACTCTCAAATGACAAAGACAACACCAGGTCTTCTGGCTCCACAACCAATGTCATATAACAAGCATGATCATAAAATTGCAGTCGTTCACATTTGCTAAGACGCATGAGGAAAGCATTGTTTGATGTGACTGTGTGTGTGTGTGTGTGTGTGTGTGTATGTGTGTGTGTGTGTAAAAAGAAGATGACTTTGATTTAGACAAAATCAAGGTGTACCTCAGAAATGAGCCAAACTGTTCTGACATCAGTGGCTGGCTGCCTATGCGAGTGTACTTGCCTCTATGTGTGTGTGTGTGTGTGTGTGTGCACCCTTGCGTGCGTGTGCATGTGTTTTCTCACAGAGATTCATTGCAATAGCTCTCAACCGGATCCACTGTTTTTTTGCATTGACTTAAATGTCCCAGATCTGTCTTTGACTGAGCATCATCTTCAAGTGTATTTGTTCTTGTGTGTGTGTGCGTGCATGTGTGTGTGTGCCATTGTGTGGGAGTGTGTGTCAGCATATGCACACGCCTATGCATTTCCGCTGCTTCACGTTACCCTGCTAAAGACATTAACATTTCATGGACGACACTGAGGTTTGTCAACTGGATCTCATCAAACTTTTATCCCTAATTATGGAAGCAGAGCTGGAGGGAGATTCCCCCTGCGTGAGGTGAACTAAGCGAGCTGCTGGCGGAAGCGGAAAAAAAAAACCCAATTCCCACGAGGTTATCGCCTGTGAAAGCTGGGTGTTTGGTCATTTTAAATACCCCAAGAACACAAATAAACACTCTTAATGATCTGTGGATAAGTGTTCCCGGCAGAGTCGTTTCAATGCGGTGTGGAAAGTCCTTTGCGACTTCATCTCTAGCACGTACCTCTAAAGCTCTCAGCTGTAGCAGGGCCGATAGCCTCAGAACGAGTCTCTATAGACCCTTCGCCAGGCTCGAACCCGTGAGTCCCGCGTCTGCCAGCATGATAAATGGGCTACCAAAACACGGCCAGTCTCAAAAACACACTCCTGAAGTTGAATAAGGATTAGGGCCCTCTAACTTCCGGACGTACTGCGGAACTTATGTCCAACAATGGAATTCTAATGTAAGCCCGAAAGCGTCTCATCCTCATGTGAGGCGAACAGCTTCTTATCCGTTCAGGTGAGGCTCAACACTTTACTCGGGGATAATGTGGGTCGCTTTTTGGCAAGTGAACCGGTCACCCACTTCTATGAAGATCAGGCTGACTTCACGAGAATGGAAGCCCATGGAAATGTACGATTTTGGGGGAAACTGCTTCAAAGGTAATTCATTTCTGTCACTATGCGAACAGAGACTTGTCTGGGACACTCTAGGTAATGACACTTGAGTGTGTGTTGACGTGCGTATACGTGTGCATCAGCATGGGGGAGCAGGGATCAAGGGGAGGAAAATGTCAAAGGGAACACCAGGAAACACAACAGCGACTACAGCATCTAAAGAGTTCAGAAACATGGTACTTAGTCCAAAATTTAGAATAGAGCAATCCCCGAATGATTTCTACGAATCAGATAATCAACTGTCCTGCTGGTTTTGCCAGCACATTGTCGACTGGAAACGCAAAGATACTTGCAGACAAACAATCTGAATCCAAAAGAAAAAGAAAAACTTGGGGATAAAATAAAATTCGAGCCCCTCCTCCTTTGGGATCTCCTCAGCATCTTGGATCATTTTCAAGTAACAGTCAAACCGTTTTAGTCCACCCTCCTCCCAGAGGGAAAGCCTTACTGACATGATTTTAAATTTTTTTTTTTAGATACTAGGATAAAGACTGTGGGTGGCCCTAGCCCTCCATTTTCAAGCTGCTAATGAAAAATGCCATTTCTGGATGTCATGCAAGTTATGTTTTTCTGGATTAAATCTGCTTCGAAGACCTTTACCTATAGCTAACACTATTTTCAAGCTTCTGAAAGCACTGGGTGACCACTTTTTCCTTTTCCCTGTCAGGATTTAGATGAAGAAAAACAGTACCATCGAGATCAGAGTTAGTTTATGACAATTCAGACAAGATGACACGCTTTTCCCTTATCCCTCCTAGACACACCTGCTCAGCTTCATACATATATGCATTTAATCAGCGGGGTCAGAGATCAGGGCCGGCAGCAGTGCGGCACATGTGAGGCGGTTTCTGTCAGGAATGGCATAGAGTGGAACCAAATTAGTACACTGTAAGACACAACCCTAGAGACTACCAATGCACCGGTTACCACAACCGTTCTCCAAGCAATGCCTCTTGAGGATGCAACCAAAGTGCAGCAGCAGTTTAGCAAGCATGCAGCAAAACGTGGGACTTCTACATGAATGGCTACATATGTACGCAACACCAGGAACTTTCCGGTCACCAGCCCCACGGCTACAACACACCAGGGATCAAACCAGCAACCTTCTGATCGTTAGTCAGCCTCAGCCTGAAGAGGAACATTTTCACCCAGAAAGCCTTGCACCTTGAGGCTTGATTGCACCTAAACCGTACCTGAGATAATTTAGGTGCAATCAAAAACTGATTTTCCTCCCCTCCAAACCCTCTACTTTGAGTGTTTAATCGCTCATTGGCTGCAGCATCCAGCCTTGGCAGCATCGCCTTTGCCTGCTGAGGGTTTTCAGCACCTTGGACAGCGCCGCTCCCAGCCAACACTCCACTAAATTCCACTAGAATAAAAGCAGCAGATAACCATCCACCTCAAATCCACACACACACACACACACACACACACACACACACACACACACACACACACTTTAAAGTAATTACAGGCCAACTTACCGCCTATATCGGGGCGAAGGGTCTTGTCATATTCCTTGAGCAAATTATTCAGTATGAGGGTGGCGTCTGCCTGGTGCGTCCTGGGAACCAGCATTTGATTGACAGTCACATCGTGGTGATCTTCATAGTCGTCGCTGTATTCCAGTAGATCAGAACTGGGGGGTATAATAACAAATAAGGAGGGATGGGAGGAGGAGGGGGGGTGGGGGGTGCGTCAATGATATGTTATGCGTTTCCCTCCCTGTCAAAAACACCATTGATATGCTAAACTTTGTTATGACAAGTGATGCTGTATGTTACTCTGTCAGTATGGTGAATGATTGTCATGGTTAGACACTGTATCGATTCCAGTGCAATAAATGGCTGTTGTCATTGTGTGCGTGTATGTGCGTGTGTATATGTGTGTGTGTGTGGGGAGAAGCCTCACCAAACACTATATGCACAGTCTGCCAGATACATGCAAATAACACGTCAATTCCTATCACAGCCTGCAACTTTTGAAGCCTCACAGAAAAGCCATCTCAGCTGTTGATCATGCCAAATAATAAAAAAAAAAACGTGCAAAAGCAGACTCACCGAGCGCCTCGACCGACCAGAAGTAACAAGAGAGCGACCACAAACTTGACTGTCATTTTCCCATATACGCGGATCCCCCTCTGATCGCAGCGGGAGTCGGGTTTGGGTGGACGGGAGCTCCGGCGCGCGCAGCCCTGCGATAAAGTGCCAATACAGTAGGTGTGTACCATCAATCCGTCCTCTGAACTTCCTCATCCGCCCACACGCGCACTTTTCTTCTGCGTGTCATCCGCGACTCGCTGCTGCTGTTTGATCCCGGCTCCTGTAGGGAAGCTCCCGGGGGGCGCGCCGACCGACGATCAATCAGTGTGATCAGTCCGCGGGAGACAGTCAAATCGACAGCACCCTGCGCCTCCTATCCTCCCTCTAAACACCAGTGTGGGCAACAGAGCGGCATGTGGTGACGGTGTCTGCTGGTGGTGAACCTTAAGAGATGAGCATCTTGTGTGACTCATACACCGTGCATACCACCGACCATCGTTACCAGGGTGAATAACAAATGCAACTATTCCCAAATTATTATTATTTTTCTTTTTTGTTGTCTGCAAGCGACGTAGTGGCCTTTCTATATTTTTTAAATCGCCCTTGCTGCAGGTTTAAACATGTCAAGTCTGTGCTGGAATTGTGTTTTGAAAGGACTCTAATTAATGAGGCAATTAAATTTGCATCAGTTTAAGTTGCACTGAGACAGTAGGTGGATGTGGGGTTGGGATGAAAGCGTCTTAACAGATTTAGTGGAGGTTTAACCCACTTCAGCTCAACTCACACACCTTTTTATTTGCAGGATTTGTTGACTCACGTTTTTTTTTAGGCTGACAAATTTAGGTAAATTACGTCATTCAGATCATAGCAAGTAGTATCAAACTGATGTAAATTCTAGAAGATGGGGTCTTTAAAAGAAAAAAATAATAATTTCTGAATGTTTTCTTAATTTGTTGATATTGTTTTTTGTTTGTCTGATAACCATTGTAAGTCATTGTCCTGCTTTACCCACCTGTTTATTTACCACACCATCACAGCTTGAAGCGCTCCTCAACACTCAATATAGGTGTGTTTTTTTGTGAATAGGCTTGGAACGCAGTAGGGCCGCCAGTGCGCAGCCTACAAACCTGTGGGGCTTTTGATCCACAGGAACAAACGGCGGTGCAGTTCAGAGGCTAGACTGCCCCCTGGCGGACAGAAACAGGCAAGCAAAAACAGGCCTATATGTATCAATGCCTTTTGCATTTCACTGCAGTGCAGCAACTGGCGGATTAACCTTGTGACCACTGTTGTGCTTATTAATCAAAAAAGTGATGCATTACTAATTACTTAATCATTTCAAAAGTAATGTTGTTACCCTACTTATTACTCCCAGGGAGCAGTAATTCAGTGCACTATATTATTTTCCCCCTAAAATGGATTGATTGCATCCTCTCTTACCTTCAAAAATGAAGATACTAGTAAGTTTCCTCTCCTGTGAATGATCAGGGAAAGCAAACAAGGTTGATGTCCAGTGTTATTGTCATCCTTGTGCTTGATAAAATCCAAAAAGTGAAAATACCTCAACCCAGAGTTGAAGTCACCTTTTCTGCCATTTTTCATCTTAAAGAGGGATGGAGATAATCATAGTTTTTTAGAAAATTCCATTTCAATGTGATATTTAGAGGGGTACATAACAAAAATATCATTTTTTTTATGGGTAACTATAACGTTATTACTGAAATTGAAATAGCAATTTGTTATATTACTCATTTCTGGAGAAAGTAATGACATTGCTGGTCTCACAAAGCAGAAATAGATGGATAGTGTGTTTTTCCAGATGTGTGATCACTGGAATATCAACCTCAGCTCATAGGCCCTATATGTGTCAAACTGATCCAGTCTCTATTTTTATACAGCTGTTAAACATTAATCTGGAATCAAATCGATAAACCCAAGACTTGCAGCCAGATTGCCCATATGTATTAGAAGCCACAATCCATGATTTATTGAAGCCACATATAGGTTTGAGTGACAGTTCGAGCGAAGAGAGTATCTTTCATTAGGAGAGCTATAATGCAGCTCTATTCCACGTTTAATCTGGTTGAGAGATTTTCTGAATACCCTCTTTGTTCATCATTTTTATTTGATCATTTTATTGAACGCAAAATACATAAAACAAAGAAAGCGGAACACAAATACTTTGACGAGCCCAGCTGAGGCCGCGACGGCTTCGCTGCACTTTTCAAAATCTAAACAAAAGGTCACAGTTTAGCTTTTCTTCCCCCCAAAAATAAAAAGATACAAATCCAGTTGAATATTGATGGTCGAAAACAACAGAAAAAAAGACTTCATGCACGTGAGGCGGCTTAGGCTACTAGCCATCTATAGTTTTTCTGGCATAGGCAACTGTTGCCGTCATAACCTTGCTTGAGACTCCTTGAGCTGACTGATGTATTGGCATTGTGTGTATCGGATTCCCCCTTGAGAGGCCCGGGTTCAAAATTCAGTCTGCTCCGCTGCCCATGAGCTAGCTTTGGATAAAGTACACATAATCAATCCTAAATTTGTCCCCAACACGCACCAGCCACAGCTGTCCAGACAGTACATAGAAAAACAAGCATTTGTCATCCGCCGGCCGGTCAGGGCTTAAATTGGAGCGGAGCGCTGCGCTGCAGGGGCCCCCCGAATGGGTGAAAGCAACTTAAGCGGAACTAAATCCCTTTCCTAACAGATGTATGGCAGATGAGTCTGTCACAGTGACTGAAGGAGGGGTGGGAGGGGGGGGGGGGGGGGGGGGGGCAATCATTCCTCAGCTGGCAATACAGAACAGAGGGATGTTGGATGGACAGATAGATAGATAGATAGATAGATAGATATCCAGTTTTAATCCAACACAATGGGGGTCCTCTGTATCTTAGCACAAGAAAAGGCCAAGCCACACTCAAATGATGGCTGTTTTAAATTATAGAATTTAAAATTCTCAGGTTTCAAAATGTCCCTCCATGACTTTTCCTAGACATCTTTGTTAGTAAAAGTCACCCAAGGAAATAGTAGTTCTAATTACATTTATCCACTGCAGTTGATGGGTTGTTGGCTTTCTTTTAGATACCCCAAATCCATTGGCTTTTCTAGTGTTAGTCTTTTCTGTGACTACTAATTCTTAGTTGTCCTAGTGGAAAACTGAACTCCAATATGCCCGCTCCCCTATGATTCCAGAAATGCTTCATCTATGCTCACAGCTTCTTGTGATGAATCGAAATGGGTTGAATGGAAATTGTACATACATGGTGGCGAAACACTCCCACCAGGCTACATAATACAGTTCCATTCCCATTGGTAACATCACTTAAAGTAAGGCTTGGACTTTCAGCCGCGATGGGCCGGCTGAAATAAAGGGTTTTACTCCCAGCAGCACTGGACCAGTCGAGCTCTAAAAGGATAAACAAGTGATGTGTCCAACTCCAAAACTTTGTGGAGGAGACAACTAAACTGTAGGCATATTCAGGAACCAAAGGAATGTCTGCACCCGCATAAATAGCTTCAGTGCTTTATAATGTGCTGCACTGGCACAGTCTGAAACAAACAGGGACTGGAGGAACAGATAGAGCTGGAGGTTGCTACCAGGGAAAGGGATGTCTAGTGTGTTCATTTGGACTTGCTGCCATGGCGACCTCGGGTAAATAGATGTTTGCACGGGCCTTTCTCATCGGACTTAGTTTCAGACTTGCCTTAAAAAACACTGGAACTTAAAGTGGCGATAGTGGTAAAAATTAATGTTAAAATAGCTTTGGAAACTGTTCTGAACTGATACCAGGAAGATATTTAGGTCCTGATTCCACAAAGCGATGCAGGCAGCAGCTATGGATGACTACAGACGTTTCAGCTTTAATTTTGGCTACACTGACATGGGTTTTCAACGTCGCTGCAGGCTGTTGTATCATCATCTATTCAGTGTCAAAATGTTTGCTCCCAGCAGCAGGTGACAGAGCGAGTTAGAGTGTCAAAAATCCATGTGGTTAAAGCAATTATCTTTGAGCACTGTTGCCCATCAGAAATGTTCAAAAAGTTCTTTCTTTTTGCTGCAAGCATGGGTCCTTTTGTTCCTGAGTATGTCTAACAGCAGTCCAACAAATCCACAAATGGCTATGCTGTGCGCTAGCCATGATGCTATAATTTGTGCTCATTGCTTCCAGTTGAATTCAGTTAATTCAGAAAAAAAAAAAAAAATTCAATTCAGTGATCAAACTCTGTAACTGTTTAAATCATGATGAACATTTCAAGGTTTGATCAGATGTAAGCTCTTCTACAAGCAACAAGAAAAAACACATGTACACAAAAACATTAATAAAAAAGATATCAGAGACAAAAAAAACATACTGTTAATAAATTGAAAGTCAACATTCGACTTTGGCATTTTTTTTTCTGAAGGCATCAAACTCAAACATGTAAAGAGAATTTCAACACCATCTTCTTTTTTGTGTCTTCGCAAATGAAGGTTTGAATTGCCACACTGAAAACAAAAAAACCAAAAAATACTCTATTTACATGATTCCCTTATGAGACTCGGCCTAATTTCCCAAAATCTTTGTAGCCATAAGTAGTTCTTTGTTGTCCACTGCTCATCTCTTTTGGGGAATTTTTGGCTACTCACACAGACAGATAAATTAACTATTTATCTGCAATAGTTGTGCTGGAAAGTACTTCAGCAGTACACAGTGTAAAACCTATGAAGGCTCTCCAGCTAAATCTCATGTAGTACTGAGATACTTTATTGATCTCTGTAGGGAAATTCTGTTTTCTTCTTCTCTTCCCCCTCTCCACAGTGAGGTCAAAGGTCAGCTACAGAACAGCAGTCCTGCAGCTGGTAGGGATTCAGTGCCTTGCTACCTTGTAGTGAAGCAGACTGGATTTTGAAATTGGTCTCTCAATTGGGAATATTATTTTCCTAGTTGAGTGACCCAGGTTCAAAATTCAGTCTAATCCTAAATTTGTCCTGAACACACACCAGCCACAGCTGTCCAGACACTACATAGAAAAACCAGTAAATGGGCGAATGGTTTTCATATACTCTTGTTGGCATGCTGCCTAAATTAAGGCTTTTTCATTTCTTTTTCATTTCTCGCCAAACGAAGAAAAGTGTCTTGGTTTTCTTTCACCGTTATTTCAAAATTCAGCAACTGCTTCAATGAGAACCTTCTAAACACTATTTTACTCCTTTAAACTCAGGGAGCATTTTTCTTCATCCTTCCTTGAGACAGTGAGTTACTTTGACTGCCATCGCTTTTGGGAAACCAGGCCTGAAGCGGTAGGCTTTGAATCTTCAAGTAAAGATGTACAAAGAGATATACACAAGCACCCACTGCAATAGGAGAAAAAAAATGACAAAGGTTTTTAAAAAGAGACATGAAACTAAATTATTAATGCACTTGCAGCATTAATCTCAAGAGGGATGAGATGTGTTTCTTCCGCACAGTGCAGAACTAGGTACTTTTTTAAAAATGTCTCAAATTCAGATGCATATGTTGTAATGCAGAAACTTTTCATAGCATGAGCTCAGCGTGTTTCAAGCTTCCATGATAAGAATATGAAGCGTTGGAATGTAGGCCAAGTTGTTCAAAATATCCATACTGGTTTGATTTAAAACCCTTTGTCAAGTAAAAGCAATGAAGTGTGCTCCCATACTTTGAAGCAGTGATTGACAAATACATGGTCGGTATTCAAGACAAAGAAGTGTCCACAGTTTCCTTTTGAGGAGAGCGTCATGCAAATCACAGCAGGAGAGAGATGAAATGAAACAAAAGCGTCCATTCTCTCATCAAAATAGAAGTCTTAGAAGCAGTTCCTCTACTATCAAGCAGTTTTTAGGCCAAGGAAAAGAGAAAAAACAGCAAAGGGGATTCTGTTGCAGCCTTGCAGTCCAGTCAAAGTGCTTGAATTATGTAGTTAAGTATTGTCTGTTTTTGTTCTTCAAGCGCAGCTGTATATTTTATTTTTTGTCTAGGGCAGTAGATCATCTTCTCAGAGATTAAGGTGGAGGTGCGGCCACAGATGTTACAGTGGCAACGACCCCTCTCCTATTTCATAAGTCCACATCACCCCGCTGAATAAGGCTGGACCCCTGCTAAAACCTCCTCCCTTGCTCACAATGCGCACCCCCTTGCCGTCTCGATAAAGAAAAAAACAGAACACTTTTGGACAGTTTGAGAAAAAAAAAAAATGATTACGTGAGATTACGTGGAGGTGACAACTCCTTTGACCACCGGTTCTCTGTTGAGGTATGTGGCCCAGTAGACGAGGTTGAAGGTCCCGAACAGGACGGGGAACACTATCCGGGACATCTTGTCGATCTTGCTGACGCTGTTGTAGGTCTTCTTGGGGTCCAGGATCTTGGACTCGGAGGCGCGGAGCTGCACCGACGTGGTGTTGGAGATCGTGGAGATGGAGACGTCCTTGGTCAGGTTGGGGGTGTAGTTGACTCCCGCCGAGCAAACGTTGTTGGGCTTCTTGGACAGCACCATGGGGTCCCGCTTCTACATGGGACAATGAATTGCTTGATTAGTCTTAAGCGTTCACCAGGGAAGGTCTGTGATGGTACTTTTTGACCTGAGCTACTCAGTGAAATTCATGATTTTCCCAAGGTACCACTTGTAATTTTCATAAAAATCTAGGGTTCTGTGTAATTGAATGTCACTCAGGAGAGACATATCAGTAATTTAAGGCATGTCACAGTGATGTCTAGTGCTATTACTACTAGTAGCATGATTACCACTGGTGCCCTGGCAATTTGATTTTGATTATTTAGCATAATCACAAGATGTAGATGTGTGTCTTTTATTGCAGCTGTTAACCAATGCATGTCAAGTCAGTTTTCCATCTACATGGTCTGGAAAGGGATGAAGACATTAATTTCCTTCTGTCATTTTCAATGTAATACAAGTTTATTTAACTTATAATCACAATTGCAGACTTATTGGTCAGTTGGGTATACCACATGAACCCTGTGCATGGTGCTTTAAAGTGGTTTAACTTGATGGATAGAGCATGACACGAACACTTCCAAGGTTACACAATTGATTCCCACTGGGCCCACTCATAAAATGTATGCACTCATAGTACTGTAAGGTGGTTTGCATAAAAGTGGCTGCCAAATATGTAACTTATCAAGAAACGTATCAGCATATACAATGCTACAGCAGACCAAAGGCTGTACCTTAGGGTGCTGTGCTTCCAGGGCCTTCTTGCCGTCCCACGCCCAGCTCCTCTTGGTGAAGTAGTTTACTGTGGCAAACTCGATGAGGGCCGAAAAGACGAAGGCGTAGCACACAGCGATGAACCAGTCCATGGCTGTAGCGTAGGCCACCTTAGGGAGAGAGTTCCTCGCGCTGATGCTGAGGGTGGTCATGGTCAGCACGGTGGTCACCCCTGGGTCCAAACAGAAAGACCGTGACAAGCTTAGATTGCGTTTTCACAATGTGGCTGGGGCAAATGAACAAAGGTGGGCGCTCTGCTGCAGTGCTGCTGCTCAGTTATTGTTCTGGGCAGCTCCCTGGTGTGAATGTGCATATCTGTAATATTACCCAGACAAATAAAGGAAAGAAAGAGAATGAGATAAAAATAAGCGGCTTTACTCACCAAAGACAGTCCTTGCAGGAACTGACTCTCTGTTTAGCCAGAATGACACCTGGGACAGGATTACAGTCATGAAACAGGGCATATATGTCTGGATGACAAAATATCCAATCTTCCTCTTCAGGTAGAAGTGGGCCATCATCACTGTGTACTGTCCTAAAGGGGAACAAACAAATAAAAAGGATATAAAGTTAGATGGGAGGTGATAAACAAGGCAAGTAGACTAATGTTTCCTGGTGATGAAAGTATCATGTTCAATTTTCAGTCCAAGAAACTGAATGTTGTTGGCACCAGACCTGGGTAAATAGTATAATAGTATTTTCTTGGCGTTTGTTTTAACCTGCTTAGAGCACCAGATGGGTGGGGTTTACCACATAGGACAATACAATAACTCCCAGAAAGTCTATGTTGTTATTTTTTAGAACTTACCTGACAGTATCTAAATTGCCCTCATAGCGCTTAGAACAAATGCAATCATTGGCTACAACAAGTGCAAAGAATTATTTGCAAACTAGTCACAACCTTTTCTCATGTGTCTCCCTGAAATAATGCGCCTCTCCCCCTTCCTGCTGTTCCAGTAATGAAATAATGAAAGGTGGTGGAAGTGGAAAATGGAAAGGTGGCACTGCTTACAATGAAGCCAGCATAAAGAGAACATTTCACATTCAGTTGTGAGGGAAGGAACCCAACTTCAAAAGCATTATTAAACTGAAAAACTAGAGCGGGCCGCGTTAATCATTGTGTTTGATGGCGGCAACATGACAATAGATTATTATGCAGTTAATGTCGGGTATTTGACAATGGGCAATGACAGTCCCTGTGCAAAGTAAATCCAGAGACAGAGAGAGAGGAGAGAGAGAGCGAGGGAGAGAGAGAGAGAACACAATATCCCGTTAACCAACTGAAGATTGCATTTGAGGCTTTAAAAAATCCTCTCCCCAGCAGCAGTTTCCGACTGCAGGCTCTGGTAAACTATGAAAAATCCACTGACTATATTCCACACACTAACGCACACATACACAAGCAGCATGCACATACACTCTCTCTCTCTCTCTCTCTCTCTCTCTCTCTCACCCACATACACCCACACACACACACACAGAGTAATACATGAGGCTTTCTCCAGGCAAAATCGGATTTTTGAACCTCCCTAATCCCTGGTTACAATCTGCATCCTGCCATCAGTGAGAGAGAGGAGAGAAAGAGGGAATGAAGGGGGGGAGGGAGGGAGGGAGGGTTCCTGTCCTGGGAAGCCACACAGAGCGCTGAGCCCCGCCCACTCTGCCCTGCCAATCCCGGCACAGACACTCACACAGACACAGACACACACACACACTCGGAAACACACACGAAGCATGATCTCTGGCCGCTGACAGCCACACGCACACACACACTCATACACCTCAGCCGCACACTAAGGCGCGCACTCTCAGCCGCGGAGAGAGGGACACTCACTACCGCTAATCACTGGTGGGATGGAGGGGGGCTAACCGGTGTGGACATTTTCTATCTTCCTTCCATTCCTCTTCATGTGTTGTGTTTTTCTGCTGTTCGGCAGCTGTTTGTGGAGAGCTGGAATGCTGATTGGACTGGTTGGCATGAGAAGGAAAGAAGAAGCAAAGTGATTCAGACCAGCCTGCAGCCTGAAAAGTAAGGTAAATCTGTTTAATTCACAGGCGTTTTCTGCTGAAGAGAAGCAACCACCGTACACCACCTACGTCAACGTCACCGCCGCCATGCCTCGATCAGCAGATCAGCACCGCCGCCGCTACTTCTCACCTCTGCCCCGTCACCCGGGCCCCCTGACGCCCCCATGACTCCAGGCCACCTGGCCCACGACTACCCCATCGACTTCCACTGCTGTCGGAAACATCCAGACGCCGGGCGCCGCCGACCCGGGACCACCCGGGATCGTTTTTGCCCTTGATGCATGGATCCCGACAGGACTGGGGGCAGAGGAATGAGGAGGAACATGTTCCTCTGGTGGATTTTACTGCTTTTCTCCCAAGGATTTGTATTGCAAAGCGTCCATGGGGAACTTCCTTTCATCTCGGAGAATAACGCTGCCATGCTGGTCAATTGGTGAGTAGGAGAGGAGCAGTTCATTGTTTTTGCCTGTAAATGCATCACTGATTGGTTTTAAGGGTAATCGGAGTAGTCTGAACTGATTTTTTTTTTTCAGGAAATAATCTAGGGGATTTTGGCCCATGAAGTTCACTTTAAAGACAGCAGATGATAATCCAAAGCATTTTAGTCTATCCTTACAAGCTCTGTCGCTGCAAACTGGGGAAGAAGTAGCAAGTGTCTTATCTGCTCACTTTCTACTTTAAGACTTTGGGAGTTATTTTAGGAAAGATATTGCTGTCTGAGAAGGAAGGAGTCATGCCCTTAAAGATGTCAAGCCTTTAAAGAAAGACTTCTGGACTAATCTCCTTCTTTATTTAGGCCAAAAGGGAATGTTCTCTAAGATTAGGTGTGCTAATTAAGGGCCCACAACAACTCATACATAATGCAGTGATAGAGATTCTTCATGATAAGGTTTTGAATATTACCCATCCACTTAAACATACACATATATTCCATCCATCCATCCATCCATCCATCCATCCATGTCCATGTCCATACATCAAGTTTTCAAGATCTATGTTCACAGAATCAGTATGCTGAATTCAACATGATCTATTATTGTCAAATAATGATGATAATTTTAACATCTATCATGTTGCATAGCATAATGGGTAGCCTCAGCCCTAGTTGAAGCATCCAGTAAAGTATTTTCTCAATGTCTACTTGCAGAGTAGACAGAACTGAATATCTTATCTTGGCCTTATAACAAGTCAGTATCATGAGAAAACCCACTGTCAAACATTATGACAAAACCACAGTCCGAGATTAAAAAAGAGATATAGTGAAGTATGAAGAGCAGTTTTAAAGTTGGCCTAAGTGCTAATTCCTTGCTAATTTTCTGGAAAATCTTTTAGCTTTTAAAATAACTCTTTAAAGCAAATCATTGGTTCACAAGTTACTGTAGTAACTAATTCTTGCCTGTGGAAAGAGGCATGGCGGTACGTTGTCACCCTAGATCTTTCCTGCATACCTGAATCTCTTTTTGATTGTGATTGTAACTGGTTGAGGTAATCATACATCACTTTTAGAGATGGACAGATGGACAGATTTCAGAGAAGCTTAGAAATTGGAATGGGTTGCTGAGGTCACTGGAGGAGGCCTTTAATTTATTCTAACCTTAAAATATCCAAGGTTAGGTTGTGGGGACACAGGTCAAGCCAGGAAGTTGGAATATCATTGATGTCAAGTCATGCTAGTCATGTTAATGCAAATGCAAACACCGGTTAAAGCACAAATTAGAGAGTTACACATCTTGGTTGCATTTTTTAAAAATTTGGAATTAATATACAACTTTGATCCTTTTTGTCATTGTCTCATTTACATAATGTAATATTTCTAAATCAGTCGGTACGCTGTAGCCTTTTCACTGGGGTGCTGGCATGTTGGACCAAGCCAGCACAGCCAGGATTGACTTTCATGTCAATACTTTACTTGTGATTGGCAGAGCTGACAACAGTCTTGATACTTGTGTTCAATTACTTCCGAATAACAGAGCTCACTACAAACTCTTGTAATTCACATACCCATATACCCTTACATACTGATGCGACAAAATTGGTTTCAGGTTGTGACTTAGGAATGAACAGACAGAGGAGGCATCTATTTTTAAACATTCAAAAGTGTCATGTTTGGTCAGTGAAAGGTATTTGCAAGAGAGCCGAAAACATACAGAAACAAAATGAACCTGGACTGAATGTGACCCCAATGCTGAAACTCATCAGCGAACTCCACAGATTTGGACGGTTTCCAGACAGAGAAGCTTTGCGCTGAACGATGGCCTACTGTCTTTACAAGACCTAGGTTAAATAGGATTTGCAAATAATTTCTAGTGTTTGTTTTAACCTACTCCGGGCACCAGATGGGTGTTTACTGATTTAGGGCAATTCAGGTAATGTCAAGTAAATCAGTCTCATAAAAGTACACAAAATGACTTTGCAATAACATACATTTTGTGACACTCATTGTATTGTTCTGTGTGGCAAACCCCTACACATCTAGTACTCCAAGCAGGATATAAAAATATTAAGAAGGAAGGGGGAGTGGATGGTGTCATCAAACAACGTCTTGGGTGGCAGAACTGGTAGAATGGTGCATGAAAAGTTGTACATGACCCTTTGCCACTTAGTGGGAAAAAGAGTATTTTTTGAAAATACTCCATCATAATTAGCATCACTATTATCATCACATCCCTACCAGCAAAGTGTTATTTTTGGACTTGTGATCAATTTCAGCAAGTTAGTCTGGTTGCAACTTTCTCTCTGCAGTGCATGACAATCCACACCTCCAAGTTCAGCCTGGCAGCCAGATGGGCTAACTCATTTGCCAAAATACTTGGGACTTTGGGAATTCTTTAACCAAATAAATACTGTGTCTGTGAATGGAAAACTGTCATACTAGCTTCTTGTACCTAAACTATTTGCTAGCCTTCGTTAATTTGCTAGCTAGCCTAACCCTAACCCTCAGCTTCCCCAGGGCAATTCACTACTTCCATGTTGGGCATTTATAGAATGCAAAACGTCCGGCCCATCATTCATTTTATTTACTATTAACTGAGACTGCAGCAACCAACAGGTAAAGAGGGGTAAAATGTGATATGTCATGGCCTGCCACATAACCAGCCAGTCAACCAGCCAGTCAGCAGTTCAACCATTGAACCAATCAACCAGACAGCTAGCCATTCACCCATTCAGCTACCCATTCTGTCATCCAGTTAGCTAACTAGCTGACCAGTCAGCCAGCCAACTGGTCAACCATGAAATCGATGCATCCAGCCAGTGAACCAGCAAGTCAGCCAGGCAGCCAGGCCAATCAGTCAGCCAGTCAGTCAACCACTGAACTCTTTAACCCCTTGTTTAAACCACTTAGTCAGCCAGTCAGAAAGCACAGGCAAGGTTTCAGCCATGGCGCACAAATAAAAAAAAAATGGGGAAATCCACACTTTTAATAATGATTCTACTGGTAACTGGGGGGGAAGTGTATTACAGTTCCGTTTTACATAAGGGTATTAAGCAGATGCCTTTCAACGCCCCCACCCCCACCCCCCCACGTGTCACAGCTAGGCTGTCCAATCCCCAGACACACACACACACACACACACACACACACATACATACACATATACACACACAATCAGGGACAGCCAACCAACCAATCTCTCGCTGATCTGTGATGTCATCTTCTTATGCAAAGGCTGATGGGCGGTTGGGTGGGAGATTAACCCCAGGTCTCAGGCCTCTCTCTCTCTATCAGTGTGTGTGTGTGTGTGTGTGTGTGTGCACAGTGCACACACATGGGCTCATGCAGGGGATAAGTGTTGTTTTACAGTGCTGGCAAGGCCTGCAGACAGCTGGTTGTGTGAGGGATAGGCTACTCTCCTCCACTACCCTCCACTCATTGACTCTGATCTCCAGATAATGTTTCCCCCATTTACTCTCTTCCTCGCACGCCCATCTCTCCACGCAGCATTTATCTTTCCTTTCCTAATCTAGAATTAGTTACATCACATTATTTGTTATTACAATTATGATACACTACAGACGAATTGGCACATGAAAACAAGATGCACGAGAAAAACATAATTTCACAAATCTAGCCGAAGGTGTTGCAAGAAGGATGGAGATAATGAATGGATAAATGGATATGTACAGTAAAGAAGTATTGTTGTTGTAGTAGGATATGGGTTAAAGGTGCCATATTATAGAAATTCAAATTTCCCTCTATTTATATACATATGTGATCAAAAATGTTTAATGAAAGCATTGTTAAAATTTGATTTTGTTTGAGTGGTTAAATTTAAAGTTATTGCCTTTTTTCAAAAATCAGCCCTTTTTTTCATGCAGTTTCAGATCGAATCCAGTAAACGCATTACAGCTGGACTTGGTCCTGATTGGCTCCCTCACTAAAGAATTACTGACATCCTTCCAATGAGGCCAGTTTACAGCATTTGGACTTGTAAGCCTCCTCTCATTCATCATTGAATTAAAGGAGCTGCATGATGTTGTCGGCCAATCAGAGTCCAGTATTGTGAGGACTTAGTCCTCAAATTCATTAAATTTAACCAATTCAATTGAACTTTTAACTAAACTACATTTATTTGATCATGAGGAACACTATTCTTATCCTGAGCTATAGTATATTTAAAAACAAAATTATGAAAAATGAATAATATGGCACCTTTAAATCTTTTAGATTAGTGATGGTTTGATAAAAAGTAATGTATGATTGCTTCAATCCCAGTCAGAATGAGGCTGTGGTGTGCAACAGGTGAACCGGGGCAGGGCTGTACAGCTTGTGCCTTTTGAAATCAGCAGGAATCTGTTGTTACTCCTTCTTTGCCTTGTAAACATTATTTGCTAGCAAAAACCAATTTCAGCTCAAATTGTTTATGAGGCGCTTGGAGGGGGGCCCAGAGGCAGAAAGCGACATGACCTACAAGGTGAAGTAAATCAAACACTCCTGTTTTCATGCACTGTAAAAAATCTTAAAAAATGTATGAGAAAATTGTACTTGTTTCAATGTGTTTCAGTTTTGTTTTTCAGGTTTTTTTTTGTATCAGGCAGCAATTTCTATGTAAGGCAGAAAACTCAATTCGTATCAAGTTAATACCGCTTAATTAAAAAAAAAAAATCTTGAAACAATAGCTGAATTGTATTGAAACAAGTGAAATTCTCTCACACCATAGGCAGATGTTTTCAAAAAATTTTTTTATACATAATGAAATGACTTCTTAAGATGGATGTTTTTGCAGTGTGCATTCTATGTCACCAATGTGTGGCGGCTCGGCCGGGTGACAGCTGGTGGTGTTTGGGTTGGGATAGGCTCCGCTGGTCTGCTGCCTTCCTCATAACACACTCTGATCTCCAGGCTGGATGTCTTTATACTCAGATTATACCCTCTGTACTCTGCTCTACTTGCCTCTACTCTGGGCAATGCATGGGTAGTAACATAGCTCTTTACTTACAGAAGCTAAAATTTGATACAAATCTAGTTATCCTATTCTATTTTATTCTATTCTATTCTATTCATTTGTGTCTAACTGTATCACTTGTTGTATTTCAGTGATAGAAGATTGTCACACTTTGGGATTAAGTTCTACTATTACTATTACTACTACTACTACCACTACTACTACTACTAGTACTATTACTACTACTACTACTACTAATACCACTATTACAATGACATTTATTTTTCCTTTTTTTACCCAAGTAGAATTTAACTCTTCTATTCTATTCTATTCTTTTGTGTTCTATTCTCTATAATCTAGTATGTTCTTTACTATAATTGATTACATGACAACACACACACACACACCTCTGCTTGTGTGTATGTCCTCTGTGCCGGCGGTTTGTCCTATAAGATGGTACTGGTTGAGTCTTGACCCGTCCTCTGCCACGACCACGGACTTAGCAGCTCCCTGAGTCCAAGTGTAGACCACCTCTGATATGGGATAGGCATCTGAGAGAGGGAGGGAGAGAGAGAGAGAGAGAGAGAGGGAGGGAGAGAGAGAGAGAGAGAGAGAGAGAGAGAGAGAGAGAGAGAGGGGGAGAGGAATTGGAGGATTGAATTGATATACTGTCAATTTCAGATTGTCATCATCATTACTTGGAATTAGTATTTGAATTTTCATCATCCATTTCATCCTATGGTGTGAGCACTGGACATGTGGATATATAAGACAGTAACATGAGATCAACTTTACTGCTCCCATGGGGGAATTTGTCTCAGACTCCATACAGCTGTTGTTGTCAATAATAAGCATCAGTACAAAGCACATCAATGCAGTATAATAAACATATGAAGGCATCTGATGTTCATTGCTCCATATTTTAAAAACATAGGTAATCATCAGAATTAAATATTAGTACAATAACATGTTAATAGCAAAATAAAAAATATGGTAATAGAGAATAAAATCTTAATTTGTTTACTGTCATATCATTAATCATTGAAGTGAAACTCTTCCTATACTCTACATTACAACCATATTTTATTTTTAAATGAAACTCATCATATACAACCTTCTCAACACGTGCAAAAGTTGTGAATGAATGATGCAGGCATCCCTTGGGCCAATCATTCACAAGATGCATCATCTCTCAAAGTTTCATCAAAATTGGAGCAGTAGTGTAGCAGTTATTTTGACTTATAATTGCAGTGCCCCCATTAGGTCAAACAGTGCAATTTCAAGGATTTCAAAAGGTATGGGCCCAAGTTGAATATCTGGGAAATGGCCAACAAGTGAAGAAGAATCCTACTCTCTACTCATACAGTTACATACATTTAAATCTGAGTCACCCACATTATGTGTGTAACCAACCATGTGTGTGTGAGTAATCTGTCCAGCACCCTTTGGTTCGACCAGGAACAGAATTTTGCATGCTTAAACGTGTATGTGTGTGTGTGTGTGTGTGTGTGTGTGTGTGTGTGTGTGTGTGTTTGTTTGAGTGTATTTTTGTTTAAACCACAGTTCTGGGTCAGAGGTGATCTCCACAGTCAGCAGGAACCAGACCTATTCAGATTAACTGTAATGTGTTGCATCACACTTGTGATGAAAAACAGAACACAAACTCTGTAACCTCTGCTGCTATTTCATTTATTTCTGTCGAATCTTGCATAAATACTGGCCATCGATTTTTTTTCTCACTGCCCCCTCAGGAGGACTGAAATATTGAAACATGAAAATTAGAATTTCACATTGCATGGAGAGAAGTGTTCATTTTTCATTCTATTTACAAATCTGGCCTCGTATATTTGGCTAGCCTACTGTTTAAGGGTCTTTTTTCATCTTTCTCTACTGCAGTGCACCATGGGATTATTGATGAAGACTGTTTCCCAGAGAAGATGATGATTTAATCAATGATGTTTCCCATTACTGTCATTTCAACTGTTTCCAATGCAACTCAACTTGTTTCATGAATTTTCATGAATCAAGCGGCATTACCTTGAAACTATTGATCAGCATTATTTCAAGGTATTTTCACTTATTTCACAAAAAAAAATCGAAAGAAGTAAAACAGCATTGAAAACAAGTTAAATAATAAAATATCAGTCTTTAAAAATGTTATTTTAACAAACTGAATACTTCAATTATTGGCTTGTTTGAATGGAAATTTTTGCTGTGTATTCAGAAAATACAAATGATACAAACGTAGATGAGGATCATGAAATTATACTGTGCTTGGCCTTGCACAGAATTAGAGTGACGCTCTGTTATGGTGAACATTTTGTTTACCACACGATTACAGAATGATTGGCACAAGCAAAAACAACCTCCAAGTCTAAGAACAGGGAGGAACGGGCCACAACACAGTAGATACTGAATGGCTATTTGTGATCATGTTGGGTTATAAATTGGAATAATAAAGCCAATTGATGGAGATGGTAAAAAACATATTAGGATCTGAGAAAGAGATAGATGGAGGCTAAAATGAAAAAAGAAAAACTCTGCTGAGAGGAAAATAATGAGAGAGAAGAGGGCTGAGTCAGAGTGCTGACAATAAAGTGCCCACTTAGATGTTCAATTTCATTGACACTTATTTATTTATTTTGATTTTCTCAGAAGGTAACATTTTAATACAGGGAAGAGAGAGTAGCTATGATTTATTCCCCCATGACAAACGCGGAGTTGAAGAAAGAATTATCCACAACCTGCCAGGCACAGTCAAAACTCTGAACGGATCATGGTGAGAAAAAAGGAACTGCACAGTGAATTTGATGCTGCCAAGTGTAGTTTCCTTAATTGGAAATTTCTGAACCTGAAAATATGCTTAAGATTTATTTGGTCAAAACTTATGTGGCTGGTTGTCACTAACACTAACTAAACCCTTGGCCTTGTGATTGTTGTTTGTTTATTTTTGGCCTGGGGATAACATCTTAAATTGAGCGCTTTCCTTCTGGGTGCACACTTGGCAGCTGGATGCTGATGTAAAAGGTATGTCACGTTTAAATTTGGGGACTGTCAGGCCAAAGGTCAGGACCTAAATTAAAAGGTAGTTAGATTGGAATAAGGGATTATAGGGAGATTTCATTATGGAGAGGAACGGCTAAAGGCTTTAGCAGACAAGACAATGCACCTGGGCCAACTTTTCAGCAGTTCACACTACACGCTTTGCTGCTCCCACCTTGTGCGTGAAGCAAAGTGAGCTAAAACTTATCCAAACTCATGACTTACTATTGCTCTACGCACTCCCAGTGACTACGTAGTTTTGTGGTGCTTATCCTCCTAACTGTCTGTCTATCCCTGTGAGTGAGCTTCAACTTGTGACCGCTGCTTTTGCTGATGCAGTTTGTCTGTTTGGCATATGTTGAGTGATGCACTTGAAATTTGGGCATTGACTATTTACAAGTTCGTTAACTGCCTCATGTTGCGTTGAAATCTCACAGGCAAGTGG
Organism: Centroberyx gerrardi; assembly: GCF_048128805.1. Taxonomy (NCBI): domain Eukaryota; kingdom Metazoa; phylum Chordata; class Actinopteri; order Beryciformes; family Berycidae; genus Centroberyx; species Centroberyx gerrardi. Next base: position 13,928,947 of record NC_136017.1, on the reverse strand, counting down.
TCCTTGTCAGACCTCTTTTAAAGCTGATATATACTTCCAAATTGGCAATCAATATGATGTGATATCACTTGATATGACTTGCCTGTGTAGCTGCCTTTATAAATGTGATTTAGTTTCTTCAAAGTTCAAGTCCTTACATATGACGTTTCTGATATACATATACTGTATATCATACGTCATGGACATATTTCAATTCCTAAAAATGTTAGAAACATCTGTTATTTCCATAAAAAAAGCCTGAACATGTAAATCCAGGTGAAAGCCATAAACGGTAGCTTGGCATAGATGGAGATAAAGGGGAGGAGGTCAAAGAAGGATTTTAAAGCCTTGAGGCAATTGAGACATAAATTGTCAAAAGGGAGTGCAACTCAATATTAAGTAAGTGTTCCTAATATTTTGTACTCTGTGTATATTGAGTGTGACACAGTAAGTACACTCAATGCAGGCTACTCTCAGACATCTGGGAGGGATAAGTTCACTTAACAAGAGAGTGTGGCACCTTTGGCTGCCATTTTGATTGTTGTGAAACAAAGGATCACATCCTAAATTAAATGCTACATCCCTGGGCTCACCCTAAACAGTTTACCATAGAGAATTAATTGTCCTACATTTGAGAGCTGTATGGCCAAAGGCCAGCACCTAAATTGGGAGACAGCTAGGCCAGAATAGGGGATTAGTGAGAATCCATTATACAGTGGGTAAGCTAAAGGATTTGGCAGAGAGGAAAACACACCTGGGCCAACTTTATAACAGTTCTTCATGCTTTACTGCACTAGGCTTTATGAATATTTAGAACAATGAATCACTACTCTGTTACCAGTGTTACCAATGGACCTATGGAAAAACGGATAGATGGATGAATGAATACTTCAAGGTGAGGACAGTGACATTCTGAACCTATCATGACCTAAAACATGAGAAAACTTTAGCCCTATTTTTGTGGCAGGCACTACAGTCATTTTGTTTAGTTTAAGACCCGGGATAGTATGAATGTATTGTGGATTTGGAAAAGGCTTACGACTGTGTTCCCTGAGATATCCCATGGGAATTTTTGCGGGAGTACGGGGTGCCAGGATCGCTGCTGCGAGCCATTCAGTCGCTGTACACTCGGAGCAAGAGCTGTTGTCGCATTCTTGGCATTAAGTCAAGCACGTTCAAGGTGGGCATCAGACTCTGACAAGAGTGCGCCTTGCCCCCTCTCCTGTTTGTGATATTCATGGACAGGATATCAAGGCACAGCCGAGGTCTGAAGATTGTCCATTTCGGTGACATTAAGGTGGCATCTTTGCTGTTTGCAGACAATAGCAGCTGCCCCATGTGGAGGAGTTCAGGTATCTCGGGGTCTTATTCACGAGTAAGGATAAGAAGGATTGTGAGATTGACCACCAGGTGCATTGGCCAGAGTAAATGAGCGTCGTATCGGACCATGGTGGTGAAGAGAGAGCTGAGCCACTAAGTAAAGCTCTTGATTTAGCGGTCGATCTTCGTCCCAACCCTCACCTATGGTCACGAGATTTGGGTAGTGACCGAAAGAATGAGATCGCGGATACAAGCTGTCGAGATGAGGTTCCTCTGCAGGGAGGCTGGCCTCATGTGCGTGACAGAGTGAGGAGTTCAGCAATCCCAGAGGAGCTCAGTATCTAGTCATTGCTCCTCACATTGAGAAGGGCCAGTTGAGGTGGTTCGGGCACCTGGTAAGGATGCCCCCCGGGTGTCTCCGATTGGAGGTGTTCCGGGCATGACTGACTGGGTGGAGACCTCAGGGCAGACCCAGGACACGCTGGAGGGACTACATCTCCCAGCTGGCCTGGGAGTGCTTGGGGCTCCCCCAGGAGGAGCTGGAGGAAGTTGCTGGGGAAAAGGATGTCTGGGCTGCTCTGCTCGCCGTGTTGCTGCCATGACCCTGACCCAGATAAGTGGCTAGTAGAAAATGGATGGATAGATGGATGTCCCTTGAGGCCAAGGCCTAAATCAGGAGGTGATTAGGTCAGAGAAAGAGATTGTAATTAGTGGGATTCTATTAATGGGAGCATCTACAGCATTTGGAAGTAAGGATCCTGCACCATGGCCAACTCTCCAACAATTCTTCATGCTTTATGGAATCCCTCTTTGAATTTGTCACTGTGTGTCATGTGCATCTTCATTTTGGTTAAAGATGAATTGATGGATGGATGGGTGGCAAATGTATGAATGATCTAGAGGGCAACCTCAAATAACTCATAGAATGTGAGAATATTTTTGACTCTTGATACAGTTTCAAGAATATGCCAATGCATAAACATATGCTTGTGCCTTCTGAAGAGTATTGCACGGTATAGAGAACTTTGTGAGAATGGGTGAGGTATGGTAGAAGTCAAGAGGATCAATTTCCGTGCAGTTAAGTAATGATCTTACATTACATAGCAGACTAGACATAGATACTAAAACACAGAGATACTAAAACATAACACTGTTCTATCTTAAAAGCTTCTATATACTATACTATACTATATACTATATACTATATTAAATACTTGCTATCAACACATGATTAGATTACTGTTTGCCATGAGAAGGCCCAGCAGCTCCTTACTGTCTAATTGGATTGCAGTCCAATGTGCCACTGTTACACAGTGAGTGTGGGCGGACTGCGTCTCACAGAAATCTGGGGATAAGAGGCTCATCCTTTTAGCCAAGAGGCTCCCAAGGTGTGGCTTTTAGCTAGATCTGTCTTTAAATACCCCCAGGGCCACTTTGGTTTCTATACATGACCTGAATGTTAGGACACACAGACAGGGTGTCCCATTAAGAAGTCACTGGGGAAAGCCCTTCCGATTGCTGCCCTAGTTGGGTGTCAGAAGATAGATGTAATCTTCTCTTCTCTTCTCTTCTCTTCTCTTCTCTTCTCTTCTCTTCTCTTCTCTTCTCTTCTCTTCTCTTCACCTCCATTCAGTCCTGTTCATAAGTTCTTGAATACAACTTACAAGGGAAACCCATAGCTATTTATTCAGAAACTGTTATGTCATTCAAATCAACAAAGCCCCAGTAGTCCATAATGCTAACCACAATACAACACACATGTTGTCAAGCCACATACAATTCCAGCCAGTTAGCAGAGTATGGGCTAATATTGCTTAGCAACAGTGATTCCTTGGAAAAATCTGGCACACAGGAAGTGATGCGTTTTATGTTTCCAGCAGCAGCAACAGTATAAGAACTGTGTAGTTAGCATGAGCAGTGATAGCCACCATGGATGAACAGACAAAGAAAAGAGCGCCGCCTACAGAAACTCATCAACAGAAAATCCAACGTCACAGTACTGGACACACTGTTTGATTGACAGGCGATCTCTGGGAAGAGCAGAGCAGAAACACCACAGCAATGAGTACCAAAGATGCCACCAAAATAAAAAAAAAAGTTTTGCAGATTACCACTGTAAGTAAAAATTGAATCAGTAGAACCTCAAAATTGTTCCAGATGTCTTAATTTGCCCAGTGATAGCCTAAATGTTGGAGAAGCAGGCTTTTGACTGGAATGTTTAGATAAACAGGCTGACTGGAGCAATCTGGGTGGGGCAGGCGAATAAGCAATGTTCTCCCATTACTCAGCAACTTCACTGCTTCCAAATACCCTTGAACGAGGCACTTAACTCCCAACTGCTCCAGTGGGGCTGCCAACAGCAGAAGATTGTGGTTGTGCTGGCCAGTTCCCAGGTGTATTTACAGTAACTGTGGGCTATTTGTATGAAGCTGTAAAAGAGCATATGCCCCCAGCAAACCTTAGATAAAGGTAATAAAAATGTAACTTAGTCACAAGGCTTTGGGGGAATGCTGTACATCATTTGTTTGTATAGACGGCCAGAGTAAGAACACACATGAATGGACAGGATGAGGCCAGCTTTTAGAAGATTCAAGAGTAAAGAACTGAAGATTTCACTTGGTACAAGCAAAAAATCAATTCTGACTCTGTTGCCAAACTTGCGGATAGTTGCCAAGGAAATTTTATTATTTTGTCAATATTTTCTCGACTTCAGTCCATGTACACACACTGATAAAACATTATCTCCTTGAACTCTCGAAATCTTGGCTTCGGTGCACTAGCGCATGGAAGGCAATGTTCAGTTTTTAGACACTGCATCACATCACATACCTGAGTGATAGCCTATTATCTGAGGTTAGCAGTGATTTTTACTTGATTATGGCCCTTCATATATCCTGAAAATAGGATATAGACCATTCAATAAAAAAGATGTCAACCAAGTCAAAAATAGAGTCTTTGACAAAGCAGCAATGACAGAATATTACCCAAAATGTTTTCTCAATTCAGATTCAGTAACTTTTGTCTATCCCATGCCTATCCAAATGCCTTAGTATATCTTTGTCTCAGATTAGTATATGATACTGGATTATAAAAACATAAAAGTGGTGCATATCAACAACAGTCTTTTTACTCACAGCTGCCGAACTTGAGAGGGCAGGCATGTGCGTCCATGGGGAAATCCTCCAGCTGCATGGGACATTCTGCTGATATGGTCAACCTAAGGAAAAACACAGACACAATACATCCATTTAACCATGTAACATATCCTGTGACCATAAAACGATCACGTAAGGAAAAGAAGTAGCCTAGAATAAGAGCTAAGGAGAGAGGTAGACAGGTTTTCTTTATTATTTTTAAGAGAGCAGTTAGACTGAGGAGAGATTATTACTTCCTTCTTTGCTTTTTGTAGATCAATTTGAGATAGGTTTCAAACAGTGCGGGTATTTCATCCCGGTCTGTCAGCCATCCCCTTCATAGGACAGCAAGTAAATTTACCAGGAAGGAGCGTTCATTGCTGATAATGTCATCTCTTAACAGTGTGATGATGATAACACAGTTTCATGGATATCACTTGCAAGTACAGTACAGTATTTCCCCCATTGAGAAAGACTGGCATTACAGTGATAATACTACCACCTGGTGGCTGTAGTGTCAATGTGTTTTTCTGTTCCTCCCTCCCTGGAAAACAGTCAAATCCCTCTGTGTATTTCTGCTTAAGAACCACCAATGTTTTTCTAAATGAAACCTTGGGACAAAGAACCATGCAAGTTCCTTTTTACTTTATTTTTATTTTTTCTTTCAACCGTCAATCGAGCTGATTGACGGTACTGCAAATCATTTGCAGTATGACTGTTGAACATCACCTGAAACCTCTGTTATCTAACTATGACTTGAACATAATTTGAATTGCTAAGATGATGGCATTTGAAAAGCTATTGTGGCTCGTATGAAAGGTTCAACTGGGCTCACAATGTAAAGATGGAGTGAATAAATCAGAATTAAGCAGACGAGAGAGTCCACCTCTAATCCCTGCATGTCAATCATTCACTCCAAATGAAACTCAATTCAAATCCAAGGCCAGGGGAATAAAATCTCAATGGTTTTACATATAAATATCATTTGAGCCGCCACGGATACAACTGATTTTTACCCCTGCAGTCTCCTGAACAGAAAACAAGAACTGCAAGATTAAGTAAATCAAGCATACACATCATCATTCTTCTTTTTTTTTTTTCCTTTTCATTTCAAACACATTCAGCTGTGTGCCCTAGATTTGATCAAATCCCTTTGGGTATTCTTGCTCCATACGAGATAATAAATAGCAATACAGTGATATGATGATGTGGATTCACTGAACTTAATGGGCTGGATGAAGGAAAATGAAGTGGAGCAGAAGCCAGCACACTAAAACATATTCGTAAAAATTGTATTAAACATTTCACTTCTATGCATTTTATCCATCTTTTAACCATCCAGACACATAAACAACCTCAAAGCTGAAAACATTAACTGCATGATGAAATAAATGATTGAGATGAGTGTTGTTGTTTTTTCAAATTATTTGAATTACAATGTATGTGACAACTATGTGGCAAAATCCCCTTGTGTCTTGTTTTTCATGCTCCAAAACCTCCCGCATGAATCCAAGCAATCTCCCAATCATATCATAAAAGTGAATGAAGCAGAATGAAGTGGGAAAACAGGCCACCTCTGCTCCCTAGAGATGACTGTTTTGGGGCTCAGGTTGCTTTCCACATCAGTGGGAGATTACCCAATTGCATTACCTTGCTTATTGTGTCTAAAACAGCTGAAGGATTTCGATCGGGTGTCTTGGAGGCTTGGAGATGGAAATTAGAGCATGGCTGTTGGCTATTACACCATGTTCCAATTATTCATGTGTCCTTGCACCATGAGCAGGGATGCCTGTAAAGACTGCTTTGAATTTTGGGTGCACTCCGATTTGTATGATTTGTACAGTTGTGCCAGAAACCTATAATCAATACCTTAAAATCCAGAATCTCTATTTTATATTGAAATTAGAATAATGTCCCAGAGTCAGTTCTATCAATGATAGTCTCCAAAAATCAACTTCTCAGGATCTCAGAAAATCAGTCTAAAAGCACATATACTTTTTTAAATCATACAACTGCTATGAAATAGGTTTCATGGGATGCCAGGTTATGAATTTTACCCAGGGCATGAAGAACCATGTAAATGTTCAAATGCAGGAAAAAAAAAAAAAAAAGGAAAAACACTGCGAAGAAGAACTGCGAAGGCACTGTCTTTACACATCAGCAGCAATTTGCACTGTAGGATATGGTAGTTTAAATAAGGAATTGTCATACATAATTCAAACTGACACAAATTGTCAGTATGGTAGAGTAACATGTCTGAATGCCACCAGTGTAATTCAGATCATAAAGTCAACACTAGGAACAAGAGTGAGAATGGCAACCCAACTGTATCTACTGATAATGGTATGTAATGCCCTGGCTCTGTGGTGATATAGGAGTTGCAAGCAGCTGATAACGCCATCTCTGAATCCCCTTTGTTGTAACCTATCTTGTGTCGGGCTATAATGGGCTGCCATCAAGTCCATGTGCATTAAGCCTGCACAGTGTTGTGAGACGGGACATGTTATGAATTATCCATGGAGACAAATGCATAGAGATTTGCTCTGTAAAACCAGCCGCTCTCTCCTAGCTAATGTTTTTCAAATGGGGTGACAGCGCAATCACATTGGGTTAGGAGAGAGGAAGAGGAGCTTTCAATGACACCCATAAATGGATGTGTGCATGCATAAAAGTGTGCATGTGTAATAGTAGTTATGTGTGTGCCATGCAAAAGTGCGTGCATGCCTGTGTGAATCACCCGACTGTTTTATGTGTACAGTAGAATTTACCACCTTTTTAACCAGAAATAAATACATATGGTGTAACCTCATAGTAGAAATCATAGTAAGTATGAACCAATGTAAGTTATATGAGGATATTGCCTTTTAAGTTAACCCCCCCCCCCCCATAATTAATGCTATAATAATGCTAAAATATAATAGATTTTTTGTTTATATTGGCGGTGTTTCCCTCATGATGATCACCAACTATAGGTCATAGTTTACCCACCTTTTTATTTACCACTACATCAATGGGTAAAGATACAAAACTGTAAAAAATTTAAAGAATGAAACTCTTTACAATGCTAACAGGCATAAAGAGAGACTGATAGTATTGGCTGGTGAGTTAGCTGTACCCTGCAAGTACCCAGATGGCCCGTGTGTGTGCGTGTGTGTGTGTGTGTGTGTGTGTGTGTGTGTCTATGCAGGAAGAAGTAGTGCTGTCTGTGGTTAAGCTCTGCTGGTAATGACAAGCACAGTACTGTAACAATCAGACGATTAAAAGCAACCTACTGCTGCTTCATTCCTACAGTGGCAGGGAATCTGATGCCATTTTTAGATTACGGCCACACAAGCACACACACACACACTCTCTCTCTCACACACGTGCACACACACACACAAACACACACAAACACGTCTTAATAGATGTGCATTCATGCATTCAAATATATATACAAAGCACACAAATATGCACAGATGCAGATGCGCACACACACATACACACACACACACACACACACACAATCCTCTACTTCTTATGCCCCCGGGGTTCAAAGTTCAGCGTCGCTGCTACTGATTAGTGCGGAAAACACGCTCAACATCCACAATGCGTGTGTGCGCACGTGTACGTGAACGTGAACGAGCGCGTGAACTTTTGCGTACGCTCGCTCTTTAGCGTGTGCATATGTTTGCCTCTGTATACCTACGTGTTTAATGCGCGTGTGTGTGGGGGGGGGTGCGCGCGTGAGAACGAGGCTGCTTCTCTGGATGTGTGTGTGTAGAGAGTAGAGTCAGGACGGTTCCATATGGATAATCTTATCTTCCATCCAGCATTATGCTCCCTGTGGGTGGCATTGATATCAGATAGAGTGCTCTCATCCGTGATACAGTCACTCTAAGTCCTGCAGCTACAGTAACTCCTAAGGATAAATACTAAGCACAGAATTATTCTAATTCTCCGGTCCAAAGGTCACGGTAAGTCCTTGTGGTTACAGTAGCGTTCCATTAAACGAGATAACAAAAGCCACGGTTTTGCTGTTGCAGAATTATTTCGATGGCTCCCGTGATAATTTAAGATAATTTAAGATAAGAGGCTGGGAAGACGTCTCCTTTTTCTCATGAAATAACAACTAATAAAACAGTTTGCCTCCTTTTTATTTGTAAGCTTTAATTGTTTTTTTCTATCTGCACTACCAGTCAAAAGTTTGGACACACACATTTTTCTTTATTTTTACTATTTTCACATTTTAGAATAATACTAAAGATATCAAAACTATGAAATAACACATATGGAATTATGCAGTGACCAAAAAAGTGTTAAACAAATCAAAACTATCTTATATTTTAGATTCTTTAAAGTAGCCGCCCTTTGCCTTGATGGAAAGGCAAAGGCTTTGGAAAGAAATTCATACATAGGATCAACTTCACTATTTATATTTGTCTAAGAAACAAATTTGAAGCATTTAAGCACAAGCCTTTAGATCAAAATGGCTTTAAGATCATGAAAAACATAGTACATTCAATCAGGTGTGTCCAAACTTTTGACTGGTAGTGTAGATACTGGTGGTTTTGTGTATAGCGATCACCAACCGGAGTTCATAGTTGTCCCACTTTTTTTATTTACCACTTCATCACTGCCAAAAACTATAGTTCACAATGGGGTTGCTTTTCATAATGGATGATCTCCCCCTGCAGTTCTTCTCAAAACCCCACTGGTCCATTTAAAGAGACATCTCACTTTGGTATGTACATTCTTTCATGCACATGCCTTATTATGAGTTCATGAGAAAAAATAAAAACATAATGAAAAGGAAAAAGAAATAGTTGCACTTTTGAATATTTCCCACGCTTTTAATATGCACTATCAGGACTGAATCACCACATCATTTCCCCTATAAACCTCTGCAACTCAAAATGACTAGTAACCATGAATGGCCACTGGGTGACACTGTTTTGCTGTGGTCCTGACTGACATCCTGAAGGTTTTCTACTGTAATGTATTTCTCTGTGTTTTATGTTGGCCTGCCTGGGTGTTTGCAGCTGTGCCTTGGTTGCCATTGTAAAATTAAATTCTCAAACTTGATTTAAACCTGCCTCCTGTCTTCTCAAAACATGTTGGAGGAGGTAGGAATGGGGAGAATTTTTGATTCCCTTAAGACTTTTGAGACTCAATAGTGGCACGGCAATACTGAACCTTGAATTCAGGTGTTGTGCAGACAGGGAAGCATTCAAAAGCTACTATAGTATGCTGTTCTGTGACTAGCAACTTAGCTGAAATTATATGAAATGTCAAACCATGCTTGGCAGATATCAATTTCAACTTTTCGAGAGTTCTATTCCAAAACCACTTTGGAAAAACAATCATTACCTAAACCTCATTATGCAATACCTCTAAAATGTAGAGAATCCAGACAGAAAATGTGTTGTGATGTTGACACTTATCATCCTTTAAGAGGCACCGTCATTTGTTTTCATTTATTTGCTGTCCATCATTTTGTGGGAGTGGGTGTCGCTTTTATCAAATGGATGAATAAAACTCTCCATGTGCATGACTCATCGCACTGGAGAGACGTTGAGCCTACCTCATGGTATAAAGCAGGGTGCCGTCGTCCTTCAGCCTCAGCAGCTTGTTGGGTGTGGTCATGTTGTGGGCGATGGACTTCTTGCCGTTGAGGAAGAAGGTATCGGGGGTCCAGATGTTGCTGGCCAGCAGGTTGTTTAGCGGCAGCATCTCCATGGGCCCTTTGAAATGCAGACGCTCGTCCTTCCAGCTCTGACGGAAGAACACGTCAATGGTATATTCCTGAGGCAGACAGAAAGGGAAAGAGGTAGACTGGGTTTAACGTGTTGCTTTAATAGGATACACAGTAACTATGGCAAGGGAAACAGGTTTTATTAAGTAATTTGACTTGTATGTTCTCTGTAGTACCTAATAAGGACCAACTGTAACCTATTATGTACATGTAATAGCCAAACATGAGTGCTTGCTATGATCGTTTTCTATGCCTATATAAACCCACTCAAATTGCATACATTGATTTAACTGCGATGTAGAAATCCATCATATACTCACTGCCGTATGAAATATCAACTAGCTTCAAGCTGAGAAAAATAAATGAGCAAGAGCACAGATGCACATACTGTATCCCCTAGAATAATGACGCTGTTAGCAGGCTGACATATAAGCTTTTATGAACCACAAAGCCATTCGAGCTCCATGCCACATTTCATTAATCCGTCATGTGCCCTTGTCAATACCTTTCTCGAGTCAATTATAAGCAAGTGGTAGGTTTGGTCATTGCTGTGTCAAAGTGTGCCAAGATATGGCAGGGCATAATATAGGATTTAATGAAAGAGGAGATTTAATGCCTTTCCCTATCCAGGTGGAACCTTATAGTTCATAAGGCGATGAATTAATAAGGGGATGAATCATTTGGAACAAATGGGAATGGGCCAGCCACATTGCATTAAACCTCCAATGTTTAAAGCACACTAAGTCGTCTACATTCATTTCGTCTCGGTCACTAATACCTGCCCCAACTTCACCCATCTCCAAAGACACATTTGGGGCGTCTAGGGTACATCCAGGTTACAGCTAACTCAGTCTCTCTTAATGTCTGTTAACGTCACAATGTTATTAATGGAATGTCAGTAAATGTTTAGATGCAGACAATCTAAAAATACCTAGGCGAGTGTGAACAAGAGTGTATCCTGCTGGTGTGTTTGCCCAGCTTAACCCGCCTCCCTCTCTGTGTGTCTATGGTGTTTGTGGCTGATGGACTCACCATCTCCGTGTCAGAAACCGGGCCGAAGCTTGTGACAAAAATATCCGTCTTGATCTCTGTGACATTCTCTGTTGAGAGAGCAGAGTTGAGGATGGTTGAGGCATGAGGAGAAAAGGCATGAGAGAAAAGGCAATAAATAGCATTACAATTACTGACAATGGTCAGATTTAAAGATTAAACATGGAATATCGGCACAAAATATCAGCATCTTCAATACAAAAACACTGGTATCGATATCAGCCTTCCAAAACCCACATCTGTTGAACGCTGTTTTCAACTGCAGCTCACTCAGTATTCATATAAATCCACACAGTTCCAGGATTTCTTTTACAATGCATTGCTTCTGAGGATGATGTGAAAGGTGGGACAATACATTTCTGCCATTTGCTCCGATGCATCCAATCACTGCTGTGCATATAAATTTGATCCTGGCGAGCCCGAGTTGGTTGTGCTGTGGAGAGCGGGTTGTTGAATGCCGAATGAAGGCCTGAATGTTTTTCTGGTATGTATTTATAGGCCTCTTGTCAAGGGTAGCAACGGTTACCAGGACGTGAGAGCAGGCTTTTGCCATGACACATCAGGCATTCAGTATGAAAAAGCCCTGCTTGTTCTCATTATGGGGCAAGTACATTGAAAACGAAGTGAAATGAGGAGGCTAATGTCATGGGTCCAAAACAAAGAGCCGGCGTCAAGTCATTGGAATAGATGGAGTAAGTGCCACAGCATTAGAGAAGGGGAGATGGAGAAGAAAGAGAAGCGAGAGAGGGTGAGGGATGAAGAAAAGAAAAATGAAAGGCATTCCTTTCAATAGCATCTCTTATAGGGAAAAAAAAATCTCCATCTCTGAATAGCAATCTGTGGGCTCTCAAGGTTATCTCCCGTTGCCGGGGTGAAGAGTGTGAAGAAAATACCACAGTATATTGAATTCAGGCTGTGTTGGAGATGGCTTGATTGATCTACTCTTTCTACCATGGCGGCATACAAGAAAAGGCCGTATTCACGAAGCGCGCAGTGGCTCCGAATGAAACGCGGCATCTGACAACAACACGTGTGCGTTCACCCCAGCTGACATGTGGGAGTAAATTCCACATCTGCTCGCGCCGTTTTCTACCCCTGTATCTGTCAGTCTGTCAGCGTCTCCCATGAATCAGTGCGTGAAATTGCGGCAGGAACGCGGGCTTCCCACAGTAGTGCAGCGCGTCCGGGTTAGGAGGGTTAGGCTAGCATGCTGGGAGGCTCCAATGTGGCATTATGATATTAGAATGTGAGATCACTGTCTTGTACTTTTAAATTAGAGGGCTCTGAATGCTGCATTTACAATGCTAAAATGGTAGATTAGAATAAAAACATATGAAATTCTCATATTTGAAAGTTTCAGTGTAGAATGCTAGAAATTGAGCTATTATACTGCTGGAATAGCAGATTAGAAGTTAGAATACATCCACCAGATTACTCAAAGTGAGTACCATAATCCGATTGTTCAAGTTATTCTCATTAGCCTTATCCTTGTCACATCATCTTAAACGGTTCACTGTCATTTCCCATTCAATCTGATCACGGGCCAGGTTCCCCAGCCCCGGCTAACCTCCCAGGCCGGGCCGCAGCCTGTTGTCGTAACCGTCGAGCAGCCCGTCCAGGATCCTGGTGAAAACTGTGCTGTTGTCGTTGCAGGCCGCCTCCTTCTGAGCCTCCGAGGTGGACTGGCAGAGACTGGGAGAGGAGAGGAGGAGGGGGGAGAGGAGAGGAGGAGGGGGAGAGGAGAGCTCAGTGGTTAACAGCAATGGATGACTATGAGGAGAAACGACAGTAGACCAGCCTGTGGTTAGGATGTCAAAATGACATGCTTGTTGTGATTAATTAGCTCCCTGCATTAATGACATGGCTGTTGTGATTAATTATTGAAAGCAAGTACTGATTATAACTACCAGTAGACATAATTAAAGCTGTGATATGCGATCCAAATATAAATAAATGGGTAGCCCTGCCAGATGTGGCATGAAGCAAGACATACAATGCAGTCTCTCAGGCTGCAAGAAAATGAGGAAAAATGGCTATTGTCTTTTTTGAATATATTATCTTGATGGCACTTCTGCTAATTTGGATAAAACAGAGTATAGACTGACAGAGGAAAGAGATAAAGGTTATAGGCCGGATTTGAACATGTGACATTGCCAGAACGTGGTGTGAGCTGTACGGAAATGAGAATGGGTTATTCCAGTGATTTACTGACAACAGTGCCAAGGATTTTTTTTTCCTTTCTTTCGTTTTAGTGCAGGACAGCCACTTAAAGCATTACTGTACCAGACCGCTACTTGGATATGTGATCAATCACAGAGAGAAGGTCGAGCTGGCAGCGGTCCCGAACAAAAATATACCTGAGTTCAACTCCAACATAGGATATCCAGCTTATGGAATTGATTTTCCCAGCAATTGGGACAATCAATCACCCACTCTGACAACATGATTGCTGTCATGAAAATTAAACTCATTGAACATTATTAAGGCATTGGCAATTTTAAGATCCTTGCTTTCACAATAAGAGTAAAATTTAGAGAATACCTGTATAATCACAGCATATTTTTTTCAACAATTGAGCAATGAACTTTAAGTAGCTTTATTTAGTGGGTAAACAGAATCATGGAATGGAACTTTTCATTTGTTTCTATTACTTTAGAGAGGGAATTTTGTAATCACAAAGGCCTTCAGTGTTCAAAATGTATTCACCAACTGTTTTATGCATGTTTGGCTGACAATAAAAGACCTACCTATCTTGGCATCCACACAGGGCCAGGAGAGAGAGGACGAGCCATGCCATGACTGAAACGCTGCTCACTTTGTTGTTTAGAGCTATAACACACACAGAGACACAGACACACACGCACACACACACACACACACACACACACACACACACACACACACACACACACACACACACACAAAACAAAAACAACAAAAATTGCACCACTGCCAGAAACTATCATCACCATCATAAAGACATTCTCATCATCATCGTCATCATTTTCTCCCCCACCATAGCCGCCACAGATGTTGTTCAACCAACCTTTACCTGACAAGCACAATGAACCAGGGGGGCTAGTAAGGCCAGTAAGCCTTCCCCAACTCGCACAAAGAAACTCTTTACCCCGCTGCATACAGAGGCAGCCCATTACAGGAATCGCTAAATCAAGCGGCGGGACAATCTCTGCTCAATGAGGCTTTCGATCTGCAACTCTGTGACATCCAAATCTCCAAATCTCCAAGTCTCTCCTGGATCAATACTGGGTGTTTTGCATCTCGCCCCACAGCCCCCTATGCATTAAAAAAACAAACAGTTCCTGCAACATCGTCCCTATTGTGTAAAGCTTCCACTGCGTATGAATTCGCATCCAGCGCATAGGCATTGCCATTCAGCCGGGCTGTACCCCCCCCCCTTTTCCCCCTCTCTCTCTCTCAAAAATGAGAAAAAACAGTATCTCATCCCTATCTCTCTCTATGTCTTATTTGAAAAAAGGCTAGTGAGAAAAGAGGGCTTTACCTGAATGCAGATCCATCATCATGAGGGGATTTTTTTTGTGTTGTTTCTCCAAACAGCAGCGGGGGGTCGGTATAGGTGGTGGTGATATTGGAGGATCACGCGTAGCCTATCAATAACCTAATCCCGCGGTGGTCGGTTCTCTCTCTCCCCTCCTTCCTTCAGCTTCTCCACCATGAGCTGATCCGGTGTTGTTCTCTCTCTCTTTCTCTCTCTCTCTCTCTCCGTCGGGCTAGTGCGCCTCAGTGGTTCCCCATCAGGCGGTGTTGTAGTCTGGTCTGGTCTTGTCCTTTATCGGCTGTACACCGCGTCTCCCTCTCGCCTCGTCTCGCTCTCTCCAGAGGTGCTGAGCGGCCGCTGGCGCCTCGCTCGTGTCAGCCAGCCTGTGAGATGGGAGCGGAGGCTGGGCTCGCTCCACATTTTTCCAGTCCGCTGTCTGCCGTCTCTTCCCGCACGCCTACTGCCGGGGTGCAAGAGAATGAAGTGCGGCAACGGCGGCTAATAATTTTATAATGGGTTCTCCCCCATTGGCGGGTTGGGGAGGAGGGAGGAGAAGGAGGAAGGAGGAGGCGCAGGAACAATGCAAAACCGCTGCCCCGAAATGTGTTTGTGTGTGTGTGTGGAGGGGAGGGGAGGGTATAGAAATGACGACTAATACCTAAGAAATATATAGACTATCTACATTATCCTACTGCAATAAAATGTGAAATTGTGTTGATCCCCGTAGGGAAACAATCTGCCCCCCCTCCACAGGAAGGTCAGAGGTCAGGCTCAGCAGGGAGGGAGGAGGGGTCTCTTTAACCCCTAAGTAGCCCCCACCCCTCCAAAAAAAAAAACTACAGTAGGCTAGTAAGGATGGACAAGCCGTTGACTCCGAGTCTTCATATTCTGTTCAACTTCCAAAAAGCCTCAACAGTTAGCAGTGATGTGAAGCCAAAATCAGTGTTGGACTGCTCTTATTTAGGTTATTCAATTCAATATGTTTTCTTACGTCGAGACTGTTGGGATCTGCTTATTTTTGAAATAACGGACAAATCAGCGGGCGTTCGCAACAAGCAACTTCTCCTCAATAAAGTCTCAATAAAAAAAGTCGTTTTTTATCCTGACGATTGCCATAAGAGGGTACCCGAGTTCCACGTTTCGTCGACGGTAATTAGTGTCTGACTTAACCTCGCTCTCTTTCCCTTTCTTGAATCCCTCTGAAACGTAATCAGTGGTTCGGCTGTAGGAGAGGCGGGCGGCGTCAGTCTGTCCCGGTCTGTCCCCTTTAGACCGGGAGCAGATTTCAGCACCACGCTGGTGTGGACAGCTCCCGCAGAGTGTTGACCAATTGGACAAGTGTCAGTGACAGAGAGGGAGGTGTGTGCGTGTGTGTGTGAGAGAGACTCCCAGAGGACGAGGAAATCGACTGTTTCAATATTTGCCCTGTAGGCTATGGACTGTTTCTGATTGCCTACAGCAGGCTACAAAAAATGTGTGGAAAAAAAGAAGTTGCAGGCCAGAGAAAATGATTAAATTGTCTCACATGATAAATCAGAGAGGGTGAATCCAGTAAAACTCAATTTAACCGACTTTCTATTTACAGAAATATATTTTACCCAGTTTTTTGGGGGCTGATACAATTTTAGAATGTAAATATATAGTTTACATCATAGTAAGTCGTCCCAAATTGATGTAAAGTGTATGAGGAAAGGGTCTTTTAAGGGAAGAAAACGTGCTTTTCCGACAATATAATTGATTTTTGTTTATGTTGGTGGTTGTAATGCTTTATGGTGATTACCAAATGGAGGTCATGGTTTACCTACCGTTTAATTGAGTTTCACATCGCTGTTTTTATAGATGTTGGATAGGCTAAAAGCCGTTTCATAACTAGAACGCATGAACAATATGAAAATTGCATGTTTGTCATTCATGATTTCGCCTCCCTTGTCTTTCAGGAACGCTGTGGACGGAAACAAGAAGTTGTTCGCTATCTATGACACGAGGTAGGCCACCTTACATCAACACCACACACACACACACGCACACGCACGCACACACACGCACACACACACACACACACACACACACACACACACACACACACACACACACACACACACACAAGCGCGCGTTTATTTATTAACGGGGTTGCCCAATAGCCATTACAATATGCCGAGAGGCGCGCGCGCGCACATTTATCAACGGGATTTCCAATATCCACTTCGATATTTCGAGACCCACAAACTGAATAATTTATGGTAGAAACTCTAAATTTCAGATGAGGAAAAAAAAGTCATAATAGATGATTAGCGGGCTAATCAATCACAACCATCGATTAGTAGGACTGATAAATTGTGCAGCCCTGTCCCTTCCCTTGATATTGTTCGGGTCCCGCCATTTTTATGGGAAACACAGGGGAAGGGGATTGGCGCAGATGGTGTGAGGAACACTGCAAAAAATGTCCATCTTAACAAGCCACTTAGTCCAGTATTGAGTCTTAGAATCGTATATTTCTTAAAGCAAATGGGGAAAAAAAACCCAAATGGGATAAGAAAATTAAGGAATTTTCTACAGTATCTTGAAGCAAGCCAGAATAAGGAAAACACTCCAGTTGTGCCAATACAATTACTTATTTAAGAAAATTCTTGAAATAAGATGATATGCACTGGAAACAAGTGAAATTATCTCACCTCATTGGCTGATTTTTAAAAATTGTTGTAAGAAAAAATAAGATTTTAACACTCAAATACCTAAATTATATATTTGAAATTAGCCAGAACATTCCACTAGTACCAAAATAAAATAAAGCATTTAATTCAAGAACATTCCTGCAACAAGTCGATTTGCACTGTAAACAAGTGGGATTATCTCACCCCCTAATGGCAGATTTATTCCCACATTAACCAAAAAAATAAACTGTAACTCCAGCCTCAGCAGCAGACTGAACCGACTGGCTCCAGGTGGATATTTTTTGCAGTGCGCAAGTGTGAGGCTTCGTCTCTCATTTGAACAAGCTGAGTGCCTTCACCGCCACCAGCATCCCTCGTACACCCTCCTCATCAATATGCGTTTCAGCTCCTGAATGTAAGAGCCCTTCTTGCACAGTCAGAGAGAGCAAAAGAAAATCAGAGCCAGTATTCATTACCGGGAGGTGATGACAACCCATATTTCACAGCTGACTTGATCCCCCCCAACCTGGGGACTTTTCTCAGCCGACTTTCTCCTTTCGCTGGTCAATGGATTTACTCTGATTGCTAAGCCGTCCGGATCGTCTTGATTGTTGAGGCTTTTTTGTGTGTGTTGTTGTTGTTGTAAACAACGAAGGCAAAAAAAAAAAAAAAAAAAGAAGAAGAAGGGGGGATGTTGGTTTTGCAAAGAGCTCGTCAATTTCGTGTCTTTTCGGCACTGGTTGTCGGTTCAATTGTCTGTTGCGCGAAAAGGTGAGTCCTGTTTTTTTGTTGTTGTTGCTCTTTTTCGAAAAGCCAAGGTTATTGTCCGCGCGGACGAATACGGGAGACAAGGTGATTTTTTTTGTTGTTGTTATTGTCATTTCAGCGTCAACGAACCGGGGAACATGTCGTTTGTGAAAGAGACGGTGGATAAACTACTGAAGGGATACGATATTCGACTAAGGCCGGACTTTGGAGGTATGTGTGCCGTATTTACCCCCATTAATTCTCCCTCGCGCCATAGGCAGCTTTATTTTTGGCGCCATTCATTGTGTTGTGGTCAGGTGCAGAGGTGTAGGCCTATACATATTCTGCTGTTTAACCTCTTCCAGGCGCCCCGGTTGCTGTTGGAATGAGCATAGATGTGGCGAGCATAGACATGGTGTCAGAAGTCAACATGGTGAGTGAACTTACAACACCGAAATGATGTGTTTCTGTGTTTACTCGACCGCATAATGCATGCAGTCATGCTGCACACACACCTACACACACACACACACACACACACACACACACACACACACACACACACACACACACACTCAGTCTCTCTCTCTCTCTCTCTCTCTCTCTCTCTCTCTCTCTCTCTCTCTCTCTCTCTCTCCCTCCCTCTATCTGTCTGCCTTTAAATTCAGTGCTGATATCAGAAATTAGTATTGGCACCAGTGCACATAACCCCTAATATTCCTTTGGCGTACTGGGAAGTGCTGATGTAAATTCAGTTTTGCCTTTCAGGCCATTAAATGAGATAGTGAGATGGATGATAGGAGCTGGGCTGGGTTTCCTGTAAGCATCTAAGCAATAAATCCATCTTTATCCCATAGACTTACAGTACAATGTTACCTTACATGCATAGGAATCTCAGTCTGGGTATAAAAAATAATAAAACAAATACCAGTTCATGTTCCCAACTGTGCTGGTCTTAAGTCAGATGCATCCACTGACTAACGGCTACAAAAGCATGGATGAATGCTACAACACTATTTAGACAGTCCACATAAAATGCATACTTTACATACAGATTGCAAAACATGTAATGTGATAAAACCTGTCACAAACTTACGAGAGGTTAAAAGGTCTTAGACAACTTATTAACACCAAGGCTGACCCTCCAAATTAGCTGACTCTCTAGCCTAAGTAATAATGCAACGAAGACCATTTTAAATCTTATTATCCCGTTGAAATCGGTAGCCTGAATCCAGCCTGAAGTCATTTTAGTTTTCACTTCATTCTGCTTGTTAACCTTGTGAGCCGTGGCTGTGCGGGGGGTGTCCTCCCAGGAGGCTGTTGGAGGGTACAGCTATCGAGAACTCAGATTGGATTTGCTAATTTGTGAGCTGGATGCTGTCTGCCTGTGTTGACATGAGTAAAGTAACTTGAGGCTATTATAATAGGGCAGGAACAAGGCAGAATCTAGGCTGAACATTGAAATATCACTGGTCCAGCCTGCGATGAATTCACAAATGCAGACCCAAATAAAGCCGTGCCTCTGCCAGGAATCGCAAAATTGAAATGGTCATGTGCTTCACAAGCTGTTGTGAGTGAGTGAGAAATCGAGAATGCAAATGCTCTGCAAAATTAGCCTCAGTTAGACTCATATTCAGTGTTGCAATCTTATAAAATTGTATAGTTTTCTTAAAAATGTGACAAATTCTGCCATTTAGGTGAGATAATTCCTCTTGTTTCCAATGCAGTTTCACTTTTAGGAATTTTCTAGAAACAAGGCAAAATAAGGCGGATCATTTTACTACTGTGAAGAAAATGACACTTTTTTTCACTTGTTTTAAGAAAAATAAGATTTTAAGACTCAGCACCAGATTGAATGACTTGTGCAGTGTAATGTGGCTTGATCCAGACTGTGAAACCCAGGCCACATTCAGAGATTCCAGATCAACACCTCTTACAAGTTTCATGGGCAATTGCCTCTGTAGATTCAACCATTATAACTGTATCAGAGATGACGGCTGGTGAACCCATGTGGTTTTACCACGGTGCAGTCGCCATAGCACTGTGGTCACAGGAGTCAAATTCAGGTCAGTCAGGAACACTTCAGTCCTCTAGCTGCACGCTATCAAACTTTATCACAGTGTGCAGAAAATCATTTTCTACAAATCATGTCTGTCCTTTATTGAGCAGTATCTACTTTAAAGGGGGGATAGGTACGATTTTTCCTGTCCCTGTCCCCCCAAAAAATACCATAATATTGTCTGAGGGCAGGAGGATTGATAGGGGTATTGATCCATACCAGTGACTCAACCATTTCTTCACCAGATGCTGAGGTTTCAGAGTTTGAAAACTCCCTTTCCGGCCCTTACTCTGTTTTGGAACAAATAGGCTACTCCCCACCCATGGGAGATTCAAGACACTTCTGTCAATAACAGGCCATCATAGCTCAAGGTTTGGGGGCTGTGCCAGAGACTTCCCACTGTTCACTAGCGATTGATAAAGGTCATAGATAAATTAGTGGTCCTTAAATGAAATGAAGTAAAGGTTGTATTAATGTGAACATTTTACTTTAACTACAAATCTTCCGATCTTAGCTGCAAATGATCTTAGCTCCCATAATCCTCTTCTTGTATATTCTTCTTCTTTCCAGGGAGCCTAACATGACTGTAGTCTCCATGGAAGAGATGAAGGCAGCTGATCAACTAGGGAGCCAGAGAGCTGAGATGATATTCAAATGAACTGATAATTAATTAGGTCTATACCTCATTGCCACAAATGCGCAGTGGGACTGTACAGAATCTGTACTTGTTAGATGGACAATTTCTAGGTGTTGAAACCAAAACAAGACTGGTCAAGTTGTTAATATTTTTTCCATTAATGTTGCATTTGGTGCATTTTATCCAAAGCTTGGTACAGTACTGTGGAGGGCCTGCATTTTTAGCATGGGGGGCTCCAGTGGTAGCCTGGTAAGACCATCCTGATCACGTGACCTCACATTCTGTTTCGCTCCACGGATCAGTCTGGACTTCTAGCCGCCCACATCGATTTCCTGAAATTACAATGTAACCAATCAGGGCCAATCAGGGACTGCATCGTAGTTGATGATGTAATCGGGCCAATCAGGGACTGCGTCGTAGTTGATGACGTGAAATACAGGCCGCCGCTGGCAAAACAGTAATGGCGTCTTCCGAAGCAACGAGCGGTAACGTTAACGTTAGTAGAGTAAACACAGCCATAAGTGCAGTTATTGCAGAAATAGACTCAATAACAACAATTAAACAAGAACAAGAGTATGTACTAGCAGAGTTTCTCGGCGGAAAAGACGTTTTCGCCGTTCTTCCGAGTGGATTTGAATTTGGATTCGCTGATTGGCTGAAGGAGTTTGTCTGTCAAGGCAAGTACTCCCGCCCACTGAAATCGATGTGGGCGGCTGGAAGTCCAGACTGATCCGTGGAGCGAAACAGAATGTGAGGTCACGTGATCAGGATGGTCTTACCAGGCTACTCCATTGGGAAATGAATAATGAATCCCCTAGTCCCGATAGTGATAGTGATGCTTTACCCATTGAACTACACTAAACGACATAGCCCCGATACATGCCGTTTTCTCTCTCTCTCCCTTTCGTGAAAAAGACTCTCTCCAAATCGTTAGGGTCCACTCCTCATTTCAGCATGCATTTCAATAAAATGTCAACTTTTAAACCAGTTCACAAGCCTCGTGGAAGAACACAAAGGCATGATTGGCAAACCAGTTTTAAAAATTGACGCTTTCCTGAACCAAGTGCTGCTTGCTGCCCTGAAATGAGCAGGGACCCTACTGAGTATGTTCTATGAGGTATATAACTTTGCCGACAAAGAGGGCACCATTAAACTGCCAGATTTCAGGTTGAGTGAATGGCACATGGCTAAGAAGAACAGAACCAACACTGTATAGCTGACATATAACACTCTAGAATAGAAAGTTCCTGAGCAAGCAAGCAAAGGTCCTTCTTCCTGATATAGTTTTACTGTGTGTGTATATGTGTGTGAGATGTAGGTTTTTTGCTACTGTCTGATCCAAAATGTTCTCCCAGGTTTTGAGAAACCAAGAGAAAAATGAAGTTAAGAAAAGGGTCCGTTTTTGGGGGTCAGGGGTGAGGTTTAGGGTTAG
This sequence comes from Centroberyx gerrardi, assembly GCF_048128805.1. Classification (NCBI taxonomy): domain Eukaryota; kingdom Metazoa; phylum Chordata; class Actinopteri; order Beryciformes; family Berycidae; genus Centroberyx; species Centroberyx gerrardi. Next base: position 13,906,687 of record NC_136017.1, on the reverse strand, counting down.
AGAGCGTTAAAGGTTAACCAAGTTACAGTCAAGTTAGTACAAAGAGTTAAGGTTAAGCATTGAATGGTGAAGGTTAAGGTTGGGACAAGGGAATAGCAAATGAAAGTCAATAGAATGTCCTCACAATTATAACAAGACAATGAGTGTGCGTGCGTGTACATGCGCACATCCATGTATGAGCGAGAAAGTAAGAGGACAATCAACAGATCAAGAGATTGAGAAATAAAGGGGAGAAGAGAGCGAGGTGGCCTATCAGATCTAAAGATTTATTGAGCAGCCGGGCGAAACAGAATGGAGGAGAAGGAAAAAGAATGCGAGTGATCGAACGTCCGGGTAGGAAGAAAGAAAGAGAAAGGAGAGGGGGGGAAACCCGATCGAAATATTCACCTCAGAGCTCGTGAGACGGCGAGACACCGGGAGAATACTTAGCATCTGGCTCGTCCGCGAATCCACCTGGCGGGGGGCAGGTCGTAAGTACATGTAAATCCGTCGCCGCTATGCTGACGCCTTCCGTGGCGAAACGCCGCGCGAAAGCTCCTACGCCAGCAGATGCCGAGGCGTCTGCGGAAGACATGTTAATTACCTCCGAGGCTCGTCTGGGGCTCGCCGGGACCTTCGGCCGAGGAAAAACACGTACCAGGACGAGATCAGAGCGAGGCGAAGTAGATTATGTGTGCATGGAACCGGCGCTTTAGCAATCACACAGAATCCAAGTGTCCCCAAAAGAGTAGATAACCTGGAAAGTGGTCACTTGTGAGTGCTATTATCCAATGCTAATTAGGGAAGAGGTTATTTTTTGTTATATTTTTAGGGATAAGTGTTGGATTGACAGTTAAGGTTACGCATGTGGTGGCAAAGGCTGAGGTTAAGGGGAAGATGTGTCAGTAGATTGTCCAACAACAGAACATACCACAACTTGATTCTGTGTTTGTGTATCTGCATTTGAAATCATACAAAATACTGCAGGTGAAGAAAGTTGAGGTGCAAAATAAAGCGTGGGTGCCTTCTTTGTCCTCTAGACCTTCTCTAGGCATCTTACAGAAATGGATAAACAGGCTTTTCTCTCTGTTTCCGCGAGTCAAGGCCTTCCCACCTTTTATCTGCGGCGCGTATAATTCATCATAACTTCAGCAAATTAAACGACTGCACACCGTAGGTAGAGTCCCTCACATCCAGACATGGTCAGAGTCTGCACTGTGAATAGTTGCAGTAACAGGCTGAGCAAGCTAGTCATCCGTACGCCCACGGCTGCGTGTGGGTGTCAAAGAGAAAAAAAAAATTCTGTCATTATGGAGAGGTGAAAAGATCTCTCCCGCTCTCTTTCTCCAAATGTTCCCGCTATCTGTTGTTGTTGATGTTTTTTTTTTTCCCTTCATTTTTACAGTGGCTCCCGAAACATATCTGTGCACCATCACCACAACAAACTCGTGTTTGAAATGGCAGGTTAAAATTAGGTGCGCTCCATTTAGTTTCCCTCGACTCGGTTCTTTTCATTTCTCGGGTGATTCAAGTGCAAGCGGTGCTACTGAACAGTGTGTGCATCTAGAATTGGGCTGATGACATTATTTTTTTATTTTTTTAGATGTTAAGGCTAATTTAGTATCAGAAATCATTTAAAGTACACAGTTCTCAGCCTGGTGTGACCCTGAATGTGTCGCAATCACCAAGGTAACCACATCCATATGCTTTCCCACATGAAATAAATCTCGGGATCAGATGTTGCCGATGTACTAACTATATCATCCTAATTATCTTATATAGGTCTCCCGGCTATGAAAAAAGAGCATATCTCTTCTCTGTGCTGTGAGTGTGGCTGAATATACCCCCATATCTTTTATCCGGCATCCGGCTTCCTGCCTGATGGAATGTAATTGGCCCCAGGAGAGAGCATGCTGTAGGATGAAGTGATGATCACCAAGATTTAGAATAAGCAGAGCGGGCGCTTCCTGGTTTACGGTGCCAGTCGAGTACCCACTGAAAGGAGATTTGAGTGGGAATGCCCGTTCTACTGGTTCTAACTCTACGGTTCTGCTTTTATCGCTCTTCATGGTAATAGCTTTGTGCTGCGTTGTGTACACCTTTAAGACACTGTGTGTATTGGCCTGGGGAATCTAAAATTGACAGGCGCCGGCCTCATTTCCTTTCTCAGTCCCACTCAAGCAACTGTTATTATCAGTGATGTAGTGGCAAATAAAAAAGGCGGGTTAACTATGAACTCTGGTTGGTGATCACCTTAGGCCAAACAACTAGCAAGTGAAAATATACTGTGTAAATATCATTCTATATTTTTTATTCTAATTACTATAATGTACTAAAAAAATGATATCAGGTTAAAAATGTGGGTGAACACCCCTCCACAAATGAAAAAAGTGGGTAAATTGAGGTTAAGTTGGTTTACCCTTCACTACAACCTTAGTTATGAAACAGATTTTAGGATTAAAAGGGTCAGGAAAATATAAGCATCATATATTGAGGTTAATAGTGAGAATCAGATAGTTTGATATGCTTCTTCTGGCTTTAGAATAGCTCAAAAAATTTTGTTCCAGACGTATTGAATCAAGTGCAACATTTTTAGTGGGTACTGTATTTTACCAGTTTAAAGGCGTTTTCCAAGGCTTGACTGAATGGGACAATGTCTATTTCTTGATTTGTTTGGACACTACATTGCGTCACTGAGTGAATCAGCAAATAAGCATCTATTTTTTCTTTGGCGTCCTGGGCCGGGTGATACCTGGTCATTGTTCCCTCGGGCGCCTGCTAAACAAAAGACCTCTGAAACCTGTTTCGCCCTTCCAACCCTGCCTTCTGTAACTGCTTCTGTTATTTCAGTGTATGACACACATTTGGGGCCTCATTTAAAAAAGGGTGTTATGCACAAAGTTTGTACTTGCCCAAAGCCCAAATCCAATCCAAAAATAGTGCCAATTGCTGCAAAAATTAGCCGGTTACATTGATTCATTCTCATTCATACATTGATAGATTCTTCAGTGGCTGCTGAATTTTTCATTGCTTCCTAAACATGGAAAAAAACAATCTGAATCTGAATTTATCTTTATTAGGGAAAGGATAAGATGTATGCCACATAGACCTGTAATGAAAATACAAAAGATTTGGAGCCCACAGTGTACAGCAGGTCTAATGCAACGCCAGAACTGTGACTCTGTTCATATATAACAACAATTACCATTGTTTGCTGCCTGTCTCTCTCTCTCTCTCCCCCCCCTAGTTATTAGGCAATACATCATAAAATATTAGATATCGAGGAAATGATCGTATATATTGAAGGCCAGCACCATCATTTGCAGGAATAAGCTCAATTCAATCACCTCCCTCTATTTTCTCTCAATTCTCTCAATAAGGGGCCATGCTATTTTTACCATTCTATAGCAGCAGAAGGGGCATAGGAACTCGCACAGGGATTCCCCCGCACTGCGGTGATATACCGCCTCGGGGCAATCCCGAGGGAACGCTCCGAAATTACATTGAAGTGACTCAAATTGCTTTACTGAACGGGTTCATATGCAGTACACGGTGATTACATATCATATCATCATTTTTCTCTCTCGCACAAAAATGTGAAGTTAAGCCGGGAAAACTAGCAGCGCTGTGGTCATTTATTTTTCATGGTGCTGTTGCACAGAGTGGCTTTGATTTGAGTCAGATATGACGATGGCAATTCTCTTTTAAAATTGTGGATAGATTCATACTGAAGTTGGTATAGATTCTGTTTTTTCTGTTCTATTCTTGTCTAGTCTGATGAAGAGGCACATCTAGTTGTTGACAAACAGCAGCATATGCTTGGGCTAGAGAACATATGCCATATGACAAACAACATTAGCAGGATATTTCCTCGATACTGGAGGTATCACAACATAGCAGTTGGTATGGTACCACTACAGAGAGAGAGAGGGAGAGAGAGAGAGAGAGAGAGAGAGAGAGAAAGATAACATTGAATATGGGTCAGTTCAGAGCCAAAACTCTGTTTATCTGGATTCTCACATACCCTGAATGAAAATTAATGAACTATGATTAACCAATCGAGTTAATTGAATAATTGAGGCTTGCTCAATATCGTTTCGACTGCTCACTGTCATTATCTCCATGGTGAAAATATGGTAATACCAAACAGAGTGCGCCGTTTCTCAGCCAAGTGTATTGGGAATTTGTGTGTTGTGGGAAAGTTGTCAATAATTCAGAATCCATAGTCCTACTTCATAGAAAATCTGACCCCTCCCCCCCAAAAAAAATGTTCCAGGGCAGGTAATGCGGAGCGCGCGGCTGCAGTCGCTCTCATTTGAAATTCATTTTGATTGTCTGCATGCAAGATTGATGAGGATTCCTTGGCCGCGTGATTGTACGAGCTACACGGTTGATTTAAATCATTTATGTCTTTCGAGGTGTATGTGTACTGTAGACGCTCACCACCTGCTGACACTCTGTCGGGACATGGAAATGCATACCTAAAGCATGACACAGCTGACCGGAGATAGAGGAGAGATAAGGGGAGAAGGAGAGAGGGGGAAGGTGGAAGAGAGGCAAGCGGTGTGACGGGGTCAAAACAACCCAGTGTGAGAGACGATGAATCATTCGGAGGGATTGATGGAGGGTAAAGTTACAGTGGTAATGGAGGAGACGTGGACGAGTCTACTTATTCATACAGCAAATTAAATTTCCACATGCTGTGATCAATCTTCAGCGTTTGATCACTGCAGTAGGAGTACGATTGATAACACTGTCCTATGAGAGCATATAGGACCAAAGTCATCCATGTGTCCCCGGTAGATCATAGAGTCCCATGCTCCTCGCTAACAGTTTAGCACACACTGTGTTGAGTGATAGCAGGCAAGAAAGAAGACTGACATTTTAGTCATAATAAGTCGTTAGTGGATAGTAGATTCATACATTTGCAGGTAGCTGATGTAGCCATGTTTAGTTTTGGAACAATTTCAGTTGAGTAACCACGTATTCATCCGCTGCACAGTGATTTTTAGCTGTACACAGTCTCCCATCACCCATCACCTTCACTTCCTATGGAAACAGAGGAAGTAGTCCCTCATAGTTCAAAACAATATGTTAATTTTGCATCATATTTTGTGTAAATTTGACCAATGTCCGACACAAAACTGTCAGACTTAGCCGCATATCATTTAAGATTACTTACCATTTAGCTTTAGAGCTGCTACAAGTTCTCGTTTTCTCACTTTTGAGATAATGCTAGTCACCATCACTCAGCATAGTGTATGGTGGTAAAGTGTTAACATGGAGTGCTGGAACCAATGATCTACCGGGGACACGTGGATGATTTTGGTGCCTATGTCACTTAGTCGTCCAACCACTAAAAACCTTGGTGATGTTTTCCTTTATCCATTGACCTTGTCCGCCAGACATATGCAAGTCTGGAGGCTACAGTGCAACCTGGCAACTGTTTTTCTCTTCTGCAGTGAGATCAGCACTAAAAATTAGATTTTGACACGACAACAACTTATGATCACTTTAATGATTTTCACATTTCCTGCAGCCTTAGACCTCTGGGAAGAAAGAGCAATTCATAACCAAATCACAGAATAATTGTGTGGTTGGGAATACAAGTCTAGAGAGGGGATATAATGATGAATTATGTTGAGAGACAATAATACCACAAAAGTTAATTATTATTACTAGATATATCAGATATCAGTTACTTCCCGAATAATTCAGAGCAATATTGGACCCCCAGATCCTGAATTGCTCTAGTGTTTGGGGGCGGCAGGTTTCTGGACAGGCCACGGTTCCAAGTTCCACCATATATTCATGGCACGATGCCAATGACCTTTCCTCGTCATGCTGTGTTGCCAATCTGTATCCTGTGCTAGCTAAGGTCTTTCCTGCTCAAATCCCTGTGTGCCAACCGGACCTGGGAAAAATAGCCATTGAGTATGAAGCAAGTATTAAAAATAAAGGAATAAATAATTAACGTGCAGCAGTGGATCAGACGTTTACTGAGGAATCTATTCAAGAATAAATGAAGATCTTCCCTCTCTCCTAAATCTGTCAAGTGTCTGAATTTCCCTAATTTTATTTCTTGTGATGAAAATATAACACCTCAAGCATTTCGTAAGCATTTAGTATCACAGTCTTGCGCTCGTGCAAGGGAGGCGTGTAAAGAGACAAATAACTACTTCGGTTACGTAACTACTGTAACACACATGAACATCTTGGGAAACCGTGCTCATTGCGGTGCCCGTTTTAATCCGCGTTTCATTACAGTTTGGTGTGAACCTACGTGTGAAAACTGCAGCAACCAACCGTCATCTGTGCCGTTGCCAGCGCCAGCTTGGTACGGGGCTGGTTTGATTTCAACACCACAGTAGGAAGAGGGGAGATCATGGCATGGCCCCGAGAGAGAGGAGAGAGAGAGAGGAGAGAGAGAGATACACAGACAGACTGAGAGGGAAAAAGAGGGAGAGAGGAGGGAGAGCAGAGAGACTGTTAGCTCGGGTAAGTGGATTATGTGGTGTGGAAGGAAGGAGGGAGGGGAAGGCTGTGGGAGCGACTCTGGTTCATCTGTCCCCTATCTCCACTGCCTGTTCTACTCTGGTCAAATACTACTGGAAGCACGGCAAAAACACTTTCTTGCCTTACCTAGTTTTCTTATTCTAAACTAAACCCTATTCCTAAATTTTAGCACACCAATGCTATTTTCTTTTTGTCTTTTTTTCATTTTGCAGGACTAATAGCGCAGTTTCCTCAGCCTTGGACATCAAATAGTTTTTGCAAATACTTAAACACTTTGTTAGGTGCCAAATGGCCATATAGGATAATACAGGGACTATCACAAAGTTTAAATGTTCACAAGAATGCTTTCAAAAGTCATTTTTGCATACTTTTCAGTGATGAATGAAGTATTATGTAAAAAAGCAAGCGGTCAAACAACAGTGACTCGACAGGAAACACCATACTTCTATTGCAGATGGAGCTTTTTTTATTTTGTTTCATTTAGGTATAGAAAAAAACATCATAAAAACAAAAAAATAAATATATTTGACCCCAGAAGATAGCACAAGATAGTGTTACTTATAACTTATTTCCATTGTGGTCCTCGATTGAAGACAAAATAATACTTTGACATACAACACAAAACACAATAAAAACACAGCATGAATCACTCTCCCTGTAATGTCAGACTAACCATTGAGAAACAGTTGCAAACGTATTTTGAATGAAATGTCCCATTAAGATCAAGAGGGGGGCTATTTGAATTAAGCGAAAGGCAAAATTATGTTAAAAATGCTTTTTGGGTGCCATTAAAGTTCATCACCCAGGTTTTGTGAATCAGTTTGCCCATGCTGGGAATAAACTACAGTCAGGGAGAAAAAAATGTTGATATATTGGGTGAAATTTTCCGTCAAATTTTCCATTAAAGCTGCGGCTACATGAGTCAGCCTGCCCACACGCTGCTGTACGATGCCACATCACTGTATGGGTTACTGTATCCCAGGAAGGGAGGGCAAAAGGCACTTCTAAAAATTTGGCTGCAGCATGTGAACCAGTTGGCCTACACTCTTTTCAGCTTGTAGGACGCTGTGTCATGCTTTCTAAAAATTAGGAACAGCAAAACAGTGGGGATGGGCAGAGCAAAGCTTTCGAAGCAGTTGGCGTGTTTGTTTTGAGGTTAAAGCCTTCGCATTGCATATGCTTCCAACAACAACAAGCTCAGCGCAGGGAAGCTTCTGTCGAGTTTTTTACGTTTGAGGTTTTAAATTGTGTTTTACGACAAGATCACAACAAATCATGTGAATTTGACTGGTCTACCCTGCCCCATGTATGTGTATGTATGTGTGTATAGTATAGACAGTATCTATCTATCTATCTATCTATCTATCTATCCATCCATCCATCCATCCATCCATCCATCCATAGGACTACATGTTGACCATGAGAATATAATCGCTGCATTTTCCATGTCCTACCCCAATCAATTTATTTTTAAGAATCTACTTCACTATTCACTTAGAATAAAATAAATCTCAGATATTACCTATTCTCAGTTTCTCGTCTCTCTGTCTCTGTCCACAGGATTACACATTGACCATGTACTTCCAGCAGTACTGGAGGGACAAGCGTCTAGCCTACGTGGGCATCCCCCTCAATCTGACCCTGGACAACAGGGTGGCCGACCAGCTCTGGGTCCCCGACACCTACTTCCTCAACGACAAGAAGTCCTTCGTCCACGGGGTCACCGTCAAGAACCGCATGATCCGGCTGCATCCGGACGGGACGGTTCTGTACGGCCTCAGGTGGGTTCTGCCCCGCGCTGTTACCTAGATAAGAGGGTTTAAAGATTCAGTATGGAACTTTTTGCGTTGAGGCAGAGAAGTGTATTGCAAGTCCCACCTTCTTCCCCATCATTTGGGAAAGTTCACACCCCAACAGTCTTGTCTCTCATCTTCTCTCATCATCTCTCATCAAAGCAATGCCGATGTTCACTGTGTTTTTGAACTGGTCTTATCTGCTGCACGTTTAGCTTCGCTGTACTTTCTTTTCTCACTGCTTTCCACCATTGTTGTTGTTGCTCTGACGTCCCTGCACTGTGGCTGCTAGTCTCACCTTGATAGCTACAACCCAGGAATTAGTACTCAATTCTGTTTAAACATTATTTTTATGGAATTTCTGCTGTATTGGATAGTTTACAGTGAAGAGAGACTCGATAGATGGGAGAGGGGATGACATGTGACAAAGGTCACATTATATTTGCCAATAAAGTAGAGCCCTCAACCATTCATTCAAATTGTCTTCTAAAAATGATGCTAGATGTAGTCTAACTCAGTTTTACAATTTGTGTTTCACAGTATAGTGTAGCAATGCAAGTGTAGTTTAGTGTTTTTGCTGTTAGGGTGGTGATGTACAAGGTAATATTTGGGCAATGCAAATGAGCAATGCTCCCAGCAAGTGAGTCACAGGGTCAAAAATATACTCAGTTCCCAGTGTCAAGATGTTCCCATTGTGTTACTCATTTGATTTCCCAACCCAGATTTTCACAGTTGATTAGTGATTCTATATAATTTCTGTGACATAAACTGGACTCTACAGTGTTTGTGGTTATTTTTAACATGTGAACATACAATCTTGTACGATATTCCTCTCATGATATGCAAGGCCATTTTCTCACTGATGATTTGAATGATGACAGAGATATTTACCGACAGTGTTGTAAAATATATGCTCAGGCCAATATGTTGCTTCGCAAGTTTAGTATGTGTTCTGTCAATGTAAAACGCTCATTATTTAGAGCTTTCTGCACACCTCTGTATACAGCTCATCTTTGGTGCTGCTACAGGAAAAGTAGTATGCGGAGGCTCATAGTGGCTTACAATGATGCTATGAGGTTGCTGCTTCAGGTTCCCAGATGGCATAGTGCCAGTCAACTGTTTGTGTTCTCTGGTGTCCCTACATGTGAGGCACTTTTAAGACATCTGATGTACAATTTTATGTGTCGCTTGGATGAGTCAGAGAACAGCATCATAGAGGCTTTAACCAGCCCTAGGAAGAGCTGCTCTCGGTACACATCCAGGCTCAGAAAACACTGGCGAGATAGCCTACATACGAATTGTTTTTTAAATTGAATGATGAATTGTTGTGGTTTTATTTTGTATGTCTTGTTTTCTTTCTTTTTATATGCTATGGACCCTTTGTGAGTCCAAAATAAAGTTTGAATTGAATTGAATCTGAGATCACCAGTGAAATTAAGTGCGTACAGACTAGAGGGTGAATTAATGCACTGTGTGGCTGGCAGCCGCCGTTGTTTGATATTTGTTCCACAAAGCCCTTGTTTTGAATTTCCATTGATCTTTTAGTCAGAAAGGTTCAGAAGAGTTAGTGTGACCTATGAATATGGATGCATGCTTTGAATTATTAGAGTGCAAAGCAAAAAGTGTGTGTGTGCTTGCATGCATACTTACATGCTGGTGCGTATGCGTGCGTGTTTGTAGGTGTGTGTTTCAGTGTTTGTGTGTGCGTGTATGTCTGCGCACATAACACACAGTCATGCAGGCGTGCTTGTTTATGCAAGTGGAGTTCATAGCACTTAGCACTGTGGGCTACTAGACCTCTTAATGCAATAGAGAGATCAAAAGAATAGCAGAGGGAGATCTATGACAGCGATGTTTGTGATACTCATTGTTACATCAATTTATGCAAGGTGGGGCTGAAAAATATGCTGAATTCATATTCCTATCACAGTATCAAAGAATACAATATTTATATTGATATATATTATACATATTAATATAATGAGACTGAAATATGTGCATTTTTAAATGCATTTTGATGATGCACACAATGAAAAAGTAGTGGGAGGGAGAATCATCTGGCAGACAGGATGCTATATATAAGGATATAAGGAGTTAGGTCATCTGTGGGAAGTCCAATGAAGATATTCCCATAATCTACCATTACTATTAGAAGGGTTTCAAACCACTTCAAAAGGTAATGTAGATTTATAACAAAACACGACATTAAAAAATACATGGCAACTGCAATATGTGTAAAAATAATCACAATATGTCCATATCTTGCAGGCCTAATGTCATGGTATTATAATGTTTTAGTATAATGTTTTCATCTAATGGGTTTCCACAGTCTTAACAGAGTCTTAACTGAATGAAGAAATCCAGTGGCTTACTGCCAAGCTGTAAGAGAGGCAGGCTTTTAATCAGGGCAGACCCAGCCTGAATCATTTTGAATTTACATCTCACCCTGCTTCTTATTTTAACCGACTGATTATCAACCTTTTGAGCTCGTAAATCCTAAAAACAAAGGGATACCTACTCATGACAGCCCATTTCAGGTGAGCATGCGCTAAACTGTGGCGAACTGTGGCGCTTTATTATGATTTTTATTTTCAGGAGATTTCAGTTCATTAGTGAGTGGAGTGTAGCCAATTTTTGTTTTCAGCAGTAAAACACAGTGAGGACACAAGAGTGAGGACTTCTTCTCTGTTGGTGATCTGTAGGATAATTATATATAGTATTTCACAGTCTGCATTTTACCTTGGAGGTGGAGGAAGACTCGTTTTGGATTACGGTGTCAATGGCCTCCAGTAATCTGAAACCAATCAAGGAACTTGGAGTAAAGACAAATGGACATTTAGTTCCTCTTAAAGAAGATAAGAGAAAGTCAAGTGGTATCACCTTAATGCTTTACCGATCTAATTGCATTCCAGACTCCCTGAAGCTTCCCTGTTAAGTAGCTAGACTCACCTACTTACCTGTTTTTATCATGGCAATCCAAAGGCACCAGAAAAATGCTCGCTCATCCCTTCCTTCCATTCTTTCCTTCCATTCTTCTTTCCTTCCTTCATTCTTTACTTCTCAAGTAAAAGCAAAACAACTCCTCTTCTCTGTCTTTCTCAATACACAGTCTACCTCAATTGCATATCTAAAATCTATTCTCTCTCTCCCTCCCTCTCTTCCTTGGCCTGTGTCTTCTTTTTCAGGATCACGACGACCGCAGCGTGCATGATGGATCTGAGGAGGTATCCCCTGGACGAACAGAACTGTACTCTGGAGATAGAGAGCTGTGAGTAGAGGCCTGATGCCTCCGGGGCCAACATTCACACTGCCAGAGCTTAAAAAGAAATCCACACTGTCCCGTTAGAGAAATATTACAGTTTGAGCAGCGCAGTATCAAGCCTGAGTCATTCTTCTTTTTCTTTTTAAGTCCTTCAACATTTGTTTTAAATCTACTCAGAGTGCCAGAAGGGTGGGGTTTGCTATATATGGCAATGCAATGAGTGGCAGAAATCATCAGCCAACTTTTAAGGAATACACCGAATTTATGGGAAATTGGCCCATTGGTGAACTTACCCATTAAGCTATGAGAACATAGACCATCACTCAGCATAGTGTATGCTAAAGTGTTAGCATGGAACACTGGAGCAAATGATCTACCAGGGACACATGCATGGTTTTGGTGTCTATGTTCAAATTTAGCAAATTCAAGATCATTTCAATGATTTAATAAATACTTTGAATTATTACATCTTCAATAATAATACATAAGAAAAAGAAAAGAGTCCAAAAATCTGAAGGGGGAACATGTAAGGTGAGAAGACAAGTCAGCTACTTTTGAATTCTTTTGACATTTGACTGAACTCAAATGAACCCATTAGCTGATTTTGCTTTTCAAAGCAACTTCTGGTTCTTGGAAACAACTTCAAAACATGTTTTTTTTTTTCTTCCCAAATGACAGCCCAGTTGGATGATCAGCAACACTGCATATCTTGGTCTCCGATGATCGTTAGACAGATGGTTACACCTTGGTGTGTGTGTGTGTGTGTGTGTGTGTGTGTGTGTGTCTACTGCTACAGATGGCTACACCACAGACGACATTGAGTTCTACTGGAAGGGAGGAGAGACGGCGGTAACGGGGGTGACGCGTATCGAGCTGCCTCAGTTCTCCATCGTCGATTACAAGTTGGTTTCCAGAAACGTAGTCTTTTCCACAGGTAAACAATGTTATATGTTTTTGTGTAATGTGTTGTGTATGGTGCACACTGTGTATTATGGGCCTGGACCTTCACAAACTGAATTTCCTTTGGGAGTAATAGATGACACCGCGACCCATGGGTCTCACATTTTAGACAGACGTACATTTCATGTGCAGCATTTCCGTGATATTGTTCCAAGTCAAGGGTAGGCCTGTTTTCAAGGTAATTATATAATCAATTCCCGTAGCAAACAAATCTGTGCCAAACCTAGATCTGTTGATCTTAAATCCTCAGAGCCAAAGTTATGTTTGTCAGTGCCTCTAATTGGGTTGAAGTGGGGAAACGCGCTACCTTTGAAGTATCCTTCAAAAAACAGCAGTTGTTGCGATGACGATAGAATGACTCGGCATTACTTTCCAAAACATGGTGGAATTGCGGTGATTTACAGAGCAAAATGTGTCCATGCACTTAAAGTATAACTTCTCATAGTCAGGTGGTTCTTTACCCTGAGTGTAGTCTACGGACGTAGGTGAAATTGGAATGTATGGTTTGGTTCTAATATTCACAAATTTAGATAAAGATACAATCTGCAATTTATTGGACAAAAGCAATTGATTCTAAATTTTCAGTGCTTTTACATATATTATCATCATAGTCCATTGTTTACAAAGAAGGCCTCCTATAGCCTCAAAATAAATGTACAACATGTTTAGCTGTCACATACTGTCTGTCCTTGTATCAAAAGCTTAGACAATAACTTTCAGAGTGAAAAAATGTATTTTCAATCCAATTAATCACTACGTAAACAAAGCCAGCAGTGATGTAACCCTAACAGTACTGTGCCTGCAGCACACCAGAATTATCTTCCAAACCCCTTATGAGTGTTTATTGATCAAAGATGAAACACTGATGCTCAGTAAAAAGACAAGAACGAGGCGTGCACAACTTGTAAACCTCATGTCGTGATTGCCGTCATTAAATCCTGTTGTGAAACACGTCAATCAAGCGTTATTTATAGGTGCGCAATGGCCACTCCCTTGAGAGGAGTTCATCTTCGAGGGCAATTAATTAGAAGACAGGGTGACACATTTATGCAATATATAATGTAGTGCGTCAATAGTTGCATGGGAAACATTTGGAGTGTTGTATGCGGGGGGAAAGATATAAGGGGGGGGGGGGGGGGGTTACACTCTCTTTTTTAACTCATCTCATGTAATGCATCCATGTTGGAGGAGAATCATTCCACCACCTCTTGTTACATGTAAATAAATGACACCCTTCAAGTATATTCTCTGTCAGTGGAGACATTCTGTGAGCTTCAACTGCTGTTTTTGTGTTGTACATTCAGAACCTATTGAAGCCGATTTTTATGTCAACATTCACGCACAGTAGTTTATTGACGCTCCCTAACCAGCCGCCATATAATCTGGCCAACGGAGACACATTCAGAAGCAGCTTCTCTGCCCCACTCTACTGATTTCAAGAGCCACAGAGGGTAAATAAAAGCTGTGTGACATTTATTCACATCATTTCTTACAGCAATGCTCATAGGGAACGCCTGTAACAGGCCGCGAACGACGTAAATCTTTCCGTTCTTTGCTATTTGGTTATTATTAACAGATCTTCTGCAGAAACACAGTACAGTATTATCTTCTCCCTCTCGCTCTTTCCACAAGTGCCTCGCTCTGAGTCGCCGTTTGAGCTCCGGAGCTACCGCATCCTCTGCTTTTGCCCTCATTTCCCGCTGCATGTGTGTCTGCGTGCGTCTGCATCTTCGCCCGTATCTGCGCGCTCACATTTGCGCACATGTGCCGCGCTGTGTTTATCACCGTCGCCGGCTACGCTCTCATGTCTGAACCGCGTCTGAATGTGCCGAGGCGAGTGCGCCGGAGTGCACTTGTTTGCGAGCAGCGGCGCGTCCCCCGTGGGTGGCGACTATTAAAGTTTAGTGTCCAGCGGTCTGCTTCCGCGCTCCTGGCAGGATGTGTGGAGCACATCAAAGGCTCCCCGCAAGGCTGGCTAATGACCAGGTTTCCTCCATTACATGTGCCGCTGGCTTTACTCTCTCTCTCTCTCTCTCTCTCTCTTACTCTATCTCTCTCTTTCTCTATCATTCTCTCTCTTCCCCTCTCAGTCTTTAATTCCCTCCCCATCTCGCGAAATGATCTGTCTTTTTTCTACCTCTCATTTCTGTCTCTATTCCTGCCCTCTCTCGCTTTCTGTCTCTCTCTTGTCCTTCATTTCTCCCTCTCCTTTTTTTGTTCTCGTTTCTTCCCTCGCTTTATATCTTGTCCTCCTTCTCTCTCTCTCTCTCTGTCTTTCTCTGTCTCTGTCTCTCTCTCTCTCTCTCTCTCTGTAGTGTGAGGGATGCCAATTACCCTGCTGTTTCTTCCGGCTCTCTAACAGAAAAACAGCCCAGGATTCAGGGCATCATATATTCATGTGGAATGAGACCCACAACATCAATTATTCTCCTCTAAGCACACATACAAACACTGCCAGTTTGAGTGTGTGTGTGTGTGTGTGTACGCGTGTCAACACTCGCATGTCCATATGTATATGCATGCGTGTGTACGTGAGTTTGTGTCTGCAGAGGCTCATTGCAATAACGACTCGCTTGTTTGCTTGTCATCACCTTCATCATTGTCTTCATCCTCAGTGTCGCCTTCATCATCGTCAAGATCACTGAGATAATAGCCGCTCTCATGTCGTCGTTACTTCAACGTTTTTGGCTTTTACCGTACAGGATTCCCACAGGCTGTGAAAATCCTTGAAAGTTTGAGAAAACGTAAAATAAGGCCTTAAAAGATTTTGAAAATGGATGCATGGCCTTGAAAGTAAAATATATCACCCAAATTCATCATTATGCCTCAGCTCTCTGGACCTCTCTTGGTCTGAGGATGAACATTTGTGATCTTCTGACTTGTACATTTGTGTTGGTGTATAGCAGCAGTTTTGAATGAAGGATTTCATCAGGATTTCTTGACTTGACAAGATCATGAGTAAAAAAACAAGGCCTCTATGAAATTTGACCAGTGTCATGTCTTACCCCAATGTCTTAACCTTCAATTTCACTAAACAAGAACAAGAAAGTCATTGAAAAGACCTTAAATTTGATGTCCAAGTGAGTGTGGGAACCCTGACTGTAGCTCAGAGTCTTGGTCAAAGACATATTGGCTATTGCAGGATCAAACCTGCAACCCTGTGGTTACTGGACAGTCCAGAGACCAAACTAACTGCTACGAGGTTGAAAAGACAAAAACAAAAAAACATTCCACCAGTGACGCTCTGGGTCGAGTGCAGACCTCCTACACCCTCGTGCTCCCATCCACCCCTCTCTCCTTGACGTTATTGTTGTATCATCATCATCATCATCGTCACTTCCCTCATCCTCCTCCTCCTCCTCCTCCTCCTCTGCCTCCCCCTCTCCTCCTCCTCAGCCTCACACATGGTGTTCCACCCACTCACTGGTGTTGTTTGGCGTAGCAGTTACAGCCAGTTCTAGACGCCCACATGCAGTGAACCTCAAACTCCCCTTTTCTCTAAAACCACTTCTTCTGCATCTGTTACTGCAAAGATATTCGGTTCTTATTCAAGCTGGAGGAGCTACCATTACATTGATGCATCAAAAGGAGTCAATGGGTTATTTTAAGACTAGTGACAGTCCGTACCATTCACAATGTAATGTATGTTCAGCGTTTCACCGTTGAGATAGCTCATGGCTGCCAAAAGCGGGGCCTGCAGGCCAAACATGGCTGTCCACAATACTTTGGAGGGCCTTCCAAAAGGGTTCCAGGGAATGATCAGAATAATTTGGCTATTTTGTTTGCATGCAAGCGACACTAGGCAAGATTCGTATGTAAAAATGCATCCAACTTAGCAGCCTGAATCACAAAATGAAGCTGCAACAGAGAAGAGCATCCCATCCCCCGTAGATTTGTCCTATGTTCTCCTATTTGGCAGATACATCAATAAGTGTTCGTGCATTGACATTTGAATTCCTTGGTTATACAGCCTACAGTCTTTGGTCTTCTTTGCCTGTTTTTAAGCTTTGTCCCTGCTGGCCACCGTACACTCTCTGACCGCGAGTCAATCGTAATACGCTGGCACTAGAGTCTAAACTTCTGCAAACTTTCACTCATGATTCTCCACTGTCTGGATGGTTAACTAACCTAAGGTTGAAGCTTCACATTATTCCCATGGAGTGAAGTCATGTCATGATGAATTACTTGATCCATTGTTTAAGTGAGTGAGCAAGTGTTAAATTAAAACTGCTCGTCTCTTTATTGAATATTTCACACACAGTAACTGGTTCTATACAGGAACTAGCATCGAAAACAGGCTGAGATATTTCCATGGAAAATGTAGATTAATTTAGTTTGCAAGTGAGACAAAAACGTAATTTTAGACACTGGTTAGATCTCTTCCTCTCTCGTCCCTTTGGTATCATTTGTTATAAAGCATCACAGACCAGCGGGGTTGGTAAACATGAGCGTGCTGTGTGCAGTTTACGTCAGTAACCCTCTGAGTAATGAAGTCTTCAAATTTCATTTAAATTTCATCTGCCATTTGGAACTGTCAACATGCAAAAAAGATTTTTGGCACACCATCTATTTACATACATACATACTTACAAAGTTAGCCCCTTTGCATGTGAAGAAGTGTGAGTAGTGCTAATCTAGTCTTGTCTGTGTTGTGACGATTATCAAAGTTGTGATCATTATCAAAGAGAAAAATTGATCCAAGACGCTGCCCCAGTGTATTTTGTGAACACACAGGCCAAAACCAGATTATTCACAGATTTCCTTTCTGATTCAGCCCATGTTTGCCATCGTGCCTGGTGAAAATTTCATGAAGGACATGTTGGGATTTTTATTGCAACCTACCATAGGTGCAGAATCTTAATGAGATTGCACGGTTTTCCCAGAGTGACTATCTATCCATCTTCACACAAGTGTGGAGTCGATTTGGACCCACGCTCACCACGAGTAGCCTTGGCTGAAACATGAAACTCCCACTTATCACCCACGGATTGGAAATTTCAGTGAAATGGCCTCCACTTATCCTCCAATATAAAACGAAAATGACAAATAGCCAAGGATAACGGGAGTAATGAGCCATACATTCAATCCATAAAGACACATACTCTGGGAGATTCATGGTAAATCATGCATTGCCCTTTTCTTCTATCAGATCATGAGTAAAAAAAAAAAACAGTCTGTGAGAATTTCTCATACCAGCTCATGGGAAAGAAATGACATAATGCTTTCTCATAGCAGATCATGGTGAGGAATCTAATTTTAAATTCCTGAATTAAGAAGCCTCACAGGCATTGCTACATGCATTTATAAAGCTATTATACTTGCATTAATGCCGAAACCCACAGAATCATGGTATGAATTATGTAGGTGGATGGGATGTGGAAAATTGATATATCATCAAAAAGAAAAACTGTGTGCTGAAATTTTTATCACCATCCTGTATATTGTGTCAAATCATCATGAAATAGGGTTACAGTTGCGTGTGTGTGTGTGCCGGCGTGTGTGTGTACCGGCGTGTGTGTGCGTGCGCTAGCGAGGGGATGCTTGTTACCATGGCGATAAATCCAACCCATGCTGTCGGTGTAGTCATGGAAACTGAAACAAAAACACAAGGTGTCCCTGCATGCTCCTTGGAAGAAAAAATCAGCCAAGATGTTGCTTTTCCTTATCAACATTTTCAATGAAATTTGCATTTTGACAGAATTTTTTAGATCACTTTTTTAATCTCATCAATAGATATTGTTGTTTTTTTTGTTTTCACTGGAACCAAATCTGTCTTTGTAGTTTTATTGCAGGTATCATGACCCAAGCACTTACATTTTTCATCTCCTAATAATTTTTCCTGTCCATTGAAAATTTCGTCTTAACGCAAGATAAAAAATGCACTGTTTCAGTCACTGCGGCACCTTGCTCATTGTTTTGTCCCTTTCCTCTTTCCATAGGTGCCTACCCTCGTCTGTCTCTGAGCTTCAAGCTGAAGAGGAACATCGGCTACTTCATCCTGCAGACGTACATGCCGTCCATCCTGATTACCATCCTCTCCTGGGTCTCCTTCTGGATAAACTACGACGCCTCCGCTGCCAGAGTGGCTCTAGGTGAGAAAACGTATTTGTTAAGGAGCCGATAGTTGGCTCCTTAAATGAGCGGTCAGGAAGCGAAATTGGCTGCGAGCCTCACTTCTGGTGGATTCCCGGGAGGCAAAGAGCAGCAATATGTTTTCATGAACCCGGGTCCCACAGTAATAGACTAAACTTCTCATGGTGTCCTGGGATCAGTGGAGGCTGGTGACTCACAAAGCTGAGGAGGACAGGACTTGGAAATATGTGTCTATTAAGTCTACTGTACTCAAGACTAAAAGAGCTAGTTTTTAAGGAAAAGATTTTAAAAAATTCCTTCCTTGTCCTGGGCTAAAAAAAGGTTTAAGACGTTACACCTGGCATACATCAATAAGCATCTTATTATTTGATTAAGGCAATACTCTGACTTTGAAATTGTCATGTAAACGCCTTTATCTGATTATCTTGATCGGGAGTAAGCATAAACCGGTTAACACAGCTAGATTTCTGCTCAATCTTTCCATTTATTGGGGCATGTGAAAGCCTTAGTCAGATTTCTTTTGGCTTTTTTTCAAACTGCAGATGTCAAAGGTCGCCAGACGCAGTAACCCTGATGTTGTATTTATTTACAAAGCAAACAACATGGCGCAGTGCAGCGGAGTGACGAGCGGTAGACTGATTTATTAAATGAATCCATGTAAAGTGGGTTATTAGAGAAATGTTCAAAGCGTTACCTCGAACCGTGTAAACGTCATAATCAAAATATTGCCTTAAGCTGATTACCGCCGGTAATTGGGGTGTTGGTGTGCATGTAAACGTCCTCAATATGCATTTGTATGGGGGGTTTTTGTGTCTGTATCTGTGTTTGGCTTCTGCTTTGCCCCTCCGTGGGGCAAAAACATGAATCCATGACCTTGGCTTGGAACAGAGTGGGTCATACCTTGGTCTGTACTCGCTTTGGTTACTGAGCGGAGCTACAAATAGAAGTGGTCTCTAATAAGAATACTGAAAAAAAACGTGTTATTATTGAAGAGTGCTAATCTGGGTTGAAACGCCCACTCACTCTGGGGCTCTGGTGAGCAATAAACAAAGGCAGAGATGGAAGCAGCAGTTCGCTGGTTTGTAGTTATTGTAATTCTTCGCAGGGGGTTACAATACAGTCTAGTCAGTGTCAGATACTGCGCAGTTTAGTTTGACATATGAGGAATCAAGCATTAACCTTGTGACCCATACTGAAGAACCAAAATCATAATATGAAGGCGATGAAGGTAATGAACATAATATAATTAATACAATGGACTAAGCGTACCAACCAGCAGGCAGGGTTTAAATCATAATTAACACATAAATTGTTCACATTATAGGTACACACTGTCTTGCTAGGAAGAGGGTAATTATCCAGTTTTCTTTCAGTGACGCATTGGCATTGTAGATCCTCTCCCAGGTGTTTGGGAGCGTTAGAAGCCAAGCCAAGCTTCTAAAGGGAGCTCCGCTTCAGTGATGTTTCTCATCACTGGCGTGGCAACAAACCACTGTGTCAGGAAATTTTTTTGTGTCCAAAAACTTTTTGGTGCCACAAAAATGTGCAAAACACCAAATTCCAGGTCACACCGAATTATTAATTGCCAAGAACATGACATCCCAAATGAATGACTGCTTGAAACAAAACACAGTGAATTTCTGAGGCGCACCAAATTATTGATCACATGGAAAAGGGCATACCAAAATATTGACTGCTGCTGTCAAGGCGCGCCAAATTATTGATTGCTTGGAACAATCATGTAAAGTCTGGTGTCATCATAAAAAGAGGGAGTCCAAGCATAATAAACTACCAGCAAAGGCCCAATTTAGTTGTAGTTATCATAAAATTTACCATAGAATCTAAAATACCATTAAAATACATTGCCAGGAGCTGCTCCATTGATGTTAAATAGGACATTTTGTTGACACTGCAATTCATTCTATAAAATATTTTCATTTTTGTAACATATCCAACTATAATTTCAAAATTCCAAAGTGTTTTTTTCCAGCCAGATAGCCTCAAAAGTGGAGGCATCACCTCGAACATACAATAAATCACGTCATCTTCGCATTTTTTATTTCCATTCCATCTTTTCTATTCTATTTTCTATTCTTTTCTATTGAATCATTCAATGTTCAGTCACTTCTGTCCTTCGTTAAGCAAAAGCAGCACAACAGTTGTGCGTTGCCTTAGCGCTTACATCATCTTTAACGTGGACGGATAGATAATGGAGCTGTGATGACCTTAACACATGATAATGCTTTTCAGAAAACTTGCCCTGATCCAGCACCTTGCTGCAACTCCTCCTCCTCCTCCTCCTCCTCCTCCTCCACTCTTATCTCCCACTACATACAACTCGTTAGAGATCGGAACGGATATTTGGAAAGCGTGTGTGTGTGTGTGTGTGTCCGTGCGCGTGTGTATGTTTGTGTTTCACATCCACCCGTGTTTGCCTTTTAGCAGAGCTGGTGGGCTTTCTTTCGTTAAGGCATGCTGGATGCAATATCCGGTCATTACCGTATGTCTTTGTGTGTAGATGTGTGTGCGTGTGTGTGAGTATGTGTGTGAGTGGATGTGTCTGTGTGAAGTCCCACTAGCTGCAATATCCGGTGTGTGCTTCTTCAGCTAAGAGGCAACCGGAGGACCATTCACTACTCCTGATGGATCATTACGAGCTTTCAGCAGGTGCCCTAGATGGGGAAGAGTGTGCGAGTGTGTCTGCTTGACTGTGTGCGCGTCTCTGCTTTTTTTTGTGTGTGTGTGCAAACCTAAGAGCAGTGTAATGATCAGAGAGGAATCAATTCAAGGAGGCAGCAGGCGAACAATTGAATTGTTTGAGGGAGAATCTCATTTTCCCGAGCGATTCCGAAGCATTGCAAAGATACAAATGACCCGCTCGTCCCGTAATCGGGTTGAAACCCATTTCCACCGGTCGTGCCCTGCGCTCGTAATCATATTATATCAACTGTCAAGGTGCGGGCATTTGCTGTAATTGGTTAGGGAGCACTGTTAGTGTAACAGTAGACACGCAGGTTTGAGCTCACTTTGCATTGCGCTGGACCTTCGATGGTCCTCCCAGCACTGGAAAACCTCCCTTTTCTGGACCATAGACTCCCAAACTGACCAGTCTTCCGAACCGCTGTGCATGCTAACTACATAGCTAACAGTTTGTGCTGTCATGTATGATAGAGTTCACTTGGCACTGGCTTGTTTTATGGCCTTATACACTATATACACAAGCCTCAGCAATGTGCAAACTGTCTAGAGAGCTGACACTTTGCTACCGGTGCCATAACAAGGCATGACACCACTCACATAGTTAACATCCATTGACTTTTTTAAGCATTTTACTTGATGGCTTTTATTTTTTACAGTGTTGGGCTATGTTGCCAATGGCCTATTGGTTTGTGATTATAGGAGATTTGATTGCTCTGTGCCTTTGCTATGGTCGTTAAGGTAGAAAGAGACTCGGAAACGCATAACTAGAGAGGTGGTGGTGGGGGGGGGGGGCAGACAGAGGTGCAACGAAAGCAAAGAGGGAAACCACCGATAAATGATGGTGGGATCTGGGGAAAAAGAGATAAAGGATAAACGAGGTGGGAGAGAGAGAGAGAGCGGGAGAAATTGAGTGAATGAGAGAGCGATAGAGAGGGGGAGAGGTGGGAGAGAGACTCGAAAACAGACTAAGAGGGAGGGAGAGAACAATGGAAAGAGACAGAGAGAGATGGAGAGAGAGAGAGCGACAGAAAGAGACGGAGAGAGGGAGACAGAGAGCGAGAGAAACCCCATAAAACTATATTTCTCCCCCGAGAGTCCAGCGGCATGATGAAAAAGGAGGGAGGCCCATGGGCACAGGACCCTTTGATTAAATTGTCTGAACAGAGAGAGGGAGGGACAGAGAAAGAGAGAGAGAGAGAGAGAGAGAAAGAGAAGGGGGGGGGGTGAAGGACAGAGAGTAATGGCACAGCTGAGAGAACACCTATAAAGAACAAGGCTGTCGTTAAGCAAAAAAACCCTAGAGATTGCACCATCCAATAGAGAGCCAAAGGGGAAGAGACGTAGCACAAGCGCACACACACATTCACGACGACGCGCTTTTCCCCCCTATCTCTCCCTGATATACACACACACACACACACACACGCACACACACACAAGCGGTGTTGGCCTTGTAATGTGCCAATAAATCACACTAAGGGCTAGATTGACCTTAGCTCCCCCACCCCCCTCATGCCCCTTGTCTCCTCACTGTACTTTATGAAACCACACACGCAAGCACGTACACACACACACACACACACATACTAAAACCATGTCCGTGTGTGTTATACGAGCGGCCCGGCTACTGATAGGCTCCATTTATTCTCCAGTATGGGAAGATAAAGCAGTAGAGATATATCTGCCATATATATCTATAATGAGATGAGATATGGCGTTATTGCGTTATTGGAGGTCAGGGTTTGCATGTTTACGGGTTGAGGCGTGTGTTTATGGGCGGCGAAGTGACATAACGTGAAATGTATCAAACCGCCGCCGATTCAATTTCCCTCGTCTCTTTGTCTCCGCGACAATTTCTGTCTCTCTGTGACTCTCTCTCTCTCTCTCTCTCTCTCTCTCTCACTTTCTCTTTCTGTCTCACACACATGCACGATGTGCGAAGGTGCCTTTCCGGGAATACCGGGAGATAGCGAAATAATCACGCTAAGCCATTCGGCACCCCCCGGTGGATAAGGTTACCAAGAGCCGGGGGCCAGATACATGCAGCACTATTCTAATGAGTTATTTCAGCTTGATGACCAAGGGGCAGTCGGAGGTTTCAAGGCAGACCTTTGCATTTCAATGAAGCGGAGGTTATGCGCACACCTACTTGTACGCGCATGTCAGCGAGATCGTACACACAGAAACAGGAATCCAAGCCGTAAATGGTTTCATATGGCCGCACAAGCAAAACACATGCGCCGTTCGCTTTTTCTTTCTGTCTCTCTAACTGTTTTACTGACACACACTCGTTCGACAAGGCAATCCCACAGCAAACATAATCATTTCTTGTAGTGGGTCAATCCTCCTCTTAACCAGTAGGAGAAATAACCACAGAACAAACATGTTTTCTTCAAAGAGATCCTAGTTTCTATAGTAACGCCTCAGACAGTTGATGGGAGTTTTCTCCAACGTGACCCATAGGTTGCTGACAAGATACCAACATCTGTTTAAAATGGTGAAATGCCCCTTTAGGACAGGCTTACACTATGAGACAGTTTTGAAGTACTTAAGTGCCAAATTTACCCTCCCAGATTTTCGAGATCGGGAAGGAGGAGGCCTTGGAGAAAAAATGACGTGATGTGTGACTTTCACCCAAATCTTATGTTCTAAATGAATGTGCGATGCTCTAAACAAGGACAAGTTTGCTTCTGTCTTAAAGCCCCGCGGAGAAACAGATGTAAGAAGGCTGCAAGAGTCGTGGTTTGTATTTGAGTTCTGAGCTCATTTTTAATTAGATGAGATTAATCAACTCCGACTGAAAAAAGGACTCCTGCCTAGGTTCTCATGGAAGATGAGTAAAGCAGATAGGAAGATAATACTAATACTAAGACTAATGCTGATACTGATACTGATATAAATACTGATACTGAAAATACCGATACCAATACTGATAGGGATACTAACACTACTAATACTAGCATTAATACTAATACTATTACCAATACTAATACTACTGACACTAATACTAGTACGGATACTACAACTGTTACTGATACTCATCTTGATACTAGTAATAATGCTAATACTAATACTAGTATGGATATTTATACCCACACTAATACTGATACTAACACTAATACTAACACTGATACTGATACTAATTCTAATAGTATATATACTACTAATAGTAATACTTATACAAATATGGATACTAATACTAACATGAATACTGATACTGATTCTAATACTAATACTAATAGTAATAATGCATCTCTTTTTCCTCACTAAGGGATTTCCACTAGAGATACTGCCTCTCCTGACTGAAGCTAGTGTAACTGGACATTGTCCAAATATAATCAAAGCATAACTTACCTCCTCTCCTCATTGAATACTGTCACAGAAGAAGAAGCTGCCTCTTGGCCGACGACAAAGCAGGTTCCTATCGTTGTTTTGTATATTTGTTTTTCCAATAAGAATGATTCCTATGATCATTAAAATGGCATATTTCTTCCCCCCCCCCAAAGGGATCACCACGGTGCTGACCATGACCACCATCAACACCCACTTGCGAGAGACGCTGCCCAAGATCCCCTACGTCAAGGCTATCGACATGTACCTGATGGGCTGCTTCGTCATGGTCTTCCTGGCCCTGCTGGAGTACGCCTTCGTCAACTACATCTTCTTCGGGAGGGGCCCGCAGATGCAGAAGAAGCTAGCCGAGAAGGCCGAGAAGGCCAACAATGAGAGGGCAGCCAAGTACGACTCTGCGAGGGTGAGTTGGGATTTGCTGATCGGATTTATGCTTCTCAAGTCATACTTCAACTTTTTTACGTGGTTAGGACGGCATACGAGCATTTGTTCAGTTGGAAATTGAAAACAACACACAAACTGAAAGCCCATTCACATCTAGAACGATAACTATAAAGATAACTATAAACTATAACGATACATTCACTCTACAACGATATCTGTGATAAGTTCCTCAGCAAACCAAACCGTGTTTTGAAAGGTGCTATACAAATAAAGTTTATTATTATATTATTATTATCAATGCAGTGAGCTGCCGAATTCTCCCGCCCCCTTCTTTCTTAGAGCTTTAATTTGATTGGTTGAAAATGTGTCCCTGCATCCAAAACATCTCTCTGAGATCAATGCAAAATTATAGTTATAGTTTTGGATGATTTTAAAGTTATTGCTGTAGTGGGAACACAGACATTCAATTTACTTAGAACGATTTGAATCTTTTTACAGTTCTAATTATCTTTATAGTTATTGTTCTATGTGAATGGGCCTTGACTGGTATAAATGGGTAGATGAATGGAGGGATGCATGAATGAAAGAATGAATAAACAAATGGCTGAAAGAATGAATGAATGAATAAATAAGGTACACACTAATAGATTCAAGATGAATAAGTTGAAATCCTCATTGCTGACAAAATTAAAATATTTGTCACAATGGCCAGTGGGACCAATGTTGGCATGAATATGCTATGAATACTGGGTCGCTTCCGCAGGAGAACGCCCCGGGACAGCATGGTGGAAAGGACAGTGTGAAAGGACAAAGATTCAATTTGCTTCTTTTTTCCCTTCCCAACAGGACACAAATGATAAAACAGCTTAACCATGGTGATAAATCTAAAATGAACTTTTTTTTTTTTGGTCAGCTCATGAGAAAAGAAATAGCAAAAGGAAAACGTATTGCATAATTTAACTGTATTACATTATTCAATTATTCATAAGCATCTGTATGCCCGATGGCTTCAGTAGCCAAAATGCGTCGGGTTTGAGAAAATCCATTCTCAATTATTTGTGGCTGAATATCTTCATCTCCTCAGGAGGCAGGTAGTAGGACCGCATCCCTAAAACGCTCCAATCAGGTTAAAGGTCTTCGCCACTCACGCTCGGTGAGTTGTTTGTTCGGTGGGACTCCTCAATATTCTTCAGTCAACTCCGCCATCGCCATCAGCTGACATGGATGTTTTTCTTTCTCTTCAGCCATAACGCATAACGTTTGTTCATCCATGGAATGAATGACATGACTACAGACATTTCCATAACATTGCCATAATCTCGGGAGTATTCAGTTTGACTTTCCGACTTTTTCGTTGTAATTCAACATGTTTTTCCACATTGGATGAAAGACATGGTAGTCGTGCTGTTTTGGATACGATCCTGTTTTCTACTTTCAGAATGCATGCTCTCTGTGTACGCTACTTTATCTGCAGTCTTCATCACTGAATTCATTGTTGAAATGCCGTACTGTCAAAAACAAAGACATTTCCCACAAAGCTCTCATACAGTGACATAGCCCACGTCAGGATGTGCCAAATCAGTGTAACTTTCTGTGGGTAGCTACTGTAGAAGTCCCCCATAGTGTGTCTACGCTGCATTAGTAGCAGCAGCTAGCATTCTTTTTCAAATGAAGATTTTTGTTTCAAAATGAAATATCCACCCTTGTGAAACATGTGTGATCCACAAAATGATTGTTGGTACTGTATGAAAGTAAAAGTCATTGATGAATAATACTAAAGTTGTTTGAGTGAGGAAGTTATCATCTGTGTTTTTAAAATATTGAGCAATGAACATCAGGCAACAATTCTTCTCCAAAATGTCTATAGCATTTTGGAATGAAACCTTTCAAAAGATATAAACAACAACTGATTTGGGCTGAAAATGGATACTATTTGAATTTTCCAACAAAACCCCTTAAAGTCATGGCAACATTGCCACATCAATTCACTGCTGTATGCATTGCATGCAGGGAACTATGGGACTTCTACAGTGGCTACATTTGCATGAATGATCGCTACTGTACGTCATTGTTTATTTGTTTTGTGGCAGACATGATCACAAGCATGGAGTATGCTGTACCTCCTATGTGTTTAAAGTGTTGAGTAGTGACTTATTTTGTTTCAGTGGGAAATTATAAGGAGGACTCTTGTCAGCTATTGTATCTTGAATCTTGTCAGTTTGCAGCTCCAAAGGTGGATTTTTGGATTATACAAGGCAGCAGACCTCATAGTGGTGGCAATTGTCATGCTTTATCAATCTAAAACATAACTGATTTTTAGGAAATTTAGAACTGGACACCAGGCTCGAGTGGAAAGTGCTGGTATGTCAGTCAACAATCTTGAATGGTCATTTGGCTGGCAAGCTTAAGATGGCTGCCATAGAAAGTGAGACAGTGCTGTCATGGAAATGTGTATCAGTTTGGTGCATGAGACTCGCAGTGCTGACTTGTTGCCATGGCAAAAGCATGATTTCATTGAACATTCCATTGGATGCCCACACATGAGACAATCGCTCGGCTCCATGACAACCGCGTTTGGCGGCACCCGTCTTGGGCGACCGAAAGAGATTGCCTTGAAACTTCAGGAAGTGTCCTTTCTAGCGGCTCCACTTGTGTGCTCATAATGATGTTAATTAGCTCTCTCATTTCTTCTCTCTCTCCAGGCGGAACCGCACGGGCACGGGAACATCCTGCTCACCACCCTGGAGATCCATAACGAGGTGGCGGGGAACGAGATCACCACCAGCGTGGCGGACATTAGGAACTCTCAGTCCATGGTGCAGCTGGACAGCACGGCCTCGACGCACATCCAGTACCGCAAGCAGAGCGGCGGCATCGGCTCGCGCTCCGCCAGCCGCCACTCCCTGGACCGGGCCGCCCAGATGAAGCGGAGCCGCCTGCGGAGGCGGTCCTCCCAGCTCAAAATCAAAATCCCCGACCTGACGGATGTGAACGCCATCGACCGCTGGTCACGGATCATCTTCCCTTCCGTTTTCTCGCTGTTCAACCTCGTCTACTGGCTCTACTACGTCTGATTGGACCGTCGTTTTGTTTAGGTGTTTGCTGTTGTTGTTTTGTTTTGAATTTTTTTTGGTTTTGTTTTGTTTTGTTTCTTTTTGTCCTTTTTTCTGTTGCTTTTTTACGTGATGGAATCTATCAAGAAAACAAAGACTGCAACAATAAAAGAAAAAACAGACTCAGAAAGACTACTGATGCTTGGACCAACTTCTCGTCAAAATTCTTTTTATATATTTGCAGTCTTTGAATCCTTCGTACCAAACTCTTCTTTTTTTTCAGAAGTATGTACTGTAATTGGGACTTGTTAATGTCAATTCCCAACATTTGCCCTCTCAGTAATTTGTAAATAGAGAGATGCAGAGCCAGCAATTGAATAAACAATACAGTATTTGCAAAAATCAACAATAGACACGAAAATGCAGATTTTTGTAATCAAAAAACAACTATCGTGAAGAAAAATGAATAACCTTTATACTACACAGGCGGTCAGATAAATGCAGACGATTCCATTGAACAAACTAATGTATGTTTGACTGGTACCCTATGCAGTATTAATGCATGTAATGATCAGCCATAGTGAAAAAAATGATTCCTTTTTTGCCTTGGGTTATATTACATTTTCAAAGTGCAGATCAGAAGCTTTTTTCAAAGACAAAATCCTGTTGATGTGTATTTGTGTATAGTATTGATATTATAGTTGTTATTAACTATATCACATATTGATCTGGTAAACCTTTACCCAAACATATTTATTTAAAGTTGAGGACTTTGTCCTCTGTTCAGGATGATTGTGACTCAGGTTCTGAATTTTGCTATTTGGCATCTTTTTCTTGACAAAGAAAAGTGTCGCTGAAATATCCTTTTGGTAATTTGATAGGAAAAAAAGCACAAAAGTGAATGAAACTGCCATTTTTTCACTTCACTCTTTTACCTTCTCGCAACAGCGCTTCAAGTGATCGCATGACAGAATTGCACTCAAATTTATCAAATTCCTCTAAAACTGTCTTACTTTCATTTAAAACAACTGCCAAGGGCCTTGTGGGCGATACAGTTACTCAATCCATGAAATATTCTAATATTTTTGTACTCTGTGTCTTCAGGTATTCATTTTGTTTCCTAACCCGTCTTGCTGAAAAACATATTTATGCTCACAACACTCTCAGAGAGGTCAAACTGTGGAACTCTGTTGTGTTGATACAGTGGTTTACTGGAGGGATGACAGGCATTGTTTGTACATAAGTACATAGTTGTGTATATACATATATATATATATAGAAATATATATACTGTGTGTACAACCAAAAATGGAAATGATCACATATTCAGCATTTTGTGATTGTCATACTGGCTATTAATTGTCAGACTATTTAGTGCAAAAAAAGACCTGAATTCAAACGAACCGAGAGGTCAATTCAGACATAATCACATCATTTTAGTTTGGGACGTTTCAGAGCATGTGGGGCACTCGAAATACATTTTCTTTTCCAACATCAGACCATCATGATATTCCACTCTCGACACTGTGCATCACTCTGCGTTTTAGAGCGGCCATATAGCGGCAAAGTGATGCAGTAATGGATTTCATCGATCCCATCGCGACGGACCATGACGCGGCGGCACACCCGGCCCGTCGACTAATAAGCACATGCTAGCATTGAATGTATCAGTTCCATTCTTCAGGGAGAGGATAATGAGCCATGGTCATCATTTCTCCATCAGAATCAGAATGTAACATGCCCATTCTCGTGTTGCGAGTGACGCTTAACAGAGTAAGAACGAGAGAGAGGGAAGGGGATGGTGGATGAGTGTGTGCATGTATGTGTGTGTGTGTGTGTGTGTGAGAGAGAGAGAGACAGCCAGGCACACTGGGAGATGGATAGGGAGAGGAAGGGCGTGGGTAGACCATTTATTTTCTGTGCTGCTTGCTCGACTATGGACAAATGTCAAAATAGAATAATTTTTGTGATAAAAATAGCTCTCCTGTTCGACTCTTATTATGATAAACTGTGCCATTCCACCTTAGGTCGCAGAGCAATCAACCAGTTGCAACTCATGGACGATGATGTAAATTTGAAGCATCCTCTTGTAAAATCATAGATACACCATGTACATCCACTATTCATGCATGTACATGAATACATGTAGAAAAAAAAATATTTTGCTACTTGATGACAGTGCGTTTCGGTGTGACTGTGAGGATGCCGATGCTTCATAATGTCGGTCTACACAAGAGCCGCTGACAGTCAGAGTTGGGATCAATTCACCTTCTGCTCTTTCCATTCAGGAGGGGAACTTTTATTGTAAATTGTAAAGTTTTATGACGTAGAATGCTTCTTGTTGTGTCCAGTCTGACTAATGACGAAGAACTGAATGTATCGTTGTTGCACAATTTACTTTCTGGATCAACTGTATGGAAAAGGAATTGACCTCAACCCTGATTAATATAGGGCTCTAGTCTATTCCACATTCACGTGACCGCAAGTCCCTTTCTGGTCTCCAGTCCCGTTTTCTACTGTGTAGATGGGGCTAAGTGTAGACTTGGCCCGGGTCCCACATGGAAGACAGCTCTAGTTACAGATGAGTGTCAAATACCAAGGAAACAACATCTATTACTCGGAGTGTTTTCTCTTGACCGATCCGTAAATAAGCAGAGACATCTCACTGTAGGGGGATGTGTTGACTTTGGGACGCAAACCTTTGGTTTTGGGCACAAAGCAATGTTTCATGGTCTCATGCATTTCAAGGTAGAGTGTTGTGGTGTGACGTTATTATCACGGACAGAGAACCAGTTCGCCTTAAGATGTTTAAAGCTGCTCTATGTAGTTTTCGGGAGGGAAATTTGAACCAATGAAATGTCAAAACAGTTGATGATATAGCTTCAGTGCTTTCTAAATAAAGCATTATAATAAGAGAAGTGTATTCCTGGAACACTGAAGCTAGAAAGTAACTGTTTTGCTGTGGCGGTTCTGCCCTCCCACCACATTTATAATACAAAGAAACATCTTCTAGGCTTACTGGTTCTCTTTGCTTAAGAGGGTTATTTTTTGGGGGAGATTTGAAATAAGTGCGAAATACTTGCAAATGATTATTGAATGAGTCTTTATTACCAAAACTACATAGTGCAGTTTAAAAGAGAGCGAGAGAGAGGCAACTGTTGCAAACTCTAGGTACGTGTTTATCATGCATGCAACCACAATTTGTTCCTGGGGAAAATTAAAAAAAAAAAAAATGTATTTTGCAAACTCATTTATCTATAAGAGCTGCCAACTGCTCGTTTTAGAGATGACATCATGCCAAGTGAGCCTACCTTAAAGAAAAAAAAAGAAAAAGAAAAAAAAAAGAGTCAAAGAGTCATCAATGACTTCAGGTGTTGTATGGCCTTGGTCCCATAATGGAATGTGAAATGTTCTGTGCTGCCACAAAATGTATTTAGGTTTAGATTTATACTGTATATCTATGTATGTTTCTCTTCCCCTTTTCAATAGATTATCATGTTAAACCATCAAATAAATGATATACATTCTACCTGTGTGTTTGGTATTGCAAGCATGCATGCAGCTCCACAAAGCACCTGCATTTAAATTTGTTTTTACTCAAGGGAACTACATTTCTCTCACAAGGTAAAACTGTATTTGCAGGACAAGTTCAGACTGTAAACCTCTTTCTAACTTGACTGCTAACTCTGCTTTATTCTATTCAATTTTGATTTGTGAAGGTTTTGGCAGCATAACACGCATAACTATGTTTTCTGCCCGTGTTTCAAGAAAAACTCAAGGACCAATTCTGTCCTTTCCAATTCTATCACCTTTGTGTTCCAATTCTGATAATAAAAAATAAAAAAAAAGATTCTATGGACATCGGGGGTGAAAGTTGGTAAATTTCCCTTGAGTCAGAATAAAGTCAATTTCCTCTAAAAATGAATGGAATACCTGTTTGAGTGTGGTCCTTGCACATTTTTCATGATTATTTCTGCCTAAAACTCCAATCTGTGTTGTACTGCAAATACCATATCTGATTGTACTCACTGTTATGTCACATTTAGTAAAAAAAAAGTAGGTGTAAATACTTAAGAAATTACTCTAAAGTACAGTAAGCAAAGTTAGTCTTTTGAAAATGCTCTCAAAAGTTGCATCACTCAAGAAAATCTACTCAAGTTACAGCTACTTTCCACCTCTGATGATTCAGATGAGTGGATCAGTGAGAGGGAGCTACACTTGTCATTTCCCAGAGTCCCACAGCCACAGAGTGTAATATGTGTTTACAAAGGGAGTTTCCTGCTTTACAGCTAATGATTATAATTAAGCCAAAAGAAGGAGGTCAGAATCACCAACGGGACCCACACAGAACTATTTTTGATGTCGCCAACACACAACAACCGGGTGTGATAGGTCCATTTACAGATACACAGGAGCTGATAAAATGGGGCTAAGGGTGTGGATATGTCACTGGGGTTATCAAGTGGGTATCCATGTTTCACTGCTTTAGCCTCACAACACCTCTAGGAGGCTCCATATGGCAAACTGCAGCATCCCAGAACCACCCTGCTCTATTCAATACACTTAAATTAATTCACTATTCAGCATAATTATCCATTAAAAGTTAAAAAAGTAAACAAAAAACAGAAGGAGAGGTGAAAAAATCCTGATTTGGTTGAATGTCCCGTAAGGGAAGAGGACCAAATAAATACAACAATAAATAAATATATCACAATAAATAAATGAAATGCATATACTATGTGAGCCTAATACTTAGCGTTTGTTTTGACTAACTTTGAGGACCAGATGGGTGGGGGTTATGTGATCAGCGTAATTCAGAGAGTGTCATTCACAGAAAACGATACTAAATCGACTTTTAAATACTTTCCCATCATTGCCTAGACTTTCTGGCACACGCACCGCTTTACTTGGCAGATCCACCCATCTGGCACCCGAGGAGGCTACGAGAAACATAAAAAACTATTTGCAAATACTTTTTCACAGGTCTGATACACACACACAGCTGAATTAGCAAGAATGTACTTAATATAGAACACCCTAAGAGCCATGCTGGTTTTGTTGTTTTTGTATCTACACCTACAGAAGTTAAACGCTCCAATCCATTATGGCAGCATGGCATCAAATTCCAAACCACATTTGAATTAAATATAGAGGATCCAGTCTCTATTGTTAGTATTTTGCCAACCAAGGACCTACCCCTACTATCCTTTTTAATATTCATTCTTTTGTAAGAGCAGGCAATTGTTCCAATTGTGGATATCTAATATTGGAACAAATGCTTCAATTCTACTCAATTTTCTAATACAAACTTCAAGGAATTATTGGCCAAATCCAGGAAGACTGTTCTGTAATCTTGCTTCAGAACTATACTCTGGCTTGTATGTACAATATGGCTCCAAAATGAACGCAGAAGATTATCATGGAATGTGGGCTTTTTTTTCTTACTTGAATTTAGAGTGTTCATGGTCTTGAGTGAGATTCATGACCTATGGGCCCTTGAAACCTGTTAAAACCCCATTATATCATTATGAAAATGCATGGGCGTAATTAAGGAAATAAGCAATCTTTTTCTTCAACAGATACATGGATTTTGTCCAATAGCGGTGATAAAAATCATTCTCCACCCCTAAGTGTCCTCCTAGAATTAAAATGAGAAGTCTTAAGCACTGCCTCCCAGTGGAGACTGTAGTGATGGAATCCCTCTATTTCAGGTATGAAAAAAATATATTGGCTATATCGCACCCTATTTATGCATAATGGCATAGGAAAATGCTGAGCTTGGCTGTCCAATTCCTCCCTGCCCCTCCATATTATACGAGTCCCTTGGGGTACGTGTGATAGATTTTTAATCTCTCTCTCCTTTGGAGCCTTTAGAATGTATATGGGGGTTCTAACCCCAAGGTATACTGCACAGTTTATCATTAAACTAATCATTAAAGAATATCGTTGTTCAGCAGTTTGTGGGAGCCATGTGAGTGGAGCTGTTGTTGATAGCAAGGCACACATTTTCTTTCAACCCCACATACAGTAGAAAAACAACTCGTATTCTTTGGACAGCGAGAACAAGCTGTGTTGAGGATTGACTTTTTATAGAGTGGCAGTGGGGGTAAAGGGGTAACACTAGCTTAAAGATTTAGATGAGCAGGATACTTGAAGTACAGTTGGAGGGTCACTGGTTTAAATCCCCATACTAGCGCAGAAAATCTGGGCAGGAAAAAGGAATAATAAACTCTCTCTGTTCTCTCAACAATTGCTGCTAAAGAGTCCGCAAGGCCTCAACTGTTCTAGTGGTGCTAGATAGTTGAAAGTGTGGCGATGCTGTGGGCTGTTCTCATAATTTAAACCAGTCAAATTTCGCTAGGGTGGAACCTGGCACTGGTGCTCACTTACTGTCGTAGGAACAAAAAGGAAGGTGAAAGTTAGCTAGCTAGCTAGCGAAACAAAACTTTTGGCAACACGCAAAACATTAGAGACTTGGTCTGGTGTGATGAGTGTCCGTCTGGCAAAACAGAATGAAGTCTCGATTAAAAATTTTCTTCCAGTTTTATCTCACTCATTTCATTTACCCAGAGTTTGAATATTAACTCGAATTCACTCTGCAAAGTAGCTGTTGTAGCTAAGATAACGCTGGAGACTTGTTCTATCCGGGCAGAAAAACAAACCAGAAGTGCCATTTCCTGGCTTGTGCGAGAATCCTGTTTCAAACTCAACCAATCAATGTTGTCTTGATTCAAAATTTCCTTGGTTAATTTACCCAACGTATTCGGTCAGCTAAGTAGTGTTGTAGCTAATCTAATTATGGAAACTTGTTCTATCCCGGCAGAAAACCAGAAGTCTTGCCTCTGTACCTACCATTAATAGAAATTAAAGAACAGATTTGCATGAGAGGTTCTTCTGCTGTCAAACTGTTTCCAGCACATCAGGTCCCACATCATCCTGGCGTTCTCTCTGAGTTGAAAAACATACTCCTACCCTTCCTACATTGTCAATTTCTGTCCCCCAGTCCTTATTTTAGAACATCCAAACACATTCAAAAGGATTATGTTTCATACTGGAGCATCCAGTCCTGCCTTGTGCCTCACAGGAACGAGGTGGTCGTTGAGAAGGTGACTGGAATATTGTGATAGATGACCCCCTGGCAAACAAGATGCCAAGTTGCTAATAAAAAGCACTCGAGAGGACCATAAAGTAAAAGTCAACCAAAGGTTATCAGAACATAAAAAAAAAACCCTTCCTTTTACAACCCGTATCCTCTCTCTCTCTCTCTTCCTTTTTCTCACTCACTTTGATTTTATCATTGGGTCTGGAATACATCTCTAAAAGCAAACCATTCCCATATGGAAAACCAAAAAATATGGCAAGCTGTTTTCAAATGGATGGAAGTGCAGCCTTTAGGTTTGACATCATGAACTACAGTACAACAAAGGGTCCCGATCTCAACAATTGCTCAAAGAATTAAGATTCATAACTCAGATATGCAGCGGGTGTGTGGCTGCATGATGTCAAATAGGAGTCTTTGGTTACGTGGTTCTTCATTTAAGCAATAAGCCACGAGAGGCTGTGCTTTATCGTGATTTTAGAACAGCTAAGAGGCGTTGTTAGGCACGACACGAAGAGGAGTGAAGCCTCTGGGCTGTTCTAAACTCACTGTGAAGCACTACATCAAGTGACTTATTGCTTTCATAAGACAGCAGTAGAAATAAGAGAAATAAATCATTTATTTCCAAGCGATAATTATATTAGAGATTAGATGAAACATTAATGATCCCCATGGGGCAACTAGTCGCCAGAGCAGAAAATGAAAATAGGATATAAAGAATAGAGTAAATGGTGAATGTTTATATTATAATAATAATAATAATATTAAAATCTATTATTCTTCTGCCAAGCATATAGTTATTGAGCAGTAGCTGTGGTTGATAAGAGAAACATATGTTTCTCTTAGCTAGTTTCCGGTCAGTGCATTTATATTAAAAGGCATACTGAGTAGGATTTTGTTGGTTGTGGCTCGTAAACACAACTTTCCCTAGCTCAACAAGAGGTGAAGTGCACGCCCCCTGAATGCGGTTGCCAGAACGGTATAAAACGCAAGTACAGCGAGACGAAACGCCAAGCAGACAAGGCTCATTCCAAAACGAGAGTGAATCTGGGCTTTCACCCGTTGGGGAGGAGAGGATGGAGATGAAGAGTGACGTGGAGTCGGCCTGTGTTCTGTTGGACAGGTAGGCTAGGTGCCGGTTAGCTTAGCCAGCTAGCTAGCTAGGTATCAGCTTCTACTACAACGAAGCTACGCTAAAAACAGTAGCTAGCTGGCAGCTCACAACACACACTAGCTCTGACCAGAACTCCAGTTACTCTGTATTAGAGTTCGTGGCTTTTAGACATAAAAGGATTCAGCAGTGGTTTTGGTTGCAGGTGGACACACCCAGTTCCAAAAGGTTGACGCCCAGAAACGTACCCGAACATTCAGAAATATGAAAATCCAGGCAGAAGGCAGAGACCCTGCCTTTCCCTGCCTCTCATTTTTGGATGAGTTTATGCTATTTCAAGGGGGAAAATCCTGCTCAGTATGCCTTTAAATCTATTGTTAGCCTATGCGTCAAAGTTTAGCAGGTAAACTTTGAACAGGACTCAGCCAATCAGAGCTGAGAACCGGAGCTAGGCTATCTGTTTAATAATATATAATAAGGCTGCATTCATACTGGGAACTTTACTTCACAACACTTGTTTTTCTCCTTTATTTCAATGGAAATTTAACATGCTCGTTCACACCAGCGCTGAGAGCTTGGCATGTTTTTTAGCACTTGGAGCACCAATCGCTAAAAGTTAAAAACATTTCAGCAACTTTCAGCAAAAGAGCGCCATGCTCCAAACCGGCCTTCAGTAGTCACATAGCAACAGCAGCTGCCACAACCAGGGATTCCACATACATCTGTTTAGCGCTGCTTGTTAAAAAGCGAGGTGCCCCATGGACATGGAGGCTAAGTTGTTATGATGTGAATATGAAGTAGCTAGGAACTTCTTGCTCCGTGATTATCAATAGACTTGACCCGTTTGTGTTGCGCGCTTGTCAACCAAAGTGTAAAAGTGCTGAACACACAAAGCTGGATCTTAGTTTACCAACCCAAATGATTGACCCAAATAACCGACTGCTAGCCCCAGAAATTCATGCCAGGCGGCGAAGCTTCGGTCCGTGTTTCTTGTTGGGGAAACTCACTGAATGAATTCTTTCTGATGTCTTCTTCTTTCTTTCTCCCCTCCCTGCCTGCCTGCCAACTGACATACTTTCTTTTAATTCAACAGCGGCACAGCGAGCGATGGAGGGAGCGTGGGAGAGAGTAGGAGGGAGAGGGAAGGAGGGAGAGAGAGAGAATGAGAGAGAGAGAGAGAGTTTCAGCATCAAAAGACTGTCTTGGAGACTAGGGGGAATACATTGACTCTTCAATGTGCTTTTTGATGATGCCTTTTTCTGTTTTATGAACTCAATGACACACAACAGCAGCGACGGGGTATTAGCCTACTTCTCCTTTACTACTCTCCCTCTCTCTCTCTTGTTCTCTCTCATTCTGTCTCTTTCCCTCTGCCTCTCTCATCTCTTAATACACTCTGTCACTCACTATTCTCTCTCTCTCTCTCTCTCTCTCTCTCTCTCTCTCTCCCTCACACACACACACACACACATTCTCTCTTGTCTCTCATTATAACCTGCCTTTTATTTTGGATGACACATTTTCTTGTATCAGCTGGCAGGCACATTTGCTGCAACAGGATCTACTGTACAAGACAATATTTTGATGGCTCATCAGATGGGCCCCTCCAACAACCAGGCTTTTCGTTGCGCGCTCGAGTCTCTTGCCAATAAAGTTCCCTTGAAGAAGTAACTGTATATCTCCGAATCATTAAACATAAAAGGGGTATTCCCCAAGTATTCAACGCTATCGAGAATAACACGCCCTGTTATGTATGACCCAGAAACGAGTCACTCGTGTCCTGAGTCACATCCACTCGCTGCAATAATCATCAAGGAAGAACAGGCTCTTTGGAAAGAGATAAAAGGAGATAAAAGAGAATATTGACCAGTGTTCTGCTTTGTCAAACTGGAATGTGTTTCTACTACAGAGAAGCAGAACTAAATAGAAAAACAAGTGCAGATTCTGTGCAGTCCCATGGCACATTCCTGGCAGTGACGTATAAACCTAATTAATGTTTTGTTTAATTGAATGTGATCTCAGCTGTCTGGCTCCCTAGTTGTTCAGCTGTCTTCATCTCCTCTATGGAGAATACAGTAACATTAGGCTATTTGGTTTGCCGGTTAACTATTAGCACGCCTGCTTCCAGTTTTTACATGAGACAATTGAATGGACATGAGAGCAAGTTAGCAATGGCTGCTGAATCTGATGGACCCTATTTGGCCAATGTGTTGAGTTTGTACAACTGTACATTAGTCCAAATTTATGGCGTGGCTTGACCAAGCTTAACATTGCTTGAAACAGCAAAGACAGGTAAGTTCGCCTAACATCTAACTGGACTTTTGGTAGGTGTCGGATATGAAATTGTCATTTTTACAAAGGTGAATCAAATGACCCAGTCCTGAAGAACCGGTTGTCCCACTACTAATTTACTTTCAACTCTAATGACTTGGGTTTAATTCCCAACTCATCCAAAAGAAGTTTTCTACTGTGAGTGAAGTTTACATTTCTGAAAACTTTTTCTTATGACCAAACTTTAACCCAGTGGTTCTCAGTCCTGGTCCTCAGGAGCAAGAGTCCAGCTGGTTTTCTACTCTACCTGGTAGTTAATTACATTCACTTGGTGTCCCAATTCTTATTCAGCTAATTACACCAGTGAATGTAAAACTACCATGTAAAATAGAAAACCAGGAGGACTCTGGCTCCTGAGGACCAGCATTGAGAACCACTGCTTTAACCTAACCTTAGCCTAAATTGTTTTACTTGCCTAACCTTAACCCTAACCTTAAGCTAAGTTGTTTTATTGATAGACTATGCGGCTGGCCATGCGTAGGCATAGGACCAATCAATGCAAAGGTAATGTACAAACTTTTTTGTAAGTTGTTATGTTGCACAAGTACTTGGATGTAAGAAACTGTGTTGATGAAGCTCATATGTCTGACATCCAATGATAAATAGCCAGAGAAAATTTCATTGTGATGGATTGTCCAATTAAGAAACAAAAACTCAGAGAGAAAATTAGGGTTTTGTCAGAAGCACAGTAAAACCAAGCATAGTAAAGACTACAAAAAAAAAGAAACAACTGCATGATGGCCATGTAGTTGTGACTGCTTTCGGTTTGAGTGTGAAAATACTTGACATCCCTTGTTTTAGACAACTCCATTTAGTCCAAATGTTCAAGTCTAACTTTGGCTGTCTAACATTGAACTTAATTAGTGCACTTTCCCACGACCATCTCTCATGCCAGGGCTTCATGTGCTCCCTGCATCTCCGTTTCTTGCATTCAGTCATAATTACAGCTCCTTG
Source organism: Centroberyx gerrardi (assembly GCF_048128805.1). Taxonomy (NCBI): domain Eukaryota; kingdom Metazoa; phylum Chordata; class Actinopteri; order Beryciformes; family Berycidae; genus Centroberyx; species Centroberyx gerrardi. The sequence goes on along the minus strand of NC_136017.1, from coordinate 13,867,101 downwards.
CGCGCCCAAAAACATCCATCTGAACAAGTCATTTCATCTTATATTCAGTCTTTTCTGAAAACAAGTGAAAGAATCTGCCAAATGGGGTGAAATAATTAAAATCTTTTCCACTGCGGTTTCAATTTTCTTGACACAAATGACAGTATCTTAACATAAAGCAGATTCTTGTCGAATCCTTTTGTTGATAATATCACACTTAATGATTTACTTTGGAACAAGCTGCATTGGAAACTGATGAAATTATCAAACCTGACTGGCAGATTATTTTTTCTCCCCACAGAATACGAGATGAAATGATTTGTTACACGGACACTTTTTGCAGTGTGCATTTCCATTTCCTGTGTTCCGACATCATTACAGCTCCTTGGGATTTATCCTGAAAGGCCTCAATCACAGAACAGGGTGTTTGCATGGCAGAGTGGGAATGAAAGAGAGAGAGAGAGAGAGAGAGAGAGAGAGAGAGAGAGCAAAGCAATCCCAGAGAACTTTGAGTCTCAGCCTGTCCTCCCATTTGTTCTCCCCATGACAGGAGCAATTCTATTCCCTCGGCTCATTATGATCAGAACAAAGTGAGCTGTGGCTGCCAGAGAGAGAGAGAGACACAGAGAGAAAGAGAGAGGAGAGAAATAGTGGATGAGTTTAGACAGAGATGTATCTTTGTTTTATATGTCGCCACATATCTCCAAAAGGTTACCTCTGTCTCTTATATCACTCTGGTTTCGTTAAACAGATTCTCTCCACCAGACAGAGGAATAGGATCAAATATATTTCAAAGCGCATTTCACACAGCGTGAAAATGCTCTTTTAACAGACATTGGTAACACTCAGGTAATACTCAGTTCCCAAAGGAGACGAGGGGAGGAACGGAGTGGAGGAGAGGAGTCGTCGAGGGAAAGTGGAGGCCATTTGGGACAGTTTATTGGCTGTTCCATCATCAAAAATGGACGTCTGCTTATTGATGAAGTGGCCTTGTCATAATTGACATAACCCAAGTTGCCTCCTGGTTTGGAGAGGAGTGGCAGTGAGGGGAGGAAAGGAGGTGCGTCCCATCAATGAGACGCACCTACTTTCCTCGCATCCTTTCCAGGGTGCCTCCCATCAATGGGATGCACCCCATTTGGGACCGGCTTCTCTTGCCTTCCCCACTATTGGGACAACTAGCAACACGGCGTCACGAACATCAGTTTCTGGGTCGCGGAGGAAAGGAGTGGGTAGTGGAGGAAAGGAGGAGTCATTTTCGGCGCAAGGGTGACATAACTTCAAAATGGCCACCATGGAAATAAGGCCCAGTGGAAGCTTTAGCAGCAGTGTTGAGGAGCAGGGTGTACAGAGGAGGAGGCCTTATGACCCCGAGGTAGTCGTTCAAAGCTAGGAACAATCTGAAATGAAATGCGGGGGAAATGAAGGAGACACGCTTTCCACTTAACTCAAGTACTTCAACTACCGTCTATGTGCCCTAAAGCAGTCAGTGAAGTTGCTTAGTGACCAGCAGTAGAAGACTGTGGTTGTGGCAGCTAGTAGCCTGAATGGCCTCAAGATGTTGCTGTTATCAATGAGTTTCTGCTCAAATCTTGACTGTGAATGTGTTCAGTTTGAAACCCAGGAGGACATCTTGACAATGTACTATGTGACAAAAATTGGCTCTTCAAAAATATCCCCCTGGGTATGTAAAAAAAAACTGTGTCACTGACTGTAATTGTATGAATGGGAAGCAGGGCATCACTGATCACTCATGAAAAAGAGCATGAAACCTTCTCTGGCTAATTAAAGGTTTAAAAAGAAAACAAAGACGCTCCTCTGCTTTGTAAATACATAACCAACTTAGTCTATTTCTACTGTAACACCTATGAAAGCATTGGTGGGAAAAGCTTTGCATCTCCAAGTAACAAGTTTCCTCAAACAGTATGCTAATAATAACTCTATTAGTACAATGTGAACTGTATCAACCTGAGCAAAAATGCATGAAAGTACAATCGATAAAATGACACCAAATGGTGAATTGAGATGCACTGTTTTGCAGGATGCTGGGGAATACATGTAGTGCAGCACATAATATTACCTTGTGCTTTATGCCCTCTGCTGGATGCCTCAAGTATGTACAGTAATATGCATGTACTGTACCTCCCCCCCACCAATCCCCCCCCCCCCCCCCCCCCCACACACACACACACATACATGAGAGAGGCGTGCATGTGTGATTAATGTTCTCCGTTTTCAGACTTCTTGCTAATTAGGAGGAGCTGCCTGTAACTCATACAGACGGTTATGTGAAAGACATTTTACTTAGCCTGTGTGTCGATAGAGCCATATACACAGTAATTACGCATTTAATTACTCCATGTTTATAGACTGTACTGTACAGGGGCCAATTTCATGGACACGGTTTCTGCTTATTTATTCATTTCAATTACCTCTGTATTCCTCCTACCACCAGGGTTGAGGAGAGGTTGACTACATGTTCAGCTGCTAGTTTAACTACAGTTTGCAGGAGCCTGGTTTCATGGTGGTTGAACTGAATTCAAGTTTTACCAGCTTTTTATTCAACTATTTTTAGCCATGTAGTTACTTTGTATATATAGTGTTTTTGGATCTCTTGCATATTTGGTAGCATTTACATTGTTAATAGATATTGTAATGAAACCCATGCATCTGTCTATCAATATAGCTTTTTGGTTGCCGCGCATTTCTCTCCATCCAGATTTTCTCTATTCAACTTACAAGCTAGTATCCAGTAAGTCCTAATGTGTTCATGGCAGCAGTTGGAGATATCAGGGCTTGTTTTCCTGCCTTCAGAAGAAGCCGTTTCCTGCCATTCATTCTGACATAGTGTGAAAAAACAACTTCCACAAACTTGAAAATTGCCCGATAGATAATCCATCATAGTAAACATGAAGTCTTAATTTGTTTTTGACAAAGTTTCTGTTTTATTGTTATTTCATTGTGCCCGAGTTGAGTGTTTTCATATCATTACGTTACGCTCTGCTTACTGTCAGTCACCTGACACCAGGAAATAATCCTTCAAAACATGTCGCCTTACAAACTTTATTGTCACATCCATGTCTTCTTATTAGGGTGTCTTTGTTAGCCGGAACAGCAGTTAATTTCAAGCCAGGTGTGATGCTGTAAAGCTTGTATTTTAAAAACAATGAAAAATGAATAAAAAATTCTGATTTCATGTGGCATGCATTGCAAATTGATTGGGGGATTTGTAAATTAGACAGTAGTAAATGGGCTATAACTCTAAATGACACCAGTATTGTCCTTTAATTCCTCATGTTCGGAAAGGACAATGAACACGCTAAAAAAAAAAAAAAGTCTGGGTTTGTTGAGTTCCAACCTGGAACTGTGGCCACTGTGCACATATCTAATCTGCTACAGACATATTTATTTGTATTTTGCCTACTGTGGAAGACTAAAATGAACAAATTATAGTAATTTGTAAAGAACAAGAGGTCATTTAAGTCCTTGACAGACAGAATCCTTTATGTTTTAGAGATATTGAATGGTGAACATCAGGCAATGTTGTAATTGTCACAATGCCTTTATAGCATTGTGGAAAATAACTATTCATTTTAACTAAGAATGTTATATGAAATCTACTCTATTTTCCACATAAAAGTCAAGTTTGACAAAAAAAAAAAGTGAAATCACCCAAAATGTAGATGGGCAATTCAATTGAGATTGTATCTTTGCACAAGTAAGAGATATTTTTTTCTATGATACATGACTCAGCCTCTAACAAACAACTCACCTCTATGAATTTTGCTGTAAATTTACAGCGGTTAACAAATAGCAAGGCTGTCACAGCATCAGAATGAGCCTGTCTCTCTGAAAAACAGCAGCATCCGACAGAGACACCCACTGTTTCTTTATATAACACCTTTTTATAACACCTATTTACCTTGAAATGATGTTGCCAAGTAACTACATCCTGAGTGTTTGTGTGGGTGGGTGGGCGAGTGTGTGGGTGAGTGTGTGTGTGGGTGGTTGTGTGTGTGTGTGTGTACTGCCTGCGTCCGTGTGCGCGTTGTGTATACACGCACGTGTGTCCTTGCGCGTAGCCGTGTGTGTGTGTGTGTGTGTGTATCTATGGGTGACGGATGTTCTAAAATGCCATTATGGGCTCTAAAAGTGGGTTTGTAACAGCAGCTGGGGAAATGACTTCAAGCCCCCTTTACTCTCATGCAGGTCTAGTGCTTGGAGAGGCGCAGGCAGGAACGCATATATCACTGCTACACATTAATCCTTAATGCTGCTAATGTCCGCTGCCTTCCAAAGGGCAAAGCGCAGACTCTTCACAGCGCAGTGATGTGGGATAATGCAACAAGAGGAAGGGCTGTCTGCCTTGGTAAGACACATTTGTTTCCACCACACCCCATGTCTCTCTCTCTCTCTCTCTCTCTCTCTCCCTTTCTCCCTCTCTCTCTCTTTCTCTGAGCTGCTTAACTGATACATGTAGTACAGTAATCCCTTCTTAGCAAATGGGATTAATATTTAATTCAAGAAGAGCTTTTTATCAATACCTCGCCGTGCATTCTTTGTTCGCCCTGTTTAGGGTGGCTTTGCCCGGCTCTGGGCAAACTGAAGGAATGGTGAGCGTATTCATGCGATAGATGTGGCAGATAGGGTTTCAAGAAGGCTGCCTGATGACAAACTGGAGTTCAGCACTTTTGTTTTTTGAGATATTTGCGGGAGAATTCATCAGCATTACCTGATTGCTTACTATTATATGTGTTTTCACGCTGTGCTCTTTGATGTAGCCCCACACCCTTCTTGTAGAATTATATGCATCTTATCCTGCTAATGGGTATTTGAGTTTTTGCTCTTCCACTTTGTTGTTTTTTGTCCTCTAGCACCTTAGTATAAGATAGTAATCGAGTGCGGCGATCTTCCTATAGCTTCCTATATCCTAAAAATCAAGTGCTTTTGGAAAGGACTGAAACGAGTCCGGGTTTTTGGCAAAGTCAGGTATAGGCTTCTTAAATCCTCAGCGATCCCTTTAATGTGAATCTGTGATGGTCTCTGAACGCGTCTGTCCTTTATCCTTGAAACTCCGGGACCTGTATTCATAAAGGTACCAAGAGCCTATTATGCACTGATCCGCTGCAACGCTGATCCTGGATTAGCCCACTGGCGAGACCACATGACCGAGTAAACTTCAGCATGAGGTAAAGAGACACACTTGCCTCACTTTGGCATTGCTAATATGAGATACTCTGTGTCCTAATTCGGATTCATGATGTCACCAAGGCCAATATCACAAATGGAAAGGATTGCTGGAAATGTCCAAAAATTCAGTATTGCATACACATAATGTATTATGCATACTGTGGGCATGTTGCTTTCACCATCGCTCCATCACCAATAGTCAAGAGTTATTATGGGCCATTGGGCATTGATTATATGATAAACCTGTATTGCATTACCAATACACATTACTTGGCCCGAGAAGTTTTAATTTGTCTTTTGGGGAGAGGAATTATGGGCCTAATCTATGGTTATGTTTATTACCCTTTCCTTGGAGGAATGGCGTTATTGTGAACAGATGGGAATTTTATGATGTCACATATTGGTACTGTGATGTCCCGTAGGGAAATATTCCTCTGAAAAGCCCATTTGAATCAAAAGAATGCCAGATTTCACCAGCAGCTCTCACCCAAAAACAAATATACAAACATGCAAACTAAACCAACATGTCCCATTCTGTGAAATGGGTCAGCGATGTTTTATTGAACGTGAACTGTTGATGTCAGCCAGGTATTGTGAGGTGCAATTCCCCAACCCGCTCACAGCCAAGAGCAAAGATCCCATCTAAAGTTAGTCTACGCAGGTGAGGAGTGCTTGCGCTTTGGAGAGCTCAGGAGGTTCAGGATCTGGTTCTTTCTATGGGTGTTATGAATGCAGAAGGACAGATCTCCTGGTAACTAAAGGGGGGATTGCCAAAGGCCACTGCACTGAATTTTTTTTTTTTTTGTAAAAGGACCTTAAGGTGAAAGACAGTGAGCAACAACAAACAGCAAGCTTAGAATTTGTGCATTGGCTAAGGTATCATGAGAGTTACATCACTGCCAAAGCTGCAACACACTCAAGCCTATGAAGTTTTAGAATGCACTAAACTATAAAGTTCACAAAGGTTTGAAGAGAACTATGACTAATGATCTAACACATATATAAAGCGAAAAAGGATGGGTGCGTTGATGTTGCTATCTGAAGGGTTTGGAATGTCTCATGTACATTGTGTCCTGTTTGACCTGACTGAGGAACAGATAGACAGAAGCGTTTCTAGAATAATTGAATTGGTCGCATTTTGTCTCTACTGGAGGATTTGGGCCAAAAGGCTGTCCGACTTCAGACAGAATTCTAAACACATTTGATGTCTAAAAAGTCAATGAGTTCCTCAACAATCACAGCCAAGGCATGTACTCCAGACTGTTCCAATACAGTTACTCAGCAGCCAACAGTAGAAGACTGTGGGTGAACTGGGCAGCTCTAGGGTGTTAATGGGAGGAACTGAATGAGTGTGAAAGAGGGTGCTGCATGCAAACTCAGCAAACCTTCCCTAGATGAATAAAGTTTAAAAACAACAATAAAACTGAGAGATATGATAAAAAAATATATGGGATTTACTCAAGTCCCAAGTCAGTCTCAAGTCTTGAGGCATAAGTCTCAAGTCAAGTCTCAAGTCTAAATGTAGATTACCAAGTCAAGTCCAAGTCATTAATGCCAAGTCTTAAGTCTAAATGTAGAACAGCAAGTCAAGTCAGAACAAATCAAGAGTCCAGTATCAATTTAATATCTTAAAGAAAACTAAATATCTAGGACTTTTCAATGCAATATGGTTTTAATAGGATAAAAACTTGGTAAGAGCATCATGAGTTTGATTTCTAGAATCAGTTTCAGCTGTTTCCATACAAATTCAGAAAACAGAATTTAAATTCAGTCGTCTGGTGGAACAAATCTCATCACTTTCAATCTAAGTAATTTACACAAACAAGATCTTTCTCAAGACCTTAGAAACCTTTTCAAGTCATCAAAGTACAAGTCAAAGTCAAGTCATAAGTCACCAGAACCTAAACACTTGACTAGACTTGACTATCTGACCACCAAAGAGGTTTTGTAGTATCTAACAACTGGACGCTGAATGATTTTATTTTTATTTTATTTAAATGAACAACAAAGCATATTTAACGAATGAGGACGCAGAGTTGACAGAGTTAAGTTCATTTCTAAATATACATTTTTCCAATTAAGACCACTGCACATTTTAATCAAACTCATCATCCTTTTTATTTTCAAAATAAAGGATAACATTATTTACACCTAAGGTAATGCTATAGAGAATTTCATGTGAAATGTGAAGACAATCTTCCCAGGAGTTACTGTAACAGATACTGTACATTGCATTTGCATTCCCAGCAAAGGTGACACATTCATTCTTAACTTGAAGTGCAAAAAGTGCAACTTGCAGAATTCAGTATTCAGGTTACTTCCAAAATTATGGGGCCTTCACCCACAATTTCCATTAGGTAAACTACTCATTCACCTTTTGCGACACCCACAATGTACTTTCTTGCAGCTTGGTGGGCGGCACATCAGCATGTTTTCCAGGAACTTGTTTCACATTTCCCGCAGCCCATGAAACTCTCCTTGTGTCCAACATCTGCTCAATATAGACAAAATAAGACGAGATGAAGCTGTAATAATCCCAGTGGGGAAACTGGGTTGTTGCAGCAGCAGAATAGGAAACACCACAAGATGTGTTTTCATTCCAAACCCTCTTCAGCGACACATTAAACATGACACAGCCTTTCTTTGGTAAGTCGTGTGTTCACTTGCTGCCCCCCAGTGGATCAGTCATCTGTGGACAGACCACAGGTTGTGGACGGCCTGTGCACAGCAGGACTGTTCTCAGCTACTAAACATGTTTGCTTCTGTATTTGCTCACTCCTGTACTTTATTGTTGCAAGGAAGATGAAAGAAATGTAAATATGAAACAGGTCACCAATCTGTCACCACTCTGCCAGCAGACATACAAAACAACAAATACATAATGGCAAAGATCAAGACATCACACAACATCCATCTAACAGTTACATCAATATCTGCATCATCACATATCTGATCTGCCACCTTGACCACCGACATCCTAGACTTAATCTTTTGCAATCTTTTCTCTTTGAAGCAAGATAACTAGAACAAAGATGTACTGTGAGAAATTGTGGAGTGTGAAACAATTGTTACACTATAGGCTATTCACTCAAGTTAAACATGTAGTCACAAGGCTACTCAAGTTACCTACATGTAGTCATAAGATCAGATCACAGGACCTACATGAATATGCAATAACCACAACAGTGTTATCTTGATCCAAAAACAATATGTGATCACAAATGATGATTATATTTGTTTTATATATTGTTATGTTTCTAAAAGATTAATATTGTTACTAGAATACTAAGATTTTTGTGTTTTTCCTCTACAGCCAACACATAATTAACCAAGTATCAAATATAACATAAATAGAAGGAAACGCCCATAATCTGGATTAGTTGGCAAACACTCACCGAAGCCTGGGAACCCACCGCTCCCCTCATCACCACCAAACCACCACAGCAACAGCTTCCACCTCACATTCTGCACCTGATAAGAAAACACAAACTCAGACAGAAATTCATAAATACATCGATAGATCCAACTCTACCAAAACAGAGATGAACCACAATGACACCGTTCCTACTCTGCTATTCCAAGGTCAACATACTGAAGGTGATCAGGACAAAGCCAACCTCCTCAGAAAACATTTACAACAAGTACGGTCACTCATACTCCACTGAGCCCAGCTTTGACCCCCAGTGGAAACACACTGAAGATAGTGAAATTCAAAACATATCACTCACCTTCCATCCAACACTCACCTCCTCACCAACAGTCATCGATCTGCTCACACAAACCATCAGCACCCTGGAATTGAAGTCACACCTCAAGAAACAAGGACACAGAGAGTCACAGATGTGAATCAGCCTACACAGTTCAGCAGTATTACAGAGAGGAGGCAGGCGAGTGAATGATCCTGGTTCAGTGTGTCGCCTGTAGACAGTGCCATGCCTCCTAACGGCCACTAGGGGTTAGACAGGCTAACGGTGAGGATGTGAGTGAGAGACTTTACAGGTCCATGAGTTGCTTTGCATCTAAAAATGAAGAGCTAGGCCCCTGGAGAAGAACATCAACACCAAACTCATAACCTCCACCTTCTCTGCATCCTTTTCACCACCTGTCTCACCACCGGCCACCTTCCCCAAGCCTGGAAATCTGCAGTCGTCACCATGATTTGTAAGCCAGGCAAGGACCCACACAACGTCAGCTACACACCTATCAGCCTCCGCAGCCACATTGTGAAACTTTTCAAATCAGACGTGGGGACTTGAGTCACGTGACTTGGACTCCAGTCAGACTCAAGTCACAATTCTAATTGGTTGAGACTTGACTTGATGCATGAAGAGAAGACTTGAGACTTGATGTTCTGGTGACTTGGGACTTGACTTTCACTTGTACTTTGATGACTTGAAAAGGTCTTGAGAAAGATCTTGTGTTTGTGTAAATTACTTAGATTGAAAGTGATGAGATTTGTTTCACGAGACGACTGAATTTAAATTCTGTTTTCTGAATTTGCATGGAATGATTGAATTTATTGAAGCTGAAACTTATTATAGAAATCAAACTCATAATGCTCTTACTAAGTTTTTTACCTAAAACCATTGCATTGACAAGTCCTAGATATTTAGTTTTCTTAAAGATATTAAATTGATATGAACTCTTGTTCTGACTTTACTTGGTGTTCAATACAAAAGCATCCTCACCTCACATCTCAACAGCCACACTGAACACCTGGGCCTCCTTGCAATTCATTCTTCTTCATTCTTTAGACCTGAATAATTGTGTTCAGATTTCTTACACACTCTGTAGGTTACCTCACAGTATTACTTTTATCCAATCCTTATCTCTTTTATCAATTTATTACTTCATTACTTCAATGGAGCCTCAATACATTCAAATACAAACCCACTTAGCCCCATTTAAAGCCTTCAGGTACTGTTATTTGTGGTGTTTTTAATCAATAATTTTATATTTTCCTTCTATCAAAAGTGAAGACACAAATAACCTTAATCTTCTAAAATTGTTCCAGTGACTAAACAAACAAAATAAAAATGTATATTTTTCTATGTTAAAACATGCTAAGACACTTCACCAAAATTAAATCACTGGAAACTACAGAACAGTTGAGCCTTGTCACAAGATGATGTTGGCAATCACCAACACTATTTTCTACTTAACAGGTGGATAATAAGTCTCTTTGAAATCTTCACTTATCTTCAATAATGCGGGAACTACGGCAGTCCGTAGAGGACATACATAATATTTTTTTTCTCTTTTGTTATGTTGAGATAACGACTTAATTATCTTGTTATCACAACAAAACAAAACCGTTTTCTTGTCATAAGGAGTTATTTTTTCACATGACTTAACCTGAGTGCTGGAACTGCTGCACACTTCCTCCATAACCACACATAACGTGGCACCTTTCAGCTCTATGCAGGCTGGTTCTAGAATGCTTTGATTGGGGGGCAGTAACAGATGGTACTAGTGTTAATATGAGTGTTCTTCAGGACTGTAAGCTATAATGTGCATAATGTTTGTTTTTATCTAAAGCCATAGTAATTACTGCATAATTAATTAAATTTTAAACCCACCCACACAGATCAGGCGATTCTTTTATGGTAATTCAGCCAATTGGTGCACATTACTTTAACATAGACAGCATAGGGATGTTTAGGACATCAGTCCATAATGAATATTCATAATTGAAACCAAAAAGGAATACAGAAAATAAACCATTTTTCAGAAGGTGACCATGGAGAGGTGAGGTCAGTCACAGCTATTGTCTGGGCTTCTCCAGCAAAGCAAAGACGCCAATAGGTCACTATACTGTATTAGCGCGAGTAAACAGGTTTACATGATGTCACCAAATTGTACAGTAATGTGGTAATAAGAATATCAAACATATCGGATCATAAATTAGACCTACTCATATGTGATCAATCAATAAGCTATTATGGCTCACAAGATATAACTGTGCGAAATGGCTGTGTGTAATGATACAGTGGCTGCTGTGGCACTGTTAGTGAGCACAGAACGTGAAAACAGAATCAGTATACACTTACGTGAAATACTTACCTGAAATAGCTGTGGAAATAAAATCAGTATACACTTACCTGAAATACTTACCTGACATAGCTGTGAAAACAAAGTCAGTATACACTTACCTGAAATACTTATCGTGTATAGCTGTGAAGACAAAATCAGTATACACTTACCTAAAATACATACCTGATATAGGTTCTATGAAAACAAAATCAGTACCCTTACCTGGCATACTTACCTGACATAGCTGCAAAAACAAAATCAGTATACACTTACCTGACATACCTGAAATAGCTGTGGAAACAGTATCAGTTCACTTACCTGACATACTTACCTGATATACCTGTGAATACAAAATCATTATACACTTACCTGAAATACTTACCTGATATAGCTGTGAAAACAAAATCAGTTCACTTACCTGACATACTTACCTGAAATAGCTGTGGAAATAAAATCAGTATACACTTACCTGACATACTTACCTGAAATAGCTGTGGAAATAAAATCAGTATACACTTACCTGAAACACTTACCTGACATAGTTGTGAAAACAAAATCAGTTCACTTACCTGAAATACTTACCTGATATAGGCTCTGTGAAAAAAAAGAAACAGTAAACTTGCCTGGCATATTTACCTGATATACCTGTGAAAACAAAATCAGTATACAGTTGCCTGAAGTACATACCTGACATAGCTGTGGAAATAAAATCAGTATATACTTACCTGAAATACTTACCTGACATAGCTGTGAAAACAAAATCAGTATATACTTACCTGACATACCTGATATACCTGTGAAGACAAAATCATTATACACTTACCTGAAATACTTACCTGATATAGGCTCTGTGAAAACAAAATCAGTATACACCTACATGACATACTTACCTGCTATAGCTGTGAAAATAAAATCAGTTCACTTACCTGACATACTTACCTGATATACCTGTGAAAACAAAATCAGTATACACTTACCTGAAATAGCAGTGGAAACTAGAAGGGCACTCGGAGAGCGCAGACCTCCGCCAGGGCCAATAGTCCAGTCTTCTATGTGTTGATCTTTCCTGCTCAGTCTCCAGACCGTAGTCGGGAAGCACAGGGGAATCTCTGTTGTCCTCCAGGGCCGAAGTCTAACTTACTTCGGGACCAACCCCCCTTTACTCTCACAGCAGTTGGAAAAGACAGCACACAGGAACACCACCTCGGCCTTGAGACGTTGCAGTCTTTATTTATGACAACCGTAACTCTCGCCGTACATTTATTTGCTACTTGCTACAACGCTACAACTTGCTAACTTCTCTGCTACACTTTTTCCTTTCGCTCCGATCCATTCACCATCACACACCGCCGCTCGCTCTCTCTCGCTCCACCACACACTCACTACATACAAAACACTCCACCCCACCCTATTCTCATAAAGGGGCTACGCTGCTCCTGTAACATATGATATGCAAATGTCCAAGCGCAACCAATATACGGAGCCGATCCAAAATTTAATGGGTTCTTCCTTGGCCCATGCTACACCCTTCCACAAAGTTTCATGAAAATCTGACTAGTAGTTTTTCTGTAATCCTGCTGACAAACAGACAAACAAACAAACAAACGGCACTGCAAACATAACCTCCTTGGCGGAGGTAACAAAATCAGTATACACTTACCTAACATACTTACCTGATAAACATGTGAAGACAAAATCAGTATACACTTACCTGAAATACATACCTGATATAGGTTATGTGAAAAGAAAATCATTACACTTACCTAGCAAACTTACCTGATATACCTGTGAAGACAAAATCAGTATACACATACCTGAAATACTTACCTGACATAGCTGTGAAAACAAAAACAGTATATACTTACCTAAAATACTTACTTGAAATAGCTGTGGAAATAAATCAATATACATTTACCTGAAATACTTACCTGACATAGCTGTGAAAACAAAATCAGTATATACTAACCTGACATACTTACCTGGTATAGCTGTGAAAACAAAATCAGTATACACGTACCTGAAATACTTACTTGACATATCTGTGAAAATGAAATCAGTTCACTTACCTGAAATACTTACCTGATATACCTGTGGAGACAAAATCAGTGTACACTTACATGACATACTTACCTGGTATAGCTGTTAAAATAAAATCAGTTCACTTACCTGACATACTTACCTGATATACCTGTGAAAACAAAATCAATATAGACTTACCTGAAATACTTACCTGAAAAAGCTTGGAAATAAGATCAGCATACACCTACCTGAAATACATACCTGACATAGCCGTGAAAACAAAATCAGTATACACTTACCTGACATACTTACCTGGTATAGGTGTGTAAATAAAATGAGTTGACTTACCTGAGATACCTGATATACCTGTGAAAACAAAATCAGTATGCACTTACAAGAAATACCTGAAATAGCTGTGGAAATAAAATCAGTATACACTTACCTGACATAGCTGTGAAAACAAAATCAGTGTATACTTACCTGACATACCTGATATACCTGTAAAGACAAAATCATTATACACTTACCTGAAATACTTACATGATATGGGCTCTGTGAAAACAAAATCAGTATAAACCTACATGACATACTTACCTGCTATAGCTGTGAAAACAAAATCAGTATACACTTACCTGACATACTTACCTGATATACCTGTGAAGACAAAATCAGTATACACCTACCTGAAATACATACCTGATATAGGCCCTGTGTAAACACAATCAGTACACTTACCTGAAATACTTACCTGAAATAGCTGTGGAAATAAAATTAGTTTAGACTTACCTGAAACACTTACCAGACATAGCTGTGAAAACAAAATCATTATATACTTACCTGAAATACTTACCTGAAATAGCTGTAAAAAATAAAGTCAGTATAGACTTACCTGAAACACTTACCAGACATAGCTGTGAAAACAAAATCATTATATACTTACATGAAATACGTACCTGGTATAGCTGTGAAAACAAAATCAGTAATTACTTACCTGACATACTTACCTGAAATAGCTGTGGAAATAAAATCAGTTCACTTACCTGACATACTTACCTGATATACCTGTGAAAACAAAATCAGTATATACTTACTTGAAATACTTACCTGAAATAGCTGTGGAAATAAAATCAGTATACACTTACCTGACATACTTACTTGATATACCTGTGAAAACAAAATCAGTATACACTTACCTGAAATATTTACCTGATATAGCTCTGGAAATAAAATCAGTACACACTTACCTGAAATACTTACCTGACATATCTGTGAAAACAAAATCAGTTCACTTACCTGACATACTTACCTGATATACCTGTGAAAACAAAATCAGTATATACTTACTTGAAATACTTACCTGAAATAGCTGTGGAAATAAAATCGATATACACTTAACTGACATACTTACCTGATATACATGTGAAGACAAAATCAGTATACACTTACCTGACATACTTACCTGAAATAGCTCTGGAAATAAAATCAGTACACACTTACCTGAAATACTTACCTGACATAGCTGTGAAAACAAAATCAGTATATACTTACCTGACATAGGTACCTGGTATAGCTGTGAAAACAAAATCAGTATTTACTTACCTGACATACTTACCTGAAATAGCTGTGAAAACAAAATCAGTTCACTTACCTGACATACTTACCTGCTATAGCTGTGAAAACAAAATCAGTATATACTTACTTGAAATACTTACCTGAAATAGCTGTGGAAATAAAATCAGTATACACTTACCTGACATACTTACCTGATATACATGTGAAGACAAAATCAGTATACACTTACCTGACATACTTACCTGAAATAGCTCTGGAAATAAAATCAGTACACACTTACCTGAAATACTTACCTGACATAGCTGTGAAAACAAAATCAGTATATACTTACCTGACATAGGTACCTGGTATAGCTGTGAAAACAAAATCAGTATTTACTTACCTGACATACTTACCTGAAATAGCTGTGAAAACAAAATCAGTTCACTTACCTGACATACTTACCTGCTATAGCTGTGAAAACAAAATCAGTATATACTTACTTGAAATACTTACCTGAAATAGCTGTGGAAATAAAATCAGTATACACTTACCTGACATACTTACCTGATATACATGTGAAGACAAAATCAGTATACACTTACCTGACATACTTACCTGAAATAGCTCTGGAAATAAAATCAGTACACACTTACCTGAAATACTTACCTGACATAGCTGTGAAAACAAAATCAGTATATACTTACCTGACATACCTGCTATACCTGTGAAGACAACATCATTATACACTTACCTGAAATACTTACCTGATATATCTGTGAAAACAAAATCAGTTCACTTACCTGACATACTTACCTGATATACCTCTGAAAACAAAATCAGTATATACTTACTTGAAATACTTACCTGAAATAGCTGTGGAAATAAAATCAGTATACACTTACCTGACATACTTACCTGATATACATGTGAAGACAAAATCAGTATACACTTACCTGACATACTTACCTGAAATAGCTCTGGAAATAAAATCAGTACACACTTACCTGAAATACTTACCTGACATAGCTGTGAAAACAAAATCAGTATACACTTACCTGACATACTTACCTGGTATAGCTGTGAAAACAAAATCAGTATTTACTTACCTGACATACTTACCTGAAATAGCTGTGAAAACAAAATCAGTTCACTTACCTGACATACTTACCTGATATAACTGTGAAAACAAAATCAGTATATACTTACTTGAAATACTTACCTGTAATAGCTGTGGAAATAAAATCAGTATACACTTACCTTACATACTTACCTGATATACATGTGAAGACAAAATCAATATACACTTACCTGACATACTTACATGAAATAGCTCTTGAAATAAAATCAGTACACACTTACCTGAAATACTTACCTGATATAGCTGTGAAAACAAAATCAGTATACACTTACCTGAAATACTTACCTGGTATAGTTGTGAAAACAAAATCAGTATTTAGTTACCTGACATACTTACCTGAAATAGCTGTGAAAACAAAATCAGTTCACTTACCTGACATACTTACCTGATATACCTGTGAAAACAAAATCAGTATATACTTACTTGAAATTCTTACCTGAAATAGCTGTGGAAATAAAATCAGTATACACTTACCTGACATACTTACCTGATATACATGTGAAGACAAAATCAGTATACACTTACCTGACATACTTACCTGAAATAGCTCTGGAAATAAAATCAGTACACACTTACCTGAAATGCTTACCTGACATAGCTGTGAAAACAAAATCAGTATTTACTTACCTGACATACTTACCTGAAATAGCTGAAATACACCCACACAACAGTATACACCTACATGACATACTTACATGCTATAGCTGTGAAAATAAAATCAGTTCACTTACCTGACAAACTTACCTGAAATAGCTGTGAAAACAAAATCAGTTCACTTACCTGACATACCTGATATACCTGTGAAAACAAAATCAGTATATACTTACTTGAAATACTTACCTGAAATAGCTGTGGAAATAAAATCAGTATACACTTACCTGACATACTTACCTGATATACATGTGAATACAAAATCAGTATACACTCACCTGACATACTTACCTGAAATAGCTCTGGAAATAAAATCAGTACACACTTACCTGAAATACTTACCTGACATAGCTGTGAAAACAAAATCAGTATACACTTACCTGACATACTTACCTGGTATAGCTGTGAAAATAAAATCAGTATTTACTTACCTGACATACTTACCTGAAATAGCTGTGGAAATAAAATCAGTATACACTTACCTGACATACTTACCTGATATACATGTGAAGACAAAATCAGTATACACTTACCTGACATACTTACCTGAAAAAGCTCTGGAAATAAAATAAGTACACACTTACCTGAAATACTTACCTGATATAGCTGTGAAAACAAAATCAGTATATACTTACCTGACATACCTGCTATACCTGTGAAGACAACATTATTATACACTTACCTGAAATACTTACCTGCCATAGGCTCTGTGAAAACAAAATCAGTATACACTTACCTGAAATACTTACCTGACATATCTGTGAAAACAAAATCAGTTCACTTACCTGACATACTTACCTGATATACCTGTGAAAACAAAATCAGTATATACTTACTTGAAATACTTACCTGAAATAGCTGTGGAAATAAAATCAGTATACACTTACCTGACATACTTACCTGATATACATGTGAAGACAAAATCAGTATACACTTGCCTGACATACTTACCTGAAATAGCTCTGGAAATAAAATCAGTACACACTTACCTGAAATACTTACCTGACATAGCTGTGAAAACAAAAACAGTATACACTTACCTGACATACTTACCTGGTATAGCTGTGAAAACAAAATCAGTTCACTTACCTGACATACTTACCTGATATACCTGTGAAAACAAAATCAGTATATACTTACTTGAAATGCTTACCTGAAATAGCTGTGAATATAAAATCAGTATACATTTACCTGACATACTTACCTGATATACATGTGAAGGCAAAATCAGTATACTCTTACCTGACATACTTACCAGAAATAGCTCTGGAAATAAAATGAGTACACACCTGAAATACTT
This sequence comes from Centroberyx gerrardi, assembly GCF_048128805.1. NCBI lineage: Eukaryota > Metazoa > Chordata > Actinopteri > Beryciformes > Berycidae > Centroberyx > Centroberyx gerrardi. The sequence continues at coordinate 13,849,237 of NC_136017.1, read as the reverse complement.
ACCTGACATAGCTGTGAAAACAAAATCAGTATATACTTACCTGACATACCTGCTATACCTGTGAAGACAAAATCATTATACACTTACCTGAAATACTTACCTGCCATAGGATCTGTGAAAACAAAATCAGTATACACTTACCTGAAATACTTACCTGACATATATGTGAAAACAAAATCAGTTCACTTACCTGACATACTTACCTGATATACCTGTGAAGACAAAATCAGTATACACCAACATGACATACTTACCTGCTATAGCTGTGAAAATAAAATCAGTTCACTTACCTGACAAACTTACTTGATATACCTGTGAAAACAAAATCAGTATACACTTACCTGAAATACTTACCTGATATAGCTGTGTAAATAAAATCAGTATACACTTACCTGAAATACTTACCTGAAATAGCTGTGGAAATAAAATCGATATGCACTTACCTGACATACTTACCTGGTATAGCTGTGAAAATGAAATCAGTTCACTTACCTGACATACTTACCTGATATACAATTGAAAACAATATCAGTATACACTTACCTGAAATACTTACCTGAAATAGCTGTGGAAATAAAATCAGTATAGACTTACCTGAAATACTTACCTGACATAGCTGTGAAAACAAAATCAGTATACACTTACCTGACATACTTACCTGGTATAGCTGTGAAAACAAAATCAGTATTCACTTACCTAACATACTTACCTGAAATAGCTGTGAAAACAAAATCAGTTCACTTACCTGACATACTTACCTGATATACCTGTGAAGACAAAATCAGTATAGACCTCCCTGAAATACATACCTGATATAGGCTCTGTGTAAACACAAACAGTACACTTACCTGAAATACTTACCTGAAATAGCTGTGTGAATAAAATCAGTATAGACTTACCTGAAACACTTACCAGACATAGCTGTGAAATCAAAATCATTATATACTTACCTGAAATACTTACCTGAAATAGCTGTGGAAATATAATCAGTATGGACTTACCTGAAATACTTACCTGACATAGCTTTAAAAACAAAATCAGTATACAGTTACCTGACATACTTACCTGGTATAGCTGTGAAAACAAAATCAGTATACACTTGCCTGACATTCTTACCTGACATAGCTTTAAAAACAAAATCAGTATACAGTTACCTGACATACTTACCTGGTATAGCTGTGAAAACAAAATCAGTATACACTTACCTGACATTCTTACCTGAAATAGCTGTGAAAACAAAATCAGTTCACTTAACTGACATACTTACCTGATATTCCTGTGGAAATAAAATCAGTACACACTTACCTGAAATACTTACCTGACATAACTGTGAAAATAAAATCAGTATAGACTTACCTGAAATACTTACATGACATACGTGTGAAAACAAAATCAGTATATACTTACTTGAAATACTTACTTCAAATAGCTGTGGAAATAAAATCAGTATAGACTTACCTGAAACACTTACCTGATATACCTGTGGAAATAAAATCAGTATACACTTACCTGACATACTTACCTGATATACCTGTGAAGACAAAATCAGTATACACTTACCTGAAATATTTACCTGACATAGCTGTGAAAACAAAATCAGTACATACTTACCTGACATACCTGCTATACCTGTGAAGACAACATCATTATACACTTACCTGAAATACTTACCTGCTATAGGCTCTGTGAAAACAAAATCAGTATACACTTACCTGAAATACTTACCTGACATATCTGTGAAAACAAAATCAGTTCACTTACCTGACATACTTACCTGACATACCTGTGTAGACAAAATCAGTATACACCTACATGACACACTTATCTGCTATAGCTGTGAAAATGAAATCAGTTCACTTACCTGACAAACTTACCTGCTATACCTGTGAAGACAAAATCATTATACACTTACCTGAAATACTTACCTGCCATAGGCTCTGTGAAAACAAAATCAGTATACTTACCTGAAATACTTACCTGACATATCTGTGAAAACAAAATCAGTTCACTTACCTGACATACTTACCTGATATACCTGTGAAAACAAAATCAGTTCACTTACCTGACATACTTACCTGATATACCTGTGAAAACAAAATTAGTTTACACTTACCTGATATACTTACCTGATATACCTGTGAAGACAAAATCAGTATACACTTACCTGACATACTTACCTGAAATAGCTCTGGAAATAAAATCAGTATACACTTACCTGAAATATTTACCTGACATAGCTGTGAAAACAAAATCAGTACATACTTACCTGACATACCTGCTATACCTGTGAAGACAACATCATTATACACTTAGCTGAAATACTTACCTGCCATAGGCTCTGTGAAAACAAAATCAGTATACACTTACCTGAAATACTTACCTGACATATCTGTGAAAACAAAATCAGTTCACTTACCTGACATACTTACCTGACATACCTGTGAAAACAAAATCAGTTCACTTACCTGACATACTTACCTGATATACCTGTGAAAACAAAATTAGTTCACACTTACCTGAAATTCTTACCTGATATACCTGTGAAGACAAAATCAGTATACACCTACATGACATACTTACCTGCTATAGCTGTGAAAATAAAATCAGTTCACTTACCTGACAAACATACCTGATATACCTGTGAAAACAAAATCAGTATACACTTACCTGAAATACTTACCTGATATAGCTGTAGAAATAAAATCAGTATACACTTACCTGAAATACTTACCTGAAATAGCTGTGAAAACAAAATCAGTATACACTTACCTGAAATACTTACCTGAAATAGCTGTGACAATGAAATCAGTTCATTTACCTGACATAGTTACCTGATATACCTGTGAAAACAAAATTAGTTTACACTTATCTGAAATACTTACCTGACATAGCTGTGAAAACAAAATCAGTATACACTTACCTGACATACTTACCTGGTGGTATAGCTGTGAAAACAAAATCAGTATACACTTACCTGACATACTTACCTGGTATAGCTGTGAAAATAAAATCAGTATACACTTACCTGACATACTTACCTGATATACCTGTGAAAACAAAATTAGTTTACACTTACCTGAAATTCTTACCTGAAATAGCTGTGGAAACAAAATCAGTATATACTTACCCTGAAATACTTACCTGAAATAGCTGTGAAGACAAAATCAGTATACACTTACCTGACATACTTACCTGGTATAGCTGTGAAAATAAAATCAGTATAGACTTACCTGACAAACTTACCTGATATACCTGTGAAAACAAAATTAGTTTACACTTACCTGAAATTCTTACCTGAAATAGCTGTGGAAACAAAATCAGTATATACTTACCCTGAAATACTTACCTGAAATAGCTGTGAAGACAAAATCAGTATACACTTACCGGACATTGTTACCTGGTATAGCTGAGAAAATAAAATCAGTTCACTTAAGTGACATTCTTACCTGATATACATGTGAAAACAAAATTAGTTTACACTTACCTAAAATACTTACCTGAAATAGCTGTGGAAATAAAATTAGTTTATAATTACCTGAAATACTTACCTGAAATAGCTGTGGAAGTAAAATCAGTATTTACTTACCTGACATACTTACCTGAAATAGCTGTGAAAAAAAAATCAGTTCACTTACCTGACATACTTACCTGATATACATGTGAAAACAAAATCATTATTGACTTACCTGAAATACTTACCTGCCATAGGCCGTGTGAAAACAAAATCATTATAGACTTACCTGAAATACTTACCTGGCATAGCTGTGAAAACAAAATCAGTATACACTTACCTGAAATACTTACCTGACAGCTGTGAAAACAAAAATTGTATACACTTACCTGACATACTTACATGAAATAGCTGTGAAAACAAAATCAGTATAGACTTACCTAAAATACATACCTGATATAGGCTCTGTGTAAAAAAAATCAGTACACTTACCTGAAATACTTACCTGAAATAGCAGTGGAAACAAAATCAGTATAGACTTACCTAAAATACATATCTGATATAGGCTCAGTGTAAAAAAAATCAGTACACTTACCTGAAATACTTACCTGAAATAGCAGTAGAAACAAAATCAGTATACACTTACCTGAAATACTTACCTGACATAGCTGTGAAAACAAAATCATTATATACTTACCTGACATACTTACCTGACATAGCTGTGAAAACAAAATCAGAACATACTTACCTGACATTGTTACCTGGTTTAGCTGTGAAAATAAAATCAGTTCACTTACCTGACATACTTACCTGATATACCTGTGTAAACAAAATCAGTACACTTACCGGAAATACTTACTTGACAAAGCTGTGAAAACAAAATCAGTATTTACTTACCTGACATACTTACCTGAAATAGCTGTGGAAATAAAATCAGTATACACTTACCTGAAATACTTACCTGACTTAGCTGTGAAAACAAAATCATTATATACTTACCTGACATACTTATCAGGGATAGCTGTGAAAACAAAATCAGTTCACTTACCTGACAGACTTACCTGATATACCTGTGAAAACAAAATGAGTTTACACTTACCTGAAATACTTACCTGATATACCTGTGAAGACAAAATTAGTTTACACTTACCTAAAATACATACCTGATATAGGTTCTGTATAAACAAAATCAGTACACTTACCTGAAATAATTACTTGACAAAGCTGTGAAAACAAAATCAGTATTCACTTACCTGACATACTTACCTGAGATACCTGTGAAAACAAAATCAGTATACACTTACCCCAAATACTTACCTGAAATAGCTGTGGAAATCAAATCAGGACACTTACCTGGCTTACTTACCTGATATAGCTGTGAAAACAAAATCAGTTCACACTTTCCTGACATACTTACCTGATATAGCTGTGAAAACAAAATCAGTATACACTTACCTGAAGTACTTACCTGAAATAGCTGTGAAAATAAAATCAGTATACACTTAACTGACATACTTACTTGATATAGGCTCTGTGTAAACAAAATCAGTATACACTTACCTGAAGTACTTACCTGAAATAGCTGTGAAAATAAAATCAGTATACACTTAACTGACATACTTACTTGATATAGGCTCTGTGTAAACAAAATCAGTATACACTTACCTGAAATACTTACCTGAAATAGCTGTGGAAATAAAATTAGTATACACTTACCTGAAATACTTACCTGAAATAGTTGTGGAAATAAAATTAGTATACACTTACCTGAAATACTTACCTGAAATAGCTCTGGAAATAAAATCAGTATACACTTACCTGAAATAGCATGGAAATAAAATCAGAATAAACTCACCTGAAATACTTACCTGACATAGCTGTGAAAACAAAATCAGTATACACTTACCTGACATACTTACCTGGTATAGCTGTGAAAACAAAATCAGTATACACGTACCTGAAATACTTACCTGAAATAGCTGTGGAAATAAACTCAGTATAGACTTACCTGAAATTCTTACCTGACATAGCTGTGAAAACAAAATCAGTATACACTTACCTGAAATACTTACCTGAAATAGCTGTGGAAATAAAATCAGTATACACTTACCTGAAATACATACCTGACATAGCTGTGAAAACAAAATCATTATATACTTACCTGACATACTTACCTGGGATAGCTGTGAAAATAAAATCAGTTCACTTACCTGACATACTTACCTGATATACCTGTGAAAACAAAATGAGTTTACACTTACCTGAAATACTTACCTGATATACCTGTGTAGACAAAATGAGTTTACACTTACCTGAAATACATACCTGATATAGGTTCTGTGTAAACAAAATCAGTACACTTACCTGAAATACTTACTTGACAAAGCTGTGAAAACAAAATCAGTATTCACTTACATGACATACTTACCTGAAATAGCTGTGAAAATCAAATCAGTATACACTTAACTGACATACTTACTTGATATAGGCTCTGTGTAAACAAAATCAGTATACACTTACCTGAAATAACTTACCTGAAATAGCTGTGGAAATAAAATTAGTATACACTTACCTGAAATACTTACCTGATATAGTTGTGGAAATAAAATTAGTATACACTTACCTGAAATACTTACCTGAAATAGCTCTCGAAATAAAATCAGTATACACTTACCTGAAATAGCATGGAAATAAAATCAGAATAGACTCACCTGACATACTTACCTGGCATAGCTGTGAAAACAAAATCAGTATACACGTACCTGAAATACTTACCTGAAATAGCTGTGGAAATAAATTCAGTATAGACTTACCTGAAATTCTTACCTGACATCGCTGTGAAAACAAAATCAGTATACACTTACCTGAAATACTTACCTGAAATAGCTGTGGAAATAAAATCAGTATACACTTACCTGAAATACATACCTGACATAGCTGTGAAAACAAAATCATTATATACTTACCTGACATACTTACCTGGGACAGCTGTGAAAATAAAATCAGTTCACTTACCTGACATACTTACCTGATATACCTGTGAAAACAAAATGAGTTTACACTTACCTGAAATACATACCTGATATAGGTTCTGTGTAAACAAAATCAGTACACTTACCTGAAATACTTACTTGACAAAGCTGTGAAAACAAAATCAGTATTCACTTACCTGACATACTTACCTGAAATAGCTGTGGAAATAAAATCAGTATACACTTACCTGAAATACTTACCTGACATAGCTGTGAAAACAAAATCATTATATACTTACCTGACATACTTACCTGGGATAGCTGTGAAAATAAAATCAGTTCACTTACCTGACATATTTACCTGATATAACTGTGAAAACAAAATGAGTTAACACTTACCTGAAATACTTACCTGATATACCTGTGTAGACAAAATGAGTTTACACTTACCTGAAATACATACCTGATATAGGTTCTGTGTAAACAAAATCAGTACACTTACCTGAAATACTTACTTGACAAAGCTGTGAAAACAAAATCAGTATTCACTTACCTGACATACTTACCTGAGATACTTGTGAAAACAAAATCAGTATACACTTACCTGACATACTTACCTGGTATAGCTGTGAAAACAAAATCAGTATAAATGTACCTGAAATACTTACCTGAAATAGCTGTGGAAATAAAATCAGTATAGACTTACCTGAAATACTTACCTGACATAGCTGTGAAAACAAAATCAGTATACACTTACCTGAAATACTTACCTGAAATAGCTGTGGAAATAAAATCAGTATACACTTACCTGAAATACTTACCTGACATAGCTGTGAAAACAAAATCAGTATAAATGTACCTGAAATACTTACCTGAAATAGCTGTGGAAATAAAATCAGTATACACTTACCTGAAATACTTACCTAGCATAGCTGTGAAAACAAAATCATTATATACTTACCTGGCATACTTACCTGGGATAGCTGTGAAAATAAAATCAGTTCACTTACCTGACATACTTACTTGATATAGGCTCTGTGTAAACAAAATCAGTATACACTTACCTGAAATACTTACCTGACATAGCTGTGAAAACAAAATCAGTATAGACTTACCTGAAATACTTACCTGAAATAGCATGGAAATAAAATCAGTATAGACTTACCTGAAATACATACCTGACATAGCTGTGAAAACAAAATCATTATATACTTACCTGACATACTTATCTGGGATAGCTGTGAAAATAAAATCAGTTCACTTACCTGACATACTTACCTGATATACCTGTGAAAACAAAATGAGTTTACACTTACCTGAAATACTTACCTGATATAGGTTCTGTGTAAACAAAATCAGTACACTTACCTGAAATACTTACTTGACAAAGCTGTGAAAACAAAATCAGTATTCACTTACCTGAAATACTTACCTGAAATAGCTGTGGAAATAAAATCAGTGTCCACTTACCTGAAATACTTACCTGAAATAGCTGTGAAAACAAAATCATTATATACTTACCTGACATACTTACCTGGGATAGCTGTGAAAATAAAATCAGTTCACTTACCTGACATACTTACCTGATATACCTGTGAAAACAAAATGAGTTTACACTTACCTGAAATACTTACCTGATATACCTGTGAAGACAAAATGAGTTTACACTTACTTGAAATACATACCTGATATAGGTTCTGTGTAAACAAATTCAGTACACTTACCTGAAATACTTACTTGACAAAGCTGTGAAAACAAAATCAGTATTCACTTACCTGACATACTTACCTGAAATAGTTGTGGAAATCAAATTAGTATACACTTACCTGAAATACTTACCTGAAAGAGCTGTGAAAATAAAATCAGTATACACTTACCTGAAATAGCATGGAAATAAAATCAGTATAGACTTACCTGAAATACATACCTGACATAGCTGTGAAAACAAAATCATTATATACTTACCTGACATACTTACCTGGGATAGCTGTGAATATAAAATCAGTTCACTTACCTGACATACTTACCTGATATACCTGTCAAAATAAAATGAGTTTACACTTACCTGAAATACATAACTGATATAGGTTCTGTGTAAACAAAATCAGTACACTTACCTGAAATACTTACTTGACAAAGCTGTGAAAACAAAATCAGTATACACTTACCTGACATACTTACCTGGTATAGCTGTGAAAACAAAATCAGTATAAATGTACCTGAAATACTTACCTGAAATAGCTGTGGAAATAAAATCAGTATAGACTTACCTGAAATACTTACCTGACATAGCTGTGAAAACAAAATCAGTATACACTTACCTGAAATACTTACCTGAAATAGCTGTGGAAATAAAATCAGTATACACTTACCTGAAATACTTACCTGACATAGCTGTGAAAACAAAATCAGTATACACTTACCTGAAATACTTACCTGAAATAGCTGTGGAAATAAAATCAGTATACACTTACCGGAAATACTTACCTGAAATAGCTATGGAAATAAAATTAGTATACACTTACCTGAAATACTTACCTGAAATAGTTGTGGAAATAAAATTAGTATACACTTACCTGAAATATTTACCTGAAATAGACGTGAAAATAAAATCAGTATACACTTACCTGACGTACTTACTTGATATAGGCTCTGTGTAAACAAAATCAGTGTACACTTACCTGAAATACTTACCTGAAATAGTTGTGGAAATAAAATTAGTATACACTTACCTGAAATACTTACGTGAAATAGTTGTGGAAATAAAATTAGTATACACTTACCTGAAATACTTACCTGAAATAGTTGTGGAAATAAAATCAGTATACACTTACCTGAAATAGCATGGAAATAAAATCAGTATAGACTTACCTGAAATACTTACCTGACATAGCTGTGAAAACAAAATCAGTATACACTTACCTGACATACTTACCTGGTATAGCTGTGAAAACAAAATCAGTATAAATGTACCTGAAATACTTACCTGATATAGCTGTGAAAATAAAATCAGTTCACTTACCTGACATACTTACCTGATATACCAGTGAAAACAAAATGAGTTTACACTTACCTGAAATACATACCTGATATAGGTTCTGTGTAAACAAAATCAGTACACTTACCTGAAATACTTACTTGACAAAGCTGTGAAAACAAAATCAGTATTCACTTACATGACATACTTACCTGAGATAACTGTGAAAACAAAATCAGTATACACTTACCTGACATACTTACCTGGTATAGCTGTGAAAACAAAATCAGTATAAATGTACCTGAAATACTTACCTGAAATAGCTGTGGAAATAAAATCAGTATAGACTTACCTGAAATACTTACCTGACATAGCTGTGAAAACAAAATCAGTATACACTTACCTGAAATACTTACCTGAAATAGCTGTGGAAATAAAATCAGTATACACTTACCTGAAATACTTACCTGACATAGCTGTGAAAACAAAATCAGTATACACTTACCTGAAATACTTACCTGAAATAGCTGTGGAAATAAAATCAGTATACACTTACCTGAAATACTTACCTGAAATAGCTATGGAAATAAAATTAGTATACACTTACCTGAAATACTTACCTGAAATAGTTGTGGAAATAAAATTAGTATACACTTACCTGAAATATTTACCTGAAATAGCTGTGAAAATAAAATCAGTATACACTTACCTGACGTACTTACTTGATATAGGCTCTGTGTAAACAAAATCAGTGTACACTTACCTGAAATACTTACCTGAAATAGTTGTGGAAATAAAATTAGTATACACTTACCTGAAATACTTACCTGAAATAGTTGTGGAAATAAAATTAGTATACACTTACCTGAAATACTTACCTGAAATAGTTGTGGAAATAAAATCAGTATACACTTACCTGAAATAGCATGGAAATAAAATCAGTATAGACTTACCTGAAATACTTACCTGACATAGCTGTGAAAACAAAATCAGTATACACTTACCTGACATACTTACCTGGTATAGCTGTGAAAACAAAATCAGTATAAATGTACCTGAAATACTTACCTGATATAGCTGTGGAAATAAAATCAGTATACACTTACCTGAAATACTTACCTGACATAGCTGTGAAAACAAAATCAGTATATACTTACCTGAAATACTTACCTGAAATAGCTGTGGAAATAAAATCAGTATAGACTTACCTGAAATACTTACCTGACATAGCTGTGAAAACAAAATCAGTATACACTTACCTGAAATACTTACCTGAAATAGCTGTGGAAATAAAATCAGTATACACTTACCTGAAATACTTACCTGACATAGCTGTGAAAACAAAATCATTATATACTTACCTGATATACTTACCTGGGATAGCTGTGAAAATAAAATCAGTTCACTTACCAGACATACTTACTTGATATAGGCTCTGTGTAAACAAAATCAGTATACACTTACCTGAAATACTTACTTGAAATAGCTGTGGAAATAAAATTAGTATACACTTACCTGAAATACTTACCTGACATAGCTGTGGAAACAAAATCAGTATACACTTACCTGAAATACTTACCTGAAATAGTTGTGGAAATAAAATCAGTATACACTTACCTGAAATAGCATGGAAATAAAATCAGTATAGACTCACCTGAAATACTTACCTGACATAGCTGTGAAAACAAAATCCGTATACACTTAACTGACATACTTACCTGGTATAGCTGTCAAAACAAAATCAGTATATACGTACCTGAAATACTTACCTGAAATAGCTGTGGAAATAAAATCAGTATAGACTTACCTGAAATACTTACCTGACATAGCTGTGAAAACAAAATCAGTACACACTTACCTGAAATACTTACCTGAAATAGCTGTGGAAATAAAATCAGTATACACTTATCTGAAATACTTACCTGACATAGCTGTGAAAACAAAATCAGTATATACTTACCTGACATACTTACCAGGGATAGCTGTGAAAATAAAATCAGTTCACTTAACTGACATACTTACCTGATATACCGGTGAAAACAAAATGAGTTTACACTTACCTGAAATACTTACCTGATATACCTGTGAAGACAAAATGAGTTTACACTTACCTGAAACACATTCCTGGTATAGTTTCTGTGTAAACAAAATCAGTATTCACTTACCTGACATACTTACCTGAGATACCTGTGAAAACAAAATCAGTATAAACTTACCTGAAATACTTACCTGAAATAGCTGTGCAAATCAAATCAGGACACTTACCTGGCATAATTACCTGATATAGCTGTGAAAACAAAATCACTTCACACTTACCTGACATACTTACTTGATATAGGCTCTGTGTAAACAAAATCAGTATACACTTACCTGAAATACTTACCTGAAATAGCTGTGGAAATAAAATTAGTATACACTTACCTGAAATACTTACCTGAAATAGTTGTGGAAATAAAATTAGTATACACTTACCTGAAATACTTACCTGAAATAGCTATGGAAATAAAATCAGTATAGACTTACCTGAAATACTTACCTGACATAGCTGTGAAAACAAAATCAGTATACACTTACCTGAAATACTTACCTGAAATAGCTGTGGAAATAAAATTAGTATACACTTACCTGAAATACTTACCTGAAATAGTTGTGGAAATAAAATTAGTATACACTTACCTGAAATACTTACCTGAAATAGCTTTGAAAACAAAATCAGTATACACTTACCTGAAATACTTACCTGACATAGCTGTGAAAACAAAATCATTATATACTTACCTGACATACTTACCTGGGATAGCTGTGAAAATAAAATCAGTTCACTTACCTGACATACTTACCTGATATACCTGTGAAAACAAAATGAGTTTACACTTACCTGAAATACTTACCTGATATACCTGTGAAGACAAAATGAGTTTACACTTACTTGAAATACATACCTGATATAGGTTCTGTATAAACAAAATCAGTACACTTACCTGAAATACTTACTTGACAAAGCTGTGAAAACAAAATCAGTATTCACTTACCTGACATACTTACCTGAAATAGTTGTGGAAATCAAATTAGTATACACTTACCTGAAATACTTACCTGAAAGAGCTGTGGAAATAAAATCAGTATACACTTACCTGAAATAGCATGGAAATAAAATCAGTATAGACTTACCTGAAATACATACCTGACATAGCTGTGAAAACAAAATCATTATATACTTACCTGACATACTTACCTGGGATCGCTGTGAAAATAAAATCAGTTCACTTACCAGACATACTTACCTGATATACCTGTGAAAATAAAATGAGTTTACACTTACCTGAAATACATACCTGATATAGGTTCTGTGTAAACAAAATCAGTACACTTACCTGAAATACTTACCTGACATAGCTGTGGAAACAAAATCAGTATACACTTAACTGAAATACTTACCTGAAATAGTTGTGGAAATAAAATCAGTATACACTTACCTGAAATAGCATGGAAATAAAATCAGTATAGACTCACCTGAAATACTTACCTGACATAGCTGTGAAAACAAAATCCGTATACACTTACCTGACATACTTACCTGGTATAGCTGTCAAAACAAAATCAGTATACATGTACCTGAAATACTTACCTGAAATAGCTATGGAAATAAAATCAGTATAGACTTACCTGAAATACTTACCTGACATAGCTGTGAAAACAAAATCAGTACACACTTACCTGAAATAGCTGTGGAAATAAAATCAGTATATACTTATCTGAAATACTTACCTGACATAGCTGTGAAAACAAAATCATTATATACTTACCTGACATACTTACCAGGGATAGCTGTGAAAATAAAATCAGTTCACTTACCTGACATACTTACCTGATATACCTGTGAAAACAAAATCAGTATATACTTACTTGAAATACTTACCTGATATACCTGTGAAGACAAAATGAGTTTACACTTACCTGACATACTTACCTGATATACCTGTCAAAATAAAATGAGTTTACACTGATATAGGTTCTGTGTAAACAAAATCAGTACACTTACCTGAAATACTTACTTGACAAAGCTGTGAAAACAAAATCAGTATTCACTTACCTGACATACTTACCTGAAATAGTTGTGGAAATCAAATTAGTATCCACTTACCTGAAATACTTACCTGAAAGAGCTGTGGAAATAAAATCAGTATACACTTACCTGAAATAGCATGGAAATAAAATCAGCATAGACTTACCTGAAATACATACCTGACATAGCTGTGAAAACAAAATCATTATATATTTACCTGACATACTTACCTGAAATAGCTGTGGAAATAAAATCAGCATACACTTACCTGAAATACTTACCTGACATAGCTGTGAAAACAAAATCAGTATACACTTACCTGAAATACTTACCTGAAATAGCTGTGGAAATAAAATCAGTATACACTTACCTGAAATACTTACCTGAAATAGCTATGGAAATAAAATTAGTATACACTTACCTGAAATACTTACCTGAAATAGTTGTGGAAATAAAATTAGTATACACTTACCTGAAATATTTACCTGAAATAGCTGTGAAAATAAAATCAGTATACACTTACCTGACGTACTTACTTGATATAGGCTCTGTGTAAACAAAATCAGTGTACACTTACCTGAAATACTTACCTGAAATAGTTGTGGAAATAAAATTAGTATACACTTACCTGAAAAACTTACCTGAAATAGTTGTGGAAATAAAATTAGTATACACTTACCTGAAATACTTACCTGAAATAGTTGTGGAAATAAAATCAGTATACACTTACCTGAAATACTTACCTGAAATAGTTGTGGAAATAAAATCAGTATACACTTACCTGAAATAGCATGGAAATAAAATCAGTATAGACTTACCTGAAATACTTACCTGACATAGCTGTGAAAACAAAATCAGTATACACTTACCTGACATACTTACCTGGTATAGCTGTGAAAACAAAATCAGTATAAATGTACCTGAAATACTTACCTGATATAGCTGTGGAAATAAAATCAGTATACACTTACCTGAAATACTTACCTGATATAGCTGTGAAAACAAAATCAGTATACACTTACCTGAAATACTTACCTGAAATAGCTGTGGAAATAAAATCAGTATATACTTACCTGAAATACTTACCTGACATAGCTGTGAAAACAAAATCAGTATACACTTACCTGAAATACTTACCTGAAATAGCTGTGGAAATAAAATCAGTATACACTTACCTGAAATACTTACCTGACATAGCTGTGAAAACAAAATCATTATATACTTACCTGACATACTTACCTGGGATAGCTGTGAAAATAAAATCAGTTTACTTACCTGACATACTTACTTGATATAGGCTCTGTGTAAACAAAATCAGTATACACTTACCTGAAATACTTACTTGAAATAGCTGTGGAAATAAAATTAGTATACACTTACCTGAAATACTTACCTGAAATAGTTGTGGAAATAAAATTAGTATACACTTACCTGAAATACTTACCTGAAATAGTTGTGGAAATAAAATCAGTATATAGGTTCTGTGTAAACAAAATCAGTACACTTACCTGAAATACTTACTTGACAAAGGTGTGAAAACAAAATCAGTATTCACTTACCTGACATACTTACCTGAAATAGTTGTGGAAATCAAATTAGTATACACTTACCTGAAATACTTACCTGAAAGAGCTGTGGAAATAAAATCAGTATACACTTACCTGAAATAGCATGGAAATAAAATCAGCATAGACTTACCTGAAATACATACCTGACATAGCTGTGAAAACAAAATCATTATATACTTACCTGACATACTTACCTGAAATAGCTGTGGAAATAAAATCAGTATACACTTACCTGAAATACTTACCTGACATAGCTGTGAAAACAAAATCAGTATACACTTACCTGAAATACTTACCTGAAATAGCTGTGGAAATAAAATCAGTATACACTTACCTGAAATACTTACCTGAAATAGCTATGGAAATAAAATTAGTATACACTTACCTGAAATACTTACCTGAAATAGTTGTGGAAATAAAATTAGTATACACTTACCTGAAATATTTACCTGAAATAGCTGTGAAAATAAAATCAGTATACACTTACCTGACGTACTTACTTGATATAGGCTCTGTGTAAACAAAATCAGTGTACACTTACCTGAAATACTTACCTGAAATAGTTGTGGAAATAAAATTAGTATACACTTACCTGAAATACTTACCTGAAATAGTTGTGGAAATAAAATTAGTATACACTTACCTGAAATACTTACCTGAAATAGTTGTGGAAATAAAATCAGTATAAACTTACCTGAAATACTTACCTGAAATAGTTGTGGAAATAAAATCAGTATACACTTACCTGAAATAGCATGGAAATAAAATCAGTATAGACTTACCTGAAATACTTACCTGACATAGCTGTGAAAACAAAATCAGTATACACTTACCTGACATACTTACCTGGTATAGCTGTGAAAACAAAATCAGTATAAATGTACCTGAAATACTTACCTGATATAGCTGTGGAAATAAAATCAGTATACACTTACCTGAAATACTTACCTGACATAGCTGTGAAAACAAAATCAGTATACACTTACCTGAAATACTTACCTGAAATAGCTGTGGAAATAAAATCAGTATATACTTACCTGAAATACTGACCTGACATAGCTGTGAAAACAAAATCAGTATACACTTACCTGAAATACTTACCTGAAATAGCTGTGGAAATAAAATCAGTATACACTTACCTGAAATACTTACCTGACATAGCTGTGAAACCAAAATCATTATACACTTACCTGACATACTTACCTGGGATAGCTGTGAAAATAAAATCAGTTCACTTAACTGACATACTTACTTGATATAGGCTCTGTGTAAACAAAATCAGTATACACTTAACTGAAATACTTACTTGAAATAGCTGTGGAAATAAAATGAGTATACACTTACCTGAAATACTTACCTGACATAGCTGTGGAAACAAAATCAGTATACACTTACCTGAAATACTTACCTGAAATAGTTGTGGAAATAAAATCAGTATACACTTACCTGAAATAGCATGGAAATAAAATCAGTATAGACTCACCTGAAATACTTACCTTACATAGCTGTGAAAACAAAATCAGTATATACTTACCTGACATACTTACCTTACATAGCTGTGAAAACAAAATCAGTATACACTTACCTGACATACTTACCTGATATAGGTTCTGTGTAAACAAAATCAGTACACTTACCTGAAATACTTACTTGACAAAGCTGTGAAAACAAAATCAGTATTCACTTACCTGACATACTTACCTGAAATAGCTGTGGAAATAAAATCAGTATACACTTACCTGAAATACTTACCTGACATAGCTGTGAAAACAAAATCATTATATACTTACCTGACATACTTACCTGGGATAGCTGTGAAAATAAAATCAGTATACACTTACCTGACATACTTACCTGATATACCTGTGAAAACAAAATGAGTTTACACTTACCTGAAATACTTACCTGATATACCTGTGAAGACAAAATTAGTTTACACTTACTTGAAATACATACCTGATATAGGTTCTGTGTAAACAAAATCAGTACACTTACCTGAAATACTTACTTGACAAAGCTGTGAAAACAAAATCAGTATTCACTTACCTGACATACTTACCTGAAATAGTTGTGGAAATCAAATTAGTATACACTTACCTGAAATACTTACCTGAAAGAGCTGTGGAAATAAAATCAGTATACACTTACCTGAAATAGCATGGAAATAAAATCAGTATAGACTTATCCTGAAATACATACCTGACATAGCTGTGAAAACAAAATCATTATATACTTACCTGACATACTTACCTGGGATAGCTGTGAAAATAAAATCAGTTCACTTACCTGACATACTTACCTGATATACCTGTCAAAATAAAATGAGTTTACACTTACCTGAAATACATACCTGATATAGGTTCTGTGTAAACAAAATCAGTACACTTACCTGAAATACTTACTTGAAATAGCTATAGAAATAAAATTAGTATACACTTAGCTGAAATACTTACCTGAAATAGTTGTGGAAATAAAATTAGTATACACTTACCTGAAATATTTACCTGAAATAGCTGTGAAAATAAAATCAGTATACACTTACCTGACGTACTTACTTGATATAGGCTCTGTGTAAACAAAATCAGTGTACACTTACCTGAAATACTTACCTGAAATAGTTGTGGAAATAAAATTAGTATACACTTACCTGAAATACTTACCTGAAATAGTTGTGGAAATAAAATTAGTATACACTTACCTGAAATACTTACCTGAAATAGTTGTGGAAATAAAATCAGTATACACTTACCTGAAATACTTACCTGAAATAGTTGTGGAAATAAAATCAGTATACACTTACCTGAAATACCATGGAAATAAAATCAGTATAGACTTACCTGAAATACTTACCTGACATAGCTGTGAAAACAAAATCAGTATACACTTACCTGACATACTTACCTGGTATAGCTGTGAAAAGAAAATCAGTATAAATGTACCTGAAATACTTACCTGTTATAGCTGTGGAAATAAAATCAGTATACACTTACCTGAAATACTTACCTGACATAGCTGTGAAAACAAAATCAGTATACACTTACCTGAAATACTTACCTGAAATAGCTGTGGAAATAAAATCAGTATACACTTACCTGAAATACTTACCTGACATAGCTGTGAAACCAAAATCATTATACACTTACCTGACATACTTACCTGGGATAGCTGTGAAAATAAAATCAGTTCACTTACCTGACATACTTACTTGATATAGGCTCTGTGTAAACAAAATCAGTATACACTTACCTGAAATACTTACCTGACATAGCTGTGAAAACAAAATCAGTATAGACTTACCTGAAATACTTACTTGAAATAGCATGGAAATAAAATCAGTATAGACTTACCTGAAATACTTACCTGACATAGCTGTGAAAACAAAATCAGTATACACTTACCTGACATACTTACCTGGTATAGCTGTGAAAACAAAATCAGTATAAATGTACCTGAAATACTTACCTGATATAGCTGTGGAAATAAAATCAGTATACACTTACCTGAAATACTTACCTGACATAGCTGTGAAAACAAAATCAGTATACACTTACCTGAAATACTTACCTGAAATAGCTGTGGAAATAAAATCAGTATATACTTACCTGAAATACTTACCTGACATAGCAGTGAAAACAAAATCAGTATACACTTACCTGAAATACTTACCTGAAATAGCTGTGGAAATAAAATCAGTATACACTTACCTGAAATACTTACCTGACATAGCTGTGAAAACAAAATCATTATATACTTACCTGACATACTTACCTGGGATAGCTGTGAAAATAAAATCAGTTCACTTACCTGACATACTTACTTGATATAGGCTCTGTGTAAACAAAATCAGTATACACTTACCTGAAATACTTACTTGAAATAGCTGTGGAAATAAAATTAGTATACACTTACCTGAAATACTTACCTGACATAGCTGTGGAAACAAAATCAGCATACACTTACCTGAAATACTTACCTGAAATAGTTGTGGAAATAAAATCAGTATACACTTACCTGAAATAGCATGGAAATAAAATCAGTATAGACTCACCTGAAATACTTACCTTACATAGCTGTGAAAACAAAATCAGTATACACTTACCTGACATACTTACCTGGTATAGCTGTGAAAACAAAATCAGTATACACGTACCTGAAATACTTACCTGAAATAGCTGTGGAAATAAAATCAGTATAGACTTACCTAAAATACTTATCTGACATAGCTGTGAAAACAAAATCAGTATACACTTACCTGAAATACTTACCTGAAATAGCTGTGGAAATAAAATCAGTATACACTTATCTGAAATACTTACCTGACATAGCTGTGAAAACAAAATCATTATATACTTACCTGACATACTTACCAGGGATAGCTGTGAAAATAAAATCAGTTCACTTACCTGACATACTTACCTGATATACCTGTGAAAACAAAATGAGTTTACACTTACCTGAAATACTTTCCTGATATAGCTGTGAAAACAGTCAGCATACACTTACCTGAAATACTTACCTGAAATAGCTGTGAAAATAAAATCAGTATACACTTACCTGACATACTTACTTGATATAGGCTCTGTGTAAACAAAATCAGTATACACTTACCTGAAATACTTACCTGAAATAGCTGTGGAAATAAAATTAGTATACACTTACCTGAAATACTTACCTGAAATAGTTGTGGAAATAAAATTAGTATACACTTACCTGAAATACTTACCTGAAATAGCTGTGGAAATAAAATCAGTATAGACTTACCTGAAATACTTACCTGACATAGCTGTGAAAACAAAATCAGTATACACTTACCTGAAATACTTACCTGAAATAGCTGTGGAAATAAAATTAGTATACACTTACCTGAAATACTTACCTGAAATAGTTGTGGAAATAAAATTAGTATACACTTACCTGAAATACTTACCTGAAATAGCTTTGAAAACAAAATCAGTATACACTTACCTGAAATACTTACCTGACATAGCTGTGAAAACAAAATCATTATATACTTACCTGACATACTTACCTGGGATAGCTGTGAAAATAAAATCAGTTCACTTACCTGACATACTTACCTGATATACCTGTGAAAACAAAATGAGTTTACACTTACCTGAAATACTTACCTGATATACCTGTGAAGACAAAATGAGTTTACACTTACTTGAAATACATACCTGATATAGGTTCTGTGTAAACAAAATCAGTACACTTACCTGAAATACTTACTTGACAAAGCTGTGAAAACAAAATCAGTATTCACTTACCTGACATACTTACCTGAAATAGTTGTGGAAATCAAATTAGTATACACTTACCTGAAATACTTACCTGAAAGAGCTGTGGAAATAAAATCAGTATACACTTACCTGAAATAGCATGGAAATAAAATCAGTATAGACTTACCTGAAATACATACCTGACATAGCTGTGAAAACAAAATCATTATATACTTACCTGACATACTTACCTGGGATAGCTGTGAAAATGAAATCAGTTCACTTACCTGACATACTTACCTGATATACCTGTCAAAATAAAATGAGTTTACACTTACCTGAAATACATACCTGATATAGGTTCTGTGTAAACAAAATCAGTACACTTACCTGAAATACTTACTTGACAAAGCTGTGAAAACAAAATCAGTATTGATTTACCTGACATACTTACCTGAAATAGCTGTGGAAATCAAATTAGTATACACTTACCTGAAATACTTACCTGACATAGCTGTGAAAATAAAATCAGTTCACTTACCTGACATACTTACCTGATATACCTGTGAAAACAAAATGAGTTTACACTTACCTGAAATACATACCTGATATAGGTTCTGTGTAAACAAAATCAGTACACTTACCTGAAATACTTACTTGACAAAGCTGTGAAAACAAAATCAGTATTCACTTACCTGACATACTTACCTGAGATACCTGTGAAAACAAAATCAGTATACACTTACCTGACATACTTACCTGGTATAGCTGTGAAAACAAAATCAGTATAAATGTACCTGAAATACTTACCTGAAATAGCTGTGGAAATAAAATCAGTATAGACTTACCTGAAATACTTACCTGACATAGCTGTGAAAACAAAATCAGTATACACTTACCTGAAATACTCACCTGACATAGCTGTGAAAACAAAATCAGTATACACTTACCTGAAATACTTACCTGAAATAGCTGTGGAAATAAAATCAGTATACACTTACCTGAAATACTTACCTGAAATAGCTATGGAAATAAAATTAGTATACACTTACCTGAAATGCTTACCTGAAATAGTTGTGGATATAAAATTAGTATACACTTACCTGAAATATTTACCTGAAATAGCTGTGAAAATAAAATCAGTATACACTTACCTGACGTACTTACTTGATATAGGCTCTGTGTAAACAAAATCAGTGTACACTTACCTGAAATACTTACCTGAAATAGTTGTGGAAATAAAATTAGTATACACTTACCTGAAATACTTACTTGAAATAGTTGTGGAAATAAAATTAGTATACACTTACCTGAAATACTTACCTGAAATAGTTGTGGAAATAAAATCAGTATACACTTACCTGAAATACTTACCTGAAATAGTTGTGGAAATAAAATCAGTATACACTTACCTGAAATAGCATGGAAATAAAATCAGTATAGACTTACCTGAAATACTTACCTGACATAGCTGTGAAAACAAAATCAGTATACACTTACCTGACATACTTACCTGGTATAGCTGTGAAAACAAAATCAGTATAAATGTACCTGAAATACTTACCTGATATAGCTGTGGAAATAAAATCAGTATACACTTACCTGAAATACTTACCTGACATAGCTGTGAAAACAAAATCAGTATACACTTACCTGAAATACTTACCTGAAATAGCTGTGGAAATAAAATCAGTATATACTTACCTGAAATACTTACCTGACATAGCAGTGAAAACAAAATCAGTATACACTTACCTGAAATACTTACCTGAAATAGCTGTGGAAATAAAATCAGTATACACTTACCTGAAATACTTACCTGACATAGCTGTGAAAACAAAATCATTATATACTTACCTGACATACTTACCTGGGATAGCTGTGAAAATAAAATCAGTTCACTTACCTGACATACTTACTTGATATAGGCTCTGTGTAAACAAAATCAGTATACACTTACCTGAAATACTTACTTGAAATAGCTGTGGAAATAAAATTAGTATACACTTACCTGAAATACTTACCTGACATAGCTGTGGAAACAAAATCAGCATACACTTACCTGCAATACTTACCTGAAATAGTTGTGGAAATAAAATCAGTATACACTTACCTGAAATAGCATGGAAATAAAATCAGTATAGACTCACCTGAAATACTTACCTTACATAGCTGTGAAAACAAAATCAGTATACACTTACCTGACATACTTACCTGGTATAGCTGTGAAAACAAAATCAGTATACACGTACCTGAAATACTTACCTGAAATAGCTGTGGAAATAAAATCAGTATAGACTTACCTAAAATACTTATCTGACATAGCTGTGAAAACAAAATCAGTATACACTTACCTGAAATACTTACCTGAAATAGCTGTGGAAATAAAATCAGTATACACTTATCTGAAATACTTACCTGACATAGCTGTGAAAACAAAATCATTATATACTTACCTGACATACTTACCAGGGATAGCTGTGAAAATAAAATCAGTTCACTTACCTGACATACTTACCTGATATACCTGTGAAAACAAAATGAGTTTACACTTACCTGAAATACTTACCTGATATAGCTGTGAAAACAGTCAGCATACACTTACCTGAAATACTTACCTGAAATAGCTGTGAAAATAAAATCAGTATACACTTACCTGACATACTTACTTGATATAGGCTCTGTGTAAACAAAATCAGTATACACTTACCTGAAATACTTACCTGAAATAGCTGTGGAAATAAAATTAGTATACACTTACCTGAAATACTTACCTGAAATAGTTGTGGAAATAAAATTAGTATACACTTACCTGAAATACTTACCTGAAATAGCTGTGGAAATAAAATCAGTATAGACTTACCTGAAATACTTACCTGACATAGCTGTGAAAACAAAATCAGTATACACTTACCTGAAATACTTACCTGAAATAGCTGTGGAAATAAAATTAGTATACACTTACCTGAAATACTTACCTGAAATAGTTGTGGAAATAAAATTAGTATACACTTACCTGAAATACTTACCTGAAATAGCTTTGATAACAAAATCAGTATACACTTACCTGAAATACTTACCTGAAATAGCTGTGGAAATAAAATCAGTACACTTACCTGGCATACTTACTTGATATAGCTATGAAAGCAAAATGAGAATACACTTACCACATTAACTGCGTGTAGACGGCGCTACACAGACAAACAACCACATTTACTGTGTGTAGACGGTGCTACACAGATTAAACACCACATTTACTGCCTGTAGACGGCGCTACACAATCACATTTACTGCGTGCAGACGACGCCACACAGACAAACAACCACATTTACTGTGTGTAGACGGCGCTACACAGACAAACAACCACATGTACTGCATGTAGACAGCACTACACAGACTACCGACCACATTTACTGTGTGTAGACAGCGCTACACAGACAAACAACCACATGTAGGCTACTGCATGTAGACAGCGCTACACAGACTACCAACCACATTTACTGTGTGCAGACACCGCTACACAGATAAACAACCACATACATTGCAAACAACACCACAGCAGGTGAGACAACAGTTTTTGTCACTTCTCTGACACACACACACGTGCACACACCCACACACACACCTGCCAACAGCAGAATAATGGCACAGCGGCCTAAAACCAATCAGCAAAGAATAGAATAGAATAGAATAGTTAGAATAGATGCATGTCCTACCTCATGTAGTCAGAAGATGCCTCAGAAGTGAGCTCTTCTCTTTCACCCTGTTGATAGCTCCATCTGTGTCCAAAACCATCAATATGTCGTCTTCCAACTTGCCATCAGCAGGAATGCTTGGAGATGCTCCAGTGAAGTCGAACTCCTCAGTTTTTGATTAATTTTAAGGTCGAGAGACTTCTCTTGCAAGCCACTTGTGTGACTGAGAAAGTTAACAAAACTTCATCAATATCAGTATCGACAAAGGACCTGATAGCAACAGATTTGTCAGTTCTTACAAGATGAGCATGACTTGTTCATGAGATCCCATTGGTCACCAACTCACTAAACTTAAACCAAAACTTAAAAACTAAATAATAATTGTTTTTTCTCAAAATGTAATAGCTAGCTATATAGTTGCCCACACTGGCACCAAGTAGCCCACTGGGTGATACCAATGAAAAAGATATAGCCTATAAACTTACTGCACCATTACACAGGTTCCTTGTCCTTGGTTTAAGGGAGATTAGTCTCAGATGAGTGACTGACTGACTGACCTGACTTTGCCGTCCCTAGAAGAACAGAGCAACACTATTCCCTTCGAGGATTATCGATGAGGAAAAAGCCACAAGGTCAACAGCATCAGGTCCTCTATCCAAAGTGTATGAGAGCCCTCCAGGGATCAGTGCAGAGAGGAAAGCCTCTGTCAAAAGACTTGAGACTGCAAGTTAAATCTTGAGACAAGTGCAGAGTGTGACATGAACACAAGCCATGAGGCAAATGTGGCTGAATTTTGACTGTGGCTTGCAAGGCATTTGATGAGAAGTTCTGGTTAGCATTTAATATTGTATAGTGTTTAGCCCTACAAAGCCAAAGAACAGTAACTGCACGATTAGTGAAACTGAGAAACTCCTGTCCCAAAGTATTGTTGGTACAGAACTAAACTATATATTGTTTAGTAGCATTCATGGGTAACAGTTTTTGCTGAATATGAAATGTGAACTCCACTCCTTACCTTTGATCTTGAAAACACACCAAAAACAGTTGCTGCAGATTTGAGGAGGGATGGCTGGGATTTCCCCAACATTCAGCACATCCTGGGAATGTTAAACAATGTCAAACAATTTAAATTATTCCTGTTTCTGTTTGAATTCTCATTGGTTAAGGAGTCTCCAAAAGGCTACTGATTTTGATTGGTTAATGGCTGCACTCTGGCAGCAGCACAGACCAACAGTAACAGGTACAGGTGCTAAAACAGGGGACAAGACATAATAATAATAATAATAATAATAATAATAATAATAATAATAATAACTTTATTTGTATAGCACTTTTCTAAAAACAATGTTTACAAAGTGCTTTACATACAATAAAATCCAAGGATACAGTGATGTAAAACTACCACAATTAATACAGAGAACTAAATAAACGAAATAAAACTCTGAAAATTGTAGGAAAACATACTGTGAGACTGTGGAGACTGTGGCACATGTATTGCTGCAATGTGGACTGTAGATTAAGGGAGAGTTTAAGAATTTAAGAGAAATAGGAATTCAGGAGAATCCCAAGATTTTACTGCAGAGATGATCATCAGATACAGTATCTACTTATCTTTTACAGTTTTGAAGAGAAACAGTGTTGGCAGGTAAGGTTTAGTCCAGTCCTGTCTCTAGTCCACACTCCAATCCGGTAGGTGATGGTAATGCGGTTTCCAACCACCTGTAAAACAACAAAGAAGCAGCAGTAACAGGCTCAGAAAAGCCTCTATACGTTCCGTCACGCCAAACTCCTCAGAAAAATCTGCCAATTTAATATTATCTTGCCTATTGGCAAATTTACACACATCGTAGAACACAAATAGAGACATTTTACTTATCATTAGGATGTACTCTTCAATTCGGATTACATCCAGTACACTAGACAGGACTGTTTGCAATAACATTTCAACTTTTAGAACTGGTCCGCCTGTTATTTCCACAATCTAACGTTCCGTGAATGGCGGTATTGAGCAGTGGGAACCAATTCAAAAATTTGATATGTTATTGAAATAAAGTGCTGCTTGGTGGATCACTTGTATGCCGAATTAAACAGAACGCCCCAACAATTTGAAAAAGCTCTGAAGTTATGTTCTGTCAAGTATGTACTTTTGCCGATAAGCAAAGCACATTAAATTTACAGGTTTTGACGTAAATTGAGCGCATGGGGTAACGGAGAGTGCTGTTAGCCTAATTATGAGTAGGCTAATTGAATTATTAAATTGTTGTACCGGGAATCTTAAATGAACCTTATACATGTCATTCATAGTCTATTACTAGAAAATTGTTTTGAATTAGGTGTGAATTTGACTAATTTACCATAAACTAGCAAACGGTTTGTGCTGCGGCTGCCTGCCACTAAGCTAGCTAATATTACAGTAACCGTCTCTCTCTCTCTCTCTCTCTCTCTCCCTCTCTCTCTCTCTCTCTCACACACACACACACACACACGTTAACTAACTTCAACGAAGAGTTGAATATAGGAAAATACAATACAACAAAATGTTGAGTACGTTAAGGAGAAGCGACTTTACAAGATATATCACTTAAAGTTGTTTGCTCTCCTGTCAAATTAGGAAGATGTCACTTGCGTCCCCTTCATTTTAATCACTCATTAAACTTGCCTGTTTTAATGTCTTACTTACCAAGTCGGGCCTACTTGTTTTCGTTCCTATGTCGCTCTCAGCTTCTCTCCGTCTGTGAAATTTCCTCCGTGAACTTGATGTACATAAGCACATAGCATCACAAAGGCACTGTGACCTCACAGTGGTAAATTGTATAGAGAACGCTGAAGCAGTAACATGTTAGGCTCTACCATCATGTACATATCATAACATGTAATATCTGATATATTTTTTCTGTTATATTGACGACACCTGTAATTTTGTGCATTTCTCATGTTCACTGAAACAAAATGAAGCATCAGTTCAACTGGTTAAACTTGCATTCTGTCACAGTGTGTTTTAATGATTATTAAGTAGGCTACTTTATGAAAAATGTATCATTGCAACTTTGCATGTTGGTTATGCTTGAAGACGTACCTTTCAAATCTGAATCTGTTTTGCTCCTACTGTTCCTGCTACTGCAGATGTGTATCTTTTTAATTATTGGACCCCAGAAAGTTTTTTTTTTTTTTTTTTTTTTTAAATAACACAACACAAACATAAAATTCAAAGCTCATGAATGTGTGGATAACTCATGTACTCCACACTGTATATGTTGTACAACAATGTTTCGATCCAACATGGATGTTTGTAGGACACATGCCAATTCCAATTTGACGCTGGATATTTAAAGAGTATTTTGCAAAGTGGTTTTGAAATGAGAGAAACATGCTGTGGTCAAAAGTCACATGCATGTTTTTTTTCAGTGAAAGATATTCTAACACCATTCACAGGTCTTATACACAGCGATCACAACAGTCATGTATTTCCCCTTTCAGGAATTAGGACCATACCTTCTATGAACCAACCAAACATAAACAGTGGCTCTCTTGGTCTTTGGCGTATATTGCAAAAAATCCTGAGGCAGAATAGAGAGATTTTACTCTTTGGAGGATGAGTGAAGTATATCAAATCAAAAAATAATTCTACTTTTTCCAGTGGAGATTCATTCCTGCAAGAATGTAGTATCTTGAAGTAGTATCTTGAAACAAGGCAGAACACTTAATAGAGCTATATCCTATTCTCGTACATTTTCTGACCCGACAAGATGGGCTTCCCTAGTCTGTACCACATTTACACACTTAGTAGTCTTTTCTGATATATCTTCATAATCTATCATAATCTTAATTACATTTATAGTTTATTCTTATACATTTTCTTAAGCGACAGAATGCGTTACCCTACTCTTATCCACATTTATACAGGTAGTAGGCTATTCTCATACACAGCTTTACCTAACCTAATTTATGCAGGTTTAGCCTGTTCTGATATATTTTTCTACCCAACAGGATGGGCTACCCAAGTCTTAAATTAATGAATAGCCTAAATTAGAAAAAAAAACTCCCCTACCCAAGTAGTAGGCTACCCTACTCTAGTCTTTACCAGATTTACACACTTAGTAGCCTATTCCATCTATAGGATGGAATCTGCTACTCTTCTCTTTGGCTTCTTTCAGCTGCTACCAAAAAAAATGAAATTATTCAATTTACAGTCTGAGGAAAAAAGCTCATAAGTCTTTGAAAAGCTGAGGTACTTTTGTAGGTACTTATAAATTATGTCAAACAAAGAGTCTTTGTGCTTAGGATCATGTGAGGTGTGTGTGTGTGTGTGTGTGTGTGTGTGTGTGCTAGTCAATGATCTAAAATGGGCTTTAGCTCCACCTCGTGGTCTATTTACGTATATTGCATTTGCGTCATTAAAGAATCACGCTCACGCAACCTTACTGCGTCAAGCTAGCCAGGATATGTCAAACTAAGACAGGAAATTACATATATTGCCTTCAAAATAAAAGCGTAAACCCTGTCACTTTAGAAGTAAAAGTAAAATGATAAAAAAAACAAAAAGGAATGATTAAAAAATACAAAATGAAAATTTAAAAGTTGGAATCAACAAAACAAAAAAATGCTATCAATGTATAGGGATATATGGCTACGAATATATGCTGTGAAAAGACATTACGGAAAAAGCAACAATGGTGTTTCCATTTGGTACAAATTCCTCCTAAATTGTTTTTTTTTTAAATTTCTCTCTGGTATTTTGGTATTCCAAAAAACATCACGGCATACTGTATGCGCGTCTATATGGGTTTTATTTTGAAAGTGTTGATCGGAAGTCTTACTTTTTCCGGGTATCTTGACTCTGGTGTTCCCTTAACGGAATTTTGCTTTGCCAGTGAACTGTGGTTTTCGGCCATTTCTTTCACAGGTCTTTAGCCTGTTTCTCAACATTGTTTGAGAGAATTAACGTTATATCTTGTAAGTAAATAAAACTTCGGAGTAAGCACAAGCTAGATTTGTTTTCTTGTTTTGTCGGCTGGGTTGCTTGCCAGCTGAATCTTCTCGACATGGACCCAGCAAGCCGATACCAAGTGGTGAGTGTGGCCAAATGAAATCAAAACACTATTTGATACCTTGGCCTGCCTGTCAATGGAAACAAGGCCTAACGACGACAAAGGCATTGCTAAAATTATGGCATTCAGTCGAAATGGGATATTTTATCTAGACTCCGAAGTAAAACTTGGTAACTTGAAATGTCATTTGAATGGTAACGTTAGCCAGTTAGTTGTCTTTTTTACTCGAATTGTTTTGACAACTTGCCATACATCAAGCACTTCCGCATTGGCTAGGCTAACGCTAGCTAGGTAGCTAAGCTTAGCCTTGTAGGCCTTGCAAGTTAACCTTCCATGAAAATGTGTTATATTATTAACTTGGCCTAATTAATAGCAATACGCTAACTTGAAAGCTCGTGTTAAGTTACATTATCGTTGATGTCAGAAAACATTTGAAACGCGTTGGCAAGCTAACAAGCTGTAGCGTTAGCAAGACAAGTAGCGTTAGCTAATCCCTAACGTAGCCAAAGGGACAAAGTTTGCTAACTAGCTACCGAGATGTAAGGGAACATCACAGTTGGGTATAAAATTCCAAAGGGCCAGTAAAAGATTCCTGTGAAGAGTATCAACTAACGTTACTTAGGTTACTTAGCTAACACATTTTCACTAAGTTGCTAACTAATTATATATCTCCTAGCAGAAGAGTGTGCCTCTTATCTAATAAGACATTACAATTGTATGATTCAAAGCGCTGACATTTTCGTTCTCGGTACAAAGAGGTGCTTCTTCACAAGACTTCCTCAAAAGTAAAGAGTGGCTGTCCAGTTACGAAATTACCACTAGGTCTATGCTGTTAAATCTTTGGTTGTGGCCGAAAAAACTATCTAGTCAATTAACCAGCAATCATGTGGAGATTCTTTTCTATTCTAAAAACACTATTTGGCAGGTGAAATAGTGGAAGTGGCTGATGAGTTTTGGAAATCATCAGCAGCTGTGGCCAGTGGAAGAAAAAGTTTGTTCCCTGCTCTGATACCTGTGGTTCTGGGCACAGGGGTGGTAATCCCGCAGAATTTGATATGAGCCAAAGTGAAGTAATCCGTTGCTTTACCTCTCAAACCCTGAACAAGCACACATTTCATTTTCAAAAATAACCCACTCTTTGTAAACAGGAAGACTAATACCAGACCCAGTTCTTCAGTACTTCAAAACAAGGAGTTTTCATGGTTTATTCAGTTACAGTCTAGCAATTGTCATCATTTGTCTGTGTTTAGGCTATGTCCTGAGTCGCAAACCCAGGCCAAACTGATAACACTATCTGATGTTGACGTTTGCTCACAAAGTGTAGACAACCCCATCTTCAATCCCCCTTGACGTATGCTGTGCTCTCTGCCCCAAATTATGTTAGTTACACTTTTGATCTTTTCTGCTTGTTGCAATTTGGTCGCTAAGCAACCGTCTGTGGTTTTGCGTCAGTATGTCCGCTGAATTTTCAGGGTTTTCCACTTCCTGTGTTTAGGCTGGGGGCAGTACAGTCGAGTCACGACTCTCCAGCAAACTGTTTGAAGTTACTCAGATGAAGATGCTCTGTGATGCAGCGATCTTTCTCAACACAAGCACACAGTGTATGTAATAGTTCAGAAGGGCACGCACACTTTTTTCATTCCTCCCCACATCTTTCTCTCTGTGTCTCTCTCTCGTTATCCAACTCTTCTCTAAATGATACTGAGATTTCTGCAAGTATCTGTAACTGTTGTGCTGAGAAGGCCTTGGCTTGTGTATATTTGGACATGAGGAGGCTTGCGGCTATGTTGTTAAGCTCTTGCGTAATGCTGTGTGCGCGGGGGTGTGATATGCTCTGTCCTTGATTCTGGGCCAGTCATCAGCCATTCATTCAGTCACTGCTTTGTACATCGACCCCAAGCTGGTAGAGGTTTACATGATAGTTGGTGGGGAGGGGGTGAAGGTCCAGCATTTGAGAAGTGTATTTGCATGGTTGCTAACTAACTAAGTCTCCTTTCCTTTTAAAACAAGCGCACCATGCCGTCACTCAGTTGGTATGGAGCGCACATTAAGCGACCAAGCTGTATCTTCTCTGTTAGCAGTCTTGCTTCAAATGTCATTACAAAGAGTGTTTCCTCTCTATTCAATGGTGTTACACCGCAGCAAGAAAGGTGCCGTCACTGCCAGAGCAAATGGAAATTAAATAACCGTATGAGCTGAATTTCGAGGTGATAATTATAGTGCTGATACTGAGAATTAATGTTTTTATTAAGACAAAATATTCTGAGAAAATTGTTTTTTTGACTGCAACCTCCCTTGAACCATAAGCGGGACAAAAACAGGGGACATGTGGAACCAAAACTAAAATTACACTAAGTACCGCTTTGACACTAAATTACAGATGCAACCAGATACCACACCACATCTGATGTTTCAGACGCTGCCTTTATCATTCTTTTGTCCTCATCTTAGGACCAGCAACCTTGAGGAAGGCATTTGGCTAAAACATTAGAACTAGTCGGGTAAAATGTTTTTGTATCAGTACAGTCTCCTGAATAACAGTATACTAATTCATCCTGGTCTGGCCATTGTGTTTGCCTCCAGCACTCTGCATCCAATTTCTCTTGTTTAGGTGAGCTCCACAACATAAACCCTGATCAACTTTTTCTACCAGTTTTCAAGTCTAGAGTACCATCAGTCACTCATCCGTTTCTGTCTTGTTTAGAGATTTGTCATACTGGTGTGAACAAGTTTCATTTGCTCCGCCACATTGTTCAGCGTTAGTTGTCTGATTTATGCCGGCAATGTAATTCGTAACTACTCGTTGGCTGTTATCTTATGCAAAATTGTCCTTGCTAGCAGGAATTTGAATGGGGGATTGGTGGAGATGGCAGTCAACAAGAAGCACCTCAATATCCCAAAGCCACAACCTCATTTGTGTCACCGTTGTTTACCTGACATCATAATATTAGGATTAAAAAAATCATACTGGAGCAACTGGGGTGTAAGTTGACTTTCTCAAGGGCACCTTGACAGGAGTTGTTGAAGAGATGAGATCGTTACTCTTTCACTTTACCCACACAGATTTCCTGCCAACCGTTCTCTGACCTTTAGGTTACTATTGCCTCTCTGTAATTTGAGTAAGGTGTTTGGCTCTTTGGCCTGATGAAATTAATGTACTTAGAGGCCTGAATGACTCTGTCAGCTGTAGCATGGGCAGTATTAAGCGTATTACTTTCTCAGTGTATCACATTCCTGTTACTCCTCTGTTGACAGACCCATGTTTTCTTCCAACTCTGCGTTGGCATATATTATCAAACATATTCTGTTGAGGGCAAATGGACACACATGCTTAATAGTCACAAACAGGACTTGATAATGCTTATGGCTGAAACAAGTTCCTAAAAGGAACCATCATTATAGTCTAATAGACTTATTTTATCTGCTTCTTAATGTAATCCTGATTAGTGACAGCAGCTTTTGTGTAGCACATGTAGGATAAACAGCTGATTGATACATTCATTAACTGACCTCTTTATAGAAAAAGTGCGGCCTCAACCACATTTTGTGCTGATTTAAAAAAAAAGAAAAAAAAGAAAAGTGAATTGTGCGATGCACATTTTGTTTCCATGACTACCTGTAGCAGCTGCTACTATCAGCAAACAGTATTGATGTTCAACTTTCAAACACTTATCAGAACCTCCAACAACAGAGCCAGTATGCTCCACACTTACTTACTCTTTATGATCAGAGCAACAACTAATAACAACTTTCTCCATTTTCATTCTGGTTGTTGTAGTAAACAGTTGCCAACGCACTGTGGAAACCCGCCTCCTCTTCTTAGTGATTCCATCCTCAGCTCACCAGAAATGTGGTACAAGTCATTTAGTCTCCTCCACAAAGCTGAACTTTTCTCAACTTTAGAAAGTGTTCTGCCTAAAATGACACCAGGTGTAGCACCTTTAAAGTCCGCTTTCTATCCGCCTTGCAACCGCTCCCCATTGGCTTTCATGTACAAGAGCTGAGATTAGTTTGAAAAAAGTGGAATAGTGTTAACGCACCCTTACGCAGCCACCCTTATGGATGACTGATTCCTCTAATCTTGTCTCCTCTCCCAGTTGCACAATGAGGACGACTCCTCAGAGGCCTCCACCAGTGAACAGCAGCCATCTACTTCTGCCACAGCCCAGGCTGGTACATCATCGTCCCAGGCCCAGGCCCAGGCCAGCCCAGCCCCCCCTGCCCCAGCATCAGAGCAGCCGTCAGGGTCAGGGACCCAGGGTGAGGCAGATGCCCCTCCACCCCCCTACGCCTCCATCGACCTGGGAGCAACCGCCTCTGCACCTGGTATGCAAAATAATATATATATATACGGTATGTGTGTATGTGTGTATATATATATATATATATATATATACATGTTACATACATTTTATATCCTTACAGGACCCAAGAGATTATTTTCCTTCTTCGCGGAATATGTTTATATGCTTGATGGGATTTTAAAACCGAGAAAAAAAGTCAATATGACATGAAAAAGAGAAATGAAGAAACAGATTTTTTTGCTCCAGTGTAAATACAGGTTTAGTGTCGAGATGGAGTAGACCCCAGTCACATGGTGTTTTCTTTTATAGTGTACATTTTACAATGTCACCTTCACCTCTGCACCTTTTCATAAAATCAGCCAAGGCCTATTGTGCTCTCCAGTGGGGCCTGCCCTGACTTCCCTCGCCTACGTGTCCAAATCCACAGTTACCCCTATGCCCTGCTAGGGTATATTTTTGTGGTAAACTTTCCCGGGGAACAGCTCTGGGAACACACAGCATTTTGAATCATGTACATCATTAGAAAACACCCTCGCTTGCTTTTCATGTTTAGTTCCACCTCTCCTAGTCTGTCGAGAGGCCTACGATTCGTTCCTGGCATGGGAGATTCGGCTTTGAAACCAGTCTGTTACAGTTTCATGTACATGGATTAAGCCTAATTGAGATTAAATAGTTCCTTTCAGTGGAAATCTTCATTGAAAGAAGTTTCTTGGACTAGCTTAGACTAATGCGTCTTTGTAAAACTGGTTCCTTAATGGACATATTCAGGTTTCAGCCATATTTAATTTGCAGAGCTTAGAGTTCATAGTGTAGCAACAGCTCAGCGATGTTGTTTTTCCAGTGTGTGGTTGCATGCTTGCTAAAATGGTTACAGGATTACATTCCATGGCAGTTTTGTGGTAACTATTTGAGTGCCATGCCCGGTCTACCCATGAGCCAATGTGCATTTCCATGACAGCATTACCAAAATTATTGGCTGCCATTTTAGATATACTAAGCTAGATATGTAGTAATTCTTTATAATTCTGTGTCTTCTCCGATTTGTCAACAGAGACTAGTTTCCGAAGCGATTTCCCGGTGCCTCCGCCCTACAGTGTTGCCACCTCACTGCCCACATACGATGAAGCAGAGAAGGCCAAAGCTGCCGCCATGGCTACCTCCACTGTGGAGGTGATGCCGAGGGTGAGGACACACACACACAGCATCACTTGCCTCTTGCCTGATTTGGAAATTATAAATCTCTTCCTTGTACTTTATTTTCTTTCCTCTTTCACTTCCTTTTATGAAAATAGCATGTAAAAATGGCTCTTAGCCTGCGAAAGCCCTTCCCTTGAAGTTTAGCCTAACTCCATGCTAAGCATAATGTTAGCATATGCAACTCAGACCTGGCTGAAATAACATGTGCAAATACTTAATATGTGTTGTTCAACTTTGGTGCCAAATGGGTGGGGTTTAGGACAGTGCTAAGCATGCTAGCAAATGACGACAATCGCATCTGAATTACCCCACCCTTCTGGCACTCCATGCAGGTTAAAACATGGAAGAATTAGTCACAGTTAGTATTTGACCCAGGTCTGATGTGCGGTTTAACACAGCCTTGATCACATGTAATTTGCCCAATGTAGTGCTCTCCAATGAGCAAGCTGCATCATTGCATTAACTTTGTGTAGTAGATGTTTTTGTTGCTGTTTCACAATGAGCATCAAGAGCCAAATTCAGATCAGTCAATTATGGTTGAGACAGATTTTTTTTTTTAATTAGGCCATTGTCTATTCTGTGTGTGTGTGTGTGTGTGTGTGTGTGTGTGTTAGGATGATGACTTCCCTCCCAGAGATGATTTCAGCGATGCTGATCAGCTTCGAGTCGGGAACGATGGAATCTTCATGCTGGCCTTTTTCAGTAAGTCGACCTGGTGTTTGATTTTTATGACTATGAGAATTTAGCAAGGCAGTACACAGTACCTATTGCTTTATACAACCAAAGTTATGACACACTTCTGAAAAATGTAAATAATTGTTTTCTAACATGTTAAAGTTTGGTAACTTGATCTAGGTAAATTGCTGCTTATTCATGGACAGCGTATAGTCCTTGAGTGAATAGATTGAGTGTAATTTAAATTTATGTTTTCAATAAAGTGTATTGTTGTAAACAAGAAGTGTTATCATTCCTCTTGTGCCACTTCATACTGTTGCATGCAACTGCAGTTGTGGCGAGGAAGCACATTCTCCTGAGAGGCAGAATTTTGTGGGACATCAAACCAGTCTTAAACATTTGGCATTAATTTCCCAATGCAGATGAATGAAATGTATTTCATATTAAAAATGTATAAAAAGATGATCAAGATCTTCTAAATCTTTCAAGGATAACACAATAAAGCTTGAAAACTTTTACAAATGTGACTTATGGAGGTTGTGTCTACCTAGGGCGCTAAGCCAGTGTAAATACAACCATAAATGATGGGAAGCAGATTTCCTCAAACCATCCATTTTTCCAACCATCAATTGATGTTCTGTCCTCAATGCCACGTGTAAATCCCCATATAGTCTGTTTGAAAAAGGCCTTTCTTAGTCAGTTTACATGGTCTGTCTCAGTTGCTTAACCACAAGCGGTGTTGGTAGTCAACGGTTAGAAAAGTGTGCTTACACAGGCATACATCCTAAGTACTGTGTATCCATTTCTTTGTCCAGATCATTACTTGTTCTGTTATTTTCTGTTATTTAGGAGTAGCCAAATGTTTTTCAGTCACTTTGATGCCTTACCACATCTTTTTTTCAATACACAGTCTATAAATGAGTTGAGTAGAGGCAGTAATTCTACACAGTTCACTAAAGGAACTAAATTCAGTTAAGTTCATTTACAGTTCACTAAATTCCCCAGAGCTGGCTAGTCATGTGGTAGTCCCAACGTCATCAAGGTTTGGTTAGTGTTTTGGCCGTTCATTTGTTGCACCCAGATTTCAAAATAGCTGGGTTCTACATGGTTCCACTCGTTCAATCGATTAGAGAATTTACATTGCAAGATTAATGGTAATCTAAATTGGATTTGCATTTTGAAATTTGAGAAGAACAAGAAAAAAAACATTGGTACAAAACTGTATACAAATCAGCCTTAGTTTGATAAAGGACTACAATTTCCATAGTGCTTGACGCCATAGCACCATTTCAATCGACTGCCTGGCTCTCTGTGATAATCGGATTGGAACTAATTGTACAGCATTTTACAGATTCCCTAAGAGTGAATGCTTGAAAGAATGGCGGATCAGACTTTTTCTTCTTTCAAAAAGCCATGCAGGGTGTTAGGATACTAGGGCTGTTACAGAACAGAGATAACCGGGTCAAATCGGCTCTGAGGAGAGAGGGACAGTGGAACGAGTGTAAGGGCTGTACTGATAGTGTGATTGGTCGGGAGTTGGCGAGGCTTATGGGTATTGTAGTGGGTGTCATGGAAATGTATGCGTCTGACGATAAAAAAGCTTATTTGTCAACAGAGATGTTGAAACATTCACAATCATTGATGACAGAAATCACATAAAGGAGCCTTGCTTCACCTCGTATAAGATAATAAGCTTACTTGATACAGATTGGCTGTAATCAACAATGGAATGAAGTTGGACGGGTGGCTAACATGGGGAACATCACTTGTTGAACCACTGTGCCACGTGACTTTGCAAAAATACACCTGCCTAGGGTAGTGGTGGTTGCTGTTGTGTCCCTATGGTTTCACCACAAGGTGGCAGCCATGATGCAGTTTAGAGTTCAGCTCTCAACATTTAACAATTTCCAATAAGGTGAGGTCTCCCAAGACACTTACTTTGGATGAGTATGTGTATATTTTTCAGCCTATCACAAAGATACAGTCTGGAACTTATTTAAGTTTTTGATAATACTGACACATGTTCTTGACAACTTGTACATGAAATACAAACTTCTTAACCGAGCAGAACTCAAAATACAAGTTTTATAATTTACAAACATTTCAAATGTAAACAATCCTTTTATAGCCTCAAAATAAATGTAAAACTCATATTTGTGTGCTACATAGTCCTCCATCACAGGCCTCCCCATTTACATGAATTAGGTTTTGCTTGTCATTTTATGAGTAACACTTTACAGTTGCTGGGTGTGACTTTAATTTTGAAAATTGACACAGCCATTTCACAAATGAAAAGTATTACATGAATGTCTACATCAAAGCTCTACTGAACTTAAGGACTGAATGATTGTTCATGAATGTGTCATAGAGATGTAATGAGGTTCTTGTTCAGGTTTTTTTTTTCTGTTATAAACCATCATTGACCAAAATTGTGCACTTATGTGTGTGTCTTCATGTTTCTCCTTCCAGTGGCCTTCCTGTTCAACTGGATCGGGTTCTGCCTGTCCTTCTGTCTGACCAATACCATCGCAGGACGCTACGGAGCCATCTGTGGCTTTGGCCTCTCCCTCATCAAGTGGATTCTCATCGTCAGGGTACGTAAAGAGTGGAGAAGTTATGCTTTTGCATTTGTAATGTACCGAGTTTTCACTATAGACTGGGCTCAACTTGGTTCCACATATTCTGACGGCGCAGTCTTGATTAGTTGTTTATTATCCCTGTGAGCGTGTGTTTGTCATACAGTACAAGACTCAACAGTGAAATATACATATCCTTACCTCTCTCTATCTATCCTGCTGTTTCCAGTTCTCTGACTACTTCACTGGCTACTTCAATGGTCAATACTGGCTGTGGTGGATCTTCCTGTTGCTTGGTGAGTACAA
This sequence comes from Centroberyx gerrardi, assembly GCF_048128805.1. NCBI lineage: Eukaryota > Metazoa > Chordata > Actinopteri > Beryciformes > Berycidae > Centroberyx > Centroberyx gerrardi. The sequence goes on along the minus strand of NC_136017.1, from coordinate 13,811,180 downwards.
AGTCTTATCTGAAAAAAAGGTTACCATTTTGAATGTTCTGAATGATTTTTTTTTTAAAAGTCTTTATATATGTGTACTGTGCTGCTGATATCCTTTCCATCCATACTCTACAGTGGAAGTCTCTGTTGTGATGTGAGTAAATAATAACTGCCTTCGCCCTCCCCAGGTCTCCTGCTCTTCTTCAGGGGCTTCGTCAACTATCTGAAAGTCCGCAACATGTCAGAGAACATGGCCACCTCTCATAGAACACGCCTTTTCTTCCTCTACTAAAGGTAAAGGTCCTTATTCCCGAGCTTATTACAGAACATAGTGTCCTAATTGACATACTGTCATATTGCCCCTCCTCTGTCAGCATATATCATACTGATTACTAACCAATATCTTCAAATCTAGTCAAGAAATGAAGGTCTGGAAGAAGTGTGGGGTTTTTAAAAGGGACATTTGTAAGAATTCTACTTTCAAAATTATGGATAGTTTTTTTTTTTTTTAGTATGCTTTTATTTTCTTTTTTTCCATTTATGACTGGGACACGTGGATGAAGCTGTAGCCCTAATGAGTTCATAATTTTCCACAGGTTTCCACACCATCTCCATTCCTCCCTAATGTGAAGTTCCTTTCCACCCCCCCGAATGACCTGACCTAAAAGCCTTGCAGTGAAGAGAGGAGGTAGGGAAGGAATGAAGGAAAGAAGTGGGGAGAGAGTGTCACCAGTCTCATTAAAAACATAACATGACTCACTCTGAAGTTTCTACTGCTGAACCATCTCTTTGATGATCAGATCTCTTCCTGGCTTTGTTTTTTTCCCCCCACCCTCCTTTGAATCAAAACTCTTTTTTTCCACTGACCTCCCATTTTTTTTGATTATCTTTACATAGTCTGTGCTGGAATCGTCTGAAACACCAGGCCGCCATATGCGTCATGTATCTCAAGAGCAGGAGTGTCGATCTGAAACCAGTTCACCAAAATGAGCATATGAAGAGGGTTGTTCCAAAAAGAGAGATCCAACATTTGAAAAAAGTGACACCTACTCTGACAAACACAAAATTAAAGCAAATTATGGCACTTGTTTTGAAGGCTAGTAGGTAACTTAAGTCCTTAGTTGACAAAGTAATACTTAAACCGATTGGATTCTCTATATTTTACCCAAAAAGCATATATAGCAACTTGGAAATGGCGTCTTCATATTCACATGACTCAAACAGTGATACTATTTCAGCACTCCCACCATGGGTAATAAGCTGGTCTCCAAAGTATGGAAAATCGAAAGAAAAAACATTATATAGTTGAGCAAAAGTCAGTGAAATTTTACCTTGCATTGAATTACTTGCCTCTGATAGTCTGCGTACATCACTACAATAAGAAACGGTAATATTATCAGCCAAAATCTCCAATGTCTAAAAATGGATGTCTGGAAAAGAACTTCAAAATGGAAAATGTGTAAGAACCAATTCACCAGTCTTACAGTGTGTGTCCTCCCTAACATGTCACCCTCTCCACCCTGACAAAGCTGAAAATTAGAAGCCAAGAAGGCAAGAGGAAAGATTTCCGCCTTGAGAATGCTCAGTGAGGGGAGCAGGGGCGCGAGCGAAGTCGGCTAGGTCTACAAATGTGCATCAAGTGGATGGGGAAAACCAGAGATATTCATTGATCTGTTTACATATCACGGACTCTGCAGTTCTGTTTAGTTTTCAAGACTGAATGCATCAAACGTTCCCAAGGCGCCTAATTCCTGTTGACTCTCTTCTTTATCTATTCTCTTTTGCTATACCATGGCCAGACACGGCTCAGAATATTTAGAAAACAGGACTGAAAACATTTTATATTCTTTTAATTGAAACTATAGGCCTGCTGATGGATCATCCTTTCACGTACCCAGTTTTTGTTTTGGAAAAAACTGATCAACTGAATTAATGTATGGGCCCTGACCTGAGAACTTTTGGCCCGCTCGCTGAGACAGGAAACCGTACAAATTGCCCTTTTCAATTATTTCTGAGTTGATGAACAAATTTTTAGACTGACAATTTCCATCAGGTCCAGGATGGGAACCCTGATCTAGAATGCCTGAACTTGTTACATAAAGAAGTTCTGCTAAACTTAACTCTTACCTGAACCTCACTGGAAACCTTATGTCTAACTCTGTCCTTGAACAGACACACACACTTAAGCAAAAAAGCTTTTCAGAGATTGCAGTTTTTCACTTTCTGATTTCTCTCGACTTTCAAGGAGAACTTTGTCATGGTGGTCAGACCTATGCAGTATCGATCTCCATCCATCATGACATTATTTTTAGAGGAGGTGGGTAAACTTTGCTGCCATGCAGCCATTGTACATTTAATGACAGACTTCCTGTGATGACAATGACTGCACCCTCTCTATTCCTTGGTCGGCAATCTCTGATTGAATCAAAGGCAAATAAAAAGAATGTTTCCACTATGCTTGCCTAACCACCGGCTGTCTAGTGAAACCAAAACTGTATATCATCTGTTCTTGGCCATATTTTACAACAGAGGATAGACAATTCCACAATTTATCATACCAGTCCTTCTCAGACAGCTGTAAAACATGATATACAGCTTTAAAAAGTGCTCTACAGGTCACCTGAACTCGCCCGTGATATTACAGCAATAGAGAAGAGTGTGTTGTTTCATTGGTTGACATCATCATGCTTCATACGTGTTGTTTTTCTCCAAACTGATTGCTAACTATGTCTGGCAAAACAGTATCTGTAAGCTACCAAGTAACACAGCTTATCAAAGGAGGTACTTTGGTTAAAATAGTATTTTTAGGCCACAGTGGAGTGCAGCACACACAGTCAAGCACCCTGGCTAAAGTAGAATCAGTGGAGAGTGGCACAGAGGCAGGACTTCATGGCAAGTGAGCCTTGTATGCATCTCCCAACTGTGCTGTCATGGAAGTAGAATAAATAGGGTTTTACAGAACTGTTACTCGCCAGGCTTGGGTAAAATAATCTTTGAAAAAAAAAAAGGGTCTTATGCAATTTAGTCCTTCGTAAATACCTAATTGTGAATGTCAATTCCTGTGATAATGAATTAGCTATAGTTGAATTGTTTAGTCGAGTGCATCAGAGGTGGAGTTCAATCCCAATCTGAGATCCAAATCTGCCATCAGGTCCAGAGTCAAACGGTTAGGAATTTTTGGACAAGGCTGAGGTGCTATCGATTGAACAAGCAGTCCTTCTGAATCTTTATAGACATAGAGGCATCGCATTGAAGAAATTTCATTTCTTTATTATTTGGGTTTGATAATTGTGTACCCAACGGACTGGACTGCACAGTCTTGTCAACAAGATGCTTCTGATTGATCTCAGAGATCCACAAAAAGTCTCTTAATAATAGAATCAGAGGAAAAAACAATCTAAGATGAGCAATGCAAAACTAAAACAAAACTTTTTAAAATGTTCTAAACCATTTTAAATATGGCCGGGTCTGCATGTTCTGCATGATTTAGAGAAACCCTGTCCTACAGTAGTTCTACATGTGGATCTCTCTGGGATTTGGCTTGTTAGGACTAGATTAAATTAAAATTTCTTTCTGTCCTTCTGACTTCTTTCTGTCTTTTCATAGAGTGAGAAACTAGCTCCCATTGAGAAGGTGGCAGCACAGTGAAGGCTGCAATTGGATTGTGTGGAGAAAACAGCCACCTTTTTATCATGTGATAAACAAACTTTGAACTTGCAACATCAGAATGATATCACAAGATATCACATTTACACGTGAGCGTAACAGTGATAAACGGGAAATTGGGGGGATACTATCCATTGTGAATGGACTATGAGTTCATAAGGTTCATAATGTCTATGATCATGTGCACCATGAAAATGGAGCCCTACTGGACAAAGAAAAAATGCTTTTTGATGATTTCTTTTTGTCATGTTTTCATCCAGAAAATGAAATGTATATACCAGCTTATGCCAATTCATGATATTTGCACTTTCAAGAACTTCTGTATATGATTTGTGAATCTGCTTAACTTGATGTGGTGGGTAGACAAAATTATCTTAGCCATCCAAGTTTTTCAACTGGAATTCTTAATCATCCCAAATGGATATTTTGCCTTTTGCACTTTTTATTTTCAAAACGATAATATTGTTATTGTGTGTCTTGTTTCATTGCTTTTAGCCTAAACTGTGACAGTTTAAGTATTGCCAAACTTTTTTTAATGCTACAATAATTATAGTTTTTTTCCACTCATGAGTCATATCCCAGTAAAGCCTCTTTCAGCAATATCAACATCTTTCAATGAATTAAGCTCTGATGCATGATTTATGCACCTGATTGAGTGGGTTAATACTAGGACTAAAAGGTTAGTAGTACAATTACATTTATTTGTAAATAAAAGAAGAAAAGAGACAACAGCCAAACTATTTTTGTCCAAGATAATCCTTATAACATCCTCTGGAGCAGATATGGTTGTTATGCATTCATGTAACTGGAATAAAACTCAAAGGTGATGTCTTGCAAAAATGCCAATAAAGTTCAAAAGCCTGCCAGTCAAGTTTTATGTTTGATTTGGGGTTTTATGCACCATCTTGCTACATGGCACTAGTGGATAAAATTATGTTGATGTTGAATAAATAACAATTATACTGATTAATGACTTTTGCTCTCATTTGTGTATGAGATTTTTTTTAAAAAAGCTCTGCCCGTGAATTATGCAAATCAAATGGCTGATTGATTGATTTTGTGTCATGTCTAAAGGATTGAATGATAAAACAAATATTATCCAAAAGGCCATTGCAAAACAGTCAAAGGAGGTTTTATGGTTATTGATAATAAGCAACATGGAGCTAAATAGTTTGCATTTTGTCATCCACTGTGCCCCAGTCATTTTAATGGACAACTAAGAAGGGCGACATTTCTTCCAAATTTTGCAAATAGTTAAATAAAGGTTAGGCAGGCACTCGGCATAAGAAAACTGGAGTCAAGTGGAACTTAAATGTGCATTTTGGAAGCAAAATACTGAAATTCGTAGTGATAATTGTGATTTGATATTACTGATTTAAAACAAAAAAAAGCCCCATGCAAGCAAGTATTTCTGATGGATACTCCTAATTGTTAATTTTACTCATAGGTGTCCATATTTCAGTCTGGGAGGATTACACACTTGATGGGCCACCCAGTCAGTCATCAGGCCCATTCTATTTCTCAATTGTTTGAATCACTTGCCATTCCCTTTCTTTATTATGTATCCTGGCCTTCACTATAGTATTCAGTCCAATAAAGGAGAAATTACATGAAAATATAATACTAAAAAAGAACCACTTCTTGTAACAACTGTCCTGAAAATCCAACCATGAGCAATGCAACTCACCAAGATGCCCTATTGTGCTTGGGGACGCAATTATTAGGCCTATGCTACCAAGGACAAAGAACAAGTTCACCCACAAGGCAAGTAATGTGAATGTGAAATGAAGCTTCAAACATATGCCAAAGATTCACGTTTTTATGTCATTCAAGAAGGCAATTCAGAAATGATTAATAGTTAATTTGTGTCTTGAGGAAAATTCATTCGATGGCTTAAAGAAAACTTTTTCAGATGAAAGTTGATCAATTTAGCCATGCTCTAGTGAAACTCATCCATCATGTTTATGCTGACAATAATGTGTACTGTAGGTATGAATTATTTAGTACTTTTATAGATTAACTTCTTGTTCCCTCTAGCGGTACCAAACCTTTTCTTTGGCATTTTGATGCAACTGCGTACCTTCTGTGCAGAGTTTCCACCTCTGCTCTTGTCTCTTCTAACAAGCTTCCTCCCTCCTCCTCCCTTCATGTTAACTGGCAAACTGATGTGTCTTTAAAATGGCAGAGGGGGCAGAGGACAGCCAAAAATTGAAAGTTGCATCACGCTTAAAAAGCTGTTCTGGTTAAATGAACTAGCCCATCTGTAGCTTATTTGCCTGCCCCTGACGTTGGGCAAATTGTGCTCTCCTGCTGACGAAACTACCTTACCATCACTTTGTGGCACTGGTACCAAGACTAAGTGGCATTACCTGTGGCAGCACTGGAGCAATTTGTATTCATTAAGTCCACTAGATGGAGCCAGAGATAGCTTGGCAGAGTCTAGCAGTCTCACTAGCAACTCGACACATTTCCCTTGTCTGTGCCAAAGTTCTTGAGAAAGCCTCGCTCTCCACCCCTAGAGTGTCCTCTTTTACTATACAAGGCATGTGCATGTGCGTCTTTGGCAGCCTGTTAACTTATTTGTACCTTTATTTGACAGTGGATCCTTCCTCCTCCACTGGAACAACTGGCAATGTCCACTGTCTGTCCAAACATTGCGTGTCTTCATGTTTCTCCCTTCACTGGCCTTCCTGTTCAACTAAATGAGTTTCTGCCTCTTCGTCTATCTTACCAATACCTCAGGACACTAAGGAGCCATCTTTAGCCTCTCCCTCATCAAGGAGATCCTCATTGTCAGGGCATAAATAGCTGAGATAATAGATTAATTTATTTTCTTCATTTGAAAGTTTAAGTTTTCCTTTATGTGCAATGTAAGATGAAACTGGAGCCAAAGAGACCCTTTCACAATTGTATGTACAATTTGGAAAATGCTCGGGTGACAATCACAGAATAATGCTGTTCTATGACATTTAGGAGCTGACTTTTTGGAGTTATGAGACAACAGTAATATTCATAAACTATTTGAGACCGGGAGTGCAGATGCGAGACCATTTTTGAGTCAGTGAAGTTTATGGCCCTTGTGTCTTTGATGAGAAGATATGTGTTTATCTATAAAATCTAAAAGTCAAAGTATAGTAGAGTGCAGATTTGAGACCACTTTTCTCTCTTTTATTCAATGAAGTTTATGGCCCCTGTGTCATTGGTGACCAGATATCTATTATTTTTATGATCTGGTACCTCTAAAAGTCAATTATGTTAGAGTGGTGATTTGTCGCCCTTTTTACTCTTGTAGTCAGAGTGGTGTGACCTGACCAGTGATCCTAGATGAGTGGCCCTGCTCGGAGAGACTTGATAAATATAAGCCAAAGGCTCTTTGTACTGCTCTGGGAGTGGTTTTCTCTAGTTCTCTGCTAGATCAATGTTTCTTCACACCCCAATGCCTCGGGCTATTAACTAGCTCCTCTCTCCTTACACAGCTGGCTCAAAGCCCATATTTGTTAACATCAAAAAGCTTTGTTTTACGTGAAAAGATTGCATTGGTCAAAAGGCAGCACATTCAATGGATCACGGTTAAAGTAGCTTCATGTGGCTCTCTGTCTCAAGGTGTTCCTTTCAGCACAAAGGTCCTGTAATTATGTCTCTTGTATTTAAAATAGCATGTAGGCTTCTCACTAGTGGGCAGATTGCTTAAGATTGAAACCCTTTCATAAAGAGCCTAATTTATTCTCCTGAAGAAAGTACCTGAAGGCTTATATTTATAAATCCTCAACAGAGTAGAGGTGATAATATAGGATCAATGGACTACTACCCTCCACCCTGGTTTCTGATCAATGAGCTTGAATCCTTAGGCCAGAGTGAATTTAGTCAGTTTAAAGAAGCCATTACTAGTTGTAGGCAGCACTGGTAACCACACTGCTGCATTTTCACATTCACATACACACACACACATTCACAAACACTGTCCCTCCTCTCTTGGCTATTGTTGTGAGCAGCACCATGATACCTGGTGGAAACATTACACTTCAAACAGTGTTAAAAAAAAAAGAATTGAAAAAAAATATTGATTCTGGGTTACTGGGTAGGAGTATTTTTATTGTACTTATCTTTTGTTGCAAGTAAATGTAAAAATACTTAATATTATTTGCATAGCACCTTTCAAAACAGAGGTACAAAGTGTTTTACAGACAATAACACAATAATAAAGAATATAGAAAATTATCTCTCACCTCAAACATCTCATTAGTCTGGCTTCTGCTACAGGGCCATAAAGGGTGACCCAGTGCTAACGCTTCAGCCTGGTTTTCATGACAGACCCATACAGGTCCAGCGAGGGCTCATCCACCATTCCTGTTTTTCAGTATTGGTTTATTATGATTGGTTTATTAGACAGGATCCCCAGTAGCTGCTGTGTGAACAGCCACTATTCTTCCTGGGGTCCACACAGTATCCCCTTACACACTCATTTGTCGTTCTTTATCCTTGGTATTTTCTACAGACGTGACTTGTCCTCTTTAATGCAATGTCAAATTACAGAATAGTCCTTTAGATCATGTGTTCTGAACATTTTGATCTACTCCCAGCCCTGGTAAGCATGGCATGGGGCCATATTTTACCAGTGGGAAGGCAGGGTTATGCACATCAACCACTCATACCCGGAGCTACCCAGTAAGACCACAGACTTCAGTAGTTATGGGTTCAGTGCCTTGCTCAAGGACACTTTGATGGCAGTTGTTGAGGGAAGGGAGAGTTTCTGTAACCTTCAGACTACTGCAGCTTCCGATCTTTATTGAAATAAAAAAGCAAAGACCAAGGATCCCAGTCCAGCTCGCCCCTTGGCCCCTTGGACCTCGGAGTATTGAAGAACAGTGACGTCCTGTGGTAGTTTGATCCAAGTGGAGCCCAGTATTGCCGTATTGCACAGTTTGATACTCAGCTAGTCAGTGAGCAACATTCCCTGTGTCAGGCTGGATGTTCAAGTAAAAACAAAAAAAAAGAATTCCAGAGAAGTACTCCCTACTCCTACTCACAGCTGTAGTCAGAATCACTTCAGTCGAGTCCCAGACAAGACCAGGACTGGCTCTAGTCTAGAGTCAAGACCTAGACTGGAACAGTTGATCTTTCTCAAGACCACAACATTTAAGAGGCAGGATACACTAAATATTGTGCAATTGCATTCCTATCATGCTGTTCTGGATGATAGCCTATACACTAGATGGAGATAACATGGGTAGGGTGTTATTTTTTCAAAGGACTATGTCAGTTTTGTGCAAACAAAGAAACACAGCAATGGATGACACTGACACAAGTCGAAAGATTTAGAGTTGAAAAGATTTAAATGAAACGTCACTGATCCCCAGGAAGAAATTGGGTTGTTGTAGCCTCAGAGAGAAGGACATTGATGAAAATAGAGCAAATTCAGAGTATTGAAGATTACAATAGCCTTGAGTCCCAGGCAAGTCAAAGACCATAGAGATCTGGAATTATGACCAGACTCAAGGCCGAGATTAGACTCGACGACTACCACCCAGCTTTTACAGCTGCGAGAGGAGTCCATGCCTCTGTGTGCCAGATCACATTTGCCCGTTCACACTGAAAGCCTTGAAGCTACAAGCTGTCTCCTGCCTCCTGACAGACAAGGCTCAGGTGTTGCTCTTCCCTTCCTGTGTAAATTATACACCAGGCTTTGATAGGTGTCACATTAGACCGAAGATCCTGTGCACGCATTCTCTCTCTCTCTCTCTCTGTCTCTCTCTCTCTCTCTCTCTCTCTCTCTCTCTCTGTCTGCCTCTCTCTCTGTCTGTCTCTCTCTGTCTGTCACTCTCTGTCTGTCTCTCTCTCTGTCTCTCTGTCTCTCTCTCTCTGTCTGTCTCTCTCTGTCTGTCACTCTCTGTCTGTCTCTCTCTCTGTCTCTCTCTGTCTGTCTCTCTCTCTCTCTCTCTCTCTCTCTCTCTCTTTCTCTCTCTCTCTCTCTCTCTCTCGTGTTTCATGTCTGTGACAGCAGCTATGTGAGCTACAACTGCCAGAACTGGCTCTTTGGTATTGTGTAGTTTGCAATGTCTGCTTGATGAGTACAACGCTTTGTATCTAACAAAGTTAGATGTTGGAACTTTTGTCATTCTAAAGATTGCAGTGATTAAATTGAAAGGATCTTGTAACAATCTACAAGATCCATGTTTCTTTGGTCTTTCATGAACTGGGTATAGGTTGAATCACTATAGTGTTACATCACTCGGCAAAAGAGAGTAGCATAACGGACATTTATTTATATGAAAATGTAGGAGATTATTACTTTAATCAGTAATAGTAGCCAAAACGCTTCCTATTGGCCTTTTTGTCAGCAGTGGAGGCAGAGCATCATTGATCCCACAGTGGGAAAGTACTGTATCACTAAAACACCACAAACAATAAAATACACAGAACACAGAACAATTGGGGCACTGCTCACACTGCAGCCGAAAGTGTCCCAATTTTGTTCTTTTTTCCCTCACATGTGACACAGATCTGATGATTTCTAATCAGTGTGAACTGCAGAAAGCCTCATGGTATCGTATTTTTTCGATTCCAGTCCGGACCATACGGATATGTTACAAAATCGTATCCCGAGGCATGCGTCATACATTCTACTTGTATTTGAACACTCAAATTGGAAATTGTCAGTGTTGCCATGCAATAAGTATGTGTTACATCAGTCACCTGAGACAGTCGTCAGAATATCGGTCCCCACAGCAGCTTGGCTGAGCCAGCGTTAGCATGGAGGACAACGAAACACAACAATGGAAGGAAAGCCAAATAGCCGACTTTTGGAAAGATGCCTCAATTCAGTCAAAACTCGAAGGCACATACCGGAACTGAAATGTGTTCGAAACAAGTCAGGGAACAAGCAAGAGAAGCGTGGATGACGTCTTTTATTATTGTTAGTCTGCAAATGCGTGTCTTCATAACATCGCTGTCAGTTCATATTGGTGTCGGATATGGGTTACATCCTGCAATAGACATCATCAACAGTCATCCAAAGAAAATCAGGTATGAGAAGCAATTTGGAATTCAGCATGAGGACCTGAATGTAGCCACAGACAACAGCAAACATCAGTAAGATACAGAGGCACACGGTGAATAACGATCAGTTTCTACCGGGAAGCCTCGCTGAAAGGATGAGTCAGGTACAAAGCCTCATTGCACTAGGAACAAATGACTGCTTCAACCTTTCTGTAGACATTCTGGGAAGTGTAAACGTATCGCTGATATAGGCCCTTTAGTAAGGCCTATATACCCCCGAAAACAAAATCCAAGCTAAAAAAAAAAAAAAGAAAGAGGAGCTTACTTTGAACAGAGAAGCCTATTCACATAATGGGTTTATGTTCCCCTGCTTGCCTACCCGCCTGCCCCTGGCCCCAATCCGGCCTCTTCTCTTTTAGAAGGCCTTAATGACTAACCCATTTACATAACTCCCTTCCGGTTTGCAAATGTTTCCCTTTATGAGGCCCTCTCCTCCCCCTGAACTCATTCTCTCTTTCGCTCTCCTCTTTTTGTCCTCGTCCTTTCTCTCTCTCTCTCTCTCTCTCTTTCTCTCTCTCTCTCTATCTGTGTCTCGCCCTCGCTCTAACTAGGGGGAGCTGAAAGAGCCCAAAGTAAACTCTGTCACATGCAGAGAGGCAGTGCAAGAGAGGGAGAGAACAGTGCTGACAATCTCTGTCAACAGCATATCTGAGGTCCTCGGCCGCCTGGCTACTGCCAAGTGTGTGTGTGTGTTTGTTCAAACCACCTGGCGAAGCGTGCATCTACTACGCTGTGCTCGTTCGGCTGCTTTCTGGTGTGTGGACGCCTCTGTTGAAAGCCAACAGCAGACCTGGTTCAAATAGTGCTTGCCAATACTTTCTATACTATAGTTTATTTTATCATACTTGGGTGCCAAATTCGATGGGTTGACGATACATTGAATCGGTGATACAGTGATACAAGTATTTGAAAGGCAACTTTGTATACTTTTCTGTGACTAACAACTTACCTGACACGGAGTATGTCTAAAGGAACTGATGTAAGAACAAGCCTTCCCAGCACTTCCTCTCCTTTCTTGTCCGCATGTGAACATCATGAGTCTTTTTCCACCTTTCTCTGTTTCTTTATTCTTTTTTGTGTTGTGCGGAACACTTTAATAGGAGCGTTCTTATTTGCAATCCTTTGCAAATGCAGAAGATGCTGTCAGGCACTTGTTTGTAAAAATAGCATCGGGATCACTGCGTCTGGTGACAGTTATGACATGCACAGTTAAAAAAAAGAAAACAAAAAGAAAACACACACACAAAAAAAATCTGACGAAGGAATTTAGACACCTTAATAAAACAACAGTTTAAGCAGAAATCTAGATGTCTTAATCATGTTATGCTTATTCTGATTATGACATTACCTTAGTAATGGCTTAATCGGGTTAAGATCTAATTATTTGTGTGCATGTAAATATACTCACTATGTGAATTATCACACCCACCGGTTGCTACAAGCAGTTACAAAAGAATGCTGACATAGATGGCTTCTGTCACACTTCTCTGTCTGTGAAAGTTGGTTCAAAGGTGTTGCTTCTCTTCCTGGGTTGGGGCCGGTTGTGCAAACAGGAGGGGGTTAAAACTTGTAGTCATCAGAGTCATAATGTTGGTGTGGATTGTCACGCCTCTTCATATTGTGGCTTTGAGGGATTCTCAGGCGGTGACCTCGTGACCATCGCGATGTCTGGGCTAAAGAGCAAAGGTGACCCATTTGTTATCAAGGCCTCTAGGCCTGGAATGCCCTACCTGATGAACTTAGGTTGGCAAGATAAATGTAAACTTATAAATAACTTCTTAATGCACATTTCTACAGATTGGATTTTCAGTTCATTGTTGTTGTTAAAGTGATTCAGTCCAGTTTACCTTTAAGTCCTTTACCTTTACCTTTCCTAGCCCCATCGGTTTCAAAGTTACCCATTTGGTTTATGTGGTGAGTTTAGCACATCAGGCTCCTGTTGAAGTAGTTGCATGGTACAAAGTACTGAAAAATGCAGAGGCCCTGTATTTCTAGGGCAAAACATGCACTCTGTCGTTTCTAAGTAATTTTGTGTGTGTGTGTGTGTGTGTCTGTGTTACTGTTACTCAACCATTCATTCACACGCAAACGCACTCACCCACACAAGCAGCAAGCTTCTTAACCCTATGGCACTAGTTGAGGAAATGTGTAATCTCTTTGGCACAAGGCAGCACGGCTTTCAAGTGGGCATGAAACATGGTGTTGAGGAAGAATAGAATAGCTAGTGTGCTCCCCTTTGGGCATTTACATGTACACACACGCCTCTTTCATTGAGAAGTCACCACAAACAGTAGGGCCTTCGGGCTTTTTTTTTTCATCCATGGAGGAAGAATCAGTTTGGAACGGTTTCCAGAACACATACCTGTCAGTTGTCAAGTGTCAGACATGGAACTGCGACATTTCACAATGCTGCACATACACACAAACACACACGCACACACACAGGGTTATTTAGGTAATTTCCCACGAATGTGAGATCTGGATAGATTGCGGACTACCTCCAACGTGACCTAAAGGTTATCTCTTTAAAGGAGATAGGAATTTGTCACTGGGATGTAGAAACCATCCCAAAGCCTTTCGTTAAATTTTAGAATGAGTATTGTTGTTATCTCGTGGTGTAATTCTTAGTGTTTCGTGGCTGCTTGTAATGCATTGGCACAATTCTGTTGGGTAGGAAAGTTTACTTAATTGATGTTCAAATTCTTTCAATTGTCTAAACTTTCTGGAACTCATTGTATTATCCTATGTGGCAAACCCCAACCATTTGGTACCTAAGTAGACTAAAACAATGATAAAAAATAGTTGTGAACACTAACCCAAACCTAAGGAAGTATTGAAATGTAAGCAGTGATGAAAGCAGAAACGTTCAAATTTAGCAGTGGAACCCACTGGTTAACAACACAGAGATGGTTTTGTTGTGTGTACAATCTTGTACAGTCCACATTTGATCACACATACACTGAAAAGTTTCACAATTTCACATGCAACTTACTTAGCTCACTCGCAACCTCTCTTTAAGAAATTATCTATACTCAGCATCTTTCAAGTAAACTTCCTCCTCACAGCACAGTTTGTCTTCAGAGCAATTTATCAGCTTCCCTCTACGTTCAATAGCTTCTTCAGAAGAAGTGAGGAAAATCATAGTTACAATACAAGATGTAAGAGACAACTTTTGTTGCCTCTTACTCGAACATCCATGTCTCAGTTTAGTCTTCATTTTAGAGGAGCCAAAGTTTTCAATCAACTCCCCCCTCTTTTCTTTGATCTCACACCCAATCTGTTTAAAAAAGCTGTCAAACAGTATTTATTTCACAATCATCATGTTTATTGAGGTGATCATACTGCTGTCTTTTTTTTGGTATAATTAATTACTTCATGTTAACTAATCCTTTCCTTTTTTTTGTTGTTTTCTCTATTCCTTTGCTCTGCTTTTCCTTTTCTTTTCGGTTTCTTTTAATATTCTTTTACTTATTTTCTACTTTCCCCCCATTTATTTAACAGTATTACTTTGCCTATTGATTTGTTTATATTGTTTTGTTCTTTCTAAACTTTTTTTGGATTTCATTATACTATATTGTAATTATGTATGATTGTTATTAAGGGAGACACTCCATAAGCCCCTCGGGGTTTCTTTGGTCTTCCTTGCACATGCTCTTTATGATGTTGGTATACATTATGGATATTTTGTTTGAATTACTCTTTTGTGCTAAATAAAAAAAAAAAAAACCAAAAAACACTTACAGTAATTAATATATGTTAGCACAGTGGATAGGTTTCTGTCCATGTTACTGTAGTTCCACCTTAAAATGCTTAAAAAGCTTTTCAATAGCCATAAAAAGGATTCTTTTTAGCTATCAAACAGTACTGGCCTGTTGTAAAGCTAACACTGCTGATTGAAGTGCAACATGGATGAAACACTGATCCAGTCGCACCAATGTAATAATTTGCCTCCCCCATACTTCCTGCTTCAATTTTGTTGTCCATGTCCCATCTCGCCGCTCAAACACAGCCGTTATACACAGACTGATTGAACAACCTGCCTAAAACGTGCTCTTTTTTTCTTTCTTTCTTTTTTCTTTTTTACATTGTTTGTCTTCTGCACCATTTATCCCTTGTTCCCAGCGCTGTGTGTCTGGAACAACACTTGCATGTTTGCATGCTCATATACACACATACACACAGACACTGGTACAAGCTCAACGTCAGCAAATATTGACATTCTTTAGTGGATGCCACCTGGTCTGCCAGTTGAGAATAATGTACCAACGCACAACGTTCCATTAATCCCCAGAAGTCACACAGCACACATGGGACACAACGTCCAGGAAGCTGCGGACTGGGTGGCATGTAGCCTCTTGCTGACAGAAATGATGAAATAATAGATTGTCAGTAGGTTAAAAATAAACGGCCATCAATATGACTCAATAGTGATTCAACCGATACCCAGTTCATGACAGCTTTTCCATTTGCTGTTCTAAACACCCGCTGTCTGGTAGTGATGTGTTTGAGCAAATCCATGGGAAAAGATGTCACAGTACTGGCCACACTTTTTTATTGACAAGAAATCTCTGCGAAGTGCCATGCAAAAACACCACAGCAATGACTGCATAGTACCAAAGATGTCACCAAAATAACAATTTACAGCTTATTTGCCCACCCCTTGTAAATCTGAGCAAATTACTTCCTGCTACTGTTAGCATTCAATGGACCTACACTATCTTATGTTGCTTCATACCGGAAGAATTTAAAATTGAATGAATTCCTCTTTCACAACAGGTAATATTTGAGCTCATTTCTTATTTTTAGGATAGAGTCTGTTTTCTTCATTGAATGCGTTCCTATCTTTTTCTTTCTGTGCTTTCTGAAAACAGAAGAGGTAGTCAACTGTTGAAGCGTGTAATTAGTTTCCACAACAGGAACACTAGAGAGTGACATAAAATTGACTACAGAGTGTATTATGAACCCACTCTAGTAGAAGGTTCTCAGTAGTGAACTGATCTTTCAGGAGGCCCGAGCCATTCATCTTTGATAAGGCCTCAATAAATCTTCATGCGACTCTCTGCATTGCTTGTTGCAAAGCGCTTTCTCTCTGCCATTCTCAGATAAGCATAAAATATGGCCATAGGTTTGTTGATGTATGTATCAACAGACAACTTCCAGGATTGCTGCCAAAGCTGTAATTTTACATCTTATGCTACACAAATTTGCAACTTGTCTGTACCTACAGCATATTGTCAGAAAACAAGGTACAGAGTTGTACCTCTTGTTCTCTTATTTCCGAGAGTGCATTTTTAGGACAAGACAATGGAAAAATCACACATAGTTTATTTGTTTATGATGTGGAGCATACAAAATTTAAGCGGACAGAGCAGTATATTGTGTCATTTGATTATATGAAGATGTACTTCTTGATCTTCATCAACCAGATGTGGATTTTAGCAAGACTTGCACTTTACCTCCATAAGTAGGACATGGTAGTAAAAATCCAAATTAGCAGTTATGTTCACATGAAAACAATCAACTCTACTTAGGAAAAGTGAGCAATATCCTCTACATAAATACACATGATTTTGGATGTGGCCATTCCAACAAAAAAGCAAGGTTTGTTCAGTTCAACTTTTCATGTTCTTTGTTTTTTTCTTTGTGGGGTGAATTCTATGAGATGTGTGACTTGGCCATTCGCACATTTTGACCAATCACAGGGAAATAGACATGGGTCAAGAATAGAGTGATCCTTCCTTCGCACAGCTAGATGGACAGGCTCGCATAGATGCTAAAGTGTGAATGGGATGGTGTGAAGTGGCCAGTTAGTGAAAACAATGGCCGTTGTGTTCACCAGGAGAAGAGGGTGGGGGTAGAGACAGAGAGGGTAGAGAGTGTGAGTGTTAAGGCCCTGACACACCAAACCGACGTCAAAGAACCAGCGGCGACAAAGGCCGACTGTTGCGTCGCCTCACGTCGCCTGCGTCTGGTCCAAATAGTTGCACTTGAACACACCGCAAAGACTACAGCCGACGGCCAACTAGCACGTACGTTCTGCGCCTGCGTGAGGGGAAATAACCATATGTCTGATAAGAAGTTGCAAATGGCACTGGCGTTGTCAGCCCTTGGTCTTTTGGTTGTGGAAGAAGAAAGGAAGAGGCGGAGGTGAAAAATAAGGAGAAACCGCACTAAATGGGTGAAATCATGAATAACGTTACTCCAGCGACAGGCTCAAGGGGCTTTCCCGAACCTGTGTCGAGAGCTGGAGATAAATGAAACCTCCGCTCTGCTCTTTCCTGTTCAGTTCCACATGTTGAAGGAATTTATCAGTCCAATCATCCAGAGGCAAAACACAAACTACCAATCAGAGTGATCTCTCTCACCGACGGGCTCCGACGCCGATTCAACATGCTCAATCGGCCGAAAAGCTGCCGACAGGGTCCGACTAGTGCCGACGGTGCGGGACACACCGCAAAAACTAGGGACACCGACGCTTACCGACGGCCCGACGTGTGTCAGGGCCTTTAGGGAAGAAGGAGACCTTACATATACAGTAGAATTCCAATGTGAACATATGTGAACATGAACACCTCTCTCCCAAAGCCAAAAAAAGCCAGAGCAAGCAGAATAAGCTTCAATTTCTAGATCACCAAAATAACAAGCACCCAAAAATCAGGAATGCAAACGGCAAAGTACGAGGAAAAGAAATAGAATAAGAGCTAAGAAGAGACATAGAGGGGATTCTTTAGGGGGAAATTGGGATAAGCGTACATTTTCTGGTTCCGAACTGATAACGCTACTATAGAATGAAGCTCATTTGGGTATTAAAACTCAGACAGCCACTTGGTGGGTCCGCAAAATCAGTCTCCCATTCATTGTCTATGGAACGGCTCCACACTTCATACCTGATGACATTACAAGTTTGAGTCTCAGCTCTCTGGTTTCCGGAGAGACCTACTTTCCCTTTAACTCCTTCATGTGTGGAGAGCCTTGACACGTGGAGTAGTGGAACTCCTGGAGAGCGACCCCTTCGTATTTTCACAGTAAACAGCCCCTCCAACGCTCTCGCTCCCTCTCCCTCTCTGAACAGTGGCCTCCTTTCAGGGCCATCACTTAAGGGCCTATTAATAATTTGACAAGTTTTCTCAAAGATTAATTACGGCCAGCTTCGAGGCTGCAATTATGCGGGGTGGAGAAACTCCGTAAACCTTCTTGGGCTCCATTTCCAGGCCCAATTTTCCACTTATCATGATGTCGGTGGGGAAGAGAGGTTGTCTCTCTGATGCATAGATCCCCATTAGTTGGAAGGAATAAACAGCACTTACTAGCAAATGCTCTCCCTTTCCCTATGGCACGCTTTTGAGATTGAACATGGGGAAAATAATTTTAACCCCTGAGACAGGACTGGAGTTGGGAGGACTAATCTTTCAAGGCCAAGTCAAAATGAGTCTGGGCCGAGTTGAGTCAAATTCAAGACACAGATAAACCTTTCAAATTTGTTAGGATGATAATACTAAGGCTTGGTTCATGCTTTCTGTGTGGCTAGATGCGTGGGAACCGTGTACCTCGGCATTCATGCTTCTTGCGCTTCTCATGATGACCACATGTGTGAAAACACCAGTACTTTAGTCACGCTGTAGGAAAATTCAGCACATTCCCCAACAAGAAAAAAAATCCCACTGGAATCGGCCAGTAATTCCGGTTTCTCTTTGTTCGGTCAATCCTGGACGCAGGCGCTGCAGGTGGCGCACAACCTTGCACGCATCTCCAGTGCGAACCAGCTTTAAGGGAACCTGAATAGATTGCACCTTGTTGATCTTCCCATAATTTTTTTGAGATTATTTGCGTTGGTCTCGGAAAGAGAAACATCAATGAACAAATCATATCCAAAACAGGCACAACCAAAACCAAGACAAATTAGGTCTTTTGAATCCAGTACATGTACCGCACCCCTGCTCTAAGAAACCAGTAATGTTCAATTCCAGCGACAACTGAAAACGTGATATGAACTCATCAAAAGCCACAGCATTTGAAATACTTATTTTTTTCCAAGTTGATTCAAGTTCAATCCCCCCATAAAGGACAACTCCTAGCTATTTTCCTCACACACTCAAAGTCATGCAATCATTCAGAGCATTCAAAGTAATTGCCATTGGAGTTTGACCCAGTTCTTGCGCTGTATGATGAAGTGTTGAACTTGTGACTGTGGGGTGAGGTGGCAAGTAGCAGCCAGACACCATACATCACCACTGAAGAGTATGGCTCCTGTCCTCCACAGCAGATGGTTGGGACTGAGCCAGCCGGCTTGTGTGTGTGTGTGTGTGTGTGTGTGTGTGTGTTTGACAGAGAAAGAGCGAGCGAGAGAGCAAGGGGAATACAATGCAGTGAGTGTCCCCATGCTGTGGTCTGCCAGAGATAAGAGCCACCTGCCCGTCCCATTCTCCCCTCTGCTGAGTTCAGACAGAGACTTCAGTCTCACTGCAGCTCACAAACACATACTATTGGAGACATTAAGCCTGCACATGAAGAACCATATGTGTCCGTTATTAAGTTTTCTTTTTTGAACAGCCGACTTACCTACTTGCAGTTGTATAGCTAATGCAAATCATTTGGGGTGTGGATGTTACTTGTCACCTCAAAGTACACAACTTCCATTGTCTTTAACTATAAATGCACACAACACTACAATTTACAGTCTAGATAATGCAATTTGCACTCATCCGAAACTGAAAATGGTCTTATGTGGTTCTTTATCTGGAGGCAATTCTGGAATTATCAGAGGTTTATTATCTTTAGAGCACAAGATCAATAGACTCCTCAATAGAAGTCTTAACAAGTTATTTAGTCTCATATTCAGGCTTAAGATCTTATTTTTCTTAAAACAAATGGAACATTCTGCCAATGGGGTGAGATAATTCCCCTTGTTTCCAATGCAAATTCACTCAGTGTCAGTATCTTGTAACAAGGCAGAATAAGGCAGATCACTCCCATAGTATAAAAAATGCACTTACTTTAAGAAAATGATTGCAACAAGTTTATGTGCATTGGAAACAAGTGAAATATCTCATCCCAGAGGCAGAAGTGTTTAAGATGAAAATCCGTTCAATGACATGATACATTTTTGCAAATTGCTCTATGTGACCCCCTGTTGCCACAGTGTTGCCTCACTACTTGATTTGTTAATATCGGGATTTATTAAATTTTTTTCACACTGAAATGTATTGCTTGAACAATGAATGACAGTATGTAATAGCTTAATACGGGTTTGACATGTATTCTGAGGCTGTGGAAGGGTTGCTTTTGCTGTGTTTGCAAACAGTAAGTGAGACCTGCATTTTGAGTTATGATGGCTAAAAAAAAGTTGCAAAAAGCTTCTAGTCCATTTGCAAAACTTCGCGAACATGCCCACAATGGAGTCCGTCACATCATCCCCATGTTGCATCTTTAAAATCAGTTCCAAACGGCTACAAATGTGTATGAGAGTGCTAGTGTAATTCTCTGACTGACTTACTCACTTTTACACATGCCAACCATATGTTTTATGTCAGTCTTTTATTTTGCTAATCGGTACAGCTAAGAAAAATCAGAAACTCCAAAACAGAAAATTCAATCTTGGTTATGTCATCTATGGAAGCAGCTTTGTACATTGTACCAAAAAAATAAACATTCAAACCCACATGCTGACGCTCACCTGAGGTTTTGTTCACTCCAAAGCATGAAACCACTAAGATTAACTTTGATTCAGTGACTTGCACTGAATTATGAAATAAGTTGTGGCTTTCCTCTATGATTCCTGTTCGCATTAGCGCTTGTGATGGCTAACTTCTGCTGCTGAAAACCAAACAATGCATTACAGTTTAACAAGATTTTTAGACTACTGTTAAGCAAAGGAACCATTAGACCATCATTTAAAAAAGGAACCATTCTTTGTAGGTATTTTTTTTTATATTCTTTTACTGATCTCTCTATATTACTTCAGTTGCAATGGTATGTGAGCTGTTAAATTTTGTTAAAATGTAAAGAAATTCACGTTATGAACTCATAATAATAAAAAAAAAAATTGTAGCAGTCACAGGTTACTCATTCAGATATAAAAATACATCTTGAGTGAAATTTGCACAGTCTCTTTTGTCTAAAGATTATATCAAACCTTATAGTCTACATTGTTTGCATGATGTAAATATTGCACAAATGTTTCCTTTGTACGTGATCTGCCACACAGGTATTTGCATATTGAATCGTAACGTAACAAACCAACATTAGCAATGACACAAAGATTCTATCGCCTATACGCGCTCAGTGAGAGAGGGAGAGAGAGGGAGAGGGAGAGGGAGAGGGAGAGGGAGAGGTGAACTTTGAGCACAAAGCCCAGATTGTTCCACCTCGCTGTCTGTCCATGATAACAATGAGCCATTCATTTGCTCGGCAATGGGGCCTAATTAATTCCAACTTTACATTCTGACCTACAATCTCCCTCGCTCATCCCCCTTTTTCCCCCCCTGGATCCATCAATTAATCCATCCATCCATCCATCCATCTGCCCAGCTGACTTCCCCCTCTCTCTTCATCCCCCTCACTTCCCTCTCCTGTTTGTTCCGAAACGTTTTCTCCTTCATTGTCCATGTATTTTACTTTTTTTTGAAGTACTGCCGCTTGGGGGGAATTATCTCAAACTTTTGGTCACTTCTTTTAAATCAGATTTTAAGACTGAATATGAGACTAAATGATGGACATTCTCCATATGGTGCATATTTAGCTGTCTCCGCCATCGTCAGACTGTAAAATGGTAAGAATTAATAACACTGCAAAGCTAACAAGCCTAAAGAAAGATTGGCAGCACCACCAGCGAATTAGTTGCACCCTGCAGGTACCTGGAAGGCCCATGTTGATCTGTGAGGCAGATCTTCCTCACTTCTGCCCATGTGGTTGAACTTCCCCTCCCTCCATCTCCCCTCCCCACTCCCCCTCCACACCTCGCTCTCCTTGCCATGCAGCCAGACACACACACACACACCCGACACACACACACACACACACACACACTTCAAAATGGTCCCTTTGCCGCAGTCTCAGCCCCTGCTCTCCCCCTGCCAAACAGAGCTTGGCGCTGTTTCCTTTTCCTGCCCTACATCCGAAAGACAAGAGGAGAGAGAGGAGAGGAGAGACGTGAACTGAACCAAGAGGAAGAGAGCAGAGGGAAAAGGAGAGAGCAAAAGGGTAGAGAGTGACAGGAGAGAGAGAGAGAGAGAGAGAGAGGATTGGGGGGGGAGGGTGAAATAGGGAGAGACGGAGAGAAAAGAGGAATATAGGAGAGAGAAGGCATGAAATGGGGGGTAGGGGTGGGGGGGGCAGTTGAGGGGACTGGAGGGCAGGGAGGGGGCGTTTGGGGTGGGGGGTGGGGGGGGCAAAACGAAGAACAGAGGCTGCTTTGTCGATAGCAACGGCAAACTTTACGGCGATCATTTGCTGCTCTCACTCCCCGGCCTCAAAGAGCAGCAGTCTGTGTGTTTCAGTGTGTGTCTGCCTGCGTGCACAGGTTGTGTGCCGGTAGTGTGTGTGTGTGTGTGTGTGTGTGTGGTGTGTGTGCATGGCGGTGTGCTGTTTGCATATCTGAGTGTGTCTGCGTAAGTGTGTGTGACCGTGTGTGTTTGAGTCAATAGTGTGCCACACTAATTCTAAACATGAAGGAGCCGTAGTCTGCCTCATTCCAAGAAACACATGGAAAACACGCTCTCTCTCTCTTACACACACACACACGCGCGCGCACACACACACACAGGATATTGGGCTGGTTAAAGAGGCAGTAACGTGAAGCTTAGCTTGGCACAGGTAGAGTAGATCCTTGATAAGTAACTTCCTCTTTTGCAGAGGGAGGATTATGGGGAGGCCAACAAAAATAAGATTATATACAGTATTTCTCATACTAGAAAGAATAGGGTATGAAATGGTCTTTGGCTAAAGACCACTATACATGGATAACATTTTGAAGCAATAAATAGGCAATTTTTTCCAACATTTACAAGACGCAGTATTTTGGCATGGTGCTTTTGTTTTTTGTAGCCCGCTACGCTACCAAAATGCATTTACCCATCTCGATATGCAATAAAAGTCAATGTCACCTGGCATTCTATTCAAAGCATTAAAATCGAATTTCCCACATTTCCAGAGCAAGGTAGCAGAGAATGCATTTTTGTTGTTGTGATCCTATTGGAGAGCGAACCAAATGTATTATTTTTCAGCAACTTTTACAAAGTTGCTAATAGAATGTTAAGGATGTCTTCTGCTGTGAAAAGTGTGCCCAATTTTTATTTACATTTCACAGTAACACAAAGTTCACTTCCCTTTACTTGTATTACCTGACCTCATCTAATTAGTCAAGCTGCACCGTTCTGTCACAACTACAGAAAAAAGTTTGATGCTTTTTCTTGTCGAGCAGCACTTCTCAGTCTTTTGTGCTTGTTGTTTGTTTTGAAGACCGGCAGAAAATTGTCTCCTCTCGTCTCGCCGGCCAGAAAATGACAGCGTCGCTCCCTCGAGGGACTGCGAAACAAATAGTGCTCGACTGCTTTTATGTCAGCGGCATCCCAAGGAGCAGTGCTTGGATTTTTCGAAAATGCTGCTGCTCACCGACATCAAGGTGAGAGACGTGCTCGCCTCCTCAGGGTCTCAGACGAAGTGTTGTTATGAGAAGACTTTAGTCTCCACTTTACTTCTGGTGAAGACGCACCTTCAGCGCTCTCAGCTTTGTCCTTCTCTTGCAAATTGATTGCATGTTTATGAAGCTTAATGTTCTGTTAATTCCCATGGTATGTTGATTCTCTTTATGGCACTGCAGTGAGTTGTACCCAGTCCTATAGACGCTTTTAGCTCCATTGGAGAATTGCCTATGCGCAAATAATGGTTAAGTATATAACAACCAGGCTAGAAAAGAGATATATCTGATAAAGATTGTTGTGGTGTGGGTGGGTGTAGAGCCATTCAGTAATGTTGTAAGTAAGAGTGAATAGTCTGATTAGGTAGACTTGCTTCCAAAGCAACCAATACTAAAGTTAACATGCTAAATACTGTACGTTAGCTAGTGTGCAAAACACGTTTACAACCAGACAATGATGGTTAGCTGACCAGATATGGTTAGCTAACCAGCAAACTCGTGTTCCGCTTCATATGGGTTGTATAATTCTCATTCTTTTTAAATATGATCTATATATTGATTTTTAATTCGTATTCTACCTAAATGTACGTTCAGTGTTGACTGGCTTTGAATTGTATATGAATGTATTTTCTTTTTTATTTCATATCAAGCTTTTGCATTTTTTTTTTTTTTATATTAATGTATATTGATGTAATTTAGTGTATATTAATGTAATTTAATGTTTATCATGTAATGTGTTATGTACAGTATGTCAGGTGTGGACCCCAGGAAGATTAGCTGATTGCCATGGCATCAGCTAATGGGGATCCTTTAAATAAACAAATAAACAAATAAACTGACATTATCTAAACACAAAATTGTTCAGATGGTGAAATGACAATTTCCCATTCACAAATAGCACAGAAATTAACCATGTCTATTGAATTCTGCTAAAACGGCCAAGTTGTACATTTAGAAACGCAACCATGCTGTTCCCAATCACTGTTAACCAAGAGTTGTGGACCTTCATTGTGGCTGCCAGAGGGTGTGTTACATCACTTGAAACCCCTGTACGCTGATGAAGGCCGAAACACAGCGGAAGCAGTTTTTAACTTACAATTTTGACTAGACAAATAGAATAAAAGCCTTGGATCTTTTCTGTATGATTTCCAGGGGATCTTTTTTTCCATCAGTTCAAAGAGCACCCAATCCTACAATCTTCAACACTGCAAGCTAAAAAGCATCCCAGCCTCCTCTGTTTTCCATTATTTTTGTGTATTCCGCTCCCCTTGTTTATTTGAAGGCCTCATGGTGTGAGCCCCACACACTAAAATTTTACCTGCTTTGTTGTGCTGAGAGCGAAACTCATATTCCTTCTCTAGCTGCTGTAATAAAGAAAATAGCTCTTATTTTGTTCCCGAGTGCTGCTCTATAACAAAATCATTCTAGGGTTACAAGAAAGTTGTCAGGGTGTCTCTGACCTTTGACCTCCTTACTATTGGTTGCTCGTGATGTCGGTGATGTAGGAATTGAAAATGATTCTATCGCTGCACTCACTGCAAGTCACTCCGGACAAGACTGTCAGTTAAATGCCTAAAATGCAAATGTAAGTCAGAAAGTCTGGCTTGTGCGAGTCAAAGTGGGCTCGCGGGCATTTCTTTTTTCATGTGCCATTCAGAAAATTGCAGAAGGAGCTACAACGGCCCTTGTTGAAACTCTGACAGAAAGCTGTTGAGTTGGAGTCCCATTAGTATGCATACTCACCTCTGCCCAGGCCCCTTAGATGTCAATCTTTATATTGTAACCATCGACTCTAGACGCTGCAGTGACAAGACCACCGCTCACCCACCCACCTCACCACACACACACATACACACACACACACACACACCTATACACACAGCGACAAGTGCTGCCCACGGCCGACCCACACTTGGCAGGCATATTGCTTGGCATAATGCCCCCACCCCCCACTACCCACCCACCCTCCGCTCTGTCTCTCTCTTGCTCCTTAGGACATCAACAATCCTTGTCATTGTTGACAGTGTGTGACAGCCGAACTGTTTGTACTCCTGAATCTGTTTGACCCTTTTCACATCTTGTACTGTAACAGGCGAATAGCGACGGAATGAATAGCGGTTGATTGTGTTTTTGTGTCCAGTGAAAAGATGGCAGATTGGAGTTTTAATTATACAAACACTTGTATAACCGAGAGTGGCAGAGCTGCTCTGGAGGCAGAAATAATCTCATTGGTTGAGTTAAACCTCAGTGGGCGGAGCCAAAAAAAACCCAGTTTTTCTGGCTAAATAAGATTGAAGCCCAGTGAAAAAGCAAACGGGTAAGACAGGAGGTAGCTAGTATTATGAAGCCTAGCGCTCTTGCTCTTTCTCCTTTATCATTCAAAATTGCCAGTTAGCTGACTTGCGCTTAAAAACTGTGGTTCTTTGGCTCCGCCCACTGAGGTTTAACTCAACAAATCAGATTATTTCTGCCTCTGCCTCCGAAAAATCTTTGTATAACTACAACTTCAACCGGAATAAAGATGTGGGCTTTCAAGCCAAGCACTTTTTTGCGAATAAGTCACCTCTCCCTCTGACTATCTTCAACTACAGTTTGAGTCGATTAATATGAAAGCAAAAAAAGTTTCAAGATTACAGATATTGTCATCATATTCTCTAGGAACATGTGAACAATTCCTACCACCTCTTCTCCTAAAATACAGAATTCATCAGACGAGAACTTTGGCTTTCAGTCTTGAATGCAGCCATTGAACTTGCACACAGCGGACATCCAATAGTACATGTGTTAAATAAGCAAAACTGATGATTTCACTGGCTGTGGGGCAACATAATCTGCCTCTGCAATCGGCACCACAAGTAATTTTATGCAGATTTTGCGCAAAGGAACACAGTTGCTGTTGTGTTTCATGAATTACCCCCATTGTCACTTGTGGTGAAAGTGAAATTATCTCACCCAACTGGTGGATTCTTTTTTGTTTCAAGAAAAAAAATGTGAAAAATAAGCACTCGTTTTAAGATTGCATACAAGATTAAAGGGTTGCGAGGATGAATAATTTTTTGCAGCGTTCCCTCCCGCCCTCGCCCGTCTCGCTGGAGGTTTCTCTGAGGGCCCTATTCATCCTCCTTTCCCTGTGTGTCAGAGCCAAGGCCTGGCTACTTATTCACTTCCCCAACCAGGTCTGCAGCCTGTATAGTGTCTGTGTGTGTGTGTGTGTGTGTGTGTGAAAGAGAGAGAGAGAGACAGTGAGTTCTGGTTTGTAAGGGACTCTTTCTTCAGGGTCATGGAGCGCAGGTGACCACGGGAAGTTGTTGAGAGCTTTTCCAGAGGTGTGCGTGTGTGTTTGCGTGTGTGTGTGCGCGTGTGTTTGTGTTCAGCGCGGGACTGTCT
Organism: Centroberyx gerrardi; assembly: GCF_048128805.1. NCBI lineage: Eukaryota > Metazoa > Chordata > Actinopteri > Beryciformes > Berycidae > Centroberyx > Centroberyx gerrardi. The sequence goes on along the minus strand of NC_136017.1, from coordinate 13,784,459 downwards.
CACCACAGGAACTTCCTCTTTGGGCTGGGGCTGTTCCAGTAGGAACAGTAACACACACAAACACACACACACACACACAAAGACTCCCCCCCACACACACACGCACGCACATGCACTCTCATACACACAAAATTCCCAAGGACAGGCACTCCCATGTGTATTATTCATCTAGTGTTAGTGTCAGCATGTGCGGAGGGAAATCAATAGGAATGGCGGTGTGTTCAAGAGACCTCGGAGACTTGAGCATCGATTTTGACTTTTGCTTTGAATATTCGGTGACACAAAGTCGATTTAGTGTGACTCTGGTTGAGACATCAGAGGAAGCGCCTTGCTTTTCTTGGTGTTTTTTAACAGAAATTCGAGGCCCCCCAAGTTCTATCTTAGATCGAATACACACCAAACCTTCTAGAAAACGGATGGATTAACGGTTCTTATACATTCTTATACACCACGTCAGTTTTAATTCATTAGTTTAAGAACTCCTCCAGGGTGCATCTGCCTTAAATGGTCAATCCTGCCCCCATCAACGCAGACAGGCCTGGATATTTTGATAGGCAACTTAACTAGCAAGCAAGTGCCATACTTACACACCAAATGAGCTCAAGCAAGACTCTGTTTTCTGTATTAATCAAGCAGACATTCCAAACTGAAGGAATTCTGTTTCCTTTGGCCCGAATCCAGCAGCGCTACTTCTTAGACGGCTCTCAGTGAAATGACATGTTAAGTGTGCGGCTTGTTTTTTTTTTTAAGGTTCGGGGGTCCCGTTTCCCCAAAACGCATTGCAGCACTAAGACAATCTCTGTCCAGTGGCTTTCCGTGAATCAAAGCTGGAGCTTAGTTTTGGAAGACCCCTCCCATCCTATTAGCACATACCGCTCTACAGTTTGCACCCAATACTTCACTGATGTCTTGTTTTAAACTGTTATTGCCTTTTATGTACAGGGATCTTTATTAGAGCAAAATCCACATCTTGCCGCATTACAAGGTTTTCATTATGGAAGTGTTTTATTTAGTGGTTCACAACTTTCCAGTGGCTATACACATTCTGAAGGCGCAAAAACCATCAGGGAATGTTTATAATGTCGGCATTGACACTGCAACCATTGCAAAATCGTCAATGACACAGCTACAAACTAAGAATTGCTCTGAATTCGGTGTTCTTATTATTCTTATATCTTATTAATCGGATCTTCCCTCACTGTCAGTTGAGTTGGAACCTTTACATACACATACTTCAAATTTCCTTCAACCTTCCAGAGTGATTCGATAGCATTCCTCAATAAATTATAGATGCCAGATTAGTTCACCCTGTCCGAGACAAGTTTGGAATTGTTTTCACACAGACTGCATGAGTTTGCATGACCTTATAGAGATTATTATTTCGATAACAGTTGAAATATTGTAATATTTTGCTATCAGTGTACACACCCACAGCTAAAAAACAACATTTTTGAAATCCCTGGAAGTGTGCCTTTGATGAATTTCCAACACCCAGCAACTTTTTACGGCAGTATAGATGTAAGCAGTTGTGTCAGTTAGGATCACCCGTGGTTTTTCATTTCAGCTTTGTTCCCAATAGCCCCCAATGTTATCCACAATAATTTTTACACACCTGCATTCCTGCTAAAGGCAATACTGCACGTCCCCATTGCTTCTGAATATTCTCCATGTATCACGGCTCTAAAGCAGCATGTTCCTCTAAACAGAGGAGCCTTTATCTTGTGAAATATTGCACCTGTGTTCATGGCAAAGTGGATACCTTTGGCAGAAAGCCTCTCTCTCTCTCGCTTTCTCTTTCTTTCCCTTGCTCTCTCTCTCTCTCTCTCTCTCTCTCTGTCTCTCTCTCCTGTCTTGTCACTGGTTGTTTGGTATCTGGAGGAATCCCAGGTATGCTGACAATCTCTCCAGCCATTGACAAATTTCTGTCTTCGGGCTGGGTAAAACACACACACTATTCGGTGTGCACACAACGCACACTCACCTACACACACACACACACATACACACACTCACCTACACACACACACACACACACACACACCTACCTTGGCTTGGCTGTCATCATCGGCTTGTCAGCATGCCGCACCTGTGAACGGTAACAAGACCCCGTGGCTCGCAGCGCTCTCATAGCTGCCTGACAGACTCAAGAGATCAATTTCCTCCAGCAGAGAGAGAGAGAGCATGAGAAAAGAGGCATGCCTCTGATTTTTTATGTGGAAGCACACTATAACATATCTTAACCTTTTTACACAAATCGAATCAACGTTAACTTAATTTTTTACGAATTTTCATTAGCAGGGTGCCCGAAATATGATTTTAACCCCAATTGTTTTTCTTATAATTTGGGCTGAATTTGATCAAAATTCAGGAACGTTTGTCTACATGTAGCATTTACACATCACAATGCCATTGTCAAATTAATTGTGCCACCTTGCTATAATTATTGTAAACAAATGAGACCATGGTGGCGACTATTGGTAGCCTCTATCTCAGTGTTGTCAGTGGTATTGTTAGTGTTTCTCAAAATTAAAACCACCCATAAACCCTGTTGCTTCCTGACGCAAAGAGGATCTTTCAGTCAAAGGTTCTCTTTTTCACTTTACTGAAGAGGATAAGAACACAGGAAGTGATTGGCATTTCACTCATTCCTCCATCTGCCATTGCCAGAAACTCCAAAACTTTGAAAGCTTTAGCACATTTGCGCTGGAAGAACAGCGCCCTCTTCTTGTTTTGTACCGTAAAACAATCTTCCTTTGTGCCGTAAAGCAATGCAGCAGATTTCCAGGGAAATCCGACCCAGTGGCACGCAAAGTAAAATGCAGTGTAGAGGCCGGTAGAGGCTGCCAATCTTCTTAGTGATGGTTTTGTTTGTTTACAGTAATCATACTAATGTCTCAAAATTAATGTGGTAATGATTTATTGATGTTAAAATGCTACACTGAGCAACTTTAAATAAACTATGAGCTCTATAATTGAATATAATTCCTTTAAACTTGACAGAAAGATGAAACGGAATGACTTGGTGCCCTACTTTCAGCTGTCAGAACTCATTCCATGACTGGTATGAGGGAAGGATGAGCAGTGATACTAATGCTGTCAGTGTACCTGCTGCAGAAAGGACACATTTGTGGAGAAAACTAAGCATTGCTTTGGCTTTGCACTCCACAGTGTGAACAGGCTCGCCGGCCGAACTAGTCGACTTCTTCGCACACCAGCCCCCACTGCATGATCGTCTGCAATTGGTCTAAAATAGCATGAGTGGTTGTGTTTCCCTGTGGGAAAGTGTCTCCATTTCCTTTTTACGGGTGATTGCCTCCATGCAATCATCTCGTGGTCAGCTCTTCAAAATGAATCATTTTGTGCTGTTGAAATGAGCAATATGAAGCCGCAGTGAGTATATACACATTTGTATGTGGCAGCATGTTTGACTGTGGTTGGATTTGGGCAAGTATATATATATATATTGTAAGTATAACACTGCCTTAAACGTTAGAGAAGCCATCACTGAGGTGCTCTTGAGCAAGGCACTTAACCCATAACCGCTCAGAGACTGGAGTGGAATATCGCCCAGACTGGAATGTGTATAACTGGATGCAGGGAATATCCAGTCTCAAGCATTTAAAAAATTGAGCACCATATCATTCTTTACTAAAGCTGAAAGAAGCAATTGGCTTTCCCCAAAGTCCTTGCTGTCATAACAAAGCACAATAACTTGAGAAAATGTGGTAACTGTGCTCCAAGTATGGCAGGCATCCTTTCTTCGCTTTCATTAAAAAAAAGAAAAATGAAAATATCACTTGCAGAATAGAGAGCGCTTAAATACAAAGACACGCTTGAAAGACACTTGAGTTCCATCAAACCGATGTCTTTTGGTGTTCAACATTTTATAGCACATTTCAGTTAAAAGCAGCCCATTTCAGTCACACTATTCTTTAACCCCAGCTGCCCCAAAAATACCCTTTGCATCATTAAGCTTGAATCTTATAAAGGTGAAATCCGTTTTTAATGGAACTGAATGGCACACAGGTCGATCATATCATTTTTCAAGAGACTTGTAGTTCCACATGATCTCTCTCTCTCTCTCTCTCTCTCTCTCTCTCTCTCTCTCTCTCCTCTGACCAAATCTCCATACGGATCAAAACAGATCGTTGATGATGGAGATTTATATTGTAATCCCTCTCTACCCTTCACTGACACAGTCTGTCTCTCTCTCTTGCTCTCTCTCGCTCTCTTTCTCACACACATGCACACACACACACACACACACACATACACACACACATACACACAATGGTCAATTCCATCAGTTAAGGAGGAAGGACCACAGCTTTAGAGGTTTTATATGTTCCTCTTCTTCATGTCATCACCTCAGCAGATTTACAGAGGGCATGGCGGGTGTGTGTGTGTGCACGTGCACTTGTGTGTGTGGGTGTGTGTGTTCTAGTCTGTTACCTCTCATATTCTTCACAGCACCAGTTATGTCCGTGTGGATTTGACTTGCAAATGGCCTCACCCTCATCCCTGTGCTGTCATTTGAATAATTTGATCCGGGTCTCAATGCAACTATTCAGGGCAGAGGGTTGCGTGGCATCGAGCTGAATGAGACACCTGAAAAAGAAGAAGTTGGCTGGAAAAGCTTAATTGTGGTCAGCAAAATAAGAAAAATGCTCGGCTCATTTATGAAAATATATTTGCCTAATGTCCATTGCATGTTATTATGCTTAGCATCTTTTCAACCGTTGACAGATCATTACAACATGCATCTAAAACGCCTTTTTATACTGTAGCTGCGAGAGTATGTTTAAATAGTTTAGATTATTAAATTGGAAAACTTCAATGTCCTCAATGAGGCTTAAACCTATTGTTGTGCAATGTAAAATACACACATGATTACAATCGACAGTGAAGAAGCCCATTCAACTCTTATTTCAGCAATAATTCCCATTTTATGTGTTATATTTCAGGACGTTCTTATCCAGAGCAGCTTATAATAGAATATAATAGAATAAGCTTCAATTCCTGGATCAACATTACAAGCAACCAAAAATAAAGAGTACACATGATCACATAAACAAAGCATCCTTTAAAGTGCATTGTATATGTGATAGGTACTGTAAGATATTGTTTGCATGGTACCAGCTATCTAGTTCAGTGAAGGCTGATGGAGTGAATGACTTCTTACTCCACTTAGTTTAATCCTCAAACCCCTGGCTTAGAGCATGGGAGGTGGCTGTGGTAAAAGTAATGTCTACTTAAGGGCAGTTTATAGTACAACGATTTATGATCGCCCGATGGACATCGCTACAAAGTCACCAACATTCCGTCATCGCTCAACTTTGATTTTGGACGCTGTCGCTCATAAAAAGTATAAACACTAGAGCGATTATAGAACGCATCGCAGAGGTTCAGTCATTTGCTCTCATCTAGTTTACTTTGTTACTGTAGTTCTAAATAGCAACTAGTTACTTTACTAAGTTAATCTTTATTAAAAGTAACTCAGTCGAGCGCTTTCAAGTTACCCGCTTAAAAACTTCACAACCTTTATGTCTTCTGGTGATGTTCTCACTAGCAGCATCACCGAGTACACTGCTGTTATCTACTTATCTGTTATCTACTTAACAAGCAGCTTTCATTTATTCAGGGTCTGATCGTCTTTATGGTAAACTAGTATGATCACAGAGGCAGCCTTGATTAATCATGTCTGGTCTAAAAAAATAAACAGCGGATAGCGCTCACAACACATTGGCAAGTGCTTTCAGTTCTCAGATGTACAGGTAACAATAATGTTTTTACCCTTTTCTTCCATCAGTTCAAAGTAATGCAAATATTCCCAGGTTGTGAAGTTTATTGTTGTGTCCGTTCTGAAAGCGAGTCGGAGCCTACAGACTCCACCGCCTCCAACCAGCTGCTGCAGTCTGCTTTTACGCCATGTAACCAAATATATTTTCTTAATTGCACTAATTGAAAATTTAACCATTTGAAAGGAAAATAATAATAATAATACAGTTTGTAAACCAGTCTGCAGAATAGCCTAATGTACCTACATGTTATGTAACTGCTTTTGCAATGTTATTTTTCACTCTTTCTTTTTAAATAAGAAGTTTCATTCAAGTAAATCTATTGTCTTTATCCAGGTCTAGATAAATAGCATAAATTGTCTCCTCAGTGTTTTATTCTACAGTCTATTACAAAAGTACGGTCTTCCAGAGCTGTTGATTACGTTTAATTTGAGCTCAGAGAATTAATCAACGTTAGGATAAGAGAGTTCCATAATGTTGTCATGACAACTGAGCCAGCGATGGGGTCAAAGTTCAATCCAATTTAAGTCTCAGCGATGGGTGCAACGACCATCGCAACGATGACAGATTGCCTGTCGCTGGAAGTATAAACAACATGTCATTGCGACCGACGATAGAATATGATCATCGCCGGTGGTGACGATCATAAATCGCTGTACTATAAACTGCCCTTTAATCTCATGGATTGTTCCCCATCAGAGTTGCATGGCATGTCAAATAGGCTATATCATATTATATTTGCATTGAACTGCACATGTTGGTACTGTTGAAACATGACATCGTATTAACCCATTATGATGGCGATATCATGGCACGGTATGTGACTCATCACCAGATAAGACTATTTACAATAGATTGCAAGAGATTACTACGCCCATCTGAAACAAAATGAGATGTACACTCTTTGAAAAAAGTGACACCTACTCATACGACAAGACTGATGGCATCACGCTTCAACAGACTGGATCCTCAATATTTTGGAGACATCAAACGAGAAACTGTGACTGCTGTATGTCTGCAAGCTTTGTTTGGCTATACATTGAAGTTATGTAAGTGCTAAATGTAAGGTGTTCTCTTAATAGAACCTAAACTCTTATTATATAATTCAAAGTCTGTCAGTGGTCACACACACACGCACGCATGTTCATACACCCATGCTTGACGTCCCCCCACAACAAACACACAGACACACTCCCACACCCACATACACACATAATTGCCCCCTCCAGCCCCCCACCCCAAATACACACACACACACACACACACTAAATTCGATGTGGTATAGTGAGCTCTCAGACCGCACTAATTCCTCTTTTTATGTCTGTCTGTCCTACTGTGTAGCAGAGGGATCAGCGTTGCCTTTCAGGATAACAACTGAAGCTCTAAGCTCTTGGGAGTTTGTGTGTGTGTGTGTGTGTGTGTGTGTGTGTATCTGGGTGTGTATCTGGGTGTACAACAATTGGCCGCTAAGCTGTAAAGAACCTTGCAGCCATGGTGTCGCCAACAAATATCCACTGGCTGTCAGCAACGCACCGACTTCATGTGCGTCTGTGCATGTGTGTATGCATGTGGGAGTGTGTGTGTGTGTAGGTGTGTGAGTGTGTGTGTGCACGCGTGCAGATGAGCCAGCTTCCTGTGGTGGATTGAAGTTAAGTGCTGTTATTAGGCTTAGGCCTCCAGTCAGGCTTCATTGTCTGGGCGAAAGGCGCGATTACGCCGACAGATACACACGCGTGTGCAGGCAGACACGCGAGAATACACATGCATATGTGAACATCAGCACACACACACACACACACACACACACACACAGCCAGATGTCCAGTTTTCAAAGTTTTCAACATCTTTGATGACTTAGCTTTAGAGTCTCCCATGTCTGTCTCCTGCTCTCTCACACTAATTAGAGCCTTCGCTTTGCATCTCTTCTTACACACACACACACACACACACCCTCCATCTCCTCTGCACCCTCTAAACTTTTATGACAGATACACTCTCTAGTCTCTCTCTCCCTGTCTCTCTCCCTCTACCGTCTCTCTTTGCCTTCCCCGGTGCTGTAATCTTCCTCCTCAAGGCATAACAGTAGTTCAGCTGTCACCGAGATAGAACAGGGGTTGCATAAGATTTCACTTTTAACCGCAGGCGTGCCCCGTAATTCACCTCGCAATGTTGTACGCTCCCTCCGAGCCGTAGAGGTGAACGTGTCTATAAAAAGTGAATATGAAACTTCAAAAGGGACAAAAGTTGTCTCGTAATTTAACAAAAGTTGGTTTCATTGCAAAGTGCTTTGTCACTCAATTCTGGAGAAACATTGGTGATTCTATCCTCGAAAATGTTTTCTGTTCATATCAGCAAGTGGGTGTGAGTTGGGTGTCCTTATGTTGGAACGAAACTCTGCTGTAGTCTGTGTGTACTTTGCTGCTGTCATACCAAGCCATATATTCAATCACACTGGAAAATAAAACCACAGTCAGGTGGGGGGTTGCACTTGAACTTCGAGCTCTAGACACGAGCGAGTCTCTACCACCCACGTAGGAAAAAAAAAAAAAAAAAAGAAATAAAAGTTCGGCTTCTGAGAAAGCGCATTCACCGGTAAAGAAGAAATAGGTGTGGTGACGTTGTTTACACCTACGCTCTGTGGGCTTCGAGTGCCATATCCTTTCTTTGCGGCCATGCTGAATTTGTAAAACTGACTTTTGTGCAATAGCTGGGGAACAATTTGAATTGGTAACTTATACCTGTATTCATACAGGGACAGAAAACGTGATTTTAAAATCTGTTTTAATCCAATTTTGAAAAAGAACCTTCCATTGAAACATGAAAAGCACCTCCAACATAGGGTTAAAAATTCAGATTTTGTGCCTTTATGTAACCAGGCTTTATCTAGTACCAGCAATAACATATTTAACAGACTGACTCTCCCCATCAAAGCGCGCCATTCTGAAAACACTGAAACAGTTTATTCTTTTCTCAACCATAGAGGCCAACTCCAGTCTCTTTCAGGAAGCTGACACACCACAGTAGAGAAAAGGAGCAAAATCGCTTTTGGTTATGCACCGCAAGAACTAGATCATCTAAAAATGAATAGTCTTGTTTCTCTTCAGTCTTTCAGTTTATCTTTTGCATCTCTGCCTCTATCAGTACAAAGCGGACAACAAGCTATTTTTTCAAAGTGGCTTAAAAATACTGTTTGTCAAGCAAATTGCAAAATATAATAGAGTAAAAGCACTGACCCTACTCAAAAAAAAAGCTTAGCACAGAAACTTCAAGATGTACATTTGAGATGTACATATATGTTTATATAGATATTTCAAGTTTAGCAAAACCATATAATGAATCCATACAATTTCCCACCCATAGCCTACAGTCTACTTGAAAGTGTCAGCAGAATGTTTATATACCCCCACAATTGCTTCCATTCTATTTTATTGCTTTATTGTTTTATTGCTTATATGATTTCTACTGTTTTTGCTGAATTTATTTTGTATTTTTGTGCTTATGTAATGCTTTTTTCCCTTCTGTATCCTATTACTTTTGCCGCTGCAACGACCTAATTTCCCCACGGAGATCAATAAAGTTTCTTCTTAATATTATTTGAAGTTATAGCAGTAGGGTTTAGTAACCAAAGCCCGAAGATAAGAGCAATTCTGCAGCAAACAAGACGCTGAAAACACATTTTTATACATTTATCATCCGGATTTTTTAAACCATTGTGCTGTGCCATTTTTCACAGGGTGGCGCACTTCTCCCTCGCCGCCCCACAATTCCTCTCTCTCTCTCTCCCTCTCTCTCTCTCTCTCTCTCACAGTGCTGTTTGATTGCTTAAGCCCGGCCGTCAGACAGACAGACAATGCGTCCATGAAGAATAGCCTCGCTTCCTTCCTGTCTTCCTGTGCTGCGTTCTGCCTTGGTGAGCAGGGTGAATAGGCCGCTCTGCCCCACAGCCGCCATGAACCGCAGGGGCCACAGCAGCTAAAACCAACAAAGAGAGCCGTTCTGGGGCCTTTTTTTTTTTTTTTTTTTTTTTTCCAATTCACATCCCCTCCTCCTCCTCCTCCTCCTCCCCCTCCTCTCCCCCCTCCTCCTCCTCCTCCTCGCTGCTGCCAAGTCACTGGGACTGCCGGGTGGATAAACAATCTCCCTCCGCTCTTGTGTTCCTTGTTCTCATCCTCTCCTGCACCAACTCTCTCTCTTTTCTATCAGAATCAGTTTGTTGGCCAAGTAAGTCTGCGCATACGATGGATTTGACTTGGTGGGTTGCTCACCTAGTGTAGGTCACATTAAACATGACACAAAATTGTAAAAGTATTGTATAAAAATTAAAAAATGAAGTTTAGTAAGTATAATATAGTAGTATAGTTTAGTCATTTTTTATATACTACCTCTAAAAGAGATCTATCTCTGTATCTCTGCATCTTCCTGAGTTAAGATGAGTTCTTTAAAGTATTTGTGTGTGTGTTTAAGAAGTTAAAACCTAACCATTTTACTTACAAAGTATTTTAGAGGATGTAATGAACATCAGGTTAACGTTTTTGTGAAAGCGGTATATAGCATTTTGCCAAGAAACCCCTCATTTGTAAGATCCAAACAAAGCACAGTGAGACTGAAATGATCTGGGGAAACTAAGGAGGACCATATGCTTAAATGGCAACGCAGCAAATGACTTTCAAACACTTTTAGACCCGAGTGTGCGAGGCGAAGTCGCAGGAAACTTCATTTGGTATGTTGAGCGTTTCGCTCACAGCCAAGACGCAGACCTCAAGCGAAAGAGAGACCAGACTCAAGTGGCTGGATAAAAAAAGTAAAATACTATTCCAAATGTAATGGGATCTATTGGGAGTGTAATTTGTCACAGAATCTTTTTTTTTTTCCTTACCCACTATTTTCAAAAGGAGTCGTGAAAATATACCTCCCCTTGCTTTGAGCTGCAGAGCCCAACAGATAGGACTGCTTTCCCCTCGCATACAGCCAGAAAAGAGTCTTCAGCACGTCTGTCTGCCTGCCCTCCCCACCCCCGAACAAGACAAGCATCTCCCTATGGGAATACCAAGTAGGAGCAGGTAGTTGAGAGGAGCTTTGGGGAGCCAAAATAACCCCCCGACCATTGAAAACAGGATGAATGCATGCCGGGCTGAATACGGGGGTAAACTGTTAGGTCTTTGTCATTCAAAGTGATGCTTTTAACCCTTTGCGGTCCCTCTTCCTAACAACCCCCCTCCTCCTCCCCCCTCCTCCACCACCACCACCACCCGCCTTTCCCTCTTCATTCACAGCTGAGACAATGGAGAGAGAGAGGAGGCCTGCAACGAGAAAGATAAAAAAAAACCCCAACTAAACACAAGATCACAACTCCCTCTTTCTCCCTCTAATGGGATACTTATTTTTTCCCCTGTTATGTTTCCATCTCCGCCGCGGCGCTAAAATAGGTGAAAGTTGATAATTATGTAAAGCAAACCCGTCACTCAAAAGTCCCGGGGATGAATAACAAACAAGCGAGCGCAGGTTGGGCCTCGACTTGTCAATCACGGCCCTGAATGCATACCGTGCCGCAAACACGTCCGTATGCTGTCAACAAGTGTCAGGGGCTTATGTTTCAGGCTTATGTTTCGCCTGCAGCGACATTCAAAACCCAGGAATTCCTGAAGAAACCTTTGATAAAAAAAAAAAAAAATGGAAAAAGGGCCTAGTATCTGCAGGATCCCAAGGAACGCGTATGAAAATGAACTTGAAGCCAGGCCAGAGTGTAATAGCAGGCTTACATGAATGCCTTTTTAGATCTTTGCAAAAACAGGTGGGAGCGCTTGATTTATATATAAGGTGAGAAAGTGTTGGTGCCCACATTTGGAGGCATCCCAGTACTCGGTGAAGTAAATCAGAGATAGAGAGAGAATAAAGATGGCAAGCATTTTCTGGAGTAGTGCGTGCAAACAGATGTGCGCATGAACACACTCATACACACACACACACACACGGCTTTACCAGAGCCAGATGTTTCCCTTGGAGGGCCGGAGGTGAACATTAATGCTTCCTTGTTTCCTTGTTTGATCTCTGTAAACATCATGGAGTGATTGTCTTGCACAGAGACAAAATGGCAGAACAGGGCTGCTGATCTCCTTGAGAGATTTCTTGCAGTGTTCGAGTTTAGAATAAAATGTCAAGAACAGTGCGCCTCCGCTTAAACAAAAAAGCTTCAAGTCTGCCCTTTAAACAGAATTTAAGTGTTATTCCAAGCATCTGAAACAGCCCCATCTATATCTGTGAGCATGACCAAGTCTCAACAAAAGTGGAAAACCAGAATACCTGTAAGACTCAGACCTGTATTTTTATATAGTAAAATTATTTTACATAGGAACTTTAAGTATTCATAGTGTAATCACAGTTGTTAATTTGAAAATATGCCCATATCGCCAATTCTACTCTAATTAGTTAAAGGAATTAGCAAGAATTAATTATCCACTCAAGGTTTGAACCAGTGTTTCCCATACAAGGAGGAGGAGATTAGTCATTATTGGGAATGAGGAACATATTTCATGTGGAAATTTGATCAGATAACGTCTAAGATCTTTAAAGACAAGCATCGTCATTGATAACGAAGGACTTGCACACAGACTGAAAGCAGGCCTCAACTCCAGCTAAGCCCCCTCCCCCCTAACCACCACAGAGAGGAGAAAAAAAATAAAACAGGAAACTCACACCCCCACTTACATGAGTGAGAAATGTCACTTTACACATATGGCTTCTAGTAGAACTGTAGACGGTGTGTAGATGGGTCAAATCTGGTTCCAGATCTAGCTTTGGCCTTGGTGGGGGCATTGGGGAACCTGAGAAGCTTACCAACACGCTATCTCTCGCTCTTCTAAATCTGGCCCCCTGCCCACCGCTATCTACCAAAAATGTGAGTGCGGTTTGCTGAAAGGATATGACACAAAAAAGCATTTCTGAGCATTACATTTTTTCCTGGAAGTTTCTAAGAGAGAACATGTTAATTTAGCCTCTATTTAACCATGCACATTCTGATTTAGCAGCCTGTATACTGGGTGAATACTGGTGCAGTCACTTCTGAGTTGAGGTTTGTAAAATGACTATATCCCCAAAAATGAGAAGTACACAAGGGTGGACAGTGCAATGCAGAAATAAACAGGAAAAAATAAACCGTCAGACTTCAAGGTGGTTTAATTTCAAACGTTAATATATTTGTCTTCTAATTCATAGTGAACTATTCATCCAGCTTTGACACTCCTACAGGTCACCTCAACCTTGCAGCGAGAAACTACAGAATAGCCCAAAAGGGTGACATATTAACAATGCTTTCTCAAAATAAATATTTCATTATAAAATAATAAACCTTCAAATAAATATATATTTTTTTTAACTTTACACTAAACAATGTTGAAATTAGAAAATAAAGTTTTCTTATAAGGTCACTGTACAATTTACAAGTAGAAGGGATAAGATTTTTCCTTTGTAAATTACATAAAATGATTGATATACATTCCAGTGAATGTACAACATTGTATGAATGAAATATACTGATTCATATATATGTGGATTTAACAAGGTGCCTCTGGTATGGCAGAAAACCTTTTCACAGTTGAAGTATTATTATATATACAAAAATAAAACATCTCTCAGAAAGAAATTTTCTAATTTACATACTTTTTGAAATTACTATTTTACATACAGTTAGTAACAAGAGTCTGTTCTTAGCATATAAGTTGTATTAAATGTTAAAAAGGCTATCAATTTGGACTCTCATAGCAATAACACAATATCTGGGCACTTGAGTGAAGAAATCCTTTTCTGAGGACATGACCTGGACAAAACAGTAGTTGAATATGTTTTCATACACTTGAATAAACATGTGGAGCGCTTAATTTGGTTTACCTTTCAAGTGACGCTTCTAATGCTGGGGCAATGGAACGCACCTCAAGGGCCTTAAGTAGTTACAAATTCTGTCAGCCCACTTTAAAAAAGGTGATAATGTGAGGCAACTATTGAATATATCTTTGCCCAGATCTGGTACATAAGAACCATAGATGGAAAAAACAAAAATGAAAAATCACAAGCAAAACAGCGTCGCCAGTCCTCTAATCAAACTTCTCAACTACGGAACTACGGGGCCGAAACGTGGATCAATTCAGTCAACATGGAGTCATTATCTTTCCATCCTTCTACATTTCAACGCAAACCCGAAACATACCCAACCCCCTTTCCCTTCTTGTCTACGTTGGCTTGTCAACAGCCTCACAGTGGACCGGGTTTGTGTTCTTGCACCGACAGCCGGGTCGTCTGACTCGGTCATAGCAGCACTGGCACACGGCGAGGCACCCTTTAGCCGGGAGGTAGCAGAGGATACAGGGGAGGAGGAAGGAGAGGAGCGACACGGTGGTCCAGCGGACGCAGCAGTGCGACTGCGTGCACGAGAAGGGCTTGTCCGTGCACGTGTCCTCGTCGTCGCTGGAACAGTGGTAGAAAAGCCCCTTGACGCAGCACACGCACGTCCCGTACTCCACCGCGCTCTGCGCCGAGCACATGCACCGGCGGCCGCACATCCAGCAGGAGGGGAGCACCCGCGGGCGACTGCACTCCGAGCAGCGGCACCGACCGCAGTCCTCGCACCGGTAGGAGTGTTTACCTGCAAGTCCGTCCCCTCCGCTGCCCGGCACGGCCACGACCGTCCCGGAAACGTCATTCAGAGGTTTTAACTCGTCCGGATTTACTTCTGCACGTTTCGGCTGGGTTCTGATTATCTGTTCACTGACTGCCGGGCTGCCGAGGAGCCTCTGGCCCGAAGAGGTGCTGCCCACACTGGTCCTGATGCTACTCTGGGAGTCCTCTGCACTGGAGGACCGCAGCACGCCTTCCCTTGAGGAGATGGAAGTGTGTGCGTTGCCATGCAGGGTCAATGGAAGCAGGTTCCGGAGATTATTGGGCCTCTCTTCCCGAGTCTCCTGCTGCTCGTTGGTCCTCGGAGCCGGTGACATAACCAGGTCACTCTTCTGTTGACTACGCTGAGCGGCAGGAGACCTTTGGGCAACTGTGGGCCCATCTGTATACTCATTACTATTCCTGGTTATCCTAATCTGATCCAGGGATAGCACTGCTGGAGCAGGGGGAGGTTGCCCGATGGTCAATCCAGGTTCCGGCGGACCATCCTGGGCTTGGGGAGGCCGAGGCTGCGGTCTCCCGTCGTCATGCGGCGTGCCCAGCAAGCCAGTCAATGACGACGACCACCCATGGCGTCCTCCTCCCCCATCGCTGTCGTTCTGACTTCTGGACTCCATCTTGGGACTGAAGGGCCACTCTGGCTGGCATGGGACACATCTGAAGTCCTGCAAAAGAAACAGACACATTTGTATGAGTCTAGGTGTGACAAGCCATGCAAACGACACCATGCAAAGCACCACTATGTAAATTAGGCATAACCAATCCATCTCAGTTCCCGAGAGAGAGGTGGACATTTTTATTATTACATACAGATATATGGACAACAACAACCGTTTTTGGATACTACAATAAAGTGGGATTTGAATATGAATCCACGTCATCCAAATCCATGTCAGTGACACACTGAACAAACATGAAAAATGAGTTTGGTAATAGTTGTTGCCAAAATTGACCAAAATGTGTGTGTACCACAGCTGTATGTAAATTATAACTGATAACATGACTGAATATAGATGCTGCCATGCCAGTTGTAAATGCAAACTTCCATTCCTGATAACTGCAGTACGGATATGAAGCACTCCAAAAGGAAGGAAACTCAACAACTAACAAAAATGGATTTGCTCAGGCTCACGCCCTAAAGCATTGCTCACATGCTCATATTTATAGAATCTTTACAAAGTGTCTCAAGTGTCAAAAGGGCAGAATATGGCCACAGTTTACGATTTTGTTTAGTTTGAATGTTCATATGAACAGACGAGAAACCTTATATCAATACTCCGGTGCTCAGAAACCGTGTATGAATATGGGCCCTGATGATCAAAGTTCATGCTTTATCTATGGCGTTGCTTGGGAGGTGAATAGGCTACCTCGCTGAAAACTAATATGGGTCAAATAGACAGATCACAGGTGCAACAAATAAAAGCATGTGTAGGCTAGAGTGATTCTAAAAGTTTCCTTGGAATAAAGAATAACTTAAAAGTTAAGTAAGATTTCATTTACTAGTTAAGCACAGGACAAAACTCTGATGTAAGGTTTCTCAGCCATATGTGTACATTTTAGAGGATTGCCAGCTTGAAAAAGTTCTGACCCCTGGTCTATAGGCAGTTGCAAACTCAAATCTACATAATATGATCCAACTGATTCATGATATGAAAAGAATAAGCCTAAGCACTGGCAGATTGCACTCTCGTTCTGCATTCACCTAATGCATTAAAATGTGCAACGTTTTGTTTTGACCTGCATATCACACTTAAGTTAATGTTGGGTAACTGACAGCAGTCACCCTAATTCTCCTTCCCAGCGCTAATTAGCTTTCAAATGCTGTCTTTGGGGGTGCGAGGTGTAACCCTTTCAATGACAATACAGGAAGGGGTGCCTTTGTTTGTTGCATGACAAATGGCCCCCAGCAGCCTTCCCCATCAGAACACATTTTATATTGTGATGCTCTTGAAAAGAAGATGAGAGACGAGATAAAAGTCGAGACCATGAAAGAGCCCATGTTAGGTGTGGGTGGTGCCTTCAAGGTCAGCGAGGGCGGGGGAATGGGTGGAAATGAAGCGACATTATCTTTGAGCATGCATGAGGATTTAGGTTTTACGAGATTCCCTCCCCCCCCCCAAATGAAGGAGTTGCTGGCCCACTCAAGTTTTAACCCACTAGAGGGACGTTTGGCCTTCATCCACTTTTTACAGGGCCAACTGTATGCAAGCCATGTTGGCCACAGCGGGGGGGTCGGGTGTTGGGGTTGAGGGAAGTCTCAACTTGAAGAGACTTACCCTTCAGTATGGAGCTGACCAAAAACGTGGCATCAGCACTTTGAAAATGACAAGTTAAAGATTTTAAAAGGGCAAAAGCTATGACCGGTAAAAGCAGACAAATGACAAGGTGATTGGCCAAACCCAACTCAATATGTTAGGTTCACTCTTTACTATAGAAAAGCCTTTTAATCATATTGTTTCTGATACAAAACTGATGAGTTTTAGGTTTACTTCCTTGTGTGTAGCAGGGTTATGTATGTAGCATGCATGTGTTTGAGGAAGTTCAATGGATGTGCAAAGGAGATGTGTGTGCCGTGTGTGTGTGTGTGTGAAAAGGCAGCCTGCGGGAGGAAAAGAGAGAGAGAAGGGTGTGTGCACACATCTGACCAAGGTTAGACTAAACCGATGTGCCAAGTTGGACACAATGCCTTCCTAATAATGTAGATACCATTAGTAAGACGGCCAATTAAAATGGATGGGCAATAGGGCTACATTGAGGTTTATCACATAAATTTGAAATAACGGAATGAAAAGCACCTGCCTTCAATCCAGAAATAAGAATATTTCATCAGAAAAGCCCGAGGCTAAAAAAAATTCAAAGTCTGTCCAAATCAAGACAGCCTTTTCTGTTCAACCCATGGAACATTAATATGAATGCAACAGGCCAGCACACCTAAATGGAGAAAATGAGAGAAATAAATGTAGAAATGCGCGCAAAATGATAAAGAAGATTAGAGATTTTTTTTGTGTGTCGGTGTAAGACTCAATAGAGTTGCATGCAAGAAGTAACTTAATTGATATTCTGTTCATGAACCGACTGTTTACTGCAGTAAAGCTGCAAAATGCGGAGCTCATTACCAAGTTTCTATTTTACAAAAGGCTACACTTACCGTGCTCTCAACACTTTAGCCCCCCTTTAGGTAAAATAAATCCAAATTGAGAAAGTTTATTCCCTATTCAAAAATCAATCAGGAAACCCATCGGTAAAATCCATTGAGAAAGTTTCCAACCAGGGGGCAATTTCATTAAAAGAAACACCAAGAAGTAGATCCCATGTTTTGCGAAAGAACACGAGGCATTAAAAAAACAGGCGAAAAACCCCAATCAATCACCGCCGGGGTATAACTTTAGCTTGACTCCACTTTTCTTGCAACCTGGAGAGGAAGAAAAAAAAGGAAAGCGAATGACAAAAAACTCCGGCGCAGAAGTTTTTTTTTAATTCGATATAGTTTGTCCGAAGGCTCTATAGGGGTTGCAAATAGGTTTTCTCGGGTTGTTTTTTTCCTCTTTCCGGAGAGGAGGTCGGGATTTGGGCTGTAAATGGCGTCAAGCTGAAGGGGAACAGAGCGCTTGTTGTTGCAGCGGATATCTCGCATCCGGTGCTCAACCATTGGCTGTTAGAGAGCAGCCATTCACACCCAGTCTGATCAATTATACTGCTGGTGGCTAGTGGGGGACTTTCAGTACTGGGCTGAAAAAGTCATGAATTACTTATTACTGGTCACCCCTTTTTCAAAAGTAGCGCCGGTACTTTACATATCACTCCCCTGAAACAGTAATTCGTTACACTAGTTAATGGGGCTGGGATAGTTTTTGACTTCAAAAGGCAGTGCTAAAGTAATTACTTTTTTTTTTTTGATTGGTAACTGTAATATCATCACTGAAATTGTAATTGCAGAACTTGGTGATAGTACACAGTTTTCCCTTAATGTAAAATATCTGCAAAATAATGTTGGCTCATATGGATAGGAGAAACCAGTTCAGGGTAAACCCACCTAAACTCATTTTACCCACCGTTTTGATCAGCAGAATACAGCTTACCACCTTTTTAGTATGACATAAATCTTTCTGCTATAAATTATATATGTGTATATTTTATATACTGTATATGTATATGTGTATAAACACATTATGCTAAGTAGCATGAAACTGATGTAAGTTAGCATATGAGGGGAAGGTCTCAGAAGGAAAAAATGCTTTTCTGACAATATAATTGATTTTTTAATATATTGGTGGTTGTTTGCCTCATGCTGAACACCAACTGGAAGTCATACTTTACCCACTTAATTTACAACTACATCACTGAATCATACTCATAATAAGCTATCTCAAACTTATTTTATGTACAAAGTAACCCGTATCTATTCCAAAAGTAGGGTGGAATGCATAGGCCTCCTCAAGAAAAAAAAAAAGCCCCCGCTAGGATGTTACAGACAAGGTGGAATGCAAAAAGCTGATGCAATACTTTCTTGGCCACATTGACAATATGTGTGTTGGCAATGACATGAAAGAATCTAATTTCAAAGCAGGTTGATACAGACATAAGAACAAGGAGTGATTTCTATACACATCAAAGTGCTGTTGGTAAGTTATCAATGGAGAACCTTCAAGTAGAAACAAGTTCCTCTTGGAAAAAAGGCTATTCAGTTCTATTCTATTCTGTTCTTTTCTATTCCAGCCTTTTATATAGCAGGCACTATTTTATCTGGTCTCTCAGGCAGATATGAGCTGGCAGGGTACAGTCAGCTCGAGACAAAAACAAGATCGAGACTGAATCACGTTTAGTGTTTTCTTTGATAAAGAATTTGCAAATCTTTCAAAATTGCAGCATTGGCACCATAATACAATGGCACACCTGTTTTTATTCTACATGTAGACCGGTAGCCTTAAGATTTAAAAGCGGTATCAGATCATCAACAAAGACAAATCTTTGTTGTTCACATGTGATTTGATAACACAGTTTTATCTTGGACCTGGGAATAAATTTGATACCGGTATCTGAGACAAAGATAAGCCCAAGACAAACTAAGTCCTTGATCAAGACAAAACAGCAGCTGTGTATTTTTAGTACAGAGCGAGGCAGTGAGAGATAAATGAGAAGGCAGTTTTTGTTGATAGCAAAGGAGAAAGTTTCCCTTATGCGTCTCATCACTTGCTACCTTTACCTTTGACTTACAATGGAACAATGTTAATCACAGTACGGATATGCTTTTGGGAAACCCACAGAACTCAATCCTCATTTTCTACTGTGTTAGGTTCTTTGCTAGACTGCAATAGATCTGAGATTAGCAGATCCAGGAGAAATGTAGGGGAATTGATACAACCAATTAGCAACACCAGCTCAACTTTACCATGTTGTGAATAATTGTGGAGCAGCGCCCTCTTGTGGAAAGTCACCTGACACTGCAGGCTACAATGACTGTGGATTGGATTGACACCTATTGTAACTTTCTATCAGTGGTATCGCTCGTTAGTGTGGAGACAATCTTAACAGAAGCGACAAAAAAAACAAAAACAAGTCAAAACAAACCATCAGAGGATCTGTTTTAATTTCCATGTCAAGCTGCTTGACAAGGCTCTTTATATAAAGATTGACAGTCGGAGACAGCCAAAATGAGTATACTTTGTTCCTCTCGACAGATACGAGCACAGAATACTTCCAGTATTTGTGAACTACAATGTGTTGCCGTGTCTCAAGTGCTGGCTTTGACAGTTTTTACAGCATAGTTTTCCCTGAGTCCCATTCTGTTTCCTCGAAGTGTTAACTCTCTCTCTCTCTCTGTCTCTCTATCTTACACACAATTATATGCACAGATGCACAAACACACATGCATGCTGACATGTCTGTATGTATGAAAGCACACGTATGCATGAGTGAGCATGTGAGTGTGGCGGTGTGTCTCTTAGTGAGTGATTACAAGGGAATAGGAGACCAAAACAACTCAGAATTAGAGAGATAGAGAGATACAAAAAATGAAGTGTGAACCAAATTTCCTTTTAAAACCAAAAGCAAGTACCTTATTAGGTCCTTGGCAGAAGATGTCAGCAGTGTGCCATGTCCCTACACACACACACACACACACACACACACACACACACACACACACACACACAAGCATCTCTTTGAAAAGTCAGGCTCCACACACAGTGAGACCACAGAATTTGAGACCTTTTTCCAAACTAAAGCTAAGAAGACCAATTAGCTTATGTCCAGTTAGTCTGGGACAAAAAGAGCAGGGCTTCAGTGAAAACACTGTCTGGGAGCTTGGACCTCTCTCTCCTTCTTTCTCTCTCTCTCTCTCTCTCTCTCTCTCTCTCTCTCTCTCTCTCTCTCTCTCTCTCTCTCCCTCTCTCTCTTTCTCCCCTCTACCCATACCCTCTTTTTTCTCTATTTCAGTAATAGAGTGTCTGATCAATTCCAGACAGAATAATTATGAAGTCTGGCTATTGAGTTGTGAGTACCACTAGGAGAGGTCACTTTAATCAACTCAAGAGTATGACTTGGCAAATTAACTTGGATCCAGGTCAGGAAGCTTTCAGAACTTTCCTCTTTCTTCAAACAATTTATTCTCCTTTGTTTTTCCTGTCTCCCCAGCTGGTATTCATTTACCTTTTGAGTTTTCCTGCTGCTGGCGGTGTCAAATTGATGAAAACGTCACACATTTACGGCTGCGGAAAAGTGAGACACTTCTGTAAAAGCTGTCTTGAACATGTCACCCGGTCCAGAATCATTATCTTTCAGGCTGTTGAATCCAACATAATTAATGTCCGCTGAATATAGAGCCAGCAAACTCTGAAAATCAAGTAATTAATGACACTTCGCAATTTGTAAAGATTCCCCCTCTTTCCTCTACCTTAATCAATGTTTTTAGGTTAGGTTCAAAATGCAGCCTAAGAACAGCTAAACAAATGTCTAAATTTCCTTAAACTTAGAATCCATCTTGATGATTCTTAAAGGGAATCTTTGCTGCTGGTATTGTGGACTTTTGGTCAATTTGGAGGGCTACTGCAATCCACTGAAGCAACAATATTTCCAATGCAATAGTGGCAGAGAATTTGGACTTTCCCTGCTGACAGACTCTTACCCATAGAGCCGACGAGTACCAGTTTGCATTGTGTGCCAGCTTCTCTAAGGCCAGCCTCAGGACCCGGCCCCAACTACCTCGCTCACAGTGTCTAGCTCGCGCTTGTAGGATGTGTCACTTATGTCCGCTTCACAGCAAGAAGTACAGTGTTCGCATGTAGCAAACTCAAGAAAGAAATAGAAAACCAAAAAGTAAAACAGACCAATATACTACTTCTCAAATACCTACCTGTTCCCCGAGGACCCTAGCACACCCCCTCCACCCAATACACCACCTTGAAAAAGAAAGACACACCTAGTTCTTGCACTGCTGTCACGTCTACTCCAACAACGCAGCGTGATCCCCTCACAAAACCAGTAACCACCCAAGAAATACAAATGCACCTGTCAGAGATGAAGAATAAAGCCATCGACACAGTTATGGTCAAACAAGCACCTGTCATCGTCTGTCTCACCGTTGGTTCACTTCCCCTCACCATGGAAAGTTCGTTAGATCGTTCACTCCGGTGCTCCAACTCTTTATCACACACAAAGTTGAGTGATTGTAGGCCACTAGTAAGAGTGACCTTTTAGTAGTAAAAAGTGGTAGATTTTATTATATGGCCTGTAGATTCATAAATTATTGATGAAAATGACCTAGACAGCTGGTATTGGGAGAGAGAGAGCATGGCATGCAGCACAGGTTACGTCAGATTGAATCCTGCAGCTCTGTGGGTAAGCGGTATGCAGTTGGCTGAGCCACCCATGCACTTATAATGGAAGATACTTTATGAATGCACACCCTCACAGGCACATTGTCTTTTTAAATTATGATATTTGCAATTGAAAGCACCTTACAGTACCATAAATCATACAGTTTTAGCATGGGTGGCCCCAGAGGGAACTGAATAAAAGCGTACCATCAAGCGAGCGCAGATAACGTTCCCTTTTTGTTTTTGGCTTTGCTGATATTCGACTCGTTCTCTCGTCTCAATGATTTTCTCTCCCAGGCCCACATGGATCGCTGTGTAAACAACAAGTTTCGTTTACTGAATTTTAGCAGCTGCAGTGCAATGATGCAACGGCAACAAACGCTCTTATTTGGAAGGAATCCTCAGCAGATATACTTTTGCTGATGAGCTATGCAGTCATGCGTAAGTATGAGTGAAGACTGCAGATTTGGGATGACGGTTGGCTTTCTTTCTCTTTCACACACACACACACACACGCACACCTGGACGGCTATGAAAACACCTTGGCAAGTTTTCACTGGGAAACTTCCACTCAAATGGACAGACACCCCTCATTTCCCTTCCTACTTAGGGCACGCCATGCAACCTCAGTCAAATCCATTTCCTTAACAGAATTGGGTGCAATCAAGTGTGGGTTCCTAACACTAAGGCCCTTTATAGGCTGCAGCCCTCGCCCCACCTTCCTACAAAGTTAGTAATACATCAAGACTATTGAATAAAGAGGCCCACATGTTCCTTTAACAGTCTTGGTCGGTGGGTTAAACGCTGGAAAGGTGTGTGATGTGGAGGGAGATGGGGAGCGTGGGTGTCAATTGGGTATGGCAAGATGCAGTACTAAGTGAGTTTAAATGAGATTTCCTAGTTTTTATCATTATAAAGGAGAGCCAAGATCAAGCAAAAATCATCAGAAATGTATTTGGAAGTCCTATCTAAAAATTGTTCCCTTGTAGCTTGGTGACTGACTCCACTTGTCCCCAGAAATTGAGTTGATGTAAGTGGGTTTGGTTTTGGTATCATATGAAGACAATTTGCCACACCTTGGGATTTAATGAATTGATGCCCCTGATGTAGAGACAGATCCATCTCGACATTAGAAGAGGGGTTAATTGAATGAGGGCAGTTTGGCTTGCAATTGCGCGTGGGAGCCCTTAACAACCATCTCGAACATACACCCAGCCATCGTTCAGGCTGTTGAATCCAGCATGATGGATGTCCGATTACTGTGGAGCCAGCAAGCTCTGAAAATTGAGTGTTTAATGATGGTGGAGTTACAGCAATTCTGAAAGGTTCCTTTTTTCCTCTGCCGCAAGCAATGGCTTCTTTTCTTCTCCTAGAATACCTGCACACTGAATCTTGTTCCTATTGAGCCCCGCAGAATTCTCCACACATAAAAAAAAAAGAGAGAATTGAAATGAAACCTAAACCCCCGCTGCTTTGGGAGATGAACTGTGTCTGGATTGTCAAGCAGACACAGTACAAACTGTCTGAAATAGGTTTGTAAAGGACAGTCTCAAAGTCCATTGCTTCTCCTCCCTCACTGGCACAAATGCAGGGACAGAACTCAGGCCGGTGCAGCACTGTGTTTTGATATGAACCTGTGTAGCCTGATGAGTGGAGCATTATTGCTGCCAGGTTTAGCGGTGTACCACTACATTTTGTAGACAGTGTATTTTAATCTTAAAGTAACGCAAAGTAATCTAATTACATTAACGGTGCTATGTGTAGCATTTTAACATCAATAAGCCATTGCCATTGAGAAGATTGGCAGCTTCTACTCGACACTGCATTTTACATTGTGTGCCGCCAGGTCGGATTTGGCGGGAAATTTGCTGTATTGCTTTACAACACAAAGGGAGATTGTTTTACGCCACAAAACAGGAAGAGGGCGCTGCTCTTCCATCGCAAAAGCTAAAGCTTTTTTGTTAGCATTGCGACAGAAAGCAGCAGGGTTTCTGGGAAATGTAGTCTTAATTGTGGAAAACATTAGTACTAACACCACTGGTGTGAGATAAAGGCTACCAATCGTCTCTACCATGGTCTCATTTGTTGACAGTGTTTATACCAAGGTATCAGAATTAATTTGACATTGATATAGTGATGTTTAAAAATGCTATATGTTGCACCTTTAATTTGGTGGATTAATTTACCAATTTCAATTCTGAGCAGGCGATCAATTATCTGTGACAGAGTACATTTTGAAAGTAACTTTCCCACCTCTGTTGACAGACACACACATCATTCCTTATAATCAGTATTCTCTATTCATCTATTAAATATTTAGCTCTATGTGCTAATATGCATAACACGTCCCTATGGATGGCATGGCTTTGAATACTGGTTCCGTTCTCTCTCTTTGTTCACTTCCCCGCCTCTCTTTCTCAGTGTGATAAATAAATACAGTAAATAGATGCAATGCACAGAGGCTATAGTGAACTTCTCAGTGGATGCTCCATAGCATGCCTGGTGAGGGCAAAATTGGAAGGCAGAAAAGGGAATCGCAGAATAGCTGCTGTTGGTGGTTAGTGTCGTGATATGGATACTGAGTAAGCCTTGGCTAGCCCTGCTTTTGTCTGTGCAGTGAAAACCTGGCTATTCACTGGCTGACCACACTGCAAAAAGCCTATCTTAACAAGTCATTTAATCTAGTTATGAGTCTTAAACTTTTTCTTGAAATAAGTGAAAAAGTCTGCCAACAGGATTCAATAATTTCACTTGTTTCCAGTGTAAATCTTGCTGTATCTTTTAAGAATGAAATCAAATGAAATGACATGATTTTTTAAACAAGTGAAACTCCCTTGGAAACAAATGAAACTCTCTCAACTCACTGGAAGACTTTTTGTTGCAAAATCCCACTTCAAGTCTAAAAACTAGATGAAAAGACTTGTTATGATGGACATTTTTTGCAGTGCAGTTTGTGAGTATGTACTTTCCCTCCCACAATTGTAATACCTCTCCTCTCTGGCTGGATCCTTCTTTCCTTCGTACGTGGTTGTGAATAGAATTTCTACTTTTACAACTGTTGACAGCCCACCCATTGATTTTCAAGTATTGTACATGGCTCATTTTTCTTCCATCGATCGTCTGGTCACCCGGACCTTTGCACCACATGCTACTAGCGGCTTGTACTGTTGACAAGCTAGAAGTTAAAAGATCGAAACATCTCAACTTGTTGTCAAATCATCTATGTTTGGCCAGTTATCAGCAGGACTAAGAAAAATACACCACCAAACAACAAAATGGACCCAGAATTGCAAGGTGCAAAAATAGCTGTTTTTTTTAAACTGTGTTTAAGTGTTTTAGGGTGGATTTTTCCTTTAATAGAGTTAAAAAAAAACAACAACCGAGTTCTGCGCTCTACATGTTGAGCTCCACAGAACCAGTTTTATGGCAGAAAAGAACAAAATAACTGCACCGAGTACAGAAAAAGACCAGCCACAAAGAGTCAACAAACCTTCTCTGACATTTAAATGTGCTATCCAATCTCTCGTCTTGCGATTCTATTGTATAGTGCCAGAGCAAAAGCCTCTTGGATGCGGTTCAGCTGAAGTTTTTTTTTTGTGATGAAAAGGGCCAGAGGTGTGATCTCTGAGGGAGGGGCAGAAAGTCAGGGAACCCGACAGACTTAGATCTTTGAGTTTTATTGAACATCGTCGCTCTCCAGCTGGGGTCACTGTTGTGATATGTGGAGTGAGTCGGGGTGGGGGCGGAGGGGGGGTGAGGGTGTGTGTGTGTGTGTGTGTGT
Source organism: Centroberyx gerrardi (assembly GCF_048128805.1). Taxonomy (NCBI): domain Eukaryota; kingdom Metazoa; phylum Chordata; class Actinopteri; order Beryciformes; family Berycidae; genus Centroberyx; species Centroberyx gerrardi. The sequence goes on along the minus strand of NC_136017.1, from coordinate 13,758,399 downwards.
GTTGGGGGGTGGGGTGGGGGGGTATCACAATAATACTCTGCCGGACTCGTGGGCTGAAGAATAGGAAGAGACTCGCCGTCGAAGAGGAAGCTGCGTCGCTCGCCACCGTCAACGACACCTGCAACGTGTGTGTGCTTGTCTGTCTGAGGTGTGTGTGTGTGTGTTTGTGTTTGTGTGCCTCTTCCTGTTACATAAGAAGTAGGTCATAAGCCAATTCATCATTTAGTACCATATCTATTACAGTTTAAAAACACCTGCGGGCTCGGCTTGAACTCACAGCAATTAGCGGCCGCCTTAGGCATGTTAAGATGCCCAAAAATTTGATTGTTAATTAGCGAGGGTGCTGTGTGTGTATACTGTTAGAATTCGCTCTTTTCTTATTGATTTGCCTTTGTAAGAGCTGATGGTCTTGCTTTCTCAAACGATGTGATTCAGCTCTGTCACATGGCCTAAAACACACAGTCAGGTTTGTCATAGTTACCTGTCACATGACGCTTTCACCGTGCTTCTGACTGCTTGTCCTCACCACAGTATGAGAACGTTCCCCGGCTTTGCTAAAAATGGATTCCTGTCCCCGACGGTGAAAAGAACACAATCACACTGTCAATTTGCTATGGGAGAGCGGGCTGCCGGCGACTACCTCGGAGGTGGAGAGGCCGCGCACTTTCTCTCAAACCCATTTCATAAACTGGGAAAAGGGGAAGTTTTCTTAGCTAAACAATCCTGCAAATGATATAATTAGATAGCAGCTGCAATTATATCCTCGGGAGAAATGTTCCGCTTATTATATAGCAATATTTTAGTAATTGTACATTATGAAGGGATAATGTGAAGATGTCGGAAACTCCATGTAACTACTAAGGAAAAAAAAAAGAGTGCAATCTCATTGTCATGGCAACCTTTTTTGGCAGAATGAGCTTTGCAACAGCATATTTTCTTTGCTCTCCGGGGAGTTGGGTAAACTGTGAATATAGTAATGTGATAATACATCTGACAAATACTGGAGGTGTGAGGTGATGGCGTGCTTTGTAGATTCTCACAGTTTGCGTTGATAGTCATGTGCTTCTCTCGTTTCCTATTCTTTTAGAGGCGGAGGAAGTGGCACGCCACACACTCAATTATCAGATATAAGCCTCACTACAATGTGGGCTTACACACTGTACATTCTTACAGTTAGGGGAAAATGAACCAAATTACCTTTGAGTGCTTTTAAAATTAGTTAATCAAATAAATAATAAAAACAGGAGAAAGCAAGCACGATGACTAACTAGCTGTCTGATTAGCACAACAGTTGGCATAGCAACCAATAAATCACAGCTAGGGCTTATGGGACTTAACATGATTCAACATGTCTTTGACCAATCAGATTGCTTGGCTGAAACTACCCATTGTGTAAAATTTCATGTGTATTGTCAGTCTGCAGAGGGATGAAGCAATTTTGTATAAAAGGCTTTCCAATATAGCGAAATTGCTGGTTTTAGATTCTTGTGAGGCTGTACAGAATAATAGACATGCAACACACACACACACACGCATGCACGCACAAGCTCGCACGCGTGTACGCACACACAACACACTGATACCGCATCATCACTGTGCAGTCCCATACACTCCTCATCCCTCCTCTCCTCAGAGTCACTGGGAGCAAAATTTGATTTCCGCCTCATAACTCTCTCCATAATGCGATATTGCCAGCACTAAATTGCCAAGATAACCTTTATCAGAGTAGAGGTGAAAGCCCTGAATCGTTGAACGGTTATTCCTCTGCCAGGCAAGAAAAACAAGGAGGGGGGGGATAATAGATATTTTCCCTCGGGCGCGGCCACGGACACCTCGGCGGCGTCACCGGGGCCGTTTGGACCGGCGCCAGGTGGTGAAGAAATGTTTGGAGGAGAGAGAGTGGGACGGACGGAGAATCAGAATGATGCTTCCGCCAGATGCCTGTCACAGACTTTTTTTTTTAGTTTTTGACACAATCAGGCAGAGAATCCTCTTTGCCAAGTCTTCCCGTGTGTGTGTGTGTGATGTGTGTGTGTATAATGCATGTGCGCACAAATTATGCTCTTTCAACAGTTCTTTGTTTACTCACCCTCAGAGAAAGTATCAAAGAGCCCGGCCTCTTGGTGCTCGCTGCGCCGGTCTTGCTGGGTCTCTGAATATCACCAAACCAAAGGACTTGTTTTCTCGCCTTGCTTTGCTTTTGTCCCTCTGACGAATGTCCAAATGATTCAATGGCTGACACATGCTTTTAAAATCTTCATTGTTTTTTTATCTTAAATAATGTTTTCACTATCATCTTTTCAAATACGACCGTTATTCGCCATTGCTGGTGGTCATATGTGAAAAAAAACGATACTGAAAAAATGACGTGTTTGATTTCTGCGCTTGATGCTCCCAGACTCCCGGGGTTTCACGCACATCAACAAAGGCGTTATTGCAAAACAACTCCACTCCCTGAATTGATTAAATTAAAAGTGAACCGATCCCATCGCTGCTGCGATCCATACAGAATAAACGGATGAGAGGCGTGCAGACGAAACATCTCTTCGCAACGGTAGAACAAGCTTTACACTCCGAGATAACCGACTTTTCTGGCAAACAATAGTAAGGAGTGCAGAGGTCGGAGTCGCAGTGCCCTGAAAGTAGATGAGACAAAATACTCCTGTGACCCCAGCAGGATCCTGTAAGATAGAGACATTTACAGGCCACAACTGGTATTCATGAAACTTCTAGGAACAGGAGTACTGATTCTATGGGCGTACTCAATAATATCTGGTCAGGTCACATGGGTTTTACGTTTCCAGTTTGTTTGGAATAAACAGAAGAAGAACTGGGTAGTTAGCATGAGCAGTGATAGCCACCATGACTGAACAGACAAAGAAAAGAGAAACTCAAACTGCAGCAACAGAAAATCCAAGGAAAAAGACGTCACAGCGCTGGACACACTGTTTGACAGGTGATATCTGTGCAGAAACACCACAGCAATGTGACACTAATTGATATGAAGGTTTGCTTTCTATGTTCCTGTTGGGACATTGATTGTATTCCAGGCCAACAATATTGTATTTCATTCTGGCAGAACATTTTCCACACACCTGTACAGAAGATTCAAGAGCAGCCACCCTCCAGCATTAGTGGCTCTGGGTTGCACACTAGTGGCAAAATCACTTCATTTAAAAGTATGATCTGGGACACAAAATGAAATAATATTACCTTCATCTACTTCCCCTGCTTTTAAAAGTGAGAGAGTGGCGCTGACTCCGGACAGTTTCGGTGGTTGACTATTCATGATCTCCCATAGAGGAACGTGTGGGGGAAAAAAAGAGAAAAAAGTGCATGTTCTGCCAAAGTGAAATAACACTTTAAGATACTCATGGGCGCTGAACAGTAGCGTTGCTGTGTCATGGTAACACTTTTACCTTCATTAACATTGCTCATATTCTGAGTGGGGTGAAACAAGGGCCAAATTCAATCTAGCAATGGAGTCCGGCACTCTGCTTACTACGCCTCTCTCTCTCACATACACACACATGCACACACACACACTCCCTCTTCCAAATCCCCGACCAGCCTTTATGCTGCCAATTCACCGTTGCAAATTATCAATAATGTCTCTATCTGCTGTGATTTAAAATTACATAATTACTTTGAGCAACACTTCAACATTGGTTCCAGCAGCTAATTATGAAATGGGAATAAAAAAGGCTTTTAGATCTGCATGATTGCAGAGAAACAGGAAATTACTTTTACATAAAAGGAAAGAGCTGTTTAAAAGTAGTTTATTGTAGCTGAGAAATGGCCTTACTACCTGAGATAATAAGCATTTAGATTATTATTATTATTATTAAAAATCCCGCATTGAACTCTGCATGAAGTAAATAGGCTGTTAGAAAGAGCATAAGGAAAACAGAGAAATTTATTATCCTCTTAATTTTGTCAATTTAAAATCTGGTTAGCTGTGTTTCAACCACACTGATGATGGATGAGGCGGGTGAAATATCTAGCAGCGCTGAGCCAACATGTCTGGATCTTGGCAGGACAAGGTAATAGCATGCAAGGTACAGTGCTCCCGCTCTGCCAAGCAACCCTGCAACCATTCTAGTTAATTCAGAGTCATCAGCATAAAGGACAAAGGTATTTTTTTACAGCTTCACAGTTTTAATTTAACTTTTGGACAAGGAGGAGGAGTAAGATCAGCAGTCCTTGGCTTGCAAAGAGTTGTTTTGCGGCTGATGCTGGAACTAGTCAGGGTTCGGAAAACACTTCAAATACCAAAATCGCATCCCATCAGTTTTGGAGTGCCGTGCCTTTGTTGAAGAGAGTCGTGATGCGTCCGGTGTTAGAAAAGATTAAGGATATAAATTGTTGCAGAAGCGCTACAGCAAGTGAGATAGGATTTTAGGCCGCGGCGAGAACAAGATGTTATTCTAAGGATGCATGTATAGAGGAAAAGCAAAGCTGATTTTTTTAGACTAATGCAATCCTAGATCCCATCTATTCTTTGTCTCGGAAAAACTATTAGTTCTGGGGTCACGCGGGGTTAAAAATCCGATTTTCTGTTCCTGGGTGTGAATAAAGCCTAAGACGCTTGGTGAATGTGAATCCCGGAGTCCTGGAAAAAAAAAAAAAAAAGCCTTCTCACTTTGACTCCATGTCCATCAGTAAAGATTATGTGAGTACTGGTTGATTTCTTCCTCTATCCATTTGTCTTTCTCTCTCTCTCTCCGTCTCCCACCTCTTTCCCCCTCCTTAGCATTCCCCCTCTGTCTTCCCCTCGCTCTTTCTCCGTGTCACAAAGAGGGCTATTGCCGGCCGTCTGAGCATCATTAGAAAAGACCTTAATGTTTTCGGGGGAACCGATGATGCCTCGGCCATACCCAATGTGCCACGAGCCAATAGGGGTGCCGCTTTGGAGCAGGCAAGGCAATCTGCTGTAGGGCGCGGGCTGTTGGGCCCAACGTGAGCAGACTTGTGAGCAGTAATCTAGAATAGTGTTTAATGGCCGAGCTAACAGGCTGCAGTGTCCGGGGTGGTGGGGACAGTGAGGCCGCTTCCTCTGGCCGCTGATTAATATTGCAATAGTCCATCCTGCTGGATAACAACAGCAGAATTCTTACGCAGAGTTATTGTAATAGTTTTTATTGTGATTATGCACGGCGGCTTCTAGGGAAATGACAAAACAATTAGTGTTTTAGCTGTGTTTGCAGCAAAAGCCCCCACATCCCTTGTCACTGTTTATACATTTATGTACATGTAAGTTAATTAGTTGATGCTCTTATCCAGAATGACTGCAACAGTAGAATAAGCTTAAATTCTAAGAGCACAACATTACAAGCAACCAATAGTAAGGAGTGCAGGGTTATGCTGTCCTGACAGAAGGTGTAACAAAATATTTCTCTGACCTTAGCATGAAGAACAGCAAAAAAAAAATGTTTTTCCTTAGTGATTTTCATTCCCGAAGGGCTTCTTCTGCGCGTTCCGCAGACAGCTGAAGGTGGAGGAAGCGACCCGGAATCCATTGGCAGTCAAAAAGCTATTTTAAAAACATCATCATGCGACTGTCATCCCGTAGACATTTTGAAAATACAGAGAAGAAGTGCCAGCAGCTGAGCGCGGACAGGCTGTGATGTCACCACCCTCCCATCCGTGCGGCACAAGCGCGGGAGGCTAATGGGAGTCAAAGGTCACGGGAGACAAAGTGGAGGCCATTGCTTTGCTCGACCCGAGTGCGAGCTGGGCACTGGCCTCGTTGTGAAAAGAGACAACAGTAAATCTCCTGCACTATATCTCTGTGAATCTCCCACCAACCCGTTAGTAGTGATATTAAGTTCAGCTCTTCTCTTGGGTGTGAACCATTAGATTTCTTGTATGAAAAGAATGACTTTTCATTGTCTTTTTCATCCCATAATGCAGATTTGTCCGCCTTGAAAGCTGCAACAAACCTATAGTCGCTACAGAGGGAACCAAAATCCCTTGACTTTCGAAAAATTGAAGATAGAAAGCTTCTGCGCACCTGGAAACGACGGCGATATTTGAGTATTAGAGGCCAGCCAGACGACAGTAAATATACAAGACACCCACTCGCCGTCTCCACTTGCGCATTTCAAATTACTGATTTATTTGGCAACAATTTGGGCCCAAGGCCTTCGTCAGACAGCGTGGGTGTCTTTTACATTTGTTAGGACTCGGTAAAAGACAACATAACCTCGCTTTCTCGAGCAGGTTTGCCCTTATTATTTCAGTTTCCAAGGAAAAGTTGCTCAAAACCTTGTTTGCAAAATGCACATCAAGAGGGATGCGAAGGTGCAGGGGAGATGACTGACTCGATTGGCTTGCTCGCTATTTACTTCCCTTGTGCTGAAGTGATAGTATCAGCATGTTTTCATTATAATGTTTTCATATCTCAGTGTGAGGAAGCATACCCCCATGGATGAATTGACTTCTACAGGTTGACCTGAAGGGGTCACTGATCCAGTTACGCTTGTTGTTATTGCTTCGTCTGAAAGTTGGCTTTGCAACTGCAGGTTTTCGATAAACCCAGCGCAGCGAAGAGCAGGATATTGGCTTTGATATGCAGTGGAGTAAAATTAAAAAGTTCCTGAAATGGAATTATTCAAGGTTGGCAAAAGTGTCTCAGAAGTTCACCGAAGTGCAGCACTTACAGCTGTAGATTGGCCCCCGAGTTAGAGTCTAACCAATAGCCAGATGGTTGCTGGCTTGATCCGCAGCAACAATGGGAGGCTGTGTTGTAGCTGTGATCTGGTGACTGGAGGGTGGCTGCAGTTGCATCTGTGGTGCCCACCAACACAGCCGAAACGCCCTTGAGCAAGGCACTGAACCTCTAAACTGCTCTAGCGTTGCTGTGATGTGCACTACAGCAGATATATAGGGGGTTACATGTTAGTGCATCTAAGGACATGCAACATATAAATTCCAGTTAATTACTTTGCACAGCTGCCAATCACTGTAACGTATCTGACAGCAGAGGGAGCCACTGTATGACTGTTAGAGTGTCGAATTTGAAGAGCACATTTCCAATCCTGCCTAATGTGTGTCCACCCACACACAGAAAGAGAGAGAGAGAGGGGGAGAGAGGCAGCAACAATTAAACAAACCAAACATGATAGATTACCCTTTTGTTATTTCTCGTTATTCATGTCTTTAAAAATAGAACGGTGCAGCAACCTTGCTTCCCTCCTTTCTCTCCTCTCACTCTTCATCTCGGGTCGTTATTGACCCAGTTTGAGACGGCCGTGTGAAGTCTTGCTGCCTGTCATCTTCTGTCAGGAGATGAGGAAGAGAAAGGGAATGAGAGAGGAAGGTGGGTGGGTGGGGGGGGGATTTGGGTGAAGGAGGGGCAAGTGTGTGGGGGGGGTGTTACATGACGTTGTGGAAAGAAACCTCGGCTCAATACGGAGACTGGGGCGGAGATTTCAATGACGGCGGCGGGCTCTGGTTCAATAGACCCTTTTGATTCAATCGCCAATGAGCTCAGAGCCAAAGGCGGCGTTCCTGTCCCAGAAAAGGTTAGCCCCTCCCTCCCTCCCTCCCTCTGTTATTCCTCGTTCCACTGCCATTTACAGAAGTGAAAAGGCTCGAGAATGTCAGCATCTGCTAGCTTCTTCCTCATCCTCCGCACTTATCTTGTCACTTTGCATCTGTAAACAAGGAGGGTGAATGGGGTACATTGAAACGGGGACGCATGTTTGGAAGGGAACCGAGACAAAGAGCGAAGTCTGCCCATGGAGAGCGAGAGACCAGGGGAGACCAGAGCGAGCGAGAAAGCAAGGAAACGCTTTGATAGTGCAGCATTTGAAGAAAAAAAAAAAAAGGATGTGTATCATAGCAACTAGTGTCACCACCCCGCTTCAGGCTAGATATAACGCTTTGATTGGGAAGTTGCTGCTAAATACAGGATCACAGATCTCATTATTGTGTAAAAAAAAGACGACTTTGGAACAAAACAAGTCCTTCCATGCGAAAATCAATGTAAATATTACATTCAGGAAGCAAATTAAGCGATTTCTTATGTGAGTGCATAACAAAGATGAATTCAAAATAGGTTTAATGGTGGTTTTCCTTTAAATACAGAGTTGAAAAAAGGTAAATCCCAATCGAAACCATGCGCTGGACACCGAAAACAAAGCATGGAACTAAATTAGAGTCCGCGCACTGAAAGCTGCTCCCACGGTGTATGGATTAATTAACATCAATACATATGTGGCGTTTCCAGCACACTGCTCGCGTATTGGCGTTAATAAATTCATACACCATGGGAGCGGCTTTCAGTGTGCGGGTCTACTTGTGCTTTCAAATGCAGTTTTTCTCACAGAAAAGTGTTTTTCAGATGTTCTGTTGGGACCAAAAACTTCGACAGCAAGGAGATTAAAACTGGTCTCCAAGTTTTCCAGGAGTATTTTGTGGCTCCCACAGCTCAAGGTTTTTGACAGGATTATTCTAAATACGTGTGAAGCAAGTGGCTACTGCAATAGCCTTCCTAAGTACCTGCAATGCAAGGCAGGCTGACTAATATGAGTAAATAAGTAGGGAGCAGCCTTAAAAACTGAGACACTTGGAGCATCCAAGACAGTTTAGGACACAAGTTTGAAGAAACTGTTTGAAGAGGGAAGGGATTCTTGATTCATTGCTTCTAAAAAAAACAATCAGAGGCTTCAATGTGCAAAGTGAATGCATTAATTGTCATTTGTACATGCTTTGAGTACTATATTCTTAATGTATAACAACATGGCTGGAGGACCACCAGACAGTTGTTTGGATAGACAGGATTTTGTTCCAAACATGAGATATCCACCATATGAAAAACATGATGCTTATTCTAACCAAATCATTGATCACCCCAAATTAAAACAAATTACAGTACTTTTTAAAGACTAACAGGTAACTTCAGTCTTTGTGTGATAAAATGATAAACCCTCAACAGACCAGACAGTCTCTATTTTCAAACTTATTAAACTTCAGATGATGATTTTTTTTTTTCCCACATTCATTTCCATTTTGAAATTGAACCCTTTGTGTTATTATTCATTGTAACTCGGGGAAAAAAAGGTAAGACGTGTGAACTTGGGCGAGGGGGGGGGGCTTTCTGGGTCACACGCCACTGGCCGAACAAAAACAGCGCATGACTAATTCCGCTGGAAATAGAACTGATTGCAATTTCGAAACTGCGGGACTTTTTTGGTGGCAATTATTATCTGCTTACGATTCCCTTGGAGAAGCGTACCAATTTCACAGCAGTGTTTTTTCAAAGAGTAAAGCAATCCAGCCGACATTATTTATTTAATAACAGTCCTCGCCTTTCAGCTGATGCCAAAGTGCCCCCCTGCTGTCATTCTGACGTGACAGTTTTGTGCTGACCGCTTTTCCCTCTGTTCCCGCACGCATTCATTCACTTTTAATTCATTAATTCGGCTGACATGCATCATGTCGGAAAGTCTCAGTCGCAATAATGGGAACAATCGCACACAATAACCTCTTGCTTCTTAAATCTATCTATCTATCTATCTATCTATCTATCTATCTATCTATCTATCTTCTTGTCTATTCAAGAAAGCACTCTGAAAACCGCTGGATGCAATTTCATGAGAAGACTCGTCCCATCCCTAAATTCAGTTTTGCGTAAAACGCTCGACACTCAAATACAATTAACGTCATTTTTTAAAAAAAAAATATTTCGAGAAACTGACAATCGGCGTGATCCATGACGGGAGAGAAAGTCACGCAAAGTTCAACATGACTTCTGGAACCCACATTAGTGTGTGTGTATGTGTGTGTGTGTGTGTGTGACTCCCAACTGTCATTTGCCATGTTGCCGCTCTCACTGCAGGCACTGATCAGCGGCGGCGAATTAGCTATCATATTCCGCGGCAAACACAACTCTCTGTCAAGCCGTCCTCTCTAAAGTTTATCTCGGCTGTCAAGGCGTCCGCTTGTTTAATCATAACTGTCTCCCCCCGTCCGCAGTAATTGTCTCCACCCAGGAGGGGGTTTCAGAGGTTTAGTAAATTGCCTTTTTATGCCGCATTAGTTCTCTTGCCGTTTATTTGTCTCTCTCTATTCCCCTTTCTTTCTGTCTCTCTCTCAATGTTGATACGGTTATCTCTCTCTATTCATTCCCCTGTGCCTCTCTCTGCCGCCACCCCTCCCTCCCTGACACACACACACACATTTCCTCTCCCTCCCTTTTCTTTCTCTTTTCCACTTTGTCCTGCCTCTGCCCTCTCTCTCTCTCTCATTTTCTTCTGCTGTCTAATCAGCTACATTTATTTCACAAACAGCTTGTCTCCATATTGGTGCTAATGAGCATGATTCCTCAGCTAAATTTCCCCTTCCCAGAAGCAATAGGAGTTCTATTAAGCGGGCAACAGCCCAAAATCAGCCCTGTCCCAGAAACGGAGATGATAGCCGTCGGTTGAGACGCGGCATCTCGCGAAACGCCGTGAGACTTTCTTCCAGAGTTAGAAACCGGGGAGCCGAGACTTTTCTCCCCGTGACGTCAGCAGGAAAATAAGATCTGCACCTGCTTCACTGACAAAGTCGGAAGTTTTGTGGAGCGACACTGTTTGCTTGACCTTTTACGCCCGAAATGAGGTTTGCTTCACAGCTGCACTCTCCATTCTCGGCTAAAAATGCAACAAAAACGCTATGCTGTCATCCTCTGCCAGTGGGGAAGCTCTTGGTTTTGTTGTTTGAAAGGCTCACCGATTACAATCTCATTTCTCTTGTCTTCATGTCGACAGAGACCCGAATTCACTGAGATCTTAGAAAGTTCATTTTCCTTTCAGTCTATTCCTGCACATTTCAACCTATTTCAACTTTTGAGATTCTGCCGGAACAGTTGAAGTGTTGCTACAACACAGCGGACGGCGAGAACAGCGGGTGGAGAAACATCTCTCACTGTGCTGTTGCCACCACCGAATTGGTAGAAATCAGTTCGGGAAAAATATGATTCAACGTCAGCGCGAGTCACGACTGACCTGCCGAATACCGTCTTGATAACAAACGCAGCGCGGTCGAGCAAAACGCTTCAATGCCGCTCTCTTGAATAAGCAAAGAGACGAGAAGAAAGCCCTTTTGAGTTCATGTCATAAAGAATGCATTGAATTACTGTTCCTTAGGTGGCTAAAGAGAACCTTCAGCGCCGCTTTCTCTTTACATGAGGTCAGTATAGGCATAACTGCAGCTTACCTGCTCCTCTCTTTCTGGCTTGTTTTCTGGCCAAGGATCAGTGAACAGGCCCACTTCTCCATCTCATTCATCTGTAAGTTAAAGGAACCTTAAACTCACTTTTTGTCCAGCTGTTAATCGACGTTCATGGCAATTTTATGATGAAACACATCCATCCCGGTCGTAATCTTGACTTCGTTTTGGTGGTTTTCATAATTTTGCACGTCATCATACATGCTCCAATATTTCCTTCCCCCCCCCCCTGCTGCTCATGCTGCTTGTATTTTTCAAAATCGCACAGTAGGCGGAGAAAGGCTTAAGCTGAGAGTGTCATGACCCCTTTAAAGCTGGTTCGGGATTAGCATTCCTCGGAGATGATTGACAGATGTTACGGTCTATTTATTTGGCTATTCAATACCCAGAAGGAAACAAAATCTCTTGCAACCTCACAGCTCTCCCATGCTGCGTGGATTAAATAACGAGCTAAACAAAAAGAAAAGAAAATCAGGTGCACTTGGTGTATACACATTAGGAAAGACATGTTGGTTTTATAATTGAGGTTTCTTTGTTAATTGTTCGCCAAAGTGCAGCTATGTAAAGTTCAGCCAGCCAACAGTGTGCTATTGTTTGCTTCTCAAACATTTTTGTATATCTGCCTACACAAACATTTATATATAAAAGCTTGGCCCAGAAATTGTTTGAGGGAGCTTGATTTCTTTTATTCAGCAAGCAGTGTGTCTACTTTTCAAGCTTTTTAACCGTCTGGCAAAGAACTCAAGCCAGCCTCAATATTGTCCCCCCCATCTCTCTCTCTCTCTCTCTCCCTCTCTCTCTCTCTCTCTCTCTCTCTCTCTGATGCTTTCTTTACTTTATGTTGTTCCCTGACCGGGTGAAAACCAGTCCTCAAATCCACACTGATGCGCGACTTAGTGATGAGGCAACAACAGAACACACAACAAAGTGTAAGACTTCAACTTTAAACGCTGGAAAGCATTGTAGAACCTATTTTCTCGCTATGGCTCGGTGCCATAGGAAGAAAATACTGCAAGACTGCTGCAGGACTTTAAATTATTGCAGAGTGAACCCTGCATTGGGGAGACCATGAGCACCTTTAACCTTGTGATCATGTCTCTCCTGCAGCCTGAGGCAAATTAACCCACTGAAGGTCAGGGTACAAGAGGCCTGTCTATGTCTGTGTGTGTGTGTGTGTGTGTGTGTGTGTGTGTGTGTGAAGAGTAACTCTGTGGCCTTCCCTCCTCTTGTCCTTATCCACATTGGATTCTGCTGCTGTCTGATAATTCTGCTCATCACAAATGGCGCAGGTCCTCCTTTGGGACAATTAGCGATAACAATTAAAATTCCCATTATGTGAGAGACAAAAGGCTTACCTTCTGGAAAATGTAATGGGTTCAATTAATTTATACATCTGGCCTGGCTTTGCTGTAAATCAAAGCGTCTTAATTTTTTTCAGCGTGGACCTAAACTGAGCAAATTAACATTGCTGTGGGAGCCAGGCGCATTACAATAGCAGCCTATTTCTGTGAGGACCTACCAGAAAATAAACCCATTCTTTGACCCATACTTGTATACATACTTATACTTACATTTTATAGAGGGCTTTTAGCCGACCTCTGGCGTCCATATTGAAGGTCCTCAGCTCTTGGGCAGCAGTGTCTGAGAACAGCTGGTTGCATTTGTTAACATATACATACAACAATAGATATGGTTAATTTGTGCTGTTTTTGAATGGAAACTGATCATTTCACCACTGATACATCTGATCGATTTTGTGTTTCGATAATGCGCGTCTTATTAGCTAGCCAACCTGGTTGGCTAACCATCACTGTCTTCTTTGCACATCTGATTTGCACACTAGCTAACATATCTAGCAGAGGCTAGCTTTAGTAGTGGCTATTAGTCACAAGTTAACATTAACTTAAGTTGCTTTGCTAAATTAACTAGTTAGCTAGCTAACAAAGCCAAAAACCAACATTGTTCTGGTTAACTGAGCTGAATCTTCTCAAGCTGTTTTAGAGTAGAGACTAGAACCAAGGCAAAAAATAAGATAGTTTACTGTGTCACACTAACCTATATACAAGATATATATAAAAAATATGCCTTTTCAAACTATTCACTTTTACTTAGAACATTACTGAATTGACTTGCACCCACACCACAACAAGCTTTTTCAGTCATCTCGGTTTTTCTCGTCTGGTTGTTCTATACAGCTAATTCTGATGGACCTCCATGCACATACCTACACATTTGCACACAAATTCATACATACACAAGCACATACACACACACACACACACCTGTGCGCTGGCTCTCTCTTAGCTCCCTCTCAACACCCTTCCCACACAGGGACCAACCTCTTCATCGATCCTCACAGCTTCTTCCTCATTATCACCTTCTTTTTCAATATACGTTTCACAGTACAAAGTCCGTGAGTTAGTAGCTAAGCACACTTTAGAGCCCTTAGCCGACCGCTCACCTCACACCTCCCTCCTCATCTAGCTAACAGTGAAATAACATTTGTTTGATTAGACTAGATTAGTTTGCAGTGGTAGTCGTGGAAGAAACTCTTGGTACTCAAGCAGCCCCCTCTTTCCCAAATGTTGTAAAGCAGAACTGAATAGGCATATTGTGGCACAAAGTACTCCATGCCTCTTAGAGTCTACCAGATCCTTTATTAAACCTTATTTTTCCAAACAGTTCCTCTGGTGGTGGAGGAATAATGCGGCGACCAAATGTAAAAAAAAAAAAAAAAAAAAAAGACATTTCTTGTGCTTTCTGTGGTTTGAATGATTTGAAAATACTGTTTTGTGTGGGATTGATGTTTTCAATTTGTTGTCTTTCCATTGTGGCTCGTGGGCAACTATTGCAATGATTTACTATATGGACAGGGATCATGGTTTAGTTATTCGCTCATTGTGTTATTCATAGGAAGCTGCATTCAAGAGCACTTGACACACGTTCCCGCCTTGTTCAATAACCTACCTGTGGCCTGCAGATTGCGGAGGTTAAATTTGCCCCATGCGGATAGAGAACTGAATTGAAAATAAGGTGCCTATGATTCAGAATGTGATTTCCATAGTTCATCATCTTGGTAAGAAGGCTATTATGGAGTCCCACCATTCTTACCGACTGTAGAATTGCCGGTGCTCCATAAGAAGCATAAATGCATGTGCAGCGGCCCTCGCCTCCTCTCTCTCCTCCTCTCTCTCACGTGTCGCTGGAGATTATTAGATTTGAGGAAAAACGGGGTGAGAGAAAGACAAATGGAGGCTGAGGATGTGAAATATTAATGCTCAATATGTCCGGGCCCCTCGTGTCTCCTCCCCTCGTCCTCTCTCTCTCCCCTTCTCCCCATCCCCGATGAGTTTTGCTCCCTTCCGTCTCATTGTAGGGCGGCACAATTGTGCCAAGGCCGCCCCCCCTCGGGCCTTTCAATGCCTGTTAGTGGGGAAATTAGTCACCAAGGTACATCAAACTCCTATAATTGCTTTTTAAGGGCAAAATACGGGTCATTCATTGGCAAGTCTCTGGCTGGCACCGTTTGGGCTGTCTTGACTCTTTTGCTATTGTCCCTGGTGCTAAGGCGGTTTTATGTGGTGGAATCAAACAGCAGTCCGTCCACCGAGACTGAATGCTTTCTCTCTTAGCAAGATACAATAGAGCCCCCCTCCCCCCACCTCCCCAGCTCCCCCCTCCCTCTGAGGATGATTTCTATTTATATTGCAGAGAAACGGAGCAGTCACACGCTGCCACAAAACGCATTTCTATCGCCGCGCATCCCTTGAGTGTTTCAGTGGTGCAGCGGTGATAAGGCACATTTTGTTATGCCGCTAAACTACTGTAGCTGGTAAAAGAAGAAGAAAAAAAAAAAAAAAACGGAACATGAAAGCTGTCCACCCGCTAACATCTAAAGGCAATGTTGATTAAAAAAACGGATCTGATCGCGCGTGCGGTTGTGTGATTAGGTGGGGGGACGGGATTGGGGGGTGGAGGTACGGGAATGCTGGGAGAAGTTGGTCACTGCTTTGAATCCCTGGGAAGAAAAGTGGAAGAGTATGTAGAAGAGTATGTGTCCATGCGTATGCAACCATCCTTCTCCCTCTAACTACATTGAATACAAATCTGTTCTCAGTCAACATGCCTGGTTAAAGAAGAGTTAAAAAATTCATTATTCACTCATCCATCTACCCATGATTTAAAAAAAAAAAAAGAAGAAAAATCCACCCCTCCCTCCGTCTGCTCGTTCCTCCTTCTATCCCGTCGTCCCTTCCTCCCTCACTCTATCCCGCCATCCACACTGTGGTCTTTGATCATGGGATGCGGCAGAAAGTATGCGCCCGGGGGCATGGGAAGCATGTGTTCTGCCTTCAGATGTGATGTTGCGCCTATAAACATTCCACGTTTGTGAGTTCGACAGTAATGTGGCAGTCATCTCGAATCCCCGAGCAGAACATGAATCCTGCAAGCCTCCTCCAAACACCCTGCTGAGATAATAGCGAAAAGTAGATGGACAATTATTATTATTTTTACTATTAGGCTGAGATAGGACGAACGAACGAATGAACAAATGAATGCCCAGAAGAAGACCGATCCATTGTCCTCATTGTGGGGGAATGACTGATAGGAACAAAGTGTAAAGAAGCAAAAATAGGGGATATATACTGTATATATATCCAGCTCCTTTGATGAATCAGACAGGGATTCATGGAATGCTTGGACGCATATATGTCTCCTTTTCCCATCATGTTCTCTCAGCCTTGGCCATATAGGCTCGTCTGTGAACAATTTGTGCTGCAGTGTAGCCATTCTCTCAACTTAGCTTCTGAGTTGTGGCTATTTATGGCCTAATATACCAACAGTGTCCTATAGAGACCTTATTTCTCCAATTTTGTCAGTTTTTGAGCTATTTGACAACTGACATTCTTTCCCCACATGCTGAAAAAATTGCATGACCTGGGACCAAGCTACACCATAGATAATTAATCTAAAAATTTCAACAGTGCAGTGAGTATCAATAAGACATCAAGCACTTTTTCCCAATTCCCATTTTTGGAGGTTTTTGCAGAATGACAATGAGATGGATTCAACCAAGGTGGGATTGCTAGTGACATAGATCGTTTCATGGCCTTCTAATGAGAGTAAAATAGAATTTCGTATGTGTGCGATTTTTTTAATCTATTGCTCCTTCATTGTCAAGATTGGACAGCGATGAAATTATAACATCTGGTTTACAGGCATCCGATTTGCCGCATGGGTGAACCCAAGAGAAAGAGACGGTCTGCAACCTGAAGCGCATCGAGCCTGAGAGGTTTTCGATGGCACAACAGGCGATTGTGGGCGAGGCGAGAGCGCTGACCTTGGCACAGCCGCGGCCCGGCGGAAGCTTTCATCTCAGAGACTTGAGAGAAAGCGGAGGACGGCTGGCCCGGGTGTGCGTCACGCCGATAAGCTTCCCCAATTCAGCCGCTCGCCACCTACCCTCCTTTCTTCCTCCTCCTCACCTCCGTCTGATCCCATCTTTATCCTTCTCCTTTGTCTGCCTCTTTTCACTCCCTCCCATTCCTTTCTGAGGTCCGGAGTATAAGCCCAGATGGGATGGAATGATACGAGCTGAATAAACCCCAGGAATTAAATTTTTCTCAAACATCGTCTTTCTGAAACATTATTTTTTTTCCTCCCTCCTCCCCGCTTGCTCGCTATCTCCCCATTTTCTCTCTTTCTCCTTGAGCAATTCGATCGGGGAGGGAAAAAAAGATTTCTATAATAGAATATTTAATCCACCAAGCAAAACATTGTGAAATTAGAAGCCTGGTCTCACACAAGGAACGGCAGAGTGATCTCGAGTCAGTCTCTCTCTCTCTCTCTCTGTCTGTCTTTAATTTTCTATCACTCTCTCTCTCCCCCTCTTTCTCGCCTGCCTCCTAAAGGGGAGCGCGTATGCTTTCGCTCCTGACTGGAAATGCACGGCCTACCTATTGATCGCCGTGCAAAAGCAGATTTCGCCGGGCTGCATTGTTGGCCGCAAATTCAATACACTTTAGCCTCTACAAATCCCAACCTATGAGAAACCGGAATCCGTCAACGGGTTCACGTGGATTCAGAACCCGGCGACGGAGCGCATCTCCTCTTCCGACAATGAGTCGAGTTCCCTGGCAGGATTTCTTTCTGTGAGAGGCTGTTCAGAAGTTTGACGCGGCTTCAAAAAGGGAAAACTGAATTTGAACTAACATGACTCACCTCAAACTACTTTCCTAATCAGGCGCCGAGCGAGGGACGTGACGTAGATAAGAGCTTGACGAACGTGAAGCGTCACCCGCTGAGTCCTGTGGGAAAAGTTACATAAGGACTTAAGTCCCGCCGATTGCGGGGGATGCTATTATTGTTGCTATTTAGGGGAACCACATGAACCTGCAGTGAGTAGACTGTGTGAAGGATGTCTTCCCGAAACTGACAGGTAGAAATAATCTGTAGACGCAAACAAAATGAAGTCATATTGTGAATCTGCTAGTGGGTGATAGTAAGGTGAGGAGTATTACATAATGACTGAGACCCCTCGATACTGTGTTTTTGTGGATACCTGCGATTTCTACACACTACATTGTGTTTAGGTTCAAGCCCCCTGACTATGAGACACCCGTTATATTTGACAAGGGAAAAAGAGTAACAGTCCACTGAATCTTAAGGGGGAAAAAAAGCACAAGGCCCTTTTATTTTGGGATGTCAGCTGTGATTTGTAGACATGGCATGGCACCAGTGAAGGCATAACTAGATGCAGAAATGCAGGCGGAAATATGCAGCGAGAGGGAAACGTCAAAAATTCAATCCAAACACGGTTATGTAACACTCAGAACCACAGTTACATTCCCTGCAAAACATTGTCGAGTGGAAAAAAACGGATCTCGAGTGAAAAGCACGGATCAAAAAAACATGAATTTCAAAACTCTATTCACCGTTCTCATCCATAACTCATTGGTCTGAAACAAAACATAGTAAAAAACAATCAAAACAATTGCAGCTCCTCCAACTTTTGGAGGCAAAGTGGGACTTACCAGCAACAACTCAAAAGACACAATGAAGATTCGGTCGTGAAAATTTCATTAAGCGTCAAGTGGAGTTCAGCTGTTCGGTCACCTTTGTTGGTGAAACAGTGGAAAACACACATTCCTTTTTTTTTTTTTTTCGACCTTATTTTTCCCGAGCAAGGTTTGCTGAGCAAGCCTCCTCTTGTTCAGCAACATGCGGCTTCACACTGAGACAGTCCCACGCATTCACAACTGGGAGCTGCCCAGCACAAGCACAGTCTGCTGTCGGCCAATGAGCAGCTTCACTGGAGCAACTGGGTGTTAAGTGTCCTGCTCAAGGGCGTCTCGATGCAGCTGTCGAGGGAGAGGAGGCTGTTAAAGGCGAAGAAGTCGAACTTTCCCCGAAAAAAGAAACACAGTCAAACACGTTGCCTCATGCAAATTTGTGTCCATGTCGTATTATTTGTTTATTTTCACTCCATTGAGGGCGCGTGGAGATTAAAGAGGTAATTGTCAACTAGTGACACCAGAAACCGCGGTGACAAAAACACACAGAACAACAACAACAATGGCTGCGGTGAAAGAGCGACAAAGGGAAGGGAATATGAGGATTTAGACGCTACTTACCACGGAGATGTAAACAAAGTCAACGAACGGAAGAGGAAATGGAGACGCTTTTCTGCAGTGAACACAACATAACAATCACATGATATTTTAGACGAAGCACAAAGGCTGTGCGTGTTGCAAAGCCCAAAGCCAATGCGGCCCTTCGTTTTTTTCTGCAAATGTGTCCTTTTCTTCGTTTTGTTCTGGTCTAGGGAAACAAACTGATGAGCTTCCAGCCACAAGCCCTCCTCTCATCCCTTTTGACTAGCAGCTGGTATGCGCATTGAAATCAAATTTTTCTTTTCCTTGCCAAAGCACAGATTGTCACGCTCGTCACTCACTCTCTCTCGTAATATTTCTGTATTTCGTTTTTTTAATTAACAGTAGATACTGTACCTCGTCTGGCTTGTTTCCCATCCACGTATCCTCACAGTCTATTGTATGTATGTTACTATTGGAGCTGCCTGCTTGTTTGTTCTGTTGAATCCGGGTGCATTTATTTCCATTTATGTAACTACTATATGTGGATTGGAGAAGTATTGCATTTACACTTTGTTGTTAATGAGGCTACATGAGTCTCTGACCACCTCCGTAGATGGTTTGAGCAATTGGATGTTCGATGCGTTTACACCTGGATTTCATGAGATTTTGCTCTATCTGATTACAATTGCCTTGAACCTTTTTAGCTACGTAGTGGAATATCAAAGGTTGGAGGCAAACTGGTATGTTCATGTATCAACGGTAGAGGGTTTATAAGTTCCCTTGCACTGTGTGATGCCCTGTTGTCCCTGCACCGTGTCTGTGGCAGTGCATTTCACACAGGCACATAAATTTGCCCTCATTCAAATATCTTGGCATGAAAGAGGTTAAGTGCTTCCATAGAGCGGGTGACATCAATGCCCTCCAACTGAGAAGCGAGGCCTTTTGGATTTATACACTGGACACACTGGCACCTAAGGGACTTAATGAGGACGTTGACATTTGTCCCTTTCTCAACTAATTATGGTGTTAGAGCAACTAGGACTCGGGTGTAACCTTTTTCTAATTGAACTCACTGCTTGTCTGTCTGTGGAGTTTGTACTGTATTATTTATCTGACCTTATGGGCCCTATTTTGTGCATCAAGGCACAGGCGCTGACGCAAGTTCAAGGCATTAGCGCACTTGGGTGTGACCAACAGATTTTTGGTAATTTTGTGACCAGAGGCGCCGGCTCAGTGGCGGCGCACCTGCGGCGCAGTGGTAAAAGGTTTGGGATTAGGACGGGTGTCAGTCATGGCCAATCAAATCAGCTCCTCTCATTCCCTTTAAAAGCCGTGCGCTCCCTGCCATGGCGAGCTGACTGTTTTGTGATGTCTGAGTCCAGACCGGCTGTGCCAAAAAAGCTTTTCCCGAGAGGAAACAGATGTCCTTGTCCGGGAGGAGCGGAGTTGCGAGGCGCGAACACAAGGCACCCCAAATATGCCGCCAAGGGCAGGTGATGTTCCTTTTTAAATTGATTTCACATTTCTGTAGAAATCCATGTCACCATGTTTTCTGTGTAATAATGTGTGTTGACACTGACCACAACTAACTTTGTAGTACAATAAAGTATATTTACATGGTTCTGTTGGTTGACTATTGAGTAAGGCAATAGCCCAATTAAGTTGTATACATGATTGCATAAACTGATAACTCTCCATAACATTCCTGTTTACTTGACATGTTATTCATCGCAGTCACAGTCCTAGTTCTACTGCAGCTACAAAATGCCATGCTTCAGGTGCTACTTTAGGGAAACCTGTTGGAAAGAAGGAGACGATGCATGCAACTGATGCACCCCAGACAACGTAATGTTTTTGGATGAGAACTACTTTTATTCTATTCCCTGTACCATGCCTACCATGCAGGACTGTAGTCAAGACCACCTTAGTCGAGTCCAAGTCAATTCCAAGACCAGGTCCAGTCGAGTTCAAGTCAAGTCCAGGTCCAAAGCTGGTAGAGACCAAGTCAAGTCCGAGACCCAAGCAAATCGAGTCCTATTCAAGACCAAAACAGGCAAAAAAAACATCTACATGTATGTCTTTCTTTAATATAAAAATAATGGTTAAGGCGTTTCTTCAATGATTAACAGCGATGTAGATCTATCTGCAGAAGCCCTTCAACATCCAGCTAATTAATGCATAAGATTATGACGAATCAAAGCATAGAAGTTTGAGGTCCATTCCATACTATATAGAGGTCTAATCCCTGAACTTGTGTGTAGTGCCAGGGAGAAGGAAAAGACCGAGACAAGTGTGAGTCAAGTTCAAGACATCAGTAAAGTTGTGGAGACCGGACTCAAGTACCACATCCCTGCTACCATATGTGAAAGATTGAAACGTTACTGTAACCAGCGTAGCTATCGACATGTCGCTGCAGCAGCGTCCCCGAGACAAATCCCCGTCCATTCATTCTGGCCTCGGCAAATAAAGTGATTCTGATTCGGAAAAGAAACACCGATTCCCCGCGTGACTCGAACAACAACAATTCACTCGTTCGCCGCTCCAACCAAAACGCGATGAAGCCTGGCGCGAGAAGTAACACATACATCACACGACGCAGCCACTTAGACCAAAACACACACAGAGCGGCCTGCTCGTTAACCTTTTGGACGCGCATCTGTGTGTGTGTGTTTGTCGGCTGTCCTGCGGTGACAGATGTAGCTGAGGATGATAGAGTGTGCCTGTCTCTCTCTCTCTCATGTGCGCACCCACCCACCCACCCACCCACACACCCACACACACACACACACACCCACACACACACCCACACACACACACACAAAAGCTGGCAGGCAGACAGATGCATACACACACAAGCACACCTCCTGCCTGCACAAATAGAAACACAAATCCTTATGAAGACATGTATTCATATGGTTGTGTGGTCATTTTATAAGGAAGTGAATGTAGGTTATTTGTTTTTCAACCCTGCAGCGCTCATGCACACACACACACAAACCATAACAAAGAAACAAAAGGGCACGTGCAAGTACACCAACGCACACACACACACACACAGCTGGACAACAGATCAATGGTAGGAAACAGATTCTTTAGCTCCATCTGTTTACAAATAGATTTGCCAACAACATTTACAATAAAACAGCTTGTGTGTACACTCCATCACGTATAAAGAATGTCTTAGTTCTTATGTGTGTATGTGTGTGTGTGTGTGTGTGTGTGTGTGTGTGTGTGAATGACAAATTTATTCATAAAGCACCTTTTGGAAAACATGTTTATCACAAAGTGCTCAATGGAGCATTAAAGGACACCACAAATACAATTAAAATGGAAAAGAAACAAACAGAACACAATTCTGAGATGTGTGTGTGCGTGTGCTGTTATGTGGGCGGCTTCATGTATTAAACCAGAGCTATGTTTGTGTCTTTACCCTTGTTCCTGTCCCACTGCAAATACATACTCGCCTGTTGTTTCTTTCCCACTCCTTTTCCTCCCAGACTATATAAGACTAATGTGCATAAACAACACAAGGAAATCACTAGAGAGGGCTGAAAGAAAAAAAGAAGCAGTAGTTCTTTACCCGGTAATGTTGCCTGGCAACCAGACCTGGGCGATTTAGTAATTGAATACATTCTCTGAATATTTGTCTTGAAAGTGGCGTGTCCAGCGTTGAGGCAGGTAAACATCTGATTCCACCTATCAAGCACAAATCGGTTTATTCATTTGTGGAGCGGTATAAGCTTAAAGGTTGGAGGAGCGGGCTTGTGGGCAGGAGGTCGCCAGTTCAAATCCTCAAACTGACTATCTAGGCAAATCTGGGCATGGAAAGTGAATGAGTAATGCACTCCTCTCCCTTAACAACCGCTGTGTGGGTGCCCTTTAGCAAGGCAATTAACCCCTGACTCCTCCAGTGGAGCTGCAGCAGCAGACTGTGGTTGTAATGGGCAGCTGTCAGATGTGAATAGGTGCAACGATGAACGTGATCTAGGATGTTGCTGATAAAGAACGTGCATCTTTGCCAAATCTTCCCTGAGCATGAAAATATTAAAAAACGAACTTCTCTTGCAAGTGATGTGATTTCGAGATGATGTCAAGGCAGTTAAATTTGCCTTGACAAAATACATCAAGCCCAAGCCAATTCATTAATGATTGAATGGTATATTTTACCACATCTGCGGGAAATGAAGAGAGAACCTAGACGGGAAAAGGAGTTGACAGTATCGTTGCGCACGGCAAAAATATGCCCGTCTTAACAAGTTATTTAATCTTGTATTCTGTCTTTAAATCTCAAAAAAATCTGCTGGTATGTTGAGTTTATTTAATAAAACAAATTGTGCTGTAGCAAATGCCAGTGAGCGCACATCCCGTCTTTTTTGAATGGCGAAGACATGCCATTATGCGTGATTGATGCTGGAATTTCTTGCTCCCCAGGGTGACACTGTCCACTCTGATGGGAGGCCACGGAAGGCAAATCCATTGGCACCATTAGGCTTTTAATGAGTCTGTTGCAGTGCTCTTCTCAGGTTTCTTAAGCAACAATTGGAACTTGAAATGCAGGTCTGTCTTTTACCCCAGTGTTATGAACATTACACATTTATACGTCTTTTATCATCTCAGAATCGATGGGAAGCCTTTCAGGTATAGCTGAGTAAGTTATTGTTATATGATTATGTGCATGGCTTTTTACATTTGTCGCTGTATTTGTCCTTAGGCTGTTGTATGCCCTTCCAAGAACTAGAATCAGCCATACAGTAGGGGGATGATTCATCATCCTCTGTGTGTGTGTGTGTGTGTTCTTGTACTCATGTCCTTGTGAGAAGCAGTTTCCCTTTCAGACATCCAGAGACAGGACATTGTTTGCGAAGTGAGGTCGTTGTGGTGGCTCCTCACTTCTTCAAGGTGTTTGTTTAGCTGTTCAGACTTGTGTTTAGGATTAAGGTTAGAATTAGGACTAGGTTAAGGTTAGAGGGAGGGTTAAGGTTAGGCATGTAGAGGTAAAGGTAAAGGTGCTTTGTGAAGCATTGTAACGCCAATAAATATTGGTATAATATATATTTTGAGACATGAGTATAGTTGGGTCGCGTTTTGCAGGAAATCTATGCTGGATTGCTTTATGGCACAAATGGATATTACCGTACGGCACAAAACAGGAAGAGGACGCAGCTCTTTCAGCATAAAGGGAGAGTTTATGGTAATTATCCCAAGGTAAAACAATACATTTGATAGTGATATATTGATGTTTACAAATACTACATGCCCTGATCTTTTCTTCAAGTTTTTTTTACCACATGTAGCACCTTTAATGTTAGGGTAAGGGGTTAAGGAATGAATGTGGTCAGTGGAAGGTCCTCAGGGGTATAGTAAGATGAATGTGTGTATGTGTGTGTGTGTGTTGAACTTGCAAAGCTGCACCCTCCATACTGGTTAATGTTTGTTTATCGTTTGTCCTATGGGGTGAATTCTTGCATGTGAATGCAACGCCGTTTAGCAGCCGAATTCACAGTCTCAGATGTCGGACTTTCCCACCAGCTCATGAACGCAGCGTGATAGGTATGGCGCTACTTTCTGAGATGCCTTGCTACCAGACAGACAGGGGTGAAAACATCCTTCCCACTCCTTCCAACTTTGTTTGGTGGAGGGAACTATGACTATGCGCAGTACCCCATCTCACCACCAGGTGCCACTGTTAACTCACAGCAGCCCTTCCCCCAACCTGGCAAATCCCTCCCCCCCTTCTGCCTCTGTCTCTCACCCTGCCCTCCCTCTATGCCACCCTCTCTCTCTCTCTCTCTCTCTCTCTCTCTCTCTCTCTCTCTCTCTCCCTCTCTCTTTCTTTTCCTCTAAAACAAAGTAATTGCCTGCAGCACAGTTCAGAGTCTCCTACTCCGTCTGACGCAGATCAGACTCCAGCCAGTCAATCATTATTCTTCACCACAACAGTGAATACCCTGCCTCTCCTGGTGTGGTTCAAGGAGTCAATGAGACCTGCTGTTGACACCAGTATGTGTGCGTCTGTGTGTGTGTGTGTGTGTGTGTGTGTGTGTGTGTGTGTGGGATGGGGTAGGGGTGTTTAGTCGGGGTTGGGGGTAAAAGTATGCAGTATTTGTGTTTGAACTACAATATAGGGGTTAAAGAGAAGTGGGTTGGAATGGTATTTATATCCGTCTGTGTGTGTCTGTGCATATGAGTGTGTGTGTGCCTGTGTGTGTGTGTGTGTGTGTGCAAGAACAGCAACACACATTAATCCCCTCCCAATATTCACCCGTCACTCATCCATCTATAATTTAAAAGCAGTTAGTCAGAGGTCTTGGTGGGGTCTGCTTGCAAAGCCGGTTGAATTTTTATTTTTTTATCGATTAATTTATCCGTCTGCTGCGTTGTGTGTCCGTCTATGCGTGTTGTATGCGTGTTTATGGGTGCGTGTGCATTCTTTTCGTGCATGTATGAGTGTGTGAGTCTATGTATTTGAGAGAGTGTGCATGAACGTGTATACTACAAAAGTGCGTGGTGTGCAGCTCGTCTGTGTGTGACTAGGTCCTGGTCTCTTGATTTCCTCATAACTGCGGGTCTGACCAAAGTGCTATAAGAATGTTATTGCTCTGCAATTTGATACCCGCATCACTTTCTGCTGACGGGGTGAAAGCGAGCGAGAGGAAGAGAGACACAGAAAAATGAGAGGGTGTGAAAGAGAAAGAGTTAGAGGCCCCTTTTAGCCATTATTTAACCAGTCCTGTTGGTGGAGAGAATCTCTTTTTCAGGGTAGACGTGGCCAAGAAGGCAGCAGCACGCAGGCAAATAACAACCAAGGCACTAAATCCTCTAAGTATCCTAAAGGGAGCGCCTGCGCTTTCTGTGAAATAGACTGACAAGCGTAAATCCAAGTGAACGCTATGATCTCTTATGGATTTCAACCATTTCATCAAATTAAATTAAAACCATTTTCAATCACGATGGGGAGGGGAGATGTAAAGGAAGGAGCAAGCGGCCCTCGCTTATCAATAAAAATCCACCAGTGGCTGAACATGCGTAAGGGCAGGGACGGCCAACGGTGCGCGATGACGAATGACGGATTTCTAAGTCGCAGCAAATCTCGAAGCGCTGTGATAAACACAATATAAAATGTGAAGACAAGGAGTATGCAGTGCAGGTAAAAAGGAAGAGATAACAGAGTTATGGAGGGAGAGGAATGGAGTGAGAGAGAGGTGTGGGGGAGACAGAGAGAGAGAGAGAGAGAGAGATGTTTTCAGATTTACAGCCCTTGGTGTTGAATAGTGCTGTCAGACAGAGAGAGAGAGAGAGAGAGAGAGAGAGAGCTGCAGAGGGAGGCCTAATTAACACAGAAAGCACCAGCATCCTCAAACAGAGTGAGTGATTCTGATCCAGCGGCATTATCACCCTGCCATAACACTGCCAATCCAACCTGAAGCCAGTACCGCTGAGCTGACACGCCTTTCCCCACATCATCTCAGGTCATGACTGCTGTCTTGTACTGAATGCACAACACCGTCTTCTGCATACTAACCATAGGATCCTGCATAAGAGGCATATTACAAAATGCATTATATCCATAGGGGATCCACTTTGCAAAAGTAGCATCATTTTGCCAACCATGGACTTACGTTACTTACTACACTCTGTACTGTTGATCATTTTGTAAGAGAGAGATCCTCATATATTTCAGCACAAACATACATATACTGTATATGTATTCATAATACATATTGGATCATAGCTTTGCAGTATGATCATTTCAACACACTTGATACATGATGAAGGATAACCACTGACTAATGGCAAATTTTTTTTGTGTAATGGTCATTAGGTTAATTACTCACTGACACTAATTACTAAGGATCATTTTAATAGTTTTACATACTGGGTAGCATTCCTCCGATAAATATAGGGTCAGGAGTCTATAGGTTTTCTAACACAACTTTTATTAATTTGGTCAATTTCGGCTCGGTTTTCCACAAAATCTTTAAACTCCTACTAGACAAGTAAATTATGCATCAAAACCACAATTCCATATGTTGACTGAACACAGCTAACAGAGATTCAAGGCACTTTTTATCAACTTTTTTTTATCACACTTTAGCACTTCATGATGTGCTTTATGTCCGACGGAATACGAAAGAAAGCCGAACTCATGACATAATACAACAAGCGCAACAATACCTCTAAAGGACTTCGGAAGTTAGATAATATAGTGCTTTTCATGCATGCAAACACAAATACACGCACACACGCACGCACACTGGGCTTGAATTCTCATCCGGCCAAGTATTTTTGCACATTTAAAAGGTCACCACTAAAAACCAATACTTTCACAGAAGGAAAAATGCCTACATATCAGTCCCGTTCCATTAATTCGACAGAAAAAGGGTTCAGATTCAGAGGTGACCGCGGCGGGGGCAAGACAGCCGCAAAAAGACTGTGACTAAAAAATGTCACGGGAAATGGAAGGTGTTAAATATGCCTTTTGGTGGACTTTGTTCTGAAGCAGCTGAAGGTACCATGCTGTGACTATATCTTTGGGACATACGTGGTCCAATAGATACATTTCGCTCTCCTCTAGGATCGGTAGGGCCATGCAACCCCGCCGCACTTAAAACGTCCCACAAGAATCCTAAACGCTTAATGACATTTGCAAATCGCCGCTATCTTATTAGCATAAAATTGCACGGATCTCAACTTTTCCCTTCTCTTCTTCTCTGGTACCTGCACTCCGCTGGCCTCGCTTTACCCCCATCGAAAATGAGTGGCAGTTAACTGGCCGCGGAAATTTTTCACCAGACTGCGAGTCTGGCACTAATGCTGTGGCATTTGGTTGCGTAATTGGCCCTCAAAAGGAACAAGCTACAAAGTGGAAAATTTCAATATTAATACAAATGTTAACCAGCACACGGCAGACTAGGATCTTTCACTAATGCCAGAGGAAGCCATTGGAAGCAAACAGCCAGCAGTTGGCCAACAGGCAAAGACCAGAATTCAAAGGTTGTAGTTATCCATCTCACGGTTTCACCGTTTCTGGGCATCGGCATCTCTTCTATCGGCATGTTGGCAAAGAACATGTGTCCATTTCCCCTGTTTTTCGGTACCCCGCAGTGAATGTTAATTAATACCTCTCTGGTATCATATTTCTCCACAATATGTTGCCTGCAGTTTACTTACCTGGCTAAGACAGATGTGCATGTATTTGTCTGGTCCTTTTATTTGGAAGCAAATTAAGTGTTACTGAATCCCTCTCATTTGCACAGATACATTAGACGCAGTCAAGGTTGTCCTCTCACACACACACACACACACACACACACACACACACACACACACGCTAGCTTCAGTGGTATTACATAGTGAGCTTAACTTTCATGTCAGCAATCATTTTGTAAAGAGTAGGTGTCAATATTTTTAAAATGGTGTGTATCTCATTTTGGACGGGAACTCTTTACGGCCTTTCTCCTATAAACTTCACTACATAGGAGCCCCTGGCAGAGCTGGGGTAAGGCTCAGGTGCAGCCAGTTTTATGGGCCCCGTGCCTATAAATTTTAATAGATAATGGCGTAGTTGTAGAGAGAAGGGCTGCCGCTGTGGAAGAGGACATTTTTTGGGAATGTAGGAATTTGCGAAACCGGATGCACAGCGGCGGCCAGGAGCGGCACACGGGAACATGTAGGGGGGTCAGTGTTTGGCTCAAGGCCATTTTGACCGTTATGTGGATTAAAAACTGCGACCCTCCGCTTACGGGGGACACACACACACACACACACACACACACACACACAAATGTCATCCATTTCGCCTCCATTGCTCTACCTGCAACACCTGTATCCGCGATGCAGCTCATATCTCACTTATTGTATCACGCCGTCGACCGCTCAGCAAACTATTGGAGACGTCAGCTGGAGATGAATGGGACAAATTCTATAATACCTGGCCAATTACTGCTTTTCAATAATGTTTCCCATGGAGCCCCCCCCACTCCCCGATCCTCCCACGCACAGCAAGGGGGACACTGTATGGGAACAATGACTGGAAATCAATGGTCTGTTTGTTCTGTATTGGCGGTAGATAGACCGCCTGCTTGTGTGTGTGTGTGTGTGTGTGTGAGTTCTGTGAAACGGCATGAATAGTGTTTTTTTTTTTTCTTTCTATCCCCAGTAAGTTCCCCTTCAAAGAAAAACAGAATGATTAGGCGGATGAAGTGATACAAAGAGCGCCAGCAAGATGGAGAGAGAACAAATTAGAAGGTTAAACGCTCATTGCTCTGTTTTTATTTATTTATTTTTCATTAAGTCTTCAATTATGCAGGTTTGTCACGTTGACAGCAGCAGTCATTTAAATTATCAACAATAAATAAAAACGCATAAGAAGTAACAGACAAGCAAGAGGAAACATTAGGCCTTATGTATACAAGCTGAAAAATTCACATGTTTTTTCATGTTCTCTTATTCTTTGACATTTGTTAAATATTGCATACATCTTGATTTTTTAAACTATTTTTCACTTGTTTTTAATTTTTTTTATTCACACAATGGAATTGCCAGCTGTATTATTTTTAATAATACCCATTGCTATATTCTTAAGTTATATTTTTCTTTACTGTATCCTGTTACTTTTTGCTGCTGCAACGAGCCGATTTCCCCATAGGGACCATTAAAGTTTCATCTAATCCTGAGTCATCTTATTTTATCTTTATTAGCATTATGCATCATGGTGCACTATATTCTGGATCGTTTCACCAAAGTGAAAGAGAAGTCTATTTGCCAGAAACACTTTTCAAACAAAATATCTTCTGTTTAGAGCAGCCATGCAGCAAAAATAAGGGATAGATGATGGTTATTTTCTTTCCTTGGTGGCTCATTTACAGCCTGAACTCATAGCAATTTTTAGGAAATCATACCAAAGACGTGCAGCCTGATTTCATAAGCCATCTATGGAGAATTTAACAAGAAAATAAATCACAGCCATCAGAGGTTGTCAACCCAAAGTTACATAATTCCACTCTCACAATCAAACCATGAGTGATTTTTTTTTACACATATCTTTACCCAAACCTTAAACAAAATTGTTTTCTAAAGTAACACTACTGATGTCTAGAGAATGGTACTTACAAGTGACCACTTTACTGGATGTTCTGTTATCTTATGGCGCCATTTAGACTTCACAAGATTGTAAATACATAGATTACCCACTGACAGACATTTACAGCCCCCATTACATCAGTCAGACACACATACACATATGAGAAGGCACACACACACTCTCACAAAGATAGAAACAGAACCCCCACTCCCTCAAGTTCATGAACACACTCTCTCTCTCACACACACACACACACACAGCAGCCACTCCACCAACACAACACACGCACAAATGCAAATGTGTGAGCTTACCCTCACCAGAGCACACAGGCACATACGCAAACACAGACACACACACATGGTCGTCATCCCACTGCTCATCTCTATTCCCCTGGCTGTCCGGTCCAGTCCAGGTTGGTCTTCTAGAGAGTGGAGGCAGGCTGAACCTGTCCGCTCTGCTCACTATCATCCTCTGGCAGCAAACCCACAGGGTCAAACACAACTTCACTTCCTCTCAAATGCCTCAGCAGGGCTTGATTGATCTCGCCTGGCACCATAGAAGCCAATGGAATGGAGAAGGGAAACTGCAATACCCTGCAGATCTGGCACCAGATTGGGGTCAGATTGCTACCAGGAGTGGATTCAGTTCAAGTGATGGATTGATGGATGTGTTAGGATTTGTGGAATTTAAGAATTATGAGCACCTGATTGCTCGCAGTCGCCTGGTGGATGGTTAACGCAAGTCATGCATCCGCTAACACAAGTTGGCGATATAGTGCAGGCACGAAGACCAGTTTTCTTGAGTCTGTCTGAGGTTATAAACCGCTTATCCACAAGGGGGAGGCAAAGCTACTCGTCTGGAGCCAGTGACCCTGAGTGGGGAATTTAAAAATGCCTACTGTAGAGGAACGTCTACTTTTATACATTCTCAATAGCTGCCAAAAGAAAAAAAAGTTGAAAAGAAGATGGTACGTGCGTCCTTAAGATAGGCTGAGAATTCAAAATAGGGAACATTTCTCCATGTGGAACTTAGATGAAGCATTTCCAATATTTTTGGATGTCGGCATCAGATTTTGGCAGCCTCCTTCATTGTATCGTGCCTCTGATTGGCCATGACAAGAACCACTGCAGTCCAGTAGCTGGCTGTCACACTGAGATACTTAGCGACTGGGACCAGTCAACAGGCATTGGCAGATATAGTTACAAGTTGGGTACTATGGTGGTTGTTGGTATGTATTTACACTGGAAACGAGTACTTCTTCAGAATAGACATGGGAAGTCTTTGTAAATATGCATTAAGATCCAGTTAAGACCAGTAGTTCCCAGCAAAAACAAAAATGACAGAGTGCTTTGAACAATTTTATTGCTGGGAAATACTGGTATGATTTCACATGCCAAGTCCCACCCACTTTTTAAAATTATTAGTTTAGACCCCCCCACTTTCACCATGTTTTTACCATGTCGAAAATCAGTGCATCGGTCTATCCACTCTGCGCTCTTTTCAGAGCGCTGTGTCAGTGCTTCATTATCAAATCCATTCCGCTTGCTTATTGAGAGAATGCCCAAATCAATGAAATTCCATACCACGTTTTCACTGCTACCTTGCACCCAGGCAGATTCTCACATAGCACGCACACATAAGTTACACACGAGCGCGCCGCTAACGTTAGCTAGTCATTGATGCCCGGATGCCAGGTAGCTGGCCCATTCACACTTAGAGTGACAACTATAAAGATAACTATAACTATAATATGTGTGTAATATATTATAACTATAACGATATGCTGTTGCTCAAGAGTTCACACTACAACGATATCGGCGCCGAATATTCAGAGAAAAAATGGAGCGTGATTACTTTACCGACGTGCTTTTATTTTGCTCGCTCGCTAAAGTAAATAACGACATAGCCGAAGGATTTGGGTTCATGCATTGCCGCAAAAGAGAGAGGAGATGGCAGATAATAATGCTCTTTTACGCGCTTTCATGACATTACTGTGCTTTGTTTATATGAGAGCTTACGGTACTAATGGTCACCAAGTGAAGCTATTCATTTCTTTACCAGTAGGTGACTCTGCACACCACATCTACTGTAGATCAAAGAGTAAAGTCTCCTGTAGACCATGTTGAGGGAAACACCTGTAACGTCACCGTGGCTGAACGGGTTTCAACAGGATACTGGAGGGCTCTGTTGTTACCTCCCGGTCATATTGAAAACATAGTGTAATAGCGCATTTGCGGTCAGGTTGGCCAAGAGATTATGCTATTTTCTTAGCATCATGCTAGCAAAAGGTAGCGATTTAACTAGCTTCCAGGTCAAAAAGTAAACAGCCTTACCGCTAATCCCAAGAGCTGTTCCGATCTCGACCGGTATGTCACGTTTCTTTTCAACATTTTTAGAGGCGATGGTCTTTGTCAAACAGTGCTGGGTTCCTCCGGACTTCTGTAATCAGTTCATTGCCATTGGCAAGCAATGCCATCACTGCAGTGAACTACTGAATTCTCCCACCCCTTCTTTGTAGAACTTTAGTTTGATTGGTTGAAAATGTTTTATCGTTGTCTCTACCGCCAGAAAAATCGCTCTGAGATGGAACCGAGAATATAGTTATAGTTGTCCCTTGTAATGGCCAGGGGCTCCCCGTTTTGACAAATAAAAGCCTGGCTGGCCCATGGCCTCAGGTCCTGTTGATTCTTTATAGTGGTAGAAATGATTGGAAGATTAATGTAGTTTATTGGAGAATGCATAGGGGCACTTTGACTACAGTTGTCCTCTCCACTTTACTCATTGATTTGATAACATTAAAGAAATTCATTTAACAGAAATTGCAATTGCATGCAAGCATAAAGAGATCCTCAAGTTTAAATAAACAATGAGTGGTTATTATTAAAGATGGCTCTGAATTAGTCATCGAATCAATTTCTGTACTTTTAGCTTTTTAATATCTTCAAATATGTGATCTGGGGCCAACCACTTCCTCTGGATGAAATTACAAAATGTACCCATAATTTTTCTCATGCTAGTATAGCCAGATAAAAGTATCAAACCACCTGTTAAAAGGTACCAGAATACAGGAAATGACATCTATTCTGTTAAAAATGTTCTGGGGGAGGACCCCGCGTTAGATTGTCCCACCCACATTTTCAATGCTCCATTTCAATGGTCCATTCTACACTAAGGACCCAATGCAGTGCTCCTTTCCTTATGTTTTTGTCTACAACTACTCCTTCCTCTGTAGTTGTTCATTCAGCCGTATTTGCATTTCGTGCCTCTACCAGAAATACATGACATGATATGACAAATTTGGACACATTTTGCTATGCAAGAACACGAGAAATGCTCCTTTTGTTGCCCTTTGCATTGCTGTGTGCGTTGCTTGCATAGACCATGAAACAAGCGTCACACACATAGTCTCCCCCCCAAGGACACTCACATACATGTAATATTAATGTGCATACATGTATGTAACCAGATGTGCCCTGGGGCTAGCCAGAACATTCGCCCCTAGAGTAGATAGAGGTTCAGTGTGTCACTTACGGGCTTTATGACAGGGAAAGACTCTGCTGTCTTTGAGATGAAACTTGGGTACTTGGGGTCATGAGATGCTCTCTCAATCCACTTTTCTTTACTTTTTTTTGGAGTCTATGCCAGCATACATTGTGGGGAAGGCAGGGAGACAACCTGGACTGGGATGGTTGCCAGTCCGTCACAGGGCTAACACAGTTAGGCAGACAATCACATTCATACCCAAGGGCAATTTAGAGTCTCCCATCCACCTTACTTGTATGTGTTTGGGCTGTGGTTGGAAACCCAGGCGAACATGGGGGAAACATGCAAACTCCACACAGAAACCCCGGTCCATCTTGCTGTGAGGCGACAGTACGAACCAATGAGCCACCTTGCCTCCCTCTTCCAGCTCAATAAATAAACCATCCAGTCTTGTTGCATACAAAGTATTTATGCTGTTGTCTAGCATGTACAACAGCATCACACAAGCCTGAGAATCATTGAATCATGCATGTGTCCTGTGTGAGTATTGTTGCAGCTCTTTCTTTCAGAAATGTAAAAGAAAAAGACCAGAATAGTCTCCTGAAGGACTGATTGCCTTATCATTCCTCACACTTTCAGAGGGCTGAAAACAGTCCACAATGACAATCCCAAACAATGTGAATTCGGGGGGATGGAGCAACAGTGCATCATGAGTGCACTGTGCATCATGAGTGCACTGTTGCCATGGAGCCCATGTTGTTAAAAGTGGGACATCCTCAAAGGTTACATCTGTAGCAGCCTGTGGAATAATGAAGTATTACTTTTTTCCACCCATCTGGTGTTCCGGGCAAACACTCCGAGAATGGAAGGTAAAACTTGGTTCATTATGAAAAGACCTTGCATAGATGTGTTCATTGTAGGAGACATACTGTATGTACTTCTTGTATTCTTGCTGCACTGTTGCTATATAGCCTGGATCCAGCCCCACAAATCGCTCATTTTCGGTATCTTGTATCTGCTCATTAACCACAATTACCATTTGAATTTCACGATTGTCTTTGGGGCTGCCTTCCTGAATTCATTGTCGTCTGTTTCTGAACTATCACAGTGGCAGAGCTACTTTGCTATGTGGCTCCATGTGGACGCAGGCTAACGGCGTCCAGACCACAAATTAGCAAGTCCATTCACCGCGCTTGATGCCCGCGCACTCGAACGGCCACCGACCACGGAAACCAATGCCAGGTCCATGAATCGTAAAATTGGAATCATCACGTGGTTAATGAGTGGATATGAGAGACGGCAATTCATGGGGCTGGATCCAGACTGTTGCTCCAAACCTGAAAGGAAAAATCTCTGTGTTAATGCATGCAGGATGGACACAGGGTAGGGAGACTTCTACAATGGAAAATACAGTTCACTTACTAATGATAGAGCAGTTGTTTCCAGTGATTTCTTGGATATAAAGTTTTTAATGGCAAACGATTGTAGAGGCCTATAATGTAGAAATTGCCCATAATGTAACAAATGCCAATAATGTAATAAAAATAAATGTGATGAAGCCCATAATGTAATAAAAAGCACATAATGTAATAAAATCTTGAAACAATAACATAATAGCGTTTTTGCCAATAAAGGAATAATTCATTATGTTATTGGGAAAGTTATGTTGACCATTACTTTGTGACATCAGCTGCCACTTTGGATTATGTTTCGCTGACAGTAAGAGAAACTTCTTCTTAGCAAAGAGGAAAATAGCTTAATATGCAGTCCAGTCCATACACATATTTTAGAACAGTAGCGAATAGCAGGGTATTTACTCAAAATATAAACATTTAGTCCAATTGAATATTACTGTTAGTGTCACTCTTACTTTTTATTTGATGTGGAAAAGGCATTTAAAGAGATTCGACAGTGTTATTACATTATTCAGCCAAAAAATGTCTGCAATGTAATAAACCAGTCAGCGGCTTGTTATTACAGTATAGGCTTTTTACATTTAATTTTATTACATTATTGGCATTTGTTAGCAACTAGCCATCCATTATGCATATATTATGTCACCACTGATATCAACTTCTAACAGTAATTGATTGTAATTAATCAAAGGTGTCTTTTCTTTAGAAGACAGCACTTGCGCTGTTAACCTTTCAACTCGGAACATCATGCATATATTAATAACACGTGTCTCTTGAATCTTTGATGACTTGTTTACTTATTCGCTATCAAGGCTTTGCGGTTGAGTCATAAATGGAATATTATGTTGATGTTTTATATGGATCTTTAATAATGTACGTCAACATTCTTTTATGTT
Organism: Centroberyx gerrardi; assembly: GCF_048128805.1. NCBI lineage: Eukaryota > Metazoa > Chordata > Actinopteri > Beryciformes > Berycidae > Centroberyx > Centroberyx gerrardi. The sequence continues at coordinate 13,722,710 of NC_136017.1, read as the reverse complement.
GCCCTCACACACACACACACACACACACACACACACACACAAACACACACACACACACACACACAGACTTAGTGGTAGCAAATAGGTAGCAAAAACAACCCATTAGATATAAAGTCTTTGTACTGCACAGCGGCTTGGCCTTCAACACCTTCACATACACCCGCATTCTTTGAGGAGGAACATCAGCTCTACAGTATGACTTCCAACAGACAGCGGATTAAAGGGTGATTGCACGGAAAAGTCATTCCGGTCTCTCTTCTCACATAAGACTTTATTTTATCCCGCTTTTAACAAACAAACATAAAACAACGTATTTGACAGAGCCATCCTCATTGAAAATAATTAAAGCTGAGAACACAAAGTCATATTGACATGGCCTACATACTGCTACGTCTAATGCCGGCAAATTCCCTTTGACAGTGCTATTTAAAGTATCACAGGAATGACTCATTAGCTAGCTGCAATTGCACTTAATGCTATAGTCCTCAATAATGATAATGCCAGCGTGCGAGAAGGACGCCGTAAAAAAGACAAGGGTACAGTTACACACGCCACATTTGTTTTTATTGCTTGCATCTATGTGCATCTTCCTCATTTTCCCCACTGTATTAACTCTGAGTCAAAGACATTGCCTAATAGGATCAGGTTGCAGAGGGAAAGGCAATGATTGTAGCTTTTCTTGCATCATATATACATGACTTGAATGTTTCTGTGCCTGTATAAAAACCCATCAACAGACCTCTATTGCACCCAGTTGTACCCCCTTTGCACGGTTTCATGAAGTCTAAAACAATACCCTCTTTAACTCGTACTCTCCCTTTCATCTCCGCCCCCACCTTCATGATTGAAGTGGATTTAATTGGTGGAATTAAATCATAGGGGATCAAAGCTTTCACCTGGTTTCCCCTTGTCAGTCTATTCCACATAAAGAGAAGGAGGTGGTAATATTTTGTGCACTGTGTAAGGACTGAATAATTACACATTGTAATTGCAATTTTAAATATTTATGAATCAGAACCCGTAGAAAAAGATGTAAAGCACCATACATTTCAATGAGAAAAGTCTTTATTTTCAGCAGCAGCATCTACATATAGGCTTCCACATGATTCAAATGCCTTTTGCAGCACGCAGAGCAGCGCTGTATGAATGCATTGCGCTGGCTGTGAATCACTGTGCCTTGTTGCCTTATGAAAACAGCAGTAGATAAACTGTGACATATTTACACACATCACGGCGCGACTTTTTTACACAACACAGGAGGGTTTTTGTCAGCTTTCTAAGCATTGTGAGCGCGGTAATGTCAGGATTTCGCGTGCGCTTTAAGGTTACGGATGAGAAAGCGGAGGAGGGGAAGTTGTTGAATGCAAGTGTGTGTGTGAATGTGTGTATATGTTTATGCTTCCATGCATATGTGTGTGTGTGTGTTTTTGCGTATATTTACTTTGTCTGCAAGCTTGTGTGAGTGTACTTGCACACGTCTGGCTTCATCTAGCCGTACGTGTGTGTGTGCAAAGGATTACGGTGTGAATGTGTGTGTATGTTTATGCATGGATGCATAGGTGCGTGCGTGCGCGTGCGTGTGTGTGTGTATGTGTGTGTGTGTGTGAGGCCTGTTGCTGGCCATCCAAGCAGACAGGTGTCAGGTCGTATCAGCGCTTCGCTCCAGTGGCCAGGTGGAAAACCTGGAGGAGAAGGGGTGAATCACCGGGCCGCACTGGGGCAACGAAACTGCTCGACTTAGTCTGCCATTACTTAAACACACACATACATTGACGGAGACACAAACACACACACACACACACACACACACTCATACACGCAGACAGAGATAGAGAGAGAGAAGAACGAGACATGTAAAAGTACAGACTGAGGGAGACTGCTTGACTGGGCCTGGCACCACACACACACACACACACACACACACACACGCATGCAAACACACTCACACACACCTATGTCACAGAAGTGTTACAGAAAGAGTCATACAAACTGAGAAACACACCCACACACACATATGATTGCGTGACTGAGTCCAGCATGAGACATGAAGAGGTAGAGAGACCCACACAGAGACTAATAGTCACACACACACACCTACACACACTCACACACACACACACACAGCAATAACTGCTTAACAGCTTGCACACCATACATTTACCCACAAGTCCATCTACACACACACACACACACACACACAGATTCAATGACAGAAAGAGTCGCATACAAACTGAGAAACACACCCACACACACATATGATAGCGTGACTGAGTCCAGCATGAGAGAGGCCCACACAGACACTAACACACACTCCTACACACACACCTACACACACACACACAAAGACACAGACCTAAATACGAGCATCAAATACACACATTAACAGCTAGATTGGGTTTAACAGAGAATACATACAGTATACCCACAGGTGGAGAAAGACACACACACACACACACACACACACACACACACACACACACATAATCTCCAGAGGGACTGTGTGTCGCCGGTGTTTCGTCAGTGCTTGATGAGCAGAATGATCACTCTTTCCTTTCCTCCTTCACTCCATCTCTCATTTTCTCACTCCTAATTAATTCACAGACATACGCACACACACACACACACACACACACACACACACACACACACACACACACACAGTTGAGAAGATAATTGCCGCAGCAGTGGTGCTGGCTAATGACAGGAGAGTGGAGCAGAAATAACAGTGGATGGGGCACCAGCACTGATGTTCTCTTCGATGTATCTCCGCTCTGTCAAACACACCCCTCCGCTAACACACACACACGCACACACACACACACACCTCCGCCAATCTCTGTTCACCTTCCTTTTTTCCTCATCCCTCTTCATTTATACTCCCAAACACACACACACACACTGCCATCCTTCCTTATTCCCCCGCTGCCGTCTTGTTGCCCCCGTCGCTCCTCTCCCTTTCCACCGCCGCCGCTTTCTGTTGCTTCTCCTCATTTCCTCTCTCTCTCTCTCTCTCTCTCTCTCTCTCCTGTTTCCTACTCTCCTTCTATTTCACTCGCCCCCCCCTTCCCCATCATCTCCTCTCCCATCCACATCCACGTCTCTGTCTTCTTTTTTTTCTCTCCTTCTTCCTTCCCGCTGTCCGCCTTGCCCTCCTACCCACCACCCCCTCCTCTCCCCATCTCTCTCACTCTCTCACTCCCCCTCCTCCGCCTTTGGGTGCCGGAGCAACAGAGGAGTGTCGGGGAGCCTCTGATCACGGCGCCGTTAACCACAATTGAGGGTGACGTGTGGCGGGATGAGACCCGTGTACCGGAAAACCTTGGCTGGCCTGCCTGCATTCCGCCTGCCGCTTGCCTCGCCTCGCCTTTTCTTTTCTGCCTTTGTGCATGTGTGTGTGTGTGTGTGTGCATGTGTGTGTGTATGTGTCTGTGCATAGCTAGCCGTCCTAATGGGCAGGAAATGTTACCAGCCCGTTGGGCTGTGAAGGGCTGAACTCACCTTGAGCGCCAGAGAAAAAGACAGAGAGACAGGCAGACAGGTAGATAAACAGATAGAGATACGTACACACAGATAGACAGATAGATAGATAGATAGATAGATAGATAGATAGAAAGGGTTTATACTCACTTGTTGGCAAACTGTGTTTTCCCTGCTGTGGAGATGCAAGAGGGAGGCAAAAACATTTGTTGGAGGCAAAGAAGGAGAAAGACAATGGTACCTCTGGTGAACGGTTGCCAGAGCTGGCACACACACACACACACACACACACACACACACACACACTCTTTATCCCCTCACTCTCAAAGGCACCAAATCGACTCAATGCCTTTTGCTAATGAGCTTTACATTTTTAGACTTTTGCTTACTTAAGCTTTGTTTTAGGCAACAGCAAGCTATTGATTTCTAGGTGTGTGTGCGTGTGTGTGTGTGTGCATGCGCGTGTGTGTGCACTAGTGGTTGATGCGTTAGCTGCTTGCTTATTTTCCTGACTGCTGCTGGAATTCAATGTGTTTGAAGCCCATTGCCAAGCTTCACTCTGTTCTGATGTAATGTACACAAAGTCTATTTAAATGAGAGCGACGGTTCATCCAGGTTGAATTCATACAGTTTCAGTGCATCAGGAGGAACGTTTCAAGCCCTGCCAGAGAGCCTCAACCGGTGGAGAGTCTTTAGGAGAGTTGTCAACAGTGTCATGCCAGTTGAGTGGAGCTCGAGGCGAGCATCAAGTCAATCATTGCTTAAAACTTGACATCAAGTCACTTCCAATGAGCACCAAGCAGAGCCGGCTACCCTCTGATTTTTGTACAACTGCCAGCGTACAGCCTCATCCATGTGTTATGGACAACTGGACATAATGCTTTTGTTGCATAAGGAGATATCCACCATTTACAGTGATGCCTACTTTTCAAAATTAAATCTAATTATGGTCCCTTTGAAAGGCTAATTACAGTAGGTCGTCACTTAGGTCCTTGGTTGGCAAATATAACTTTAACAGTCTAGACTTTTTATTTCAAAGATATTGAATGATGCACTTCAGGTATTATTTTTTTGGAAATTAATTTTTTAGTAGTTCTGTCAGCTGACAGAGTTAGAAAGAGCAGTGTTGAACTTTTCCACCAGCAGGTTGGCCCAACATTCTTTGACGCTGTAAATATCCCTTAAGACAGCACCAAGTAGTGCACTTAACTGTGAGCAACCATTTATGGAAATAGCAAACTTTGCCGTGTCATATTGCTGGCTGCGGAGGTATTGATGTTATGTCAGAGGCTTCATTCTATTCTTTTTGTTTGAACATTTAATTTGCAGCCATTTTTTTAGGGAACGGTATTAATCTGCCACAAAGTGTGGCGCAGACACTTTTAGAAGGCATAATGACAACTTTTTGTGCGATACAAAGTCTTTTTCTTCCCTTTGCTCTGTCACTTGATGAGACTTTTGCTGCACAATATTGGACATGATTCAAGTGCAGTTTAATTACAGTTCACCCTCGATTGCGAGTCAGATCTAAACAAATAATAACAATTTCACTATTGATTGTAAAGGTGCATATGCACCGAAATGCTTAGCAAATGTTTGATAAAAGAACAGTGACAAAGCGGCCTGATTGCGATGCAAAGTCTAGGGCTCTGGAAGTAATCTCTCTGTTTGTTTAATACTAGCCCGAAATCAAAGCTGACACCGAATCAATAGCACATTTAATTAAAAGTTTTTTGTCAAATGAACACATAATTGCTGTCAAGTTTACTCAGCGATTCATTTAGACAGAGAAGATAAAAGACAGTTTGGTTGGCAGGTACACTGAACTCAGAGACTATAAGAAAAGTGATGATATTTAATGACAATGCTCACATTTAATCATGCAATACTCTAGTTGTTACTTCTTAATACTACCTTTAAATACTACTTTAGACTATGGGCATTTTCACACTGTAGCAGTCCTTTTAAAGTCTGAAGTTCATCAGGTTGTTACATTATACTGGTCCAGTTTGTTTCACATATATTACCTAATATCAAGCAGACCTATCGGGCAGATATCTTGGTGGGAGTATAAAACAAGCACAGATCCTGTACAGACCCACGCCGCCTGTGTTCAATTCAATTCACTGCACTGAAGCATTGCGACACGGTTATCGGTGAAATAATGCCACTAACGTCACACGCCACAGGTAATAACGTGACCTACCGTTAAGGTTTGCAGGACAGCAGAAGATGTCTGTAAATTGATGGCGAAGAGTGTGGCTCAATGGGATTCAATATGACATTATCAGTATGGGACTGAATGTGTCATTTAGCCCATAGGCGAGAGGCCATCTCTTAGTCAAAGACGCCCTCTAGAGGCCATCTCACGAAGCGACATCTCACTAAGTGTTACCTGACTGACTGACTGACTGACTGCCTGACCTGAATTTGCCTCGTGATGCTCTCGGCGCACGGGCAGAGGGCGTTTTCATATTATAATGCTACATCTTGCCATTGGACGACATGTAGTATTGTGGGGGAATGGGACGCAATCCTCTGCGATGCAGATGTATTTCCGCTCTGGTGCAGCCGGTAGGGTTCTCTCTAGCTAGTGAGATTTCAAGGCTTAAAATCTATATAAGGAAGGGTCAAATGACTTGGGAAAAGTGTAGACATGACCGTAGAACTCCCCTGTCAACAGTATGTATGCATTAGGTGAGTGTATATGCGTTCGTTTTCCTAAAATATTGACTGAGGTGGCGGGTGTGCCGTATTGCACTTAAGAAAACACAGCGGCTCCTTACCGAAAATGGAGAAAAAAAAGGAGAAAACAATATCATTAATGACTCCACTGTGGCTACTAGCTAGGTAATTACAGTACCGACAAAACTAGGGTCGGAAACTCTTTTCTCTTTTCTGTACTTTGGCTACAAACAAACCAAACAACCCGCCGTGAACCAACAAAACATTCTGCATATATCGGCATTTCCTCTCTTTGGGTCGGACTTTATCAAAATTGTTTTCATACCAGAAATTATCCGCATGGAAGAGGACAGAGACCGCCGATTTTTGGTCCACAGCCGAGTCCGCATGATGTGTTCACACCTGTCGGAATGATCTGAACTTGGCAAAAACTTTGTAAAGTCTGCACCAAATGATGTACAGTAGGCGTAATTTTTGTGTTGAAAGTAACTTTAAACTAAAAACAGAACTGTCCCACAATTGAGCACGCTGTAGTGTATGGGTTCCCCCGGGCCTGATTCATATTTGCCCCCCATTGACAGCAGTCCAGGAAATGAGAGCAGCTCTGATTGTGTAACTCTGGTCTTAGTAACACATGACAAGGACACTAAATTGTCAGGTTGGGAGAAAACAGGGGCCTTTTTTGGCCTCGTCGTGATAACAACGCATCATTATTTACCTGTCAGAGCATACAACCCTGTGTTTGAGATAAACTCACTCTTTTTCTTTTTTTTTCTTCTTTCCAGCAGCAAATTTATCTTTGGACAGACTGTCTGGCTCTCCGAGTGCTGCTGTGCATTTCAAGAAGCGGCCCCAACTGGTTTAAGGTATTTCTTTTTATTTAGATATTTATTTATTTATTTTCTTTTTTTTTTTTTTTCAGAAAGCAATGTCAGGTCGCGCTACTCCTGACACTCTGTAGCGTTAAACACGCAGCGGAGCTTCAAAGACGTGTCTTTCACAAGTCGGAAGACGTAAGCCGCGATGGTGTCTCTCCCGCTCGGTGTCAAGGAGGTTATGTATTATGCGGCGGCAGCGCAGTGGGTCATGTTGTGTAAAGTAGCGGTAGCGGCGTGCCCGACAGAGCATGTGGCTCAACCTCTGGGGGGAGGAGGGAGAGGAGGGGGAGGCATTGTTGAAGATATCACTGACTGCTTAAATCCTTTGTCCCAAATCATTATGCTGCATCCTCTTCCTTCAAGCGGGTCCTTGTCAGTGAAGTTGGGCTCTTTTCTGCACTTGCATTTAATACCATTGGACTGGCAGGCACACAATGAATTAAGGAATACACAAATGCAATGACATTGACAGTAGATCTATCAGCGTTTCTCCTCTCTTCGCTGTTATGTCTATCTCCACTGTCATTTTTCGAACCTTTAACCAGGAAAGTCGACTAGAGCTGGGGACAAACTGAAGGACCAATGACAGGAGGGGAAATCCTGATCGGAGGCTTTGTTAAGACTGATGGTCGACACAGATTATCTGCTAGTGTGAGAGTCTTACACCGATCAGGTCACAGACTGATCTGAGCTAGCTGCCCCAATAATATCGAATATGTTTTTTTACAGTTTACAGTGAGGGGAGGCAGAAGCGATATATTAAAGTTAGATTAAAGTTAGATTAACGTGTACCAGGGTTGTTATAGTTTGGGAATTTTCATTTGTTTTTATGCTAAATATATAAAATATACTTTAGTATAGTTTAATTATTTTTTTTCCCTGCACATGACTAAAAGACAAAAACTACAAACATTTCACTTACATTTTATAAGTGAAATATTTCGCATAGTCCAGTTTTTATTTATTTGTTTATTATTATTTATTATTATTTCCGACCATTTCCGACACCTAGTTTTCATCTTAGCTTTAGTTTACTATAATAACTGTGCAGTTTAAGGTCCTTTGCGTTAAAAACTTTGGAACCCTACTTACATGTTTTCTGAACCTCCAGCTCTGAAAAGTGTCCAGCCCAAATTGTCCGTGTCTCTCCAGCCATGGCTTTATTCTCTTTTTGTGTTTTTTTTCAGGGTTTTGTTGTTTTCAGTGCATATGAATTCACATTGGATGGCGCATATTCCTGTGAGATTAGAGATCCTGCGAGATGAGAGGTCCTGACATCAGTGACGTATCAGCCGTCAGCAGGATAATCTCAGTTATATCATTAAGTGTGTGATACCGTGTCCTTGTCTAATCGTCTAGTGGGAGGATATTCACAACTGAGAAAAAAATCTGTGAAATCTATTGTTTTGTGTGTGATTTCAATTTTTCAAAATCGGTTTAGGATTTCAAAAGTCTTTTTAGAACACATTTAGATTGACAGCAATGAGCTGGTGGAGTAGTTTCGGGGGAGTAGTTTCCAGGTAGAGGAGAGTTAAGTGTCTTCTTCGCTCCCCTCTACCTAGATTTTCCCAACCAGATGTGACCGGGCGACTTTTAAATCACAAGCTTATTTCTGTAACTGTAACTCTGCAACAATAATGTCAGAAACAGGAATAGACTGCTGAGGGAGGATGAACTCCCCACTATCTTTTTACACAAAAAAAAAAAGATGGAAAATTGGCAAGCAGGAAATTACAGCGGGAATCCAACCGGGCCACTGAGTCAAGTGGTTCGACACGATTTGGGTGTCGCAGGAGCACACAGCATCATCACGCAGCATCGCTGCGCTCCTCTATCTGCAACAACAGGGACTGTTCGGATTATAATATCAGCCATTGTCATTCTAATTCCAACCATCTGCAGTTTCCATGGTGAAAGTGTGAGGTGCAGAACCCACACACAAGGAGTTGTCAGTAGTCATGAATATTTTTCATTGCACTCAGCCTGAAATAACACAGAGGGAAGAATATATCCTCTGCATGCTAGTTGTCCATCAATCCTTTCATAGCTATTTCTGCCTTAATATGAAAAGTGCTGCTCGGTACAAATGCCATGATTGCTAGAATTCCCGGTTGTGCCAGACATTTTTCCAGATTTTTTTTATGTGTGTAAAACTATTTTGTCACCACAAAAGCCCAAACTGAAAAACATGCACTGACTTTTGTCCGTGTGCAGCGAGAATTTCCCACAGCCTGGGAAACCCGATCAATCGTGCAAAGTGGTCAAACCCATGCCGCCGCAACTGCAACATTATGTTCACTCCAATTACTTTTTACAAGCACTTCTCATTGAAGGAATAGTGGTCATCTCAGATCATTAGTCCCCGCAAAGATAGACTGTAAAACGTCTGATTCTGTTAGATCGCTTGTTATATAACGCTTTCATTTCTCAAACGAGACAAATAGACCCACATCAGTCCCCACGGACCCCATTTGCTGTTGATTTAGTATTGTGGGACTGTATACACTGTACGTGAGGAGACAATAGTGGCAAGAGTGAAACCCATGATTACAGTAGCCATTCTTATAAATTCTGTAATTGGAGTTATTTCTAGTGAATTAAATCATAGTGAAATTAAACTATTCCTCATTTTGCCGGGACATCTGGAACTTCAAGGACCGCTGAGAGTTCCCATCATTCTGCAGCCATTTCACAAAAACTCCCACTAAGCACAACACATTACAAGGTTTTCACATGCAAAGCTGATGTATATACGGCTGCATTCAGTTTTTAAATTAAAATTCACAGATTGCCTTACATCGCTTCCGTCAGCATATTAAAGTGGTGATGAATAGCGGGGACGGTAGACGGAGATGAAGCTGTAAATGAGGCGCAGCATGACAGCAGACAAACCGTGGCATATGCAGTTTCATCTCCACTGTAACTTGCGTGGATCGCCCTTAGGACATGGCTCGTTCTCCGTCACCCGGCGATTGACTAGACAGTCAGTGAGTTGAAAGGAAAACGTGAGATTATGTGTGGGAACATGACACACAGAGTGATAATATGCTTGTCTGTCCTTGCATCCTTCATGCAGGAGGCTATAGATACTCCATGTGAGAAGACTAGCCTCTTGTACATTCTGGCTTCAGTGACTTTACAGCATGTTTGCTTGAACTGTACAATAGTGTGACATCACAGATTAAGGGATGGGGAATATTCTCCCTTATTTCTAGCAATGGGAGACAATAGTAAATGTACACCAATACAGAACAGCTTTCCAGGTGGTGTAACCTATTTCCAAACAGAAATTCAGTGGTATTCCCCTTTAACTTTTAGACTATAAGAATACAGATATTGAACCATGCTTACCTTGTTGTTGCCATTGCTACAAAATTGGTAATAGTGTTACTTTACACGAAGCTATATCGAACAGTTGTATCAAATGTGTTTTGCTTTGGACAAGCAGAGTGAAGTATATTGGCTTCTACTGGGACTTAAAATAAACTAAAAATACAAATGTTTCCACAGCCGCTGCATGCACAACATTTGTTCTAAGCACACCAATGTAAATGGAGCCTTGGACAGGGAAGGCAGTGCCTCCTGTAATTCACTGAGACAAGTGTAAAGTGAAGACAGCCCCAGGGAGAAAACAGGGATTACTAGTTAATTCAGCTTTGTCTGAGTCAAATTGGCTGGAAGAGAGTGGCTGTATGTGTGTGTGTGTGTGTGTGCGTGTGTATGCATCTGTGTGTATGTGCTTGTGGGCAGATATACGGGTGTGAGTGCCTGTGTAGGTATGTGGGCATATGTGTGTGTGTGTGTGCATACATATGTCCATGTGTGACAGAGCAGAATAATTATTAACATTCAACACTCTATTACTCTGTTGAAGTTGTTTTAGGCAAGGCCAAGCTCAGGAATTCTGATATGTTAATTTCCATGCTACTTAATGCGTCTCCCTCAGAAAGAGAGTGGACGGTAATGGAAAGCGTAGTCACCCATACTAATGCCGATAGTCCTGTGTTTATGACGGTTTGTATCACATAGCACTGGGGTCAGATATATAGGGTACTGACATTTCTTTCTCCAGGTATGTAGTGTAGACACACAGAGGCGGGGTAGTTGGTCAAAACACACTTGCAGGGTACACACTCATCTCCTGCTCATAAATTCCCTTGCTTTCCTTGTATTTTTAAAGCACGGAAAAAACATCTATTTTAAGTTTTTGTTAGCCTGTCATGATCTTAGGCATATGTACTTTTATATATTTAGCGCAGATTGGAGTTGTTGTTATAGAGACATTTCTCAGAGGCAGAGGCTGCTCTGAAGGCAGAAATAATCTCATTGGTTTGAGTTAAACCCGAATAATCAGAGCCAAAGAACTACAGTTTTTCTGACTGTAACGTGAAAAAGGGTAGGGGGTTCTAAAGGAGGAAGCTAATATTATGAAGCCTAGCGCTCTGCTACTAACTGAAAAAATGCAATTTAGTCATACTAAGTTATCTAGGTTAGCTAGTTAGCCTAGCTGACCTTACAAGTTCAAACTAGCCACACTAGCCTATAGCTATGTAGGTAAGATAGTTAGCTAGCTGCTGACCTTCCAACATCATAAATACCATGGTCATGAATGAATGAAAAAAAATAAGTCATTGGCATTTATATTTTTTATTTATTTTGATCAGAGTTCCTTTGGCATTCAAGTTTGCCAGTTAGTTAACTTGCGCGTTATTTTAGCCTGCAGAGATCAGCATCAGCCTGTAAAATGGTAACATTTAGTAACACTGTAATGCTAACAGGCATAGAGACAGGCTGGTAGTAATGCTAGTGTGTTACCCTGAAGGATACTCAGATGACTCATGTGTATCTATTCCTGTCTATCAGCCATAATTACCATTGAAATATATAAGAGAGTGGGGTCACAGTATACCTACTACCTCTCAGGAGCTATGTCCTTACACTGCTGTTAACACAAATGTGTGTACAGTGAGACTAAGTGACTGATATGTAACATTTATGGCAGGCGATTAAATATTTAAAAAAAATGCACCTTTAAATGTAGCCCTTTTGACACTTACATCCAAACTGTAGTCCTTGAATTCTTGCTATACAGAAAATATGTACAGCATTGCTGGTAAAATAGTGTGGCCTAGATATTCTTAGCATACCATGATAATAAATCTGTAATCTGCCACAACAAAATCTTAACATTGAATTTAAGTATTAAATTCCTGTAACCCGGGTTGCTCTACTATCAGCAAACCTTGATCATTTTTTACCTATGGCTTTGTATAACATAATTTTAATCCAATTTTCTTATTTTAGATTACTAATCTCAAATGAAAGAATGAGCCCAGACTAAACTGCCAATTAAATCCATCATGCTATAGAGTATTCAACTTTTTTTCTCTTTGTAGTCATTTCACCATAAAACACATTAAATGTGCAACACTTCATGCTGCATTTACTTTACAAAGATAATATAAATTGCGCTGCCTCGTTTTTTTAATTTTTTATAACAAAGTCAGCAATTTGCTTGCATGGCTTCTCTCAGTAGAAGAGGCATTTGATGAGTAGTGAGACAGCAGCAGAGTCCCCAAAGAAGATGGAGTTCAGGGTGTAAATGAAGCTCAGCGTGACAGCAGGCAAAACAGCCTATGGAGCTCCATCTCGGCTGTAAGATGCACAGATAACCCTGAGGACACGACTCTCTCTCTGTCTGTCACCCGGCGACCAGCTAGACAGTGGCAGTCACGCGGGGGAAACTTGAGAGTTTATCTGTGAACTTATCAAGAGGGTGACGGCGAGCTTGTCTGCTCTTGCCTGCTGTATTTTTTTTTTTTTTGTTTCCAATAGCTGATAGATGGCAGCAGCAACATCTGGAAGGTTTAAAGCTACACAAGGCAAGATGATGCAAAAGATACATGCGGTTTTATCAGCCTAAATCGCAAAGTGGGGCTGCAACAGAGGAGAGCGTCCCATCCCCCTTTAATTGAGACCCTGTATTTGCCGTAATGAGATTCTGGTTCTCGGGTAAGGACACTTGAGTCCAGTTTTCTCTGGATGGAGAAAACTCAATCTCAACCTCCTCCATGCCTACACACCCTTTCGCACACTTTGCTTCTCTCACACTCTTCTCCTCTCCGCCCCAGCTGCTAAATTCTGCTCCATGGGTGACGGGGCCTTTAGTGTTGCCGGCCCTAAGCTGCGGAACACTCTTCCCCCGGGACTTCCGAGCCATCACCTCCCTTACTTTTTCATTTAAGTCTCGTCTTCAAACTTTACTTTTCAAACTTGCCTTTCCCTCTGAGCTTTTTGCTTTGATCGTTGTTTTGCCTCTGTTGTGCTTTATTGTTTTAGTTTTTATTGTACCTTTTAATGTTTTTAATTTTGTGCTTGACTGTACAGTGTCCTTGGGTACTACGAAAGGCATAGTATAAATTTTCTTCTTCTTCTTCTTCTTATTATTATTATTATTATCATTTCTGTTAATAGATTAGATATTTTGCCTCTTTCGTCCTTTTGGTTTCCTTTGGTATGAAGCATCACAGACCGGCTGGGTTGGTAAGCATGGTGTGTGCAGTTCACTGACATCACATTACAGTATTTCTGGGAATTGAAGTTCAAATTTTGAAACAGTTCCCTCTCACTGCCCTTTGGAGCCACCAACATGCAAAGTTGCCGAGTACAGCTTTAATTTAGAAAAGCAATACAAAGAGTATTGGTTGGTTTTGTTGGTAATTGACAATCCTGTCTGACTGATAAACCAATTGTCCAACTGATTGATTGATTGACTGACTGACTTACTGGTAAGCTGATCAGTTGATTTATTTTAATGTATGATTGGACAATTGATTTGCTAATTGACCTACAATCCACCCCCTCATTAGCATTGAGTTCACAACTAAGTGCCTGCATCTAGATTTACAACTTTTGACTCTAAGAAATGGCTTCGGGCTTGACTAAAGGGTAACTGAAGCGAGAACAAACATTTTTCAGGCATTGTCTCATCCTTAATGCACCTCAATCCCCTCATGCAGACGAGAAATGTTTTTGAAGTTTTCATGACTTTCACACTGTTTTTTTACAAGCGCCTAAAAACCCCTGAGCAGATGTGCCCATCTGCAGTTTGTTTTCATTTCATACAGGATGAGAGAGGGGAAAACAGCTTGCTACAGCTCAAGATATATCCACAATACACACAGTACGGTAATACAGTTGCATTGAGGGAGTTGTGTAAGCCATAATAATCTCATACTTTTAAAACTTGGGTAAGAAGAAGCTAAAGATGTTTTTTTTCTCTGTTGGCAGCACTAATGGAACTGCACTTCAAGTTCACATTATTGTAGTTTTGCCTTTAAGAGAACAGAAATGTTAGCGAACGGAGATCTGTTAATACTGCTTAAAGAAAAAGTCAAGCTGATTGAGATATAAAGTGATTCACATCCAGATACAAATGATTAACTGACACAGCAAATCTCACATTAAGTGCTTTGGAAACCCTCTTGACAAGAGCGTTTGCACTGAGCTGTTAAAACCACTATCTGTGCAAGAGCATCAACACTTTCAATGTTCAAATGGTTTGGATTCATTAAAGACTAGATCTGTACCACAAGATTTGTTTTTCCTTTTATAAGGAGGGTAAAAGTCTGACTTGCTCCATTTAACCAGTAAGAAAGCCGAGGATCATTGGCACCTAAAGGCCAAATATAAACTCTCGGCTCTCGCTTTGGGATGATTCATTGCATTTGAGAGTTTGCTGCCCTTGTGTTCCCATTGCACCCCATGGTCATGCCCACCACTAGACCTCCTGAACTAATTAATTAGAATACCAAACTTCAAATCCTAGCCAATTTGCCAAGCTCAAGACACTTTGCAGAAATCCTCTAAGAAACGCTACGATGTGGAGTTTTTCCGCCCCAATCTTCTAAGTGATTGTGACCTTACATTTATTATTGAGCCTTTTAGTGGCAGAAGTTGGTCAAAGTCATATAATTTACCGTGCGCGCGAGGCAATTGTACGGCAAGCCGACTACCTCCCTCAGACGCTTTATGGATTCCTATCCCAGGTCTGAGGAAGTGTTTTTGAAGCCCCTGCAGCTCCGCAAACTCAGACACCGCACAGTAGAATAACAAGCCTCGGTGAATGCTTGGCTGAGTTGGCAGGAGCAAGAGACAGGGGAATCATCTAAGAGGAAGGGAGCCCTGGGGTATTGAGGAGAAAGAGGCGAGCGAATACGTTTCCCCTGCAAAACCAATTAGCAAATGACTCCCCGCACCCTGCTCTTGGAAGCCGAAAAGAGAGAACAGAGAGATATAAAGGGAATGAGAAGTGGTAACAACAGCAACACTCTGTGTGTGTAGGTGGGTGGTGATAGGCAGATTTTTAGTGTACTGCGCATGCTGTCTGCTTGGTGTGTGTGTGTGTGTGTTTGTATGCAGGCATTTCTGTATGTTTCATCCCTTCTTCTTCCAAGCTTATATTACCCACAGGACATTGGTACAAGTCCATGACATTTAATATGATCTTGTTCCTGTCTAGTTAAAAAAAGAAAACTCAACTTTTATCATGCCCTACCTTTGGCAGTTGCACTCCTTACTGTTGGTTATGTGTTACATAAAATGTTGGCAATCGAGGAATTGAATTTGGACAAAATGCCTAAAATGTAAAACGTAAATGTAGGTACGTTCATGAATGCACTTTGTCTGTATTGTCTCCATGCAGAAATGTGTTGCTGTTGTTTGCTTGGTGTGTGTGCAAAACAACAAGCACAGCACACAGTTAAACACATAGAGACAAAGCCTAAGTGAAGCCACCGAGTTAAATTCATAAAAGACATGTGATGATATTTCCCTTAAGACCCATCAGGCAGCGGAACTGTCCTTGTCTTTTACCTGACACACTCATGATGCCGCCGATTCGGCGAGCTCAGCTGCTCCTGCAGGTTTTCAGAGTGAGTCTGTCAAACTGTCTCCGGGATGGATAACATGGGCGTGACGTTTTTTTTCCCTCTGAATCACATGACTGACAGGCACAGCAGCAATCAAAAATGGATAGGAAGTGGCTTTGAGATTGTTCCTAGACAAAGAACAGAGGCTGTGTCTGTGCTGTAGCTGTGGTTTAGATACTGGAGGTGCAGGCAGTCCTACACCTAGACATATAAATATTTGGACTGTACTTACCTCTTTTATAATTTATGCAACAGGTAGTTCCATCCAAGCGCCCGGATTGGTCAAAGACATGTTTCAACCATGCTGATAATCCCCATGAAGCAGGGCTAGCCATGTTTTACTGATTACTACGCCAACGCTTGCAGTAACAAGGGAGCTAGTTAGCAAGCTTTCTTGCCTTCTCCTGCTTTTTATTCTTATGTATGAATACTACTTTGGAGAAAAGGCAGTAGCCTACACATGTTGATAACCATTGCAGAAAATGAATAAAACCTCTTTCGATTGGCCTAATTACCATTTTCTGAGTGGCAGGATCAAAGTACAGTATATCCACCTTGTGCTCACAGTACAGATACACAGCCAACTCGCCATGTTACCAGTCTCTCTTTATGCCTGTTAGTTTGACAAAGTTATGAATTCTCTAATACATGTTTTGTATTTTGCATTTTGGTTAACAGACAATCCGAAAATACAAATTTGGGACTAGTGCTTGTAGATTCACCTCCACTACTACCACTACATCACTAGTTGTATCCAACAGCCTTTACAGCAGTGACTGGAGCCAGGCAGACGCAGTGGGCTAATATCTCAGCGGGTGTAATTCTTGTGTTACCATGCAAGTCGTACCGGCGCCAACGTAGCGCTTTTTGAGTCACATGGAACTGCGCCTATTATTAGAGGCTATAGCTCTCAAAATTAACACTGTTAGTATCAAACCCGTTCAAGTAAACAAGGTTCACCGGATGAAATTACCACTCGCTGCTCTTGCCAAGCACCACTTGGTAATGTTTTTGAGAATGCACAGTATTTGGATACACAGATGAAAGTCCATCAGGAGTGAATTGTTAGTTTTACAAATGAATTTTGTTCTTTGCCAAGAGTTGGTAGCAGGGAAGTTTGTTGGGGAAGCTGCCTAATAAGCTGCTGGTTCCTTCCTGATTGAGACTGCCAAAATGCTGCTGAGTGATGGATACATAGCAGACCCCCATGCATTTACCAACCAGCTCCAAGCGTTATTGAAACATTAGGCAAATGGTTCACAATGCAATACTGTGCAAGTCCTTATTCTTAGTGTAGAATATACAGCAGCATTCCGAAACTAAAGAAATGACTGACTGGAGGGTTGCCAGTTTAAACTAGGGTTCAGCTGATGTGGGTTTTTGAAGTCCAATACTGTTATTTTTACACTGAGGTAGACAATATATTGTGCTGCTATTCAATATCGACCGATTGGTTGGTGTTGTCAGTTGTCAGTTATCAAAGTCTTTGACCAATCAAAGTAGCAAAGCAGATTGACGCAATCTGGAAACGCATCATACATCCATGCTCAGAGCTAACAACAATCATGGTGATGTTCACCTCCGAGCCTTTAAATGTGCTGATTGTTCATGTTTTTATTCATCGATGCCATTACGTTTTTTAAGGACTGACAAAGTCACTAAATCTAGCTTGCAATCATCCAATTCCTTTGCCGGCGCTGCCATTTTTTTCACCTACATCGACCATCCAATTAGGTTTGTCGGACGGTATCTGTCCGAAATAACTGCCGGTGAATAGGCTTACATCCAGACAGCTGTGAATCGGCAAGCAAATTAAAAAAGTGCTAAAGACTGCGATTCACAGGGGCTGGACACCAGGCAATGTGACACTAAAACTATCCATTGAAACCCATGACTACTGAAGTTCTTTCATGATTAGCAGGTTGACCCACCCCACCTATTCAATGGTAGGGGGAAGTCTGAGATACATAAGGCCTTTAAATGAAGAATTAATTCACAAAAAAACATAATTGAACAATTAAATTAATGAATGCAGCTGTGGCCAGGGAGGAGCCTCCATCATATCAGAGATGGACGCCACTGACTGGCTAATAGCTGATATTTAATAAAAGCTCAATATCCGGCCGATATATTGGCTCACTAACCGTAGTTTGAATCCCACGAAAATTGAACATAAACAATCTCTCCACCATCAACAACTACTGTCAAGGTGCTTTTAAGTATAGGACTCTTAACCCTCCAGCTGCTCCAGTGGAGCCACTCACTGACCAACAGTACAAGACTGTGGTTGTACTCAGCAGCTCCCAAGTGAAAATCTGTGTAAGTGAATGAGTGTGAAGCAGGGCGTTTCAGAAAAAACCCCAGCAATGGTGTCTTTACAACAGTGTCAAATGTTATTTTTTTAGAACAGTTTTCATTTGAATTTGTTTTTTAAAACAAAAAATATCAATAAAAGTAATAGTGTCATATCATGCCACGGTAGAGCATGAAAAGTAGGTTACGTCTGGAAATTATAAACATGGAACGAAGCCATATCATTTCCCTTTGTCTGGTTTAAGCTCTGATAACATCATCTCGCTATGACCTATATTCCGAGTTCATCATTTCCCAGCTGTGCTACATCATCTTTTCTTTTTTTCTCTCCTCTTTTTTTTCTTTTCCAGAGGACACACAACGATGATTCATACTCTAATTCACCAGTTTGGGGTATTTGTGTGGAAAACGCAGAGAGAGAGAGGGAATAGCGAGAGAGAGAGAGAGACGAATGAAGGAAGGGAGAAGGGATTGAGAAACAGAAGCACGGAGAGGGGAAAGAGATGAGAGCGAGAGATTGTGAGCCAGAGAGAGAGAGAGAGAATGAGAGAGAAAGAGAGAGAGAGAGAGAAAGAGAGAGAGCGAGCCTGCAAGCCAAGGAAGGAGACTGAAGCTATTTTTAGTCTCCAGCTGTGTGAGTCATTCTGAACAGTGTTGAGGAGACCCAGCGGTAGACTTTACGAGCACGGGTGGGTGTGTGTGTGTGTGTGTGTTTGTGTGGGTGTGTGTGTGTGTGTGGGAGGGGGGTCGCAACACGTTGTCTGTGACACACATCCCGCTTTGAAGATCATCTCTCCTATAGACGGGCATGTATTAAATATGTACACCAGTCTAGGATTAGCATAAAGCTCCATGGAAAATTATTCTTAATTGAGCGAGCCTTGATCTCATGTTCTAAACTGTGTCGAGTGGGACGCGCGCTGCGACGTTCCCTTCCCCTTGTGTTCATTTCTCATGCGCTCGGCTGACACAAATATCTGATACATGTGAGGAGTTCCAAAATAGCCCCTCAAATTTATATGTTGGGTTTTAATCCACTTAACTCATTCTCCCTTTCAGATGTAAACATTGGTTTTGTTTGCAAGTGTGTCATCCTTAGGCGCTAAGCAGCAATTTAAAATCAATAGGTTTTGTGTAGAATCTATTTAGCCGCCGTATGTAACTCACTGATTCATAAGTTGAGCTGATGGAAAGTACCGGTGGCAGGAACAGACGGGCTGAGTTGAGCGGTCTATAAGCACATGCACCATGAGAACTGAAGCACTCTTTGCACATGCAAAATTGTGTGAAGGCCTCTTGGCAGATAAGAACTGTAATTGGGGAAAAAAAACTGAAGAGAATTGTATGTTTTTGCAGCTGGGGAGAAGATAGTATAGAAGAAGATCGAGAGTCTAAACTGGAGATACGATACAGGCAGTGTACATGTTCACTGCTTAAGTTTAGGCTTCAGTGTCGAAGCTGCTTCGTTTTATATTTCTATCTTGTAGGTCGGTAACATCTTGCAAAGTGCCTTGAATGCAGCATCTGCTGTAAGTACAGAATGAGGTGCTGTTAATGCATAGAACATGAATGTCGCTCCTGGCTGTTCCACAATCAAGATTAAAAACTAAGGGCGACTTCGCTTTCTCCATAAAAGTGATAAAGTTAGTCATTCTGCAGATTTTTTTTTTTATGTGAATCGCTTTTTTTATGTTATTTAAACCTTTCCGTTTGAACGAGTGTAACACCGGAATTGTTCCGACCGGATTTCGGTGTTACACTTGTTGGTTTAATAACATAAAAGCATTTAAAAAAAAAACCACAGCAAAATTACTAGTTTTGGGGGTTTTATCATGGGGGAAGATACACAACCCAAGCTGCTACCAAAGTTCAACATCACAAAATGTAATTTTGACAAGAAACCAGATATGTGATGTATGTAACCAGTTAAATGTTGCAGTTGTTGTCGTTTTTGAAAATGTAGTCTGACACGTTTTTTTTCCCCAAGGAAAGCAGATGCGTCCTATCTGCTGAAAACTGTTACCGCCCATGTTGTTAAAAATATTGTATGATCATTTCTGTGTGATTTATTTATGCAGCGATATAACTTTATTAGGACCTCTATTCCCCAGTTTTATATGCAGGAATCATCCTCTCCTGCTGCAGAGGTTTTGGCAAACCATAAGAGGCTGTACACGGCAGGAATGATTAAGGCGCTGTTTGAAAGCTCAGCTCATTTGAACTCTGTTCCCCACCGTTCCTTTTCTGAATCATCATCTCATGAGCACAGCTAACGTTCCTTATCTCCCTTACACCTGCCCTCTCCTCCGCTCGCTCCCTTCCCCTCCACCACCACCCCCCCCCCCCCTCTCTCTCTCTCTCTCTCTGTTCCCCCCCTTCATTTTTCTTTACAGTCCCAGATTATATTTCAAGGAGAGATGAGGTAATTGTGTTTCTAACCCCATTGAAGTTAAAACTGCACGGGGGAAGAGGCAATCTCGTCGGAAAAGGTGATTTGTGCCAGAGAGGAAGATCAAGTGTGCGTGTGTGTGTGTGTGTGTGTGTGTGTGTGATGGGTGGGGTCAAAAACGACGCAAAAGCCTTCTGTTTTGGTGAACCCCCCCCCCCCCCCCCCCAATAATGAGATGTATGCTTTGATCTGAAGATTCAAAGGACAAAAATCATTGTGATGCAGCTGCCAAACGTCATGTATTAGTACTACAATTAAATATTAGAACTTTGCCTGTTTTATTTTTGGATGAAAATTGCCCCATATTACAACAATTGTCATTGAAAATTGTCTCTACCAGTAGTGCTAATGTTATTAGTGTAGCGGCCCACTGCTGCTGAATAAGTATAGCAGGAGTCCTGATAGACATTCAATTGAAATTCAACACCCACCGAAAAGCCTCAAGAAAACTAATTACAGTCATATTTCAACAAATGTACTCCCTTTGCTTTCATCAAATCAGGCATTGTGAAGAAAAGGGAAACTCCACTGAAAATGAGCAATTTAAAGCCACTCCAGTCGGTTAGCTGCAGCTTGCAAATCCATTGAGGAACAATATTTGTCTGGCTCACTTTTGAGGTTGTGCGGTGTAAAGCTGCTCTACACGTAGTCTCGGCAAGGAGTTTTGAAGCTCTGAAATTGGAAACAAGTTTATAATGGTGTTCTGAGAGGAGAACTGGAACGCTGGTTGAAGCTAGAGCAACTATGAGATTTTAGGGGTGTCTCTGGTCGACCAAGATTCATCAAGCAAAGCCCACAGTACACCAATGGTCGACCAAATGAGTCTTTCTAAACTAGGCATTTTCAAATGTCTGTAATGAAACTAACAGTCACATCTTTCAAACAGTCCAAAAGGTGCTGACATACCTTGTTGTACAGTAGCAGTGTCTGAGTCGCTCAAAATGCTCCATTAAATGGCCAAAGTGTGAGCAGGCCTACTGTCTGTGAGAACGTCTTGTACTCGTTCAAATGGTGTTTCTTCAAGTGCTCGATTAAATTAGCAGTATTGTAATTAGCTCCGCTGCTGTCACTCCTCCAAACACTTGCACTGCAAACAGCACAATTAGCTGTTTGACTGCTTTCGCTCTCCAGTTTAAAGTAATTCTGGGCAGACATGATTGCCAGAGATGGAAAGTAACTAAGTACATTTAGTCAAGTATTCTACATAAGTACAATTTTGAGGTACTGGCACTTTACCATGTGTACCATGAGTGTTTCCATTTTGTGAGACTTTCTACTTTCTGACAGCTGGAGTTACTAGTTACTTTGCAGAATAAGGTTTTACATGCAAAACATACAATAAGCTCATAAAATATGTTGCATTGTTAGAGTTTACACTCCCCAACAGTATATGGAGCAGTTAGACCGACAACATTAAAATACTTCTTACAGGTTAAAGCTTCAATAATTTAACTCTCTGAAAGAAAGAGGACTTTTACTTTTGATACTTCAGTGCATTTTACTGCTATTACTTCTATAGTTTTACTTCAGTAAACTTTTGAATGCAGAACTTTTACTTTTAATGAAGTATTTTTCCATTATGGTATTGCTACTTTTACTTAAGTAAAGGATTTGAGGACTTTTTCCACCACTGATGATTGCCAATCAGCTGCTTTCCAGCAGTGCACTGCCGTAAGTGGTGGAGAGCGCTTGTTTACAGCAAATTCTTTTTACATTCATTTGCATAAATCAGGGGGGAATTAAATAAATACATTTACTCCGATGATTGGATGATGCTCAATGCGGTCATAAATGTTCCCTGCTTCACATCAGGTAGTTGAGTCTTTAGTTACAAGCACATGCCTCCCTTTTAGCGATAAAAAAACCGCAACTACCACTGTCGGCCAGATTACTCAGACTCTCCCATTTCACTTAGACCTGAACATGAATAATTCACCAATTCATTAACCTAAGCAATTTGCCCATAGCCCTTTCCTCGAGCCTATGCAAAAAAGCTCTATTTGTGGAGCTCTACCCAGAATATGTTTGACTTAATTTCAGAGGTTTCAAAGTTTTCTCTGGGGCGGCAGCGGCCTGCCATGATGATGATGATAACAACAAAGATTTGTTATATAATTCGATGATGGGTGCATCCTTTTGGGGAAGTTACATACAGAATATATGCCTTTGAATGTGCTTTATAGTAAAATCTGTGGTTTTACTCTTGTCTTTGGTGGTGTGGAGTTGTTGGGTTGCTTAACAAGACCGATGTGGATTGCTCTTCTGCCTTAACTTTAACCTTGACTAATCAAGATTCCACACACAATCCTCCAAAGCAAAACCGCTAACCTCTGTATTCATGAATATTTGACACATGTAAAATATGACACCATTTCAGATGCATGGCGCCACTCTTACACGGGGCTTAAGGCGATATACAATTATAAGAATTATATGACATTTGTCCAGAAGGTTTTGCCGTCAAAGTGTAGCTAAAACAGCTCAAGAGCAAAGTGCATGTACACAGTGCTGAGTCTTTTTAAAAAAAATAAACCTCTCATATGAATGTTTCATAATCTTGGTCCTGCCCCTGCCCTGTGTCTTCAAAAAAAAAATCTCTGTATGCACAAAATATTGATGAACGTTCCTATATTACTGACGGAAACGACATGCAATAAATCAGGAATATGTCAGAAAAAGATAGGAATCGTCATGGCATGTCTGAAATTATACTTTACCCAACCTTGACACATGCTTAATGTGCAGGCTCAAGATAATATCTCCAAGGACGCCCGTGTGATTGAGTGGACGAGTACATTTGCATGAAAAGCTGCACGCATTAAACCGCATGGGTTCTGGTGCCAGCCCAAGGAACGCTGCACATTCACATTTACATTTTAGGCGTTTAGCTGATTCTCCGATCCAGAGCAACTTCTTTTAACATTGACATGACCCTTACTTGGATAACCTCTATTTATCGAAGCAATGTTTTCTGCTGTGCGCGCATACTATCAGCACCACCCTGCTTCAGATTCACACAGACACACACACCGCAGTCTTCTACCGAGTCGCTCCATATGGAGTTAAGTGCCTTGAGGGAGAAGAGCGGGGGCGTTGTGAGGATTTTAGGACATTCGGGGCTCAGCCTAAATGCGTTGAAGAAGTAAAGTTGGATCTCAACAGCAAACTGCATCAATCTGGTGCACTTTGATGTGAGCATACATAGATGTAAATGAAGCAGCATAGTAAACACCTTGAGCAACAGTCTGTCCGGGCCTGCAGTGATGTATTGTACCGGAACTGTAAAGGGTCATCACTCCTCATCTGTCTCTTTACTGTAAAACTGATTCAATCCAATCCAAATCCAGTGAGTTACATTTAATCAAAATCTATATTTCACCGGCTCATAATATTATTACAACCTATTAGTAACTACTACTAATTTTTGCTCGTTAGATATGGAAACTTGACTTTAAGCATAATTTAAGAAGCAGATTATTTTCTACTATTTACTTCTGTTAGAAAGCTGATATCTTCCCATGTTCCATCATAGCTGTAGTAACAAATCCATTCTGAATAGACAGGGGAGTCTATGCATAAAAAAAAATATAGAGAGATACAAAATCAAAATCCAATTTTAAACACATTTTCTCACATTTAAGGGAAACAATGTGAGTTGAGGTTGAAAATAATATAGATGGAGATGGGCATATATGGGCATTGATGGAAATACTTTTTTATGCATTTAATGTTCAGTAGCCCAAACAAACAGAGGTGAATGGGAGGATGCACCTGCCAAGGCCGGACTTTAGTAACTAACTAAATAACCAGCTGGCACTGGAGACACAAGAGACATTTTGTTTACAATGATACAATATTATATTGATTCTAGTACAGACTGTGTGCTCTGCTAGATGTCAAGTCTTTGAAAAGCCATGTTATGTTTGGAAACAAAGAAGAGTTTAGCTGTAGCTTGTAGACATCGAACCATGAAGCTACCGGCCAAGTCAAGTGCCAATGCAAGCTAACACTCCAGTGTCCATCTGGACACTTACTGTCTTTATCAAACACTCATTTAACCAAACCTAGCACATATCCTACTTTAGTTATATATCCTAGTTTCTTCTTTTGAAAAAGTGAATTAGTTCCATATATGCTGACTTTGTGTTTCCTTCCTAACGTAGACCCAGGACCGACAAATTAAAATCATCCATAATCTGTTAGTTCTACTCTCATTACATGACAGTGATCAGCAGATCCCTAAATACACACATAGACATACCGAGGGGAGACAGGCGAGTTCGATTTGTTCCCTGGCATGTACCTCGACGCACCCAAAGCCGGATTTTAAAGCTGACTCGCCTAAAATAATTGGCCCGCTCTGACCATTAAATCGAACCTCTCTCAAATCTCCTCAAATCTCTGCAGATAGTGCTCATCATGGAGCAATGGTGAGAGGTTTTAGACACTTTGCACTATGTAAAACTTGACTTATGTTTCCTGATCAAGAAATATTCAATGCTGATCTCTAGACATTCGGGGCTTAAGCCCTGAGAGAGCATTACTCATTCACTTTCACCATCCGGATTTCCCCAGCTGCTCCGGGGATTTGACCTCATGACCTTAGGGACACAAGCCTGCATCTCCAACTTTGAGGCTACTATACTCCAAGTAAGTACAAACTGAACAAGTCAAAACATAAGTGAACATTTTCAGAACGCCGCAGTTCTATTTCAGGTGACCCAATAAAAAAGGACAACAATGTAAAGTCGCAAACAGGGAGAGATGCTGTCATTTTCCGCTCCCCTATCAGGATCTGCTGCCGAAGATTGAATTATTTTAGATAAGTTGTGTGAAAAACTCATAACACTCTGAGGGGGAGCGGATCGATGCACATACAAAGGATTATATCACCAACGTGACACAAGTAGAGGGAAGAAAATACGATAAAATATCACGACTGAGATCTACAAACTCCGGCTTCGGCATATTCCCTCGACTCGCCGCTTTGCTAAAGATTTCGGGCTCTATCTGTTATGTGTAATTCTAAGATTTATCTTTTTTATATCATTTAAGCGATGTTGAGTAAATATTCACAGCTGGAGAAACGGAGGGGACAAAAGCAGTCATTACGATTTTGCACAATGGCGACAAACAAAATGCCACTGCTGCCAAGTGCAAAAAAACAAACACAAAAAACTTGAAAGCGGATCAAAACAATGCCCAGGGAACTTTTAGATTTATGAGACGCTGCAATAAAACAATAAAGCACAGGTATGAAGGCGGTTCGTCTGAAAGAAATCACACCCTAAGTGCCCTTATGAGTTATGACTGGGAACGAGCCATGAGGCACCGACACAGCGCTTAACCTGCAAGAGCCCCGGCTGGGCTGCAGTGACCGGTCAAATAGTATTTAGTGACAAAACAAAGAGTTTTCCAGGCTCTGTCTGAAGCAAATGAATAGAAAAACAATACATAATTAAAATAATTAAACACATGAATAAATGAAAATGATAAATAAATCAACAAACAACCAAATAAATAAATAAATGAATAAATAAAAGAACTCATAGATGTTAGTCAGGCAGAAACTTTATTGTTCATGATGTGAAAAATTGTCTTTGGCTTCACCACAATCAACAGAAAACATAAAGACATAGAAACATAAGAAGACATGTACAACACAAAAATAGATTAATAAATAGATTAAAAAAGCTCATAAACAAACAGATAGATAGATAGATAGATAGATAGATAGATAGTTTTACTCCACAGATCACACAGAACTTGTTATTGCTGCAGTCATGAATTTGAAATTATTTCCCTGCATGCCTCAGCTCGGTTAGGTCAATAAAACAACCAAAGAGTGACAGCAGCAGCAACAACAGGCACACTGGGAGAAAAACATCAAGCTGTGTTCAACTCCAAATCGCAATAAGCACCGGCGTGAATATCCATTAACAAAGACAAAAGCAAGAGCCGCGTGATATGCAGCTGTCACCGCTGACACGGATTAACTTGGAAATATGTCAGAAAACGTAGTGCGGCGCTGCATATAAATGCACCGTTACATAAGGATAAGCGTTTCTGTTCAGTAGAAAGCGACCAAACTGTATTCTGTAGATGGGAAAAATGGATAACTACACCCAAGCTATAAATCCGTCGTTTTAATGTTGATTCAAAAACATGTGACCTTTAGCTGTATAAATAAACGACCTTGCTTTCCGCACCGCCGTGGCCCGTCCTCCTCTCCTCGGGAGCGGAGGCCGCGCCGCTGCTGATGTTTCAATTTGTGGCGTCTGAGAAATGTCAAGATCATTTTTCCCTGAGTGATGGAATCGTAGAAATGCCGGTGCGGTCGTGCCATCTGTCTACAACCTCTCTCTCTTTCTCTCTCTCTCTCTTCCTCTGTTTCTTTGTTCCCGCATTCTCTACACACACATCTGCCCGTCGCTGAGAATGGCTGATGATTATGAATTATGATGGAGTTTTCCGTTTGCTCTGTACTGCTAGAATGGAGCAGATTCAGTACAGGCAGTAGCAAGTATATATTTTAATCTTTTAAAGGGAGGGAGGAAAGTCCAGTCTTCCATTGGTTTTTTATTGGTTTGTTTTAGCTTTGCCAGCTAATTAATGGGATGTGGTCGCTGAATGATAACACAAGCAAGAATGTATGTAAGTGGAAGGTTGCCAGTTCAAATCCCATGACCAGCTGCAAAAACCTGAGAAGGAGGCATAAACAAAAGAGCTTCCTCATCCCATAAATTGAAATTTACATTATGCTATTTAGTGCACATACCTCTCCTATAGGGTTGCGTTAAAGGACACCAATCATCAATATTGCCTGCTGTGCGGACCAGTCAGCATCACTTTTGTACTTCCAACACATTTACAAACACAGTAAATTAGACCTGGGTAATATTATATCACTGTGTGCTGGATCCAGCTTCTCAGGAGGCATTTTTGCCTGTTTGCAGTTATCAGTATTGACAGCTTAGGAAATAAAATCCTGAATACGGGTTGCAACAGTGAGTCCCCAGGCCAGATAGTGTTGGAGGTAGACCGCTCCTGAACCGCTATGAAGGAGAAGATGTGCATGCTGAAAAATGAAAACTCTCCACCAACGTGAAATATTACTGTAACCGTTAGTGTGCAGTTGAATAAGGCAAGTGCTCGATTGTATCTGCTGCAGTTGTATGCATGTCACGCTACAGACAGCTTCAGACCACCATTGTAAGCAATAACTAGAAGGGCACTCGGAGAGCGCAGACCTCCGCCAAGGTTCGTGCTGTTATTGCTTGTTCGTGAGTCGGATCCGGATCCGCTCCAAAATTTAATGGGTTCTTCCTTGGCCCATGCTACACCCTTCCACGAAGTTTCATGAAAATCGGGCCAGTAGTTTTTCCGTAATCCTGCTAACAGACAAACAAACAAACAAACGGCACCGAAAACATAACCTCCTTGGCGGAGGTAATAAAGTGGACCATGGAATTATTATCATTTTTAACATATCTTTTTCTAATGGTACATTATTGGAACACCTGCCAAGGCTGAGCTCAGTTCTTCACCAGTTCAGTCTATTCAGAGAGTGGATTTTTCTCACTATTTGAAATTCTTTCACTATAGAAAAAGTTTGTATATCAAGATGAAAGACAGCTAGTCTTTCATCTATTCAATCAACATGTACGTTGTAGTTTTGATTTATAGTTTGAATCGATTCAATTGAAAGTGAAACAACCCCAACCCTGACCCCTTGCATTGCTTATGTTTAAGCTCAAATGAAGCTGTTTCAGCCTTAGATTCCGACTCCAAGCTCTTGTTACACTTAGCTAACTTAATATAATAGGAATTGTGCCTATCTAAGGTTATCATATTAACATGAAAAATCTGCTCATGTTTATGTGAGGCCGATCCTTTAAGCCCACAGACAAATGTTATCTTATCAGCATCCTATTAACATGCAAAATGTGTCTGTTATCCGTAACTTATTAATATGCTAAATATATCTGCATGCTATGACAGAGAGACAGAGCTCCGCGGGCAATGTAGCTCATTATAGCCGGCTGCGACATGGTGCACTCTTGAATACCTCACTAATGTTTGCTCATCAAGCTGACCTGCAGGGCATGCTGCTGTTAAGAAGCTCTTAGATCCACAGTGGGAGACTCAGTGGTAGAAATTGTTATCTCCATTGGTGACATTTGTTGAGTCTTCGTTGAAAGGCCGCTGAGGTAGGCGATGTCGTGGCCACACCTGGAGTAGTGTAATTGAGCCGAACATACTCACACTCACACACATGCATGCATACAGCAGGTGTGCAACAATACATACAGTACATGCATGCATACATAGGTGCTCATGTAAATATACATGTACATACTTCTTGTACATAGATACATGATATGACAAATTCTAAACACCTGGTGTCTTGTAGGTCTTTCCTGGGAAAAATCCTCGCCGGTTTGTTAGGAATAAACAGAAGAAGAACTGGGCAGTTAGCATGAGCAGTGATAGCCACCATAGCTGAACAGACAAAGAACATAGAAACTCAAACCGCATCAACAGAAAATCCAAGGAAAAGTACGTCACAGTACTGGACACACTGTTTGATTGACAAGTGAACTCCGGGAAGTGCGGTGCAGAAACACCACAGAATGACCACTTGCCACCAAAGATGTCACCGAAATAAAAAAAAGATAACAATCTCGCCGACTACCACTTTAAGAAAGCCATCAAACCTTAGTGACAAGTAACTGACAAGTACAGTAGCTCTCTTGCTTGAGGTGTGAATGCTCGGCTTTGAGAATCAGCACCGAGGGACGACCCCAAAAACCACAAATAGTACAAAGGTAGCGAACAGAATTTAAGTGTCATCGGAAGTGACTCATGCAACACCAATCTAAAACGCTACAGGGGAAATTACAGACCAAGGTTTCACACAAGGACATGAAAGACAGGTGACTATTATTCTCATGGTGCCAACAGACATATGTCCCGAGAAAATGACTATGTCTACAACCTAAGCCTTTGCCTGGCGCTGGAAAAACTCCTGACACAAATACTAGGACATAGGAAGTAAGTAATGACATACACTTACCATGTCTTATGCAGGCTCATGCACTTTTCAGCCCCAATGAACCATGACCATGCATAGACTTTTAGGGGGACAGGGGATCAACTTATTTCTGGGGAGGGATGGAATATGCGTTTATAGGGTTGCTCTTTTTTTTCAGAATATGGTCCCCAGTTAAAGTGGAAATGAAAGCAACAAATACATGAATGAGCATGTTATATGGGGGCAATTTGTAGTTGACAGGGTAAAGGTGCAGGGGCCTATTTGTGAACATGACTTTGCATTTATCCTGAGGTTTTGAAAGGTACAATAGCAGAATTGTCGCTTCATGCATTTATGCTGCATTTATCCCACATTAGTTCCACAAACAATTCTTTCTCGGATGTCCCACCTTAGAACGAATCAGTATATTGTAAAAGAAAACACTAATCTAGTGTTTCTAATCTAGCATCTCAGCCATATAAGTGCCAGATCATTCCTTGCAACTTCCAAAGGATGAAAAGAGAGCTTTTTTTTCAAACATTTCCTCTTGGGGATGGGGCAAAGGTGTAGCAGTAGTTCAGCAAGCATGCTGTGTAGAGAGATTCTGTAGCTGTGGCTTGCTACTTGGGGTGCTGGCTACAGGCAGTTGTCAGATCAAACGGTTATTTTCATTATGTCCAATTTTCTTGCCAACTAATCAATGATGCTTAGGTCTGCGAAGAAAAAGACAGATCTTAAAGTAACTCTGAGGTTTTGTTTCTGCAATTCTGGATATCATGGATGGTCCTTAGCCAACATGCACCTCGGTTTTCCCCCATAATAAATCATACGAGCAAAGCAGATTCAGAGCAATCAAAATATTTCATTTCTCTGCCTCACAATTGATAGTTTAAAAAATAGCATGCATGCACAAGGTATATACCAAGCTACAACCATGATCCATTTTCTGCTCAGTAATAGCCAGAAATTCCATAAATAAAAAATGCAATTATAAAAGGTTTAGCAAAGCAAAGGCACATCTACGGTGCAGCTGAGCGTGACAGCTTACATTGGTAATCCTTGGGCAGAATGACTTGCTTATAGTCATGTTGACTTGTGATACCAAAACAAGGCTACTGGATAACACAACAACAAAATAAGTAAAAAAAAAAAAGAGAAAAGAAAGAAGAAAGAAAGAGGAAAACATATTGACTGCTGAGAAGTAGGGGAGACGGGGGCATGCTGTTGCACTTTTTATTCAGCAGTGCCTTACTACTGAGATACAATATATATTTTTCTAGCTAGATTAAAGTCCTCTCTAAAAATGGTATTTTTATATTTCCAATAATTTATTGGAAGCAAAAGTTATTACTGATGAAATACCGACAACTTGTGACAACTTACCCCACGTCAGGGCATGTTGTCACGCATGACGGGGCAAGTGTGCTGTGTTCCTCAATTCCCTTCCCTCCTAAGTATAAATACTGTAATAACACAAAAAACATATCTTGTACTGAAAACAATATACTTCATTTCAGAAATCGACATCCACTACACACCAGGTAAAATAACCCCTCCCTCCCCTATCCTAGGATGCACAGACAAACACAAATTCTGATACAATGATATATTAATGCACTTAGAATATATACACATTTAATTTGATGTTTTATAATGTAACATGGCTTCTTAGTCACTTAAAGAAAACATACAAATTTATTATCAGGTTATAGCTGACCCTATAATTATTTTGATTCCTTTATAAGAATAAAAGGAGAAGAAAAACACAAAGATTTTCATTATTTACTTTCAGCTACCAAAATTGTTTTTCTGTGTGAGTGTTTTGACTTTGACTGGGGTATTCAACATAGGTAGCCTCTTATTAAGGTAAAATAAACATTTGTGTAATTGGACTTTATTCGTTTCCGAAATAAAGCCAGTCAGACAGCTTGCCCAGGTGACAAATAGCCCCACTCTCCCCTACCCACCACTTAACGTGCCAGTTTGCTGTTCTCTTCTCAGCATCTCCATGTCCAAGTGGTGTTTTAAAGGTGGTTGCAAACCAGTGAGAATTCTCAGGAAAGTATCAGGATACATGCTAAAATCTCAAATTAAACAATTTCTCGTTAACACTTGAGGTACATAGTGAGGCATCATGAGCACATCGCAATCACAATATAAGAAAATGTGCACCACTGGGACATTGTAATACATCATATCAGGAAAATGACATGTATTATAACTATGACTGTTTTGAGAATGGTATTAACTATAAAGAAAGTATAGAATGTAGCAGAAACTAGTATACTGAGAGATTTTACTCTATTCTGACTATAGCGATCCATGATCATGAGTCAAATCTGCTTATGAAGCCTCATAAAAGCTTTAAGTAACACCATATGATCGTGTTGCTCATAGGTGAGAACTGGTGGCTGGAAGAAACAGCGTGGCTTTGCTGCCTTGTGAACTCACAACCCGCA
Source organism: Centroberyx gerrardi (assembly GCF_048128805.1). Classification (NCBI taxonomy): domain Eukaryota; kingdom Metazoa; phylum Chordata; class Actinopteri; order Beryciformes; family Berycidae; genus Centroberyx; species Centroberyx gerrardi. The sequence goes on along the minus strand of NC_136017.1, from coordinate 13,690,485 downwards.
AGGTGAAGGTTAGGGGTCCAGAACAGTGTGAAGGGCCGGGGTAAAAATATATAATCAATGCTGATTATTCCTGTCTGCACCTTGGGCTTGACTCTCTTCTTCTGCACTCTCATCCTCCCTCTCACTCTTTGCTTCCAGGGTTGCTGCCTCCTCATTGTCTTCCCTCACCGCTAAATCCTATTTCATCCTCACTATCCTCAGCTGGAAGTGCAGACTCTGCCTTTTTCTTCCTTCCACACTGTGTTATTCATCCTCTAAAGGAAAGGATAACTGATGTAAATATATGCAAACTATATCTTCATGCAAAACATGTCCGTATATAATATGTAAAAAGCCGATAACCTGAATTTGTAGGTAAAATTGTAGAAATAATGTCAAATAACTCTAATTATGTTCACTATGCAAATAGCATTGTGATTGTGTATTGAGATTCCATTGTAGTATGATGTTGCTGTGAGGCAACATGCACATTTTAGCAAATAAGATAAAATTATTCAATTATTATTGAATTATTACCTATAATTGTGGGTCCAATTTTGTGCTTGATAAAAAATAACCCAAAAATGCTTTTTCTGGACAATATGTGGGGAGCTGCAATGCAGCACGTGTCGCAGGTGGCAGAAAGACACTTAAAAGTGGGAGCCGGTGCGTCATGTGACTAAATATAAGACTTGTATTGGCTTCTTTAGGATCCTGCCTGCCTTTATAAAGCATTACATTATGGTTCAAGATGTTCTGTGGGTGTGTAGAAGGCCCAAAATGGGTATGTTACCTCGAGGCAACATTATACCGTAGAGGGTGAAGACATATTCAGTAGTGCACCAGAAATTGAGCACAATTTGTGACAGCAAATCCAATGCATAGGGTACATTGACTTTTCATTTCGACAAAATGACACAGAGCTATTCTTCTGGTAGGGAAAAGACGCAGACAAAAGCGGCGCAGTGGGGAACCATGCAGGTGAAGAAGATCTTTGGGGAGAGAATATAGCAATGCATGGACCAAGGAAAGTTAAAAAACGCTTTTGGAGGCTAGTTCTTAATAGAAGAATAAAATACATAGGGATGTTTGGGCTTATTTCATCATTCTCCCTGCCCTGATGAAAGCCAGTAGGTCAAGTCGTTGGTGGATTTTAATGTCCCATTATGAACTAGCTTTTAACGCTTTTCTGCAAGAGCCCACATTTTCTGACAGTACAGTCTTTTGATCGTTTTCTCCTCTTCTTCCCGGTTTGTGACACCGGGACACTTGGGAGCTGCTTAGTGCAACCACAGTTTTCTACTGTTGGCCACTGAGCAGCTCCACTGAAGCATCTGGGGGCTGAGTGTCTCGCTCAGCAGGGGCACTTCAGCAGTAGGTGTTGAGAGAGGGAAGAGCACTACTTGTTCTCTTTCCCCCACCCAGATTTAATGGTTTTCTTTTTTTCATAAAGACATGTTCTAGCAAATCAAATTATTTCTCTCCCTATGTTGCAGAAAACACAGCAAGATACTGAAACCACGGTGTCCAAAAAAAAAAAATCAAATGGCTAGTCCTTTTTAAAGAGCTTTAGTGTCAGTCACTTCTTTCTTGTCATCGGTTTCCATATCAGTAAGATAACACAGGTTTGCCCGTTTAACAGCAGTTAAGGGTGTTCTTGCACTAGGCAAAGACACATATGGCAAACACACATCACATCAAATTAAATCAGATCAACTCAAATGGAGGCATTGTGGCATAATGACACATCCATTCCTGCAAATATATCTGTCCTAATTTGTGCGGATACAGACAGCGTCTCTGCTCACATCAAACAGCCACCACTGCTCGCGTCAAATCAAAAGAAGCTCCTTTAACACAAAGCCCCATACCGCACTATTTATAGGCCATATCCACTGCCCTATTTTCTAATATATTCTGATTTCCCGCAGTGATTTTTTGGCATAAAGGGGCGGAAATGTGTAAGTGAACGAGTGTGAAAAATGTTTTCAGTCTGTTTTGAGGAAAGCAACAAATTCAATGCCTTGTGCGTAGGCAATGTGTGACCTTCAGGTTTAGAAGGAAGCTAAGGTTTTAATTTGGCCTTTAGATAAGGCATTTGCAATGTAATCTATGCAATAATGTATTCTGGTGTATTCCCAGCATTACAAAAATCTTTCAATGCATGGTACAAAATGAGCTTTGTTAAAGTGAAGTCAAATCCTATGACATATATACATGAAGAAGTAGGAAAAAACTCATGAATAATACTTTATTGGGGTACACACTCCTAGATTCCCATCCAACCCATGCATTGTTTACCAATTGTGACTTTTGCATATGTGGCTGTCTCCACTATTAATGGATTGACAAACAAAAGGTGTTAGTAGCATTAACTTTGTAGTGCTGACAGGCATTAAGAGAGACTGGTAGCATTGATAGGGATTTTGTTGTACCCCATAATTACCTGCATGACATATCTATACATGTGTTTAGCTATACAGTGATTTAAATGTTCCAGAGTGGCTCAGCAATCCCCCTATGACACTGTTACAGTTAATTCAAGTTAGATAGCCCTGCAAAAGATCTCTCTTCTCTCCGAAAGGCTTTTAAGGAACATTTACACCAAAAGTGCACATGTGCGAGGTCAAGCAGGTGAGGAGGAATATCCCCATCATTTTAAAAGGGAATGACTTCTGTGGCACAGGTTCCTCTTGGCTTGCGTTCAAAGAGACTGAACTTACCTCAGACTGCAAACAGTCCCCAGAGCAGCGCTGCAGTTTTCTCGCCTCTCTCTCTCCGCCCCACTTTGGTTACTCTCTCTAACTATCTTCTCCTTTATCGCTTTATCTCTCTGACCTCTGTCTCTCTTTATCTCTCTCTCCCGGCTCACTTTCTCTTAACTCTCTTTTTCTCCGACTCTCACGCTCTCTACCTATTTTTTTTGATGGTGCCGTACTGTTGAGACTGGGTTGTCATGTTAACACAATTTCAAAAGTGAGAGAATAATATGATGCTGCTGAGAATTCACACCTTGCCCCATCCTCTTTTTTTTGTTATGAAGCTGCATAAGTGTGATAATGAAGTTGCATTATGTGATAATTGTTCAGAGCACCAGTAACAATTAAAGGTGTTGTTAATCGTTACCACATAAATTTGGAGACATTAGTATAATTACTGTAGCAAGAAGATTGGCAGCTACGGAGCCTGGTAGAAAAAAGAAAAAAAAAACTTGATGTGTAAATCCATGCGAACGTATTTGTAAACTGTGCGAACGGATTTGTAAACTGTAACGGAAACGGTTTACAAATCCGTTCGCACAGTTTACAAATCCGTTCGCATGGATTTACACATCAAGTTTTTTTTCTACCATGTGACCCCAGAGGGGCTCTGTAGGCAGCCTCTATCAGCCTCTACACTGCATTTTACATTGTGAGCCACCAGGCGGAAATCTGCTGGGTTGCTTTACGGCACAAAACAGGAAGAGGGCGCTGTTCTTCCAGAGCAAGCAGAGCTAAAGCTTTCAGAGTTTCTCTGAATGGCAGGTGGTGGAACAAGTGAAAGGCAGATCACTTGCTTATCCTCTTCAGTAAAGCCAAACACACCAGGGAGAGGGGAGAGGAAGCAACAGGGCTTATGGGAAATGTAGTCTTAATTTTGAGAAACACTAGAACTAACAATACTACTAGCATAAGATAGAGGCTACCAATTGCGTCATGTCAAATAATTTGACAATAATATATTGATGTTTAAAAAAGCAACACATAGCACCTTTAAATAATTTTGTAAAGTTTGTTCACTTGGTTTAGTTTTGATTTAATTTGATATGCTGTGTTTTTTCTGGTCCAGACCGTCCTGGACGTGCTTTTGGTTTTGAAGCTGCTTGCCTGTGCAGTGAGTGGTTTGAGAGTGTAGGGAGCAGGAGTGTATCTGGACATACAAAAATAAAGAGCTCTGTTGGTGTGGTCAAGGATATTCCATTTATGTAGGTCTATACAATAGGGGGAAAAAAGTAGAGTGCAGAAAATAATACCACCACCCTGATTGTTCCATGAAAGAGACTGGCCAGTGGAATAGGTGAAAGCTGTAATCCCTAATTCATTACACCTATTAGATTTAATCATGAATGGGAGATTCTGATGATGTGGGTAGGAGAGGTTAATGCAGTGGATCTCAATCCCAGTCCTCGGGACCCAGAATACTGCTATCATACCAGCTAGTTAATTACAGATAATTGCATTGACCTTGCATCCCAGGTGTAAATCAGTCCCTGATTAGACGGCTAGAATGAAAACCAGCGGCTGTGGGTCTTGAGGACTGGGATTAAGAACCAATGGGTTAACGAGATATAATTTAGACACTCACTGTTAAGCAAAGCAAGGTGTTCGTGATCCTAATCCTTTTTTACACAAGAGAGGGAAGTTTTCTTAATAAAAATGGGAGCTATATGGGGGAAATTGCAAATTATTCTAAAGGTTAAAAAATATTGGGGATAATATTTGGAAGACTGGGAATAGCTAAACTAGAGCTGCAGTAGATAGAGATTGACTGGAGATAGATATTAGACATCACTGCATTGAAAGAGAGGAGGTAAACACTGCAGTGCTTAAAAACTGTAGGGTCAACAATATCCAGAGGGAGTCTTTTTGAAATGCAGGGACATAGACTGTGATAGAGATTTGGCAGCAACTGCCTTCTTAAATTAACAAAGATAGTGAGAGAAACATTATATTTTTCATTTCAGGTCAGAAGCCGTTACCGAATCTCATTCATGACTCAATGTTGCTGCAGACTTGGATCATTATCTTGCTACACTGGCTCCATAGCTACCATCAGGGATCACATATGTTCTGGGGTTCTTCATTGACCGCGCTTTGTTTGTATGAGAATGTGCTCCCATGACTTAAGATGAAGCCTAGCTGCATCTCTGGAGCGAGAAACGCAAAGGTGAGTTATTATAGATGGTATGGGCTATCTAATGGGAGATGGAAATCTTTGCTAACCCTAACGCTAGCTTGCTTAGTTTTTATGAATTCAGGTTGTTATTGCTGCTCTAAGATGAACAGCTACAGCAACTACACACAGCCAAATTATCTCAACATTGATTATTCATCAAAGCCGCATGCTGCTGTGCAGATTTGCGCTTGTTTTATTTTGTCTCCATCTTTGTTGCTCAGCGCTCATTGCTGTGGTGTTGCTGCACTGCTCTTCCCAGAGATCACCTGTCAATCAAACAGTGTGTCAAGGACTTCTTTCTCCTTGGATTTTCTGATGATGCAGTTTGAGTTTCTGTAGGTGGCGCTCTTTTCTTTGTCTGTTCAGCCATGGTGGCTATCACTGCTCATGCTAACTACCCAGTTCTTCTTCTGTTTACTGCAAACAAACTGTTGCAGGAAATGTAAAATGCGAGTATTTTTCCCAGGAAAGCCCTACTTGACACCAGGTGTTTAGAACAGCAGATGTAAAAGCTTCCGTTAACTGTGTGTAGGTTGAATCACTATTGTGTTATAAGAATCGTAATGGACGGTAGCAAAACAGACATTTATTTATTGAAAGTCATCTGGGTTATTACTGTAACGCCATCAAAACACCCATTAATTCATCTGTACAAACGTCCATCCATCCATCTCTCCACCTATCCATCAGTAGCATTTATGATACCGCTCATCGCCTGTGGTGCCTCTGTTGATCAGAGCCTCAGATTAAAAGGCAGGGAATCGACCGGTGAGGACCTTCTCATCAATGGAAACCCGACCGTTGCACAGCGGGCCGGCTGATGCTCATCTCACCCGCGGGTCAATCTGAAAAGTAAACTAAACTGGCAAATAAATCGCTGGCAAACAAAACAGAGCATCCATTACTGATTACGTTCAGCAGTTTGAAAGAAGGGAAGTTTTGCATGTCATAGATTAGATATTGGGGTTGATGGTCGTCCATGGAGAGGGATTGAAAGAAAGAAAAAAGAAACAAAAGACATTTTTACATCTGGATGAAGCAATTTCCATTCAATCCTAAGTAGTAAACAATGCAGAGGCAGCAGTATAACTCAAACACTGTTTTTATAGTCCAACATAAATATGAGCCTGATTCATTAATCCATTAATCATCTAAATATAGCGTAGTGTAGTTTTACTATCTTGCAACTAGGGATATTTCTCGCCTCTGTGCTGTAGTGTAGAACATCCTTAGCTCACCTCGATCGGTTTTGAGGTAAACAATAGGCCATGAAAAGTCTTCACCCCTCTGCGATCGATGTCATTTCACTCACTCCAGCTTTCCTCAGAGGCTACGTGAAAAACAATGCAGCGAGTTGAGTACATCCAAACTGAAACGAAAACAGCATTCATCTAACTGTACCATAAAAATATTTCTTTTCATGCCTTTTTTGCCAAGACTGACTTCATCCTTTGTTAGCGCCATCACCATAATGAGTGTAAAGTCTATTCTGTATATTTGCCAGTGCACAAATGTAAAGGTAAATAATCTCTGAGACCATAAATGAAACTAATTTCTAAAATGTCATACACTATGTCAATTTTGGGAAAAACAATCCCTGACAATCATTTTTCAATATCTCTAAAATATAGAAGACAGCCTCTAAAAGTGATATTAATCTGTCAACCAGGAGCTAAATTATCTAATATCCTTCAAAAGCAGCATAATTTCTTTCAATCTTTTGCTATCGTTTTATAAGAGTAGGTATCACGTTTATTCAAATGGCGGATATAAACTCAAAACTCACTTCAAATGTAATATTCACCGCTGTATGGTGCATGATGAATATGGCTGCTGGTTACATTATAGCGATAGAGACATACAGGTTTTGTATGCTTTAATTGAGATGCGCAGCCCTTCAGTGTGGAGCATTGTGAGTCCTTGGAACACAAAACAGAGCTGACACTCGCTGAGTTAATTGCATCAATGAGCCAATTGTATTGCTGCATATTAGCGTTGACTGCTGATACACTTATGAAGCTAATTTGCTTCAACAGGCTCCCCACAGACTTTCCTCCTATTTAATACCTGTGTGTGGACTCGCTTGATTGTGTGTATGCATATATGTATGTGTATGGTTGTGTGTGTGTGTAGGTGTGTTTATCACAGACAGTCATCTCCTCTTCTCCTCCGAATCCTTTAGAAATCATTGCGATGCTTAACTATTATTTATGCACGCTCCCATTGATTGCATCCGATTCCACTGTTTGTCATTTAACTTAAGAGATTAATTTCAATCCATTGGGTATGAAGCAGTATTTGGTGTAAAGCTGAAGCACCAGGACCCATATGTATCAGATTCTTCAGGATAAAGATCACTCCCCATGTCCCTTCGAGGTAGAACTAGAGGGAGTGGTGGCAAAGAGAAGGACACAGAGAGGAGAATGTCTGATCTGGAGGCAGTCTCTTCAGACCAGCTGGGAGAACCAGCAGCACTTGAGAAGGACACTCACCCCCCAAACCACGCCGGTGGAACTTGTTCAGTACAAGACTGCAGTTGTACTGGGCAGCTCCCAGAGGTGCGTTTGTGTCTGTCCCTCCCGACCGTCCCGCCTCCCCAGAACGACACGCTGTAAATACATGTCCTCTTAGTTTAATGTCCTGGTTTAATAAGGATTACACATCTAATAAGGATTATACAGTATGTAATGACCCGAATAGGCAGCTCATCCTAGATTATGGTACATATGGTACATGTTTTGTATTCAGTGGATAGTCGGAGGATTGTGGGGTACACGGCAATATGCAGTATTGATTGTTTGGTCTTTGCTTAAACTCCAAGAAAACGCGGCCGTGAGCAGGCTCCCTGCAGCTTTTACCTGGAATCAACTGATTTTACGCACTCGCACACGCACACATGCACACATGTAGTGCCTCCGAACATATTCATGTCCACGTAGACGTGCGGGGGCAGGGTCAACTCCAGCACGGCACCCCCGGGTTAAATGCTTCACTTCAAGTGCACATCAGCGGCCGCACTCCAAACCTCCAGGCTCTCCACTCCAGCTGAGAGCCTCCCATCGGCGTTTGTGTATCAAACCGCTGACCTTTTCGTTATGATTCAGATGCCTCGCCCCGGAGTTCAGCCGGTCTGGCCCTGTCAATAGCCTCTAGATGTCTATATGAATAGGCCTGCGAGCCTGGAATAACATCCAAACATGTGCACGCTTGGATTAGTATGCTTCACTAGACCTCAATTATAAAAATTTCGTTTATGCGCGAGCCAACGCTGGGCTTCGTTTACATCGATTTTCCAATTTTCTGCGATATTTCAAAAGCTAAAACTAATTTCTGTCGTCGCCCCGGGGTGCAAAAGCGATAAGCATCACTTTCATTTGTTTGTATCATATTCTCTGAAGTGATTGAATGATGGAATCTAAGATAAACACAAACACTTAATGAGGCACAGTAAGTTATTTCTTCTATTATACTCTGTCTAGTATCTGTCAAGGAAACGTGAGAAAAGTTTTGAGGCAGTTTTTCCTCTCGGCAGACTGGGGAATAACAACTGCAACAGAAACATTTTAGATCTCATTGATACGTTGCACCAAATACAGGTTGTAGAAATACTGTTGGTTCTAAGCATTCAAAGTCATGATACACAGATAGCATAGATGTGCAATTTTTTCCAACAATTGTAACCAATGTTATTTTTTTTTTTCATTACTGTGTACCTTCGAGGAGAAAAAACCTTCTATGGGTATGAACACTGGTCTCCCTAGTGATTTTGCTATCTATCCCCATCCCTGCTGATGGAAATATTACTCATGTACATGGACACACACAGTGATGCTGCTACTCTGTCTCCTTAATCCCACAGTATTGGCATATTTTTTACTTTTTATGTAAAAGCTTACTTGGTAAAACTATCATAAAAAACTCCAAAATACTACAGATGTTAAGATTGTAATCACCGATGATCTGAAAATACATAATTTGGATGGGAATCTATTTTTTCTTTTTTTTCTGGCTTATTCCTGCTTCTCTGTGCATCTATTACCTCTAAAAGTCATTTGTGAATCACGGTCTCCAGGGTGTTTTGTTTTCCTGTGATATTATGCCCCCAATTATGATGCCTGCCATTATGATTATAAGTACTTTGTTTTGCAATACATAGGTAAATTTACTGCTGTTGCATGTTTTAGCCACCCACTATTTTATCTGGGTGTTTCAATCCTTGCTATTTTTCTATCATGGGCAGAAACATGTTGGAAGTTGCAAGAACCAGGACTGAATTTAATAAACAAGCAAATAATAACAAAAACAAACGAATAACTAAATAAAGAGGGGGACACATGCACGCACCCACGCATACATGCTCTTTTTCAGCTTTTCCCTGTTTCATATGCACATAGCTAGACACATTCACACCTAGATGTTGAGAGTTATTGAGGGGAGATGGCCTGGGAATTCAAATCAGCAACCTTCTAGTCCCAAGCTCGCCTCTCACCTTTTTTAGTTACCCAATCAGCTCCCTGTCTTTTGACTCCGTTGTTGACGACGCTTCTAGGAAGAAGATGGGCTGCTAACCATTCACTGCAGCGATCAAAAACACCTGAAGTGTGTTCAGGATGGGAAGTTCCTGTTCCAGACGACATCGCTCACAGCCACTATAATACACTGTGAGACTGTGTTGGCGTCGCTTTGTGAAAGGCGAGTGAAAATTGGGACACTGTGCCAAATCTCAGCGAGGGATCCTCATCATTCTATTAGCAAGCTTGTAACTGTCTCCTGTGGAAGAATACTCTGCTTTGTTATCCAACCAGAAGGGTATCTTTGGTGAAAAGTATCAAATGTGAATTTGATGATTAGTAGCAGAGGGTCGTGGATTCTCCAGCAGTTTTGGGGTCAAATCACTCCCAATTCACTCAATTCAAAATGTGAATTAAGACCACAAGTCACTTAGACCAGTGGTTCTCAACATGGGGTCAGGGGACCACCAGGGGTCCTTGAGGGGGTTCCAGGGGGTCCCCAGCAAATTGATGAATTGTTAAACTTCACCATTATTTAATTTACAAGAAGTTAACACAGTTAGAGACTGTAGAAGAATGACTGTTTTAATCATAGTTTCACTGTTATCTCTCTACCAATACAGATAGTCCTGGAATTCTGGACAAAATCATATCGAACAATAAAAATATTCTCAGATTTGGATCTGAGAGACAAAATCTCAACAACTGAATTAGGGGTCCTTGATATGAAAAAGGTTGAGAATCACTGGCTTATAATAATTTTCAATGATTTCTTGGATATAAAGACATTTCAATGACAAGAGACTTTTTTTTTTTTTTTTTACAGTTTTTGAATGTTTAAAGCTGCACTAGGTAACACTTCAAGTAAAAATGCTTATCAATCTAAATCGCAAATTGGGGCTGCAATAGAGAGGAGTGTTCCATCCCCCTAATTGAGATGTAGATTTGCTCTATTTGTCCAAATGAAATTCAAAATTTTGTCCAAACAGCAGCAAGTGAGCACTCCGTCCAGAGAAAGCTGGACTTGCCAACGATGGCTGCACCTCTTAACCATCTCCACCCCCAAAAAGCCACAAAGAAGAAATGCAGGTCAGAGTAGTGCACAGTTTACTGACATGATTTCTAGGTAATGAAGTCCTTTAAACTTTCAAAAATTCACCAGTTGAAAGTGAGTTAACCCAAACACAGGCCTCCAGTGGTGACAGGTGTGGTGGTTGGTATTGTGGATGCTGTGTCTACTTTCACTTTTGTAGATTTCACACAAAGTTGAAATGGAGGCCTGACATTTTCTCTTTAGTATCATTTAGTCACCAAGAAAAGAACCAAAATGAGTCTTTTTTTCCCCAGTTTGAGGGAAGAAAGAGAGGGCAGTAAAAATGAATACCACCGCTCACACAATTCCCCTCTAGTTTGTTTATTGTAAGAGCTGAGTCGTGTGTGTGGGAGTTTTTTTTTTCTCTTTGTAATCTGAACAATAGGAACCGTGCTTTCTGCACTGGCAGCAACATTGGGTTTTGTGTGTGTGTGTGTGTGTGTGTGTGAGAGAGAGAGAGAGAGAGAGAGAGAGAGAGAGAGAGAGCAAGTGTCACCGCCTGCAGGTGTGTACTATGACACTGCTGAATAGCAGGTGTTGTCATGTTTCATCCGCAACTTCTCGCTTTCTAAGCCCCAAGTGGTGGCAAGAAATAACGGTTTGAATTTTTCAAAGTTTGAAGGACTTCATTACTCAGAAGTCATGTAACGTCATGTTCGTAGTTGCAGTACTAAGACCACCTTAGTAAAGTCCAAGTCAATTCCAAGACCAGGTCCAAAGGTGGTCAAGACCCAGTCAAGACCAAGACCAGAGCAAATTGAGTTTTATTCAAGACCAAAATAGACAATAAACAGTATAAATGTCTTTCTAAATGGAAGTAATAAAAAATAATCCTTAAGGAGTTTCTTAAGGATCGACACACATCTGCAGGATCTTTGTACCTTCAACATCAAACTATGTTGACTAATCAATGCATAGAAGTTTGAGGATCATTACATACTATACACAGCTGTAATCATGTAAAGAATTTCATTTGAGCAAATAGGGCGAATCTATTCCGTCTCAATTAGTGGGGATGGGATGCGGACTGATACGGCAGGTATATTTTTACACCAATATCTTTCCTAGTGCAGCTGTAATCCAGCCCATTATGCATTCAAGGTTTCACCATCAGCAAGCTGCCGTTGTCAGGGTTCATCCAGCGCCGCGCAGACACACGGCGACGGGCCGCCGCGCCGTGTGCCAGCGCAACATGTGACTCGCTGCCTTCCTCCTCTTTGTTGTGCTGACACAGCATCGATTCCTCTCGCCATTAGCTGTAGGAAGAGGGGGCAGCTGCTCGGGGTCTTGTCGGCCGGTGTGCTATGATCACTTCGGGCCAGCTGGCGGTGTTTGCATTTGCATCCTTAATTTATAACCGGGGAAAGCTTTTTCTGTGCATATTCAACGCCGCCCTGGCCCCATTACGGAGTGTCCCGCGTGCGATGTGAGCCTCAGATGGCACACACTCAGTAGAAAAAGGGTGGGGTAGTGGTACATAAGGTGCAATTGTCATAAGTGTAGCTTCGAAATGGCCCGTTGGACACGTTTATGGACTTTTGCTGCAGTTAAAGATAAACTGGAGGCCTTGATAAGGACAGAACAGACATTTCGTCTTAGGGGCTTGCTTCAGTGACAAGCTTTTGTACTTTCTAGGCCAATTTTGTACTTTCTTCCACTGAGACAGTATGTGTAAGCTGAGTATGTTGCACTGCCTGTATATGACAGTGCCATATGTCGCTGTGTGTGTGTGAACTGCCACGCTTGTGAAGTGTTTATTGTCTTTTTTCCATGTCCTCTGCAAGATCTCCTTAGGCTTTATTTTGAGTTGCTGAGCGTAAACAACCTAAAGCACTGTGCATGTAAGACTTTGAAGCGAATAAACGTCCCGTGCAGCAAAACACAAACACTGCATGGGTAATGGCTTCAACTCCTCATGTCTAATATATATATTGTCACATGTGCATATCTATGAACATAGATAGATAAATAGATAGTTTCATCAGCTCCACAGTTGTGATATGACAGTATTGTCAAATCTCTACTACTACTACTACTACTAATAATAATAATAATGATAGTACTTATAGTACTGTCCCTGGCCTAACAAATCAGTTGACAATACCATCTGTCTTTCTTCATTAGTAAAGAAAAAAATGAAATGTCTATCAACATTAACATTAATTAAAATGAAAATCAGCCCATAAAATGAATAAAATATAGATTTTTTTAAACCTAGTGCCCCATGAATAACTAATCCTGACCAACAGGTTAAGAGGGTTGGCTTCAGCAGCAGCTCAATGTGCCCCATGTACCTTGTCATAAAAACAGCCGCCACCGGTTCATCCAATTCCATTTAAACGCCTTTCATTAATATTGAATCACTAAAGACTTCTTGTCAAAGAGTGGTAGGAATGGCAATGAAGTGAAATGCAAATTCCTCCCGTTTTCTTCTTCAAATAAATGTCATATTCCCCAATTTGACTTTGAATTTGCCTGCCCCATGAGATAAATGCCTTTTGTAGATGCCCTGCATTCTAATGCGGGTTGAATGGATTTATTAGATTTTATTCAACCGCCGCTCAAACAAAAACTCCTTTGCCCTCAGATCTCACGTCTTATTACAGAATAAAGTAAACCAAAGACAAGCGTCGCTAAGAGTGCAGTGATGGATTTGGGAAACGGGGGCCAAAAAATGAAACTGCGCCGCTCTCTTATCTTTGTCTTGGAAGATGTGACAATTTTAAAGGGAGCGCCGGTGAATTTGCGGTGACTTATTTATTTTTTCTTCAGGGAAAAAAGATAGAGGGAGAGAGAGAGAGCGAGAAGGCGATTCTGAGGGAGAAGAAGAAAGAGAGAGAGGGACAGCATGATTGAGACAGCAAGAGAGAGAGGGAGGGTAGTAGGATCCGACCTGTCAGCAACCATTCAGTGTGCGGATGCCACAATGGAGCAATTATAAATTAGCGAGCTAAGGTATTAATCCAGCAGACAGCACTTTGGGATTGGCTATTTGGCAGGAAACGTTTTGGCCCAAATCAGAGGCTCTGTTGAAACGGCTGACGCTAGGGGAGAGGGAAGAGAAGAGAGAGAGAGAGAGCGAGAAGGAGGGAAAGCGAGAGGGAGGAGTGTATTGTCCAAGGCATCAGATCAGAGGGTGTGTGTGTGTAAACGGCTGACTACAGGTATTTCCAGCTAATGAGACATTTGGCTGTTGGTGGTAGCGGTTTGGTCAAACCTGGATGCTGGTAATGGCTATGTAAACACACACACACACACACACACACACACACACACACACACACACACACACAAGGGGTCCAAACAGGATAGAAATAACAATGTGGCCTTGAAGCATATTGGAATTTAGAGGTGAAGCGTTGAACACTTTGAGCTAGAGCTACAGCTGTGAGTCAGAGGCAGCCTAAAGGTTAGAGGAGCAGGAGGGCTTGTGTCCATCCCAGACCAGCTGAAGACATATTGGCAGAGAGAGTAAATGAGTAATGCTCTCCCTTCCCTCAGCAACCACTATCAAAGCTCCCTTGAGAAAGCCACTTAAAGGAAGAATCCATCCTAAAAGTTTGGCGATGTTCCTATAGGTCCATTTTGTTGTTTGGTGGTGAATTTTTCCTATTCCTGTGGATAACTGGTCAAAGACTGACGTCACATTGAGGTATTTCCAGCACACCTACAATCTAAAACATCAACAGTCACATTTTGACGTCAGTCCCTCAGAATCAAAGAGCGAGAGCTTTTTTCTAGAGCCGCCATTTTGCACCGACGTTCAACAATCACACAGGGAGAAATCCATCTTAGGTGAGACAGTAATAGACCTCAATAGACCAGAATGCAATGCAGCCACAAGACCGGTTGTGTTTTGAGTAAGGGACGAGACTCTTCATGCACGTTCCCTTCTTTGTCCAAAGTCATTCTGTTCTGCACTGTAATTAAACCAGGTACTCGCATGTCATCAGTCAGCCATATTCATTACCGCTACTAGGAACCGGAACTTCCAATAGGTGGCAGTGTGTTCGCATCATTACCAAAGGCATTCTGGGAAATGTAGGAAATCCCTAACTGAAGAAGAAGCAGACGAGGTAGGTTGAGGGAAAGTGGGAACACCGAAAAAGTAAATTGCAACACTTCATCATAAAATAACTTCTGGAAAGTGCTGAACATCAGAGATAGATGATATAACAGTGTCAGACAATTATTCCAATGGAGCCGCTCATTAGGTAATATCTAACTGCATGAATATGAGGCAGGGCAATGCTGAAAATACTTCCAATGGCTAAATAAAGCTTAAAAAAAGATATTAGAAATATATCATATGTGACCTTGGTATAAAACATGAGTTTGGGCGAACATTTATTTTAACAAAATGTTGACTGTCATTTAAATAACAGCACTCTTTGATTCCCTGCTTTGATTTCAATCCAGCTTTAAAGTATGGTGAATAATATTACCATAATGAATAACTTTAATGACTTGTCTGGCAGAGGTCCATTTAATCCATCAAATAAGAACATGCTCTGTACTGAAAGCGATTCACGGCGAAATTTGATCCGGCGATTTGAAACAAAAGATTATAATGTAAAGATATCTGCAATTTAACAGACTCCTGCAGCTTTAGTGCATGTAACCGTCCAATAAAAATGTTGCAAATCCCTAATCTGAAACAGGTGCGGAAGGGAAAAAGCCTAAAGAAAAAGGAAGAACAATTTTAAATGCTCCTGAGTATAATAATTCTATGAATACATATAATCCGTCACCAGATGGCCTTCAACAATCCCAAACAAAATGTTTTGGTGAGTGTCACCTTGCTTTACAGTAGCTGGTGACACCCAATAGCGGCGTATTCATTTCTGACCTTATTTTTCAAGACAGAATGCCAGTTTACCTGAGCACAGCTGTGCATCGCCATCAGGTCTAAGCCATTTGGGCTTATCCCAGTTTCCAAGGATTTTCGTTCGGGGCACGTTGCCCACATGAAAGGGAATTTTGTCAGAGGGGCTCCATGAATTATGCAATGGCAGAGTGGATTTGCAGGTCTTGCTGAAATTAATATGATACCGAATAAAGGAATGAGATGGAACGGGCGGTATTATGCGGCAGGAGAGGAGGAAAGCATCTCAATTTGGAGTTTTGGGGCTGGGTTTTTAAAGTTCATGTGGCACACAGGGTATTTCATAACACGTGCCAGGGTCTTCTGCACAGTTCTTATGTCAGCATATACTATATTTATCCATGCATCTACAATAATCTATAACATACAGTGAAATGCTTATGGGGAAAAAACAAAGAAAGAAAAAAACACAAGTAGAAAAACGATTATCTATATTTAAACTGACAATCATTTATCATTAAGATGCTCAGGTGTTAAGGCGGAAAAGGTAATGCTATGATCTGTACTGAAGGATTGTTTGCCCACTCTTGCCATCCAGATGACACTCAGAGCTTCTCTTCAACACTTCAACACAAAAACAAATGCAAATATCCTGCATATGCTTTATAACATATTCTGAAATCACACTGTTAACTTGAATTTTCATTGTGTTTGTGACAAAATTCAAAAATGTATTTTTACAGATCAATACCAGATAGATAGGTGACAGCATTCAAGAGGCTCGGGGTTTATGTTTTGTCTGTGGGAAAGTTTTTTTTTTTTGAGAAAGTTGCTGCTGACTCAGACGCAACACTGAGTCATAAACCAGATTTGGTAATGCTTCCTGACCTGATATGATAAAAAAAAAAAAAAGATATACAGAAAGTGAAAAGAAGTTCCCATTATCCACCAAATACTAAGACAAAACTTTCTGTGATGAAAAAAAAGGCGACGGCTTAGTGTTTGTTGGATAATAGCCCCTGGATATGATTTTTAATCTGACTATTTTTGTTCATTTTAGAAGGCAGCTGTTGCCAAACCTCTATAGTCTATGTTCCTGGACATTATTGACCCAACAGTTTTGAAGCACTGTGCAGTGTTTTAAGATAGATAGATAGATAGATAGATAGATATGTGCGTGAGATCTACTGTATGAGCGCTGTATGAATACTAATCCTAGTTATCTCCATTATCTGCTCTGTCAAGATGATTGCTGTGGAAAATGACACCATGCCAACCTGAGGTGATTTGATAATAAGTGTGGATTGGGATCTCGCTGAGCAAATGCTTTGACAATTTATCTAATTGACAGTCTATGACTCATTCTGTCTGACACTTTATTTCAATTACCAAGTCCGAGTCTCTGTCAGCGTTGGGGAGCGGTTAAAGGGAGGGTTTGGGATATTTAGAGGCTTGTTCTGTTGAACTGTAATCAAGCCAATTCTTTAGCATTCAAAGAGTTTCCATGCTGCTGTTTTTGGTTCTTTGGCATTAGCCTCCTGATAACTCTCATGGTCACATACAAGTCCATTCAAGCAGATTTACACTTATTCCTACAGTGGCTACAGCTATGAAGGAGTACTCATTGATTTCCGCACACATACAGACACTCATACACAACAGCCTGGTCTCCCGAAATTTTGTGAAATGAGCACAATGTCTTAATATGGCAAATATGTGCTTTTTGTGCACGAAAAGTGAGAGAAATATGTTTTCCCATCATGAAAGGGTTAAGTGAAGGAGGCACGAGTAGAAACAGGCATGCAGCAGTTTGATGTTTAAATGATGCAGTGGAAAATATAGGCGTGGAATTCAAGGTGGTCGGTGGGCTGATAGATTTACCTTCAACTCCAATGGTTCAATTCCCAACTCAAACTACAAAGTTTTCTACTCTGAATAAAAAAAAGCTGAACAGAATTTCACTCAAACACAAAATCTTTCCCTAAGCTTAAAGGATAAGGCTGGTGTTTTTTAATGCATTTCTTACCGTCAACAAATCCTATGACAATAACAAAATCAGCAATGAATTTTTCTAACAAGTCTCGTCCATGTAGCCCATGCCCAATACAGCCATGTGTCAGTAGCCATAGAACTCCACTATATTAAAAAAACGATTAAAAACACATCAAAGAGCCATGCCGTCGCTCTGGCAGCATATTTCATCATTGCGATGCACCAGGCCGGCCGACTTTTTCCTCAAACAACAAGCCGCCTAAACTTAACCGCTAGCTAACCTTTTCACATGATGAACAGGTGAACATGGTGTGTCCAATTCATGCTGTTGGCACATAATGTAATTGTGGTGGAGGAACGTAATCTTCACATAATTCGTGTCCACAACACTATTCTGCGTTTCAGAATTCATGCTCATCTCCCAAAATATTATGAGACTGTATTGTACACAAAATGAATGTTTAAAGAGTAACTAAACCCCACTTGGCACAAAGACCAGCCAATAGCAGAAGGCCAGTTCAGTTAAAACACAAAGGTGACAGAGCATTTGCCATCAGGGCCCCCGGACTTTGGAACAGCCTTCCAGAGGAGATTAGGATGGCTAAGTCTATCTTTTCATTTAAGTCTCTTCTTAAAACGCACTTTTATAGGCTAGCTTTCCTGTGATCCCATCTTACCTTTTCTACACCATTTGTTTGAATTGTTTCATCTTATTTATCATTGTTATGTTTTATTACTGTGTTTGTTGTTTTATGTTTTATTGCTTATTTTATATATTGTTTTATTATTGTGCTACTTGTTCTTAGTGTTTTTATGATTAACACCTCATGATTCCTGTTGTTTGCTTTTACCCTGTAAAGCACTTTGTAAGCCCTGTTTTGGAAAGGTGCTATATAAATAAAGTTTATTATTATTATTATTATTATTATTATTATTACCCTACTTTTCACCATTAGGTGTCCGGCTTCACCACAGATTTGGGTTTGGGGTTTAGTTACTCTTTAAAGTCCTCATGAAATGAACTCCCATTACTTTTACTTCATGGAAAACAGAGCATCTTTTACAACCCTGCCCCTCCACCTGTCCCATCAAACAAAACTGCCTTTCTCTCCCTGACTGATATTCCATTGGTTTACACTTTTGAATGCTCCCTCACTGCATCATGTCCCGCCCCTACAGTACATCCTGTTTCGACAGGAAATACATCCAATCAAGGAAGTAAAGAGGCAAGTTTAGATTTGAAGCAGCCCCCTACCTGAAGTGTCCTAACAAGAGACTATGAACCTACATGCTTCTGTTACTGAGAGGCTTTGCTGCACACTCTGTCTTTCATTTGTTTTTAAACCACTCCCACCCCACCCCACACAAAAATAAATCGGTATAAATTAAATTTGCATCCCCCCTGAAAAATAATGTACTTGTGTCCTTACGTTCTCTTCCAGCACAGCGACTATAGAGACTACTTATTTCTCCGGGACGCCTTGTTGGATTTATGCCCAGGCAATGGTCATCGGCCCACTGGTTTGGCATGGAGCTCCCGTGGGCAGCGGCGCGGCTCAAAATGTGAGCCCATGGATCACAGTCAGAGAAGAACAAGGCCGCCGTGGCCTGCAGGGAATGTCAGATTGCAGCATAGAAAATAACAGTAAGAAAAACGACAACAGCGGAAAGATCTGTGCGCAATATGATGCTACTGGACGGTTATTTTTAATCACTGACCTAAAGAGGGACCAGCTGCAGTCTAAATTTTGTTTCTCACGATAAACGGTTTGCAGCTTCCTATATTTCCTTCGTGATACACACTCCTTTTGCAGCTTCATTGCATGTATATTATTTTGCTGGGAATTGCTGGGGATTAGCACACTTGTGTTCTTTGTGAGTGTAGGAGAGTAAAAAAAAGAAACTCCCACACAGAATTTACTTGTATCAAAAAATACTTCTTCCTACAATGCAATGTTTTGGTCTTAACACCCTCTCCAGGCAACAGGCATCATCATTTTTTCACTACTTTTATCCAGTTTCTCATAATGTTGCAATTGCATACAGTTGGAAATTCACAAGGTCTGAAGACGTGGAGGTGAACCCCAACTGTAACTATGTGGAGTCTTGATAGAGGAGAGCCTGCCACCATCAGAGGTACAGTAAGTCTTCTCTGCCCACTCAAGGTCTGGCAGCTCATTAGCTTCTATTCTCGACCAGGTGTGAAAAATTGCCTGCAGGTACCGAGTCTTTTTTTCTTTTCAGAAATCTGCTCAGAAAAAAAGGAAATCCTGCGAACCCATTCTACAAGCTGGTAAACGCTTGGTTAGCTGTATCTGCACCATGACAATAGGCGCATGAAAATATTCCCCATTAGAGCTCGACTCGCCCCGTTCGGCAGCGCCTCCACCTCCACCTGCCTCCCAGCTCTTCTACTTTCTGACTCTGCAGTTGTAATTGAGGTTATACACACTATTCTATTTGATGTGCCTTGAGGTCAAAATATTCCTTTGCGATTAAAGCAGCAATGCTGAGGCAACTCTTGCTCTATGTACTGTTACTTTTAAGCTGTTGGTTGACATTCTTGATTAATTGTGGTTAGGGTTAGTGTTAGGATTTAATGCTGTTTCTGTCGTAACTTTATTTAATTGATGTATTTTTTTGCACTGTATGAGTCATTGAATTACGAGCACATTACTGGCCTCTACAAATATATATTAGTCTTATATCTAAAGGGGTCACACTGCTTGATTGTGTTTCATTTGCAAGTCAAAGGTGTTCATTATTAGCAACTGAATCACTGTTAATTGACTGAATTGAAAGTGAGTTAACCCCTGGGCTCAATAAAAGTGAAGCATCTGCCTGCTTACATGAGACAATATGCTGTGCCATTGTCTTATTACTTTAATCCTCTCAGTGCTTAATGCCAAACACAAAGCATTCCTTTCAGATACCGATGTGGTTCAAGTCCGAACTTTACCATGCAGAGTCACATTATGATGATTTATGGAAGAGGTCAAGGGAGTCCAGTGCAGTGATGGTCATGGTGTGTACTAGGGTTAGAGCAGTTTATATTGGCTTTTCATTAAATATTGGATATCGGCCAGTCAATTTGTCTACTGCCAATATGATGGAGGTTCCTCCCTGACCACAGCTACATAACAACAGTCTGCAAAAAGTCTGTAAAATGTGCATTTCTTTGTGCATTTTATTTATTCATGCAATGTGTTTTTGTAAATGAATTCTTCATTTTAAGGCCTAATGTATCCCAGAGTTTCACCTATGATTGAGTAGTTGGGGGTGGGAGCAGTCACCCTGCCTTAAGGAGCTGCTAACCCACCTAAAAGAATGTCATTAGTCTGGGTTTCAGTGGAGAGTTTCAGTGTCTAATGGTCTAAATGCTGTTTCAGAGGCTTCTCCGCCCTGCCAAGAATAAATTATGGAGGGAAATATTGAATCCTTGTAGTTTTATTTTTGGCAGGAAAACGGTGGGAACAAAAAAATGGACTACAAAAGGCGGCTCAGCAGGCCAGTAATCAACAAAGTAAAGAAAAGAGGAGCGTCCTTGATGCAAAATGATGCAAAAAAATGTTTTATTGGAGTGTCGGTACACACTGAAACACAGCGGTTTTACCAAGTGAGGTACATCTCACATCTCATCTCAACAATTTTTGCATCATTTTCGAAGACGCTCCTCTTTCCTTTACTTTGGCATGAAAATGGTCACATTTAAAGATATTGAATATTGGTTATCAGTGACTTCAGTCTAAAAGTATTGGCATCATCCTTCCAAAACCCATATCAATCAAACCCTAGTGTGTACAGGAATGGAAAAGTACACTTTGACTGCACCTTACTGATTGAACATTTCTGACATCAACTTGTCTCATCTGTCACGTTGGGATCAATCGGCTCGCCTCAAAAGAGCGAACCCTGCCCCCGCTGCACTCGAGACGGGCTAAAGCAAGGCATTTAGCATGACTGACCATCATCCAATCGAAACCCGGTGTCAGTGCCATGCTCTACCTATTGACCCGCATAGCTAAAAAGGTCGAAGCGTACAGTTGCAGACCAAAAAAACACATGCATATCTCAAGTGGGATGGACTGCGGCGCACTTCAGCATGGACTGCTTTGAGGAGAGTGGGCAGTCTGCACTTCAGTTTTTTTTTCTTGAGCGGAACAGTAGGAAAGCAGAGAGAGTGGCGGACTAGGGAAGATAAACGAGGGAAGGCGGGTTTTGATGTCGGGCCAGCAGGGCTACATGTGGCTGGAGAAGCTGGGGGACTTAACCACTGCTTTACCACTATCTCAGCGCACAGTTATCTCTTTGAGAGCTGTCCAAGCCGCATGTATCATCCATCAGCATAGTACAGAGGAATGCATCATACAATCACGCCGCGATTGTATCCCTGGGTATAGCGAAGCGAGGGGGCCCTGATTCTCCAGGCGTGCAGGCACACATAACAGGATCAAAAAAAAAAAAAAAAAAAGGTAGAATTGGAAATTCAATCAGTTCCATCCCTCACTTGTGCTTTGTCGTTACGGCGGACCTGTGTGGGCCCGGTTCACAGGAAGCATCGGGGGAATTATCTCTCTCAGCTGGAGCCTCATACGCGCGGCTCGAACGCCGTCGCGGCGAGTGGATCAAAACCTCGCGCAGGCTTTTTTTCCGCGTACGTCGAGATAAACACGCATCCCTCAGAAACTCTTCCGTTCCCCCGCTCTCGCTTTCTTCCTCCGGCTCTGACGTGCGCCGTGAATGCGATATTGGCAGGAGAAAAAAAACCACAACGGCGGCGCGCTAAATGTCCGCTTCGCAAACACGTGTGCTTTCATGCATAGATAAGGCAAAGCATACAGCACACGCGTGTGCGCTTTCTCTGCCTCTCAATCAGTAAAACACGCAAGAATCACACTGGCGGAAATGTGGAAAACTCAATATCACACTGGCTTGTCTGTGTTTCTCTGAAAAGTAAAACAATTTATGAGATTCTGCAATCCTTGGGTGAATTATTGACCTTTGCTTTGGCAGCACACCAGATGCCGCGTTGTTTACTTGCTTACACACACACAAACACAGACGTAAACACACACAAACAAACACACACATATATACAGTAGAGCGAGGTGGACAGGATATCTCATACTTTAGGAAACATGGCCTCGCACGGCAATATGATAATACATTGCGTAACGCAGACACACACACATAAAGACGCGCGCTTTATCAACCCGCACCCACGCGCACAAATTACCTGGAAGTGCAGTGAGCTGTGCTGGCCTATGCCATTGCACCATACAGTGCGGATAGCTGCGGGGCGGTGGGTGTAGGGTTAGGTGAGGTGGCCTTGGCTGCGGTACGTCGCGGGATCGGCCGGGTGGAGCCAGAGGCACCGGGATGATGGGTACTGGAACAAATGCGAAGGGAAAAGAGGCTCACGGTCCCGCGGTCCCGACTCAAGTTGACTCCACATCGCCCTGACACATGGAGCCCACATGCCAAGATGGAGAGAGAGAGGGAGAGAGAGAGAGGGAGAGGGAGGGGGGGGAATGAGAGAGACACATGAAGCCTGCATGCTAAGACAGGAGGGTGAGAGGGAAAGACTGAGGCTGATTGAGAGAGAAAGAGAGAGAGGGAGGTAGTCCATAGGATCTGTGCATTTGTGTGTGTGTGTGTACAGTGGGTGTGTGTGGGGGTGTGTGTGTGGGTGTGCACATGGCACATGCACTATGGCCAACAGAGTGGCCAGCAAGGCAGGGAACAGGCAAGGCTTCAGCGCCGATGCTTCTTCAGAGCTTCTGACAGATGCTCCCAGACAAAACAAATACACTAAATATAGCCGGCACACAAACACACACACATACAAGAAAACACACACACACACACACACACACACACACAGACACAGACACAATAACACACACACATAAGTGCATCCTACGCACACATACACACAAAAGTACGCCCACAAATATGCACATTTTTGTACGCACAAGCTCATCTGCACACACTCACAAGAACATGCAGCCGAACAAATCCTTGCACAAGCGCGCGCACGCACACACACACACACACACACTCACACACACAAAGCTTTCATACAGTGATTGTTACAGCTCAAGCAATACCCTATGTGTCAAGGGAGTGATCCAGTGTTCTGTAAATCTCTACGTCTTTAACTCCAGTCTTTTTCTTTCCTGGCCGGAGTCGATGGACCAATCTCAGACCAAACATTTGGCCACTTGACAGCTCAAATATATACTGTACCAAAGTAATGATTTGCCTATGGGATTTGGTTAAACTGAGATTTGAGTGCGTATAGAGATAGTCAAGCTATAGAACCACAAATACTACTACTCCCTCCTTCATTCCCACTGTGTGAATACATAAAAAATAAATGCCAAAGGTGAGTAGACGTCTAGAAATACAGATTTGATCAAGTTTCTAATGATCAATTCATCAATTTTCAACAGAAAGATAGATCAAAGAATCAATGGGTGGATTTTGGATAGCTCTTTGGTCAAGTGACTGATGTTATGTCAGTCTAAAGTCAGTCAATGAGTGGATGTTTGATAGATGCTTGAAATTCCAAAAGTTAGTGCAGCCAAAGGAATATTAATTATGAAACATATTCAAATGATTAAAGAAAGATACAATAGTCCCGCGGGGTTCTCATGGCTTTTTTTTTTTTCCAGCTTAATTACAACTTGTAATGCATTATGTTAATAATATGTGGCCTATGTGCATGTTCCCTGATTAAAAAATCCTCCCACACAGCCTTTTGAACCGGTGGAGATTTGAAAAGCCGCTCTTACAATGGTTCTTCACACTGCCACTGTTGTGGAATATTTGCCCTTGCGGCTTGATCAAACAACTTGTGGTGAATTTGCAAAGTAAAAGCACTTCACTCAGACATCGCTTTCCGAAGGCGCGTATTATTATGGAGAGGCAGCTCCTCGCTCCTTCTCCCAATCAAAGCCATGCGAAGAATGCTAAAGATATAGAGAGAGCGTGTAAAGAGATGCGCGAGAAGCATTGTTAATCTCGGAGGGAAATTAGCGCGGAGGAAATAGCGGCGTGTCAATTTTTCATGCTGAAAAGGTCTTAATTTACCTCGCATCGGAAAGGGCAGACAGTTCAATAGTGGAGTGAATTCAAAGTAGCTGTCCTTCATCTATTAAATATTTTGCCTCTGATGCGCTGAAATGTTTTGGGGTAGAAGTGCTTGTAGATTTTGATTGAGACGAATGATCTTGAATGATCCAAGGATACTTAAGGCCAGACTCTAGATTAGCGTCTTTCCCCGCTGCCCTCGCCATTGTAGCTCCATTCTGGCCATCGATTCCGAATACCATGTAAAGCATTTCTGCGGCGGACTTCGTTTGACTGGTCGCACTCGAGCGCTTCACCCTAAGCTGAACTCAAGCGAAGCTCTGATTGTTTACCGGCGTTAAATAAAGCCCGGGCTTCAACCTGTCCTGGCTCATTTTTCATGCCGTCTCGCATTCCGCCGTCCCGCCCCAAAAAGACGAATGGCGGCGGAGACATTCGCCGTAATGTGAGCCCCAAAAGTCGGATGAGTCCAATTATAGGGTTCCCACATGGGGGATTTTAGAGTAGCCTCCTGCTATTTTTATTTGAATAATGCAACTGTCAAATGGCTTGGCTCCGAGCCATTACATCACTACCTCCATTCCACTTTTCTATTACATCCTGGTCTATTTCCCCCGCTACTCCGCTCCATCTCACCGCCGAACCACGAGGAACTCCGAAGAGATGATACACACAAAGGGAAGATCTCCACAAATCTGCTTCAAAGAAATGTGCGCTCAAAAACAGACCTTATTTTTTTACTCTCTCTCCACTCTTCCTGCACATGTATTGTGAAATATTGATGACTCCACCTGCACTCGGAGGCGTGATGTTTTGATCGACGTCTCCGAACGAGACGGAGGTGCTGCGCTCATTTCCTCGTTTTTTATGTCCCACAAATTAGCTTGCAAGCTTTTTCAAATAAGACATGGGATTATCAGAGAGAACTCCTCCTGGACATTTTCACCTGTTAGGCAATACTAAAAGTTTTCTGCTTGTGATGTGACCTGTAAGATATAGGGAATGTTGGGGATACATAAAGTATTTATCACAGCATGTTGTAGTTTAATAAAGGCACAAATTTTAAGAGTCTCATGCTCTTCAACAGACAAGAACATCTGCTAAAGAGTGGGTGGGCTACTTTCATCAAAGGGGAAAAAGACCATACAATCTATAAAGAGACAGAAGGAGCGAGGTGAAGTTTAGGCTGTGTACATCCTACAAGGACTAGGACTAGGACATTGTGACAATTGCGATTCAAAATGCCAGACGTGACCTGATTCATAGTTGGTACAAGCTGAGACGGGCACTTCTAGTCCTTTCTCAAGAAAAAAAGGATTGCTGCTTTTTATATACACATGCTGTTCCCATGGAGTTTATAGCTGCATGAGCTGTTCAGATGTTCTCTAGTTAAAGTTCTTCCTCAATGGGAACAAACATGAGATCCAGAGCTATATATGAGGCATCCAAATGACTCAAATGGCTAAGACATCTACTCTTAAAGTAAATATTTTCATAGAAATATATTGCTTTTTTAAATTGCTTGTTGTTCTACTCGCTATCACCGATTGATCTATCACAATAGTGATTCAACCTATAGCCAGTTCATGGAAACTTTTTGCTGTTCTAAACATTCGGTGTCTGGTAGCTCTTTCCCAGGAAAAATCCTCTAGTACACAGGCAGTGATGCGCTTTACGTTTACGGTTTGTTTGGAATAAATAGAAGAAGAACTGGGTAGTTAGCATGAGCAGTGATAGCCACCATGGCTGAACAGACAAAGAAAAGAGCGCCACCTACAGAAACTCAACCTGCATCAACAGAAAATCTGATCCAATACATATACATACAGCTGGATTAAAGGTCTTGTTTATTTCCTCTATACAGAAAACAGGGCAAAATTTAATGTGGAAAATATGCTGTTGTCTTTATCACAGCGCCAGACATTGAGACTATGCTTTCTTGTCCTGGGAAAGAGAAAGAAAGACAAAAAAATATAAATATATATATACGCCACAACAATATTTTGCCCTGTTTGAGTTTGGTGCTTTAAGAAAAAGCTGACATTATCCTCAAAAGCCGAACATGTTTTTGTTTCAGCTTCATGATCCCGAGACTAATTAGGCTTATTCACCACCCCGTAGGAAATGGGGTAAAAAAATAAAATTAAAAAGCATGAGCTTACTGCTGACAATCTGTTTTTGCCTTTCACTGTCTGGCTGGCTATTTAGGAGATAAAAGGGCTTTCCGGGACAATGGTTCATGACTTACACGGATTGCAATGAGGGCACAGTGAACTTAGCGTACAACATAACCTCATTTAAGACGGCTGTGTAAACTATCTAACTATCTATTTATGTAACTGCATAAATAAAAAACACCTGGACCAAAAGCCTTTAAGTGAGCTTCCATCCCTTGATAGAAGAGCTAAGAAAGTAGTGATGGAAGTGGAAAATCACAATAAACTGGAGGAGAGAGACAGAAAAGGAGACATGGAGAGTGTGAGAGAAGGTGTGTGCGCATATGTGTGTGTGTGTGTGTGACACAGAGACTTCTCCGGGAATCCCCCTGCTCGCCCTGTGACACGGGGAGTCACACATTGTAATGAGTGTCACAAAGGTTAATGAGGTGCTTCCTCCGACGACCCGCTCCCTCGACGAGTCTCGCTCTCTAATAGAGACACCGAACGGAAAATGAACTCTAGAAGCAGATTTGGATTTAGATTACAGCGTAAAGTCCGTGACCCCCCTCCCCCTCCCCTTACACACACACACACACACACACACACACACATACACACACGCAATCCCCCAAAAGCCAACTCTTGAGATTTACAGCGAAGAAAGAAAGAAATGCTTGATTTACTGTTGCTTTTTTGGGGGTTTTCATGAATTGGTTCGGTCTCGCTGTAATGAGTAATCCATGACCTCGAATCTAATGAATTTAAGAATTTAATTTAAAAATGATTTCAATTACAGTGAAAGCTGCGCTAGGCAGGCTTTTTTTTATGTAAAAATACACCAGTCTCATCAGCCTAAATCACAAAGTGAGTTTGATCTTTTTCCTCTCATCTCTTTGGTTTCCTATATAATATATAGGCATCACTGACCAGCCAGGTTGGTAAACATGAGCAGCTGTGTGCAGTTTACTGATGTCACATTATAGGGTTTCTGGGTAATTTTCCAACAATTCCCTCTCGCCGCCGTTTGGAGCCGCCACCGTGCGAAGCTGCCTGGTGCAGCTCAAAAAAATAAAAATGGCAGAATGGAAATGTGAAGCGTTCCCAAGGCCCGGTGATACTCTTTTTTTTAACTTTTTTATTCAAATGCCTCTGGCAGGAGCGGTTGCTCGAGAGCCCGAGCCATCCAGGAACTTTGAATTATACGGCGCTCATTTAAAACTTCAAGTGGGCCTTTGTCGGCATCCGCAGTCTGATCCTGCGACAACCTGCTACATCATTTACGTGATGCTGGAGAGTGAGCACAGGCAAGTGGTTAACATCTCCACATACAGGAGGTTTTTTGGGCATTGCTAGATAGATAGATAGATAGATACACTACCAGTCAAACGTTTGAAAAATGGACTCTCAGTGAAAAAACAGACACATTTAGAAAAAATATTGATTATATTGTTAGTAATAGAGGTAAAGAAAATTAATTAATGGCCAACATATATTTACTATTTCCATGACACTTTCACTGCTTTAGGCTACAGATTACCCATAACTGCAGGAGTAAAGGTGTGTTTTGAAGAAATGCGCAAAGACACTGTAACAGTAGTGTGCAAATAAATGTATTCAAACAAAATGATTCAGTTGTCCAATTGTGTAAAGTGGATAGGAAGATGACAGCAGTTCAGAAGCCTCTTGCAGGTGAGAGGCTGTTCAAGCAGGGCTTTGGCTCATCTCCTTCAGTCTGGCAGGTCTGTTGAGTGGCGTCTCTGCTGTTGCAGCCATGTTGTCAGCAGTTTTCTTGTTCTTCTTGAATATGCGGGATAGCCAAGAAAAGAAGCCATGCTTCTTCTTCTTTGGTTTTGTCGACAGGCTGTCTTTGGCACTGGAACTCTGAGGTCCTGTAGGTTCGACCAGTTGGACAGGTGAAAGTGTCTTTTCCAGGGTCTGGCCGGACAGATCCTTGGTGTCCTTTACAGTTTCAACCACAAGGCTTGGTGGAGCTTTGACCTCAGCCTGGATGGCTGGAGCCTGGGACTCCTGAAGCAGGTCGGTTGATCCTTCCTTAAGCAGGTGAATCAGGGTGTATTCAGCAAGAGAGACGGGGAGAACCTCCTCTGAGGTGGAGTTATTGTCAGGTCCAGCAGAGAGAACAGTGACTTTTGTTCCCTCACAATATTCAGGTTGATGCAGGACGGTGACAGAGCTTTCAGCAGCGACCTCAGTCTGTGCACAAGAGCTGACCGTTTCCCTCTTGATGATAGAAGGACATTGTTCTTCCTCCTTCTCCAAGTCCTGGAGGAACAGCATCAGTTTAGAATCAGCTTTGACGATTGGCTCCCATTCATCAAGATGATCTTGAGTAGGGGCATGGTGTGCAGCGCAGGCAGCCATAAATGTAGAACTCACTGTTGAGGAAGCAGAGATGTGCTTTTCACCAAGTTCCTCCTCCTCCAGGAGGACTGAGAGGAACTGCATCAGGTGAGAATCAGTGCTGCTGACAACAGATTCCCATTTGTCAAGCTGGTCCAGAGTCTGCCCATGGTGTGGGGAGCAGTCAACTACAAATCTAGAGAGATGTGATGAAGGGTAGAGGAGCTCTTCGCCAAATCCCTCTTTCTCCAAGTCAAAGTGGGATTTGACCAGTGGCTCCCACTCATCCAGGCAGCCCAGAGTAGATCCACAGGGTGAGCAGCAGTCAGCCACAAATCCAGATGTGTCACATGGGGGAGCATAGAGGTATCTCTTTCCAACTGCCTCCAGCTGGTAGTCATTGTCTAAACCAAAGGGGGAGTGCTGAAGCAGCCTCAATATCTCAATGATTTTTAAGTCATCAGTCATTGGAGCCTCAACAAGGCGGAGCAGGTTGGATTGAGCCTCAACATGCTGAGCTGGGTGGATGGATACACATGATTATTTTTGATTATTTGTTTAACACTTTTTTGGTTGGTGCATAATTCCATTTGTGTTATTTCATCATTTTGATGTCTTTACTATTATTCTAAAATGATTCATCCATCATCCATCCAAAGTGCCATTTACATAAACTGTGTGTACCGAATACACGTTGCATGCCATATACACAATATTTCATATATATGAAAAATGAAAGTTCATATAAATGAAAGTTGAATGCTTTATGGCAAAACTGAGTTTCCCCTTCACCTTTCTTAAGGATACAGAATCGTTCCCCCTTACAGCTCTTATATGTTTAGGTATGCGTACAAAATTGTGTTTACAATCTGTATAGGGCCCCCGAATCTTCAAGGGATCTAAATATGAACAGAAATTGCGTTGCGAGAAAGTTTTCTCCCAAAACATTTCTCTGCTGCACATTTTTACTTGGCGTTAGAAGCGCTCTACAGTAACTCTATCTCAGAGGAGCAGGTGTGTTTCGAGGCAACTGTTGTGATTGTCATCTATTATAGAGAAGCCGAAAAAACCCAAAGTTCATACACACTCCTCGAGAATAGAAGGGACTGGGAGGGGAACACACACACACACACACACACACACACACAGAAGACCCCTGCACACACACACACACACATGCACACACACGTACAGTTTGGTTTTGCATTCATTTTTTACACCACAATCTGTTGAGCTGTGTCTACAGGGTCCTATCTTTAAATAATAGATGTATTAGAAAATGGAGCATTTCTACCACTGTAAAGGTCCATGAATAAATCACGATTATGAATGTACACCAATGTGTATGTACGTGTGTGTGTGTGTGTGTGTGTGTGTGCGTGTGTGTGTGTGTGTAGCATACTTAGACGCGTGCATCAGCACTTGGGCCATGCATGTAATTTCAGCACTTGTCTGCACAGCTCCCTATTAAGAGTGCCTTTTACAAGCTTTTCATGTTATCATCGCATTCTGCTCCTCCGCTCCTCTGCCCCGCCATTGATTTTCTCCATCCATCATCCATTATGCTCCAGTCTGGGGCGGTTACTTTCAAAATGTGATCTTTTACAAATGGATGATTAACTGTTTAAAATTGTAATACTGAATGTAGCACTGGAATCAATGAAATTGGATTACTCCCACTGAGCCTCGAAATGTCATTACTTCCATTTATAGCTCTATAGAATACGAGTTCAATGGACAAATTATTACACTATACAGAATTGTGTTTTTTTTCCAGTAATAGCATCGTCAACATCATTATTTCAAGATGTGCAATGAAATGTTTGTCTATCTCACAATCACTCTAATTGCCGTTTTCCCTTGAAACATGCGTCGGCATAATCCAACCAGTAATCACCTATTTCTTTTGATGTGATTACTGTGTATTTAATTTGCAAAATTAAAGGGATAGTTCACCCAAAAATTTGAATTCGATATATTGTCTGCTCATCCTCATGCCAGTACAAAATCGGATGAGTGTTTTTTTATTCATACAACTTACCAGGAGTTCTCCAGGCTTTCTTCCACACAATTGCAGTAAAAGGTGGCCATTCCTTTAGGCTTCAAAAAGGGCAAAAAATGTCCATAAATGTTCTCCATACAGCTCGTGCAGCATAATCCAAGTCTTCTGACACCATGTGATCACTCTGTGAGTGGAAAAAAACAAAATGTTATCAATTATTTAATGCAAATCGAGTCTTCCTCCATTGTATTCAGCTTCCGCGTTCGCCAGGTAGTGAGCCTGGCGAATTCATGTGATTTTGTACTAGCATGAGGATGAGTAAACGATGTCTGAATTTAAATTGGATGGGATATCCACTATTTGAAAAAAAAAATGACACCTACTGTATAACTCATGGCTTTAAAGTAAAACACACTATGGGTTCTTATTAAAGTTAGTCACCTTAAAACTTTAGCATAGAAATGCTAACATTTTAGATGTTGTAATCAGTTGTAATTTTTAAATATTCAGTAATGAACATAGCTATTTTTTTTCCAAATTGGATATGTAGCATTTTGGGGTGAATATTTTGTAATCAGGCTTTTGTAATTCTCGTAACCTTTACAATTCTTACCTTTCATCCTTGATTTTAAATTTAACTGAGTAAAATGTCTCTCTCTATATATTAAGTGGCTACTACCTGACAATTACATCCTCACCATCCGCACCCTGAAGCAAGTCCGGCGCACCATCCATCATCATTTACCTGCCCATCTGTGCTTTCCACTGCGCTCCCACTGACAGAGGTCAAAGGTGAAATGTCCTTCAGGTTGACATTTCACCCACCGTTGGGATGATTTATCACTCTGGCATTTTAATGGTCTTTATTGAAAGACAGTGAAGAAAGAAGAGATAGTAGAATTGTGACCTCTGACAGCGGAGCGTATTGAGCCCGTGTGTTTCCGTTGTGTAACGGTGTCCTTGCGTCCCAAGTCCCAAGTCAGAAATTCCCAGCTAATAGGTCGTAATTACAACCTCGGTGTGTTCCAGTGGTCCAGGGAAAAACCAATACTACTCCCCATGCAACAGCTAATGTCACAGCAACATTAACTATCTAGTTAGTAACTGTAAGTGTAGCTTCACCATTTGAGGAGTATAAACATGTTAAAAGTACAGTGTAGTGCAGCTGCCATGTTGCTGTGACGCTGTATTACTGCATCTCAGCAACCTTGGGGGTTGAAAAATGTTGTTTCCCCAGTTGGAATTCCGACTTTAAGGGCCGTGCCGTTGCATTTTTCCACTTCCCGTCATCTCCGGAACGCAACATTAGACCGCCGAGCCACAAAGGCACCCGATGCATACGTCTCTAATTGCACTATATCGCTGCTATCTGGCATCCCAGAGACCTACTGTATCCCTGAACAGTGAACTGTGTGTTCACACTGTGAGCAACACAATCAACAAGTCACCAGCAGTCCAGTCGTTTCCTATAGAGCCACCAGGGAGACTCGGCTGAGAACAGTTGGCCACAGCCGAACTTTTTGCAGTCATCACCAATCAGATTTGCATGCTGCCTTGTTTCCCCTACAGATGTGATTTCATTCTATGAACAATAGTTCCATCTATTGTTGGGGCTTGGCGGTAAGCGTGAAAATAGTTTAATTGAGTTTTCTGTTTATTTTCGATTAAGGCCGCCTAATTATCGCTTGCCACCTAGCCATATTAACTCATTAAATACGACCTAACATTATGAAAGGTAATCCCAGAGCAGCCGAAACGCATGATTTGCCTGTTCAAAACTCTGCACAAGACCACTACATAGATGCAGATGCCAGAGCCTCTCCATCTCAGAAGAGTCTCTCGCAGCGTGGACACCCTGCGAGTGAGCGAGGCCCCCCTTTCTTTTGAGAGCACAGAAAACAGACAAATAAAAGATCAAAACAATAAATCGAGATTGAATCGCATGTACTGAAGTCAAATAAATCAAGACTCAGGCAGACAAGTAGATAAAACAGGCAAGCGAGGATATCACGACACAACAAAAACTAAAACGGGAAGTAGTTTATCGCGTGAAGAAACGAAGAGAGAGGGAGAGGGGGTGCTATCTATCATGCTTAAATGTCTCGCAAATCCCAGACGACACCAGAGGTCAGCGCCGATGTGTCCCGCTGATTGACACTTCACCTGTAACACGCCGCCTCCGCAGTGCTGCGCCGGCCTCAAGGTGAGCGCTTGATTTATATCTGACACACACACACACACACACACACACACACACACACACACACACACACACACCCACCCATGGAGACACATACATGTGCACAAACGCACGCACAACAGTTTGACAGGTGTCAGAGCTGGCTTTCGTCTCTCTCTCCCCCTCCCTCTCTCTCTCTCTCTCTCTCTCTCTCTCTCTCTCTGCCCTCATCTCCAGCATTCCTTTCACACCAGAACTCCAGTGCCCCTGAGTATTAATTATTTGTATTGCCTGCACTCTGATCTACGGTCTCCTGTTAGGATTTGCATGGCTGGTGCAAGGCAGGCATGCCTAATCCGCGGCCGCAGAGAATTCAGTGGCTTTATATAATAAGAAATGTGAGGAAGGAATTAAAAAAAATAAATAAAAAAAATGAAAGTTCGACGGTGTATTGGCTGTTGCTCCGGTTTTCTTAAAACGGTTCGAGTTGAAAGGCTCCGCAGCTGCAAAAAAAAAAAAAATACAGATCAATTCTGTTTTTTTCCCCCTATTTTTCTTCTCTTTTTTTTTGGGCTCCTGCCTTCTTCCCTCCAACTTTCGGGGGTTTTGGCGGTGGATCTCTCCGCGTGAACAAAAAGATTTACTGATGAACTTACATTATTCACACACTCAGGGACACTTTGAGGCCGTAAAGCAAGGAATGAATACCCGCCTACGGTGAGGCCTCAATTAGACTCCTGGTTTTAAATTAAATTACCATTACCGAATCCCAAGGTCACTGTGGCTTGTGGCTGAGGGATTTTAAGACCCACTTATCTGTGAATCTTTGAGTTTTGTCATCTGAAGCTTAATAGACAGTGCCGGGGATTCAGAGGGTAGGTGTAATTAAACGCTCCCGATCTAGTGATTACTGTTGCCAGGCTTAAATGTGCCGAGGCAAAGGCCAGGCAGAGCCGAACTGAATTCTTGATATCTTTGTCATTGGTCATTAGCATTAGCAGGGAAACTCCATTGATGGTAACTGTCTGTTCTTACATCCAGAACTTAGCGTAAGCATTGAAAAAGTACGATTCTCCGATTCCTGCTCGGTCTTTGCAAAAGCTTTTGATGTTCTTGTCCCTGTTGCTGCTTTGAAATGACGAATAAACACGTCAGTTAAATTGACTAAAGGGGATTTTTTTTTCAAGTGGGAAAAATGAGATGGAAAATGACAATGCTGTTTAAAAAATAACAGCGTGTAGTGTAATGGGAGCAGAATGAAAGGGGGCCACTTGAAGACGAAACCTCAGACTGATCAGCTTTCCTTCCTATACGAGGGCGGTAATTTAAACCTGCGGTGTAAAATGAATTCATAAATCAATGAGTGTGTGGGTTTTTGCCTCGGTTGCTGTGTTGGCCTGCTGTGTGTTGTTGTCTGTGCCGCTGAAGGACAGGCTATAGCACAGTGTGGGGCTGGTGGAGTGGATGGAAGACAATGGAAGGCTAGAGTCACGTGTCCGAAATCCTGCATTGTGCTATAAGGTCAATGTAGCGCTCAAGGGTAGAACTACATTTATTCTCATAACTGTAATTGTTAGTTTTGTTGTTGTTGTTGTTATTTTTTTATGTACTTGTACTTTTATGAGCAAGTAAGCTTTTATGAGACAGTAATTTTACTTTTACCTAAGCATGTTTTCAATGAAATATTGTATTTCGTACAAATTTTGTCTGTCCATAAGCATCAAAAACTGATCAATCGTAAACTGGACACTTGTGGAGAAGAGTAAACAGGGTTTACGTTGTTTATGCACTTTTTAAATTTTTTTATTTTTTATTAAAGGAATCTAGTTTGAACTGTCTGTCCTGTGGGAAAAACGCATGTAACAATGCTCTCTTGGGTCAAAATGTAACTCAGCAACTTCTAAATTTAAGTACATTTTAAATTAAAAGCTACTTTTAACTTTTACTTACGTACGTTTTTACACCAGTAAATGTACTTCTGTCTAAGTGAAATTTCTGCAAACAGTCCTTCTAGTTCAGTAAGACATGTTAGCACTCTTTCCAGCCCTGGTAGCGCTCTATAGACAGACTCCATAGGTAATGCTGTAGTTGGGGAAACCCTCCCCCAGATGCCCCTTAGCTGGCCTGGGATCAAAACCCCAACAGGCTTCACTCAATATATTCTTCCCCACTCTCTGACTGTCTCAATTAAGAAGTACTACAACGACTCCCCAGGCGTCACAGTTAATGAGAACATGCTCTTAATCTCAGTTTTAGTCTTACTTGCCTGGATAAATAGGGGATATAAAAAACAAAGGAAAAAAGTGGCATTTTTCAATTACATCCTTTCAATAATTCAAAGGAGGCTTTGTCTCAGTAGCTGAACTTGTCTGGCTGGGGATCAAATCCCATCCGAACGTCCTCGCTGTTGTCTCTCCTCTCCGCGCAGTCCGTCCGATTCCCACTGTGTTCCGCTGAGGAAATGTGGGTGTTTTGGAATACGGCTCGATGAAGCGTATCTCTCATCAGCAGCAATAGTCTCTTGGTGGTTGTCATTCATGCAGTTTGGTGGCTTTAATAGAATTAAACATAATGCTTACCAGGAGGGATGCAAGATGAGCCCAAGCTGCGACCGAAAGCTGAATGCAGGGACCGTGTGTCGCTGTCCATGGTGCTGAATCACAGAGTATGAAGAGCAGAGTATTGGGCAAAGCCTTTGAAGGGAAAAGTTGAAATATTAAAGGGTCTGTCTGCTGTTTTTTTCTGCTCCCAATAGTGCATTATATTCCCAAAGTTGTATTCATTGTGTTTCAACCAAACATTTGGTCTTAGTTTGTTTTCAGTGTATTAGGAAGTTAAGAAATAGCTGTAATGGGATTCAAATATTACATAAAAGACTATTCTGCTGCCACTGCTGAAAAAGCAAATGCCGATTCCAAAATCCAAAATCTGATTACATACAGTATTTTTATATAATCTGATTTTAGTATTGAGTGGTGCAGTGGTGCAAGTAAGTAAACAAACAAACAAACAAACAAACAAATAAATAAATACATAAGTAATTATTATGAATAACAATAATAAGCGATTACTTGTTTGATTACTCACATTTTTGACAATTTTAAAACTTGAATGTGAGATTATAAACGAACATCATCACACACAAATTGCACATGATACATGGTAAAACTAAGAATCTACATACACAGTTGGACTACTTCAGTAGATTATGTTATGTTTCTCAATTATAAGCAGGTATTCAGCAATATGTACAAGATGACATTCTGAGTGTAACCTCCCCACCCTTGATTATTCTGTCTTATTCATTTATTCTGCCAATTATTGTCATGCACCCGTGGGTGGTGTCTGGAATGTCAATATTTCTCTCTTACCTTGTAACTTCTCCTCAACCTCGCTCATTAAATATCTATAGCGTTGAGGTCAGCGTAGCCTCACAAGGACAAGATAAGAGATGGAACATTTTGCCCAGTCTTGGTGCGCTGGCTCTTAAGACCTTGTATGTCCAGAGGCTGAGACTGAATTCATGCAAGAATCTAAAAAAAAAGAACCCAAACTCTCCTTTAAAACCCTCTTATTTTCTGTTCATTTTCACTTGTTGGTTGCTGTCTCTTTCCTTTTGTTTACGTGCCTCTGTGTCATTTGGTGTTGCACTGACCTCCCCTTTTGAGACTTAATTTGCTTGTTTCTATTTATTTTATTATTTTTTCTTGAATTTTTTTTGTGTGGAGCCACTCAACAGCCCTTTGTTTTTCGGGCTACTCCAGCATGTTTTCTTTTTTTTATGTCTCATTTATTTTTTCTTTCATTGTTATGCATGTACAAATAAACTAAGCTAAAAGCAATTTTCTTTCCCGTGTTATCCCTCTATTGTTTCCCTATCACCGCTGCCACTACCTCAGTAAAGAGAAAATAATAAAGAAACAGTGGCTATAACAGAAATCCCTTACTATATATTAAATACTATACAGTAAGCATGCACACATATTCTATCAATATTAATTATACAACTTCGGCATCCAAATTGTATATTTTGCTCTAAGATTTTTTCTAACACTGCACCTTAGTTAAACAGCAAAGCATTCTAGGTCTTCCATACTGAAAATACCAGGTATATAGTGTGCAATATAACCCTTCAGTCACAGTGAAGCCTCTCTAGCTGCACCATGCAGTTCATGTGAGAACTGAAAGACTGGCCACAACACAGCATGCCTGCATTAGTGTTGGTGGAATGAGTGCACAATGAAATGAGGATTAAAAACCTTGGATATAAGCCCAGAAACCATTCAAACAGAGGGCAACCTGCTTTTCTGCTGTCTTCTCCTTGATGGCTTCACACTAGACGAGCAGGAGGAAAACGACTGAATGCCTCCAGTATGTAATTTTCACGAGATGCTCGCAACCTAAACAGATTCAACATTTCATGCCGCACACCTGGAGGCCAAGTAACAAAACGCGCCGATTGAGATTTACCACTTTAATAATGCTGCATTTGTGACATAGTTCGGGATACAAATGGTGTAATGAAAACCATTGCATGTAACAGTGATGCATTTGTTGGCGTGGCAGAGCGCAAATTAAAGTTACAATGGATACAAATGAAAATGAGTCAGTGAGTTGTATTCCCTTGTCTGGGCTCTGCAGAAAGAGGCAATCTGTGGGAAAAGTCCACAGCCTTGTTTGCACAACATATTATATAAAATTAGAGCATGCATAAGCATAAAGCAAGATAAAAGCCTTGTAGAAGCACCATGCCATGCATCGGTCCAAGCTGTTACAAGCCTCTTCCATCTCAAATGTTTGAAAATGTAGATTTGAATAGACACATCCTCAAAATAGTGTTTTTAAATCAACTGGCGTCTTGCTGATAATCCCTTGTGGACAGCTGAAAAGATAAAAGAATTGGATTTTGCCAAACAGCTCCTCTTGGGAACAGAGCGATATCACAGCAGTAATTCACTCTTGCATGTCTCGCACGCGCGCGTGTGTGTGTGTGTGCGTGGTAAAAAGTGCTTCTAGACTTCTATGACAGATACATATGTAGCTGTCGTCTCTCAGAGCCGAGTAATTACCACTCCATCACAGGCTTCAGCCTCTTAACTGGTCACATAAACACCACTCCGAGGGAGAGGAGCTGTATATTGTCGCCTGCTGGAGAGATCATTAAGCTGTCCTCGTGATCCGCAACGTGTGTGTGTGTGTGTGTTTGCACGAGGCTGTTATTAGGCGTATCATAAACCAATGAAATCATGGGTGGCGTGTGCGGGGCCTTGTGTAAACAGCATTCACTTGCGGGTCCTTTTATTGCGATTCGGTGACACTTACTCATGTGCAACCCGACTGGTTTAGTGCCTATTGATTCAGCGGAACAATGATGAAGACTAAGTTGTTTGATGAAAACAGAGGTTTAATTGAATCCACACACACCAAAGATCCATTTAAGTCTGCGGCATCCGTCCCCAGTCGCGGAAGTGGATTTGGGAACAATCACCATTACGTAGCCTAACACCAAACACAAAGTCAGCCGTAATCATTCAAAATCCTTTCAGTAGTTCAGCAGTTGGAGAACTTTCTTTTTCCAGAATGAGATTTCCATAATTTGAAGATAAAAGTGTAATTTTCCCTGACAAAATGACTGCTGCCATAGACGTGAAACACATTGTAGAATACGACTAGTGTATCAGCAAAGTTACATTTTTGAGGCTGGAATTGACTCTTCATTGTAAGAGATGAATTTCAGGTAGCAATTATTTATTCATTTATTTGTTTATTTTCAAACTGGATATATTATTTCAGAGTGTTATATTATTATTTATTTTATTATTATTATTTAATATTATTTCGGAGTGTCCTTGTTGTTCAACTGGCTGCTTACATCTTGACATTTCTAATGGGTGTACCACATGCTATAGCTTTAGCGTTTGTATCTCAATGTTATGCGAAAGTTTCTTCTACTGTCAATTTCCCTCTATCTACTGGCAAACATTACTTTCTTAGAAATCATAATTTTCAGCTAAGCAACTTTGCATGGTGGCGGCTCCAAATTTCAGCGAGAGGTAACTGCTTAAAAAAAAATGAGAACTTCAATACTCAGAAATCATGTGAGGTGATGACAGTAAACTGCAAACAGCACTGGGAAACTTTATACCAAAGGACACCAAAGGGACGAGAGAGGAAAAAGATCTAACGTTGGTGAGTCCAGCTTTCCTGCTGTTTAGGAGACAGTTTATATTTCGCTCTTAAGTTTCCATTCATCACTTGCTGTGGGTGGAGAAGTGAACATACCTGACACCAGAACTTTATTTGGGTAAACAGGGTGAATCTATGATGGGACAATCTTCAGAATTTTTATATAAAAATCTTGAATAATACAGCTTTAAACCTCTCACCTTAGTGCAAACCTCAACTTCACCACAGACCTGTACGGCGCCTTTCAAACACATAATCACTTTTGACTTTCAGGTTGGGCCAGAAAATGAAAGCTACTGTCAGCTATCAAAATCATCCATTAAATACAGGAGGAGGGCAGACTCCACATCTCTGTAGCGAGAGAAAAAGACACCGGACGGGTGTAACAAAGTAAATGCGCGACTCGTAAGCCTGATTGAGGAGCTCTGATCACTCACTGGGGCCCAGATCTGTCAAGCCTCTCAAAACGGGGGCTCTGATCTCGGAGGGAAGAAGGAGGATGGGCGGACAGCGTTGTCACGGAACGACACGGGACCCCAAAACGGCAAATGTGACACATGGAGAAGTGTAGCTTTTTAGAATACTTCACTCACACCCCGGTGTCATTTGGAAGTTAATTCTTCACGTATCCCTCTGCTTTAATCATACATGCGAGCATCGCACCAGAGGCCAGACATGTATGTACACGCATGGGTATGTTAACGTCAGAAATGTGCGCACACGCATGCATTTCTCCGGAAAGCACAAGGGGTGCGAGGATCATGAACCCTGCAGCAACTACAGTCATGTTAAGTGACACTTACACAGGAAAGGACACATTGTGTGTTGTAGAAATCAAACCTGTGACTTTCTCACCACGTTTTTTTTTTTTTTTTTTTGTCACTAAGTGTTCATTCCTGTGGAGTTTTAGCACTGCACTTCCCAGAAATCACCTGTCAATCAAATCATTTTCTTTGCCTGTTCAGCCATGGTGGCTATCGCTGCTCATGCAATCTCCCCAGTTCTTCTTCTGTGTATTCCGTACAAACCGTGGCTCCTGCTGCCATAGGGGAAAGACCTACTCGACACTGGGTGTTCAGAACAGCAAATGTAAGCTTTCATGAACTGGGTATAGGTTGAATCGCTATTGTGATATCGACTGGCAGTAGAGAGCAGCAGAACAGACATTATTTATATGAAAATGTTGTGGATTATTACTATTACTGACAGTTTTGGCTCGCAGATCCTAGTAATCAAGGTGGATGCTGCATGCTTTGAAAAGCCATCATTAGAGAGAGTTTAGTCATTTAATACCACAGTCCACATATTGCTGTTTCAGTTCTGTGTTAGCTACAAATGACAAACATGCTATATCCATAAATATCCAACACTGCAAAATCTGCTGGCATGGCAATGCAATTCACTTAGCATTGGCCATGGAGTGTAATTGTAGAGCATATGTTTTATGCTAGGGCAGTAAGTATCTATGCCACTGAAAACTGCTATTGCCAAACTCCTAGACTCTTAAAAAAAAAAAACCTACTGGGCTCCAGTATCAAGCCTCCTGGGAAGTTTTAATTTGTTAGCTCGGCTGTTTCTCAGATGGAAATGAATATGGTGTTGGAGGGGATCTTGTCACGGATCACAGATCAGCTCTCCAACGCTGGAAACCGTAAACAGCGAGCCTTTCAGAGAAGAACAGGGTTCAGATGCGTCTCTCGGGTCACAGTGGATAGATGCTGGAGGAGATCTGGTCCGTGACCCCAGATAAGCTCTGCAATGCTTTGAGCCTTAATGAAGACATGAATACATGAATAAAAGAATACACAAGAGAAACATTATTTTTTACAGCTGGTGTCTGGGCGCTGTGGCTTTGACCGTTGCACTCCTCGCTTCTGATTGCTTGTAACATTTCTCGTAAGGAAGATCTAGGAATTAAAGCTTATCTCACCATTGCACTGATTGCATGTCACTCTGGATTAGAGTGCGGGCTACAGTAAGTGTCTAAAATGTATATAGAAATGCCCTCCCAGAGAGAGATGGTCAGACACGTTTTTTCCTGTCAGGACACAATTAATATGATGGTGCAAAGAATCTTGATGCAGCAATCCTAAAGCAATGTTTATTATTCTATTCTTATTTAACCTTAGATTCCCACCTCATGCTGTGTTACACCTTTTCACTAACTTAATTCCTAATCACAAGATATACACTTCTTTTCATAATTTACAATATCTAGCCCACAATGAAGTTATTCCACTAGTTTTTAAGAAAAATAACCACAATTAATGTATTATTGTGAATATAGTAAAGACTAGAGGAAACTTTATTGATTTATTGGTTGTGACAATAAATGTATCAAATTTAGCTGGGATACTAATTCTCTACACTGTGCCATATGTTGTATGGCCACATAATGACATCGATAACAACTATATTACCCATTCATTTTCTATGGATTTGACCAGAAACAACACAGATGTCTTAAGTTTGAATAAAACACCTTCCCTTCACTAAAAGTAGTAAACAATGATCTTTTGTGTTCTGATACCTAGTGTGGAGGATGTCATGAAGCCTTATGGCAATCAGATAAAACCATATTCATGACA
Source organism: Centroberyx gerrardi (assembly GCF_048128805.1). NCBI lineage: Eukaryota > Metazoa > Chordata > Actinopteri > Beryciformes > Berycidae > Centroberyx > Centroberyx gerrardi. Next base: position 13,648,580 of record NC_136017.1, on the reverse strand, counting down.
GCAAAAAGTTGTAAATGGGACAGATTTGACCATAACACAACAGGAGGGTCAAACTTAGTTTTGATCACAGTTTAAGCTATGCAACACAATTTTGCATTGGCAAATTTGACATTGGCAGCCCCAAGAGGATTTTTTTTTAATGTCAAAACCCAGAAATCATGTAATGTGACGTCAATAAACCGCACGCAGTACGCTCATGATTACTCATTTGGTCTGTGATCGCTTTTTCGCAAAGGATACCAAAGGGACAAGAGAGGTAAAAGATCTAAAGGTGAGTCCAGCTTTCTCTGGACGGCGTGCTGCTCACTGCTGTTTAGATGACAGTTTAGATTTTACTCTTACGATGTGATTTATCACTTTCTGTGGGCGCCCAGTGTCCACACCCAACACCAGAATTTAATCTGTGAAAATCTACAGTGTCTCAATTAGCGGAGATGGAACTCTCTTCTCTGCTACAGCCTCACTATGGGACTTAGGCTGATAAGATGGGTGTATTTTTGCATCCAAATCTTGCCCAGTGCAGCTTTAAACAAAATCGACTCCAACACGGCTCTTGAACTCGTTACCTTTGGTGTGGCATGGGCATCTTTTATTCAACCAGACACCCAACCGGGCCAAACACCTTCTAAGCACTCGCACTATCTGCTTGTCTCTTGGCTCTTAGGCTTCCATTTATCATAAAGGGCTTATGAAACCAGGGAGCACTTCTTTTCATATGATTTCCTGCCAATTACCATGAGATCAGGACTGCTCACTGACTCTTGCAGAATATCCGCTCAAAAGGGGGAAAAAAAGACACTGATTCAGCAGAGATGAACTGGCTACCATGGTAACAAGGCACGATGGCACTAATTGTGGCGTCTTAAAGCACAGGACCCCAGCTCCATCACTTAAGAAGACTGTGTTTGTCTCACCTCCTCACTTAATCATGTGCTTCAGTGTGGATTTCAGGACAAATTTTCACATGGTCAGGAAATGTGTTAAAGGCGTAATTGGCAGCAACATAAAGTAAAGAAGGCATCCTAGAGAGAGAGAGAGGAAAAAAGAGAGAGAGAGAGAGAGAGGCAGGGAGGACATGGGCGAAAATATTGAGGCTGGCTTGAGTTATTTTGCCAGACGGTTAAAAAGCTTCAAAAGCATAAACATTGCTTGCTGAATAAAAGAAATCAAACTCCCTCAAACAAGATTTAGGCCAAGCTTTTATATGTAAATGTTTGTGTAGGCAGATATACAAAAAATGTTTGAGAGGCAGACTGTAGGCTGGCTGGGCATTACATACAGCTGCACTTTGGAGAAAAATTCAATCAGAATTTTGAATTTTAAAATTGTCCTCCCTAGCATAGTCCTCATCATTTATAATTAGCATCTCCTCTTTAATTGTTCACCAAGTGCACCTGATGTTTTAGCTCATTACTTCATTCCTGCAACATGGAAGAGCTGTGAGGTTGCAGCAGATTTTGTTCCCCTCTGGGTATTAAATAGCCAAGACCGCAACATCTGTCAATCATCTCTGAGGAATGCTAATCCTGCACCAGCTTTAACTTTCAGGTCATTATAAATGAGATGGTGAAGTGGGCCAGTTCACTGATCCTTGGCCAAAAAAACAAGCCAGAAAGAGAGAAGGAGCAGGTAAGCTGCAGTTATGCCGACTGACCTCGTTTTTTTTTTTTCTTTTCATGCAGCCTATGGCTATAAGAAACAGCAGTGATGCAGACCGCAGTGTCCCGAGGCATCAGTATAGAGTTTCAAAGCTATAACTCAATGGTATTCTTTACAGCAAACACTAGTGTGAGGCTCATGCTGTGAGAACTGGACGGAGCGTTCTCTTTGGTGTCAAGTAGGCAAATAGCAAACTGAAATTCAATGCATTCTTTAAAGCATCAAGTCAAAGGGGCTTTATCCTCTTTGCTTATTCAGAGAACATAGGTGAATTTTGCTCGATGCTGCTTCACCTGCTGTCCAGACGGCTTTCAGCAGGTCGGCTGTGAGTTGTGTTCACGATTAAGACATGGGGGGGAATGGAGTTTGTCGATAGACACGTATGGATTTCCAGTCAAACATTCTGCTGATTCCCCATGCAGCGTTGCGGGTCGATGCATCGAGAGCGCCACCGCTGCCTTGCCAATAGCGGTATTGACTTTCAGTCCGCACTTGACCCATCTTTTTCTGTACATGACACATCTGCAAGGCCGCCGCTAAATAATGAAGGAAGGTGTTACAAAGGAATTCAAAGGAGAGGAGAAGATTTGGCTAGAGTTCTGGAAAATAAAAGGTTTTTTTCTGCGGTTCCATCTCTCCTAATGAATTCCCTTTCAGCCCCGCGTACGGCTCTGCCTTTGCTCAATGGTGCTATATTATCTGTATTGTGCAGCAAAACTATTAATTTCACCAGCTTTAGATGATCATGGAGCATCATTCAATGAGATAATACCTCATCATTTACCCATCAATCTAGATCTCGGTTGGCTAATTTGGAGTGCAGTCTATGTCTATTAGAAAAAAATAAAATCAAAAGTTTGGCAGGAATTCAGGTAATGCTTACAATTTTGTAATGGTCCTGCCCTGTTCCTGTCCAGCAAAATCTAGCTGCTTATCAAAGGCTATTTACTCCCAACGCGCTAATCACCACACACACTCCAAACAGCCGTGCCTTATTTTGAATGCTGTCCGCACACTGAGCCGAACATGCTGATGTGAAAACAAGCTTAACATGGCTCCTGACCTTTCTGTAATTACCCGTAGACTATTTCAGTCTCTCAAAACCTCCTGCCTTTCAAGCCCCAGGAGAAAGTACTTCTCCGACGGGGAGCGGCGCACATCTGGAGGAAAAGCAAAGCGAAAGCTGAAGTGGCATGTGTTTTCCCTCCCCCGGAAAAAAAGAAAAGAAAATAAAAGAAACTCAGCGGGGGGATTCGGATGCCAAGGGCAAAGCTCTTATTAGCTGCTCGACGGGACGATTTGCCGAAAAATGCTAAATGGGGAGGTTTAGCCGTCGCTGTCGTCGGCGGGAGATTTAGCAGCGAGGTTCGCTGTTTGTCTCCTGGTCACAAAACAGGATCATATAATCTGTGAATATGTCTCAATCATTTCAGGAGAAGAAGAATAATGCTGGGGAAAAGGAGCCTGAGGGAGGGTCAAGCAGCTCAAACCCTTGAGTGGAATTTCTCTCAAGAACTCATTGGAACAGGTGTCCAGAGGGTACAGCTAGTTTGACAAATAAAGTAAAAGTAACAGCTTGGAGACTTTCTTCACATGATATAAAACAGGTCAAAGCATGACAGGCATTTCACTGGGCGCCATATCACCGGCGATCGCCATTAATAGCTGCTTAGAAATATCCGCCAGATCTGAGTGGCAGAAAGCGAGAGGGAAATTGCGAGCAATCTCACAACATCGCCGCCTGATTGAACGCTATTGATGGGTCTTAGTGTTGGGTTTTTCTCTACAGGGACGGCACCGTGCAAACACCTATTATGAAAAGCTGCAAAAAAAATAAAAGCATTGATTATCTCAATTGCTAGATACCATGAAGCAGTGTAATTATCAGGAAGATGGACCATAACATTCACTCTGAATTGTCAATAACTCTGCCACAGACTAATATCGAAGAACTGGACAAAACCGCCAGGAGAATAAAACCATAGAAGAAGAAGAAGAAAAGAAAGAATCCAAACAGATTACACTTTCTATCTCACATCTGAATTGCAGTGCACTTACTGAAATGTTGCAAAAGTGTGTGTTGCTTATGTCCACAGTGTTGGAGTAATGGGCTATTAGGTTTCATAAGCTAGATGTTTGCACTTACTCCCAACACACACACACACACACACACACACACACACGCCATTTACTCGTCTGCATGCATGCCCTCAGCTTGTTTGCACGTGCAACGCCAAACCCCGGCTTGCTTTACACTGTGTGCCCCCCGCATCTTACTATGTATGCATGCTCCGTACCAGCTCCTCTGGTCCCACATCACACTAATGCAACACGACAGTATCTGCATCCCATCATGACGCTGAGCCCCATGCAATTATTCCTTGGGATACATTCATATTCATAATCCAATTAGTTTTGACTCGAAGATAAGGGTTTTTTTTTTTTTTATTATTTCCCTGATACAAATATGATTTATCCTGTTTGGGGGGATTATATTGGCGTCTAAATGTTTTGGCCTACAAGGATTGAGACGCGTGCGAAAAAAAAAAAATGGAGTCGCATGATTTATTTTTCCAGTGGAAACGAGACACTCAAGCATGACTAAGCTGTGTTTGTAATGTACACCCCCCACCCCACCCCACCCCCATCCCTCTCTGCCCCCCTCCCCGTCCATTAACACCCCACACCACCCCCCTCCTGCCAGACAAAAGCACACACACACACACACACACACGCTGGACCAACCCAGCTCTCTTTACTTTGCAACACCCTCTTCCACATTAATACCACACCCACCCACCCACACACATACACACACACACACGCCCAGCATCCAATTAACGCATGTGAATGAGTGATGTGTCCTTGGCCTGGCCGCCCGGCCCGTCCGCCCTCTGCCTCCCTATTTGCCTTCCTGTGCGCCGGGGCCCCCGGAATTGACTATCGGTTGCTTAGTTTAGCTTGAACACATCGCTGCACGCTTTGATCTGCCCCGCAGCAGGACACCGCACCAATTTGAAAGTCTGCAAGCAAAACATCCATTAAGCAACAACAACAACGTCCTGAGATGGAGCGAAAGAGCGGGGCAGCTGTATGGCCTTTTCCCTGTAGGGGATTCACACCCTGTAAGACACTGAGGAGAGGCAACAGGCAGAAACACGCATAGGGGGAGAGAAACTGATAGATGAATAGAAATAAGAAGGTCTATATATAGTCTTCAGTCTGTATGGTGTTTCACCTTGACAGCTGTCACCAAGGCAATGCAAATATCCTGTGTGTGTATTGAGAAATTGATAGAGAGATAGATAGAAAGATAGAGAGATAGAGAGATAGAAATAAAAAGACAGGCATCTGACAGAAAGAGAGAGACACAGACAGAGAAACAAGTGTTTAGACAGACAGGAAGAGAGACATAGGGAGAAGAAACATTTTGTACTGAAAGACAGACAGAGGCATCAGACATTTAAGGAGACAGACAGACAGAGAAACAGACAGACAGACAGATGACAGACAGACAGACAGACAGACAGACAGACAGACAAACAGAGAAACAGAGAGACAGACAGACAAATAGACAGACAGAGAAACAGAGACAGACAGACAGATATTGAAATATTATGATAGTCAACCATAATGAGAATGCTTTACACCCATATGTAGGAGGGCCTAATGATGTTTTGCTTATTTCACACACTACTGATGCCTTGTTGAAATCGCCTACTTTGGTTTCTACAGCACCTATGTGTAGGTGTGTGTGTGTGTGTGTGTGTGTGTGTGTGTGTGTGTGTGTGTGTTGTTTCCCCTCTGCAAAAATGATGTCACAGGTATACGACATGTAACTTGGGATCCCATTTTCTGCCCTGTTCTTAATTTCTAATCAGGCACTGCAGATGGGGGGAGGATAACATCCCAACTCTCCTGTGTGTATGTGTCATCCCCCCCTCCACACACACACACACACACACACACACACCTACACACATACACACACACACACACACACCATAAAACCAAAGGACCCGCTGCTGAAGCAGTATTTTCCAAACAATGGGATTGATACAGCAGGACATCATAATAAAAATCGATACGAAAGCATTTTCTCTATTAAAAAAAAAAACACTTCTCTTCTTTTTTTCCCCTCCCTTACAGTTGTAGATCTATTTTTTGCCAAGCTTTCTTTGTATTAAAAAAACGTGACGCACACATGCGCATATAGGGGAGCCACACTGACGCATCGTTTGTTGTATAGTCAACTGTTTTTCTTTTTTCTTTTTTCTTTTTTTTTCTCCTGCTGGACCGAGGCATGCCTGTGGCGGATAATTGTTTTACCGCATTCAACAGTGTTTTCTAAGCAAAAGGGGCGAAAGTCAAGGCTGTAACGGTGGGCGCTTGTGGCACAAAAAAAGGGAGAACGACATGCCAAAGCAATGCCGCTTATCCTTCACGAATGCGGGTAATTAAAGGCATTGAACCGAGCCGTTACGAGCCGAATGTGAAACCGTCTCACCAGTGTTTTCGCCGATGCCGACCTGCACACTTTTACCATGGACCTGCGAGCTTTCAGTGTCGTTATGACAATTTCCAGTAGGAGCGTCGTTTGGAGTCGCAAAACCTCTTTTCGCACCACGGAGGGGAAATAAAACTACACGTCGGCAGCTTTAAAGTGTGAACATTTTTAAAAAATCTCGCCCCTGTATTTGTGGATTGATTTTTTTTTTTCCTCTCTTCCTCCTCTCTCTGCTCAGCATTCCCTCAGTCAGTCGACGGATTTTTGCCATTGCAGCTCAGTAGAGGGTGTCAGATCTTTCTAAGAGCACCGCGCTAGGATGAACACAGTCTCCGGGTTTCTCTCTTTGTGATTCCAAAAAAAAAAAAGACAAAAAGACAAAGAATCACCGACGGAGGGGAAAAGGGAAAGGAACGGTTGGGAAACGGAGCTAAAGCGAGACGCCGAAAGATGTGAAGAAGGGGTGGAATGCGGTGTTTTTTTTGCAGCGCTGTGTGATCGCCACTAAATCTCCAGCGCAGGGTGTGAATTCAGCACCGGGGGAGAGGGAACAGCTCCCGACGCCGCAACACGCAGCACGACCGCGGGGAGAGAGGAAAAAGGCACGGATTTGTTCATTTTTTTTTTTTTGGTGGTTGCCAAGGTCAGTCTTTCACGAACTGAGAGCCGAACGATGCGTTGGACACTACTGCCGTTCGCTGTTTTTGATTCGCATCATAAACATGCGGAGGCTCTGAGGATTCGCTCGATGTGAATGAGACGTTTATGTGGCAATTTCCAAAACACTGGAAGTCTGGACACACGAGCAGGTTAGACGCAGCATGGATCTGTTATAAAAGACTGCCTTATCTTCTCCCGCACCTAAATGTCGATCTCCTCTTTTCTTGTTACTGATGTAGACAGATTTCACAGCTCGTATGTCTTGAAACCGGGAATGAATTGTTCGCGTTGAAAAATGCTGCTTTGGATTGTTCTGCTGAATGCGGCTCTTTGTGTTGCTAGTGGAAATGTTACAAAGGACATTTGTAAGGAGCAGATATGCTCTTGCAACGAGATAGAGGGAGATCTGCACATAGACTGCGAAAAAAGGAGCTTCACCACTCTGCAGCATTTGACTGGCCCCAGCTCGCAGTTTTATCACTTGCTGTTGCACGGGAATTCTCTATCCAGGCTATTTCCCAACGAGTTCGCCAACTTTTACAATGCTGTGAGCCTGCATTTGGAAAACAATGGCTTGCACGACATTGTCCCCGGCGCCTTCCTGGGATTGCAGCTGGTGAAACGGCTGCACATCAATAACAATAAGATAAGATCGTTCAGGAAGAGTACATTTCTGGGGTTAGACGACTTGGAATATCTCCAAGCCGATTTTAATCTATTGAGGGATATTGACCCCGCCGTTTTCAGGGACCTAAATAAACTTGAAGTGTTAATACTTAACGATAACCTCATCAGCGCGCTACCTATAAACGTGTTTCAACATGTGCCCATTACGCATCTCGACCTGCGGGGAAACCGAATCAAAACGTTGCCTTATGAGGGGATCCTTGAACAAATACCGGGTATTGCGGAGGTTTTGTTGGAGGACAACCCGTGGGACTGTAACTGCGACCTGGTTTCTCTTAAGGAATGGCTGGAGAACATACCGCATAACGCGCTCATTGGGAGGGTGATATGCGAGGCTCCGACCAGACTGCAGGGGAGCGACTTAAACGAGACGTCGGAGGCGGATCTGTGCCCTTCAAAGAACGGCGGCGTGGACACCAGCCTGGTCGCCCCTCCCACCCAGGACGAGACCTCGGAGCCCGTGGCCCCCGGGCCGCGTCCGACGCCTTACAAGCCCAACGGAGAGGCCAGTGGGCCCCCGACGCCCGGGGGCCACGGGCCCAAGAGCCGCTCCAAATCTCGTGAGAACTGGCAGCTGAAAACGAAGCCTACCCCAGTGCTGACAGGTGTGAACGGGGACAGAGAGCAGCTGCACAACGCGACGTGCCCCCAGTCCTGCAACTGCAAGCTGGTCGGCTCCAGACAGGGGCTGGGGGTCAACTGCGAGGGGAAGAAGATCGAGACCCTGTCCAACCTGAAACCCAAACCCTTGGTCGCGCACGAGTTGAACATGAGAGACAACAACATCCATGCTGTCAAAAAGAACCAGCTGATTGGCTACTCCAGCCTCAACCTGCTTGATCTGGGTGGGAACAACATCAAGGTGATCGACAACAGCACTTTCCAGAACCTGACCGAGCTGAGGTGGCTGTATTTGGATAAGAACTATCTGGATACGGTGCTGGCAGAGATGTTCGTGGGCCTTCTGAATCTGGAATATCTCAGTTTGGAATACAACGACATCCAGCTCATCGTGGCTGGCGCGTTCAGCCCCATGCCAAATCTGAGGGTTTTGTTCCTCAACAACAACTTGCTGAAATCTTTACCCGTGGATGCTTTCCTTGGGATTTCTTTATCCAAAATTAGTCTGCATAATAATTATTTCACCTATCTCCCCGTGGCTGGCGTGTTAGACCAGCTCAATTCAATCATACAGATTGATTTGCATGGGAACCCGTGGGATTGCTCGTGCAACATCGTGCCCTTCAAGCAGTGGACGGAGAAACTGGGGGCAGACGTGATAGTGAGCGACCTCAAGTGCGAGTCCCCGGAAGAGTTTTGGAAGCGAGATTTTCGCCACGTCCGAAACGACCGCATGTGCCCCAAACTCTACGACGGAATCTCGCCCACCTCCCTGGCCAAAAACAGCACTTTCACCGTGGACTCGGGGACGCGCTCGAACTCTTATTTGGAGCCGAACCGGGTCTCCATCTCGGTGCTCGTCCCCGGGCTGCTGTTGGTGTTCGTCACGTCCGCGTTCACTGTCGTAGGAATGCTTGTGTTTATTTTGCGGAACCGCAAGAGATCAAAGCGGAGGGACGGGAACTCCTCCGCCTCGGAGATCAATTCCTTGCAGACAGTGTGCGACTCGTCTTATTGGCACAGCGGGCCTTACCACGCAGACGGGGGCGCGCACCGGGGCTTCGACTGCAGCGCGCACCTCTCCACGACAAACGATGCGTAAAAGGACTCTGCTATTAGTCTAGTACAGTAAGCCTATACCAGACTGGATTACAAACAGTCACACAGACAGACTGACGTACACAAGTGACTAAAACGGCAAGATACCGAGCCTCTTCATTACGCTTTCTTTTCGTTATAGACGTATACAGACTTGTTTATTATTATTTTTTTGTTTTTCTCCAGTTGAACCAAGTCAGTCTGCTGCACAGGCCCCATACTGTAATATATGTATATGCCAAGCCCCCCCACCCCCCCACCCCCCTGGCTAAACCCCTCCCTCCCTCCTCCTCCCAGTTCTGCTATTTGCCGCAATCGGACTACGGATCTGTATGAGACAGAAAGAGGGAGAAACACACAGAGAGAGAGAGAGAGAGAGAAAGAGAGAGAAAGAGAGAGAGAGAGGGTGTGTGTGAGAGAGCGAGATAGACCGATGTAGAAGACCCGGGGAATGGTGCACGAACGCATGAATGTAAATGTAAATACTCGGACCGATGTATCATAATCTGCATGATGATATTTCGCATGGTTTCAACACACACACAACGGCGAGGAACCATAACCACCATAACCAACAAAGAAGCCAACTCGACCCTTATTTCATGTTATATCAATATGACGACTATATATAGATATTAAGAATTATATATGACTATTACAAAGTGCCATTTCTCTATTTTTTGTGAACCTGCAGTTAGGATTTGTATTTGTTGTTTTAAAACTTGTTTGGAGAAAAGAGAAAAAAAACAATATAACGGATAACGATGACTAATTCGGAAAGGAGTGACGCAAGTGAAGCTGTCAATGCATGTTCTTTTTTTTTTCTTTTTCTTTTTTTTGTTTGTTATCATTTGATTGTCGATAAATATTGGGGTTATTTATACCGTACTAGTTGGTGCAGATTAAAACCACGTCTGCGCAGTCATCATCTCCTTTATGAATGTAAACTGTGTTATTTTATGGTGTGCCAATTGTTGACTTTCAGATATTCAGACATGCAGATGAGCATGACCAATTAACGTCACTCAGATGCTTATGCTGCAAAGTTAATGTAGCTAAAATAACAGTTCCGTGGTTTTGTGTGTCAATGAATATAGCCTGCTTTGGGTGAGAGGAAGAAAAAAAAATAACCGAGTCATTTAAATGGGGGGTTTATACCATCATATTTTTTCAACAACTAAGCAAAGAAGTGTTTTCAATTGAGCTATGTAGGTACAATTCGATCTATGTACAGAGCGCAGGTAGACTGATATAGACTAGAATGCTTTTTTAATGTCAGAAAAAAAAGTATTCCTCCACAAAAAAAGCTTATGGCTATGATTCACTTTCATTATATTGTGAGCTTTTGTAAAGCCATCTAATCTTGTCCAAATAAGAGAACTGAAACTCACTGTATTTACTACAAAATGTGCTTGAAATAGACTGTTTTGGGTAATTCTTGCATTCTAACAGTATACATTGAGGGGGATGGGGGGGGGGGGGGGGGGGGGGGGGGGGGGAGGCCATGAGGCTGTATGGCAAGAACACAGCATGTGGCCCAGTCCACAGTGATACAAAGGTGTCTTCTCCACTGGGAAAAAAAACAAGGCACAAGCAGGTATTTAGATATAATGCAAGACGCCATTTTCAAATCAGCATTTTGAACTTGAGATCCTCCTTTATTTTTGGGGGGGAGGGGAGTGTGGGGGGGGGTGGGGGGGAAGCGCATGGTTTTTTGTGGGCTCATGAAAAACAACGCCATGATTGAATACCTGTTCTGCAGAGCTCAGCTGCCGGGGGTCTGCTGCTTAGCCTATACTGCTTTTACTGAGGAACAAACATACAAAAAAGAAGACGCATTAAAGTAAAGGTGGTGGCATACTTCCAATATAACGTATCCGCCCCCCCCCCCCCCCCCCCCCCCCCCCCCCCCCCCCCCCCCCAACACACACCCAAAAATTTCCTCAAAAATTCCTCACCTTCTCTGCAGTATCGGGCACAGATGCAAGGAATGTGCAATCTTTTTTAAAATGTGGAATTCCAGTGCTGATGACTTATGTTTTTACTTTGCCAATTGATTTGTGTTCTTCTTTTTAGAGTTCCCCCCGCCCGTAAGATGCCTCATATATATAGAAGCTGTCCACACAATTCGGCTCAAAGATGCCATGGCCAAGATGAGAGTGTACAGTTTGACTTGAGATGGGTTTACACTCCCGCCCCCCACCCCCCCGCCCCCTCTCTCCCCTGTCTAATGCTAGTATAGTAGGCCTGCAGTCTCTCCCCCAGTATGCAGACTATAGCGCTGTCCATGGTGCTGAATCACTTTCCCAGTCTCTTTTTGTCTTGCCTCTCCCCCTCCCTGCCTGCGTGTTTGTGCGCTCATGTGCGTGTGTGTGTACGCATATGTGTGTGTGTGTGTGTGTGTGTGTGTGTGTGTGTGTGTGTGTCTGCAAGTACATGCATGCAGCTCCACACACATACGCTTTTGTTTGTTTGAGGAATGAGAGTATCCGAGGTAAGAGAGAGAGAGAGGTGCGTGATCATTTGCATGTACATATAGATACCCCTTACTTCCCCAAATGCCCCCCCCCCCCCCCCCCCCCCGCCCCCACCCTCCCCTTACCCCTCCACCCCCCCTCCCCCGCCACAATGTAACCAGGCACAGCTTGACCTTGGGGACTAATATCTCAGCAGATCTGTGACAAAACACTCGTCATCATTTCCCACATTATGTCCAATCGCCTCGTTTCCCCCCCCTCCCCCTCCCCCCCTTCCAATTTCCGATTTCCTGCTTTCTGTCCAATCACAGGGGGATTGGGTAACTATATGTCTCTTCTGTGGAGTATTATTACTGTGCCACAGCCCATTGATGATTTGTCATAATTTTCAAAAACGCTGTGTTTCAAAGTTACATTTATATGCTTTGCGATATTTGACCTGCTTCTATTTTGTTAAATAAAGTGTGGTTGAGGTTGAGTAAAAAACAATGTTTGGTTTTAAGACATTTCATTGGATTTGACTGGACTTGAGCAAGTTGGTGCAAGTGTAATGAGACATTTGCCTCAGATTTGTTATATTTTTTTGCATACTTTATACCCTTAAGTGTTTGCAAATGCTTATGAGTTACGCTGCCTTCTATATTTGTTCATCAATATGGATTTCTAATGGCCCAGTTTATTTGCAATGTCTTCAAAATATGCTAACATGGATGTCATTTCTATTTCTACTCCAGTAAAATAGAACTTCTTATCATGATATGCTGAGTTTAGATTACATTACATATTCTGTTTAGTTCATCAGGATTCTTGGATATTGGAAATCTGGGATATTGGTTGCTGCTGGGAACCCCAGAGAGAAAATGACACATTTAAACTTTTATGGTGCAGTGCTTGGCTCATTAACACACATACATAACAAACATTAACAAACACAGAAAATTCCAATAGAAGACTGTAAATGTATTATTTTCCTCGTGGGGTTTAATTAACCTAGAATCCAAGATGACTAATACATCGAGTATCCAAGATATCTGAAAAAAATAAGTCTTAATAAGGATTCTGATTGATTTATCAGATGCCATTACTTTATCAGAAATGATATCCAATAGAGTAGATAACGGAGCACTATAGCACTGTCTTGCAAAGGTTAAGGGGTTTGACTCTACTCTCCACTGTGGCGATCCAGTGTATGAATGTATACACTCCTACTAATGTACTTTTTATGGAAAAAGGCAAATGCCATTCATTGTCAAACAGCAGAGCGTTAAATATTCTATCAGAAACCCGACAGAAAATGGTCTTCTACATGGACTCATAGAAGCGCTGCAATGTTTGTCGGTGCTGTGCAGGACCCATTCATTAATACAACAGATAATAACTGCTGAAAACCCAATAGAGAGTAGCCTCTTTACCACGCTGGGCTCACAGCACCGCCACACTGTTGTGGCCCAGCAGGCCTGCCGTAGCTGGTGTGATAGTCCCCCCGAGGAGCTGGCAGTTGATGCAACACTTCCAGCAGGGATAACATCATCCGCACACCTCATAACACTTAGCTTTAGTGTAAGTCCCGACGGCACCGCTTCCGTATCAGCCTGGGCCATTTAATCCTGGGGGTATAAAAAATTGAGGTTGTACATATGCTCTGTATTTGGAAGCTGTGTTTTCTTGGTTTTAGGGTGACTCCCAGGAAATGTGTACCTGTGGATGGCTCTGTGTTATCGTCAGAAAATGTTATTTACCCATCAGATGGAATTCCTCCCACCGCTTAAAGGAAAATACCAACATTAATGGGCGTTTTGCTCATCTCCAGTTTCTCTGCTGCTTCATACACGCCCTTCGCTGTTGTTAATTGCATCGGAAGTGACATTAGATATGTTGGATTGTTTTGTTTTTTTGCAGAAACATAGGTTCCTTGTTGTTTTAATGTAATAACTTTGATAGCTGGTGACAAGGTCCCAGGCATTTGAATCAAACTGTGCAGCAGAAACACAAATAATGAATATTTGAAATGATACTGTCTGTCATTTGCTGCGTTTGTCACCTCTTGTCTCCGATTCACGCTGAGGCAGACATGACAGCGAGGGCGCACAATGCAGAAAACAGCCTGCGGATAATGTAAAAGGACGGTGTGATGAGGGGGGAAAAATCGCTCTGCAAAAGCCAGTATTCTTGCTTTAATTTGGGGAAGACTGTCAGCGGCCGGCTTTCATCCGAGTCCCGGTGGTCAGAGGCAGTGTGAGTCCTCATGTTTAGGTTTTTGTAAAAGTCCCAAATGATTTCAAGGTTGGGTATTAGCCTTTGATGTTAGGTTTGATGAGAGTCCCACGTGACGCGCTGAGGAGTTGCCAGTAGTCCTACACTTCCAATCGACTACAGCCATCGCAACCCTTGCTGCTGGTATTAGACCCGGGGGGTGTGTAGTAGTGATTATCTGGCATTATCCCCAGGGATTTCTTGGTGTTATTCCCAGATATTATTATTAGCCCATCCGCCGCAAAGCACTTAGCCTATAAGTCTCAGTGGTTGGGTTTTATTAGTGCTTATGTTCTCGGTGAGCCACAATGGTTATGAAATGTGTTCCGTTCTTTAATGTTGCACTTGGATTCAGCGCCGGTGGTTGAGTTTGGTGTTAGTGGGAATGCACTGGGCCAGAGGTATGTGAACTTTTTAGCATGGAAGGAAACATAACAAGGAGCCCAAAAAATAAATACTGCTTATGTGAGAAATGTGGCAAGTAGATATTAGCTTATGTAATCATTGGGCTTGTTAATACAGCTTTCAATAAGCAAAGTTACCTCAAAATCAGACCTCAAATCTAATTAGATTGCTTCAAAATAGACGGTAAATCTTTAAAGGGCCAAAAAAAAAAAATGTTTGTAGTGGGTCAAATTTAGCCTGCAGCCCTGGTGTAGTCTTTTAATACACTGGCACAGAGAGTCACTTTGTTCAAGAGCTGCTAATCAGTGTTGTGTGTATATACAGTCTGCATCAACTGAAATAGAGGGGATTGCTTGAGGAATATTTAACTTAGTTTGTGATTGGAGGATATAGACACTGACCTGACTGTGCCAAAACAACAAATCTATGCAACATACATTGTGTATTTGGGGTGGGTGTGTACTTTTTAACCAATACCCTCTCAAAAAATGCATGTCCACTTCTGCAGGTGTTTAGACACATGGGGAGATAAATCAAGCGCACCTCAAGTAGTTCAAATATTTGAAACAATATATTCTCCCGTGGCTGCTAGGCGGACTGCAGCGAACGCTTACACTAATTGAAAGGATCTCAACTCATAATTGACCCAGATCTGGTGTCAACCCGCTGCACTCTGGCCTACGTCAAACCGCCAAGCAAGCCTTTAATCAAGATGAGTGAGCGGCCTACCGAGTGTTTCCTCCAGCTCTAAGTAATCCTCTTCTCCCAGCCCCCCACTTATCGATTATCTCATTGATTTGATTTAGCGGCCACACGCGCGCCCATCCCTCACTGGCGTTTGAGGCATTATGTGGCTCTACCTGATCTGATTACGCCGCTCGAATGGGAACTAGCAGCGCAATGCTGAATGGAGTTTGTTTGCAGTCATAAAGTAAGGATGTATAAGATTTGTTCAGAGACCGGGGGACGGGTTCAGAGTTGTGCGACACGCTTACTTTCTAATCGACTTCCCCGTCTGAGGTTAATATCATTATTTCAATGCACCCCAGCCCGCACCCACGTGAATGTACGACCGTGCACACACACACAAACACACACACACACACACACACACAGACTACAGCCCAACAACCAGGCTATAAGAAATTTTAATTTCCTGAAGCTATCTTGGCCTGGACCCAAGGAAACCTGCCCCCATTGCTTTTTACAATTATCTGGCCGGTCAGAGAGCGGCTCGTAACTGGGCCAAGGGTACTTTGGCCTATTGATGGAGCACAGAAAGAGCCTCTCCAACTGCAGACACATTGTATAGAGCTGCCCTTTATACATTGGGATATTTGTAGACACCAGACTCCCCGCTTCTCCTTGGCGAGGAGAGATAGGGAGTCTGAGGTGCCGTTGATGGTATACAATGATGCTCCCGGTGAGGCGATTATTTGTAGATTCGCTAGTTAGAACACTGTGAGGCTCCGGCCAAGCTATCTGATTGGTCAAGGACGGCTTCCAACTGTGTTGATAATACCCATAATGAAAAAGGGAATCAGCTGCTGGTAACCAAGGAGCTCGAGGACAGTCTTGCTTGGATTCTCCTGTTCAAATCCTTGGTTAAAAGAAAACCCATTAGATAGGACACATGTTTGTAACTGTTGTATAACAGCCATAATAACCTTGAGGCCATAATAACAATAACAAACCTTCTTGGGGTTTATTGCTGTGTTCAAAAGACGGAATTATAGCGTTGACACAGTTAGACCTGGACATGTCGCTTTACAAAACATCCTTGTGATATCTGTGAGGTATTCAGAGTGCAAATGATGTTCTCTTTCAATATGAGATATCTCCCATTTGCCAAACAGACCTAATTCAGTCAGGAAATGCTCTCATCGTAAAGGTTAAAGGTTCTCACAGACACAGGATGCGGCGATATGGCGCTGTCATAAGACTCGATAAGCCGAGATAAACAGCGGCGAGCAAATGCAGTTACTGTAATGGAACAGAGCAAGTGGAGGATGCGGTGGAAGGCAGGTGGGGAGGGAGGCTTCAACTACACCAAACAGCAGCTTGAGCGTACTGCAGCACTGAGCGAGAAGCTGAAGTTGACCACCTTGTTATCCGTGTTTGATTGTGAGTGATTACAGAAGCACATGTGACCAAGTTCCCTGCCCAAACTAATTAAAAGTTTCACGAATTGCAAAGGAGCGCAATTATCGATGACAGCTATGTTGGAGCCCTTGCTTCCAAAGCTGTGGCATTTCAAGGAATCTTTGCCTGTATTGTAATGAGTAATTGCTTTTTTCCAAAATGGGTATAATTAAGGGTTTCGGACTGAAACCTTTCAAATATGCTAATTACAGCGTGCTTGATTTATCTTACCAGACACCTGGTTGTATCACTTCCAAAATAAGATATGGTAAATCAGTTGTGCTTCATGTGTTTTTATTTAATTATTTAAATTGCATTAAACTAGAACTTAACCATAGTGAAAATATGAAACATACATGTATATTGCCGCACACTGTGTTGATGCTGTGCACTATGACCAGGCTTTGATACGGTATGTCAAAATAGAAATGCTGTGCGCCTATGGAAGCTGGAGCTGCTGACAGGTCTGCAGGAGAAGAGCACTTACTGAAGCTTTTACATGTAATTGTTCGCCTAAACATGCAATGATAGCTTGAATCACAGACAAAACAATTGGCTCATAGAGAAGCGACAGCCACACATAAAAGATCCACGCGGAGTGAAAGAGACGGCGGCGTGGCGAATGGTGCATTAGCATCTTAGTGCTGCTTTAGAGGGAGTGAATAGTGAGTGAATTTCTTCTATTCAAGGTAGACAGCTTCGCACAAAGGGCCCGGCTGAATGGCACACATCAAGTTGCCATGGAAAAGGGCGACCTCTTATTTTATTCCGTTTTATTTTTTTATTTTATTCTATTTTGTCCTTCGCGTGAGTCACTCGCAGGCACTTAGATGGATATGTTTTGATTTTTCACTCCTTTGTCACTCTTTTGATGACTGGCAAATCGATAGGCTCTTGAAGACAGGGTTGGGAGAAGGAATTGACTGCCCCAACACCCACTCTATTTCGCCTGACAGTTTGAGGCGGCGCGCAACAAACACATCATCATCCCCATCAGTGGCAACAGCTACAAAAACAACTGCTGACATCAGTTATCGCTACACGTGTCCTCAGATTATTTGTGTGCGTGTCAAACAAATTGTCCACACGTCTCTTAGTTTGGCAGAGACATCCTCCTGGTTATAGATAGTGTGTGTATGTCTATGTGTGTGTGTGTGTGTGTGAAAGAGAGAGTGTGTGACAAGCCTTGCATCTTCTTTGTTTGCTGCCACTGCTTTCCAAGAACTAAGTTCTGTCTTCCCATCTTCTTATTGCCTCAAGGACATTTTTTTTTTGCGTTCCATTTTTTCAAAACAACAAGAGCGTATTCTCTCTCCCTCTATGTGTGCGTGTGTTATATTTAGTTTTAGATAGGAGGTTGGGTTTGCTGCTTATAGCACCTAAGGCTATGAGGCACTGGTATTGGGCCCATGCACCATAGATAAGGGAATAAGGGCTTGTTGCACTCCAACTGTGGGATGAGAAACTGGGCAATTGTTTAAGAAAATATTGCTGGCAATTAATCCATTGTTTGGTGTGGTGGAATTTATTTTGTGGCTATTTTTGGCTGCTCAGTGCTTTTTGGCCCTTTTAGCTGTTAAATAACATTCAGCGGATTATTATTTGCTCAAATGTTCCTCACTGGAATCAACAGACATGGTAGAAATGTTGCCCTTGACCTGAACCCTCAGTGCACAAAAGCACACACACACACACACACACACACACACACACACACAAATAACCACTCTCCCTCTGTCTCTCTCTCTCTCACTCATGCGCACACACACACACACACACACACACACACACACACACAAACACAAATGCACGATGGATAAATGTTGTCCTTAACCTGGCGTACTACAACCGCTCAGCAAATGCCAGCTGGGTCAACAGATGCCCTGGGCATTCTAGCCTGCTCTCATACCAAGAACACTGGAGCTGTCTGTTCATCTATGGGCACACACACACACACAGGCACTCACACATATGCGTGCACATCCACACACACACACACACACACACACACGCACATAAACACATGCCTGCACATTTCGAGCTGTAGTGACAGCAGTCTACAAGCAGATTATGAGGTTTTATCTTCCTTTGTTTTTGCGGCATTAAAATTGCAGCAACTAAAGGGGTGGGAGGGTCAAAATTAGTGGGTTTTGTGACGGTGGCCTAATGCAGAGTTTAGAAAAAAAGCATTACTCAGTACGAAACCAAGCAAAACCCGAGCACAGCGCAGGCATATTACTGTTGTCGGACAAAAACCACGTATCTGCTAAAGGTGCATTTTCCAGGAATGAAGAAAGAAAGAAATGCATATTTTCTAATTAACACCCATGTAGTTGTGAAATTATGCAATTGGCGTTTTTAACAGGTTTCCCAGACCTCCCAGGGTCACAAAACTCAACACCTTAATAACTGTGTATTATCTAAGAGCCAAAATATCAACATTTCTAAGTGATGTGGATAGCTTAATTCTACAGTCTTAGTGTATTTTCATTGCAAATGTCATGTAAATTCTGTAAATTAAAGCACTATAAACCAAAAAATGCAATCGCCAATCACTGCTCAGTATCGACTTTAGTAGTGTGAAGGTTAGAGACTCAGGCTTGAGACTGGAAACCCGCTGCTTCAAAGCAAGTGAATGAGTGAATGAGTCACACTCTCCGTGGAACAGGGTGCTGCGAACCGGAGCCTGGGCAGCTCCGAGGTGTGAGTATATTAATGTGTGTCACCCTCTCTCTCCCCCAGGCAGGTGTTGCAAATACAATTCCACCCTCAGACACTCAGATGACACTGTTATGTATCATCAATCTGTGATGTTCAACGCATTCCAGGAGTTATTCCGTGATGAAGCGTTGTAATTGAACTTTTTGTTGTACCCGCTTTCCCTCAACCTGCCTCGTCTGCTTCTGCTTCAGTTAGTGATTTCCTACATTTCCCAGAATTCCTTTTGACAAGCCCCAGAGAAGGAGCCTGAACTTGTTGCATTCAGCTGAGAGTGATACATGTAGGAGAGAGAGATAGCGATAGCGGCTCGAGAGTTACTTACTCAAAACACAACATATCTTGAGGCTGCATTGCATTCTGGTCTATTGAGGCTGATGTCAGTGGAGAAATTGGTCTCTCTGCCTCTTATATGATGGATTTGGGATATTTGGGAATAAGAAAAACACACCACCAAACAACAAAATGGACCCAGAATCATTAATAGCTGTTTATTTGTGTGTTAAAGTTTTAGGGTGGATTTTCCCTTTAACCAGCTGGTCAAATGAGGGGCTGAAAATAATAATAATGCTGTCAAACTAACATTTTTCTGGAGTTTAAGTTATCTTGTCCCCGTGTTCGTTTCCTGCTCTCCTCTGCACTGTTGATAAAGTTCTGACAGAAAACACGGCGTGCCTGACAGGAATTGTGGTTAGCAGCCTGGCGAGCTGTGCCAGCCAGTGATTGTGTTTAACAAATACGAGCAATAGGAGAAGGCCTTTGGGAATAGCTGTCGCCAATTCTGAGTGAGAAACAGGAAGGGCTTGGGGGGAGAGAGTTGATTGCATTGCTTGATGGAGGAGAAGGGGAAATGGAGAGACGGAGGGATGGCGAGAGACAGAGAAAGAAAGCAAGGTTTCCCCTATAGTTTTATTCTAACTGTGGTGGTAGGAAGTACAAAGCTTATAGCATATAGGAGGGTCTGGGGCCAGAAAAATCATATTAAAAAAACAAATTTCACCTAAAAACCCCAGAGAAACATAACAAGGAGAAGCTCGCCGATTTTGGACCTATATATAATTTGTCTCAATAATAACTTATCCTTTAAGTCAGAGAATTACTGCTAGGAGGTATGACTCAGATTCAGAATACATTTAAGATTAAGTCGACTTTACCACTATGTGAAAAATAAACAAAACACAGTTGATAGTGAAAGTGAAGTTACAGTAGATTTGTCCCTGGGAGAGAAGTAATACAAATCTGTTTTCCATTGTTACACTTGACGTTATTCATCATTTTCATTTTAGATTTAGATTCCAGATGTAGATAGCTGGCTAATTTCAATGTAAGAATAAATTGTTGCTCTCAGATACTCAGTCTGACTGAAGAACAGAGGGGGATTGGAGGAGATGATGCCTGTGGCGCAAGATAGTATAGTAGCAAGTATTTACCGTCTTGGGGTTGTATCTCACCTGCCTCTTTACGTAAAGAGTAAAAATTATTTAGAGTAAAAATACAACTATTTTTCAAAGTTTTTGAGCATGTCGCCTAAGGATCTTGGTAGAATACATAGGGGAAACACTGTATCTTTCAATATTTCTGAAGTATTAGGGATCCAGTCTTGGAAAATGTTTCATCATTTTGTCAACCAAGGAATTAAAGCTGCACTTGACAACTACAAAATGGCAGCGTGAGGTAACTGTCTGTACAATTTCAACTTCAGTACCTAGAGATCATGTGATGCTGTCAGTAAACTGCACACAGCACGCTCATGTTTACCAACCCACCCAGCCTGTGATCACTTTATACCAAAGGAAACCAAAGGGATGAGAGTTGGTGCTTCAGCTCTCTCTGGACAAAGCACTTGCTTGCTGCAGTCCCACTTTGTGATTCAGGCAGATAAGACAGGTGCATTTTACATAAAAATCCTGCCTAGTGCAGCTTTAAATTATCTTCTATCTTAGCATTGCAATAGCACTGCAAGTTGTTTTTTTGCTATCATTTTGTAAGAGTAATGCTGCATTCACATTATATCGCACGAAGTGGAAGAACAGGATGAAATCTCAAGCATAAATAAACTGCAGCAGATATTGCTCACTTCTCGTAAATAGTGTATTAGCGGGAAAATGACTGATAATTCTTATTTCTATTACCTTTGACTGCTGCCTGTATTGACACACGTCTGCAATTGGTGGAAGACATCAAAGCATACAAAAAAATTCCCACATGTACTAGCTGTAATTGCCACTTTCCCAGTCGGCAGCCTGTATTTACAGTAAATCCATATGATAAGTGGTGGATACTTCAAAAGGTGGATACTTTATTCTCGAACAAAGGTCTTCAAAGACATACAGAAGACAGAAAGGCAGAGTCAGGGAGGCAGGAAGAGAGAGCGAGAGAAAGACTTCAACTGAGTGTTGAAAATCTGAGAGAGAGCGGGCAACGCTCCGGGGCTGAGTCACTGTGGTGCAAAGCACATTATTCCCTGAGATGGACAGCAGACACAGCGAATGGCTGGATGCTGATTACCATGGAGCACATCTTCTGTCCCGTGTCCTCTCCCTGGAGAGAGAGAGAGAGAGAGAGAGAGAGAGAGAGAGAGAGAGAGAGAGAGAGAGAGAAAGAGAGAGAGAGAGAGGGGGAAAGCCAATCTATAACCTGTCACTGTCTCTCCCTTGACAGCTGAATGATGGATGACTGCATCTTCTCTAACAATACCAAAACACTCCCTGTGTGGGAGGCCTTGTGCACAGGGGCGCTGTAAGACCTCTGTGTGTGTGTGTGAGTGTGTATGTGGAGGAGGGGCAATTGGCATCTCCAATTTAGCTTTTTTTCACTTTAACTGACAGCTGACACTGCGCCCCACATGTACGATATGACTCTTGGCTCCGGGATCAAACCGTCCCATTGAAAAATGCATCGTGGGATGTGAAAAATGCATCGGCGTCAGGAGGGGGGGGGGGGCGGGGGGAGGCCAGCCAAATTCACGGGACCTAGTTTCATCGCAGTGGAAATGCGGCGGCAGAGTGTTCCTCCCCTTCTCTCTAACCCGACCGCTACGGCGGCTCTAAACACGCCGATCCATTGTGCCGCTCGCAAGCCGTACAAATTATCTCAGTCTCAGTCTGTGTGATCTCCACAATATCCACGCTCGCTGATGCGATGCATCTCAAATCAGAAAATCACCCCACAAAAAAATCAGAGATGATGAAAGCCTTTAGCGCTGCACAGTTGGCAGAGAGGATGGAGGGGAAGAGAAGGCGGGGTGCAGCCTCCCACTCCTTCTCTTGTTCGGTCTTTGGGGCCTCTGTTGGGTCTCTAGGCTTCGTCTCTCTCTCTCTCTCTCTCTCTGTCTCTCTCCTCTCTTCCTGTCTTCATTTCTGCCTCTCTTTCTCGCTCTCCCTCCCTCTCCCTTTCTTTCTCTCTCTCTCTCTGCTTCTCGGTCTCTCCCAGGGGCTTAATTTATGGTTGTGGAGCTACAGAAACATAGGGATGACAACCCACGCTTTCTCCTCTGCTTTGCTAGCTAGCTAGCTCGTTGGCTGGCTCACTGACTGGCTGGGTGCACAGAGTGCGTTCGTGTGTGTGTGTGCGTGTGTGTGTGTGTGTGTGCACATGTTGTACGCTGCAAGTCTCTAAGCAAAAAAGCTTTTTTTGGCGTCTCCCAATCTCTCATCATTTATTTTTCTCTCAGACATGCACTTGTGTTTGTATGCCTCTCGTTTTACTGGCTGTAAACCGCGGCCCATTTCACGGTTTGCCTTGTATACTGTCCATACAGAAAGAACACTTTATTCAAACACACACGCTGAAGGAGCGCTTGGTGTGTTAAATCAGAGCTCTTTGGTGAGAAGAAGAGTTGAACTTCTGTAGTGTCCTTTGGAAATAGAATACCATATATTTTAGAACACACAGCATACCGAGAACTTTATTTCCTGATTAATTCCCTGGCAGCTATTAGGGAAATATTCCATCACTGTAGTGTAAAATATCATCACAAAGTAGACTCAAAAAGAAGGTATTGAATAATCCCTCCTTTTTCTTTCCATATGCAGAAATCCATCCCCCTTTTATGTAATACCTTTTAATTCAGCAGTCGCCTGAAATTACACTCGTTTGATTACTTTATTGTGTTTTCATTTTTATTTGCTGTTGCGTTAGCACTCAAAATTGAAAGTGCTAATCATTGCGGCAGACAAAGCAGTTTATTGCTTACGGTTGTCTATCAAATCCAATGACGCCTCTGGCACTCGCGTCTGTTAGCGGTGAGGCGTTTGGAGGCGGCTCGGTTTTACTGGGACAAATGCGAAAGTATCAGTCATGTGTTTCACCTCTGTCCTCCTCTTTCCCGTCTCCCGCCTGATGAAAACAATACGCAGCAAGGACACAACGATCCGAATTAATTGAAACTAGTGCAGGTCTCAGCAAAGCCTCGAGCGGAGAGGCCCCGGAATGATCAAGGGGACTTAAGAAGTGACTCGCGCCTACGTTTCTGGAGCGGCTTTGATATCATATAGTCAGTCACACATCCCACCGCCAGCTGTGTTATATAAAAAGGGGAGGTGGGTGTGCTGTATACGGCGCGAGCGGGCCTCATTCATGAATGAGCACTTATTATGCATGACTTGAGAGAAATGGCGTAAGCTGTCAAACACGGGCGGTGGAAGCCGACGAAAATAACGCGTGACAGGAGCCGAGCGGCGTCGGAAATAGAAGCAGGAGCATGTATTTCGGCGCGTACAGATGTGTTTGTTTGGGTTATTTTTGGCTCGACTTTGTCCGCGGGTTCGTCGGTTCACGCAGCTCAGTTGGTTAAGGATTCAGTTACAGTGTTTGCTTTCCGATGTAGTCAGAGTTCCCATCTGCAGGTAGCCATTGTGCATCTCTCTTCGTAATTTGGCCTGTTTTGATGCAAAAAGCGATAAACCAGCAGCCGCACATGCCTCAAAATCAGTTCCCTTCCACTTAGAAGGAACAGGTTCTGCACAGGTTTTCAGAAAGCCTATCGCTCAAAGTCGAAGATGAACTAGGGCAGATAGGAGTTTGAACAATGCCCTCCACTTCGGTTTGTTTGAAAGCGACCCCAAGGATGTTCGGCTCGAGCCTGAGCGATGACGCCGAAAGCCGAATCTGAATTCAGGATGAGTGTCAGGTTAATATTCCGCCGCTCGCCGCCACGGCGATAATTCATTCGCGAATAGAGACATGAAAGCCCTCTCCCTTTTCGCCCTCCTCCGTTCTCATCAGAGGAAGTCTTGCACGCGTCCTCTCGATTACCATCGCTCATCTTTTCTCTTTTGTTTCTCCCCCCGTGTCCCCATTCAATCCATTTTCATTTCCCCCCTCAGTTCCCTTTACAGCCGCTTTCATTTCAACCCAATCTCTCAATCTCCCCTCCCTCCCTCACCCTCCATCCCATTTACCCCTCCCCCCTCTCTTTCACTAGCTCTCTGACAAGCTCTCTCTCACTCCCTCCACCTGTCTGTCATCTTTCTTCCTTTCTTTCCTTTCTCGCCTCTCGCTGACCCCTTCTCTTTCTCAGGCTTTCTCTTGTTTATTGGCTTTTTTTATGTTTGTCTGTTTCTCTCTCTCTCTCTCTCTCTCTCTCTCTCGCACACACACACACACACACACACATCTTTCTCGCTGCTTTCACTTTTCCTCTTTCAAAAGCTTTCTCTCTTTCTCTCTCTCCCTCCATTCTTAAAGCGAAGCCCTCCATGGGCCAATTAAGTTCTCCAGCTTGATGTCTCTTGCAGCCCTACACATAGGCCGACTGGACAGTTCAAGTGGTTCAAGGTCGGACAGACGCACACACACACACACACACATGCACACACACAAAAGTCCATTTAAAGATAGATTTAGCAATGTGGCCTTGAAGCATATTGAAATTTCAAGGTAAAGTGTGTTCAGTATTCACAAAAAGTGCTCTCCCTTTCTCTGAGCAATTCACTGACTCACCAAAAGGCCTTATCTATATATATTCTCAGACTTAAAATGCTTTTGGATTTAAATTCCCCGACTTCACCATAGGATCATATCTAAAATAAAGTGCTTACTTTTCAATGCAAAAGCATGCAAACAATTGTACAGTAGAGGAATTACCAAACAAATAGGTTTGAGTTGAGCAAGAGGCCTTAACACAGCAAGAATTGTTGGGGAAAAAAATGAATAAAACTCTGCTGGCATATTACACAACACAGTCAACAGAGTCACATTGTTTGTGTGCAGCTCATTCCTCTTGCAATTCTAGCACTGACACTAGGAAATATTTACACGTCAAGGCTTATAAATAACGACTTTGACATGAATTCCTGTGTATGTGCATTGGCAAATTTGATCTTAAAGTGGTAATCGTCAAGTTCCTTGTTCTTCTTTTGTGGTTTTTGTGACATCTTTGCTGCTCAGCACTCATTGTTGTGGTGTTCCTGCACTGCACTTCCCAGAGATCACCTGTCAATCAAACAGTGTGGGCGGAGCTTGGATTTTCTGTTGATGCAGTTTGAGTTTCTCTTTTCTTTGTCTGTTCAGCCATGGTGGCTATCGCTGCTCATGCTAACTACCTAGTTCTTCTTCTTCTGTTTATTCCAAACAAACCAGAAACACAAATGTAAACACTTTCATGAACTGGGTATAGGTTGAATCTCAACTGTGTTTTATCAATCAGCAATATAATGTGGTAAATTTATATGAAAATGTTGGATTATTAGTTCAAGACCTTCCTACAAATGAATCCCCAGATTGACAGACAGAAAAAGATTCATGGGTCTAACTTGCAATAACAAGCAGCCCACCTCCACTGGATAATAATACACCACCGCATGATAATTATAATTTGTTTTCAAATTAAAAGGTTATGTCCCCCACAAAAATAATATTGTGTTTCTTAGGTCGGTGACACATTGCTGAAAAAAACCCATCTCAACTTTTGTCTTTCAGCTCCCCAAAAATAGCTGATTGACAGTTTAAGTGCCTATTAAGGAGCCGTCTCACCGCAGTCAGACAAGCACCTGTTGAATACAGAGGATGCATAGCAGACCACAATTCAAAATGTCAAATTAGCTCATGTTGGCGAGTCAGAAGCCGGGTGTCAATTAGTGTTGAAATTAAATGAAGTGGTTCAGCAATGCTCAGTAGATTTTGATTGGAGCGGTAAAAACCAAAGTAAAGAAGCAGCTTAACCTGGAGATATCGCAATATCACTGGAGAAGGATTTGATTTGATTTGATTTATTTGATCATTGTAAATCAAGTTACATATATATAATATAATGCAATGGTTAAAAAACAATTGAGGATAAACACAAGAAAGTCCAAGACTTATTTCCATTGTGGTCCTCTAGTCCAAGAAGGCATGATGGGCAGTTGAAGTCAATGAGTCAATATAACAGTAAAAACAGACCAGTAATATACAAATACTATATGTCTATACGTCTAAATTCTACATAAAACCAAAAATGTCACCCATAATCAAATGAACTAAGATGCCACTACAAATGGCTTCCATTGAGGAACCTTATCCATCAGCCATTTTTTCCACCATCCTTTTAATGTAGTTTGATGTAGTTTTAGGTTTTAACAGTCAAAGACAAACTATTCCATTCAGAAGTCAAATGCAAACCTCCTGCCTCATTAGCACATCGCTGCAGACACTTAGGCGGGGGTTAAAAAAAGGTGAGATGTTGTGGGATAAGTGTAAGCCTAAGTAGTGTCAGTCTAGGTCTGAGCGTTGCGGAGAGCGAGTGCGTGGGTGGATGGTTAGATGGTTGGTTCTAGGACACCAGAATTCACTGTTGCGTCTTGTGGAGATTGTGCACTTGCAGGCCTAACACAACGAAACATCCGTGATGGGACGTGTCCAATTGATAACACCGACGACTTACCCCCTTTTCCCTTTTTCTCTCCTCAAACGTCTGGAGCCGTTTGCAGGCGCTCATCCGAAATAACGGCGGGGACAGTTACATTAGGTCTTGTGCAGTGGCAAATGTCTGCTACAACAACAACAAGAGGAACAACTAGCACAATACTGGGAAAACATGACCCAAAAGCTTGTTCATTTGCATTTTTCAAAGTCACACTGTGAAGGAAAACCACCAAAGTTAATCTCTCTCAAATGCCTTCAGTCACGAATATGCCGAATCTATATTAAGTTACAGCGGAGTTTTAATTCCAGTCTCCGGTGTGATGTCACATCATCGATTTCCCTTCTGAGGCTGTCAGAGCAGATAAAGCTCCTGTAGCTTTCATTTGTTTGTTTATTTGGTTTTGGTCTTTTTTTTTTGCTTTGTCACGATTGAAAGGGAAAAAAAAAGAGCGACGGAGAGAGATACGGAGGAGGGGAGGGAGAGAGACGATGAGAGGGAGAGAAGAGACATGCAGAGGGAGAAAGACAGGCATAGAGGGAGGCGCATGTTGCAGTTTTCGGCACACACACACACACACACACATGCACACACACTCACACACACAGGGCCATCAGCCTAATTACTAGCGACAGGGAGAGAGCTAAGGGAAACAGCTACAGCCAGGGCCACTTCCACTGTGGTGCACCGCTGGCAATAAGCCCTATTTATGCATTTAACACACACATGCACACATGTACACACACACACACACACACACACACACACACAACTCAATACATATACACACACACACACACACATCGGCACGCACACACACAAGCACGAACACGCTCATGGCCGAACGCTCACACATCAGTGCATCCATGAACACACACATCACACATGCACACATGAATACACACACACACACACACACACACAAAGGGAAGAGGGAATTAGATGGTTAGTAGTGTTATCATTTACAGTGATTCAGCACCATGGACAGCACCACATGTGCAGTAATGGAGATAAAACAGACACATTTGCTCTTTCTCTCTCTCTCTCGGTCTCTTTCTGTCATAAACACACACACACACACACACACACATACACACCTACACACAGACATTGGAACAATGCCAAGTCCTAGGGCACAGGCCTGCTGAATCTTTTAATTGGATGTGTGTTTTGACAGGCTAATCTCAAGAACAGGACACTGTCTGCCCACCAGAGTGCCTCTATATTCACTTGGAGACCGCAGTAATGCATGTTTAATGATCTCAATCGCACTCCGCTTATATATTTATTCACATTTAAAATTGTTTGCCATACTTGGATTGTCTTGTCTGTCTCACTTACACGCATACATACACAGTGGCCGACGCATATGTGATTCCTCAGAGGGGTCAGCTGCAGTGGAGCAGTTAGGGTTTCAGCTGTTTCTCTTCCTTTAGGCCAATATGCCGCCAATAAACAATAAACACCAAATTAATAACTTCCCTCAGAGTCATTGGATCTGAAACTGTTATTTTTATTCATTTAGTTCTGTATTTGTTTCTGTATTTCTGTATTTATTTCATTATTTTTTGTATTGTATTTCTGTTTATTTTTATATTTTCTGTATGTATTTATTCATGTGTTCCAGTGTTTATTTATTTATTTGTTCATTCATTTATTTCTGTATTTCTGTTTATTTCTCTCTCTCTCTCTCTCTATCTATCTATCTATCTATTTATCTATCTATTGGTACACTCATGTCCGAGAGTGCTCATAATTTCTAATATAAAATGCAATTACTGTATTCACTGTTTCTATTTATTCTCAGACCGTATTTACCAGTTCAAATAGGTTCATGATGACCAGTTCATGATGGCGGCTGTTTCAGATGCCATTCCAGAATCTTCCAAAAATGCTTGATTGGATTTATTTTCATTAAACTGGGAATGCCGTGGCATCATCTGTTCAAAGGTTCATGGGCGCTGAAGTCATGGCAAATAAAACGGTGGGTAAGCTATGGTCATCATACAGCATTACAACCACTAATATATACAAAAGCTATATTTTCAGAAATGTACTAATTTGTGCTTGTTTATTCCTTAAAAGACCTTATCCTCGTATAACTTCATCAGTTGAAATGATAAAGACTGCAAAGTGGGTGACATGGGTTTAGGTGAGTTTACCATCTACTTACATCCTATTATATAGCTAAAACTACATATACTGTACTGCTAAATATGGAGAATCAAGAGAAGGTATAGCAGAATGTGCATGTAACCGATGACAGTGGCCTTTTGGTCTTCAACACTGTGACACTTCACCACTCACACACACACACACACACACACACACACACACAAACAATTTAGTCCCTGGCAATGGCTTCACAGACTTTGAACGAGAACACATCTGAAAGCGCTCATGTGGAAAGTGCAGGCAGTATGCGGGGCCCGGCACATGTAATCCCCCCCACGCGGCCTGATGATGAGACACTAGAATAGCAAGTGACGTCCTTCCGCCGCATTCAGCTGGTAATACAAAAGGGTCTAATAGGCAGCCAGGCGTCCGCACACGCCTGCACACAGCGCACATGCTAAAGGGGCAACATACTAAACACACGTGGGCCGTGGCGGATACATTATCTGCATAGGTGCTTTAGATGTAATGACAGAGGAGGGGAGTGGGGTGGTGGGTGGGGGGGTTCAAATGAAAAAGCGTGGAGTGGGAGTGTGTATTTGAGATAATTGTTGTTATTATTTTCCAAAAAAAAAAAAAAAAAAAAAGTATACTATAGGCTTCGGTGCAACCTTGTATTTTTTAACAAGCTTGTCACCCAGTATAGATGGCATGCAGCTTTCCAGTGGTCTGGAAATCAGCTCATTTTAATTCTAATGTCTGTATATTTTCTCCAAATGGGGACTAAGCATATAATGGAAATCTGTGAAATACTTTTTTATTTTTTTTATTTTGGTGACTTTTTCCTTGGATTTCCTGCATGAAGTTTGAGTTTCTGTAGGTGGCGCTCTTTTTTTTGTCTGTATCACTGCTCATGCTAACTACCCAGTTCTTCTTCTATTGATTCTAAACAAACTGGAAACAAACCGTGTTCCTGTAAAACACATCACTGCCTGTGCGCCAGAGGATTTTTAGCACCGGGTGTTTAGAACAGCAAATGCATAAGCCTTCATTAACTGGCTATTGGTTGAATCACTATTCTCTTATATTAATCCACAATAGAGAGTAGCAAAATGGACATTAATTTATATGAAAATGAAGCAGATTATTGCTTTAAACTTGAACTTGCATTCTGTCTCTCTTATCCTTGGCACCACACATGATCTTCATTTTGCAGCTTAAGAAGAAAAGTTTAAGTGTGTAGTTACTCTTTAAGAAGACATGCTGCTGCTGCACCATTGAGCTTATCTGACTGCCCTTGGTGTAGTTATGGAATAACAATGCAGCGCACACCTCCGATGAAAAAGGGAGAGAGAGAGAGAGAGAGAGTCGTCCTCGCAAATTACCCCTCCTGCTGTCATGACACAGGAGGGGGGTTTATTTGTTTCACTTCTATTGTCGGGAGAGGGAGAGGCAAAGAGAGCGAGGGAGATATGCAGAGAACAGGAGATAAGGGACCAACTGTGGGGAGAAGATGTAGCGGGTACAGCGGCTGAATGAAAGTGGGGAGATTTGGGGGCGAGGATTTCTCGCTCCGCTCCTCGTCGCATTAATTCCGAAGCTTTGCCGTGTTTACCGAGGATGCGCTGACATTTTCTCCTTGCAGCCTTTGTCGTGCTGTCGCACAATCGCCGACGCGGCTGTAACACAGTAATTATTAAAAGTCAATATTGGAAAGATCATCATGCAAATTGGTGTGTGCGTTGGGGGAGATGATGCTATACAAATGCCATCAACATAATTGGGCCTATTTTCTTCCGGATAGCGCAATCATGTGTGTCAATCATTTGGGTTTTGATGTACTGATAACCTTGAGACTTTCAAAAGGTCCCCGGTCGATCAAACTCTCATTCCGGACCATTTGCCGATCACACATGCCATTGGCCATTTCCACGCGCGGTAAAATGTGATAGACAGTCATGGTGGTTCAGACGGGGTAGATGGCCATATAAATAGTCATGACATCAAAGTGCCATTTCAACACTTCCTTGACTCCTTTTTAAAGCTGTTTTTGGGAGTACAGTGCATGGATTTGCATCATGCGCTAAGCATTTTAGAGGCCCCGGACTGCCACTGCGCTACAGGCAAAAGGTCTAAGTGCCTTTTTTTTTACCATCTTTTCTTTTTTTTTTTTTACCTCACACTCCCATGGTCTTCTCCGGCACTCCTTTGGCGAGCTCTAGATCGACTGCTAATGTCCCACCCCCCCGGGGGAGAATGACTTGTGAGGACAATTTCAATCTCGCAGCAGGTGGGGAGGGAAAAAAAAAACAAGCCTTTATCTGACTGAAAGTGGTCAATTAGCTCCAAATAAAGTCAAACATTTCTCTCGCTTCCTCTAGGGGTGTAGCGAAAGAAGAAGAGGAAAGGAGAAAAAAAATAAAGGGAGGAGGAACCTTGATTTCGCTCGTTTAGGACATGCTATGATTTTTAATTACCCGACGGTAGGAGTCTTTTATTGAGCTACACGGCTCGGCACTGTCACCTGTCCTCTCTAATTGCGCGTCTCCACTCCTGAGGGGAGTCGGAGGGGAATGTAATTACGTCGAGATCAATAGTCAAGCGTCGACGACGACACAGTAATGATTCATATTATATGCAGATTGATTCATTTCCGGACATTGTTTAGTTTAATTTAATGGAAGTCTACAAGCTTGAGGGGGGGAGAGATCTTCTCACATTTAGAGAACAAGGCTATAAAGACAATTATATGGCCAGGTTTAATTGTCTGGTAACTATATGGACTGATTAAAAACCACAGTAAGAGCAACTGGGAGGAAAACTGATTTGGGGCAATTTTAGAGGCATGTTGGGTACTTATAAAGCCTGTTAAGTTTATTCATTCCTTGAAGGTTTGGCAAGCGGGGCCTTCTGAATGTTCAAGAAAAGCGTCCTTCCTAAAGGAATAAGTAAAATAGACAATACTATGGAACAGAAGAGAATAATTCCATGCTTTTCCTGGAGGAAACTTCAAGAAGATTCTGTTAGACTTTCATTTTGATGCCAATTATTCCTTATTCAAAGCTATTTGAGTGAATCATTTGACTAGGGTGGATTTTTTCTTTGAGTGATCATGTGGCGTATACCGCAATGTTCTTATGTGATCATGTCACACGCCTTCATTACCATGTGTGATCAAGTCACATGGCGCTAACCTTCAGTGAACATGCAACGCACCGCAGGTGCCGGACCCTGTCTCGCTGTGAAACCCCATCCACTTTGCTCTCTCTTTTTCTTTCAACATCTCTCACACTCCACTACAAAGCAAAGGAGAAAAAGGGAATATTTGACGGATGGGCCATCGACTTGGAAGGCCACTGAGGATATGTAAGAGTGTCTACCAGTGACTTTAAAGTGCAAATAATCTACAGAAATACATTCTGCGCGGCAGACAGCTGTCTCCCCGATGTAACGTAGCTACCGCTGAATGCTTGTCAGCTTTTACTGACGCCGCCACTGCGTATTCAAAGCAGACATCTATAGTAAAATGGTACACTTGAAAACAATAAAAAAAAGATAGGTCCTTCGAGTGGTGGAGTCATTTCCCGATGACACCGGGATGGATAGGGGGGAGGAAAAAAAATTGGAAAAAATAAACAGCGAGTGACAGAAAGAGAAAGTGAACAACAGACGTGTCGAAGAAGTGGAACAATGGAGCGTTGTCAGAAACGGATGAAAGTTCAGAGAGAGACTTTGAGTTTTCAGGACACTCAACTGAAGCGGGGCCGCCCCGGAGGAGATGACATCACCTCCCACGCCCAAGGGTAGAGGTAATCTAGAGAAGGCTGAGGTCCGCTCTCCCCCCCCGGTGCATCTTGTACCCAGCCACCGTGTCCCAGCAGATGAGTGGAAAAGCTCTGTTTGTCAGAATGGGTTTGTCTGCCCAGGACCATTTCGAGCAGAGCGTCCATTACCGAACCCCTCGATTCATGCAACATTAAACTGGCAATAACCCAACCGGTCACTTTCTCCATCTGAATAAGACGCAGACACCAAACAGAGCAGAAACCCCCGCGAGGAAATATACACTCTGCAAAGGTACAGCATGATAAATGAAGCAATAATATTTGGCATGGAACAATGTTTGGCCCAAACGGCGAGCTTGATTTCATTAGCAATTCCAACAGTACTAAAAAATGCCCCTGGTGGACCGTCCTCTGTGTAAGTCCTATTTAAAGGACATTTAAAATGGAACAGTGAAAAAATTGAACGCAACTGTGTTTTGTTAACTAATCCAGAGGAGATTTATCTCTTCTGCCTAAACCCTGCTTATGAAATCCTCTTTTTATGACCCGCCACCATGGAACATGGTATGTGGGATATTATGTCGTCATGGTGGTGTGTGTGTGTGTGTGTGTGTGTGTGTGCGTGTGTGGCTAGACACATTGTTGTGAGCACAATAACTCAAGAACAACACATGATAGAAACTTCATTCTTACATCACAGGTTTCCCCTATAGAGTCAATGATCTGATTAGAATTTGAAGCGCCTTGCTGCATAAATTTGCATAATAATGAGGAAAAACTGATTTTCTTGAAACTGCTCTAAACTCCTTAATGCTTTTTAATATACACAGTTCATATTAATTCTACCCATGTGTTATGAAGACAAGCATGTTGACATAGAAATATTTGCTATGTAATACCATAATTAGCTTAATTAATCACCTCATTAGCATAACTGGTTGTGTTTAATATATCAGAGTGATTAGGTACCTCTTGTTCTACTGTTTCAAATGTGGTGTTAAATTAGCACTGCAATGACTTAGAAGAATGGTTTGTGAGGGCCTGTATGCCTGCACATCTTCGTCACAATTGTGTGTGCTTTGTTTTCAAGCCTCCGTCTTCTGCTGAGGCTAAATCACAGTGATCCCGAAGCTCTCGTCCTGAGTGTAGAACAAAAACACTAGCTATTGGCAGAGGTGCTCAAGACAGAGGTGTGTGTTGGGGGGGGCTGCATCCCTGTCTTTATCCTTTCCCCTCAGAGTTGTGTTTGTCACTCTGAAATTCAGTGCGCCAGTGCTCGAATGTTCCGTGATGCACTGAACAGTCCAACTTCTGTTTCCAAATGTTTCAGTTTTTAATAATCGACACTGACGCATGATAAACAGAATAACACGCTGCAGCATCTTTTCATGACTGCTTGGTACAACTGTCTGAGATTTGAATGAACACGATCCTGCAGAAGCACTGAAGGGATCAGTCAGTAACGCTCTTCCCCCCTCCCTCCCGTCTTCCCCAATCGTCATACTCCGACTCCCCCAGGCCATTGCTGTAAATAAGAGTGTGTTCTCAGTCGACTTGCCTTGTTAAAAAAGGAGACAAAAAACGCCCACATTGCTGCAGTATATGTACGTTATGCGACTAATGCATTGGCGTCTCTGTTCTCAATTAAGAGAAAAACACACCATAACAGCCGGCGAACAATTCAAATAACTAATATCGGGGCGTCTAGTTGGCCGGGACTCGTTTTATCTAAAACCGCTAAAACTCCAAAATAAACCTCTTAGCTTGAAGGCAGCTGAGAGGGAGAGAAGGACTTTCATTGAAGCCAAATTAGAGGTTTGCTTTTCCATTTCCATCATCATTACACAACAAAATAAAGGCTGTCAAGTGTTATATCGCTGAAAGGATAAAGTTGTTTTCCCCTACAAAGTACAAAGGAGCGATCTAGGACACTCGCTGTCTTTCATTCCGAATGTTTCTATACCTCTGATCCCGCTTGCTCCGTGGCTGTCATCGCTCCCCAGTATGGTTGTTTACTTCGTTCTTTTTTAATATCGCTGCTGCACTTCATGTTCATTTTAAACCTTAAATTGCTTTAATGCTGATTCCACTTTAGACTTGCCGTAATAACATCAAGGAAAAAGTATGTATAGCACTGATCCTAAGGATTGGAGCAACTCATAATGTAATACCTACTGGATAATGTAATAGCTTGTCCAAATGTAATAAAAAATGTGCCTCTAAATGGGTCAAAAATGTCAAAAAGAAAGCTGTTAATGTAAAAATAACTACTACGATAATTACTTTATAATATACCTCATATTTTAACTGATGATGTAATTATAATATTGACTAATGATGTAATAACCCAAGTTATCACGTTCTTCTTGTCCTTATGAGTTATTACATTATTTGTCGCTATTATTATTATCATCAGTAAAAATATGTTACGCCGCTTATGAAGTAATAACGGCTGATTAATGTAATGATGTGATTTTACTGCATTATCTGGGGATTTATGACATGAACAGGTTTTATTACATTTCCAACGCATTTAAAAGGATATTTTATTACGTTTTGACAAGCCGTTATGCGATTTGGCTGTTATTGCTTTATCAGTTGCTGTAAGGATACTGCGTATAAAGTAACTTAATGCTACTGTAGATTTGTGGATTGAAGACAGTTAATAATCTAGAAGGGTTAAAGGATGCCAGAATTCACAAACTATGCAAAAATCTGTTTTTTAATCAGGAGGAGTACATCCTTTTGAGTGTGGAGACTGTTGACTCTTTGCGGTAAGCACCATTTTGCGTCTAGAACAGAGCGACACATTCGAAGAGTCAATGCCTTCCATCAATGCAACAACCTTCACAAGTTAATGCCTTTCATCGATACGACAACCTTCACAAGTCTGTTTTTTTTTTTTTTTACAATTAAGAAACTAGTGGTAGTCGGAGGAGGAAACAGCTTCTGTATCGTGGAATAGAGCTGCAACCTTGTGTTTGTGGGTCTGCCAGTAACATTGACTTCCGTGACATTACCAACCTCTGAAAAAAAACTCCTCTTTGCTGTTTGTTTCACACCAAAGACTTTCAGATGTAGCGAGAGGGCAGCCAGGACGCCCTGCGCATGGGAAGATACAGCTCTCACGGAGCTTCAAAAAGCCTTTCATTTCTCGCTCTTTGACAACCAAAGTGTGGGTGATTCACCGAAACATATGAATTTCCAGATGAGGCCGGCGCCAGCTATCGCCATCGCCGCCATGCGAGCATAACTGACGTCTCTCTGCACGGTTGCACCGTGTGTGTGCGTGCGTGCGTGTGTGTGTGTGTGTGCGTGGCCCTGGTTGCTATGGTTATGCCTTTCTCTGGATCAGTCTGCAGGCGGATAAATAATGCAGACTAATGCTGGCATGGTGACAGCACTGCAGCAAGCTGTTGCTCACCTCAGCTCTGCTCTGCTCTGGAAACGCACACACACACACGCACACACACACACACACACACACACACACAAAAACACAGACATAAATATAAAAACCTGTACATGCAGCAACATGGATGCATCTGTCTACATACACATACGCTCGTAAACCTGCTTATAGTGTAGGAGCACACAGTTACACACACACACACACACACACACACGCGTGAGCCTAGTACCTGAGATGTATTTATCTTTTCACTTATTGATTGAACAAAGGCCTAACAGAGCTGCCAGGCTGTCAGACATGTTCCAACAGAGTGAGATATCAAAGTTTGTTTTGACACAATCCTGTCTAATGAAGCAGGTGAATAAAGTTTGATGGATTGATGTCAATACCCTCCCCACTGTGGGATGCACTGAAAGGCCCGTATCAGCTCTTGCCTTTTCAGAAATGGCCTGAAACCCCCGTGTGTGTGTGTGTGTTGCGGTGCCAAATGACAGAGGAGGACCAAATGGTGACAATGCAGCACACTGCCATCTTTAAGCATGGTCCAGTGGGGAATACAGATAGAGTGCAGGATCCCTTTGTGCTGTCACTCAAAGTGTCCACCAAGGATGTATTGATGGTGGTTGGTGGTGTATTGTTCTTATTCCCATGGATTACTGGCCAAACATAGATGCTGTGAGATATTTCCAGTGCAGCTACAATGGAGTTTATTAGGATTAGCTATAAAATATCAACGGTAAACGTCAGGTTTTGGTGTCAGTCCCTCAGAATCAAAGAGAAAGGGCTTCTTTCTAGAGCTGCCATTTTGCACCAAGAGACATTCAACAACCACACAGGGAGAAATCCATCGTAGAAGAGGGAGAGAGACCAATTTCTGCACAGACAGAAGCCTCAACAGACCAGAATGCAATGCAGCTACAAGACATATTGTGTTTTGAGTAAGGGGCACAACTTCTGTGTTTTCTCTGGAATGGAAAAAACTCTCACTCTGCTATTTCTATCGCTCTCTCTACCTACACATATAACCCACAGCTGAATGCAACAAGTTCCTGCCTGTTCTCTGGGGTTCTGTTGAAAGGCATTCTGGGAAATGTGGGAAATCACTAGCAGAAGTAGATGAGGCAGACTGAGGGAAAAGTGGGCACACCAGAAATTGCAACACTTCATCAAAAAATAACTCCTGGAATGCAGGTTCAATTGTAGCGCTGAAATAGCTCAACTTTGAAAATGTCTCTTTATGACTTTTGCCAGACCCGATTCCTGTACCCCCTTTCAATAGGTGGCTTGTGTGCCTTCTCTTAGACCACCCAGAATCCATTAACTCACAACAGGACAGGATATCCATCAAAACAGAGCTACTCTATGTAAGAAACCTGGCTCTAAATATAAAGTTTTACTAGTGGGAGAGCTCTATTTTCTGGTTTGAGCCTCTGTTCTCCTGAAACGACTGTGAACAGTCAGGATCCGGTCCACTCTGGAGCACAATATTTGTCAGAGATTAGATCTACGCATATTTTACATATTTTTCTTGACAGTGTACACTACATGTATTACACATATTTTTCTCATTACATTTTTTTTTTTTTTGCAGTTATTTGATACCGGAGAGCGAGCTATTCTCTGCTCGGTTGCAAAGGAAAACAAATATAAACGGGAGCAACAGGCGAAGCTTTGAAATTGATGGTAAAGGCGGCACATACATTAAAAAAAGCAATTTATTTTTCTATCTCCACGTGGAATTGCAAGGGTTACACAACAGAGAATATGCTATGTAGAATAATCTATGGCATGAAAAAAGTCACACTGACTCCATATCTGGGTAAAAGACTTCCCTTTTTTAGCAGTGATAAGAAAGGGGCTGATAGAAGTGATATGGAAAATAAAGTAGAAGGGACAGATGACAGAGAGAGAGAAAAGGAAGACAGAGAGAGGGAGATGCACAGTTCTTTATGGG
The DNA here is from genome assembly GCF_048128805.1 of Centroberyx gerrardi. NCBI lineage: Eukaryota > Metazoa > Chordata > Actinopteri > Beryciformes > Berycidae > Centroberyx > Centroberyx gerrardi. The sequence goes on along the minus strand of NC_136017.1, from coordinate 13,610,244 downwards.
TTTAGCTTATGCTCAGATGAGTCATAGCTCATAAATCTATCTTTATATATAGAGCCAAACATTGTGTTTTCCATTGCCAAAAGATAGCTGTGCTATATTAACACTGTATTTGTTCATGTCAAACTCTTTACTCACATGTTGTAGAGCAGTGATTCTCAACCTTTTTCATATCAAGGACCCCTAATTTAGTCCACATTAGAGCCATGGACCCCATTTTGTCTCTCGGACCCAAATCTGAGAATATTTTTATTGTTAGATATGATTTTATCCAGAAAACTATCTATATTTTAGGTAGAGAGGTGATCAAAATAGTCATTCTTCTACATTCTCTAATTGTGTTAACTTCTTGTAAATGAAATAATGCTGATGTTTAACAATTCATCAATTTGCTGGGGATCCCTTAGAACCACCTCAAGGACCCCTGTTGGTCCCCGGACCCCACGTTGAGAACCACTGTTGTAGAGGACGTGGGTTGGGAATTAAAGCTTGTTGTCCAAAAGAAAATAAGTAAATGAATAAACAATGCCATCTACCTTTTTAATGTTTGTGACATTTTTATGGTACAAGAACCATTTACTACCTCTCTCCCTCCAAACTCAAATTGTAGTGAATCTCCCTTTGCACTTTGGTGCCACTGTACGGATATACTGTAGGAATTATAAGAAATGAACGCAAGGTCTCAAATCCATTCCTCCGTATGCCATTCCGCAGGTCTAATGAAATTGGCTGCGGCCAGGTCTGGCACGGAAATTTTATGAGAACTTTTATTATGAACTTTCATAACCTTGTAACCAAATACACAAAAATAGCCGCGAGAAGGCAATAACAGCGGGCCGGGCAAAATGCAGGCTTGGCTCGTGAGAAAACAGAACATAGAAAAGTGCAATAAGCCGCAATTATCAGAGCCCTCGGTTGCCAGTCAAAGCAAATCTAATTTATTCCATCTCCAAACGTTGTTTTGCGAATAAAAGTATTGAGGTGAGAATATTGGAGAAACTCTCGAGACAAAATGACCAGCACACCGATTCGAAAAACAAGTCAAAGCAGTGTGTTGCTACAATAGTAGACAGGGCAGGAAAAGTGTAAGTTTTCCATCTGCGGGCCGCTGTGGCTAGTGGATGTCAAAACTCACCAGCCACTTGCACCGTTCTGTCAAACTGATTCTTCCATCAGAAAATTCTAACAGCGTTACCTGCCAATGTGCTGCTGGCAATTTTCAACTCTGTCTCCACTAAAACTATTAGTGGTTATGTATGATATTGCTATAATTATGGTACATTATACAATATTATATGCTTGACAAACACGATGAAGTCTAATTGCTGAAGTATTTCTTTTAAAAAAGGTCTGGTATGACCTACAAACAGTGTGAAAGGGCACATAGCAACAGCATTTGACATGCAGACAGCCTATTGTTTTGTTTGTACTGGATTGCCGGATTGCAATCATGTCAAAGGCGGAGGGTCTCTCACCCACACTCCCACTCACCCACACTCCCACTCACTCGGTGTTTTGTGGGGGCGGCATGATGTAAAAAAACAAAAAACAAAGAGAAGAAAAGAATATGAAGATGAAAACTGAAAGCGGAGTAGACAAACAAACATGAATACAGAGAGAATGTTCTTTTCTCTGCTGGAGTCCTGTCTCTGTCCATTTTTTTATTTTTTTATTTGAAGGGTAAGATAAATAATTACTAACTATCAGTCAGACTGATGTAGACACATATGCAGCCAGGCAAGCAGACGGGTGGACAGCCAGAACAATTAATGAATTCACACTTGATGACGCTAATAAGAAACACAAATCTTGACACTTAAAAGTACATCTAGCTCCCGGCTATTTGTCGTCTATTTCTACCTCACCAAATCAACCCCGATGTTTTTCTCTTAATGCTGGACCTTAACAAGTAGCATTTGATGTAACAAACAGCAAGACAGATCACATTGTCATCCACCACATTTAAATCACAGCCAAACTGAGCAACGCTGGTCCTTAAGTATCTGCAATGGCATGCTTTTTCATTAGTATTCATGATCACTAATTTGGGGCGAATTGCCGGAATCGATTTCCCCATTGGTTCTGCAGGTTGGTCACCGAGAACCGCAGTGAACGAATGATTCATTGCCGGCGTCTTTCTTTCATAATCTAAATTTAATTTCCAATTATGTGCCAGTCACGGTGTGATCTCACATTGACAAATGGATTAGGACAAGGAGGAGGTTGTGAACGGTATGGGATCCACATGTTGGCCTTTAAGAAATGTATCATCTGAAGCCACATCCCTTAAATGAGATTGATTGTGTTTTACTTCAGAATCCACAATGAAAGTGGTGTGGCACTTGCCATACCTTGGCTTAAGTGAGTCCAAATTTGATCTTGTAGTTTTCATAACAAACAATCAAGTAAAAAATCACCAGAAATAATTTTATAGGAAAAAAATACATCACATCAGGGGAGTATTCAAGACTAATGTTCCCTCTAAGTTGACATTTTGGTGAGTTATGTCTAATAATATAATATCCTGTCGACCATCAGTCATTGCTCCACCTTGTCGGCAGAAATGTATTCGATATAAGAAGCTGAGGAAGTTTTGGTGGCCAATGATTTTAGATACAGGGACTTTGCAATACCTTAAGGTTTGGAATCTGTAGTTTCCATTTTGGTGCCTCATTTGTCACCCTAGCTTCAATATAGTGCCCTCTAGATGCCAGGCTATAAATTTGGGTGCAATGGAGTGCACATGGTTGAGACGCAGTGTCCCACAGCTGCAGGTGTAGGATGTACCTTTGGGTTTCAAGGTGTTTACCACAACTTTGGCGACCTTTGTGTTACTTGAAAGTATTAATAGAGTTTCAAGAGTTTCAAGAGGTACAGTGTAGTCAGACACAAGGGACAATAAAATCATTGTAGAACTTCTTTCTTTCTATTTCTATCCATTCTACTGTAATATGACACATCCACTTACAATTGAAGTGGCAACAAATTCATTTGATCACCGTCATTGCATAGATACATTGTCGTTAATGTAATAGAATTGCCATTGAATCAATCAGTGATCAATTTGTAACACTGATTCCACGGTCTGGGTGGACAGGCTGTTCAGTTCTGATCTACCCGCTCTCTTCAAACTGCATGTGTCTATGTCAAACTGTTTTGACAGTTTACATGTTGTGTCTAGATGATTGATGATGGGGGACAAGCACAGTTGATAGCTTTCCACAAACGTGTTTAGATACCAGATAACAACGGAGCAAGAGTCAGGGGAAGAGAAGGAGGACGATGAAGAGGGTTGGAGCATGAGGAGGAAAAGACACTGAGGACAGCAAGGTAGAAATTAATAACATGCAACCTTGGTAGAGTCTATAGTTGAACAGAAATGGATAGATAACCTCACAGTTGTAAGTGTTTCCTTGGGTCCTTGTAGCTTTTTATGCATCAAATCAATGTATTTGCTTCAACTGTAGGTTTGTCTTGCTGTCCACAGAACTGTTGGGCGCTAATGAGTAAATTTAAGATTTAAACATTGATCAATGCTTAGTTAATATGCTAGTGGCAAGAAACTATAGAAAAGTCTTAATAATATAATGGGCAGGTCTAGAGGTAATACCCCTTCCTGTATTGAATCAAATGGAACATTTATTACTCAACCTCAGGCTAACTATTGCTAACTATTTTAATGAATATTTTGTGGGTAAGGAAACGTATTAATTATCAAGTTCACTAATCAAAAATGGCAAGTACAAGTCAATATGGTAGAGAAACCTCTCCTAGGTGTGAAAAGTGACAAACCATCAGGATTGGACCTGATGAGAAACTATTAAGAATCGTGTCTAGCTCTATTGCATTACCTATATGCCATATTTTTTAATTTGAGTTTAAGGGAAGGTGTGTGCCCCCAAGATTGGAAATCAGCTAAGGTTATTCCACTACCCAAAAACAAGGATACATGCCTATAAAGAGGGTTCTTCTACATACTGCGCTAACACAGATGACCGATCAGTGGTTGAGTCATACTGACAGAGGAATGATTGAGGGTGATGTGTTGCTCTATTTTAGTGCAGCGTTTGACATCCGAGACCATGAGTTGTTCCTAAGAAAGCTTGTGGCCAACTGCAATCAACTATTTATCTAACTGAGCAGAAAAAGTCTTCTTTAATAGTAGCTTTTCTTCTATGAGGAAGGTTCCATATGGTATTCCTCTGGGAAGATGTTTGGGCCCACTGCTCTTCTCACTAACAATTTGCCACTTGTCTTGTCTAAAGCCAGTATGATTATGTTTGCAGACGATTCCACATTGTTCAGTTCATCACACTGATTGGATAAGTTAAATAATTTCCTTGAATGTGAACTGGAACGGATGTCTGAACAAACAAGATAGTTTTGAATGTGTCTAAAACTAAATGTATTGTTTAGCTGTGCCTCTCTATCAAGGGCACTGCTATAGAACAGGTGACAGACACTAAGCTGATAGGGATCACCCTCAATGAATAACTGTCTTAGGGTAGTCATATAAACACAGTATTTACCAAAAATGGGTAGAGGGTTGTCTATTATTAGAACATGCTCCTCTTTCCTGACTCCCAGCACTATTAAGCAAGTTATACAAGCCTTGGTGTTGTCCCATCTAGATTACCGTTCTGCAGTATGATCAAGTGCGGCAAAAAAAGAGCTCTGTAAGCTTCAGTTAGTGCAGAATACAGCAGCACGTCTTGCACTCCAGTGCTCAGTAAGAGCAGGCGTAGATAGGATGCATGCTGATCTCTCTCTTTTTTTTTTTTTTCAGAAACATATGTGTCTCAAAACAGCCATACTGCCTGTACTCAAAAATAACAAGACAAGTGACAAGGGGGGCATATAATAGTGCCACAACCCAGAACCAATGCCATTACATTACAGTAAGTAGTATATCTATGACAATTGTGTGTGTGGGTTTTTTTGGTTTGTTTTGTTTGTTTATTTATTTTTTGTTATTTTGCACAGTAATTGCCAGTATGAACATTGTGATTGATGTATCTCTATGAAATCAATTGTGATAGTACAGTAATCAGTAAGGACATGGTCCTACAGTATACATATACATATATATATATATATTTATATATATACGTTTTTCTTCTTTCTCTCTGTCTTAGTCAGATGTATAGTGATGTTAGGTTTAGGGAAAGGGGGAGTAATGTGTTATTCCTATAGTAATTGTTTTACGTTTTTATATGTGGACGAGCGCCTAATGAGGATCCAAATAACTAAACAAACAAATAGCAGCATACATAACAGATGTGAGGTAACTTCACGCTGAGCTTTTGTACTGAAATTGGAAGACTGGCGAGATGCAGTACATTGCATTTGAACCAGTGTGTCCCAGGTGAACTATTATGATATGCAAATAGGCCACAGAATACAACTCCAAAAATGTAGCATGCAGCTCAAAATAATAAAAGATAGTGACAAATATTTATCTTTTTATAGCCTCGGTGTGGTGTCTCCTGGGTCTTCCAAACAGGAATTCCATTCAGTTGTATAAAGCATCACCTAAATTCAATTTGGTTCAAAAGAAAATGTGAATATATTTAAAGGTTCTCTTTGTGAATCGCAGCACAAATGTAGAACAAATTGGAAACAATAATGAGAAAAAATAGATGATGAAAACATGGTTTGGACGGAAAGGGCATCTGACGCATTGCACCCTAGATCACACAGCACTGCAGCAAGCAATACTGTGTTTCCTATTAAAATTTAGCAAGCAATTCAGACCTTGAGCTTTATAGATTGATGCCAAATTCAAGATGCTAAATTATGCTTCAAGAATGATTTTCATGGTTTCATGAATTCATTTTATGCATGATTTATGAAAGAACATATTTGTCCTGCTGCAGAATCAGCTGAAGGTGAGTTAACGGTTCAATTCATATCAGAGGAAGCAGACGAATGGGCTTTTCGTTGCTTCAGTTTGAAAGCGTTCTTTACCTGCTTTTAATACTGGAACGCCCATATCCAAAATCATTTGTATTTAGGAATTTAAAATCAACCATAAATGAGTAACCGCAGATTTTTCTCACTTTTTGTGAGTGCCGTTTGAATATAAGTTAGAACAGATAATTGTGATTTTTTTTTGTACCTTGGACTGCCAACATCTGCAGATCATCAATCATCAATCATCATCATGAAAATAACCAGAATTATTATTGCTATGAAACTATGATCATTGTAACCCATTGGCCTCTCAGTGATCGCAGACAGTACAGAATATATTAGGTACAGTATTAATCATCCATCCATAAAACAGTATTGGAACAGCATTAATGATCCATCCATAAATTACTTTTTGGAGCATTGGAGCAGCAACTGTATCCTTTAAAGCAAAACTGAAGGTGTAAAATATAAATGTGTAAGAAAAAAAAAAAAGCATACTGCATCAAAAGTCTCTTGTTGGATTTAAGCGCATGCTACTGGAAGAAGAGTTTAATACATAGGCCTATTACATTGTCAATTTGTGATAATTCCTGGCAATCAGCACCACTTTCCTCTACTGTTAAGCTAGTTGGGGATAAAAAGGGCTTCAGTGCAGTGGGGTCACTTAGATGGAAGTGCCGACTCAGATTGATCAAATAGCGAATAGGCCTATTGTTAAAACATATCTATCACATTTTGTCTGCAGCACCTGTCCTTGGTAGTCTGTGCACACCATTGCCATTTAATACGGCCACTGACATTTCTATAACTCATTCAACACCCTCCCACTACTGCAATGTATTCACCCAGGTCATGGTCGTAAACGTTCTCTCCTTTTGAAATCTTAAGGCGAAAAATTTTTATGATTCATGCTGAAACTCTTAGGGCTAAAACTCCTACTGCATTATGCTGAAATTAGGAGTGATATGCCCACTGCTCCGAGACTTTCCAGAGAATTCGGCCGCTCGAGAATAATTCTCAAACTTGTGATGCTTTATGCATCTGGACAGATGAATGTTCCATAGGCTCCTCTTTCTTATGCACATTAAAAAAAAAACACAGCTCACAGCGATGGTCTTTAAATTCCTCCATCGCTATTCTGTAAGACATGCATTTCTGTTTGATAATTCTTTTTGAGTTGAGGCTCCTGTTTTGACGTGAGGACCACAGAGACAAGCAGCGGAGGCCTGGTGATGTCTCCCTGAGGCTACTTCTAAAATTCAGCAGATTTCAGCTCAAACAGCCTCCCCAGAATGCCAAAAACACTGGCGAGAACAAGAACAAGTCCTTGAGAAGTGTAAAATGACCTTAAAAGTATCAGAAATTTACCCTGAAAACTTTATAAATGCTTAGCTTGTAGGCCTTGGTGGTAAAAACGCTAAGCTCTGAGCCGGTACTTAGGACATTTTGAAGTAGTAGGCTTTTGCAAATTGCTGCTTGCTAAACAAGTTTACAAATGCTCCCGACGGAGAGAAAGTGAATAGGTAGAGTTTTTAAAAAGAGCCAGCCCAGACAGAATGCAGTCAATAACTCGCAAATGAGAAGGTCACAGGGGGACAGCCCATAATCATATTATACTCTGCTTTATCATTCAGCAGACAAATGTGTGTGTGTGTGTGTGTGTGTGTATGTGTGTGTGTGTTATGCCTCAGCGGTGGGGCCTGCTCCTGTGGACTGCTGATGAGAGGCTGTTGAAAAAAGAAAAGACCCTCCATTGTTCTCAGAGGAATCAATAGGATACCTATCAAAGGTACGCTATCTGTAATATGAGGCAGATTAGTTCAAATGAGATAAAAGGAATTAAAATGGATGAAATAGAACAAAAGGACGGAACGGAGGCAAGGAGACAGATTAAGCGAAGTCTCTGATAAAGCCAAGCGAACATCTGCTGATGCTTAATCAAGCTGATCTCTAGACCCACATGGTATCTACACAGTGTTTTTCTTGCCTTTATTTATCCGGGGAACGGTTTTGCTGAGTTGCATGCTCTTTTTCCCACCACGTTCCCTGCTTCACATTCATACAGTTAAATAAATCCACATCTGGGAGCTGCCCAGCCAGTGCAGCCAATCTTCTGCTGCTGGGCGCTGAGCAGCTCCACAGGACCAATTAGGGGCTATAGGTGCCAGCTCAAGGGCACCTTCACTGTAATTGTTGAGGGAGGGCAAGAGCGCTATTCATCCACTTCCCCGCACAGATTTCCCCCAATCAGTCTGGGGATTTCATCTTCCGGTCACAAGCAAGCTTTTTTAAACCTTTAGGCTACTGCGGCCATCTGCGCACGGCTCAGAAAAAAACGTTCTATCCAGGGCCTATTCAGTGTCTGGAAAAAATGTATTTGCTATATATAGACATAGACCAAAATGTTGCTCTAGATGCACAACTGACCCTGCATGGGAAAAAGTCATAGCGGTCAGAGACATCACTCGAGGCCCGAATTCCCAAAATGGCTCAGCGTGGGCGCACTGACAAAGGGTCATTGATTTGGATCGCAGGACCATGTAAACTTCACTCGTACCTACAAGTAGAACTGATCCTCATCAGCCCACTTACTGTATGCTGTGAGATGCTGTGTGAAAAGAGGCATCAGTAGGCGGGAGAGCTCCTCGCCTCCTCAGGGCCTAAAAAGGAGGAGAACCACAATGTAAAATCTCCACTTTGGCTTTTAATCCTGCTGGGGGCATATACTCACCACACTGAGCTTTTACTGTAGGCCGTTACTTAGCAGAGTGGGGTGCCAGGTTTGCCCTGTTTGCACCGAGTAGGAGACCGGCTGAACTGGAGCTGAACCGAGTGACGTGTGTGTCTGCACTTTCTCTAGAGGATGTGAACAGCTCACTATGTTTCATATCACCTGGCCGTCTCAAAAGAATTCAATAGACGTGTTTCATTTCTGTGCTGTTTTTGACTGGGAACCCATCATTTCGTTGCCGAATCATCTGATCAATTTTGTGTTTGGATAATTTCTTGTTAGCTAGCTAATCATAGTATCTGGTCAAATTTGTCTTGTTAACACATCTGATTTGCACACTAGCTAACATATCTAGTAGAAGCTAGCGTTAGTGGCGGCTAGTTGCATGTAAACATCAACATTGGCTGTTTTGCTAAATTAGCCTGCTGGCTAGTTAGTTAGCTAACAAGGCCAAAAACAACAGTTTGTTCAGGTTAAAGGATAAGGCTGGTGTTTTTTAATGCATTGCTTACTGTCAACAAATCCTATGAAAATAACAAAATCAGCAATGATTTTGTTTTGCCAACAAGTCTCGTCCAATGAAGCCATGTCCCAGCAGCCATAGAACTCCATTGTATTAAAAAAACGATTAAAAACACGTCAAAGAGCCATGCCGTTGCTCTGGCAGCATATTTCATCATCACGATGCACCGGGCCAGCCGACTTTTTCCTCAAACAACTTAATAAGCCGGCTGTAAACACATTTGCGATCTCAGGAAAGTAGTTCCGTAGCACCGAAAATAGTCCCCGGCGTAATGAAGAATTTGTTTCCATTTGAATTTGATTTGGTAATAACTACAACAGTCTGACTTTTCATGGTAACAGTTAACGATTTTTAAAATTGAAACTGTCTTTGTGAGCTGTATTTCAAGGTTTTTAGCTTACAATTGGAGCCAATGACTTCCGGGTTGAAGGCTAAAAACGATACATGGGATGTCAGAAAGTAACGGGAGTAGAGCAAACGCATTGTTGATTTTGTTATTTTCATAGGATTTGTTGACGGTAAGCAATGCATTAAAAAACACCAGCCTTATCCTTTAACTGAGCTGAGTCTTCTCAAGTTACAACTCAGAGCGTTTTGAAGTGGAGACTAGGACTAAAGATGAGATAGTTTACTGTGTCACACTACCCTAAATCGTGAAACAAATCAGACTATTCACTTTTACTTACTGAATTTACCCACACCCACACCACAAGAATCTTTTCCAGGTATTTCCTTTTTCTAATATACAAACTGGGAGCCAATATGGCGCCGTCAACAGAATAGCGACGTCACTGTAACTCATGGATAGTTTCATGAAGTATGTAGTTAATGTGAGTTTTTAATTGTACCTGAGGTGAGCTCAAAGGCAGTTTTTCAACTTAATACAATTTTTTTCTAATAAACTAACCTAATAATCTAACCTTTAATATTATGTTTTTTGGTTTCTGTTCTTCATACTAAGATGTATTGTAGATTTTTCTCTTGATTGTTTTGTGATGATGTGCGGTTTTGTTATTGGCCAACGAGAGGTCTCCCCCCCATCCTCCAGAGGCTATGACAGGCTCGCTTCATTGGATGGGAAGGTTATTTAAACCTCCTATGCCTTAAGCACTACATTTTGACTCTGAGGAAGAAGCAGGTGCGTCAAAACATCAGTCCTTTATTACTTTTATGAAATTTATAACCAGAGATCCGTGTGCTCCAGTGCCTTCTTTGGGTTGATTCCTATTCTATTCTATTTTATTCTATTCTATTCTCTTCTTATGCAGAGGGGCTTTTGTTGCCAGTTGTCATGCTAAACTCTACCGTATTCTCAGTTGGGCAGTAACACGAGATTCATGTAAAAACAAGAAAAGGCTGCAGGGTTCCACGGGCGCTTCCTCCCAAGTGACATCTGGATAAAGCGTGTGTATGTGTGTGTATAGGTTTGTGTGTATGCGTGTTCCTGTATATGTATGTGTGCGCCTACATGTGTCTATTTATATATATTTATTTGTGCTTGCATGTGAGTGCTTGTGTGTATGTGTCCCTGTGTGTGTCGCACAGGAAAACGGAGAATCTGCTTGAGGCAGCAGCGTATTTCTTCTCAACTACAGCACCTTAGGGATACCATGTTCTCCAGCACAGCTACTGCTGCACATGCTTTATTAACTCCTAAAATACAAGGTGGCTCATTTTTCTCTTACCCCGCTCCCCCCTCACTTTCAGCAGTGTGCTCTTTTGATACCTCGAGAGAGTTTTTTTTTTTTTTTTTGTTCCATTGTGCTCTGTTGCAAGTGGTTCAATTATTAACATTCATTCAGTAACAGAAATTCATTTCCTGAGAGTGTAAATATTCATTTATGACTTTTTTTTTCTTCATGCTGTAGAGAAAATGTCCTTGATCAAGTCTTGATGGCAAAGGCCGCCATTTAGACACATATCAGATAACTGCAAACACATTCTTTTCATCTCTTTAAAGAAGGCTAGATACTGCTCTAGTTCTACCAACCTATCTATCTAGCTAATAATTCTAATAACTTGTGAATGCTCTCAATCAAAGTGAGAAATTCTGAGAAAGATAATTCGTTTGCGTGAGTTAAAATTGTTTTACTCATGAATAAGTCAATTTGATGAGATAAAAGCATAGCCGTAATGTAAACAATTGCATCAGTAACCCATGACTGCCATTTGCATACCCATAAAATTTTCATATGGAAAATGCAGCCTTATACTGTACACTTTCTCTGTTCAATAAATTCAAAACAAACTGAGAATTCCATCCTTTTTATAAAATGTAAAATGTTTAATGTACATGAGACCATATAGTTATGGTATATTCATCCTGGAAACAACCTGTAAATCCTAACCCCGTCCCCATATGTTCACAGCTACATGCTGGCACTTCAAAATGACACTTGGCAGGATGAAGCGCTGACACGATGTGGAGGGCATGTGGGCGACAACCCCCCGTTCTGGGATGTTCAGCCCACGGTTTTGTATGGAGGGGGGAAAAAATGAAATATGCGTGTGCGTATATGTGTGTGTGTATGTGTGTGTTTTGGTGCCCTCCTTGTGCCAGGTTTCCGCTGTGCCAATCTGTAGCAACCAACGAGCATCCTGGACTCGCCCAACCATCAATCAGTCGCCTGCCATGGCTGAGTGGTTACACACACACAAACACTCTCGTACACTGTACACACAAAACACCGACATGCCTCAGTTCAGTGAAAAGCAAGGACACCCGCTACGTTATTAAAAGGCTACAGCTGTTGTGTACGTGGGCGTAGGACAGAAAGATTTTCTCTCCCAAGGTTCAAGTCTGACAGGTTGTGTTGGGTTGCCTGGTTCATGCTGTGCTTTTATCCATCATATAACACCAGATGTGATATGGGTAGATGTTCTGGGTAGAGTTTCTTGGGTGACCACCAGCACGACCCCAAAAAGGAGGAGACCTCTGCATGACAGAAAGAGTGGGTAACCAACACAGCTACAATGCAGCTAGGCTACACCATAGACCATAAAAAAATACCCATACATACGAATGTGGCTGCTGCACATGCACACAAACAAAACCCAAAAGAGATAAGAGGTGATGTTGAAAAGGGATAAAAAGAAAGGGAATGGAAAGAGAGAGAATGTGAGAGCGGACAACGTACGCACGCTAAGTTGTGCAGGTGGAGCTGGGCAGCAGGTGGGGATGATTGACAGCTTGTATTTCATCTGAGATCGTCTCACTGTTATGTTTCTGTGCATTAGGCGGCCAAACGCAGACATGTTTAAGAACATTTACAAAATGTGTTAGATGTCATAAACATCGTTTTTGTATTTTCTGAACCACCATATTGAAATTTGAACATTTTCAGGACTTTTTCCCAGGAGGAACTGATGGAACTGAGGGAACTGATGCAATAGGCTATGATATGTATGATGCAATATGATAATAAATGCTACCCAGCATTTCCTTGCTGTCAGGTTGTTTGGTGTTTCATCATAAATAAGAATAAAAACTGAGGAAAAAAACAATGTATATGGTGAGTGGGCTTTACTCATTTTAATTCCATGACGAGAAAATACCAATGAAAAATATGTGACACCTAAGCTTACAAAATTACATATGATACAGTATAGGTTATGTACTCTCAGTTTACCATTCATTCCAAATGATTTAGATTACTGTTGTCAGTGCAAATGCATTGACAATTGCAGTATGTGGTTAATCATCTGACTGCTTCAAATATCAAATATCCAGTATGAAGCAGGATTCATCAATAATGGGATGTTGTCAAGGGGATGCAGAAATTTGCTCATCTATAATGCATGTCCTTGTTTGCTTTGAATCCTGATGGGTAACTGTACTTGTCATATATGACATACAGTAGATCGATAGACACATGGAAATTCATTACTGCATGCGCATTAAATATTAAAGCTGTTGTGAATTTGTTGCAGAAAATTCCCTGTAGGTGAGGATGCTTTAAAGACTCAGTCCTGAGTCCGAATAAGAACAAAAACCAAGGCCAGTGTGTAAAAGAGAAAAGAAACCATGGAGTTGGAGACAGTTTGTCTTGATTTGACAGAGCTTTTAGCAAGGAATAACAAAACATGAAAGCAAATTTTTTTCTCAAATGCGCTGCACTTTGGAGCTGTAAAATGTCTTTGAATTTTCATTTTTGATTTCTAATAGACCTTCACAAACATTCTGTTGTGATATTGGTACAAAATTATATATAAAGCTACATTATGACAGCAAGGGCAAAAGCTATTTTCCAGCTCTTCATGAATGTAAGCATTATAAAGATCAGACATTAATGGGCCGGTCCCGGGAGAGACAGAGAGAAAAAAAGTTGATTCTGATTTGCGGATTTTCTCGCGCTCTGTTTGCTCATTTTAGCCCTCCTCCAACGATGGGTGAACGTGGAAATGAATCAAAAAGCTAACAGCATGAAGGATAGTTTTGGCACAGTCGTTAAAATGGACCAACAGCTAAAAAAGGCAAAAGTGGAGAGGGAGAAGGAACAAAAAATGCGACAAGCTGGTACAGCGAAGTGCAGCAAACTTACAGATATGTTCAGACTTAAATGGACCCACGACAACTTGCCTGGTGGTGGCATTGATACAAACGACACCGCCGAAGACATTCCCAGTACCAGCAGCAGAAGTACCTCAGCCGAAAAGGCCAGCACCGGGCCCGACTAATCCAGACTAGGAGACAGGCAGCCCGACTCACGGAGAAGATGAAGGGGTCACGGTCACGGACGCGGAGCATGAGATAAGCTTATGGTCTCATGCCTAGTAACATACATTGCAGCCTAAGCGCGTGTGTCCATTTGTTGCCAAAGTTAAACCTTTCTGCAGGACTGGACTGCATGGGCTGGTCAAGGCAGAGAATGCCACAACCGAATTTGGCTCCTAGTCCGCCCCCTGTTCTATGACTGGTCCTCACAGTGTCTGCAAAGCGATCACCTATTTATAGCAGCTCTTAAAAGTTTGCTTTGATGTACAGACAAACTTGAGTCTTGGCTGTCTTTTTGTCTGTGCTACCACCATGGTACATGATGTGACATTGTGTGACATTATGTCATCATGATGGCATCTGTCTGTGTGTGTGTAGACACATTGTTGTGAACACAGTAACTCAACTCAGTACATCATAGAAACTGTATACTCGCACCACAGGTTCCCCCATATAGAGTAAATGAGCTGAGTAGATCTTGGAGCACCTTGCTGCATAAATAAGCATATTAATGAGGAAAAACAGATTTTCTTGAAATAATGTAAAGCAAGTATGTTGGTATTTGCTAATAATGCATTACTAAGCTTAATTAATGACCTCATTAGCATAACTGGTTATGTTTAATATGGTGATTATGGCGTGACATTAGGCAACTCAAGTGCATTTTGTTCTAACTTTGGGAAGACTGAACCATTCAATTGACTTGGGGTTGGATTTTTGCAATAGATACAATCAGTAAACATCCAACCACTTAATGTTGTATATAGAATTTGACATGTAGATAGAAAAAAAACAGTTTTTTGGAGCTTTCTAAAGCCACTGTGACTCCAAATACAGAACATAATACGTTTAGCTGGACTTATTTAAAAAGACAGGAGAATTCACATCCTCAACCTAATAAATCGATGTGTAAACAAAGCCCACCGTGGGCGGCGGTGTGTCAACAGAGGGCATCCTAGTGCAATCACAGATTGGGGCTTTAAGCACAGTATTAAGGGTGAGCAGAGCTGCACGGCGGATGTTTACCAACAAGGGCGCTGTAAATTTAGGTCACATCTCTACCAGATTCATGCTCGGTTTCCCCTCGCTCTTTCTCACACACTCACATGCACATACACTCACACACACACACATACACACAGTCACACGGTCCCCTCCCTGGGGAGCCACAGGTGTTGGCAGTGATGGCTATGAAATGAGTTCTCACTGAATGAGTGTTTCAGCCTCAATTTGAACCCCTCCGCCCGGCAGAGCACCACAATGCTCTCATCATTCCTCGGTTTGTATCTCTTTACCTCATCTCCCCCCTTCCTCTCTCTCTATTGTTCTCATCCCCCTTTTTCTCATCCCATCTTGCTCTCATCATGTGTCTCCCTTTGTCCCTTTTTCTGTCTCTATCTCTCTCTCTCTCTCCCATCCCATTGTATCTTTTGTTTTTGTTTCAGAGCACATAATGAAAAAAAAAAAGGCTTTGAGCTGCGATGCCACTAGTAGAGAACATTGTTTTTGTGGCTGTAAGACGCTCGCGTGGTCGCCCGTTTCTGTCTTTGAAGGTCTGCCTCGTACGGCTTTACGCGCTGTGCTTTCTGTCTGAATGGAAAAAAAAAAAATTAAAAATGAGAGAAAAGCTGACAGATATCCATTTAATCTTCTGTGCAGAACAAAATGTGCTCGTGAAATGCATTAAGGAAGCTCTGTGTATTACTGATTCTGTTTCATCCCGTTAAGGTCATAATCAGGTGTTTCAGGTGCAGCGCAGCCTCGTTTAAAGAACTACTTTTTTTGGAAAAAATGCCATTTGAAGACATTGAAAAACATCAAACCTTGGAAGAAAAAGATCGAATTCTGATAATGGGGATGAACTGGTCAAAAATAGAATCAGAGAAATACGTGCAATAGTAGAGAAGAAGAAGAAAGAGTGAGGAAAAAGCTCTATAGAGGCTATGGGATCACCATCACCATATGGGATTCCAGCGAGGATGACAGTGTAGACGGTATAGCGCTAATTGCGGGAGCTAATGCACTGTTTAACCTGCCTGGTTCAGCCGCGTAATTACTCAAATGAATTTTTAATCTGAGAGATTAAGAGTGCGCCGTGCTAGACCAGCGCAAGAGTAGCAGGCAGGAAAACTGGGTCAGCATCACAGAAGCGGCATATTGCCTTCCATTCGATTTTGTTATGATTTCAATTTAGCTAAATAACAATGCGACGGCGACATTTGACATCCCAAATCGGAAAGTTTTGCATACTCGTGCTGGCAGCGGGTAAAGTCCCATTGTAATTGATTTCACGTGTCTGTGAACATCAAAGAGGGATTATTTGATTCAAGGACTTTTCTCAGCGCTTTTTGATCTTCCCTCAGTGTTTTCATTATTGTCAAATCAACACTAACCCATATTTATGGATGAGCGTATTCAACAATCCCAACCTCTTCCAATTACAGGGAGTAAAAGGCAGTTCTATTTTGGATGAAAGCCTTCCTGACAGTGTTGGCATTGTCGAAATGAGCACTGCCTCCCCTCTTTTATCTCTAATAGCTGCCAAAGACAGCTGAAAACCGTGTTGTGTCGTTTCACTGTACAAATGCGTATGCGCGCACACTCTCGCGCACGCGGGGATGTATACATAATGCGTGCATACACAGACAGATGCACAGACAGACAGACAGTAGGTAGTGGACGCATATCCAAAATCTGCTTGATACAAAATGTGAGACAATGAGCTTGATAAAAAACACACAGAGAAACATTGGATTGATGCTCCCTTAGTGGTATATTCAGCAACGTTTCAGCCTCAACTGGTTTTTGTCAGACATTCACACACACACACACACACAGACACACACACACACACACACACACGGTCTGTATGCCAGCATATTGCAGGTCTGGGCTCGCCTCAGCTCAGGGCGAGCAGACAGACGCGAGGGTCACCGCTTCACAGCTTGCGATGGGGCTAATTTACGCCCAGTAGCTTGGAGGAGTAAACACAGAAACAATTTCTTTATTTTATTCTTTGTTTTGTTATTTTCATGGCTAGAATATAGAAGTGTGTGGAATCGACCATTTTTTCCCCCCTGCAATCCGCCTCCATTTAGGAATGAAATTGACATCTTTTAACCAGACCTGCAGCAACCGTGTTTAATATGGCTCACTTAACTAAGCCACATCTAATTATTGATCACTCATGTTTTGTCATTTTTTATTTAGACATGCTGGCTAGGGATTTAAATAAATTTAAGGAGGAAAAAAATGACCTGAGGCTATTTTGATTAGATTTAAATAAAATTAAATGTAATAATCTGGTTAGATTTTTCAGTAAAATATCAAAGCACACCTGAGCACTCTCTCTTCGCATCTTTTATTCACTTTAAAGATACAATACAAATGTTTTTGTGCATCTGCATTTTCGGTGTATTCACATATGTATTCACATCCATAAAATGTATGACGGAGCGTTTGTCTGTTTTAGCCGTGAGCGAGCGCCAACATGGACACATACTTGCACACATGTGCCAGCGCACACACAAACACGCATACGCGCGCACGCAGACACACCTCCACCCCCCCGCCGTTTCTCTCTCATGTCCAGCTCAATGTCAACGTGGATCTATTGTCTGGAGACGCGCTCTGCGTGGGGCGCCGGGGCGCGGTGGAGAGAGTGCTGACACGGTATCTGTGATGAGGTCAGACTGGTGGAAAAAAAATATGTCCAGACACAGCTGGACCGCCATCCGTGGTGAATAACACCCTGTGGGGCGGGGAAATGAGAAGAACACTGTCCAATTATTGCTATTCACAGTACATTTGAAGGCCATATGTATCTACCGCCTTCTCTAATACATATTTAAAGGAATGCACCAAGTTTTTGGGAGATTGATCTGTTGATCATCTTGCCTGTTCAATGATGACAGCATCGACACCAAAATCATCCAAGTGTACCCAGTAGATCATTGGCTCCGGTGCTCCATGCTAACACTTTAGCATACACTATGTTGAGTGATAGTAAGTAGGCGACTAGTATTATCTCAGAAGTGAGAAAATGAGAAGTTGTAGCAGCTTCAAAGCTACATGGTAAGTAATCTTAAATGATATGTGGCTAAGTCTGTGCGTGGGAGATTGGTAACATTTACACAAAATATGATATAAAAAATAATGTACTGTTTTGAACTATCAGGGACTACTTTCCTTGTTTCCATAGGAATGTGGTGGGCGATGTGAGACTGTACAGCTAAAAGTCACTGCATAGTGGATGAATATGTGGTTGCTCATTTATAAAAATAAACCATAGCTATATCAACCTTTTATTACTAACAGGTCTTCTCACTTTGGACAATGCTAGTCGTCTACCAGTGTTGTGCAAGTTCGCACTTCACAAGAGCTAGCTCAAAGTTCAGTTGACCCAGATTAAAATGAACTAGTTCACGTTCATAGTTCACAATTTTGAATTTTGAACTAAGTTCACAGTCCCAAAAAAGGAACTAGTTCACATTCATTTCTTCCGTTTTTTTAAATGAGCTGCTCCGAGCTATTCTTTTTCAATAGAACCTCCTCCTACCCATCCATCCCCAGCCCCCAATCATTGCCACTGCCCACTTCCCAAACTAAATGAATTACTGTAACGTTATACTACTACAGAATCACAGACAGAGATTACTTTTAAAAGCCAAGAAAAACCAATGTGAGTAGGCTATATGTTTTACCACTTAAACAATGTGTCATATTATGCAGAAAGTGGAAAAAAAGAGGTGCAGTAAAGGTATACTGTAGATGCAATGGAAATTTTATTTAGCCTGCATGAACCAAATTATGCAGCAGTTCAAAAACATAAAATAGATTCATATGCTTCCAAGCGAGCTGGTACAGGCTCCACCACTGGCTTCATTACAGTCGCTAGCTGAAAGATGTGCTGTGATTTCAGTCCTGCAGAGCACACAATTTAGAGTATTTAGAGTACTTCAGCAGTACCGGTAGCTGCGTCTGAATTGCCCGAATTGCCTAGCCCAAGGAGGTTCTATATTAATGCCGGGTGCCGTAAATCCTCGGGTGCCGTAAAACACAGTGCGTGAGTGTCGTTAACTCCCGCGAGAGTTAACGACACTCACGTTCACGTTCATTAGTTGCAAACGGATATGTTCAGTTCACCGTTCACCAAAAACATGAGCACGTTCATGCACAACACTGTCGCCTACTATCACTCAACAGTGTATGCTAAAGAGTTAGCATGGAGCAGCAGAGCAAATGATCTACCAGGGATAGATGTCTATGACCGACGGGACGATCTCCCAAAAACTCGGTGTATTCCTTTAAAGCTTACACAGGCAGACAGAAAGACCGGCACACCTGAACCGCTGTAACTCCCCCCTCTCCCCTCTGTATATTCTCTGGTCTCTGTTAGCTTATTGAGGAGTCTGGGTACACAGGGCCTGGAAGCGTCTGACTGGTGCTCTGGTGAGCCAGAGGAGCACTCCACAAGGAGCCTGTCTAGTCTTTGTTATAAGTTGTCTGTGACCCTGAAAGGGAGAGAACATAAAAACTAATTGTTTGCACTCCCCATTGTCCATGTTACTGTGTGATAGACTCACCAGAATTTAGATAGATAGATAGATAGATAGATAGATAGATAGATAGATAGATAGATAGATAGATAGATAGATAGCCTTTAGATCATATGAACTATTACATACACTACCACTCAAAGGTTTGGACACACCTGACTGAATGTACTGTGTTTTTCATTCTCTTAAAGCCATTTTGATCTAAAGGCTTCTGCTTAAATGCTTGAAATGTGTTTCTTAGATAAATATAAATAGTGAAGTTGATCCTATGTATGAATTTCTTTCCAAAGCCTTTGCCTTCCCATCAAGGCAACGGGCGGCTACTTTAAAGAATCTAAAATATAAGATAGTTTGGATTTGTTTAACACTTTTTTGGTCACTGCATAATTCCATTTGTGTCATTTCACAGTTTTGATGTGTTTACTGTTATTCTAAAATGTGGAAAATAGTAAAAATAAAGAAAAATGTGGTGTGTCCCAACTTGTAGTGTATATAACGATGTATGTAAAACACAATAGTTAAGACAAAGATGGATACAGTGGATATTTGTCAAGAGTAACAACTCCTTCATAAAACTATATTCAAACATCACAAATGGGTGAAAACATCAGAATATCACATGCTGTGCTGGCACCAAGGCTTTGTCTTTTATCACAAATTCAGCATCAAAGCATACTCATATATGCATTGAGGACACAGGGCATCTGTCTTAACATCTACTGTGTCTGGTGACACCCAGCTTCAAAGTGCACTCAAACATGCATTGAGGACATCGGGCATTCATCTCAACATCTTTCTGCCCTAATATCTCTCAAAGAGTTGCTCGGCAACACAGGGCAATTACTGCAATGGAGCCGATTTTAAAGGGAGTGGATTTTTTGCTTTTCCTACAATTTTATATCATTAACTTGACTCTATCAAATGCACCTGTGAAGTTGTTTCAGGTGAAAATAATTTATAAATATTTTTAGTAATTTATTCTCTAGTGCCGCTCTCCTACTTAACGAGCTACAGGTCGGTTTGTGGGAGTTTCCAGCGGCATGAAAGAGAAGCGCACCTGTGAAGTTTTTCTCAAAGCCATAATAATTTCCCCAAATTTGTAAGTAATTTATTCTTTAGTAGCTCTTTTCTGCCTGAATGGCTACAGGCTTGTTTCTGGCTGTTTTTGAACCACTGCTCTGATTGGCTGGAAGTAAAACACAAAAAAAACAAGACGATTGGTCGAGTCCAAGTTAGGTTTGAAATGCAACTTTTTATTTTTACTGTGGATAAGGAACATCCAAGAATGTAAAACCAATTACAAATAAAAAATACAAATTTGATCATGTATTGCTAAAGAAGCCACACACACGCACACACACACTCTAACAAAGCATGAAACCTTGAGCCGTTGCAGATTATTTTGCTGTGTTTGAAGTTGTTTTCACACACACGTGATAGTGCAACTCGTGTTCTCGGCGACAGAAAATGGCGTCAGTGGAACCGGAGGTTTCGTTACACTTGGCAAAATATTATTACAGTATATCCAGTGCCAAGGCATTACGACCTTGGGTCTCAATGAATCCGTAATGGCGGCTCACCTCTGGCCCCTGTTATATTGTGGAATACAGTGAGGGCTTAACTGTGACAAGAGCTATTTAACCTTTCACCCCCCACACACACACACACACCCCACCCACACACCCACACACACACACACACACACACACCACCCCCACCCTTCCGCCACCTGGCAAAAAAGAGCACCTCTGCCCTTTGCCAATTGGGTTATTCCCAGCTATTTGGCAGCGATATATACACACACACACACACACACACACACACATGCAAACAAATGTGCACGAGTAGACACAAGCACAAACACACATATGCACATTTAGTAAACCCATAGCCCAACTGTGGGAGTACACACACACACACACACACACACACAAGCAGAAACTAAAACATAAGCTTGGGATTTTCCACTTCTGTAACAAGCCAGATCTTTCTCATCAGGGCCGTGTTCACAGCCTTACCTTGACGACATACACACACACACACAC
This sequence comes from Centroberyx gerrardi, assembly GCF_048128805.1. NCBI lineage: Eukaryota > Metazoa > Chordata > Actinopteri > Beryciformes > Berycidae > Centroberyx > Centroberyx gerrardi. The sequence continues at coordinate 13,588,763 of NC_136017.1, read as the reverse complement.
ACACACACACACACATACACACACACACACACAAGCAGCGATGTGGTAATATTTTGTTTTTTAGTACTTAATCCTCCCTCTGTCATGGTATCTTGGAGATCTGCAGTATCCATTACCTTGGTCCTCGCAATCCCTCCGAGATTACTTTGTTATCATCCCTCTATATCCGTCTCTCTCTCTCTCTCTATAGACTTTGTTTCCCTCCCTATCCCTCCTTTCCTCGCTCTGTTTTTCTCTCTTGGTCTCTGTCTCTCTCCCCCCTCCTCCTCTCTCCCTCTCTCTCTCTCTCTCTCTCTCTCTCTCTCTCTCTATCTCCCTCTTCCTCTTCCTCTCTCAGTCTCAGCTAATTTTATTAATAGAAACCAACCACTCAGACATCAGTGGGTTGTAAATGACTGCAGCCTCTCTCTCTCTCCCTCTCTCTCTCTCTCTCTCTCTCCACAGAGATAAAGAGAGGGATGAGGCGAGAGAGGGAAAAAGCAAGGAGAGAGAGAGAGGAGAGAGAGAGTCAGAAACGGGAGAAAAATCGAGGAGAGAGAAAGGAAAAGTAATTAAGGCAAAGGGAGAGAGAGGGGGAGACTAGGGACCCCACTCAATAAATCAGAGCCGGCGAGCAACCTGTCAGTCTCCAGGCTCTTTTTATTGGTCACTGAGGATCAGCTAGTATTAGTCACCAGGGTCTCTGTGTGTGCGATTGGGTGGCCGAGCGGGCAATGTGTGCGCGAGTGTGTGTGTGTGTCTGGGAGGATTCCATCAATAACACATGGAACGGGGCCACAGGGAGAGACAGGGAGTCATGTTGGAGATGGTGGGAGACGTGCAGAAGAGCAGTGTGCGTCTAAGTGTGAGTGTCTGTGTGTTTGACTGTGTGCGCATATGTGTGTGTCAGTAGGAAAAGAGAAGGAGAGAGAGAGAGAGATGGGGAGAGAGACAGAGAGATAACAAGCGAAGTATTCATGTTGGGTAATGAAAGAGCGTGCAGCGAGAGAGAGCGCTGGGATAGCCATCATTAGACAAGCCAGTCCTCGCTAATGATCATCGGCAGCAGGGGCAGCCTGTGTGTGTGTGTGTATCTACCTCTGAGCATGCGCGTGTGTGTGTGTGTGTGTGTGTGTCTCTGGCCTCTGTGCGCGTGTGTGTGTGATGAATCATGATCCAAGGCCCCTTGCCTTCACTAACACCCACCAGCATTAAGGTCATTATTGATGACAGGATTCCCTGTGATGCTGGGCTGTTTGTGCGTGCGTGCGTGTGTGCGTGTGTGTGTGTGTGTGTGTGTGTGTGTGTGTGGCGTCACCCAGACGAAGACACAACAGTGCCCCTCTGGCTCCTATTACAGCTATGCATCACAGCAGCAGGGTCCACCAGAAAGATAGAGAGAGGGAGAGAGAGGGAGATGGAGGGGAATCACAGCAAATAACAGGCGGGCAGAAGTCAATGGCGGTGAGTCCCTCTAACAAGGCCTGAGAGACTCTCACGCACACACACACACGTGCACATATGACCCTCCCACACACACATACGGACGACGGCCAATCAGTAGCCGGGCCGTGGCGGTGACACGAGTGCTCCTTCGGGAATCCCCCTCCTCTCTTCCTCCTGATCCCCATCATTCTCTGAAGTTCTTAAGTCGCCAGCGACTCGAGGGTTGGCCTGGCGTTTAAGCTGTAAAGCGCCGCTCTCCCCTCTGTTGCACAGTGCACACAGCATATTTCAGCACGGGTTAATTAGGGTTAACAATATGGGTTTTTTGAAAGCCGATATCGACGCCGATGTTGTCGGATTGAAGCTGCCAAGCCCAGAGCTTCTCGGCAGGAAGGGAAAGCCTCTGGAACAGCATCAAGTGACACAAAGGATCTCCATTGAAACCCAGAGGAATTCAATTCTTTTAGGTGGGTTAGTGGTTCCTTAAGGCAAAGTGACACACCACACCTATTCAGTGGTAGGGGAAACTCATGACATGACTGGCCAGTATCTGATTTTGGTAAAAAAAAAAAAAAAGTCCAGTATTGGCCCGATATATTGGCAAAGCAATGTATCAGTCTAACCTTAATTTCAGCATATACATATTATTTTTCCATGTGTAGATACTGGTTAAGAGCTTAATTTTAACCCTTTTTGACATCTGAGGGCCTATGATTTTTGTGCCTTGATTGGAGTTAATACCTCAGACCAGAGTTTGGCATCTTTGGCATTATTATTGAGATATGTGGTAGCCATTCTGTGTTGACTGAACACTGCCATAGTCTTCAGGTGTCTGAAAATGTACCTTAGATCCATAGACAATCTTTGGCAGTCTTCAAATACTTGCTCAGCTGAGCCATAATTCAATCTCAGGAAAAGGATTTTTGCACATCTGAATATATCAAACATACACCAGCAATTAAACACACTTTTCAAGTGTAGAGACAATTTGGAGAAGAAAAGTTGATACTTGAGTCCGATCAATCAATTCTAGTATTAAAAAAACAATGTCCCATTCCCATTAGTGTCTATGATGGGTTTACATTTGGACTACAGACTGAGCCTTTAAGTGCGATCTGCCCTTTACGACATGAGTATTGCTCTTGAGATTAGAGGGAGACACATAAACCCACAATAATTATTTACAGCTTGATTTTACGTTATTGCCTCTTTGGTTTATGAAGCAGTTGTTTTTGTCTTTGACTGTTTATACTGACTCTGTACTTAGGGAGTGAGAAATAGAGATAGGCGGATATGGACAGCCAGACCGCCTCTCTACTTTGAGACAGATGGAGCTAAACGCCGCACAATGGCGTCTTCCCCGGCGAAGCGCTTTGACATGACATGGCGTCGGCGCCGCGTCCCGATCTCGCGTGCGTGCCGCTCGGCAGCGAGGCAAAGCCATTATCACCTTCAGGCAGAGGGGAGCGGGAGGAGAGGATTACCTGTGCAACAGTCAAATATTGCCTGACTCAGTGCCATTATCCCAAAGCCCCCCTTATTCTCTCCTCAGCCTCGCATTCATCGCTCTCGCATCCGTGGCCAGCTCTCCTGCCTTTCACTCCCCACACACAGCTGTGCGGTAGTTGCTGGCTGGCAAGCGTCTCTCCCTGTGGTATGTATGTGTGGTTTGTACATCAGTCTGCTAAGAAAAGAATATCAGGCACAATGAAGAATGAGGAAATCAGGCCAGACCACACATCTCTATCGAGTGGAGGAAATTCCAACTTTGTATCCCTCAGTGATGTAATTGTTTACATGTGAGTGCACACACACACACACACACATACACATTTGTATACTTATAAGGACCCCTAACCCTAACCTTAACCCTCACCACTACATGGCTAATCTTAACCCTTACCTTAAACCTAATCCTAATTCTAACCTTAGCCTTGCCCTTTACCAGGGGTGTAGGATTTCAGAACATTTTGGGTCTAGCCAAATGTTACAGAACCATATTTGGGGGTCTGTACAGGCCTACAAGCCTTTGAAAAGCCATGTTATGTTTGGAAACAATGAAGAGTTTAGCTGTAGCCTGTAGACATCGAACCATGAAGCTACCGGCCAAGTCAAGTGTCAATGCAAGCTAACACTCCAGTGTCCATCTGGACACTCATGGTCGTCAACTCACCAGCTGGCTGATTGTTGCTGTTATATTTCATATTTGGTTAAGTAAGTTTTTATGGAAAAGAGTGCAGAATCTACTGTGGAAATGAACCTTGCCATGAGTGATTCATGAAAAAAATGATCAAAATGAAAAATGATCATTATGTATAACACACCCAGAATTGTGCATGTTTGGCAACTCTTGGCCTATGAAAAGGAAGGCTTGGCGCAGGCTTCCATACCCTTCATACAAGCTACAGAGTGGAAAAAGATCCAAGAAGCATGAATGTACCAAGGCAGAAGTTGACGTTTCGGTTGCAGAGGTTGCCATCAATAGGAGTGTTTTATTTGGCAGTCTTAAAATTTGGCAAGCGATTGCGCTGTCAGCAGTGTTTCAACTGAGAAAAAGCCCTTCCAGGAGGTCTGTCTCTATTAAAAATGCGTAATGCATACAAAGAAGCTATCTTAAACATGCCATATTAGTTCTCAGGTCAGAAAGAAATGGTCTGATATTTAAACTTAACACCAGAAAAGCTGAGGCAGACTATAATGCCAGTAACTCCAATAGTTTCTCATGCACAACGCAAATATAGTTCTTTGAAATGAGCGTACATGTTTTCCAGACAGACATGAGATTGATTTTAGGGCCACCGAAAAGATGGAATTGATAAATACGCGTACACCCTCTTTAAGATCAGATTAGATTGTGCAATAGCTTGATGAATGAGGGCCATTGTGTTTTCTGGCTCTACCTTGGCTCCTCTGACCTGGACTGACCGATTAAAATCATGCATAATGAATTCCTTTATTTCCACTCAAATTGGATGATGGTGATTGGCAAATACACACACAGACATAGCAGAGATAGGCGAGCTGGATTAGTGTCCTGGTATGTCCCTTGATGACTCACATAGAAGATAGACATTTTGAACTGTATAAAACTGTATAAAAGGCATATGTATTTCTTGATCAAAAAATATTGGAACTACAATATTTGTGTATAACATTTGCAGCTTAAGCCCTAAAAGAAGGACCTTACCCTCACCTAAACCTATCTTAACCCTAAACCTAACTATAAACTAGCCCCTTTAAAGAAGTGAGGGCCGGCAAATTGTCCTCACTATCGAGGATTTTGGTCCTCAAAAGGATAGAAATACAAGAACACACACATGCCCGCACACACACATACACACACACTTTCTTGCATACACTTCCAAATACTCTTCTAAGGTGTTTTCGCATTTGAGCAGATGGTGTGCATTAGCACTTTTGGCAAACCATCAGAGTACTAGTGATCATCACTAAGTGTCCAAGTGTTTACCTTACAATGGGGACAAACAGAAACTAATTATTTAAAACACGAGAAACAGTGAAGGTTTATTTCCCATCACTGTCCGGACATTCACTGCAGAGCCTTCTGGTGGGATTTTTTTGTTTCCAGAAATTCAAATTAAATTCAACAGGCCATTACCTTTAGACTCACTACATTTTCTACAAGGCATCATCCTGATATGAAGCGTCAATAGCATTCTGTATATTCTCATTTTATACTTTCTACAAGACTTCTGTGCTGCTTTTATTAGAACACACTGATTTTCATTTAAGTATGTGCTGTCTAAAATGAACCATTGACAGAAGGGGGAAAGAAAAAGCCGCATACATTCAGGACAACAAATTGGATGTCTGGTTCTCATGGTGTTCTGGGCCATTATTTGCATGTTTATTCACTAGTCTGTAAGAAGGACACATTTTTTTTCCCTCTAATGGAAAATGGAGTGCACAGTAATGAATACACATTATTAAATACTCAAGAGAGATGTTGCCTCCTATGCGGATACACAACTCCCACACATTTTAAATGGGCCCTTGTCAGGAGGCTGAGTGGAGGAGAATGCTGCCGTCTGTATCTATTTGTAAATGGTCAGGGCGAATAAGAAAAGACGCAGGGATGGAGGGGCGTCCGATTGGAGTTGGCAATTGTAGCGAACCGCCGTCGGATAATAACGATGTCAAGTCAGCACGTCCCCCGTGGTCATGAGAGGTGACCTTGGTCAGTGATCCTTGGTCAGCACTCCACAGAGCTTGTAAACATGAGTGGGGAAGAGTGGGAATCCCCCCCACTCATCTTCTCCCCTTCCCCTCTAAACGCACTCCATCCACACACACACACACACTCACAAAAGGACAAGCACAAGGATTATATAGCTTTCATTGTAAACCAGTGGGATGAAAGATTATCTCAGCAGACACCATTATTATCAAAGAGATGGTCATAGCGAGCTGGCCACTTATCTTGAATAACTACTTCATGAAGCTTTATCAACACGGTCCCTAGTTAAAGGAAAAATCCACCCATACACTAGGTTATACATCATCTTTCTGGGATGACTGCATTGCATTCTGGGATCAGTGCATCCCAGGACTTATTTTGTGATGAATTGCTGTAATTTACTTTTTGGTGTACCTACTTTCCCCTCAAACCTACCTCGTCCGCTTCGACTTTAGTTAGTGATTTTCTACATTTCCCAGAATGCCTTTCGATAACCCACAGAGAACGGGCCTGAACTTAATGCATTCAGCTGTGGTGTTACACGTGTAAGTGGAGAGAGCAGGAGCGATAGCATAGTAAGAGCAAGAGAACAAGAGTTTTTCTGGTTGGGAAAAAGCAAGAGTCGCTCCCCCCTACTCAAAACACAACATGTCTTGTGGCTGCATTGCATTCTGGTCTATTGAGGCTGCTGTCTGTGGAGAAATTGTTATTTTTACGACACCAAAACGACACCAAAGCAATGATTTTTTAACATTTTCTGCTATCAAACTCCATTGTAGCTGTGCTGGAAATATTTCTCTTTCTTTCTTTGGCCACTTATGAGAAATTAGAAAAATATACCACCAAACAACACAATGGACCCACTGTTATTTGGGCGGATTTTTCCTTTAATGTTCCTATATCCGCATTCCTGTTTCATAGCAGTTATTACAGGCCTTCTATAAATGGTGTCCTGCAAAAGAGAAAGTACTTTCTTTGTTACTTAACAAACAAACACACAAAGAAAGAAAGAAAGAAACAGGTTGATGGAGACAGTGAGAGAGAGAGAGACATCAAGCTTGACAGAGATAAATAGAAGGAGAGAGAGTGAGAAAGGTTGATGAAGCGAGAGGAGGGGAGGAGGGCGGCGAGGAGAGTGAACGCTATCAGTGAGTGAAATATACCCCATGCCACCGCCACCAAAGGAAAACATCACTGTTCTGGGGTGTCAAGTTGAGATGGACGACCGGGACACTTGCTCTGCGTGGGATCCTGTGTGTGTTCGTGTGTGTGTGTGTGAGAGAGGGAGAGTGTGTGTGCATCTGAGCATGTGTGAGTGTGAAAAGAGAGAGAGAATGAATTCCTGTTTGATACATCACAGGCACAAAAGTAATGGCTCACTGTGAAATCATAGCAAGCTGCCCGCTGTGTGCGTAGTACTGCACTTTCCATATACATATACACACACACACACACATGCACACACACATACACACAGAAATCAACACTATCACTATGGTGGTCTACCATGGCAGGTAAAAAATGAATGCATTGCCAGGGGAGGCTTGGGTAGCAGAGTTGCAAGAGTATTGCGCGATTGTTTGTCTGGCTGACACAGACCTTGTGCTTGAAACATTACAAATAAAGCAGTGTACTGGGTATTTCTCGCAGTGATCTTATATGCAATGTTTTCGTTTGTTTTGTTTTGGACGTGAATAACATTCCCAGACTCTGGTTTATGCCAAGCCGAGCCAGTATACCAGATCAGCAAACATTTTCAGAATCTTTAAAACAATGGGTTGGAATAGAATATGTCTAGGTTTGCCTCAAAGTGACTTACAGACCAACAAATGACATAGCTACAGAAAACACAAAATAGATAAGCACATCACAGATTTTAAACAATCTGCTACATTCTCATATGAATCAATTGATACACAACAGTGATTCAACCTATATCCAGTTCATGAAAGCTTTTACATTTGCTGTTCTAAACACCCAGTGTCTGGTAGCTCTTTCCCGGGAAAAATCCTCTGGCACAACAGCGGTTTGTTTGGAATAGACAGAAGAAGAACTGGGTAGTTAGCATGAGCAGTGATAGCCACCATGACTGAACAGACAAAGAAAAGAGAAACTCAAACTGCATCAACAGAAAATCCAAGGAAAAAGACGTCACAGTACTGGACACACTTGACAGGTGATCTCTGGGAAGAGCAGTGCAGAAACACCACAGCAATGATGGAGATGGAGACAACATTTTTAAAAACGAGAATCTCGCATAGTACCACTTTAATGAATGGCCTTTAATCGTGAAAGGAAATAAATGGGAAGGAATGTTTTACATGACAACAGTTACGGTTGATTGTAACTTTTACTAAATGAATTGATCTTGTGTCTGGACTTAAAGATAATGTCTGATTCCCTGATTTTGGCAGGAAGGTTGCTCCTAAGGGAGAGGGGGCCCTAAAGGAGGAGACTCTGCCCCCAGCTGTGTGTGAGAGAGAGAGAGAGAGAGAGAGAGAGAGAGAGAGAGAGAGAGAGAGAGAGAGAGAGAGAGAGAGGAGAGAGATATGGAGAAGAGCACTCCACCACTAAAATATTACTGAGCATGTGGCTGTGATTGGCATGAGAGGTGGCACCCCCGCCGCTGGGACATCCAAGCTAACAGTTGGACCAGACAGGGACGGTGACGGCCGGGTGATGAGAGATCAGAGAGGGGGAGAGAGAGAGAGAGAGAGGGAGGGATCAGAGTGATGCAGCACTAATTAGATTAACACCTCGACAGGCAGCCCGTCCACTGTGGGAAGGGGTGAATGGCTGGAGAGGAGAGGAGGTGAGAGAATAGGATAAGGGGGGAAGAGGTGCAAATATGATAAGAGGGGAGGGCAGGAGGCGCGGGAACGTCCGAATTTGTGCGAGGGAGACGACGGCGAGGGGCAACAGAGGATCAAAGTATGGGAGTCAAGGAGAGAGAGGGAGAGAGAGAGAGAGAGAGGAGAAAGGGCATGGAGGGGATAAAGGGGGGAGGCAAAGAGTTGCGGCTAGCAGGAGGAGGAAAGGAGGAGGAGCGGTGGAGTGGAGGGGAGGGCAAGCCAAGTAAGCACTTTCCTGTCCATTTTTCATCAGGCAGGCTAAATTAGGCCAGGCTCTTCTCTCTCCCTCTATCTCTCTCTCCCTCTCTCTCTCTCTCTCCGCGAAGCATCTGCTCCCCCATTCCCGACACGTCGCTCCCCCTCTCGGCAACCCGGCGAGCGGGGCAGCGTCGCTCCGAATCCCCTTCTCAGCATCGCGCCTTTTCACCGCCTCTGATTTATCAGTCGGTGGGCGCCGTCCATCACGCCGCGACGCGGGGGGAAGCAACGTGTTTTCTCTGCGTGTGTGTGTGTGTGTGCACTTCACCACTCTATTGTAGCCTTTACACACACACACACACCCCCGCCGTCCCTTTCTCTCTCTCTCTCTCTCTCTCCATCCCTTGTTCCCTTGTTGTGAGGGCATCTCTGTCATCTCATTCATTTAATTCGGTGACCCGCCGATTCTTGGTTGACTTCTCCGCTCTGAAGCCTGTCATTTGTGCTCCCACAGAGTCTGCCATTTGTACTCGCTTACATGTACTGACTAGAACCCGACATTTGGATCAGGGGGAATATTTTAGCTTTGATCCAACATGTAAAGTGTGGCAAACAGGGCTGGGTTACCTTACCATTTGAAAAGGTTTTTGACCATGTGGCTCACCTGTAATAACCCACAGGATTTTGCCATGTTGACTTCCAATAAATTCCACAATCTTTGATAGCCTTGTAATTGTTGTAATTGTGTCTTTCATCCTTTTTTTCTTTCTACCCTCTTCTCTTTATTCCCATTTGATTCCACAGTAACATAATCACAGATTCACTTTTTACAAGCTCAGGTGGCCGAATTTGTTTTCATCTCCTTAGATTTATAAGGGGAAAAAAACCAACATATTTATTCTTTTATTCCAAATGCATCAGGGGAAACGAACGATTAAACTTTTCAGTTTGGATTAAAAATAGATGTAGAACATATTCCTTTGTTAAAGTATTACTAAAGGACAATATTAATGCATCATTAAAGGCGCCATGAAGTGTAAAATTAGTTTTTTTTTTTGTTTTTTTTTTTGGAATTGTTATGCAAGGTACCTAACCAAAGTGCTTTAAGGGAATAATACAGGAAAACAAAACAAATCACATCATGCCTATGAGCAATTTGCACTCAGAATGCTCAGAGAAGGTTAGCTTACTCATCCTGTGTCATAACATTTTGACTGACAGCTCACAATGCTTTGCTGTGGTTATCATTTCCAACAGAATGTGTATGTAAAGCTCTGTTAGTTTGTTGTCAAAAAAGTCACAATGCTCCCATTAACTTACAGAGAATGGTGATACGATCTGCTTGACTCCAATCGCATCTCATCATCGACATTGAAAAGCAAATTTCTCGCCGCACGACACGGATTGAGCTCCGATGGCGGTTCCCCACCGTGTTGACATCTACATAGGGACCGACATCCAGCCAATGAGAGCAATGCAATTAACTAAATGAATGAAGAACACCTTAATTGGCAGGTTACTCCCCCTCAATTACCAACGCGCTTTCCAGCTAACACCTGGGTAATAAGATAAGCAGGTAAATGTGCTTAGACTAAGTGCTAACAACAAGCCACTCTTGGTGATGACTAAATGCCACCGCAGGCTTTGGGAAGAGGCAGGGATTGGCAGGTAGTGCAGAAGTCGTCTGCCAACGACGCCCGCATGCAGCCAGCGTAGGTTCTGAGTTGGAAATGAATGAAAATTGGAGGAGAAAGTAATGGTACTCTCCCCATTATGAAGGAGATTGCTTTTGCTCACCAGGGCCGGTATCAATCAGCAAAGTAATACAAAATTATATTTCATAATGCATGCGGAGCGCTTAAGTGTTGCTATTAATAGAGTTTTAAAGTGCATATTGCATAATAACGTAAATGAACACAGGGATGTGTGGAGTGATGAGGGGGGTTGCCCACTTCAAGCTTCCACCTGCCCTCTTCTGCCGTTACATGACATCAAATGAACTATATATTGACTGAACCATCCAAGATTATGGATATGGGGGTTTTGTTATGGGGTGGTTTTCACTGTGACAGAAACAATAACCCAGCATATATAGATGTCATTCACCTGTGTTCACCTGCAGTGCCATAAATGCTAATGGTAATTGCTGCCAAGTCATTGTTGCTAGGCATTTAGAGGAAACGAGAGGGCCACTATTAATCTAACTTTAGTCTTTTTTCCTCGTTATGCATTCAAACTGTTTATAAACCCTTTTATTTAAGCATATGCATTTGTCTAAAAGTCTCACAAGAGGGCTGTATTTATGTTTGTGATACTCGAGTAACAAAAACATCTCTGAAAGTTCTGCATGTTTAGCTTTGCTATATGCAGCAAGACGCATGAGAACTGTAGAAAGCTTGTAGGTCTGCAGAAGGATTGTTGGCTTCCAGAGACTTGCAGGAAGATTTAAGTATGTTATTCCAGCCCTGATACCACATAAGCTATTATTTGGTGCTGGCGATGGTAAGTCTCGCACGCACGACAGCGTGATTATTCTGAGCAGACCCTCAGAATAAATCACACAATTTTTAGCGCATAATTCAGTGCTGTTTCATGCTCACTTACTGTATTGTGATGTGTTTTTATGCGTACCAATCACTGTGAAGAACCAGCATTGTCTTGAGAGCATCCAGGTGCTTCAGCAGACCTGGGGAGCGTGCCATGATTTTGTAACTGTGTGTTCTTGAATCCAGCTCACAAGCCATCTGCTTTCACTTGTCGTTCTTATGTAAGCAGTGAATATAAGAAGTTTCATTCAAAACTGAGGCATCAACCAATTGAAACCATGATGTCTACTTTTCCACTGATCACTGACATGAAAGTAATAGTAATTTTGGATAACATTTTACATTTGCCTACCAAACATTTTTGAGGAGGGGAACATCTATCTTTTTCGATCATGAAATTGAGCGGTGAATCTCAAATAAACAAAACAGTACTGCCTCTTGGGTATTGTTGCTTTGCTGCTCCCTCATATGATCAAGCCGTCGGCAACATAATTACATAGATATGCACGGCCTCGGTGCAGCAGCACAGCCGATTGCATGCTCTCACATGACTCACATGAAGCACAGAGTTCCCTGCTGAAAGAACGCGTTGAGATAATTACTCCGCAGCGTGCGACATGTTTGGAACGCAACACCTGGGAGTCTCGCACTTTTCCAGCCGACCCTAGTCATCGACAACACCTTGCCTCTCCATCCGAGCTCAGCCAATCGGCAGTCTTGTGCCGAGCCCAAGGATGAGCATTTATTTGTGACCTTTCCATCAAAATGATTACATATTCAGAGCATGGGCATAAAATATTCTTAAACGCAGAACATTTGAGAACACACAAGCCTGAGAAAAATCACAGCGCCCACTAACTGGCAATTAGCAGCTCTTTGCACTCTACAACCCGCAGACAACTTAGTCATTGCTTAAGTCACACCTTTTCTTTTTTTTCCCAGTAATTTCCAATAGCCACAGGGATAAAGATATAGAGATATGACTCTTTTTATTCTGTGTCACAGAGCTGGGAGCCGGCTGAAATGTGTTAATGCCTGAACTTTTACCTGTGAACGCCCGCGGGCGAGCGTGCGCACGTCACACACACGCACACACACACACACACACACAAACGCTTTACCGAGGTATGCCGCAGAGGATCCTTTTCACCAGAAGAAAACAAGCACGGAACATTTGATCAATATGTGTTGGTTCGAGAAGAAGGTCAGCTTTAAAAGCGGACTCGCTTAATCAACAGTGTAGAGGGCGAGCGATGAATCAGTACATCAAAGACCTCCACACCCACAAGACATCATTTTTCACAAGAAGCGTTCAGGGCCGATATTTTGTGCATTTCCTCACCCCGACTTTGGGAAGTATTTGAAATGGAGGGATCAATGAGGGTACGGCCTTTTGCAAATATGGTAATATTGATTTCGGACGGAACTTTTGGGCTATGGTGTCTGTTGCGCTCTCGGAAGATTTTTCAGCGTAGATTAATGACAAAAGCAAGAACGTGTGTGACAGCCACAGGATCTAATTGCCAGTCAATTTACAAAATGTCAAACTCTCATTTCCTTTATCTCCCCCGCTCTCTCTCGTTCCCTCTGTTCCTGACACACATGCTTACACACACTCGCACGCACATACCATATGGTGCACGTTCACATAACACATTTGTATTGCTATACTTGTGAGAACCTTCCATTGACTAATTTCAAACACGACCACCAAACCCTGACCTTGACCCTTTCCAGTGGGTCCATCATTACAAACACATTTTGCACGGCCAAGCTTTGTTCAAACCCACAGAACTTTATTTAAAATTCTAGTCAAGATCACAGGGTTTCCAAAGATGCCAAATATGTCATGCTGAACTACAGGGAAATGTGTATAAAATGATGCACAAGACATCTAGATTTTTTCCTTTTTATGTAATTGTGCAACCATAAAAATGGTGTGTTGTCTTTGAATATTTCACTCAATATAAGTGTGATATAGCTTCATTGAAGCATTTGAAAAAGCAGATACAGAATATGTATGTGCCATCGTTGTACAGTATGGAAAATAAATCTAACTTAGCTACTTAAGGGGAAATTTAACGAGTAACTAAACCCCAAAAGTAGGGCACTGAACTGGCCTTCTGCTATTGGTTGGTCTTTGTGCCAGGTGATGTCACCACCTGTTGTACTTTCTAGAGGGTGACATCACCTGGCACAAAGACTAGCCAATAGCAGATGGCCAGTTCAGTGCCCTACTTTTCATCATTAGGTGTCAGGCTTCATCAAAGATTTGGGTTTGGTTTAGTTACTCTTTAAGGGGGAAAAAAAGAGTTCAACGAGTTAACCCTAAGCCCAAGAGGGGACCCAAAACTATCCTTAACCTTATCCCTTATCTTAACCTTAACCTAATCCTAATTCCAATTTTAGCCCTAAACACAAATCCTAATCCTAGCCTTGCCTCTTGTAAAAGAGCAAACTGGCAAAATATCCTCACTCTGAAGGTCTAAAACTCAAGCTGGTTCTCACAAGGATAGAAGTACAAAAATACACACACACACACTATTGTTTGCATGCAAAGCAGGAATTGTATTCCTCTCTGAATACTTTATAACTTCCAGGTGTACTCCTGACACTGGCAGATGGACCCTCCTGAATCCTGCGTATTACATACTGTACAAGCTGCATCTGCACCCTGAAGCAAGGCAAAAGGCCAACTGGCGATGAGTGTCACATGAAAAATTACATGAACCTGGATGAAGAAGAACCTCGAGAGAAGTACATGCAAATGAACCGCCATCCAACATGAGTGACAAAAGTTAGCTAGCCTTAAACGCACTCAACACAGTGAATCTTCATTATCTAATGCCTGAGCTGTCGGGCTTTTAGGCTTATTACTGTAGGCAAATGGGGACAAAAGCTCTCTTTAATTACTCGGGTTCCCCAGTGGGCGATGGCGGCATTCTCAGGGAGCTTAGCGGCGGCTTCCCATGTAGCGCTCACCACATACCGGCTGGGGAGACGCGACACAGGCTGCTCTCCGCTCTCTTCATCCCTCTTTCTCCCTCTTCCCCCGCTCGTTTTCTCTCTCTCATCCCTCTTCTCTCTCTCTACCGCCCTCTCACAAACTTCCCCCCTTTCCAATTGCTGTTATTGGCACGTTGAGACATTTCTCAGCAAGGATATAATGATCAAAATTACAGCAACCCAACATGAAGAATGAATAGAAAATATAAATTATCAATTCACCTTCAACCGCTTATAATGAACAGTGATTCAAATGATTATCCAAGCGTGTATAATGACTCAATGGCTATGTGCACAACAACCTTTCCATAGTACTTTTCTTATGCATGTACAATTAAACACAATTAAAAGAAAAAAACAACACAAACACACGTGGCATGCATTGGTGACTTGGTGGCTGATGTCACTGGAAAACAGTAATTTGCGTAATCATAGCAAAACTAGATATTAGTTGAATGCAAGTCGAGAAAAGAGTTAGATGAATTGTTCCAAGGTTTTGGTGTCCTAACTGCAAAAGGTTGAGAACTTTTAGTCTTTAATCCGGCCTTTGGAACAGTCAGAAGTTTTGATTACACCTCTGCACATAAGGAGATAACAGCTCCGCAATTTAAACTGGAGCCAGGCCATTTATTGCTTTGAAAGTAATCAATACAAATCTTAAAGTCAATCCTAAAATTAACTGGAAGCAAGTGCAAGGGTGACTAAAATGGGACTAATATGATCTTTTGAGTTCTAGTTAAAAGCCTGCCAGTGTTCCGACAGTTTATAGACGAGATAAAGCTTTACGGGTGAGGCAGGGAGTTCTACAGTAGTAGTCGATGCGAGATGAAATGAGGGCATGGATGACTTTCTCGAGTCGGCGGCGGGGAGAAACGATCTGATTTTTTAGAGAGATTTCTTACAGAATAGAACAGTTGACAGAAGCAAGTCTGAACAACTGTTTGGATTTGGTTCTCAAAATTCAGAGCAGAATCAGAAATGACACCCAGATTTCTAGCAGAGAACAAAGTCAGTCGGAATTCTGACTTTATTCCTAGAATTCTCACATCACTCTCGGAACTCAAATACATTTTTCACATATGGCCCTAATCCTCTTCGGTAATACTCTGACTCTGAGTACTTTACATGTGTTAATTGCATGTTGCATAATTGCACTAACATAATAAAAGTATGGTGTTTACATGGGAACTGCCTTACTTACTTGCATTATTGTCTTAATCACATTACAATCACATTTACATGTAAACACGGTCAATGGGTATTAGATATGAGACATTTGATGGATTTAATGTGGCTGACATCTCTTTCCTCATGTTTTCTCCCAGAAGCTACTGAGTCATGCACTTGTCTCCGAAGGTTTCATATTCTCTGTACATGTGGCTATTCCTAGGGGAGAACATTGCTTGTTTTTTTTAAGGGGTATTTTTCTCAGTATAATGGAGGGTGGCCTCATCTCTCCACTTGGGAAAAAGAGAAAGCTGTGTGTCCTCCCTTTGACGGTTTGTGTTTTGTTTTTTTTTACCTCCAGACAACTCGCAGGGTCTGGGTTGATTTGTCTCTTTCATCCAATCAGCAAGTGCCGTTCAAACATGAACCCGACTCACACACACACCGGGAGGCTTCCACTACAACACACACACACACACACACACACACACACATACACACTCTCATGCTGACTTGGACACGAGCATGACATCCTCACCATGCTTCTTACTGCCTTTATTGGCAACAACTGTCTAATACGTTTCCATTCACTCTTGACTGAGAAAGTTATTTATTTTTGCAATTCAAGGACATCGTCCTCGCGCTAAGCCTATCCCAGCCACGGAACATTCTTGTATTTCTGGTTTATTGTCGGGACGGGATAAAGCGATTTACCTGTGCACCTGGATTTCAAAAGGAGGTTCATCATGACTTGTGCAATTTCTGTATTCGCAGGCGACGGTACATATAGTAGCCCTGCCCGGCTCGGTAATAACGAGGACTTACAGGGAGCAAAGCCACCATGACGACTCTGCAATGTAGGGGAACCTTCAAACCCTCTACCGTCTGTGTCTATTCTCTTCATGAGCTGTAGTTTCATCTGTGAAATGAGAATGCAAATCATATTTAGTAGTGTGTGAGTGTGAACTGGCAAGGCAGAACATTCAATTCAGTCTGATATTACCAACAAGGGAAGGGGAGCGGGAAAAAGTAAAGCCCTGTGCCGCGTGGTTGTCACAAGTCCAACAGTACAATGCCAGTAATGCAGGGTGAAAAAGGTTTATTCCGCTGATTTCCACACTCATTTTTTCCCCTGAAATCATGTTGAACAAAATAACGTACAACTCTATTTGGGACTACTTTACATGGTAATACTGTATTCACACTTCATTCAGAACGGGACCATTTTAGAGACATTTCTTCTCGACGATGAAATTTCCCTGTTTCCATCAGTGTTTTTCCCTTGTGTGTTTTTTGCTTCCTTTATGTGATACCAACCTTTCTATAGTTTACTGATTATAAACAGACATGAGCAATATTGAAACAGTTATCGAAACTAATTGGGAACGTCATTGGGAACCAACGTATTCAATCAATAAAGGATAATAGCTTTTACCTGGATTCACCTCATCAGTGTACTTCATGAAAAGAGTAAGAATCCCTAATATTTTGCACATTCACTGTACATACATACACTATACACAGAGCTTTCTATCACAGTTTTCAAAGCTTTGGCAGAAATTAGCTTTTCCATCACAGTTTACATGCCTTGTAATGTTGGTCGTGTAAAAATATAGTGACAAAATTTTACATCTTTTTTTTTGAGGAGAGGCAAGGTTGCTGGTAAGTACGCTGAAACGAAACTACCTTTGAAACTGCCTTGAGGTCACAACACCCATGAATATGTAGTCTCGAGAAATCAAGCTTTAGCGTTGAAGGGTGTCACACTGTTTGCGTATTCATGAGATGGAGCGTTACGTAAAGCTCTGGCACAGGGGCGACGCATTTAACGAGGAATCTTGAGGACAAACCAGATCAAACTTTTTTTTTTACCCCAATTTCATCCCAGATTTGGCCATTCCGTCCAGTTTTCAAAATTGGAACGCATTAGTGCCAGGCTGAGCAGATTTTCAGTTGGTAGGGAGCAACACTTGGCACTTGTAGTGTGATTGGCTTAACACTAGAAAGCCTATTGAATTTCGGAGTCTAAGAGAAGGCCAATGTGTGATTTTGACTCAATTTTATGTCTCCCGAACTTGCTGGCCGGGACTATCAAAGCCAAACAAGTTTGATTTGAACAACAGCCCTCTGAATGGACTCCTCTAGTGTATAATCTTCAATATACACTTAGAGTTGAGCTTGTGAAAAGCTCCCTAGGGTTTCCACCTTTACAAGCACATGACGAGACATTTTGAAAAGAAATTTTGAGATTGGGGCTTTTGAGTGTGAAGTGTGTTTTTTACCTCCACGTTAGGATTCAAAAAGCTTTTGTGGGAGATAATGGTCTCAATAATAGAAAATTGGTCTTATGACTGAAAGGTCGCTGTATCTCAATCTCCAAACTGTCTGGGACCATCTGAGTGGGGTAAGTCAGTGAGTAACGCTCTCCCCTCCCTCAACAACTATTGTCTAATTGGAAATTGCTCCAAATTAGCTGCTAAGGGAGTAACTGAGGCTGTGTAGAGCATGCATACTTAGCAAAAATCCCCTTGACACATGAAATTTAAAAAAAATGCTTTACCATTACACATTAGAATTTCCCTCCTTGGAGAGTTAGAAGCGCTACATTAAGGAGGCTTTTTGAAAGAGTATGTAGGTCATCTTCTGTACCATACTCTGCATTACTTTATATTCCCAGACTAACAAGGAGCATTCAAGACACTGTCATTAAAATCACTGCTGATATGGAAATAATGAGTTGTGGTAGTGTTAGATAAGAGAAAGTGAAAACAATATTTGTATATGGTTTATATGACTATAGATCCAGTTCCCCGTCTAGTGACCGCATCAATATTTTAAAACCTAAATGAACCACTGTTTGAATTTGAATTTTGACCAAAAAGAAAAAAATCTCTTGAGTGTTATTTGAATGGAGCAATGCGTTTTAAAGGTATAATCACTCCATTGAAATTTCTCCACCATACAGTCCCAGTCAAACTGCTCAGGGTGCAGCAGGGGAATCTGGGTAGGGACGTACAGCTGTGCCTGTTTCAATTAGCAGGAATCACTAGGCACTCCTACTTTGCCTTGTAAATCAATGATTTGCTTGCAACGCCTTGTTTGTTTTTTTCTTTCTTTTTTTTTTCAAACTGTTTATAAGGTTACCTGAGGGGATCTATGATAGATGGCCGGATCAAGAATGATGAATAGACAGTCCAGCCTCCTCAAGTATTTTATTAGTGTCCTTTGTAGCAGTATAACTCACTGAGATGCAAACACACAGCCTGCTAATGATGTTTGCCAACGTATTCTCTTACATGGTTAAGTAAAGCATTATTTACTCTCACTCCACCTGCAATTTTTCATGTACCTGTCAAATTCAATATCATCTCCTTCCATGAAAACATATTACTAGCCATCTTTGCTGTCTGCCTCAGTTCAATCTAACAAGGTAATAGGTCTCCGGTGACTTGACCACGGAGGGTGGGGAAGCTTTCAGCGAGAGGCCTATTGAGTGCGCCGAATTATTCCACAGCTAAAATAAAACGCCTTCACTTTGTTGATCACTTCTTAAAAAACAGCGCCAAGCACTTCTGCTGTTTTGACACGGCTTCCATATTTATGAAGTAAAAAATTGATGAGATGAGAATGTACGAATTTGGCAACGAGTTCCCCCTTCAGCGATGTGTGTTATAGGGCAGCCGGTCCCACCTGAATCGGCTGCTGCTTCGCAACACCGCGGGGTGAGAAGTTACTCAGTATGCTGCGGTTCTTTTAACGTTTTCCTCAAGAAACCGGCGGTCCAAATTACATCCAAGTTTGTTTGGTGTTTGCGAGTTGCTCTCTGGGGAATCCATTAGCAACCGCAATCACAGACCGGAAAGCTGGTAAACGAGCGTACAAAAGCAGGCTGGAGACGGAAACAAAAAAAAAAACGAGGAGGGAAGAGTTGCAACGGCATAAAATTAACCAAATGAACTGAGATTCAACCCGTGCCATTGTGTCTGTAGGACAATAAGTGCACCGGCTGGTTGAGTCATTCGAATTCCTCCTCATATTTTCCTGCAGAACATAAAACACAAGCTCAACTGGAGATGCAAGAGATGAGTAAGCGAATAACTCAACAAGAACACAAAGGGATGAGAGGGGAATACGTTCTGCTGACGGCCTGTGGCTTGTTATTGAAACCGTGCCGCTGGCAGAAAGCTCCTTGCAGATTTATACAGACATATGGTTGGGGGAAACTGGGGTGTCGCTGTGTGTGTGTGTGTGTGTGTGTGTGTGTGTGTGTGTGTATGTCGGGGGGGGTTGGCTGGGCACGGCGTAGTGTTTGTATGACTCAGTTTACCCCATCACCGGAATTCCAATAGATCGGCCCAGAAAGGAAAATCTAAAAACAGATTTCATATACCGTGTGTGGAAATTATGATTGACAGTGTTGTTTGGTTTGATTCTTAAAAAAAACAAAAAAAAGGGCAAAACAGCATACCAGTGCAATTCTAGGATGCTGTCAATCATGTTCTCGTTCGGCGCGGCTCTCATATTCCCTGCATTTGTTGTACTTCTCTCTTAGCAAGTGTCTCGTCTGTATGTGCCTCTGCATGACTAAGTGCATGTGCGAGTGTTTCTCTGTGTGTGTGTGTGTGTGTGTGTGTGTGTGAGAGAGAGAGAGAGAGAGAGAGAGAGAGAGAGAGAGAGAGAGAGAGAGAGAGAGAGAGACGTGTGTCTGTGCATGCATGCGTTTTAGCTGAGAAAGAAACGCATGAAAAGCCGACTCTGTTTTGACCTTTTTTTAAATTTCCTATTCTTTCCTATAATTAGATTCTGCTAAATTTGTCGGTAGTAGAAGAAGAAGTAGAAGCCTGACAGCAACAGCAATAACAGAAACTACCATGAAGCAGCAGCCGTCCATATTGTTTGACTTGCATCCTTGAAATGACATACAGAATATCTTCATCTCACACACAGTATCTGCGGCCTTCACCATTTACTCAACTGTCACTCTGTATGTTTGTGCGCGCACATAGGAATGATGATCCATGTGTGTGTGTGTGCATGCAAACGCGTTAACATGCGTGTGCGTGCATATGCGTGTGTTCTCTTTAAGGCCGACAGCTCTCTCTGTCAATCCGCCCCGGCTCTCTCTGTATCAAACTATAAAGACACCGCAGGGTGCTGACGGAGCTCAAACCTTTTAGCTGACTCAATGTTTCACAGCCAGACCCACTTTGCCAAACGCCAGACAGATGTATCCTCTTCCCCGCCCGATTTGTTAGAGCCTGACCGAGGCAAAACAGCAATCGGACACATAAAAATGAAAGAACGATAACAGAAGGAGCGATGGGCGTAACTTATTTCTCCGGTGATGTTTCTACTGTGGAGCGGTTCGCGACGGCGGGCAAGATAAATCCGGCGCTCCTCGAGAAGTTCAAATATTTTGAAAAGGGTTTTCAGATATGTTTCTGCCTCAGTCCAGCTCAGCATTTTCTTGGTACAATCTGTTGTCTATGGCAATACCATTTGAAGAGTTTTATTCCAAAATTAAATATCCATCAAATGACTGAAACAAATAGCTGCTGTGTGAAAACCTCATAACTCCAATTTTAATGATTTTCATATTTATTTAAATTGAAATAATACGTGTTGAGAAAGTTTTCCGACCTCTTGGGATTATGAAACTCTCTCAAAACCCATTGGATAATTGGTGTCAGAATGCATTGCAATCAAACCAATAAAAATGCTATTTTCTTCTTTCCTGAAAAGTTTACATTTAGGAGATACAAGGTTTTCACCTGACAGTGGCGAAATGTAAAATCGAGGAAGGGACCTGCTGCTACAGAAGGTAGCACTGATAGCTGTTACTGAGTGGTGTATTTTTGTCGACGTTATTTTCTAAAGTTAGACATGCGGCATTTTGGAAACCCAGCAAAAGCCTCTCATTTGCTGCCAGCAGGCTCCATGCAGGCCATTAGCACAAACCACTTCCCTTGTGTGTAAATCTTTGAAAAACACCGAAATCCTTAAGTGCCTAAACGTATTTAGCCATTTGAGTGGAATTTTCTCATTAATGTGTCACTGGGAAGTAGCCACAACCTAAAAAAAACATAAAGAAATCTACTTTTGTGTTTCCAGTTTGGGAGTTCCCAGGCTTGATTTGTTGCGAAATCTTACAAAATCATTTGTAGTCGACGTATAAGTAATGCTTTAAAAGCGGTGGAAGTGGAAATGATAAAATATGTATGTGGATAGCTGCTCACAGGGGAGACAGAATTCGGTGCCAATGGTCGTTATCACCATGTAATTTACAGTGATACAGAGAGGGAAAACAGAGACAATAAAGTGAATTTCTGTCTTCTATAGACTTTATTTTGTTATCGTGAACATCAGCTAACAGATCATAAAATGATTCAACAGCTATTTCCTCGCCGTGAAACAAATGGCTACGCAGCAAAAACAGCGGTGGGACATTTAAACTCCAGTCCATTACAGCAGACATAAGCAGTAAAAAGCGGCAACAAATTGCCAACTGTTTACCTCTCAATATCTAAATATGGTTACGAAAAAAAAATAATGATAATGAGGCATCAGAGGTCTTAAATTAGATCCTGCTGGCTGCCTGGCGGCCTGCGGTCGGGTCTCTACTCTCCGTTTCTAATCTTCAGGATCCGTGTGGTCCTAATGTGAAAAAACAGGCAATCAATAAGCAACTGTCGTTTTCATCTCTTCCACCTCCTCGTTCTCATCTCTCTCTCTCTTTTTCTCCCTCTCTCCTACTGGCCTATTTGTAGACTTGAGGTGAGTCATGTCGGCCTTTTTGATTGATGGCATTGAACGGAGGCCAGATTAACACTAGAAAGGTCAAGAGCCACTGGGCATTGGGATCTAAAAAATTAAACCTCTCCAACACTGTAAATGCAATGACATTCTGCCTTTAAATTCTTTTCCCCAAAAAATCGACTAGGAAAGTAGCAATTTTTGCAATTTTCTCCACTCAAAACACTCCCATTAGCACCGTAACAATGGGCAAAAGGTGTTGGTACTCAAGTGTGAACGTCTCTCCCTCTCCTCCTCCGGCGCACTATTCATTTGTCTATTGAAACGGTGAGCTCAATTGGAACTACTTTCACACATGTGATTACTCACATGCCCTCCGTGGATGAGGACGATGAGACTCCAGGCGGGATGGGACGATGCTGGACCTGAAACAACGCTGTTTGGACTGAACAGACAGGCGCCGTGCGACCTGGCAGGCCGCCTTCACATAACGCCGTCACAGAAGACGGCGGCTCGGCTCATTGCACAAAAGCGAAAATCACCGGGATAAATGAGTTTTCTTTGTCCGTGTGGCTTGGAAATATCGGAGACACTGAAACATACAGCAGGAATAGTTTCTTTCCAAAACTTTCATTATGCAATTTGGAAAAAAGTGTCACTTTTTTATGATTACCGGAAACCCCACTATGTAATACTATAGCATTAGCATTACTATCCTATTTTGATGTTAATGGTTGCTGTCTTTGTCCTCCCACCTTCTAGGATGAGATCATCTGTATTTTTAAAGGACTGAGTCATGAATTTCATTTTTTTCTCTTTCCCCCTCACAGTAGAAATGCCATTATGGGATGAAACCCATCAAAACAGACAGTGTGCATAAAGACGGCGCTTCCTACACCATCAGACGTCAGTGACTGGAAAGTGTCTAAACGTTACCGTGGGATGAAACGGGAGACGGTAATGGCACCGACCAGAGGGCGTCATTTCCTATTCCAGATAGCGATAGTCTCCAAACATCAACATCTGCTGATGTACACCCACTGCTACACAGTCGGTGCACTTAACACTGCGGGATGAGATGGGAGGAGCAAATTACTCGCAGCGAGCCAGAGGGCATCATGTTTATGCACCAGGTTCACAGAGGTGGAAAGATAGCTGAAATTCTCAAGTGCAAGTTCTGCTTCTTCGGTTCAAATTTACACAGGTCAGAGAGAGAGTTCTCAGGTAAAGGTAAAAAAAAATACTCAAGGACTTGCACTAGGCAACTTCGTGCTTTGGTGGCTTCAAATGCCAATGAGAGTCAACTGAGTGAAAACTGCTCAGAAAATCATGTAATGTGAAGAGAGTAAACTGACTCATGTTTACCAACCAGGCCGGTCTGTAATACTTTATACCCAAAGACACCAAACGGACAAGAGAGGCAACACATCTAACGCTGGTGAGTCCAGCTTTCTCTCTTTCA
The DNA here is from genome assembly GCF_048128805.1 of Centroberyx gerrardi. Classification (NCBI taxonomy): domain Eukaryota; kingdom Metazoa; phylum Chordata; class Actinopteri; order Beryciformes; family Berycidae; genus Centroberyx; species Centroberyx gerrardi. The sequence goes on along the minus strand of NC_136017.1, from coordinate 13,565,156 downwards.
GTGCTGCTCACTGCTGTTTAGGACAGTGGTTCTCAACATGGGGTCCGGGGACCACCAGGGGTCCTTGAGGGAGTTCCAGGGGGTCCCCAGCAAATTGATGAATTGTTAAACTTCAGCATTATTTAATTTACAAGAAGTTAACACCATTAGAGAATGTAGAATGACTGTTTTGATCATAGTTTCACTGTTATCTCTCTACCTACAATACAGACAGTCATGAGATTCTGGACAAAATCATATCTAACAATAGAAATATTCTCAGATTTGGGTCCGAGAGACACAATCTCATTAAATGGGGGTCCATGGCTCTAATGTGGACTAAATTAGGGGTTCTTGATATGAAAAAGGTTGAGAATGACTGGTTTAGGAGACAGTTTATGTTTCGCATTTAATAGTCGATATGTAGGGGACGAAGTGACCATGACCGACACCAGCATGTTATTTGGGCCAGAAGTTTTGTACGTTCTAAAATTGTCTCTCTCAAGATTAATAGAATACACGTTTTGGCGCTGTCATTGAGGGGTCATTGTCATCATTACCTACTCAGGTCATCACGTTGTTTTATTATTGGATAAAAAGGAAGTGTGTGTGTGTGTGTTTGTGTGCATTTTGCATCACTTTCCCTCTGTCACCACATATCGCAAATTTCAGAGTATATTATCAAGATCGCAAGAGGGGTGTGTGCGCTAGCCCAAATTTGGCACTAATTTGCTCTCACCCCCAACCCCAATACACGCATACACACACTTACACACACTGTCACAGCATATCAGTAATTACCGAATATATTAGAAAGATCAGAAGCCTTTCCACGATCCTCGATGAGACCGGGCCAGCTGTTTCCGCTCCCAGCGTTCTTTGGTCTCTGCATAATCATCAAGCCCGCCTTTGCATAGACGGCTGCTGAGGCTGCGTTTCCTGTGATGAGCAGGCGAGAGGTGAGGATTTTTTTATTTTTTTTTTGCATGAGCCTCCCACCCTGGGGTGAAGCGGTTATTGCTGGGCACGTGCCAGGACTTACTGTAGGAAGCGCGGGAGCCAGCCGGTCTGTACAGTAAGAGCCGGAGCTAGATTCGCTCCAACTGCAACGGGATCATCCGACACTTCATCTGGAAGGTAGATAAGGCCGGGGCAGCGCTGTTGGAGGCGGATCGCTTACGTGAATCGCAGCAAGGCTCAGATGTGAGATAGGGGATGAGACGCCACTTAATTACCCTTAACTCGAAAGGGATCAACAGATATTCCACTCAAGTTTTAGAGAGGACCGCGACCGCAAAATTGTCAGAAAGACGGCATTATCGGAACACAAAAAGGACAAGATATTGGGAAGCGGGTAAGGAGATACTGATAGACCTTAGTCATTCTTTTTTTCACAGCGGGAACAAATGGGCCTTGGCAGAGGCGGAGCATGCTCAGTATGTTTACCGCACAGGATTGAAAGCGCTATTTGACTTTGAAACTAAAACCTCGCTGACAGACCGTCTCTTTTGTCAACTAGATGCGAAAGAAATCAGGGAAATATCTTCTTTTGGGGAGAATGAAATTGAATGATAGCGTTGTTTGGCCTGTTATGGAAACTGGGCAATTGAAATACCACCGGATGAATTGCGCAGATAGAAGGCTATATAACAGAATTATTGGTGCCATTACAGAGCTCATAGTCAGTAATAGCTATTTTGACTCCAATGGCTCGGATGTTTGATAGGGTAAGAGCAAAACTGACAGGCATTAGATATTGTGCATCGCGGTGATTCTGCTCAGGCATTCATGGTGACTTATATGTCACATTGACTCAGTGACGTTTAAAGTCCTTGCAGGTTTTTTTCCCCCTTTGCAATCATGATTTAAAGTGTTTTTTGAGTTGTGGTTTCTTCAACTATTGATCAAGATTCAAAACATGCTCACAGTCCTTCTTATGGTTGGTCAATAGTATAAAATACACTTTCATGCGCCATCATGGATCCCAAAAGAGGAGATTTCTCCTTTGAATCACACGCCGAAAATGTTTAACAACCCGAATGTTGAGACTAAAATGGATGCCATACACAATAAACAACAGCCATGTTTGAGGATTAGAATATTACAGGTACTCTTTATGTTTACTCTTTGTTCATTTATTTGTTCAGATGCATAGAAAGTGCTGCATAGATTTGATGAAGTTCAAAAGGACTGGCCACTGCTGCTCAACGGTGGAAGTAACCAATTACATTTACTCCCATTACTGTAATTATTAGTAAGTATTTTTTAAAGTCAGGAATTTTACTTTTACTTAATTACATTTTTTACTTAAGAATTGTACGTACCTACATTTTCACTCACATTCATTACAGAGTACAGATTTTATGGCTCTCCATAAGCAACAGAAACTGGATCGTAACTTCACATAAAATAGCCTACGTACATTGTAATTTCTAATTTTTCCAATTAAAAGAATCTAGTTTAAACTCTGTCTTCTCATTATGTTTGAATTGCATGGGAAAGATCACATGTAACAATGTTCTCTTTCTAAAAAGTAACTCAGTAACTTTTACTCTGAATACATTTTAGATGAGCTACTTTTTACTTTTAATTAATTAAGTAGATTTTTATATTGGTCATTTTGCTTCTACTTAGGTACAATTTCAGGAAGGTAACAGCACTTCTACTTGAGTAGCACATTCTAGTTCTTTCCACCCCTGCTGCTGCATCACATAAATGTGTATGGCATTTCTGAGCTTGCATAACAGTGTGATATCTCAAAGTTTGTATAAGAACTTAGCAGTTTTCGTGAGATTTCCCTCTTCACACCTCTGAGTCACCTGAGCCGTGGATGGCGGCGGCGTGCAGAGAAAATGCGTCCTGGGATACCGTGACCTCCGAGCCAAGTGATGCGGAAGGTGATGGCAGCTCCTTGAGGCTGCTATGAGACGCATTCTTCTGCCGACTCTTTGACTAAGCCCCATTAAACACTCACACATGGCCGCGCGCACACACACACACACACACACACACACACACACACACACACACACACACACACACACACACTCCACTTCACTCCTGTTTGGGCATTTGCTATAAAGCGCACTCCAAACACTCATCTCTCTCTCTCTCTCTCTCTCTCTCTCTCTCTCTCTCTCTCTCTCTCTCTCTTCTCTCTCTCTCTCTCTCTCTCTCTCTCTCTCTCTCCCTCCCCTTATTTCCTCCTCCTCCATCTCCTCACGTGTCGTTCACAGGAACACCCATTCTTTTCCCCTTGTGCCCTTCCGCAGAGTTCAGCTCATATATGTCCCCCATGATGAATGTGTCACACCGGCAACACTTAAGCGGAAACACACACACGCAGGCACACACACAGACACACACACACGCACACGCACGCACACACACACACACACACACACCATTCCCTGTGTCAGCTAGCCACAATGTGATCTGATAAATGGTTTTGGGTGCAGGTGCTTTTTTCATTAATACAACCTCACAAACCCACCCTACAGCTATCTAGCATATTACAAAGAAAATAGAGAGGAGCAGAAAGAAGGAGTAGAGTAGAAAAGTGTAGGATAGAATAGAAAAGAAGTCTATTTTCCCTGGGAGAACCTCAGGTGCTTCTGTATACCCAGCCATTAATTTGGATACATTTTTTCCTTTTACCTCAAAAGTTCAAGGTTTTATTTTTTTCCCCTTCACATATTGATTTCCCAATAGGGAATATCTGTATTGAGCAACGTGTCACTTAAAATGATGCATGAAAGGATCATAGGTCCCCAGTTCGCCGTATCACACTGTTATCCATTTCTTTTGTTCCTCTTGCGAATATAGGTATTGGCATTTAAAATGAAACAGACTGAGTAATTTCCTTCCTTGCTGACTTTATTTCTCAGCTGTTCCTTAGTGCTCATCACCGTGTGGTTTATCTCCACCGTTCGGAGAAGATGTCACGCTAACAGTGCAATGTACCGATTAGGGAATCGATGTTTCATTGTCAGTCTTACATAGGTGGGGAAGAAACACAACGCAAAAAAAACATAATCTCAGACACAGGTGCTTTGAATTAAATGAGCCACCTTGAAAGAGTCAGACTGCATAATCAATATTGGATAGGCAATCCTTTATGGGTGTAGCTATAGAAAGATGATGTCAAAAGAGATGCATTTTTTAGAGAAATAACCTACTACTTAGAGCTGCACCAGGCAATTTCGCACAGTGTCAGCCTCATATGGTAGGTAATTCTTTGAATTTTGAAGACCCAGAAAACATGTAATGTGACGTAAATGATCAGTAAAAATAAACATTAAAATAAGAAATTGCCTTGAACATATTAACCCAGTATTATTGATTATCATAACATGGTACCTGTTCAGAGGTGTAGCTGTAACAGTTGTATAAATCCAACCATCCCTGTGATATAAACTTTTTGTATTATCATATAAACCACCTGGCTTTTGCTATAATTAATCTGGGCTGTCAGTCAGTTCCTACCCTTTTCTTTCAGCACCATATGTTAGTGCCACTATGACACTCATCCTTCTTCCCAGTGTCTTCATGGTGATTTACTGCAGTGCAGTTCCACACTACAAACTCATAGCTGTGTTGGATACACATACAGCAGCAAAAATGGAGTTTCTCTGGAACGTTGATGGGCTTATTTTCCATGATAGGGTGCAGATTGGAGTTGTAGTTGCACAAACATTTCTCAGAGGCAGAGCTGCTCTGGAGACAGAAATAATCTTACTGGTTGGAGCCAAAGAATGCATTTTTTTTTTTAGCTAAGTGGCAAACTTGAATAACAACGAACAAACTCTGATCAAAATAAAAATATAACTGGCAATGACTTATTTTGTTCCTGATGATGGCATACATGATGTTGGAAGGTCAGCAGTTAGCTAACTAGCTTACCTAGCCAGCTAAAGGCTAGTATGGCTAGCTTTAACTTGGAAGTCTGCTAGGCTAACTAGCTAACCTTGACAACTTAGTATGACTTGACTGCATTCTTTTGAGTTAGCAAGGGTGTTAGGCATCATAATAGCTAACTCCTCTCTTACTCCCTGCATTTTTCACTGGGCTTCAGTCTTATGCTACTTACTCAGAAAAACGGTGGTTCTTTAGCTCCAACCATGGAGGTTTAACTCAACCAATGAGATTATTTTTTGGCTCCAGAGCAGCTCTGCCTCTCAGAAATGTTTGTAGAACTAAAACTCCAATCTGCTAATAATGTGAGGAGCTTAGAAGTCTAGAGATATGCTTGGAGTCAGTGCTGCTTTGGATCAAGTGGAGCCAGTTGAGGTGTTTTAGGCGTTCGCTGAGGAGATCCCTGCCGGAGGTGTTGCGGGCATGTCCCGCTGGGCGGAGAACCCGGGGCCAGCCCGGGACTTTATGGCGGGATTATATCTCTCAGCTGGCCTGATTACAAGTGGGACTCCCCCAGGAGGAGCCAGGGAAAAGGGACGTCTGGTCTGCTCTTTTAGACCTGCTGCCACAGTGATTCCTCGCAAAAGTGAGTGAGGAAAAAAAATGGGTATAGGAACAGATGTTGTCAGCACTGCTCAGATGACGGAGAAAATGAGCAGCTCCCACAGTGACTCCAAAGAAGAGAATGGATTTTTCTATGCAAAAAAAAAAAGAAATATAAATTATCCTAATGAAAAAGTGTATAAAAATGACTATTATAATCATAGATTTCACTCTCACCACTATTATTTCCCCATATAGGCCTACAGTGTAGACATTTCTACAATTCAACACTAAATCAACAATAAAAATCTTCCTGTATGGGGTCGCTGGGACAAAACCTTTTCAAACAAGGTCTGTGGCCTAATGTGGGTCTATTTGGGAGTCTGTGGGAAAATGTCTAGTAAGAACACCTGATCATTTTCAGCATTTTCCTTTTTAAAGTCTGCAAGTTGCTCGCATTTTCTCCTTCATTTGTCCTGTGTGGAACCTGCACACCTTAAGTATAGCTACTCCACTTCCTCAGGTCTTTTGTTTCCAGAGTGCTTCTTCTATGTGGCCTCACAGCTCAAAATAAGAGATGCAATATACAGAAAGACAATGGGCCATGTCACTTAAAGCTTTTAAGCTGTCTTCCATCCTTTCTCAAGTGCTTTTTGAATGATTGATGCGCTTCAAAGTGTATACACCTCTCATCTGCCATGAAAGACTGTGAGAAGAGATGAGGCTGGTTAATCATTATATTTCACCAAACTAAAGATGCGTCTTTCAGACATGGGCCAATTATTAGAAGACGACTTCAAATATTTTTTTTACTTTAAAGTATTCTCGGTTTAACATGCCAGCCAGTTAAGGAGCTTGATAAGTGAAACCAGTAACAGTATGTTAAGTTAAATCAGGCACTCATCATATTTCTTTTTGGAAATCCCTCCAAGGTCTCTAGGAATGGGTTTATGTCTTTAAAGCCAAGTTTTAATGGAGGGAAGGAATGTTGTTAGTAGTCCAGACCCAACACACATTAATGCAAATATAATGTTGGTAAAAGTGCAAATTAGTGAATCAGTGACCTTGGTTGTTGTTATAAAACTTGCCTATAATGGATGGATTTGATCCTGTTTGGGGTTTTGTGTCTCCAAGAAATAATCAAATGGTTCAAAATTTGACAATAGCCTATAAATCACTGAGCCGGCATTGTACTAAAATATTACTTTTGATTGATTGAAGCTGGATGCTAGTGTTATATTACCTCTGATTGGCAGAACTCACTACTTCTGGATTCACATAACTAAAATTAGTGATGCAAATTAACTCCAGGCTACAGTGTAGGAAGGAACAACAGAGGCTGGATCTATTTCTTCTAAATCAAGTTTTTTTTTTCATTTATATCCAATCCGGCAAGTTGACAAAAAACAGATTCTTATTTAAGGCAACAACATGGGGGAATATTTGCAGGGCAAGGGAGCGATTCATTAGTCTACATATTCGCATCTGGGAGCTGCTCAGTATTATCACGGTCTTGTACTGCTGGCTGCTAAGCAGCTCTGTTGAAGCAGCGGGGGGGAGGGGGGTTGGGGGGGGGGGGGGGCTCAAGGACATTTTAACTGTAGTTGAGGGAGGGCCGAGTGCATTTCATTCATTCTCCCTGAGCAGATTTCCCAAACCGGCCTGAGCGTTCAAACCAGCTACCTTCCAGTCAAAAGCCTAATTTTCGACACTGTAGAGAATGGATCTATTACATATCAACCATGACTAATGTACCGCACACCGAAATGTTATCGACGCTCTGTCATAAGACTAAATTAGTACAGTCTATCAACATTCTGTCTGTAGGAGTGAAGAATGTAGAAATTTCATTTTTTTCATTATGGGGAATTAGGACTAAAACATCACCAAAGACGGTTGGTGAAAATGTCATCATGATGGATGATGGTGAATGATATTCTATGTTCCTTTAACATGGAAATCTTCTGGTGCATTAAAGACAAATGTATAGTGTTTCAGTTGTTTAGTAATTGTGTTTTGACTGTAGCAAACATTGGTAATTAAGTTCTACAATAGGGTATAAAACACAAGTCACACACACAAATGGAAAAATGTAATTTATACAGTATTCATTAATGTTCATTTTAAAAGGGTTAAATGTAATAACTATAAATACACTTTGCAAGCTTTGCACATGAGCGCATTCAGTTGAAAATCCCGGCACGTATTGCTTTCGAGACGCTTTTTAACAAAACCCACCATCACCCGCAATTGCCGAAATCATTGCAATCATGTGAAGGATTACAAAAATATAGATCATCAGACGGCAGAGGAATATTTTTGCCACTCCACATGGAGTGAGTGTCTAACATTTGATCACACCTGTGAGGTTTTGGGTAAAAATATCAATTTGTACCCTGAGAGAAGTGGGGCAACAGCGGTGATGTTCAGTCTGTGACTGCGGAGTGTTACTTTATGCAGAGGATTAGATGAAGTTTCTTTAGAGAATATAATTACTGCAGCTCATTTACATCTGATATTTGTCTCCATACTGATGTTGCCCATAATTCACAAGGGTATATCATGGATGAGGAACAAACAAACAACTGCACTCGCAGGCTTAAAGCCATGCACACGCTCACTCACCGCCTCTATTCACAACTATGAAACCTAAAAATAGCATGTGGGAGAATTATACTTTCGGGGTCACACTGAGAAAAGAGACCAAACCTTATTTTTTGCAGTGATGTAAGCATGCTAGTCCTTTCATTTAGTCCTTTCAACCCAAAAAAAGCAATGTATCCTCCTGTGAAACAACCTCAGGGAGAAGAAACAGCAACTTGTGCCATTTAAAACAAGAGATACATACAAAACATCAGTCTAAAGTGATTCTGTTGCATGATTGGAGGGAGCTGGCGGCGACTGCTCAATAAAACATTATTAGATCCCCCCCCCCCCCCCCCCTTGTGAAATGGTGAATACAGCCGACACTATGAGCCAAAGAGAGGGGGATTAAGACCCAGAAATGTAATCCACCTCTGAAACAAGCTTTAAAAACCACTCTGTACATCAAGTCAGAACGAAGAAGAAGACAGCGGTGTCACCGGGTCCCTCGCCAGCTCTGCACCCAAGACACTTAAGAAGTCAAAGCGTGAGATGGCTATGCCAGTATTTCTTTTTTTTTTTAATAAACTGTAATATTAAATATCTAATACGATGTGACACGAAAATGGAGACGTATGCGATACCTCACATTCGCAATCTCACACAACCAATATCCATGGATATTGATGGATACTATTTCCATACTATTTCCATTCTGTAATGCATGCTGAGAAAAGCCTTTTCTCCCTGATTTATGCCACACTGCACATATCAACTGGAGACTCCACACATGACGACTTCCTGAACCCTTTCATTAGCAGTTATCATTCACACATATTGCAAATATAACAGTAGTAGCATGGCTTCATTCATTGTTACCCCCTCTATAAGAAGCTGCAAGGCAGGGGGACTTCAGTGCCTACGATCAAATGTTACAGAGGTTCCTGGCAATGGTTTTTGGTGTGCAATTTCTTTCTCCTCTTCTTCCAGATGCGTAATTTCTTTCTCCTCTTCTTCCAGATGCATAATTTCTATCTTCCTCCTGTCATGAGCAATGGAGGCAGTCGTGGAATCTATAGAGGCGGGTTTTTAATGTATTTTCGGTGTAAATCTCAAGTTTTGCTTTGCTAAATCAAGAAGTGACAAATTATAAAATCTTGACGTTCGTCAATTTCATCCAGGGTTCACCAGTGATTTCAGCAAATTTCATTGTCCTGTGCGAAATCATTTCACGAAACGCAGAGGTTGGGGGGTAATTAATTAATTACACAAGGTCCCAATAGGGTTTAATAGTCCAGATTACCTGAAGTCAAACCAGCTCTTCTTAACTGAATGTCATACAATTGAACATTTTATCCACACTCCAGAAATACAAGTCGATTGGTCCACAAATGAACAAAATAGACAGTAATTTGAAAATATCAAGTCTGGGTCATCCAGTATTTGCAAATCGTTTTCATGATTTTTTTTCTTGCTCACTCTTCGCCGGATAGGTGAGGTTTTGTCACACACACCAGCAAATGAGGATGTGATGAGGACTTAGAGCCATCACTGCACCTTCTGGCAGCCAATCAGAGAGTAGCTGTTGACGTCCACATTAGTTACAGTATGAGACTTGGTTGACGTCATCGACGGGGGGGGGGGGGGGGGGGGGGGGGTGACGTTGCACTCTTGCACCTGCGATGTGACTCATGCACTATACTCAGTAGAAAAGAGTGACACTTTTACTCAGCAGATCTGTACGTCAATACACTGAGAAAGTCTAGACAACCACAGTAAAATATTAAAAAGTCCATTTAGTATTCTATGATTGACAACTTACCTGACACTATCTGGATTGCCCTGATGGATTAAATGCCAATTGGTGCCCAAGCAGGTTAAAACAAACACTAAGGAGTATTTGTGAATCGTACCTGACCCAGACCTGGAAAATACGCTCTCAAAAATATGAGCAACAAGTGTTATGTACCTGTTGATATAATGCCATTACTGGCATTGCGAGAACAAATTAAACGGTAAAAGCTGTTTTGGATTGTGCTGCTGAATTAATATGCCTACGCATTACACACCATCATCAGCCGCATATTCCAGTGCGTTTTTGGTAATTTGAATATCTCTGCATACATGCGGCCTCCGTTTCCAAAGGGGCTGGGATTAGCGAGGTCTTCCAGCACTTATCTACAAGGCCTGGGCGGTAAAGGATTGCCTGCAGCTGGTTTTTCTCCATGAAAGACGATGCCTCAGAACCAGCAACCCGGGCGGAGGGAGGAGGGGCTTAAACTTGCTGAATAGGGGTATGACTCTGCTCAGACAGGGATTTTCGTCTGCCTCATTCACACACTTGACCTTGAATTTGTTTTTTTTTTTTCATCCGAGCCCGTCGACCTCCCCACCTGTCGCTCGCCGCATTGATCGTGTTCGTCCTTCACGCTCTTTTGTGCGACGGCTGTTGCCATGCCAACGGATTACACGGCGACTCGGTTAGAATCCGCAGGAAAAATGGCAAGAAATTTACAGTCCACCTTGAAGGGGCTCAATTGAATTAAGCGAAAAATCAAATTAAGTTAAATTAATTGAATTTACTTTTGTATTTTTAGAGGGACGGATGCACATCAATTAGCATTACTGTGAAGACGGCACGTTTTTGACTGCGGATGATGTTAAACACCACTGAGAAGTCAATAAAACCACACTGATTTTTATGTAACGCAACGTGAAACACGGCAGGACATGAATGCACATTGTAAGCGGCTCTTTGCTTTCAGACATGCAGTACATCAGAGCTACTGAGGAATTACAGTCTCTGTGGGCCTATTGATGTCTGGCTCTTTTCTCTAGATGTGACCTAAGCAGTTGTTCCACTGCGGCACATAGATGATTCTTTAGTAATTTTGATTTTTTTGCACATTTGCATAAACTTGTCAAAATTCTAACATCAGCCACATGTGAAGAGTTGAGTTGATAATTCAATTTTGGCCAAAATGACCCACAGACAGTCAAATCTGTGCTTCAAACATTCATACTGCTACTGTTTATTTGAGCTATCGGTTTGATCACTTCAGTTGCCTTTAATTAAAAGCCCCCCCACTGCTTTCTCTAATCATTATTATTATTTTTTTTTTCCCCCAACAATTCCAAGTGAAGTTTTCCTCGAACTCCTTCATTAGGGATCATCAATCAAAAAATCATTCTGAAATATCACATGGCGACAGCGCGACTAAACATTGTGATTACATGCCACTAATGGGAAAATAAATGTTGGCCTGTGTGTGTGTGGATGAAGGCCCAAGTGTCGCCGGGCAGCCAGGACGGCCCTCTCCTCAGAGCTGACATTTATAATCAAACGCTGACATCTGTCATCGCTCCCTGAGGGGCCTTGTCTGTTGTGATTACAGTTCTGATGAAGCATATTTGCATAATAAGTGCAGTTGACTCACAGTAGGTTTTTTTCCTCCCTCGCTATCTTCTCCCGGTCCGAATCCTCGTTTCGTAAACCTCTGTCACGGTGCGTGCTTATTGGGTCCGTTTGGAAAAGCTGATATGCAAATTTGTGCGGGCGTTTATGTCATATGGGCTTCTTGTTGTCAGATAAGCCACAGCCGGATAGATTGTTGCCCAGATCGGCAAGGTGCACAACTGGTCAGACAGGTTTCTTGGCTTTTATTGTGGGAGATGATAAGGCATCAATCACTATACTGTGGACTGAATATGAATCATATTGTTTAAATGGCTGGATTCTACCATTAATCATAATTTGTCACAACCTTAGACTCCTATGCGTCTATTATTTGTTGAGAATCGGTGTTCTATGCTATGCACTTTGACACTAAACATGTAAAATGAGTTTCCTCCCTTTTGATAATTGATCAAAGAGCGGAACGTGACTCGCTTCCGATGCCACGCCTCCGCTCAGAGGCCATCGGGAGGCTTAAAGGCTGAGTCGGGCCGCTGATATGGCTGGGAAATGAGAGAAAATTATAGAGGTAACGACCAGAGCCTCCTCCCCTGGTATTTTCCAAATACCAAGAGGTCAGTGTAATTTCACACCATCCCCATCGCCAAATGAGGTGTGAGTGAGAAAAGTAGGTACGCGCGCGGCGGCCGGTGCGTAAACACATTAACACATGGCGTCGGGGAGAGTGGGAACATGGTGTCCATATCGCAAACAGGAAATGATACACTGCGTTGAGGGAAAAACTGTGTTTGACACATTTGTTGTTATTAAACATAACAATAATCTATTGTTTTCAATGCTGTTGGGGGTCTTATAGGTAGAGTACCATATGTATGGAACAGAATTGCAAATATCAACTTAAAATGGATTGAATTTTTTGAATGGTAAGATGGTAGACTTTCCCATACCTATAATACTTTTCCATCTTCATATCACTCCCATATTGGCTACAATAGGACAAGCTGTTTGTGCTGCATTTCAATACAGTAATAATACCCATTGCTATTCATTGTGTTGTATATTTCAAGGAATGTTGCCTTTATATTAAGGCAAACAATCTATTTCCACAAAAATATAATTTCCATACTTCCACAATACGGATGGCATCTGATTTTATGCCGCGCTGCATTGCTATATTTCAATGGCATTTCAAAGCCCTGGCCAGGTAACAAATAGCTCTAATACACCGCGTCCCCGGCTAAGCTCTGTGAATGCAAAGCAACATTTCCATGCTGAGCACCGCTGGGTTCCCCTCATCAAATATATTACCCCTGCATCCCTCCTCCTTAGCACCACACTGCGCTACCGGCTATTTATAGCACAAACATATTGATCACCCTCTGCACCACCCTCTATCACTCTGTCCAGAGCGAGAGAGAGAGAGAGAGAGAGAAAGAGAGCGGGCGCACTTTACGACCCTCTGTGTGCCTGTGTGCGTGTCTGCATCTGTTTGTGTGCGTGTGTGTGTGTGTGTGTGTGTGTGTGAATGTTGGGGGGAGGGGGGTGGGGGTGTTTATGCATATTTGCATCTGTGTGTGTGCGGGCACAGGGAGAAGGGTTGCCCTCTAATTCGGTTCCAGACAGAGTTAACTCTGATTAAACAGCCTCATGGGGCCATAAAATCCCTGGATATAAAAATAGGCGAAGGGCCGTGCCGATGCTGCCACTTTAAAACCCTGGTATGGAAATAGGCCCACGACTTCAAATAGCTTCCTTTTGGTTGCTTTAAAGACATCACAAATCCTGCTCAATGAATAAAAAAAACAGGAAAATAGGGCTTATTAATTTATTACACAGGCTTCATTTCCACTGTGGCCACATAAATAAGGAAGGAGACAGTTTTTTCTCACAGTAAAATCCGTGCTGCATAAAAAAGACCTTGAGAAAAGCATGTCGAAGGGCTGTTGCCAGGGGAAAATGTCTCTGTAATAATAAAAATAACCAACATGCAGCAGGTGGTTGTTTTAAAGTTAATGAACTAAACAAATTGGCTTTCCAAACTGTCATGATGCACGGAAGCATGGCATGTATGTAGCACAAAGAACCAGAATCTGAGACTTGGATAAGAGCCATCACTATGCAGTATATAGGCAATATGCTGATGAAATGGCGTTTTTGCATTTGGCTTTATTAAGAGATACAAGCAGCATATGTGTACTCAAATAGGCAAATCAAACCTCCAACCTCAAAAAGCATATGAATACCTTAGAGCAGTGATTCTCAACCTTTTTCATATCAAGGACCCCTAATTTAGTCGACATTAGGGCCACAGACCCCCATTTGATGAGATTTTCTCTTGGACCCAAATCTGAGAATATTTTTATTGTTAGATATGATTTTGTCCAGAATTCCATGACTGTCTGTATTGTAGGTAGAGAGATAACAGAGAAACTATGATCAAAACAGTCATTCTTCTACATTCTCTAATTCTGAAATAATAAAATAATGGTGAAGTTTAACAATTCATCAATTTGCTGGGGACCCCCTGGAACCCCCTCAAGGACCCCTGGTGGTCCCCGGACCCCACGTTGAGAACCATTGCTTTAGAGGGGCCATGTTTTAAGAAATAATTTTTTCATTTATTGATAAATGTATCGAATAGGGTTGTTTAGAAATGTTGAAATTGAACATACATTGAAATGTATGAGTTAGATTTTCAAAAATGTATACATTCACAGGCAGTTAAAAGCTAACCTTGTTGGCTAGCTAGCATGCTGATGCTAACTAGCATGATGATGACATCAGCTCTCACTAGTGTAGCGAGACTGTAGCTGGCTCTTCATCACTGGAAAACCCTTCAGAGTTCTCTTCAGTGCGCTCCATTTGACAAATGCTGAGCCAATATTGATCCGGAGCCAGGAAGTTTATTTTTCCGTGTGCCGTTTCTCAGTTGTAGGTGGAGGATCAGTAGATGTATAGATGTATTGTATATAGATTGATGTAGAGTCTGACAGTCCCGGGTTACACATCATAACGGCTAACCATAGGCGTCCTGCCCCACCTTTACTGACACACTCACCTAGAGGCGTCGCTGTTGCACCTCGCCCCGCCATCCTCCCCAACACAGTGTTTACAAGCCAAGCACAGAGTTGGGTGATGCATCAGTCGCGGACTGCGGCTTTAACGCACCTCAAGAGGACACGGTCTTGATTGACACTCCTCCTTAACCAACAATTTAAATCCTTCGACTGCCAGCTTTGCAGCATTTTAATTCACACATCGCCTTGCCTCCGCTCAGCAGGTGAGCATCATATGAGTCAGAGGCGCTGGCACTGTCTGTCAATCACAGCCCAGTATTATGGCTCTTAGTAGGTATGAACAAATTCAGTCGGGATAAAGTAAGCATTATGCAATCCTGCTCAGGGTCCGGTACTGCTGCATGAAAGTCATTTTTCTTCTACTTCGAAAAAATACATGAATCTGTATTTATTTGGGGGAAAAAAAACATTATTTGCATCCTGAGACACAGTAAACATATTCATGAACAGGAAGCAATATAGGATCTATATGGGAATTTGGCGGCCTGGGACGTTTGTCACATGTCATCCCCATCTCTCTTTCCCACAATCTTTTTATTGTCAACTATCAAATAGTTGGCTCTGACCCTAGTAGATGGGTCAGACCCAACTACTAGAGGTCTTGCTGAAGAAAGATCCTCGACAGGGACGCACATTTGGGTTTTTCCCAACTCCAAACGCCACAGCTTAGACCACAGTGAATGTCTCCGAATCTAACATATCAGAATACTGCAGAATATATAATCCCCGCTGTTTGCTCCCACACCAGTAGCCGTCTCATCAGATTTGATAATCAGAAAATGACAGCAGTCCTCACACCCCTATCTCCTCGGCAAATACGCTTCTCGGAGGCCGTGTGGAGTTTGCGATTGCAGAAAAGCTTAAAATCTGCTCGGGGGTTCCAGGGGCCAGGACAAAGGTTTTTGCGGGTGTTTATCAAGCTGTCCAAAGCCACGGTCTGGACTGAATGCCAGAGCCTGTCCTTATATTTGGCTTGAGTGGGTTCAACATGGCAGCTGTCTGGCCCAGGGGATTTCTGTCCTGATGTGGTTTGGAGGGAGGAGGAAGTAGATATATTACAAGGAAAAGCTGGATTCATGAGCTTAGAGGTGTTCGCTACCCCGCAGTTTTGTGTGTGTGTGTGTGTATCCGTGTGTATCTGTGTCAGGCTGTGTCATGCACATACAGGTATGTGCATGTGTGTGTGTGTGACTGCCTACACTTAATCTTTGCATTTATGATGGCTAAATTCCTGGATCTATCCAGTGAATACATGTATTCATTTTTATGTTGGATTTTATATTGGATTTTATATTGGATTTTGATAACAAATTATTTTCAATGAATGAATGAATGGATAAAGTAATGCAGAATTCCACTCTGGAATTATGTTGCACGAAGCCTGATAACCGGGAACAACTGAGGAACAAAGTAAATACATTTTAGTCATGGAAATTGGCTGTGACAAATTGGAAGAATGGGAATTCATTTGAATTTAACTGGGAGAAGAAAAACATTAAATGGGAGCCATTTCAGAACAAAGCAGAGTACTTATTATGTAAGAAGGGATGGGTATTAAAGTAGATAAAGTTTCCCATTCGAAATAAAATGTTCTTTTCTAGGTGCTGCCAAAATTGCACTCACACAAATAGTGACATAACATAAAGTACATTATATATTATTGGCCCTTTTCTTTTGCTGAAGAGTCTGACATTCTCCTATTAAAAATGTAAACAAACCTCTTGAAGCTTAAAAATACATTCAAACTAGCAGTCAAGTAGTCACCTACTGTTAGTCTATGTTTCAACAGAATTTTCAAAAATAATTACATGGAAATCTATCTTCCACCCCTGAAAATGTAAATAAAATTATTATTTTTTATATTCCCAATAGTGCTCAAAAGGAAAACTAAGAGTGAGAAACCATTTTAGTAATATGCTAATCCCAAGGGTTGATTTTCTAACTGCTATTAGTTGGAGCTTTTATTGACACATGAAAAAATAAAAAGGGAAGAGGAAGAAAACCAACTGATTGCGGGGGAAGCTCATTTTAATGGTTGACTGCTCAAGAGGCTGGCAAGTATTATATACTATAAATATTGTACCGCAGTAGTTTGTCTCTTTCCATTCCCTCTATCCACAAAAGATTAGTCGGTTGAGATCTCATGCACAGTTATTGCAAAGAGGGTTTGGATTAAAGTACATTAAGGTTCAGTTGCTTACCAAACAGCTGCAGAGAACACTGACATCCATGACATCCACCATTGTTTTAAACATCCATCACAAATATTAGCTTGTTGGTAGAGATTGACAAAGAGTGAGAGATTGACAAACTGAATCCAATCTGAAATTTTCAAAAATGCTTCATTACTCTATGGCTCTTGGATTTATATGTAGCTTTGTTACGATTCTTCCAAGACGCACCGTAAAACTCAGATGCTTCCTTGAGCAAAGAAAATGACTGTGCTTTTATTAGAAACTGGCATTAAACCTAGATGCCAAAGCTGAATAAAATTTACACTACCAAAACAAACATTCATCCATTTGGAAACTCTTACTTCCCAGGCAATAAGACACAGTCTATTTTATTAGTCTTATTTTAGAGCAGGCAATATTAGATGTTTTACGGTAATGCTCCGGCTACAGGGACGCTAGTTAAGCTGATTCACTCCACTGTGGTGTCTGCTTAAAACTGCTCCCAAAACATCTGGTGGCACATGTTACCATTAAATTTTAATACGAACAAGTGAACTAGCTTATTGCTAGCTTCAAGCTCGCCACCTGTTTTGTCTGTGAAGCTGACCAGTATCACAGCTTAAAGTATCAAACCCAAGGTCAGTTGTACATTGTCAATTTCCGATATTTCCCAACATCCGCTCTCTCTCTCTCTCTCTCTCTCTCTCTCTCTCTCTCTCTCTCTCTCTCTCTCTCTCTCTCTCTCTCACTCTCTTTCACACACACTCACAAAAGCAAGTGTCATATCACACAGAACATATTGTATGCACTCGTCAGCCCTGACAGTTACATGGCACTAGTGTCAAAAGACTAATTTCCTAAAGAAAGAAAGAAAGAATCAAACAAATAAATAACAAAATAAATAGATAAAGGGAGGGCCAGCCAGAAGGAAAGCGCAAGAGAGAGACGTAGGGGATCATCTTCTTTCATTCAGACCCATTTTCATATTTTTACATTGTCTGCTCTAATCCACTTCTCTGTGTGAAAAGCATCAAAGTAATAATTCCATCAAGTAAAATTAACACAATTCAGATGTATCTTATTTGTGTACAATGTAGCTTATAAAACGCTTTTAGAATGTAAAAGTTGATTTGTGCATCACTTGCATACCGTCGAGTGCGGATCAAATTGAAAACCCCCCCACTCAGCTTAATATTTTGCATTGCCACAGTCCAGTCAACCAAGACAGATGTTAATCAGAGTCGTATTTATAATTGACTGAGGAAATCATCCATTAATGCACCATGTGTAGAATGTAATGCAAAAGTTATCATTAGCTCTGCTTTGTAATTAAATGTTAGTTTAATAACAGAAGCAACAGACCCTACAAAAAAGTTGTTCCTTCTCACAGGCAGGTAAGCTAACCAACATATCAGGGCTCATGTGCTTTATGGCTTATGACACTAATTACCTGGCTGCTATTATTATAACATCACTGACCAAAATATGACTGTTGTGCCACATTAATAATTGATTCATAATCCTTGTTAACATTATTAACCATGCCTGAAACAAATTATACATTTTGACTATTTGATTTACGTGGTACAATATTGTGCTACAACACGGACCTATTTAGCTACAAGTTATAGCCAAGCAAAATGAGTCAGTTTGCATGATAGCCTAGCGACTCACAGCCGGTCTCAAGCACTAAACACACAGTTGGTCCATTTTGAAGATGTGGAAAGCGACTTGTAATATGCTAAATACTACAGATATTACACCATCTACTTACCAAAAGAGGTAAATACCACAGATATAAGTGAATGAAAGTGAATGAGCATCCAAAATGAATGCAAGTCAATGAACACCGTCCTTGGTTAAAAACCAAATGGAGTGTTAGTTAATTTTAGGACCTTTTCATTTACTTTGATAAAGGTTTTCTGTGGAATGTACAAATGGCATTTCTGGGTTGACTCCATCAGTCTGGGTCTGAAAAGGCCAAAATGGTCACTTCAAACCGCAGGGTTTGGACATCAGTGTTTTCTGCAGCTATCAATACAATTGTAGAAGAAAAACTAAAGGTCCAAAGATCCGAAGCAGACAAAAACAAAGTGCAACACGCTTTGAAACCACCTTCAAAAAATATTTTATAATTGCCTGGCACCCTGGAATGACTGGCAAAAGACTCAGTTCAATTTAATGCAGAATACAAAGTGGCACAACCCGCTGGATTTTATAACAAGCAGTAGTTCACAAAAACAGTCGCTGTTTTCCAGCCTGTTTGAGCTTATTTACTGACACCGAGGTACAATGAAATGTTTACTTGCGTGAAGACCCACAAGACACCGCCACTAATAGGACCACAAAAACACAATAGTTTAAACTCAACAATAGTTGCACACAACACACACACACACATTGCCATACACAGGCACCGTGCTTATAACTGGAGCCTGACAGCAGAACCTTTTGAATCAGAATTTGTCTAATTACAAGGTACATTTAGCATACATTATGGATTGGTGAGTTGTGACAGCTGGTGTTGCATGTAAAATAAATACAGCAAATCAAACAGAAAACACCATACACTCTGTACAATATACATGGTGTCAGTATTCAGAGATTGCCTTCAACAGTTGTATTTTAAGCAGGCGAAGAGTATATAAAGATGTGCAGTGCGCAGGGATTTACTGCACACACGACGGTTAGATAATGTTAACATTCGGTAGCAGAGGTGATTGACGGGTGAAAAGGGTATTCTATATGGCAGCTGTACACAGGAGGGCTTTTTAAGCAACATTGCCCGAGGGGTTGCCTTAGTGATGTTGCTTTAATCCCTCGGGAACCCCTTGTTGCCAGGAAAGATTTTAAAGGATTTTTGACCACGTGACCACTTTGCTGTCTGTTGTTGGGAGCTTTGCCAGTCTACGTTGCCCAAAAAATTTAACTAGTGAATCACTGCCCTTATTTGTCCTTGTGTAGATGCGGCCGTTGGCTGGCTGGCAACCAGTTTGTGAGGGTTAAGAAACTGTTCTGGTAGCGCGTTGATATGGTTGGGACTAAGCGACACTGTTTGTCATATGGAAGCTTCTGGATGTGGAGGTCTAGGTTGGTGCGGTCAATGATAATCTTCCATGTACACACCAACAACCCGGTATCCCTACCTGTGCTTGTTTATGTTCTTTATTGTCTTTTTTTAAGCCAGTTTGAAGGTGTTTGCTTTTGCATTGACAAAAACAGGATGTTAATGCTGTTGGGTGAAAAATCGCATACGTCCAAAATGTCAACTTTTCAGTAAGAAAAACATCTACATTTCTAGTTGATCGCAGTGTATTTTTGAAATTATATTGTAGGGGTTGAAACACTCAAGTAAATGAGTCATAAAATGTTCTCAACCGTTGGGAGACCATGCAAAAAGACCATGCCTGACAATATTGACGTGCGTCGCTCTCATTTTGTTCTCCTTGTATATGTGTCTGTTCTGCTCGGCTGCTTGTGTTTGTGCTATCGTTGCTCCATACGTTATCTCCTTATTGCCTTATCAGCTGCTTGTTTCTGTCATTCATTTGTCCCTTGTCATGTCTGTCTGCGTTACGTTCTCTGTTAATCCCCATCCGCTGTCTATAAATGTGGAGAGTTTGTTCATGATATGCCTCACTGGTTAAAAGGGGAATAATAAATAGGTATCAGTCAACCCGTAGATACACATACACACACATGCACACAGTGAGAAATAGTGTTTTGAACTCATTACTCTGAGACAGTATGGAGTACATGGCTGGTTAAAGGAATACACCAAGTTTTTGGAAGATTGGCCTATTGGCCAACTTAACTGTTAACACCAAAATCGTCCACGTGTCCCCAGTAGATCATTCACTCCAGTGCTCAATGCTAACTCTTTAGCATACACTATGTTGAGTGATAGTAGGTGACTAGCGTCATCCAAAGTAAGAAGACTGACCTTTTAGTAATAAAAAAAAGTTGTTAATGTTTTTCATCATATGACCTGTAGATTATTAAAGTTTAAAAATGAAATATAATTAACTCATATATGTGATTAGCCACAATTTATTTGTGGAACTATTTCTGGTGAGCAAGCACGTATTCATCCTCTGTGCAGTGATTTTAAGCTGCACACAGTCTCCCTTGACCCAACACCTTATTCACTTCCTATGGAAACAGGGAAAGTAGTTCCTGATGGAAAAATACTAGTAGCTAAACTACTAACTGCTAACTACTACTACTGCTACAAGTTTTCATTTTTCTCACTTTTGAGATAATGCTAGTCGCCTACTATCACTTAACATAGAGCATGCTAAAGTGTTAGCATGGAGCACTGGATCGATTAATCTACCGGGGACACATGGATGAATTGGGGGGGTATGTTTCCATCACTTAATGGGGAAGTTAAGACAATTTCCCAAAAACGTGATGTATTCCTTTAAGTGAGCACAAGTAAAGGAGCCCTCAAACCAGCACTGAATTCTGATGCTAGAAAAACTCTTTGGCAGGAGAACAATCTGCAGCTCATTTTTATACCCAGACCTGTGTTTAGTTGTAATCATGTAGACAATTATGTACTCCATACTGGCTATGCTTGGTTCCAATTTAGAGCCAGCTGAATTATCAAGAAGATATCAGTAGAAAGAAGAGCATGCAATTGGAGGCCATGTAATAAAACAGCAAACCAGTGAATGGAAGGTGTTTTTTTTTATTGAGGTTTACAACTGAACACCAAGGTGCTTCAATTTTTGATGAAGATGTCTTTCTTGACTTGGTATTCTTCTTCATAAACAACACGTCAGTAACTGAGCAAATAAAACAGATACATACATACATAGAAATACATAAATGAATGAATGAATAAATAAAATGCTGACACCTTTTGGCCACATGCCTTTAATCCTGGAGTAGCTTTTATTCTCTTGTTTTTTGGAAATGCATTACTGGAGAATGCATTACAGATTTATTAATTAATCATGTTTTTTAACATGATTAATTAACTACACTACAAATATAAAGTGACTACATTATTAAAGGTTACCTTAATCTGTTCAAATACTTTTGGCACCCAGAGAGGTGGGAGAAGTGGAGAACAAGTGCAGGAGTTATTTATGTATTTATATTTATCTGGCTGAAATTATTCTCCAGTTGAAGCTGAAGATCTAACCGCAGTGCCATTTCACATCCAAAGTAATACCATGATGGCAAAACATCAAACAATGGGTGGCTGTTGAAATATGCATGGGCATGTTCAAGACTTGGCTCTCCAAATTCAATTTTTGTAAATTGGGGGGTAAAGTTGCTGTTATGATTGTTGGGGACTTATTACATGCTGGAGATCTAATTTTGCTGTCTAAGTCTGAAGAGGGTCTACAGAATATGTCGAACATTCTGGCTGCAGGGTGTTAGAAATACAGACTGTGGTAAATTATGTAAAGTTCAAATTGTTCATTTTAGGAAATCAATATGGATAGCCACTCGCAAACACAGCTGTGCAAGTTAAATGTGAATGCGTTGTCTTGCATTATGGCACTGTTGGATATTGTAATATTATTCAGCACGGCGCTGTTTGTTCATTTTTGGGAGTTCATCAGACACAAATGAGAGAGTCATTGACTTGTAAATATACTCAACCATAAACACAAAGAATGTTTATTTGAGAAACCTCTAATAATGATACATGGGTGAGTGAAGTTATTGTCTGTGACTGGTTTAGAAATGATTTACCGAAATAGACTACAGCGATACAGGATATTAAAATCTAATTATTTCTAAATTTTATAAATAAAAGAAAACATATAATGTACATTTATACATAATTATATCAAAATCTATCAAATCCAAAGAATGTATTGTTTTACATTCACATTGTTTTATATGTCACACAAAACCTGTCCATAAGATATCTGTGCACATAGGAAGGTCAGGTTCCATTAGCTATAGAAACTGAAGATTCAGGGATACAACAGAAGAGGACAGAATTTGTCTGATATGTAATTTGGGATAAACTGAAAATGAATTTGTTTTATTTTCCTCTACATGATGGGGTGAGAAGTGTGCTTCATGGTGAGATTTGTCCTTATTTTTTTACTTTAACTTCTTTTGTTAAGGCAACTATGAAAGACGTGAGATGTTTCAGAAATGGTGGCACACTATATCTGCAAAATCATCAAAAAACAGTAACATACTTTGTATGATACCTGAGTTTGTTATTTATTAAACATAACTAGGCGATGTAGGGTTATGTCTTGTGGGCTGGATGCCAAGAGAGCATGACAGCGAAAGCTAATTAGTCATGGATGCTAACTTGCTCATATTCCTGCTATTCTTCTAGCTAGCTCCGTCAATGTCAACTTTAGTTATGTTGTAATTTGTGTGTTTTGGATTCACATATGATTGAACTTTATTGTAGGATAAACCCCTGATGAATCATCTCGTTTTCAAGGGGGTCCTTGAAACACAAATACATCTACAATACAACAAACCGAAAGAAAATTACAGGTACACATAGACACGTACAAATACATATACAAAGGCTCCCACGCCCTCTCCACCCCCCAACCCACCTGCACCCCACAAACCCTTTATAAATACACTGTAATTACTACATAATTACAGTGCAACAGCCATTAACTGTATGATCCAGAGTTGAGGGTGATGCAAACTGTATACAATATGTGTTATCTCTGTCATGCAACATAGAGATCTACCTCCCACACTGTATTCTGTATTTGAGATAGCATCAAGACCAAACCTCTCTCTCTCTCTCTCTCTCTCTCTCTCCCCCCTTTGCACACAACTAAAAAATGACCAACATCCATTAATTAGCGTCGCAGAGTTGCATAAATTTATTCCATCTAGCGAGGCTTGACGTGCCTCTCCCATCGCTTACATCATCGGCAAACACACACACACACACACACACACACACACACACACACACACACATATAGACAAACCTGCCTAGAGTCTAGACATGTACTAAATGCCTGTCTCATCTTAGTGCTGTCGCTGTTGAGACGTCCATTAAGGTAACCCTAATCACACTGTGGAATGATAATGCCTTCCACACTCAGTCACACTCTCTCACACACACACACACACAGCCTTGCTCCCGAGCTGCCACTTACACGACGACAATGCTACGTGAGAGTGTTTACTAAAGAGCTTGGCTGAGATAGCTGGTCACGTAATTGATCAAGGTTGGCAAACGGAGTTGTGGAGCTAATGAATCAAGACAATGGGCAACGGGTTTAATTACGGCTGCAAGAGGGGAATCGTTAGAGGAGTTCGTCTGAGGGAGCTGAACTCTCTCCCCACAGTTCCCAGCAGGGTCATATGATAAGGACCTTTATCGCGCGGGTCTAATCTCACGCCATTACTTATGCACAGAAGCTCTGGGGTTCGCCCTCTCCCAAGATCCCTGGGTGGCCTGAATTTGCTAGTAGGTTAGCTGCTATCAGGCAGATTAGCATTGGCGCTTTAGCAGTTAGGGCTATGTGTCTTGTTTGACTGATGAGGAAAGCGCCGAACTAAGTCATTATACATAGACAGGAGGCTTCTCAAGGGGCACTCCTCTTTTTAAGCTCCTCCACCCCAAGTTTCCTCTGTGCTATTAGCTTGTATTATCACCTTGTTGGCCTGAGCTGCTGGAAGATTAGGATGAGTTTACCTCATCGATGTCACTAGGATGCTTAGCTTGTATTGCTCAGGCGAGGCAGTGTTCCTCCTGGTTCATTTCTAATGTGTATGTCCATTCTTAGGCCATTAAGCATGAGCTAAGAATCCAATAGACCAAATGGGTCAAATGGTATTTGGTTTAAACTGTTATGAGATTGATGGGATTTACTCCATCAGAATAATTCAGATGTAAATTGTTAATCACATTTTATCAGTGATAAGTTGTCAGTTGCAGTATATTCACTTTCAAACACTTATCTTAGCTTTCGACTGCTCATTGTATATTCCTATATGGCAGTCCCCACCTGGTTACTCTGGACTCCAGGTGTCCCGCAAAGCAAGTTCAGCATTGTCAGGGTTTCTGTGTGATAACTGGCTTCACAATACCAGTGTCAGTCCCAGCTAACTGATCTCACAAAGCTGTCGCTCTGTCAAACCAGGATTTTCCAATCGAACTGTGAGTGTGCTCATGTAAAAGGAGCCGGGTTTGTAACAAATAGCCAATCACATGCAACATGGATGGATTCAGAGCAGCGTATTTAAGATAAGATGAAACTTCATCGATCCCCGTGGGGAAATTTAGGTCATCGCAGCAGCAGAGAATAATAGGATTCAGTGGAGAAAAGCATATAGAATTCAAGCACACATTATTAAAATGAATTAATATGAGCAATACAAAATCATTATAACAGCAACCAGTAACCCCGGGGCCGAGGCTAGAGAGGATTGCGTAAGTAAATAGGCTTATCACTCCCCCATCATTAAAGCACAGTAGGCATGTTTTCCATTGATATAATATTATGTTGTCACATTGAAGCTTTGAAACGATTTTCTAGTCACAAAGTCCACCTCATTTTCCCCCAGGGTGGTGATGGGAATATGGGTGGAATCTATTGCATCAAATCACTCTCGGGAATCCTATGAAAGAATTTCAGCACACTTAATATGCAGCAGCAAATTTAATTAATTATTGATAACTATAGTCAAATAATGTAAGCTACCTGCTATTTGATTGAAGCCCTCTTTTTATAGCCGGAGTGAGCAAATGGCCTGGAAACACTACAAACATTTATTATATCTCTGATCTAATAAATCACTGTGTAAAGCAAAGTGGCTCTGCTGGTCTCTAAACACCGTCGCCCTGTGAACAGTTCTTCTTACTATCTGGTAATTCAATAGAATCCCCCGGTATGGTTCTCTTTATTGCTTGTCTCATTCATTTCAATGCAATGTTTTTATTCATATCAGGTTTTGTAAATGGAAGTTTTGCAGCAAAGGTTATTGGAAAAAAGTCCGCAGGATCCTCTAGGAATGGTGATGTCATTTTTGTTGATTGACTTTTTGGATCTGATAGCGTGAACACAACCTGCTCCAGAGCAATTTAGGTGTGCAAATGTGATCTCAAAAATTTTGGTTAAATGAGCACAAACTCTGAAACGCAGAAGACACGTTTCTGACACAAATTATGTCAAAATGATGTTCCTCGACCATGAATTGGATTACGTGACAATAGCACAAATTGGATTATGTGACAATAGCATGAATTGGACACGGCATTTTCATGGTCAAAGGTTAGGTTTAGGCAACCAAAACAACTTTAGTTAAGGTTATGGTTTAGGTTAAGGTTAGGCAACTAAAACAATTTGGTTAAGGTATTTGCATTTTAAGATATCGTGCTCATTTCACGAAATTTCAGGAGATCAAACTATAAAGGTGATGTGTTTTATTATTAGGCCTATATGTCATTTTTGGGAATTCTACTGTATGTAAATAAACTCTTAACTAAAAAAAATATTTTAAGTGAGGCACCATTATCACCACAAACTATTGTTTTACTGTACACATTTGTGTGTTTTATGAAATAATTGAAAGTTAAGTAATTAAAACATCAATTTCATGCCTGATGCACCTTTTGTTCTCCTCTTCATTCTGCAGCTGCACCACAAAGAAGCTCTGTGCAGCTAGATTTTTAAAAATAAAACATCAGCCACCCAAAAACTACTTCTGCTCCAGTCTCCTATTTGTTATTACTTCCAACCAAAAGCAATTGAAGGCGCGACAAGTTGTATTTATGACTTCCAAACTCGGAAGTATGAGCCTACGAGGGGCGCTTGAAGGCAGCATTATATAGCTTATTAAGTATGCATCAAGGTCAACCACTATGGCGTTTCCACTTAAGCACCTCATCCTTACAGGCAGTTTAGGCTCCGTCGCAGGTTCGCTCGGAGTGCCGGTGCATGTAGGATAGCATCCACAGAGGTTTTCTGGAATTGCAAAAGCAATATAATAATGTGATACATTATTGATCCCCGTGGAGAAAATTCTCTTTTCGCTTGCAGGGAGGAGTGAGAGTACAGGGTCAGCTACAGAGCAGCGCCCGTGTAGCACATAAGCATCGGAGAAATGTTAGTTATGTGTGTGTGTGTGTGGGTGAGAGACAGATTGTTATAAAGCCAAAGGTAGCAGTTTGAAGGTGACTCTGCTGTTTCCTATTCATAGCCTGCATGTCTTCTCTCTTGATTCCCAGGTTAGTGCTCCTTTGTTCTCTCCACCCCTGGGGCCTTGGCGTCCTCTGTTGATTCTTCACCCAAGTGACTGTTTGGGTGCTTGTGAGTGTGTGTGTTTCTGTGCCTGTGCGCGTATCTTTGTATGCATCTGTGTCTGTGTGTGTGTATTTGTGCCTGCCTCTCTGTCTTTAAGTGCCCTTGACTGCTGACCCTGTCTTTCCCACACACTAAATCCCTCCTCTGCCCGTGAGGTCCATCGTTACACACTGCACGTACACACACACACACACACACACACACACACAAACCTACGCATACCCGTACATTACACACATATTTTCTAAAGGTGAGCGGAGGGCCCCGACTAGACAGCTTGTTCTCTCAGCTGCTGTTAATCTCTTCGTTCTTTCTTCGCCTTGTCATTCAGCCATTGTTCCCCCCACTGATAAAGACCAGATTTCTGATTTCCTGAAAGAAATGGCATCCGTTATAGACTTTGGAGAAGGAAATATTCCCATTATTTGACACAACACACTGACAAGATTAGAAAAGCAGCCTAGATCCAGCCAAAAAGTGAATTATTCGTAGTCCTGGTTACGTTTTTTCTGCCTTTTTCACACACAGAATGGCCATTTGCTGCTCTACATGTCTCTGTTTTCTTTTGGTTAAGGTGGCAAGCTAAATAGATATATGCTATATATACAGTATGTATATGTACTATACATATATATGCATACTTGATTTTGATGGAATAACTCTCCATTTATCATAGAATAAAACTAGGGAAAGATTCAGGTATGAATAGGAAACAGCCTGGGCAAGTAATTGCACAGGAATGGAGCGTTACACACCTGCATGCAGTCACTCCTTGAATTGAATTGCTAACACATTCAACAATTTGAGTGGCCCGACAAGTGCTGATCAAAATCCCCCCCATACACTCCTGACAGTTCTTCTGTATAAAGTATTCTTTAAAATAGCGAAATAGTCTTTTTTTTTAATAATAAACCATCTCATAGTGAATAAGCGACACTGTTTCCCACAGAGAACGAGGTAATAGCCTATTGATCCCTGTAAGGCAATTGTGGAGCTGGTGTCTTGCTCAAGGACACTTCAGCAGGATGCTTGTTGACATGGGTGTTTGAATCCGGGTTCTCAGGTTGAAGTGGTCTCCCTACTCACTGCACCATCCTGCTGCCCATAAACACCCTTATGTGCACCAACTTAACTCCCAGCATATCACATATACATCGAACTGCCGATTACAGTAATAGTCTGTGATATAAATGCCCTTTTTACTACTCTCTATGATTGAGGTATATAACACAATAATGATTCAACCTATACTCGGTTCATGAAAGCTTTTACATTTGCTACATTTACGGTTCTGAACATCCATGTTTTTCTCCTGTCTTCGCCTTGATTTCACAAAGGGAAAGAAAATAATGACATAATTTCATTAATGAATGAAAGTAGCCTGCCGAAAATAACCTATACCCAGCTGACTCATAATAAGATCATCAGAGATCATTCTTCCTGGTGATCATCTCAAGCCATAAGCCTCTACTGATTCTATGAGGAAGTTGCCAGGCTAAACATTAGTCTACTTGTCATTTATTAAGCACATTACCCCCACGATGATTTCCTTTGGGGATACAAATTTGGCACAACACGGGGAAAAATCCTCTGACACACAAGGAGTGATGCGTTTTACGTTACCAGAGGAAGCAACAGTGGTTTATTTGGAATGAATAGAGCAGTGATAGCCACCATGGCTGAACAGACTAAGAGAGCGCCGCCTACAGAAACTCAAACTGCACAGTACTGGACACACTGTTTGATGTGATAGATGTGAAGTGATCTTTGGGAAGTGCAGTGCAGAAACACCACAGCAATGACTGATTAGCACCAAAGATGTTAGTACATTTATGTTAGTAAAATAAAATAAATAGACTCTTGCAGTGATATTAACTTTATATATATATATACAGTATACAGTATATACCCAATTGTGCTGCTTAACTTCACAGGCTTCAAGTGCTTCACAGTGGGACACCAGAAAAATACAAACAAAACAAATGGTACAAGAAATAAAACATCAGACGCAATCAAAGCCACTGGTTAAAGATGGTAGTTGATTCAGATTCTGATATGAAGGGGAAGGCTGTTCCAAAATTGAGGGGCAGGAACAGCAAAACACAATCACCCTTTAGCTTTGGCCTGGAATGACAAAGAGCTCTTGGCTTGAGGACCTAAGAGACCTAACAATATTTTATGGGCACAATAATTCAGAAATATACTCAGGTGCTTGTCAATACAATACTTTGCATGTAATTAAAACAACTTAATAAAAACTAAACTTCCCTGGTAGCCTTTGAAAAGAGGCAAAAAAATGAGTAGTGTGAAACCTATGTTTGGCTTTAGTAAAAAGACCTAAGTTTGGCAATGTTTCTCAGCTGAAAAAACACGATTGACTTAGTTTAATTTAAGGACAAAATTCAAAAGTGGGTCAAAAATAACACCCAAATTCTTAGACTTAACATTGGATGCCAAAGAACCAAGAAATTTCTTGATTTCCCTAGAAATATTTTCAGGTGCCAAAAATCTAGGACTTCAGTTTTGTTAGAGTTCAGTTGGAGAAATTTGAGAGACATCCCATCCTTAATAGCCACAGGGCAGTCATTTAAAACAGCTAATCTGCTGAAATTGTTACGTGTAAGAGAAAGATAAAGTTGTACATCATCAGCATAACGGTGAAAAGAGATATTACATTGACAGATTACAAGTGCAGCATATAAAGTGAGAACAATATAGGCCCAAGAAAGGACCCCTGAGGCACCCCACATGCAATCGAGGAATATCATGAAACATTTTTGCCAATAGAGACCGAAAATTTTCTGCTGGAAAGGTAAGACGCAACCCAGTCAAGAGCAGTGATAAGCCAACCCATTGCCTAAGCCTGTTTATCAAAGACTTCAGTAAGATCCAGGAATGACAAAATGGAGCATTCACCAGAATCAGCATGCAATAAAATGTCATTTGTAACTCTCAGAAGAGCAAAAGGAAGGAAAAGCAACAACAGAGGGAACAGAACTGACAAGGTGATCAGTAGTACTGAATAAAAATCTAGGGTTAATGCTTATTGGTAGAAATTAGCTAAGCAAAATAAGCAGCTTATCCATATTTTTGTATTATAAGAATACAGCAAGTCTATAATATAAAGATAGTGGACTTGAAGTCCACGGCTCCGGTGCCAAAGTAAGTAATGTCACTGTCAGTCTGGCCCTGAAATGTTTGTTTCCCTGCGGCCTGTTCCCACCCTTACTCTCTCCGGTCCCTTAGAAGGATGGATTAGGCCAGAGGTGTGTGTCGCCCGCTGCGTCACTCTGTCTCACACACAAAAACACATTGCATAGGCGGTGCAGGTGAGAAAAAGGGTGTCACTGAAGTCACACACTCACTGAACTCCACTGGAGTGTAAGGTGTTTGGGCCAAGTGTCAGGTCTGTAAGCCAGGGCATGGACTTGCACATCGTGTCAAAATACCCCCATTGGGGGTATCACTGGAACAAGGAGGGAGGCTGTGTCTTTTTGGGTTGTACCATGCAATCTTTGCATCAGAAAAAAGTATGATATTGAGCGTTTTCATATTATTTATTTATTTTATTTATATATTTTCCTTCTAGGGGCCCTTCACGTCTAAATGCATTGATGTTATTTGAAACCGCAATGTTGATTAACTGGATTTTGCTCATCTATTTACATATGATTGCAAAAGAGAGAGGTCTTTGGTGATAATGGTGCCTCACTTAAAATTTCCAAATAAAAATTAGCATAAAGTACAGAAAATAAGTACACAAGCATGCAGGCAGTATGAGCTTTTAATCATCCCCAGCGCTGGGTCATATATTGTGACGGTAATTATGTGAATCCAAAACAAATATGCACAAATATACACAATACACATACAGTAAATTCCAAATGTAACTGTAATGATGACCGTCATGAAACTTAGCCTGACAATCCCACCAGGACATGACAAAATATATATTTCATTATGTACACACAACAATATGTGTCCTTATGTATACATGTATGCACTATTTAACTATATAGAGAGCTTTCTAAGTATTTGGACAGTGATGTTTTGACTCCATATTCTTATTAATTTAAATGTGAAATGACATGGGGTTCACATGAGGGTAAAATGCAGTGACTCAGCTGTATTTTCTGAGTGTTTTCAACTGTATCGGAACAATAAAAAAACGATTTAAAATTCAGGCCCGAGCAGAGCGGTCTCTGTTCATGGTCCCACCATGTCACAGAGCGATGAAAATTTGGATGGATTGATGTTAAAATAGTAATTTTTAGTATGCAGTCACAAAATCATAATGTGTGATGAATTGTACAAGTCTGCAACACATAAACATCACCAGACTCTTCATCTGTTATTGTCAGGGTCTCTTTTCAGTTTTATTGTTGCTCTATGAGGATTCAGCTGCATACACTTGGAACTAAATTACTCTGAGTCCTTGGCATTGAGTATATTAATATACGAAAAGTAAACAATGTCTTTAAATTAAAGATCTCTATCTTTAAGTTTTGCATGAAGGTGATGATTTGAGTTGGATAACTTAATGCTTGTTTTCTCCACTGCAGTGTTGATTGTGGAATGTAGAGGTCATGAGATTATTATCCAGCAGCAAGTTTTACCCTTAGAGAATAAATTTGTATCTCCCAAAATTCATATACTGAAAATCCTGTACGATATTCAGGCTGTTTTCACAGACATACTGGAGTTTAATTCATATTTCTAGACAAAATGAATCTCTACCAGCAGCTATAGGTCTTGGGAATATGATTCTTTGACTTGATTGTGTTTAAGTGTCACATGAGTTTTGTTCTAAAATGAGATATCCACCTCTTGAAAAAAGTCCCACCTATTTGCTTAAAATTATTCATAGCTCAAAATCTAACCAAATTCCGGTATTCAAGGACACTAGGTAACTTAGGTCCTTGATGGACAAAATCAAAGACTTTCACAGATTGGATCCTTGATATTTCAGAGACATTTAATGAAGAACATCAATGGGCTGGATAGAGAGCATCTTGGAGGTAAACTCTTCAAATATATTGGTGATAAAAGGCTGCTACTGATGTTATATTTTCACTGGGCAAAATGAGCCGCAATGTGTAATAGTTATGCTCTCCCCTTCACAAAATATATTAATGATCACAAGTGAAGAAAGGGAGAGGCTCTACCCAGTTACCCTATGGCAGTGCATTATGGAGAGGCTGGGCATGGGAGTCGTAGGTCTCTCCAAACAGCCTCAAAAGACTATTGCAGAAGGGAAACATATTGGAATTTTGAACTAAAGGCGCCTGACTTTCCAGACCTGAATGAGGACATTGTTTATTCTCCATTTGTATAATTCCCTTTTGTGGAAAAAAAGATGAATGGTCAATTTTGGGGGCCCTCTTAGTGCTGGTGTGTTGAGCCATAATAAATGTGATTAAAAAAATCTTTAAGAAGTGAATGATTGTAATTTCCTAATTACTTTTTCAAACTTTCTCTCTATATTTTTTTTTCCTATTCTTCTGGATTTCATAATTTCCAAATGTTTCTCATAATTTAGGTTGATGGTTTCTTCTCTTCTTGATATTCCTAATGCATTTTGTTGATCTAATTTGCTGTGTTTCACATTATGATTTAATTATGGGTGTTTAGCTTTAATTAGCCAATTTGGCTGCTGCACCACCCATTAGGTGTTGTCCCACTTATTGACATGACCCTGATGGAGACCATATTGGTGGCATCACATTTGTTTTAATCTTGCCATGTCCTGATAAAGCCTTTTAATTTTTTTATTAATTTAACAGCAGAGTGCCTTGGACTTTCTTTCATTTTTACAGAAGACCATATAACCTTTTCCAAGGTAGAGCCCTAGCAGCACTTCAGTTTCCCTATTTTTTATATTAAGCAATACATTGTAAATATATTGTGCATTATGCTCGTCTTATCTACTTTATGTAATCCGAATGAATGGACAATCAACATTTTTTATTAGTATTGCAACTCAGCCAGCTGACGCAGGCCCGCTTCTGGCATTTTTTCACTAATTCACATAATCGTCTTTTGGTGGGTAATTTTATGGATAATATTTTGACAGACATCTGTTTCCGTCATGATGTGATGAGATTTGCAACATGTTAGTTGTCGGAGAGCAGGGGAGAGAGAGACAGAGAGAGAGAGAGAGAGAGAGAGAGAGAGAGACAGACAGACAGACAGACAGACAGACAGAGATTGGATATGATCAACAGTGCTGTGGCTCCCTTGACATCAGACCATATTTGTACTCGCAGCCTCAGGGAGGACCTTAATGCACTGTAAGATAGAGGAGAGAGTGGAGTGGGAGAAGAAAGATAGAGAGGTGGGCAGTTTTAATAAATACACAAGGAGAGGTGGGACTAAATGGAAAAATGCTAGAGGGCTTCACACTCTTCCACATCTTGCAGATTCCCATCCACACTGTGTATTGCAGATTACCGGTGAAACAAATATAACCATCTATTTAGTGTTTTTGTTAGCTTGTCATGGCGTTTACATATTTGG
The DNA here is from genome assembly GCF_048128805.1 of Centroberyx gerrardi. Classification (NCBI taxonomy): domain Eukaryota; kingdom Metazoa; phylum Chordata; class Actinopteri; order Beryciformes; family Berycidae; genus Centroberyx; species Centroberyx gerrardi. The sequence continues at coordinate 13,531,687 of NC_136017.1, read as the reverse complement.
CTCCATTGTCAACACCCTGTAAAATGGTAAAAGATAACTTTCCATCTAGAGAGGTTTCTGTTGAAATTGGCTCCAAAATGGACTGCTGTTGTCCCATCAACACATCTGCTCTAAAAGCCTATGTTCCCATAATTAGAATGCCAAACATGGTTACAATCCATTTTCTACACTGTGGAAAATGTCCATTTCAGAGTAACAAGTCATTTAGTCTGATATTCCATAATAAAATTGTATTTTTCCCCAAAATTCCGCCAGTGTGGTAGAATGATTTCACTTATTTCCAGTGCAATTTCACTTAATTTAAGAATCAACGTCGAACACAAGAAATTCATGAAACTGAATTGATTTGTATTGGAAAAAAAAATGGAAACAAAAAGTGGAAACAAATGAAATCATCTTACCCCGTTGGCAGAGAAATACAACTTTAAGACCCCATGACACAGAAGATGGATTTTTCCCCCCCAGTATAACCCACTACCCACACTTTAAAATTAAAATGTGTTCATAGGGCACAGGATGCAGTCGCGGTTACAGTTGACATTATTTTGAGCGGGGCTGAAAGAGATCTGAGAGAGCGAATAAGAACCTGTGATTGAACTCGGTCCTTCTGTCAGATTGTTTTTCCCGTGATGGATGGGTCCTGGCACAGCTTGGAACTGACATTCATAGTCCGATACAGTCCATAGAGAGATGGCTTCCACCGGGGTATAAATCAACTGTGGCTGAGACACACAGCTAAGACCCTTCGGAGGGCCATTTCAGAACCAGGCAAGCATGTGTGTGAGTGTGTGTGTGTGTGTGTGAGAGAGAAAGAGAGAGAGAGGCGGCGACTGACAGTTTGCAGGGATGGAAACGTGCGCCGTATGTGCGCGCATGGACAATAGCAAAAGGCTTCACCTAAACTGTTCGACATGCCCTACAAACTCCATTTACCCCCAAGAGTTGCAGAGAAGCGCAGTCTTCCATTCAACGTTAATATGATTTACAGTTTATAGGGCCGTAGCAGGCGATAGTACCCTTAAAATGTGCACAATACAAGCATAAGAGACTGTTAACCTTAACACTCTGTTACAACCCACAGCGCAAGAGACAGTTTACGTGGGATATGAAGCGAACCAACGGTGGCGTATTGAGATTCATAGCTTCGGGGGGGAAGCTGTTTTGACATTTTGCCAATGATGGATGAAGGCCGCGTTTTGCTTGAATGTTCCACAAAAAAAAAAAAAAAAAACGAGGGATTGGAACTCACACCACCCACGAGGGTCAAATAAAGGATGAAAATAACTATTAGTGTTTGTTTTGACATATTTAAAGAGCGAAGTGGGAGTGGTTTACCGCATCAGCAAAGTGTCAGATATCGCAGAAAAGCATACTGAATTGACGTAAAACTTTCTGCCGCTTTTTGCGTCAAACCCGGCAAACCCGGCCCATCTGGTACGCCAAGCACGTTAAAACAAACGCCCCAAGAATGATCGGGGTTGACCCAGGTCTCGCATAAATATGAACCAGTCGGAGTTAGAAATAGGAACAGGAAAATCCACCATTAGCCAAGGGTCTCAAGCCGCTCTACAACAGTTGCTGTTAGCTACCGCCTTGAAATCCCCCATTGGTGCACAATGGTATATTATCAGAGGGTGAGAGGTCATTATTCGGCAGCAAGAGCTCATTGAGAGCTGCCATGCCTCGATGTGGGAGCCGGGTCCCCGCTGAATATTTTGCACTCCGTGTCGAGTCGACTCTCCCGCACTCCTTCTGTCTCTCTCTCTCTCTCTCTCTGTGTTGCTTCTCTTCCCTTTTCCCCGCAATATGACACACTTTCTCCTCGCAAAATGTCAGCACTGTCTCGAGAGGAGGGGGAGAAGAAGAAGAAGAAGAAGAAGAGAAGCCGGTTCTTCCTCTTCTCCTTCTAAAGATTAGTTTGGTTTAGTTCAGCCTGTTTCAAAGGCAAGCTGCTCAGACTCTCGGGTCCTCGGGGACAGAGAGAGAGAGAGAGACAGAGACACACACAGAGAGAGAGAGAGACACAGAGGGCGAGAGGGAGAAACAGAAAGAGAGTGAAAGAGCAAATAGCCCAAGCAAAGCTGGTCGAGGGAGTCCACTATGTGCTTGAGAGGTTTGCTAATAGGTCATTGTTCTTTATTGCCAAGATGAAAGCAGCTTGAGCAAGCAGAGAATGTCAAGCCCACATACTAGTTCATTTGCATAGTCTGTATTGTGTGTGTGTGTGTGTGTGTGTGTGTGTGTGTGTGTGTTTGCGTGCGTGTGCATTGAGATGTTAGCATTAGGTTGACATGCTAATGTTGGGAGCGCATGCACACAAACACACACACACACATCCTTCATTATCATGCACAAATTACACCGTGTGCACACACACACACAATCACATCCACTCAGACACTTGCATACCTTGCACAATGTGTACACACACTACACACAGGCACACACACACACACACACACACACATTTAGGGTGCTAATGTAAGCCTGAGTGTTCTCTCAGCTTAAATGGTGTCAGCGATGGCTCCCACCGCGAGACACAAATCTGGTGGCGCTCATCATCTGGTGCTCCCATCTGTCAGCCTGTGTGTGCATGTGTGAGATAACGTATGTGTGTGTTTCTCTGTGTGTGTGTGTGTGTGTGTGTGTGTGTGTGTATTAGGGGGTATGCATAAGTGAACATACGTGGATGTGTTTCTATGCGTGTTCATTAGATACAGAGAAAGAGAGATTGTGTGTGCGTGTGTGTGCGTGCGTTCGGGAGAGATAACGAGGGTGTGCAGATTTGTGTGTGTGTGTGTGTGTGTCTCCCTTTCGCCGCTCTCCCCTCGGCCAAACCAACATGCAGGCGAATCTGATATATAATTCAACATTTTACATAACGCGGCTTGCCCCAGTTTAGAGAAATAAAGACTGATAACCCTTTAATTCTTTAACACACAAACACAAACACACACACACACACTCTCAAATACACACACACACACACACACATTCACCCAAGCACACACATTCACACAGGATGGAACAGGTGGACAAACGGTCAGGTTACAGGTTCAATTGACTTCAACTGTTCACTTGGTTGCCTGATGGCTCGGCTCTTATTAAAGATGAAAATTTACCGGTCCGTTAGTCAGCGGCAAGTGTGTTTCTACAAAGGCAAATGCAAAATACTCATCAGCAGGCTTGTGCTCCAAATCCTTAAAGGTGCTATTTGTAGCATTTTAACATCAATAAATCATGACTGCATTCATTTAGAGACATTAGTATAATTACCGTAAACAAGTGAGACCATCGCAAAGAAGATTGGAAGCCTCTACCAGCCTCTACACTGCATTTTACATTGTGTGCCACCAGGTCGGATTTGGCGGGAAATCTGCTGGATTGCTTTATGGCACAAAACAGGAAGAGGGCGCTGTTCTTCCAGAGCAAACGGAGCTAAAGCTTTCAGAGTGTCTCACAATGGCAGATGGTGGAAGGAGGAAAAGGCCGATGAAAAAATCACTTCTAACATGTGCAAGTTGCAACCGGGTTTATGGGAAATGTGGTCATAATGTTGAGAAACACTAGCGCTAACTATACCACTGGTATGAGATAGAAGCTACCAATGGTCTCCACCATGCTCTCATTAGTTTACAGTAATTATAGCAAGTTATCACAATTCATTTGACAATGATACATTGATGTTTACAAATGCTACACATAGCACATTTAAACACTAGGAGTTGTGTTCCTAACCATAAGGTACTCAAAAGAGATGATACTGGACATAAAATAACACAGGTAGAGCAATGTTCACCTCCACTGGTGTGAGTCAATGTGCAACCACTCACAACAGCCCAAAGTGATTTTCTCTATTCTCTCTTTAAATCTGGGATGGTTAGCTTAATTAAATTGAACATGGCGGTGTAAAATGTTGATTGACATTTCTTTTCAAGCTTAAGATACTGTGCTGGGGGCTTGTTTCCAGGGTAACCCGTGTACCAGCTCCTGTTAGTTTGTCTTTACCACAGATTAGCTTGAACTGAATTAAAACAAGGCACAATGATCCCAGTAAGTTACAGCAAGTGAGATGGTAAAATCTGTTTGACCAAAACAACTGCTGCTTTTTATTTTCTACTGTGTAATCACTTGCTGCCATTGAGCATTTTGTGTGTGTGTGTGTGTGTGTGTGTGTGTGTGTTGTATTAAAGCATTATCAGTATCAGGGGTATCAGTCTTTGCTTCTCCGCTAACTAAACTGGGGCAAGTTACATTATGTAAAATGGTTAGCATAGCTAGCTTTGTGATCAGTGTGAGGCACACTGTCTCCATTCAACACATATGAACTCCCACCGATAGTTCCTTTTTATTAAAGCATTAATGTGTGACATTTTCATACATTTTACTACTTTCTTTTGCCAACTGATAGTGATTCAACCTATACCCAGTTCATTAAAGTTTTTAGTGTTGGGTAGGTTTTTCCCAGGAAAAATCCTCACACAGGGTGCACAGGCAATTGCGTTTTACGTTGCCAGCAGCAACAACAGCGGTTTGTTTGGAATAAGTAGAAGAAGAACTGGGTAGTTAGCATGAGCAGTGATAGCCACCATGGCTGAACAGACAAAGAACAGAGCGCCACCTACAGAAACTCAAACTTTATGAACAGAAAATCCAAGGAAAAAGACAAAGTCACAGTACTGGACACTGTTTGATTGACAGGTGAAGAGCAGTGCAGAAACACCACAGCAACGAGCGCTTCGCCAAAATCAAAACCGCAAGGAAGTTGAAGATTACCACTTTAATCAAATGTTATGAACTGAGCTCTAATCCCTTTCATGTGGTCTTCTACTTTAATCTTTTGTTGTTATGTGTGTACCAGTAGTTCCCCCATTTTTTTCATAGCAGAAATGAGCGAGGATCATTTAGATTTTGGTGTATTCGGTTGGTCGCTCATTCGTGTTTTGGCTTTATTTTTGGCTTAAGTGTTGGTTGCTGCACAAAGATTCGGTATTTCTATATTTGGTGATGTTCGTTGTAAACATTGTCCTTATTTTTTGTGTTGTATAGGGGCTTGAAGTGTCAAGAAGTGAGAAAGGGACCATATTGAGAGGAGAATATTGCCAGGTGAAGTCAGTTGTGGCTGTTATCTGACATGGAGCAGTGGAGGGTGGAAAGCAGAAGGCCTGTCCGTGCTCGTCCACATGGAAAGATTCTACACAAGGTGAAATCACCAAGGTCTATTTATCACACTGACACACACACACACACACACACACACACACACACACACACACACACACACACATTCAAGCAGTCCTGAACTCACAGCTTATGGCATACAGAGTGCATACTGTACTTTATGTTCTATATGTTATACATGCATGTATTGTGAGAATATACATGCACACACGCACAACCACAGGTACAAAACTGCACTTCTTCTACATACAATTTAATACATGTATGAAAACAAGGTCACACACACCCAAGCACACACACACACACACACATACTGTTTGAGGTGTCTTGTCTCAGCCCTACAGGCCAATTGTGGAAATCATTTAACATTATGCCATTTGCTGGACGCTCTCATCCACAGCACATTACACTCATACATGACTGCATTCGCTTCCAGTATCGATGGTGTAACCCTCCACTGAGCTACACAGGACCGCAAAACCTTCTGAGGCAATATTACCCAGAAAAGGGCTGCAATAGCACTTGTTGCATGGAGGCATTACCTTATTAAACCTTTTATCAGGAGCGCAAGGAATCTATGAGACTTTAACTCGTTTCCGTGGCACAACTCATCTAGATAAATGCTCTAACAGAGTGCTAAAACGCCCAATATCTTTGCCCAACCAGTGTTTCATTGGATTGAAGGCATGCAGTATTTGGCTCTGAAAGTGACTGATAGTATGTGATTGCAATGCATGGATTTTAAATGCATTGTGAAGCTGCAAATGGTTTGTTCACATCTGTATAGTTTGGATTTTTTTTATTTTTTTTTGCTTTTTTTTTTGCATTTTTTATTCTGCGTTGTTGTGCCATGCATGCAAATGTATTCACAAATGCACATCACCTCCCCCACACACAGCCACGCACAAGCCGTCTAATACTATACATGTATACAAACATGCATTCACACATGCACGTGCGAATACGCGCGCACACATACACACACACACACAAATTTGGCTTCCTTGGGCCAAATCCGCATATGGACCTATAATCTGGTCTCTCAAGGTGTTTGGACTTATCTTTAATTCAGCAGGGGAACGGGTCTGCCAGCTCCTTGATTGCTTAAACCACATTATCCCTCCACCCTGCATCCTAATGAATGTCCACCAGGCAAAGAGATGTGTCTTTGTGTGCGTGTGTATGTGTGTGTATGGTGGTGGTGGCGTGGAAGGTATGTGCACGTTTGTATATCTGCTTGCGTGTGTATTTCTACGAGTGTGAGCATTTGTGCGTGCAGGAGTGTGTATGTATGCGCCTGTTATCTGGAGTGTGTGTGTCGGTACGCGTGTTCCCCTCGCTCGTGCGCGCCCGCGAGAGCGTTTGGACACACATCACCGTGTAGCCCGGCGCGCCGCGAATCTTCATTATGTTTAGCCGCGGGGCACGAAAACAATTTGCAACTTCACAAGGTGATGTAGTCACTAAATGGAATGTTTTGGGGGGCGACGGCTTGTCTTGCCGTACCTGCTCCATCTTACCTCGCCGCGCTAAATGGTTTATCATAAAGACAGGATGTAAAAAAAAAATGCCCTCCGAGACCGTTTGCGCTCGCTCCTCGCACCGCAACGACGCTCCTCAAGTTGAAACAAGCTCATCTGGATATATACCCGGGCGAGGATTTCACAATCAGCTCCCAGCCGGTTATTTTCTCCAACTTGTAAAAATGTGTTTCTCGGATGATAAACACGCCTATATGAGCTGTACCTCTGATGCAGCTTGGCATAATATTGAATTCAGTGGCACTGCATTAGTTGCACAGTGGGAGTAGTTGTATCATTTTGAAGGGCCATTGATAAATTGAACTTTATTATAGTGCAGACGGTGTGGTGCTTTGACTTTTTTTTTTTTTTCCTTTGCAGTTTTGGTCTCATATTGCATTGCATTTTCATTCCCCCCCTCCATACATAGTGGAAAAGTGTTTCTGTGTTCGCTGGAATGGAGAAATGTCTGAGCATGCCAGTGGAGAGCAACAGATACATCTAGTACTCAGACTTTCAATCAGAGAGATATCTATCACTGGGATAAAGTAACACACACTTTTGCAAAAAAGATAGATAGCACAAATAAGATGATATTACATATAGGTAAGTCTTTGGTTGAAGTTTGTCATATTTACAGGCTGCACCCTCCTGTATTTGAGAGATACTGAATGTTGAGCTTCAGGTAACGATCAGCATTTTGGAAATGAACTCTTCATTCATTACCATGTAGTTAGTGATCGTTAGCTGTACCCTCTTCCATTCCAAATTTTACTAAATTCCAATTTCATGCTTTCAAGAACAAGCTTTAATTTCCCCTAAGTCGTCAACCACAGCCACCCCCTGGAGAGACATGTTCAACATTAATGCAATTATTACGCAGGCATATGCTGCAGTTGTTATTTTGGCACTGCAAGGCCCTGTGGGCTAATAGGCCTGTCTGTTGCCCAGATGCTCATAGGAAAGGTTTTGACTGTGTGTGTGTGTGTGTGTGTGTGTGTGTGTGTGTGTGTGTGTGTGTGTGTGTGTGTATGTGTGTGTGAGGGACCAGACGAAAGCAAAGCCATCAACAGGAATAGGCTCTTACCAGGTGTGATTGCGTGGTGCATTCACTGGCCCGGCAGTCGTTTCCAACTCCTGAATGAATTCCTCCTCGCATGAACTGAGATGCCTTCTGTACTGTGATTTCTTTTCTTTCACAACTTTCTCTTTTTCTGTTATAATTAATTATGTTTGTAACCCTCTCTGTTTTGCGTTATGTGACCCCTTTACGCTTGTAACTCTCATTACTTAAGCACCCGAGTGTGTGTGTGTGTGTGTGTGTGTGTGAGCGCATGTAGGGAGTGTGTGGGAGGAGTGTATGCTCTCTGTTAAGAAAGAGGAGGACTTTGTCATTAGATAGACACACACACACACACACACACACACACATATACAAGCACACACAGGCATATTAGTCATGTTCTCTCTGTCTCTGAAATGATGATCAAATCAAGTCCTATGCCTCTGCCCATACACCCCAGCTTGTACATGTTGACAGTAACCTCCCCCGTACGCTCCCAGCCCGAGGAGATGCTCACACACACACACACACACATGCATACACACACACACACGCCAACACGCACACACGCAAGCCTGAGGTGACACAGATGACAGCTCAATTCTGGATGAGTCAGCTTGACTGTGTCCTTGCCCAGACATGAGAAGGAGGTGGTGTGTATCGTGTCTCTGTGTGTGTGTGTGTGCGAGTGCGTGTGTGTTGGTCGGTAGGCAGGTGGGGGTGGCAGAGAAGAGGTGCAAAGGTGACGGAGGGAAAGCGTGAGAGAGACAGAGAGACAGAGGAGAGAGAGCGGGAGAAACAGCAGGTGACCTTGGAGCAGTCGGCGAAGTGAGTGTGTGTTGGTGTGTGTGTGTGCGCAGGACTCAGAAGTAGCCAGCGGGTGACAATTAATACACTCTCATCTCACAGTGTGTGAGTATGCATGGGGCCAAGGAACAACAAATAGGGGTGTCACTGAGTTTATCTTGAGTTTCACATATCTAGAATCTCCACAATCCTCCAACATCTTTATAAAATCTACTCATACTGGCAGACCAAGGGAAGAAAAATCAAAATGAGGGCTATGAATTATATTCATACTAATATAACTGTCTCATCTTACAAAAAGTGATTCATATCTTCTGCAGTTCATTTATGGTTGATTTTAAATTCATAGGTGAAAAATGATATTGGATGTCAGCGTTCCAATGAGTTAAGCATGGACGCTTCCAAATTTTACAAACATGTCATCCCTTTCTTCTGCTTCTTCTGATATCACATGAACACAGCAATAGTGGAGTCTCTCAGTTTTTAGCCAACAGCTGTGAACAGCTAGTTGTCAGCTTGTTAGCTAGCTAACCCTCGTATCTGGTCAGCTAACCATCACGGTCTTGCTGTAAACACATCTGGTTTGCGCACTAGCATATCTAGTAGCAGCTAGCCTGAGTGGCTAGTAGCTGCATGTTAGCATTAACATTGGTTGCTGTGGTAAATTGGCCTGCTGGCTGGCTAACAAAACCCGACACCAGCTGCTGGTTCAGGTTAACTGAGCCGACTCTTTTCTAGCTAACAACTTGTGCTTGGGAGCGGAGACGAGGATCAGAAGGGCTAAAGACAAGACAGTTTCCTGTGTCCCACTAACCTAAATTTGGAAACAAATCTGTCTTAGTATTCATTCAGAGTATTCACTTATACTTATAGGCCTTGTGTTACTGAATGGACTTACACCCCCACTATAACAGTGTTTTTTCTCTTGTTCTAGCCCGGTTGTTATATATTGTGCACAGCCAAGTCACAGCTGAGATGGCACCAGCTGTGGCTGCTAGGAGATTTGAACTGCAAAGCCTCTATAGCATACCTATATGATGTCATTTGTAACTGCCTTCATCAAGTACTAGGTTAATTAGTGCTATAGAATAGAACCTTATTGTTACTCCAAAATATTTAGTTTTATATATCCCCCATTGATATGCACACTCCTCACTCCTATAGAGAGTCACAGAGGTTCCATTTAAGTCATATGCTCATTTTGTTCTAATCTGGCGGTGTTTGTTGCCCAAAAGCTGGGGCTTATTTCACAGCTGTGATGCATTACAGGGTCTGTGTAACCAAAATTTGATCTTTGTTGAATACGGAGCACTAGACGAAAAAAATAAAATATAACAGGAAAATGCCAAAGGTGCTAACCACTTCAGCTCAACATTGATTTAACACTGATAATTTTTTTCCGTTAAATATTAAGCCTCATCGCTTGAGTACTTTAAGTGCCCCTACAAAATGTTCCAAAGTTCATGCTGAGGCTTTGGATTTTCTGCCTTTCCACTTCATCCAGAGGACACTTCAAACACCATGCCTGTCAAAGTCAAAATCACATACAAAGCACAAAACACTGAGGGGCAATCATTAAATAATGATTTTTACACTGAGGGTATAATAATGGCTGTGTTTCTGGCAAGCTTTTTATAGGATAGTTGCACTTGAATGTCCGCATGGAAATTGTTGCCAGCTGTTAAATGCGTTGGTTTCAATGATGGCATTCCATTCACTTGAGTGAGGTCGGAGAAGTACTGATATCTGGATTTAAAAGAAATGATGTTACTTTTTTACTTGCTTATGTAAGAGCAGTGGATTGTAGAATGCGCCTCTTCCTTGTTTTAGGTTCAAATCAAATTAAACAATTTCACACCGGCACGGGATAGCCTCGTCTCCGCCGGCCCTTCGAGTGACTCTCCGATCCTATCTTGACAAGATGTATTTTTGGAAGCAGATCCGGCTCTCATCCATCCGCCACTGTTGTACGAGCGGTGAATGGAAATGTAAGTTTGACACGTGTGATGTTCGTGAGAGGCATGAGAGCAGCTTTGAAAGTTTCTCCCCCTGTCAGCACTAAAGCGCCGCGTCGCTGCTAGGGCTTTGTAAGCACTTCTGTCAAAACTATTAACATTTGTGGATTAGTTTAGAAGCAGAAAAATAAAACCTGTTTAAAAAAATTGAAAAAAAACGTCCCAGCGTGTGACATCAGTCACCGAGTTTTGCGTGTTTTGCCCTGTGGCTGCAATGTTTTGCTTCAACACTATCACAAGGACACTGATATCCCCAGCTGAATAGCTGTTGCAGGAAGACGGAGGCCCTTGGATCGACCTGCCTGGCTCTCTGGCGTCTCTGAATGAGACGCGCTGTGAGACCGCTGTGAGACCGCTGTGAGCCTCTCTCTATGCATCTTTTAGGATGAGAACCACAGTGAAGGCCGGGCACTTCATCTTGGTGTGTTACAGTGTGTATTGGCAGCAGTCAAAGACACGTTTGTCTTTGTACTTAAATCATATTTCACGTGTGATGGAAATGTGGATAGTAGTAATCTGCATTAATGTGCAAAAAAACATCCATATGTCACCAACGGCGTTTCTTCAGGCGTTCTCTGTTCTCAGCACATATTACTGATGTTATATTTATGATTTCTGTTAGAGCATATACTTCAAATACGATCCATTTGATCATTGTAACTTAATACTCTTGATATTTCTGTGTCTGTTGAGGGCTTTTACTTATTTTCAAGGCATAGGAGATCATAACCACAAAATTGAGGCAACTGAGGCAACTATCTTTGTTGTCATTTGAGCCAATGCTTCAACTTTTACTAAAGTACATAAGTGAAAGTGTTTCTAAAACTATCACGGACCATCCAGATGGTACTCCCACACCTCACAAAATAGCCAGAACTTTGGGGTCTCTGTGTGGTTTACTGCCAGCAATAAAATATTTATTTATTTCAGGCATTTAGGAGGCAGTCTCGCCTCCCTGGAAAAATACATGGTATTATATTACGCCGACCATCAAGCCATCATCTTTAAAATTCTCACATTGCCTTATGTGTGAAAGACAAAAGGTAGCAAAGAAAAGATTTTTCTCTGTTGTGATCCCCTGTGGAGAGCAAACTAACACAATATTTTCCAACATATGGCCATTAAACAGTTGTTACTTTGAGGCCGTTTCCAGCAGCGAGGACTGTCTCTAATTTTTGTTTACATTTTTGTAGATTTTATTGCATATAGGATCAGAGTTATATTCACTTTCCCCATGAAATGACTCACAACAAAGTGTCAGTGTACTGTCCAGTCTTTTTTCTTTGAATGGCAACACTTGGATGTGTGCCTGACAAGGAAATCAACCCCATTCTGTTTTTTTCCCCCCCCTGGACTTATGTCATAAGAGTATGGGAGTCTGTCAAAACACCATTTGCTGCTCTCTTAGATGGGCTTTGACTAGCAGAGCCTCTTAATGTCCCATCAGTCTCTTAATAGCAATGCAGCTCAAACCTATGGCAGAATTGTCAGGAGGGTGACAACCCACTTGGAAATGTCTTCTTTCTATCCTCTGCCAAAATGATGTTGCCGCACACACAGGCACAGACACAGGCACACACACACACACACACATACACACACACACACACACACACACACGCACACTCAGACATCCATGCACACACAGATCCAGACTGCTTGTTAGGGCATATAACTTATTCATAATACTGTCATTATCTCTTTGGTCTCATTAAACAAAGAGTCATCTCAAGTCCCAAATGCAGAGAACTGAACCTCTCAAAGGTTAAAGCCCCTTCACAAAAACACTGTGAAAAAGGGACACTTGTGACATCACACTGTGATTCAAAGCCAGTCCCTCGGAGGTTGACTAAGCCTGCAGATGACTGTGTTCTCCGAGTGTTTAGCGCGTCCCTCAAGGGCAACCTTTCTCTCGACGCCTTTCTCCCCGCTCTTTCTCCCTTCTATCGCTCTCCCAAACTGGCATATTTCAAGTCACATCTCGCCACAATTGATACAAATGTCAGTCCAAATACCATCCATAAAATTAACACCAGAATATGATTACATTATCAAAGTGTGGGAATTAGTCAGGAATGCCAATAATGGGTCCGTCTCGGTTTTTTGTGTTTCACAACTAAGAAAAACGTTGATTGATAACAGTTTTTGACCCTTGACCTTTACACCTGACATCCAAGATGCGTTGAAGATCTGATCGTCTAAACCAGTGATTCTCAAACTTTTTCACATCAAGGACCCCAAATCTATTACACATTAGAGCCACGGACCCCCATTTGATTAAATTTTGTCTCTCGGACCCAAATCTGAGAATATTTTTATTGTTTGATATGATTTTGTCCAGAATTCAATTACTATCTGTATTAGATAACAGTGAAACTATGATCAAAACAGTCATTCTTCTACATTCTCTAATTGTGTTAACTTCTTGTAAATGAAATAATGCTGAAGTTTAACAATTCAATTCATAAATTTGCTGGGGACCCCCTGGAACCCCCTCAAAGACCCCTGGTGGTCCCCGGACCCTACATTGATATACATATAGGAGCTACGTAAACGTTAATAAACTTTTGCGTGCAGATCTATCCAAGAAGCACATGCAAATTCAAACAGGCGGCAGACGCCTCAGATAGTAACATACTTGTCAAAAATGGATTGTCAGGTTACTTGTGGATGGGGAACAAGCAAGATGATGTGTTTACTGTCAATTTTTAAAGGATGTAAATATGACAAAGGGAAGTGACATGCGTGACAAGCTGCATTTTGGCAGAGCAATCAGATTTCAGCGTGTATACCCATTTTAATGTCAGGTGTAAATATAATCCAGCTACCTCAGATCTAAACACAATATGAAACACATGTTAAAGCCAGGAGTAAAGCGGGCCTTTGAGACCAAGCAGCATGGCAACACTTTCAGCAACTAGAAACAGCAACACACAAGGTCAAAAAATGTATTCAGTGAGTCCTGGCAACAAGATGTTTGTATGTGATCAAAGCTGCTTGTGTGCCAGAGTTGCCACAGGGTTGCCTTGTGTATGTGCCGCTTTAAGGGCCAGAGTGCAATCTACACCTTTCAAACTCAGTATAAATCTTTGCAGTTTATCTTTCCCAGAAAGCCCTCTCCTCTTTGTTTGATCCCATTCGTATCTGTGTGGTTTCATTGTTGACATCACTGTGCTGTTTTTATATCATTATCTTGATAGCTGCTGACAATTTCATAGATAGGTAGCGTTAGAGCCGCTGCGCACAATGGGCACAGTATCCTTCACCCTGGAATTGACAGCAAACTCATTTTTTTCACACATTTTGCTTGCCATGTGATGCAATTTGCTACACTATTTCTTTTTATTCATGACACCAGGCCTATAGGGAATGACCTCAAAATATGCAAATGAAAGGAACCATATCTCAAATTAGTCCTTCCATGGGAAATAGCCATTTCTATTCCATAAAATAGAGGTGTGTAGTAGATATTGGCTAGTGATGTGAATAAGCCTTCACTTCACCTTAGCCAGTATGTGACGAGAGCACTGGCACCAAAATCATCTGTCATGTGCATGCTAACACATGAACATACAGTATGTTAAGTAAGCATTTGCGACTAGCATTATCCTAAAAGTGACAAAATGAGTTGTAGCAGCTCTACGGCTGGATGGTTAGTTAAGTTTAATGTAAACCTGTCAGGCTTATTGAGAGGATTGTTAAAATAGAAAATTTGACAAAAACAATACACTTTCAATGGCAGAAGGTCTCTCTTCCCGCGAGACTTTGAGCGTAACTTGTTTTGTTTACACAGAAAGTGAGCGAAGTTAGCCAGAAAGCTAAAGTTTGCACTGTTTTATGATGAAGGTTGAGATTTTGTTTTCAGAAGTTGAAATGAATCTACAGGCCATAGAATAAAAAAACAGTACCAACTTTGGATTACTAAAACGTTTACTTTCATAATTTTAGGCTAATGCTAGTCGCTTACAATTACAAAACTGTATGCTAAAGCGTTAGCATGCGCACCGGACAGAGCTATCTACCAGAGACACAGAGGTGATTTTGGTGCCAACCCTCTCATCACATATTAGGTAAGGTGACCAATGGGACAAACTCCCAAAAAAGTCGGTGTAGTCTTTTAACCAAAAATAACACAGTCCTGAGAGGCAGACTGTATCCTCATAAGCAGTCTGGGAGGCAGCCACTCCGCTCTGATACCCTGTCTAGGGAGGCAGCCAGACTAAAATGAAAACACATTATAGCACATCTTCATGTCTCATGGTCTGCAATGACTAGAACCAGTGTGAAGTGAATGCTCGGTTTAAAATGTATGAGTGGAATCCACAGTGGGTTTTGGCAGGGAGGGGAGGACGGGACCTAGCTAGGGAGTGAGATATGAATTTCAAATCCAAATGGAATGTTTCATCACTGCTCAGCATATGAATTAGGAGAAAGCGTGTCCTCAATTCCTCGGCAAATGAATGCTTCCTCCTCCGTTTTGATAAAGACACAATCTGTAATTGGGAAAAAAGAAAACACATCTGTTCAGTCAACACAGAAAATATTGCTCTTCATCATTTCCCTGAAAAAGATTGATCATCAGCATTTCCCCGGTTATGTAAATTATGAAACTAAAAACAGCTTTGTTATTTTTGGATTGTTAGCTTGGAGGGAATTGATTCCGAGACGAAAGTTGACATCGAAATCGACGCAGAACCCGAGAAGCGCTCCTCGGGACTTTCAGCAGTTAACGCGATGTAGAAACGCCGAGCTAATGTGTGATAAGCATGTCTTCGAATATTATTTGGCAGCGTTTGGGACTTTCCGTCGGGAGGGGGAACGTAATCCTCCACACCTAACAGACTTGGCGCTGGCCGGGACCGTGTCTCCCAGAGGCATCCTGGTACTACAGTCGTCTCTGTATGGTCGGATTACACAAAAACAAAGACCATCGAGGGACCGGAACACTTTGGGGAAACTGGGCCCGGCATCTTTTTGTGCTGGAACCAACCTGGGTAAAGAAGTTGTTAAATACTTATCATGTGGAGCGCTTGATTTATCTTATCTCGCGAGCTTGGTGGGCACTTTTGAGACTATTTAAGTGTCTGGGATGATAAATCAAACTCACAGTGTGGAGTTTCAGATATATGAATCTATATTCAACTATATTTTTAATGCCCAGGTCTGCAGTTCAATGGTGTCCTTGTCATCCATAATAGACATTGATGGGAAACAAAGGGCCCTTAGCTTTTTATTTTAATATATTACCCCATTAATTCACTGTGGTTAATTTAAAACCTGGGATGTTGTAGCAATCAAAGAGTGTTACTGTCCATTATGCAGCCGTTGAAGAGTCCCAGAGCAAACTCGCCACACACACACAGAGCCTGACACTGATATGGTCTAATTATGCCCCTGTACCAGGTAACCCGCAGCAAGCTGCAGAGGCGTGATGAGAATAGCTCCCCTTACAGCGGTGTGTATGTGTTTTTCTGTGTGTGTGTGAGTGTATTTGCATGTGAGTAAGTGGATACTGTTTCACCCTCATGAACCGCTCAAACAGTGGAGAGGCTGCAGTCTCCCAGACGAGTGTGTATGTATGTGTGTGTGTGTGTGAGAGAGAGAGAGAGAGAGAGAGAGAGAGAGAGTTTGACGAGATTCAACCACAAGCAGATTTTTTTTCACTCATAGCTCAATCTCGCTGCTTATCTCAGGCGATTTAGGAGTACACTTGTGTGTGTGTGTGGGTGTGCGTGTGTGTGCATGGGCACGCGTGTCTGCCTGTGTTTGTATGTGCACAGGGGATTTCCCCCAAAACTGAGTAAATAATAAATAATTGAGGCGGAGGCAACTGAGGACCATAAGTTAAACCTAGATGTCAGTAAAACACCAAAACCACAAACCAGAGGCGGCCTTAAGCATCTGGGGGCCCGTTTCAAGAGCTAATGTGCGAAAAAAAAAAAACATAAAAGAGAAAAGAGAAAAAAAAGCGAGGATTCAAGTTGGTTTGCATCAATAATGGTATATTTTCGGACTTCAACTTAAATGCATTATGTGCACTTTCAGCATCATGGACAGCTCAACATAGAAATAATCCAAACAATTCAAACAAACAATTATAAACCAAACAATTTAAAACTGAAACAATGACATTTTTGCTTTGGAATGAGGAGAAGCCTCGCCCTTCTCGGCAACTACTAGTCTGCATTGAATAGCACTAGGCCTATGTGTTATGTATCAGCTGACATAAAAACAGCTTAAACAATTCCCTCAAATTAAATTAACAACAAAAGCAATGCCATATTTTGCTTGGGAATGAAAAGTGTCTGAAACTACTGGTTGTTTACAATGAATTGCGCTTCGCGCTCTTTCAGCACCGTGGACAGCTCATGTCAGGCCTGGAGAGCTTGTTATTCATGCACTGTTGGCCTGGTAGGATTATTTAACCCTAAATAATTGCTTATAGAGATTCTTTTAATTATGTGTATTTGCTTTAGTTTGAGAATTTACTAGTTCATATTAGTTGACACTGTTAGTAATGTGCGTAGTGAAAGAAATGACCCGCCTACCGTTTTGCTGTGAATATTGAACTGCTAACTGGTTCTAACTGCAATTAAAGCTGGCTGTTAGCTTTGAAACGGTGTCCGGTGCGTTATCTTTGATAGAAGTAACCACAGCTCGCCACAATATATATATATTAGGGCTGAAACGATTCCTCGAGAAACTCGAGTAACTCGATTACTAAAAATCATCGATGCAAATTCTTTGCATCGAAGCTTCGTTTAATCCATATAACTATATACACACTCAGTGTTTCGCACAGATGATTATTACTGTTGCACAACGCGCTGGAGAAAGAGAGAGAAAATAGCGAGGGGCGAAGAGAAGAGACAGGCCAGAGAAAACGACAGAAAGTGTCCAAAGTTTCGGATCCAGTGTTGCCAACTTGGCGACTTTGTCGCTAGACTTAGCGACTTTTCAGACCCCCCTGGCGACTTTATTTCTCAAAAGCGACTAGCGACAAATCTGCCGACTTTTTCTGACCATGGGAAGCAATGTTAATGTGTTGAATCTCAAAGCATTTGGCAATAAATTGGTTCGGCTGATGCCGGTTTTCTCTACTTGCTTGTCTAATCCAGAGAGGTCTGACGGTCACAGCGCTTCCCACACACAGCGTAGCTCCCTCCCTCCGCTGAGAGCAGGGACTGTAGGATAGGGTCCACTTGTAATTGCTACCGGCGTACGCCGAAACTGGCCAGGTGGGCGGAGTCAGCACTTAATATTAAAACGGGATGAGATGAAGGCTAGTAAAGAATGCACGTTAATTATGGCTATATGTAATGGCTAGTTAAGAACGTAAATCAATATGGTGGCTAGTTATGATGTCCCTAAGTTAGCTAAGTTTTGCTCAAGAAAATAACCACAGAAAATAAAATGCTTCAGTCAATTTGTGAAAGCCTGAGCTTCATTCATGTTATTATTATGATAGTCACACACACATACACACACACACACACACACACACACACACACACACACACACACACACCTACTCCCCTCACAGTGATGCATAAAATACCCCAGAAAGCAAAATATCAGGTGGTGTAAGTAGCAATTGGAGCCTAAAATGCACCAGTCCAATACAGCAGGTATATTCAGTTTAGTTTGATTGCAGTGAGTAGGGTCAGCAGGTGTAGGGCAACCCTTCAACATAGCAAATAAATGTACATTAGCCAGTCTTATGAACTTGTATGATATTTAGGCCTAGTAATAAATATCAATAATAATTATTATTTCACCTCGTTTTCAGTAAATCACAGTGTCGTATGGACAGCTTCGTGCGGACAGCTTTTCTCTTTTGTATATTTACTATTGCTCTTTAATAAAGCAAAAGTATTTCTTATCCGATTACTCGATTAATCGATGGAATAATCGGTAGAATACTCGATTACTAAAATAATCGATAGCTGCAGCCCTAATATATATATATATTAAAAAACATAAATTCTTAATAATTCAGGAGCCTCGCAGTCTCTGTACAAGTTTGTCAGATGAATAGCCCCTCTCTCACTCACTCCATCGCTCTCTCACTTTGTGCTGAGCCTCTATGAAAAGCGCCCACTCACTTTCACCTCACATCGCCTCCAGTCCTCCTATCTGCCGGCCTTATCTCTCCCTTGAAGTCTTTCACTTCAGCCGGCTCCCCCCCCCCCCCCCCCCCCCCCCCCCCCTCAGCCGTTGGCTGAATGCGGAGCGCTGCCCCACCACACGCCCCCGTCTTGAGTCTGGAGTGACTCTGGATGCCGAGATACCAAGCGACGGTCAGGGATGCACCAGGTGCTAAACAAAAGTGTTTCAAAGTTAGTTTTGGTGCGTTTTCACCAGGTCGTATCAAGGGTACAATACTGCAGGGCTGAGCAGCTTTACAATGCTAATGCTTTTTTTTTTTGGGCAGTATTGCTAAAAATACATTATGAATACCAGGCATCAGTTCATGCTTTCATGAAGTTTGTATGATCTAGGGTTAGATCGAGATATCTGTTTGCCAATATATTGGGCTGCAATTGGCCTAGAGCTACATAAAAATGGTTTGCAAATTTTATTTTCTTTGCACATTTTATTTATGCCTTTAATTGTTCAATAATATACATGTGAATTAATTCCTCCTTTTAAAGGCCTAATATATCCCAAAGTTTTCTCTACCACTGAATAGGTGCGGTGGGTCACTCTGCCTTTAGCAACTGCTAAGCCAAAATCTTAGTTGTTTTAATGGAGAGTGTCAAATGGTCTAAATGCTGTTTCAGAGGCTTGTCCACCCTACCAAGAATAAAATTATGGAGAGAAATGCTGAATCCTTCTAATTCTTTAGTATGAAAATGGTCAAATTTAAGGGTATTGAGTATTGGCACAAAGTATTGGCTATCGGCAGCTTTAGTCCAAAAATGTCAGTATTGGCCTTCAACAACCCATATCAATCCAGCCCTAACATTCAACTGTCCACATGCAGTGTTTATTTGATAGATGTAGCCACTACTATCAAAGATAATGTGTCGATTTCATATACTGGTTGAAAATGAGAAAGACATACCACCTTCTCACTATCGGGCAGGGTTTTGTTTTGCAAGTTGCACATCAAAGACCTTTTAAGACGAGGAAGAACATTTACCTCAGATAGCCGCTCGCAATCTTGTTACATCTCCTGGTTGCACCCAGCCTGAGTGTGCGTGTGTGCACAAGAGAGAGCGAAAGTGCTAGCATTTATAAATTCATATTTTGCTCAGGTCTCCCTTGTTAAAAAAAAACAAAACCCACTGCGGTACCTGCTCATACATTTTGAACCAAATATTCACTTCACATTGGCTCTAGTCATTGCAGGCCATGAGACATGAAAATGTGCTGTAATGTGTTTTCATTTAGTGTCTGGCTGCCTCCCTAGACAGGATATCAGAGCGGAGTGGCTGACTCCCAGACTGCCTATGAAGTACAGCGGCTGCCTCTCAGGACTGAGAATCAGAGACAAAGTGACTTGGCTCTTTCAGAGCGAGACCCTCGTTTGAACTCCGAGCCTTGGAGAGGTGGCTCGCATACGATTCCAGGAGGCTCATTTGTAAAAGGCTCTTATGCACAAATTTTATGCTAATGACTAAATCTGAGCCAAAGTAGCGATTTGTAAAAAATGACTTCGGTGCCATTGATTTTCTCCATTTCATCCCATTGTTTGAAATGGTCCGGGAACTCGATGCGCCGCCACATCAAGACGATTGTGGGCTGGGAAAAGACAGACAGAACTAACCGACTGACTGATAAAATTTATTTGATAATGGTTAACAATTTTATACAAAGACACTTGAGTCAGAAGTCATCTTCATCTGTTTCATATGCAGCTCCAAATGGCAGTGAGAGGTAACTGTTTGAAAACTGAACTCTAATACCCAGAAAGCATGTAACGTGACGCTAGTAGAAACTAATATACGGCTACATCAATGCAAACAGCTTGTATCGGGCAAAAATTGGGAGGAAATTGGCTTCTCTCTATCTGAAAAGCCCATATGACACACATATCTTTTCTTAATTAAAAGTATTGTAGCACCTAATAATGTCATTTACTCCTTGTGTGTTTCTCTCCCTCCGAGTCCATATGCTTGTCTGCCAGTTTTCAGGTCAGTGAAGGTTCACGTCCCGCCATCCCTTGCTCAAAGAAAACAACCCCCCCCCCTCCATTCTCTGCCTATCCCCCCTTGTTTTGTCAAGATTGCCGACGGAGAGCAAATACGCCACCCATCAAATGCATCTAAATCACAAATGCGGACCCACTTTGGGCTTTATAATGAATATGGAAACTTAATAAAAGCGCGCCGATATGCAAAACCTGCCGAGCGGCAGTGAAACACACAGGAAGCACTGCTAATCTGGTGACCCGTTCTGAGATGCCATGGACTCGCCGCGGGAGAGAGTGTCCCCGTTTGCCCTCTTCACCTGCAGCCAGCGGCAGCGCCGGCGACGAAAAAAAGGTATTAAAATGTTCCTCCATGCTCCGCTCGCCAACAGCTGCACGGTCAAAATCGATTACTGCAGCCACCGCATATGTAAACACAGCAGCAAGACATTATTAGTAAACAATGGCCTGTTTGAAAGGATTATTTGGAGTTGACTGGTTTTTATTTATTGCTGTCAACAAATGAGATTCCAAATAGGATGTTATCGTGGCCATCAAAATGTGAAGGAGACCATTTTAATGTACCAGCTTTCTCTCTTATATAAAACTGGAGTGATTTATGCCTACAGATCACTCAGCAACAAGTGGCAAAACTATGGACTATGGAAAGCTTGCACTATATCGAATCGCATCGTATCTTATCACACTGCATCCTGTTGCATCAAGACAGATCTTAAAGGTCCCATATTGTGTAAAACAGGATTTCTCTTGCCTCTTTGATTATAAAGGAGTTGGATGTAAATGATGACAGTATCAAAACGCACAGTCGCCAACTAAATCCACACAATCCATATTAGAACAGCGATCCTCTAAACGAGCCGTTTGGACTTCCGTAACTTTGTGGCGTCACAAAGGTTCGCTCATTATCATTTTTGTAAGAAATAATAAGCTAACAAAGTGTGTTTTTCAAAGTGGTTGAGCGGTTGCCGTTGTTTATTTAAAGGAGAGTTTTCCCTACCTGTAGCTGCCGGGCCGCGTTGTCTCACGTTTCACTCTTGAAACGGTTAGCCAATCAGAACAGAGGGGTCATTAATATTAATGAGCCTTAAAGGCACAGCGACAGAAACAGCCTGTTCTTGGTGAGGCTCTGAGAGATGCTGGAAAATGAACGTGTAAAAATGGATTGAGAGTGTTTTTGGTACATGACACCACACACACAGCTTTGAATGGACCTCAAGACATAAAATATGGGACCTTTAATCGAATCGTGCTGCTGTCCTCGACCTGAGTGTGAGGCGGACCAGAGGAAGGCGGGGTAGACAGAAGGCGGCGACAGAGGTTGCCCTCGAGGATCGTGCTAAATGCGGGGGGAAAACACGACTAAAAATGCAGTCAACCTGGCACGACTTGGCTTGCACAACCGTAATGTATTGTGTGTGTGCATCTTTTAGTAGCCAAATTTTGACAGGGGCTTTAAGCTTTGAGAGGTTCAGTTCTCAACATTTGGGACTTGAGATGGCTGTTAGCATAATGAGAACAAAGAGACAATGACAGCAATATAAATAATATATATACCCTTAGCAGTGTGTGTGTCTGTTTTCGACTCTGTGCACTCCAATGTAATTTTTGCAGATGTTGAAAACAAGAGACCTCATGAATACCAGTCACGGGTCTTCTAGCCTCAAATCTGCCATAGGTTTGAGGAAAAAAACAGAGACACCTTAACTTTGACTACTGATGGGCCTGGTCTGGATGAAACAGAGCGAGAGTCAAAGAGAAAGATACAAATCCAAAGATACAGAAGGATAGAAATCTGAGCTCTTCCTCTTCACTCTCCCTGTAAATGCTCAGTGGAGGGGAGCTTACTCAACATGCGCTCAGGCTGCATCTCTGCCAGATCAGAGTGGCGTTTGAAGTTGCCTCTAGGGCAATATACAAAGTTTGGTCAGTTTGTCTTCAGTATGCTAGCAGTTTCATACATTCATGTTGATGAAAATCAGTTTGACTAGAATCATACTTCAGTCCTGCTTCTTTGTTTTTTTGCTATCACCTCCGCAAATACTGTGTGATCATTTGCCTCTATTGAGCATTTGGATCACATTCTCCAATGTGATACACTATTCAAATTGTTCATTGTTTATCAGAGGAACAGGTCATGAACTGAGCTCAGATCATCATTTCATGTGGTGTTAAAGGCTCCATTCTGTGTATAAATGGCCTGAAAATGGAAAAAGAAATGATTTCAATCCAAATCAAGAAAGCAAAAAAATCACTGGAATAAAGGAAAACATTAAAATATGATATAACATAATACGATATCCAATGACATCTTTCTCTACTAACAGTGAAATAGTTAGAAAATGGAGAAAGATGTGTATGATATGTATTTCCATCATATGCACAATGCATTATCATGCTGTGAACGTGGGAGTGACGTAGAACACGGGTTTTGCGAGCGTGACATAGGTGTTAAGTGCCTATGAGCAACACTCGCACACTTTAACTGATTGATCTATAGGTCTATACCTGGTGAGTAAGCATAATGGATTTTTCCCTCAGAATCCAGCAAGCTGGCTACCTGTCATTCAAACAAGGGAGTTGCTCCCCCTGCACCAAGCCATGGAAATGAGTCATGCAGTTTGCGTGTGGCAATGTTAAGCTGGAAAAATATCTTAAATCTCCACTTTGCAAGGTGTAATCAGGTAAGGAATTTATTCATGTTGCAGACTAGGCACCAACAATATGCACTCGATTTGTTAGAATGCTTACAAATCTGAGTTGCCTCGTACATAAACCCCATTGGGTATCTTTCAATAAGTGTAACGTAAAAATAAATGCATGCATAATGTAATGGAATATATCTCAAATTATCTAACAAAATAGGTTCTCAAAATGGGGTCTGGCTTTCCCGCGGAGATTCTTGAGTAGCACCACGGGGGTTCCCAAAAAAGGATAAATATTTCATTTTCTGTATTATTTAATTCACTGTTACAATGCATTAATGCAGTATGCGTTCTGTAGTGTGTATTAGTGCTAACACATTGAGAAAATTAGTATTTATCATATGATTCACTACCCTCCCTCTCCAAGTTCTAAATTAGCAATAATCTAAGGGGATCCATTATCAAATTTGCATTAACGTGGAGTTTCTTGGTTGGAATAATAATTTACAATAGAGTACAACTTAATGCAACTACACACAACTGAGTTAAGCAACTCTTTAAAACCATTTACCTGAAAGGGTGACACAACTGGAGCAAAGTGAGGGAGAGCTTGTTGTTACCTTCCCTCAGTTGGGAGAGAAGCAATTAAACCTGACTTTGCAAACATAATAAACGAGTGGGTCGACACCTCAAGTGTGACATTATCTTTATTGTTTTAGACTAGTAGCATTGACAAACACTTTTCATTTAATTTAACATATCACTTAACTTCCACTTCACACTGTGAATTAATAGAAAGCGAAAGAATGGGGGTGAACCTAACTGTGAAATTGCCACCGCGGCGTCTTCCCGTCGACTCACAGGAGAAAGGGGGAGCGATGACGGCGCCGATGATCATGATGAATGTACGTTGTTTTTGATGATCTGGCACATGTATGATGAGATTGATAAGGTAATCTGTGCGATAGAATGAGCGCTTCTTTTTTTTGTTCCCCTTTCGATACCCCAAGCATTTGCCTAGTTTTGTCCATCGATTCATACACCTACCCAAGACTACAGTATAACACGTCGTTCTTGAATTATCAAGAAACATTTCTGTATCTCCTACACGAGCTGACATTCAGCAGCACTAAAGATGGATTCCAAAGACGTGGTGCAGTGTTTGCCACTGAATCTGTGATAATCAGAATCTCGGTCTTTTTGAAAGTGTGTTGCAGAATGATCGATGAGGTAGAATATTGCAAAGTGTGCTACAGAATGCTGATCTGTGTGGTATTTTGCTTCCCAGATGAACTGTGTTGGAGCGATAATACCAGTACTCTCCATTCACCTTCCTCCAAGTTTATTTATTTTTTTTCAAATCAACTGAAACGTACAACTTAACTTTTTATCCCTGAGAACTGAGTGTTTTGGCAAAATAAGAGACTTTTTGTTGTCTAAGTGGTAACCCTTCCTTTTACAGTCACCCTAAGTACTAGGTATTTACAAAGTAAATGTGTGGTAAGAATATTAAGCTACCAAGTAATTATAGTTGTAATGAAGTAGGCCAATACAAACAGCTGAATTACTTTAAAACACCTCTGGCGATACTCATCAGTTCAAGCAACTACATTGTAGTTGTCACAGGTTTAGGATGGTAAGTTAAATGGAATAGTTCCTAGGGAATTGGGCTCCACTGTCTTAGAAACAACTTCTGTATTAGCCATCAATTCCAGAAACTACTTCTGTAGGCACTGAAGGTTTATATTAGCATTAGACCAAGTTTAATTGTGTACTTAAGAAAATGCTTTCCAAAAAAATTGCTTTTCTAACAATTGTTCATGGCCTCTGTCCATTTGGAAAGGGTTTATTAGACTTACACTTGGACTGTAAGAGAAAGTGTTTATTCCCATGAAATAACCATGCATGCTCTATAGCGAACATGACATTTAGCCATTCAGCAGAGATGGATCTCAGACTGCCAAACTTAGGTAGACCTGTAAGAATGTATCCAGTATTTAAAGAAAGTATACCATGAAACTAGAGGAAAAGTGTGTGGTTTGATTCTAGAAATGTCAGCAGGTCTGTTAAAGGGATGTGACCATTCTTCTACTACAAATTCCATCGTTTGGTGTATTGATGACAGTGGTGGAAAACGCTGTCCAAAATCTCCCATAAGAGCTCATGTTAACTGGACTGGACTGGTTTACATTGTTTTTCATGCTCATTGAACTACTCAGTGCCCCGTGGAAGAGGACATAATCGTCCTGGAAGATTCCGCTCCCATCAGGATAGAAATGCTTCTCCATTGGATGAACATGATCACTCAGAATGGCTTAGTACTTATTGGCATTTACCTTGTGCGCTATGGGGTTTAGCGGACCTAAACCATGCCAGGAGAATGCTTAATGGAGCTGTCAGGACCTTTTATTGTGGGAAACAAGCACTTGGGTCTGTAGCCTTCTGCCACATGTGCCCATATGTTCTATATATAATACATGATGCTTTATCATAGGTGAAAAAATATCATAGGTGGGAAAATATCACCTGCATTCACACTGAAATTAATTAATTTTCTTTCAGTGTTTGCTTTGGCCTGCTTGGAGTACCAGATGGTAGTGGAATAACTTTGGGAACAATGCTGTTTTCAACATTGTGCCAGGAGAGATCAATCAATCGCAGAAAATATTTCAATCCATTTCCAAACGGTGACTTCCACAGGTCGGTACTCTTCCCGACTCTCCCACTTACTTCTCTCTCACTCTCTGGCCTTCTCGAGTTGCATTTCGTTTTCAAAGTGTTTTTCCCCCCGCCGGAATGACAGTGCAGCAGATTACCAAACACAGATTGCATTGATTGCCGGGACTAATTGAAAGGAAAGCATCCCCGGTGCGGCGTGCATCTGCTTGCCTTTGCAGAAATTGGCATCTGTGCCCTACCTCACCTCATCAGGCAAAGGAGCCAAGAAACCTCTCCGCCGTCGACCACTTACCTCGGCGCTCAATCACACTTTGTGAAGACTCCTTTCAGGCGAGGCGACAGAGCAGACAGACGATGTCGAAAAAAACGCCATCCCCCCCCCCGTTCTCGACGAGAGAGACCACGGGGGAAATCATCCACGAAGACGGATGGAAATTCAGCAGAGCAATTGATGCACTCCTCCGTTTGGCTGGGACAAGATCTGAGGGACTATGAAACACTTGTCGAAGAGGAAGTGGAAAGAGAATGGAGCCTCTGCCGTCGCTGCCTCCGCCGCTTTGCACAATTGCTCACTGTGCTGAGTCCTCGGTGCTGGCACTGATTGAGGAGCCGCATTTAGCATATTGAGCGTTCCCGTTTCGCAGGCTTCATTACAGGCCTCCACTCCATTGCTAGACAATGGCACATTTGATTGGACATCTGGGTTGGAGAATATCTCAGCATTATCAAATAATAAACAAGAAATTACCGAGCACCACATCCCAAATCCACAACACTCGCAGGGAAACTATGAGGCCACACTAGCCTCTTTCTGGTCTGATTGAGCAATTTTCCACAGCACTGTTGAATCCTCTGTGTCTAATGAGGTTAAGGATTTTCTGCCTGTCCCCTATTCTCCACCCGGCACAGCTGGAAAATGTTATAAGAGCCTGTGATCAGATAATCTTTGGCTCAACATGTTTTGAGTCATCCACAGTTTAAAGAAAAGCAATGGGGTGAAGACTTTCCCAGCCTTAAACCCGCATTGTTATTTTTAGCCCCTACTGTTACTACTGAACCGATTGTTAAGCCGCTGCGAGGATCTTTGTGGCTTTATTGTCATGCCCAACTCACCATCTGGAGGGAGGGACAATAAGGCGTGGGATTTACACTGTGTAAAGTCACAATTCTTAATACGACAACGATAATAAGCGGTGCGCTTCCTTTTGTTGCCTTTTCACGATGGGGAATCGTGCTCCGTGCCTCACGAACATGACCTGGGCTTTCACTTCACATGCAAATCCTCTAATATGCAAAACCGTTGAATAAATGAATTATAGGTATTCAAACCTGCATTATTAAGGACTTTGACAGTCAAACTGATGCCTCAGGTTTATGAGTCATTTGTCTCTTCTTATGAGTTATGGCAGATGGCTTAGGTGTTGAATAGAGCATGAGGTGTGAGCGTAGATGCTTCGGAAGGGTGATGACATATTTTTTAACAACTTAAAGCTGACGCTGACATGTTATCTAACACAACCTAGCTGCAGCCCACGACATGTCGGTATGAGAATGTTAGCATGTGGTCAACGTCAGCGCATGGGGGGGTAGCTGAGCATTGGAAAGACAGCGTCAATCCAATGTTGATACTAAAGGCCATTTGGGACAGTCAATTCTTCACTCTCATAGCCAGGAGCAGAGGAAGGTAATTAAATAAAGAACGTAAATGAATCTAATTGAAATGAACTGCAGCATGATGCAATACAATGAATAGAAATGAATTCAACTGAAATGACTTGAATCGAAAGTTGCCTAAGGGAGTTGTTACTTGGGGAAATTATTGCAGATTTTAATTGTCTCGCATACCTTTTAATATATTGAGCAGGCTGTCTAATTGTAGCATTGCACCAAGCTATTTTGGGGTAAACCAGTTGTTGACCTTTACTGACCATCTGCAATCACATGGGCCGTCCCTGCTAAGCAGAATGTCAGTATAGCGGCGGGGCAGCGCGTTGTGTGTGGCTCAGCAAGATTTAATGATACCAGGGGAAAGGTGACAATTGGTGAGAAGGTGTCTCCAGCCTGGACAGCTATAGACCCCTTGAGACAGTCTAGATGAGTCAATCCTTCATTTCTACAGCCAGGAGAAAGGAGAGGATAATTGCTCTGTTCTCATGGCTGCTTCAAATTGCTTTGAGAGATGGAGGACAGTCATAAAGCCAGGAGTGGCTAACCACCTTGAGTCCGACCAAAGCCTGGAGGACTCGCAACATGTTGTTTTTGTTGTCTCTTCTCAAAACAAAAGTTTGTTTTTCATGGTGCTTTGTTTTTAGATTCATCCTTACTCTGACCCAAGTATATGTGCTATACATGCAGTATATCTACATGCACTAGGTTAAGGACTATTTAATGCCTCCAAAGGAAGGGGCTCATTGGTTGAGTGGGTCAAGATCTACTACTTCTATATGGGCAGTTTGATATTCTGTTTTTACAGTGTGTTGAGTACAAACCTGCACTTCCTCAGCTCCCTCCTGCCAAACACAACATCCAGTGTTTTCAGTAATTGGCCACTTCACACCTCTCATTCACAGCAATAAATGCCTGTCTATTTATACACGAGTTGTGTGGAGGAAGGGTCTTTCTCGGCTTAAAATCTGCCCATTTCCCTGTGATTGAACACATGTGTGATTGCCCAAGTGGCACATCTTGCAGACCACTTGTTGATTCACCCCACGAAGAACAAGTTGCTGAACACCTGAATCAGGCAGTGTTATTTGTTCATGTGGTACTGATTCACCAACTTGTAGGAGCCCAAAAACTTGATACTAATCCTATTAGTGACAATTAACTAATGCTTTATCTACTCTATGATGTCTCTCAGGAATTTTTTTAGATCATTTTTAAACCATTCAATTCTTGATCAGTTTGCCTTGATGCAACCACAAGGCAGTTTATGGATAAAAAAATGCTAGAAACAATGAAGAAAACGGGTGAAAATGTGTTGAAAAGAAAAATAGAAATGTTTCTGTCAGTGAATGAAACATGTGGAGAGATATTGGAAAAACACAGGCCATGTAATACACCAGCTGTGTCCGCCTTAACAGATTTAACTCAATCTGTTAGTGCGATGGAAACAAGGAAGCAATAATATGATATCATCTGCATATCATAATGAGGAGGAATATGCAGCCACATCTGCTTGCAGTGTGTTGACCGGGCAAGCAAAATAACCAATATTGCAAAGAAATAGCATTATACATTCACTACCATTGCACTGATAGAAAAGTATGTTAGAAAATGAAAAAAAAAAAAAAGTGACAGGAGCCATAAGAGATTATTACAAGGGTCAATAAATAGTAATAGCAATAATTTTATTTATAGGACACTTTTCAAAATAATCATGAGAACAAAAACAAACAATAAAACCAAGAATCAAGCAGAATTTTGCACATAAAATTGTTGCTGTAGATGTGAACTTGTAAGGGATTAAAAAGAAAATAGCTGTATCTAAAGCAGTTTTTTGAATTTGTAAAGACAGCCAATCAAAGCATGATTATTAAAACAAACACATTCATTACCCATAAAGCCATGCACTTGATTTGTCAAGATCCAGGCTGATATGTTACAGGACTCTAAAAGTAGGAGAAGCAGCGGTGGATAAATAATGCCCCCCTTCCCCACCCATTACCATTGAGATACCCTTGATCAAGGCACTTTCCCCCAGTTGCTCTGGCAGAGCTGCTCAGTGGCAGACTGGATGTGTGCAGCTGTCTGGATGGTGGGAACAGAACGCTGCTGAAAAAGAGCACACATGCTCAGCAAAAAGTAAAGGTTAAAAAATGATTCTCATTTGTATGTTTGCGACACTGACATGTTTTGAAATGGAGAGTGCAAAGAATAACCCACCGGGGAGGGAGAGAACTGGTTCAAGTCAGACAAAACAACTCAAAAGAGGAGTGCCGTTAGTATAAGGAACTGAAATGACAGGAATTAGGCTAATTAAAGATTCTGAATTTGAAAGTAGTTCTTGCCTGGGAGAGCCTCAAAGGTGGATATATAAAACACAGCCAGTCTGGTCTATTGACTGTATTTGATCGTACATCTAATTTGAGTTTATTAAGACTTTAAATAACCTGGCACTTTGACTAATCTTCTTGTCCAGAGCTTATAAGATCCTTGCCATGAAAGGAACACACATTTCATTATTACCTAGTGACAAAAATGACATAAATGATTAAGTAAAACCAGACATGTGATGTAATTTGGGTTCAGTGGACTGTGTATTACCACAGATAAGATGCAATGTTTAAGATGAGTTTATCTTCATGTCAGTGTCAGTGGGCCATTGTTACTGCTGCTTGAAAGCTACGAAACAAGATAATATTTATTTACATAATGCCTAATATTTCTTAAGGCATTTAGAATTTTTTCATGACACAGACAATGCCTTGAAAACTTAATTTACTGCAGTAGAATAGATCAAAAGTCTGTGCTGGGTTTGTCTTTCATCTGGATTTGATATGCCATACACTTCAATTGACTTTATTTTTGATTTTAAAAAATCCTTTAAAATGTTCACTAAACAAGTATCCATCACTCAAATATTAACCTGGAACTTAACTTAATGTTGTTTTTTTCTTGCAAAATCATAAATCAGTGGCTCTTGTAGTGTAATCAAAGTAACTTTTCACCTAACATGACTGCAACTATATTTTTCTTCTTGTGTAAACTTGACTGTAGATTATTATGAATGCAAATTTTGTGTAGAATTACTTATTTGTTCAGGAGAGACTTGACTTTTAAATGGAAGTTAACCTTTTTTAGAGGCCATTTAATATCATTTTATAATTTAACATGCTGTCACATACTGTCACTCCTCAAATCAAAAGCTCAAACCATATGCTTCAGAGGGAAAAAATGTCTTGAATCCATTAAATCACTATGCAAACAAAGCCAGGAGGGTGCAACAGTATTTCCACATCATTAACCATACTGCAGTTACAGATTGGGACTTTTATTAACAGAAATTGCAGTTAGCAGGCATCAGACACACGACTGTTTACGGGTTAGAGCTGCTTCTGCCTCGCTCTCCGTGAATATTCCACTAAACCATGCACCAAAGTTTTTTTGCGAGCTAACTCTCACATCCATCAATAATGTATTTTGTCCTGAAAATGAGGTTCACAGTTTCTCCAACAGTGTCTGTGTGCTTTTTACAAAAGAGGTCTTTTTGAGCTGGTGGGTTAAGAAGACCAACACGGCTCTTCATGTGAAATTCATTTGGGTGACGGAGGCGTTTCGCTCGCTACACGCCGCAAAATGGATTCTCCTTGTTGTTGTTGTTGTTGTTGTTGCTCGGTTCACAGCCACGAATAAGTTAATCACCATCCCACAATCTATGCCGCTCACCCCCTTGCAAAAATCTCTTTCTGCTTGTAAGTTCAGAAAGTCGCATGCTGACGCCTTGCACATTTTTTTATCAACACCGGCACCCAGATGCCTCCAACACACACTAAACTGAACAAACACGCATACATACGCACACAGGTGATCGATCACACACACACACACACACTTGCTGTCCTGTTGGAAGCGGCATGGCGGAGAGCCTTTAGAGGGAGACAGCGGTAAGTGATGGATGCCGCGATGTTGACAGGAGGAGTAATTACGCTTTGTCCCACGGTTCCCGGTATGGGGGCCGCCCATCACTCTCCATTACGCCCCTGTGTTGTGGCAGCCTTCCACTTTGTTTAGCAAATGAAATGCTTTTCCACCTGAGCGCTCCAGAGAAATAAGGGGGAGGGCGTGGGGGGGGGGGTGGGGGGGGTGGGTGCGGGGTGCGTGTCACGGGATACAGGAGGACAAGTGCAAGCGCCACGCAACACCCGTGCTCTGTTTTCATACCAGCCTGCGTGTGTTTGTTTGTGTGTGTGTGTGTGTGTGTGTGTGTGTGTAAAGGATAGTGAAAGCGATTTGTGGAAACAGATGAAAGGAAAATTGTGTGTTTGGGAGAGAAGACAATAAGTCGCTGGCATGTATGTGTGTTTGCATGCGAATGTTTCCGGTAGCAGTTGAACAGCAATCATTTCACATTTACAAACCCTATTTGCATGCGTGTTTTTCATCCCTCTTTTAGCATGTTTTTGAGCGCCTTTCATCTGCGGTCTGCGTGTTTTCATTTCCATACGTTGCTTTTACTTCAGAGACATCAAACAAAAGAGAAAATAAGTAACGGGGAACAGCGGTGTTGCCTCATTTGATGCAACACATTGTTATTGAAAGGAAACTTCTGTCTCCAATCCCTTGCTGCGGAATAGAGATGGTGCTGATTTCCTTCAATCCGTGTCATATTTCAAATGAAAAGGCAGCAATCACTGACAGAGCCTCTGAAATTGACCAAAAAACAAAGAGCGAGATAGAGAAAAATCACTGCTAAAACAATTCGACTCTGCTTGGAGTGCGAGATGGATGGGTTCGCCACACAGGACAACTGAAAGTTAATTTAGAACACTTTTCATCGAGTTAGACTAACTGACACTATCTGAACAATCAAAGTCAACATGAACTCTGCTATTCAAAGTAGCTTAACATGCTCAGGAATGGCTAATGCTGTTTGATGCAGGTATGGAGGAGAGCTGCATGATAGTCTTTTGTTCCATATCTCTACTATTTAAGAGCAATATAGCTTTTCCCATATGGGAGATAACTGCTTTCTGTAATGCTTTGTTTACTTACTTTTCATTAGATCTTCCAGCTCATTTTCTTTTTCAATATACAAGAGATATAAGTACAAGGGGACAATTTACAGTGTGTGTACATTTGTGTGTGTGTGCAAGAGATGAGGTTTGTGCATGTATGTGTGTGAGAGAGGGACAGAAAGAGTGTTGCATGGATCTGTTTTTCTCATTGAGCTCGGTTAGCTTAATAAGATTTCCGCCACCTGGATCCTGAAGGTATTCTGAGTGATGATTGGCAGGAGTCATTATTGATATCAATCATCATTTGCCTCAGCGCATTAGGACCATGTGTATAATCAAGCCTCCGGCCAAGGTCAAAATTATGGAATCATTACAATCTTTTCCATCTAAATTACAAGACTAATCACCGCACCTTATACTATCACACCGTGTGTGGTGTGTTTGTGTGTGTGTGTGCATGCATCTCTATGCGTGTGCATTTGTGTGTGTGTGTGTCAGCGTGTGTGTGTGTGTGTGTGTGGGCACATGAGCAAAGTTTGGGTTGTACAACAATTAATCCTTGCTGTTGGGGGTTAATAAGACTGAGTAATTTGGCTGCGCGTAATGGTTCTAACTTCCCCAAGTTTAATGGCATTATGATTTTATTATGCAGCATGTTTCTCCCAAGCTTGTTAGGGGACAAAGGAGCTGTGTAGGTCAAACAGACACACACACGCGACCGCATGGCTATATTTAGCCAGAGGAGTCTTTACCCCGGCCCTGTCATTGAGTGAGGAAAGTTTCTCGATGTTCTTGATGCAAATAGCCTCATTTCCCCCACTCTCTGCTCCACTAACCGACTAAATCCACAAGATGCAGGAAAGCCTCGAGACCTAGTTAGAATAGGTGAACGCTAGAATAAATTTCAATATGAATGGTTCCATTAAGTCCATTTTCGACAGGCTGAACATAATATTATTTAGAAGCGTGGCTGCGAGACGATAACAGGAGGATGAGAAAGCGTCAGGGCTTCCAAATATAGAAGCTGACTTGTGTTTGGTCTAACTTAATAGGGTTTACTCTTTGGAAGAGGGAAGTCGGAGAGTTATTTGATGAGATTTTTTCCTGATTGTTGTCGGATTTGTATCGGCTTGCCAGACTGACACAGCACAGACACTATTGTAAAATTACTATTCCTGCTAGCCAAATTGTAAACTGTAACGGGCAGTAATGAAAATATGTATTATATCATAATTTGCATGTTAATTGACATAATTGATAATTGAATATTGTATTGAATAATGCATTCAAACTATACTGAGACAAATGATACTGCATTTCTAGCAGCACACTGTTGTATTTTTCAATGATTACTTAATTTAATGACTACTCATCTCGCTCAGCATGATGAGTGCTTCTTATTTTACTCAGCATTTTACAGTCAGTATGTTGCCGATAGCTTCCCAGTAAAACCTGGAAACAGTATAGTATCATTTTCAGCACGCTGATATTGGAGGGGGAGGGGAAAAAAAATCTTCTTAACCGTTTTTAAATCCAGCATACTGAAAAAAAAAAGCCCACTTACCAGCTGGTACCCAACACGCAAAATTAATCAGGCAGATAAAATGGCAACTGCAACCTCTTAGTTGCCATCAAAACACCTGTTGTGTCAACATTATTGCTAACAATCTGAAACAGCTATCCACTCTCGCGCTGGCGAGGGAAGACAGACATATCAGTCACACAATGTAAGCAGCAAGTGAACCATCTCAGTCGAGTCTGGACTCCATTGCCAAACACTGGACAGGTCAGTGATAGCAGTAAAATGTGTCCAAAGGAAACATTTCCTCTGCTTTGGAAGACGGATAGGCCAAACATTTGCCCTGTACCTGGTCCATCCTATTCTTCAGTTGGATGATCTTTTTGTACTCGCCTTCAATTCATTAACCAGTCAATCACTGGGTAAACATTTGCATATCCAACCTTCAGACTGTCCATTTCCTATTGCAAGTGAAAGCCTGACTGACAGTCTTTACACAGTAAGCAGCAGGTTGATCAGCTCCTGTGACAGTGAGGAACATTTCACATCATTGGACATTTCAAGAAAAACGATGGCAAAAACAGTAAAACCTGTCTTGTTTCCTGTATTTGTAGAGTCCAGGCTAGTGTGTGTGTGTGTGTGTGTGTGTGTGTGTGTGTGTGTGTGTGTGTGCGTGTGCGTGTGTGTGCGTGCGTGTGCGTGTGTGAATGTTTGGGTCTGTCAGACGCCCGTGTAAGGCAATTGTGACACCTGGGATTTCACTGCATGTCCTGTCAAAATCCACCAAGCCGCTGGCATTTTAACAGGCCTGTAAATGTTAGCTACACAGTAAAAAAAAGAAAGAAAGAAATACTGTTAATGCCATAGCAACACCAGTGTAACAAACAAAGCCTTTTAAACCTGTCAGATTTGTCAACCCGTTGTCAGCTTGACCCTGAATAAATCAGAAAATAAGTGAGTATACTGTAACTTATTGTATTGTTAATTGTTGATATGTTGATATACCAGATAAGGACTAGGTGCCTAGCAACAGCCAATGAACAGTTTAGTTGGCATTGAAAATGATAAGCTAGAAACCATGATGTTGCTGAGGTGGCGTCATTAGAGCAGCCTGAAATCAATTTACAATCAATTCACATACGTCCATATCCATTTAAACATGTGCACACACGCGACAGTGGTTATTTCTGCCGGCTATGTTTCTTTGTCTTCATCTAGGTAATCAGAGATAATACGAAGTGACAGGTCAGTCACTCGCACTCTCGCTTTCCAATCATTGACTTTTAACCCCCATCACAAAGTTTTCATACTCAACGAGTGGCCTCTCTTTCCACCGCTTTAACATCTTTGTTCTGACAGACGCTAACGGAACTCCCAGATTGCTTTGAATGTAAATAACAGGAGCTGGCAATCTCATCAGTTAGCTTAGCATAATCAGTACAACTTTTGGTATTTTACACACATTGTACGTGTCAATTACAGTGTGTTCAAGAATCTGAAAATATGACCACCAGACCATTGTTTGAATGAAAGCATGTGAATGATTGTAAATAAAGATGGAAATGTAATAAAGATGGAAATAAAGAAATGGATGGAAAGAACGGATTTCAAATAAAGCAATCTACCCAACACTGTCTGAGCTTAACTGGTAAACTTGAATGCCAAAGAAAGACCACTGATCAAAATATAAAGCAAATATACATATATATATTTTTTCATTCATTCATCACCATGGTATTTATGATCTTGGAAAGGTCAGCAGCTAGCTAGCGCACCTAGATAGCTATAGGCTATATGGCTAGTTTGAACTTCAGTCAGCTAGGCTAACTAGCTAACCTAGAAAACTTAGTATGACTAGATTGCAGTTTTTCAGTTAGCAGCAGAACGCTAGGCTTCATAATATTAGCTTCCTCCTCTCTTACCTCTTGTCTTTTTCACTGGGCTTCAGTCTAATGTTAGTCAAGAACACTGTGGTTCTTTGGCTCTGCCCACTGAGGTTTAACTCAACCAATAAGATTATTTCTTCCTCCAGAGCAACTCTGCCTTCAAATGTTTGTGTAAATGAAACTCCAACCTGTATGTTTGTTTATATATTGTAAAGCTACTTAAAAAGATCACAGTGGGAATGATTTTGTGTGTCACCGCATTCACTTTCTACTTGAGTTCAAATGGTCGCATAAACTTAACCGAAGGCAATCTCTTTACTAGACTGAAAGCCTTTTAACGCTGATAAACAATGCCAGACCTCTGCTGGCCTGGTTGCCCATTCATTACAGTGTGAACTACTGGGCCAAGGCTTTTTGGTATGGAGTTGTGGGCAGAGCACCTGCTTCCAGTGCAGGCAGGCAGCAGCGCTCTGGTTCACGCCCCAGTCACTGATTATACAGGCGTGCTATTCTTCCATCGCACATCCCTCATGGTAATTCTAGCCTCCGTCCCGCTGCAGAGAAAGACAGGCAGAGAGACAAACAATGACGCACAGACGTAAGCACATGCACACACACCTAAACACACACACACACGCGCAGACTCGCCATGCTCTTGGTATCTGTTCCATGCACTCGCAGGTTTTGCCTCACACGCCATTGGACCGTGTGTCATGTATAACCCAGGTGTGCTCTGTTTCTGTGTGCACGTGTGTTTACGTGTATGAGTGTGTGTGTGTGCACGTGCGCAGATGTCCCCCTCGGCTCTGCCTGGCTCAGCGCTCTGATAATGTTGGAGACAGACCAAGGGCACCTCTCTCTCACTGCTCTCATCAGCCGGCTATGTTAAGTTCACAGGAGCAAAACCGCTTTCCCCCCTAAAAAACGATCTCGGTGTGTAAGGAGCGTTATCGTGGAAATATGCACCGCAAAGCGTCGACACACACCCTGTTTTCCCCATGTGCATCTTTTGATGTGAAATCCATTTTACAGTACAAGGGTCAACACCAGAAAGAGCAGCTATAGCTTACTGTATCAGCTTGGACTGCAGTTTAAAGCTTTGCAATTGCATAATGTGTCATTGTAAAATATTTATAGCTCTCTAATTATGGTTATTGTCTACTGGACCGGACCAAATTATAGTATGGTTAATAACAAGCTGTTAAATAGAAACTGAGAGACAAAGAGAGTCTGGGTCTGCTTATATAAATCATATAATATCAATAAAGCCATCAAGAGGAAAAAAAGCACATTATGGTGTGAATACAAAAATGACACCAACAGTGTCCGTGAGGCATAATGGTAATGAAGTTGACCTATTCAATTTTGGCCAGCCACCTGTAGCTATTCTAAATAGAGCAGTAATTCATGTGTATGCATTCACACACACACACACGCACACACACACAGGTACCGATGAGACACACACACACACACACACATACACACACACACACACACACACACACACACACATTCTAGTACCTTTCTTTTCTTCTCATCAGAGCCATTGACAAGACTGAGGATCAGGGGATTCCCTCAGTCCCAGAACTTAAATAAGGTCCACAGACAGTCCACACACACACACCCACACACACACAGCGTCTTTAATATTGACTGAAACCTAAGGCCATAGGCTAGATAGCATTGAGTGCAGATGCTAACAATTCATCACGTCAGATCTCCTCCCCCACACTGACAAACAGAGCATTATAACAAAACACACACACACCTGCACTTATACACAGAACATTCTAGTATCTCTTGCTTTAACTATTTATCTATCTATTTATCCATCTGTCTATCTGTCCATGTATCTATCTATCTATCTATCATGGCAAAAAATGCACGTTGTTGTCAGTTCAGTAAGTGTTTGATCCTCAGATTGACTCCTAGTTCATGTCAATCGTAGCAATTCTAAGATGCGGGCCACTGATGATCAAAAGACTCAGAGAGTCTTATTAAAAGAGCTATGTGTAGAGATTTTGTGTTTCTCAAAAATCCAGACCACATTACCCATAAACCCTGTTGTTTTGTCTTTGGCCCCCTCCGGCATCACGCCATTTGTTTTGAAGAGCAAACAGAAGGATAAGAGCCAATAACAGCCCATGACAACAGACAATATGCATTCAGACAAGGTAAGCTAAGGTCAAGCTGAAACTTACTGGAACTGGAAAAAAGCTGTTTATTACAGGTCCTGTTTTGTGCTGTCAAGCAATCCAGCAGATTTCCTATGGCATCTTCTCAGTGGTCACGTTTGTTTATGGTGATATCATACTCTCAAAAATAATGTGGTCACGTTTTATTGATGTTACATGCAGCATCTTTAATGTAACCGAGCCTGGAGTCTATATTCTCATTACCATGTATACCATACACCTTGCGGTTTTGCTTTGTGTACATTGGATTCTGTTAATATATGGGTGTTCTGTGCTTTCAGTATAAATATGAAATGTATATTGATTTACTTGCTGTTTTTGGTTTTCAAATCGTACACAGCTGAGATAGACAGGACAGAGATTAGAAATCAGTATGGTAACACACAGATTACATCTTGAAAGTATCCATCCTAACTCTGGTCTGCTCCACCATCTGTTCTGCTAAGTTAAGTTTGTAACAACTAGGACTCATGGGATCAGAGAGCCTCTCTCTCCATTTTGATTGCCAATTTTGGATATCCCTTTTGATGATATACTATGCTTTTTTTTTTTGACGGCCATCTGCCACTCCAAAATTATGTCGGCATTTAATTAACATCGATGATCCATGTTCTGATAATTGAGGTTCTTTATCGGCAGCCATGACTTTTATGCAAAATGCATATTCTCCTTCACAAATGGGTGATGCTTGGCTCCGATCCATTCCGATTTAAAAGGTAATGAGGTCTATGTTTCACCGTGATGTCAATCAGCGGGGGGTCCAAGTAATGAGTCAGACCACCGCTACATTAGTCTCTGTCCATGTAAAATTCATGCTGAATAAATCCCTTAAAACAGCATGAGAAATGTATGATTCTTTGATCATGTGGTTACTCAATGATATCCAATACTTTAGTGTTCAGGAATGCATGAAGCTCCCAGTTTGGGTGTATATGAAATCATTAGTTCTTACAAGTTGATATATTTCTTCTCCTGCCCCGTGGCTTTTTGTTGCTGTGGGTCCAATTAGGATTATTCAGAACACTTTGTCTTGTGTCTTGAATGAGTCAACCTGAGTTCATTCTCTTTAGAAGTGTAAACACACACTCTTACATGCATACACACACACACACACACACACACACACAATGGCAAATAGACATAAAGACACACATGCACTCACAAGCTCCCTCACGCTTTCATTCTTTCACTCATTCACCATCTCTCTCTCTCTCTCTCTCTGTGTCTCTCTCTCTCTCTCTCTCTCTCTCTCTCTCTCACCCGTTCACTCACTGTCGCTCTCATAAGGGAGGCGAGCCAGATTGCAGGCAGAGGTTTTTTCGGCAGCGCCTCTCTCCTCCTCCTCCCGTAGATCTGCCCGAGATCAATCATAATTACAGCAACTCCTGCCGCTCGCTGACGTCCTGCTCCGGCGTTGCCACGGCAACGCCCGCCATCGCGACGAGGCGGGAGGACTGGCGTGAAGGGGATCCGTATTTCCCATCGGCC
The DNA here is from genome assembly GCF_048128805.1 of Centroberyx gerrardi. Lineage (NCBI taxonomy): Eukaryota > Metazoa > Chordata > Actinopteri > Beryciformes > Berycidae > Centroberyx > Centroberyx gerrardi. The sequence continues at coordinate 13,491,856 of NC_136017.1, read as the reverse complement.
ATATCTGATTAAAAACCCCGGCATAGCTAACAAAGGGGAGCAGGAGGAGAGGAGGAGTGTGTGTGTGGGGGGGAAATACTTTTTATTTTCACACGCGGCTGGCTTTTTGAAGGTCCCTCGCATCCCGGAGAAAGATATATATAAAGTCGCAGCCCGTGACTCCTACTACTGGGAGGGTAAATTGTACCCGCACTCTTGAGTAAGACAGGAAAGGTGATGATAGATCACCGGGTTTAATCTGAAAGGTCTCTGCTTGTATGATGTGAGTCCATTACGTGGCGCCGCCGCTGTCTGCATGATTGAATGAGTGAAGAAGATCGAATGTGACAGGCACACACACACACACACACACACACACACATTCCCCTTGACTATCTCCAAGGTGTAAGTATAAATTATAGTTTTACCACAAACTTGTCACCAAGGCGCCGACAAACTTCTCATTTTGGCGCCATGAATAAATAAAAACTTTATTACACGCCGCCATGAGAGGGAACTTCGGCAGCACCTGAATTATGAATGTCACACCAAACACGCAAATTCATTAGAAAATCAGGTATATAGAGTAACCAAAAAAAGTCATAAGGAGACAGTATGGCTCCATCTGTCTGCATGAACTCGGAATTTTGTTTTGCTTTGCTCCTCTGCTTCATCCCCCTTCAGGTCGTGATAGCTGTAGTCGGCCAAGAGGGGGATGGTCAGTTAATTAAACAAGCAGGAAATGGTCTTCATGAAAAGTTAATTAGGGTGTTAATGAAAGAGAAGTGGGCTGGACCGGCACCGCGCTGATAAAGTAGTGTAAGTGTGTGTGTGTGTGTGTGTGTGAAAGCCTGCATGTATGTGTGTGCATGAGCTGATAATGAGCGTAGAGTCGGTTTGGCTCCAGAGAGTATCGGGCCAGAATCATGACTTACTCCAAGTGTAAAAATAAATTTAATCAATTGCATCTATTGATTACATGAATATAAAATATCCAAGGTTGAGGTCATGTTTCTTACAGCTGTTGTTTTGACCTGGATTTCAAATTACCAGGGGAGGACATTTTCTCCCATCTGCCTTACTGTATATTATGTGTCAAAAAAAAACTATATATATTTGGATTTGTAAGCAAAGACTGAGCCTATGTTGTTGTTTTTGGTCTCACAGTGTGTTTCAAGGCAAAGAGCGATTTGTACTTCCGCTTCAGAGATGGTGGACAGTCAGCTCTGATTGTTTCTTTTGTTTATTTTGTTCCCTCCATCTCTACAATACACCCACAACCTGGTCCGCCCACATCTTGACTGATCCTCACATCTGCCTTCTGTTGCTCACATGGACGCCGAGGCAATCAAATCCTAACGAACGGACACACAACATCCATTATGGATTGCTGTCCCCGGATTGCTGCTGGTTGAAGAAATAAAAACACTGTGTCTTTATTCCCACTCGACAGCGGCTTCAGCCAGATGCTTTTTTCCTGTGCTAACACAGCACTAAAAGAAAGTGAAACAAAGTGTGGAGAAAGGTATGCGAGACTAGCAAAGGTCTGGCTACATGTGACTGCTTTTTGTAAAATGAAACCTGGACCAAATAGCATATGGCAGTTATTCTTGCTGTTTTGTTTTAACCTGCTTGGATTACCACATCTGTGGGGTTTTGGTCGGGACAATTCATTGCTGTCAATCACAAAAGAAATATACAAAATTCAGTTTCAAATACTTGGCAAACCCCACTCATTTGATGCTCTAAGCAGGTTAAAGCTAACTCTAAGAATTATTTGTGAATGCTATTTTGTCCCTACATAGGTCACATTTTCCCAGCTTGTGCTACACAGTTTCTCCTCGTAGATCTCCATGAAAAAACAACAACAAAAAAAAAATAATGTGGTTGCAGAGGTTGCTCCCCTTTTAAAGGATAAAAGATGTGCTTTTGACAGAAAAAAAAAACAGCCATTAAACCTGATGAATCACTGAAATAAGAACGGAGCGGAGAACAAAATGTGCATTTTGGTAAAAAAAACAAAACCTTTAACAGTTAAATAGGTAATGTTCCTTCAAGAAGTGGGCACTTCATTTGGAGAGCATTATGAATTCAAGTGTTGTTGAAAAGTCATTGTGAGAGAGGGAAAGATTAACTGAGGTAAAGAATAATGACCGATACCTGGAGGAGGCTTGGCTCCAACCCTGGCAGCGGTACTAAGAGTTGGGGGTGTGGAAAAAAAAGTTCTATGCAGCTCTAATTTAATCATATATACAATGCATGTACAAAATATTAAGGATTATTAGTGATTTCCCTTATTAAATCTATATCAATCACAAAGGAGGAGATGCAGATAAGGAGAAGCAGAAGCGTTAGAGAAGGACTTTTAAGCTTTGAGACAGTTGAGATGTGGATTGTGCACAAGAGGCTGCAACTCAACATCAGGAACACTTCCCTACTCTTTTGTACAAGTGTGCATACGCATGCACAACTTGTTTTTAAGAGCAGGTATTGTATCAAGGCCTCAAACACAAATGGAGAAATACAAATGCGTTGCAGTAAGGCGTCCAATCCGACATGCGCATACATTTGTTGCTTGACGTATTCACATTCTACACGAATGTGCGCGCTGTTTCCGTTCCCTCCATTTTTCTCCGCTGACTGGAGGCACTTGTTGTGAGCACTGGAACACAATGCTCCTGGAATAGCACCCATGGGTGGATTGTGTTAGCCCCCACAGTCTGAAAGATGGATGAATGTGGTTTCTTCCCCCTCGGCACTCAGAGTTCCATCCAACCTGCTTCCTAAAATGCTGTGAGAGCGAGTGTGTGTGTGTAGGTGCATGCATGTGTAGTGGTAAATGAGGAAATAGTAGAAAATACAGAATCCTGTCACTCTACCATCCCCATGCACTATGTGTCAATGTCAATGTGTACTCACAGAGGATAGGAGATACACAGAGATACACAGAGATACACACTGTTCCACTCAGAGGTGGCTGTACTGCATATACACCCCCAACTACCGCTAGAAAGACAGTCATTAAGGAAAATATACTGCAGCAAAATAAATATATAATGAGTTATTTCTCAATCCCCAACCCAATAAACAAACCCCACCACACACACACTTCGTCAAGTGAGTGAAAACCATTATCGTTGCTTGAGTAGCAATTAAAACCTAAAACACTTGTTCCCCCACCATCTCAGCTGTAGCCTATGTAAATTCCTAGATAAACACCAAAGTCAGTCTGAAGTGTGAAAAAAAAACCTTGTACACTCTACATTTTAAACATTTATATTTGCACAATGTACACCGCGCATTTTAAACATTTAAAACATTCATGAGTTGAGTTATTAAAATTAATGTTGCACTTGACTGCAGAAAGCATGTTTAAAGTCATACAAGCTTTTAGGAGTTCATTGGCTCACAGTTATATATACTGTATATTTGAATATTTGATGTTGTACATTTGATATATGGGCTTCATTTAGCTGACCCTTACACATGGTTTTAACAGTTCAGCAGTTAATGTGTAAGTCAAAGGAATACTTTTTTCTGCATTGGCACTTCAGTTCAAATAAACAGAATCAGTTGTTAGTATTCCACATTTCAACACGTGATTCACCTCATTCAAACTGAGCTAATTAGCTTGCAGTTAGGGTGTCCATTAGTTTCAATAGGTAACGCTAACAAGCCATTTTAAGGTAGTTGAAGGACAATGTCAAAAAATGTGACAGATGCCTAAATACCTTATAATTAATACTATGTAAATTTAAAGTGTTAAGGTTCCCATCCAAACTCCCAATCCAAATTCCCATCCAAACTGCATAATTTTAGACCTAAACAACTGCTAAATGTTTTTGCTGGACTGTTATGACATTGGCTATGTCGACTATAACATATAGACAGACATATAGGTAGCACACTAGTATCCGACAGCAATCTGGATGGGCGTTTTTCCATCAGTAGTGTTGCACATTACATTTCACCCGCTGCAAACAGAATAAGACCTCCCATTCTTTCTCTGTCCCGAGTTTGAAATTTTGGGCAGAGAAGGTCCGCCCTCCAATTGGCGAGAGGTCTCCCTTCAAGGAAGCGAGGAGTCAGACTTGAGTCAAACCTATTACAAGGGGCAAATAAGTTGCATGAAATATTCACCCAAGACCATGTCCGGAGAAGTGCAAGCATGAATAATTCACGAGGAGGACTTAGAAACATGTCTGTGTTCCGCTCCATCCAGACGGAGCATCACGTATCCTAAAGCCTGCGCTGCTTTGATGCTTTGTGTTTCTAATTGTGTTTGTGAAGCATTAATTTGTGTAATTAGGTTATCATGCAATTCCAGACAGAATTTGTAATTGATATAAGTATTGCTGCAGCATTATGCATTTACAGAGCTCCGTATAGAGTTAGTTTCTAATTTCTTGTTTCAGAACTGATTTTTCATGCATGGTGGCATATTTGAACGAATGCCAAACGCTAAAGTGGTTGACTCGAGAACAAGTGTACGATTCCAAATAACCAAAATAATCCATTTCCAAAGAAGCAAACCTGAAGCTATTACCGATGCAGCAATAATGCTTTTAGAAATGAGAAATCTATTTCCAGTACGCTTAAACAATTCAGAAACAAACCCAAAGCAATTGCAAATGCCTAATGTTTTTTTTGGAACGGAGCAAATCACATGCGCCACAGTATTTCGGTCTGAGCCAGCTCTGCAGTTGTGTAAGCCCGGGCGAATCCAAATCCAAATCCTACATAACAATTTGTTGTCATGGAGCTTAGCATTCTGGACAGAGCTCTGGGTGTGCGTCGGCGCTTGTGCGGATGTGTGTGTGAGTGTGTGTGAGTGTGTGTGTGTGTGTGAGCGTGGACACAACTTTGACGACAACAAAACAGCCCGTCCACTCTGCTCCTCCTGTCTCGGCCCCTACCTGAATTAATCAAGACAACTTTCCGATCGATAGTCCTCTTTCGGGCCCCCGAGAAGAAACGCAGGAGAATTTTCGGGCATGCAAGAGATACTTATCACACCCGCTGAGAAACGAGCTGTTAAGCATCGGCTCGGTCGGCGGATAAGTTTAAAACTCAGCTTGAGGAAACACAGGAGGGAATGATAAACGGCGTCTCCGAGAGAATGGCAGACGATGTATAGCGGCGGTGGAGGTTCGTGTTAAAGATGATGCGCGAGGGGGGGAATAAAAAAAAAAGCCGGTGAAAAGAAAAACGCGCGGGCGTCATAGACGTCGGTGGCGGCATCCATAGAAAGATAGATAGAGAGATGGAGGAAGACGGAGAGAGAGAGATTCAGATCAGAGCTTTCTTTCAGGCCATTAGTGGCCCTGTTGTGGGCTTCGGGGTACACCTCTATGTACCAGTTATGAACTAGCAGCCTTTTTTTACCCAGTTGTTCCCATTACTGGAGGAATATACTGTGGCACCTCATTACCTCTCAGGAAACTGACACTTAGAGCTGCCGGAACATAAATACGGGAGGTGGGAACTCAAGGTAGACCGAGTTTCAATCGTTCTTCCCTTCCGGCTCGTTCACATGCAGCTGCTTCAAAAGTCCTAACTTTTCAAAGTCTGGATTTCTTTTTAATTCATTTTTAGTTTTTACACAATGCTGAAAAAGCATACTGACACTATCATTAAAACTGTATCTCCCACTGAAGGAGCCAGTCAGTAAGTATTTGCGGTAAAGACCTCATGAGATTGAAGTACTTATTATCAGGTTGTTGAAAAGTGAGATTGCGCAGGACAACCCATGTCTCCTTTAATAAATCATAAAACTACAGCGTCTGCGGCTCATCCTGACATAGTTGTGACACTAATCATCTGAATACTGAAAGTCTCCCTCTCCAAACTATATTTAAATCCATAAATGAATGAAAAAATGAATAAGCCAAAATGCTCACTAGATTTTAACAGCAAACATTAAAGAAGGCAGAGGGGTATTTAAAAGAGGCAGCGGCGTTTTAACTGATTTATCCCCTATTGTATGATATTGCTTATATTCTAATCAATAAATCAGAACAAAAACAATAAAGAGAAGATGTTTATATAGGAGATGTATAACATTACTTAATGCAGTTGCATTTCATATGAACTCATCTTTGTTAATGTCACTGTTCATGCTTAATTCATGTTAGTAAACACATTAGTTAACATTGTTAATATTTATGACATGAATTAATACAATTGTTATTTTGCATTTAACATTAACTCATATTTGTTAATGTTGTCATTCATGTTATTCATGTTTAATTACCACATTAGTTAACATTATTAACAAACATGTATAACAACATTAATGCAGTTGTTCATGTGAATTTAACAGTAACTAATCGTTGTTAATGTTGTTATTCATGTTTAATTAACACATTAGTTAACATTAACAAACGTGTATAACAACATTAATTAATGAAGCTGTTCATGTGCATTTAACATTAACTAATATTTGTTAATGTCATTCATGTTATTCATGTTTAATTAACACATTAACAAACATGCATAACAACATTAATTAATGCAGTTCATGTGCATTTAACATTAATCTTTGTCAATGTTGTTATTCATGTTTAATTCATGTTAGTAAATGCAATAGTTAACATTAGTTAATGAACACTTGATGTAAAGTGTTAGTGGTTTTTTTTCTCTCTGCTTTTTTCTCTCTCTGAGCTGCTGCAGTAATCCCTGAAAACACCTCTTGAGCTGTTACAAGATGTTCATGCATTTTCTATTTCTGTGTATCTGTGTGCTTCTGGTGTTGCCATGAGCACTGCAGTTGTTTTGGACATTTAGCAGAGGCAGAGGCAGAGCTGCTATCAACTCATGTATAACCATTATACAGCCAGGGACATAAATATGGAAAATACAGTGTAAGGGATAAAAAATTTCCCTCACACACCTACCTGAAGGCGCATGGGACAAGTATTTTTTTCCAGCAAGGAGCTAGTGTGTATGCACATCCCAAATGCTGCCCAGGTGCTGGATACAAAAGGCCATGAAATTGAATAAAAAAAACAAAAAAAAAACCTGTACACTGGATTGATGCTTCTCTAGTGGTTTATTCAGCAATGTTTCAACCTCAACTTTCCTTCCTTCGCCAGGCATAACTGTTGAAGGTGAAACATTGTGGATTAAACCACACAGGGAGCATCAATCCAGAGTGTGGAGATTCTTTTTTTTATTTTACAGATATTTTTATGTCTGTCTTCGACCTCATTTTTTTTGTCTTCACTAGTGAGAAAATCAAAGTATGATAATCCATCACTGCTCAAGTATGTTCACAATTACCATACTGTATGCATCCAGGCTCATTCCACATTGCATTAGCTCACTTCTAGCACCGGTTTGAAGCCATCAGTTGAATCTCATAGGCACGAATTTGACTGAATAGATCTAGTTTCATCTCAGTAGAAAAATGCTGAAAACTGGTCGAAACATGATATCTGTTCTGCTGAGTCTGCTCTTTATTATAAGTAGTTGTTACTGTTTGTTTTGCTCCTTTCAGTTTACACACTAAGTGCCACTAGTAGTAGCAGTAGTTGTTTGAGTGAAACTTTTAGTTTTAGAGTTTCTGCAGACACTTTTGTGACATGGAATGAATAAGTGACTCTTCCTCGGTCACTGTGATGTACAGAACCTTATGAATATGTGTTAATATTCCACATTTGTCATTGATATTCATGATGCTTGAGCTTGAGCCGTTTGCATGCTCGCAATGTCAATAATGAGGTCCACCCACCCGTTCTGAATAATTTTGAGCATATATATGTAGCCAGGCTGTCTCATTATAATATCAAGGAGACCTAGCAGACCCAGTATCATAATGTATACCCACTATGTGCGTATTAGTTGACCGAGTGCCTTTGAGTTGACTGTCTGACTTTGCTCATGGTCCACAGGCATGCTTTATGAACTCTTTGATTGTATGATAGGAGATGTTTGCAGGCTTGCCCTTTGGAACGCAGTTTCATATCTGAGGCTTGGATGCCGCCAACAGACTGTTCCCATTATACACAACACACTACTATGTGTAGGAGTGGGACTGGGCAAAAACTACTGACAGCTCCATTTTGTGTCAGAAATATTTAAAGCTACATGAATTAAGCTTTCAAAGCAGCATCCATACATTTGAGCAGTTTGTCACTTATGTGGGCCTTCAGAGACCACAGCAAGGACTTGATGGATGGTAGGAGTCGGGCAAGTTTAACATCAACCCAAATGAATGAAAACTTTTACAATATGATATGATGGTACAGTAAAAATTCATATTAAAACAGCTTTGGAAACTGTTTTAAACTGATATCATTAAGGTATTTTAGTCCTGATTTCACAAAATGATGTAAGTAGCAGCTATGCGCGACTACAGATATCATCTCAACTTCTATTTGTCACTATATTTACACAGGTTTTAAATGATAGTGTAGGCCGTAGTATCAGCAGCATCTACAGAATTGAACGTCAAAATGTTTGCCGGAAAACAGCTACAGCATAACACACAAATAAAAATGTGCTTATTGTCTAAATTAATCCAATCAATGCCTACAATTTGAAGTTTGCAAACATATTACTTATTGTCAACATTGTACCATATCATGGGTAAGCACACCGGTAATAAAAATGAGTGACAGAAAAGTGTCCAGAATTTCAAAATGAACTGATAGTGGCAATTGCTCCAAGCACACCCATGTGTATCAGGAACTCACACATGAAAAGCTGTAAAGGTCGTGTACCAGAGGCCAATCTGCTGAACTCCTTTTTGCGTCTCTCCTTCATTCATTTTAATCGTAGTTTGCGAGCAGATGTTCATCCACACAGGTATTACAATATGGATGGATGGGGCCACCGAGCAAACGGCAGACAACACTCAGCCTGGCGTCTATTGTTGAAATGAAGTGCAATTAAAAAGTGATGTAAAGTGATGTGCATCATGTGTGATGGGTGCCGTATACAGACTGCAGAAGACTTAAAGTCTAATAAATGTCATTGTCACAGCTACCCATTGTCATTTGTTCAACTGTGTGAAGACAGTGGGGATAAAGGATGAGTGCAGTGTGAACAGAGAAAAAAGGTAAAGGTAAAAGCATTGATGCAAAGTGGATGACTGTAAGTGTCATGTAACTTTCAAAAGTCTTTATAGTAGGCTGCATTGTACACATTGTACATAATGTTCATTTTATTTGATAGGATTTTTGCTTTTAGACTTGGTTTTCAAACATATATAAGTGGAGTAGAGCTGACAATGAGATCGCCAAGCCTTCAATGTCAGAATCAGAAAACACTTTGTTCACCAGTACAATAAATGTACCAGATTTTTTCTTGGTGTCGATGAAAATGTAGTAGGGATACATTTGTAAATGGAAATGGTGGCCCTGAGTAGAATAAGTTAAGTATGAAAAGATCTCTCTTTCTGTTTCTCTCCCTCTCTTTGTTGTTTGCTTCTTTCTTTTTGCTCTTACTTTCTTCTCTGTGATATGGCACTTGGATTTTTGCTTTTCTGTAGGTAGCCCTGAAATAATTGTGGCGAGACATTCACAGGGACCTGTGTGTTAGTGTGTGTGAAAGATGGAGGAGGTGGAGAATAAAATCATGGATTTTTTTAAGCTTGCCGCTAGGTGGAGATTGGCGACCTTCTATATGTTTATGTGTCCATAAGAAGGAAACTTTTGGGTGGTCGTGTTCATTGACTTCTATTCATTTTAGATGCTAATTCAGTTTCATTCACTCATATCTGTGGCAGTTACCTCTACTGGTCAGTAGATGGCATTTGCCATTGTTGTTGGCCACTTGGCTATCATAGCGGTCATATGTTTTGCCGGCGGTTGTCATGACTGTGTCAAAATAGAGGGGAGAAAATCCATTGTTTTCCCACTTCGCGCCTTTGCAGCCAAGCATTTAGCCAAGCTGTAATGCACACTAATACATTGTGACAACCACTGAGCCCTGACTGTGTCGGCTTGCTTACCTGCCCAGTAAGCAGGAAAAATATGGACATCTTATATGGCTGATTCATTTCCATTTTATAGTAGGGTCTGTTGCTTCTGTTGTAGGCATGTTGTTGATTGATCTGTGTTGGTTGATCAGGCGTAAGAGTTCCTCATGTGAAAAATACATAACAAGCTTTTCTGAATACAGAGATTTTTAATAGCAGCTTTAGATAAACAGGGATCTTGAAGTATTAAGCTTTTCCAGTTTAAACTCTAACTTTTTATCACAAAAAAGAGAGCAAATGATACATTTTGCATGACATTCCAGGCATGATGCATTAATGGATTATTTCCTCAGTCTACTATAAATAGTACTCTGATTAACATATCTGTCTAGCTGGCTGAGCTACTTACTTTTGCACTTGCTTTTCAAACTGAAAAGTGGAGCAGAGCTGACAATGGGCCCGTGTACCTACCGTTGAGTAGTGTAAGTTCAGTATGAAAATATGTCTGAATGAAAGAAGATGATCCTCTCTCTCTCTGTGTGTATGTCCTCTGTGATATGGCACCTGGTTTTTGTGTGTGTGTGTGTGTGTGTGAGAGAGAGAGAGAGAAACGGAGAGTGAGAACATTTGTTAATGCTATATTTTATTTCGGTTTTTTTTGGAGGGCCATGCACTTCAAGATGAACCCCCTCTGAGACTAAAATCAAGGTAACCTTGGGTCTTCTTGATATTTGTGTGATGTCATCAGTTTAGGCTAGATGTCGGGAATTATTGGAAATCGTCTATGTACAGTTAATATACTTGGGTTTGATACTTTAAGCTGCCATATTGGTCAGCTTCACAAACAAAACAGGCAACAAGGTTAAAACAAGCACTAAGATGGTTTTCACTTATGTTACTGTCCATGGGACGGATCATTGTCATCATAACTCTGCTTCCATTTGAACGGAAAAGCATGGAGGGCAATGACTCAAGCAGCCAGTGGAGAGACGGCGAGGTCGCAAATTTAATTAGTATCTCAGGAGATGGATGCCTCCATTCAAACAAAACTAGAGGGAGACATCGTAATCGACCAGTGTTCGAAACAATTGCAAGAGAAATGGCCGGCAGAACTTGGCTGCGGTGTCAGTGAAAAATCATGAGCCTCAAAACTCAAGGAGGCAAAAGGCTCCAATCAACGAAGTGGCCATGGCCACATAACATGTCCTTTTTACAATGAACTTGACCGTATTTGGAGCGTTAAACCCAGCAGTCGCCCATTAGAGCTGCTCGACAGTTCCTGTGACGAGGACGAAGACGAATGTGCATGCGGGTCATTTCAGGATGGAAGTCAGTTCAAACTCCTATCGGATATGGTTCACTTTAAAAAATGAATGTGAGCAGTCGGACCAAAAAAAAATTGGAATTGAGCACTAAGGCCTGCAGTGTGAATCTAACCTTGGTGACCCGGATCACATTGCTTTTCACATATGATTCTCCTACAGGTCCTGACTTGTCCCAACATTCCCTGCTTGTTTCTTTATATAACTTTTACGTTTCTGCAGCCAGGCCAGACAGTAGCAGAGAAGATTCGCCTTGAAAAGTTTATAAATGAAAACTGATCAATTCTGAAACTCTGAAATCTTCTATCTTCTTCTTATCTAACCCTACCTGAAAAAAATTTTCAGATATTTCAGGTCATTATTTTCAGACAACCGTGCGTTTTGAAATGTAATAAAACCTGTCTGTACTGGGCCCAAGTATTGTGAAACTGTATAAAGGACTTTAAACCATCAGTTTGAGAAACAACACGAAAATCACTGAAATTGGAGTTGCAAGGTTTTCCATTGGCAGCGGTGACATGCTGCCAATCCTTTTGAAGACGTCCTCCAAGCACTGTTCTCAAAAGATCTTACTGCCAATGAAGAGTCCAATGTTCTGTATTCTCCTAAAGCTTCATTCATCTCTGTTAATCAAGGCAGGCGGAGGAGACAGACTGTTTCACTGAGTTTTCACTGTTATGTCGCATCTGCATGAAGATGGTGGCCTCGTCAATTGGCACCCAAATCCATATCGCAACAGGGATGAAGTATCTGAAATGATCTTAATGGATGTATGTTTGACACAGTGTCCCCTCTGGGATCAATAAAGCCTTATCGTATACCTATAGAAGTGTGTGAAGTTGTTAGGAAATTTGTACAACTTCTGGACACAGTTCAAGGTGAGCAATTCAAGAGTATCTATCGAGAATTCCACAATAAGGAAAAACAACTTTCCGTTACCCAGTGATCTGTGCAAATCCCCCACAGGTCTAAGCAGAAGACTCCTATATGTACTGCATTCACCAAGCCAGGCATAAAGAGGGCCAGATGGAGCACACTACCTTTCAAGAGGGCAAGTCCCAAGTCAGATCATTGACTTGTTTACATCGACTAAACTTGACCAAACCTTGTATTCTCAGACCAGAATTAAGAGGTTAGCGCGCTGCCCTGCGGCGCACCCACTGATGGAACGACTTCGACATTGTGTTTTCCGCACGGACGTACTGAGGCTTTGCAGTCAGGAAATTGGCCGTCCGGGTTGTCAGCTCTCCATCGAGATTAGATCTGAGCACAGTAGATAGGATCTGAAGGAAGACAAGTGCTGCATCTTTAAACTACTGTATATTCACTGAATTAATGAGGTTAAATCAATGGTATCTACTGTGTACTAACAATAGCGCAGAGGCAGCCCATACTTTTACAGTCATCCTAAGTAATTAAAGTGAAACTAAGAAGGAAATGCTCATTTACTTAAAAGAAATCTTTGGTATTACTATATAACACCTAGTAAGTGTCAATAATCTTAAGCATCTATCATGAAATAAGCAATAAGAAACCCCCATAGAAGTGTTTGTTCATTCACCAACAATCAATACAAATCCCACGCCCACCCAAAGTGATCGTTAAGGAGCGTCCCGTGCCCAGCACCCCTCATCAGAAAAACAGATGTCTGTCATCTTTGACCGGTGAGGTGAGGGGAGTGAGAGTCCACCGCATGCTAAGCAGTTCCTTCACCATAGCCTAGGCAAGAAGCGTGTGCGCACACACACACACACACACAACACACTCTCACACGTGCAGCTACACATGCACCGCAGAGTCCCTGCACTCCCAACGCCCTTTCCCCCCCAACCCCCTGGCAGCAGTGGTCTTCCAGGCTAAGCTCGGTGAATCTCCTTTTAATGAAGTCCGGGGGTAAAAAGTGCAGACTTCTCCCTCGCTGACAGCCAACGCTCCTCCGCCCTTCATCATTATAGTAATGGCTCCGCTCCCCCGCTGAGTAGTTTACTTTTAACCCACGTCAATGGAGCATATTAAGACAGAAGAACCTAGAATGAGCTATATTTCTTTCGCTTTTCACAAGGACTGCTTCCAACTCCCCTCTCATTCCCTCTCTTTCTCCCAGGACCTGAAATGCCGCAAGGCCTTGAGAGAGAGAGAGAGAGCGCATCATTGTTTTGCCCCATCGCTCTATAATATTTGACTCATATTTGGCCAGTCTGGCCCCTCTTTTGAAGTTAACATTCTCCCTTTGCATTTTCTAAACTCAGCTCTAGTCCTCTGCAATGAGTCAAAAAACCTTAAGTTTCAAAAGGTCTCTTGGCTTGGATGATGGTATGAAGCCTGCAGAGACGGTCCAGCTAATGCTCACCTTTAACCCTAGGCTGTGACCACCCATGGGTAACTACTGATTCACCCTAGCTGGATCGCCTTCCACAGAGCACTTGCTTAACTCTTATTTAACAAGGCAAGTTGACTAAGAACGCACTCACAGTTGAAAAGTTTCAGTGCAAAATTGGCTAGCCACCATTTGGAAAATGTGACACTGTGACCAAATGACTGCCGGAATTAAAGTAAAAGTCAAAGTACGTCATGCTCCACCACTTTTATATTGTGGCATTTTGACCCAGTTGGTCTTCGTCAAATGTGTTTGACACAGTACTCATAATCCCTTTTAAATAATCTGTGACATTCTCATATAAATAAATGTCAGTTTCGTTGCTGTCTATCACCAATTGATTTAACACAACAGTGATTCAACCTATAGCCAGTTCATGAAAGCTTTTACATTTGCTGTTCGAAACACCCGGTGACTGGTAGCTCTTTCCTCTGGCTCACAGGAAGTGATGCGTTTTACGTTTCCGGAGAGCGCCACCTACAGAAACTCAAACTGCATCAACAGAAAATCCAAGGAAAAAGACAAAGTCACAGTACTGGACACACTGTTTGATTGACTGCCTCCCCAGCAAAAGTAAATTATTAAAGGTATTAGTTATCTCTCCAGTTAATTAGTAATAATGTATAAGCCTTTCAGAGGATACAGTCATCTGTATATGCTTTTTTTTTATTGAGTAATGAATATAAGTTTCTTTTGTCTTTCTTGGAACTACAACAGCTCTTTCATGAAATTCTCTGGTAGGGTCAGCATGACAGCTTTTCTAAGTCAGACAAGTGGAACAGCGGGTCAAATGCTCACGATGCTTTGTGTGCCACAACACAATGCAGTTGCACTCTGTTCACTGTTCTCTCACACACTTCAGCGTGCCTCAAGAGGTGATATAGCAACATGATTGAACAGCGCTGCAACAGGTGCTTGCACTACAATCTGCCCTACAAGGCTCACTATTGTGATTTGCTCTTTATTTTTATAACTGCCTCTGTACGCCTCCACATGAATGGCAATGAAAGGTTTTCATTACGATGGTATTCGGCATGAACCCGGTGTCTCTTGTCCATGGATGCTGCAAGGAAACACCTTGAAAAAGATAAATCTGCTTTCTCTTTTTACAGCTTATATAACCCTGGTTGGTGCTATAAGCTCAGCCTGTGCATGTTCAGCTCCTCTGCACTGAGTCGAAATATCACGTTTTGTAACGTTGCTCGAGAGGGAAATGACACCATCCCAGAGGGTTGATCTGGCAAAGATTCACTTCTGACCCTAAAGTGTGAGGTCCCGTGGCCAAATACTGATTCACTCTGGTTGAGTGGTCGTGTTATTTCCAATGGTGGCCTCATAGCTCCTTTGGTGCAACCGCTGACATGGTTATGGATTGCATTCCCTGTGTAGCTCAATGGGTAGAGCATGGCATTGGCACTGCTAGGGTTAGAGGTTTAGAAAAAGCCCTTAAAGCACGACTAGACAGAGGATGCTGCACATAATAACATACAGACCTGGTTTATTTTAGCCTGAGTGGCAGAAAGTTTAGACAGTCACTAGAAAGTATGTAAAACTCAGGCATATTTTTCTTACCTCTCTGAACTGACCTGGTGTGGTAAACCCCATCGATCTGGCACTCCAACTCCAAGAACTTGTTTATTTACTGGTACTATATTACCCAGATCTGATGGCATGCTGTTTTTTTTATTATTTCTTTTCATTTTGAGCAGACTATGACAGTATACTGAGTCCTTGACAGTGAGTTTGGCCGTTGAGAATTTCAAAATTATATAAACTTCTAGCTCAGCTCCCATTTCCCTTGATATTTGTCGTGACTGTTCTGTCTTATTCCAGACAGTCAAACAGATGAAAAGAGAGAAGAGTGTACTGTGTTGATCTAGGAGTACTCTGTTTGTTTGTATTTGTTTGCTGGAACCGAAAGCACATTTTATTCGGGTATGTTTTATTTGATTTGAGTCTGTTGGACGGTTGCAAAGCCAATTGAAACATCACATACAGGGCAAACACAATCAAACATCCTCTCTGACCTCTTACATGCTTTTCTCAGCCCAAACCTTTTTCCATTTAAAAACACCCACATTTCCATTACACTTTGTATTGATGCATAACAATAGATTCACCTCTAGCTCTGCTTTTCCAATTTTATGTTTTTTTACTTCATTGTACCTCCCTAATCATCTCAAGCTATGTAGAGAAAAATTTCTCAGCTGGGTCTAAACACAGTTGGCCTATTCATCAAAGGATGTGTTCAATACATATTCATTGTTCATATATCATTGGTCAAAACATTTCACTCAATAAAACCTTTGGGCAATCACTGAAGCGGTCTACAAAGGGCCAATTCATCTCCCACGTTGCTTGCACTTCTTGAGCATGGCACTTACTGTAGACCCACATAATTCAGAGCATCCACCATAATCAGCTGCTATTACACAAGCCAATATTAGCAAAGGGATAGCAGGTCACTTACCATGCTGGGGAGTGGAGCTGAATTCATAATGGGGAATTTCTTTACTGCCAAAACAAATAAAACAATGTTTGTGCTAATAGAGGTCTCGGATTTTGAATATAGGAGTTTTAGTTCTACAAACAGTTCATGGAGGCAGTACGGAGCCCAGGAGTGGCCACTGGGAGAGAAAAAAAGTTATATCGAGTCCACGATTTACTGTAACGTGCGCACGTTTTAGTCCATTTGTGCGCACGATTTACTGTAACGTGCGCACGTTTTAGTCCATTCGTGCGCACGAGATACAATTCGTTCCCTCGATTTCGTTAAACTGTGCAATTTAGGGAAAAATGCAACTTAAAAGGTACCTTTTAGGTATTGCAGATAGGCCTAGTAAGGATTTGGTATGTTAATATCCATTGTCTGTTTACACTGAATAGGCATATCCCCCAAATATTGCAACATATTTAGCCACTTAACCTTCAGGCCATGTAAACACAATCAGGTGGCTGCAACACACCCAGGACAGCGCCACACTTAAACATAATCACCAATATTTGCACTGACTCTTTATAAGCCCGTGAAGAGTGCATGTATTATATATCGAGGGCACGATATCACTATTTCAAGGGCACGTTTTGGCAATTTGGCAAGAGGAAATCGAGGGAACGAATTGTATCTCGTGCGCACGAATAAACCAAAACGAGGGCTCATTTTAACCAGATCGAGGGAATGAATTGTATCTCGTGCGTTACAGTAAATCGTGGCCACGAGATAAATTATTTTTCTCCCAATGGCCACTCCCGGGCTCTGTAAGGCAGAGCTGCTCTATAAGAAGAAATAATCTTATTGGTAGAGTTAAAACTCAGTGGGCGGAGCCTAAGAACCACCGTTTTTCAGAGTGCAAGTTAGCTAACTGCCAAACTTGAAGAACTTTACAACACCAATATGATTCAAAATAAAAATCTAAATGGCAAATGTTTTCATTATCTGATTGATTCAAGACCATGGCATTCATGATGTTGAAAGATCAGCAGCTAGCTAACTAGCTTACCTACATAGCTAGGTAACGGGCTAGTATGACTAGTTTGATCTAAGAAGGTCAGCTAGGCTAACTAGCTAACTTAGTATGACTAAATTGCATTTTTTTCAGTTAATAACAAAAGTACTACGCTTCATAATATTAGCTAACTCCTCTCTTACCCCTTGTCTTTCACTGGGCTTTCAGTCTGATGTTACTTAGCCAGAAATGGCTTTATGGCTCCACCCATTGATGTTTCACTCAACCAATTATATTATTTCTACTTCCAGAGCAGCTCTGCCTCCAAGAAACATTTGTGTAACTCAAACTACAATCTGCTCTGAATGAACAGGCAACCAAACAATCCTTTTACAAATTCTTGCACCAGACAATCCCTTTAGAAACTCTTCTATCATGACATACTGAGGCCTACAACTAGCAATTAGCCCCTTCTCTTCTCCACAGTAGATCGTTAAAGTGATATTTTGCTCGGATACAACACTTTCAGAACTCCGCATGAGTCCAGGAACTGTCATCCCCTAACATTAGCTGCCCTAAAAACAGCATAACTCCCTCCAAGCCATCACTTAACAAACCAGCATGTGTGCCGTGGTAAGCTCACCTCCCTTTTTGTTAGCACTAAATGTACCACTGTTTGGCTCTGGTAAACACAGCTTTACTCATTCACCATCGTTTATAAGCTTCCCCAAGGTTTTTGCCCGATAAATTAGAGCCAACATCACTTTTGCACACCAGGGAGATGATTTTTTGATAAAGCCCCAGTAAGCCCCTATATAACAACACGCTCGGGAATGTGGATTACCAATCCCAGGGCCTTGGGTGTTTGACAGAAGACAGTATGTTTACCATTTGGCAAGGGGTGAATACGCAGTTGAGTGCTACAATAACGGCGGCGTGGTATGTGGTCGTTGACAAGTAATGATTAATTAATTCTAGCAGCAAGCGTTAGGCTAATTTTTTAATTACATTACTGCGTGACATGTAGTGCCAATGTGCCGTCCTTTGTGTTATACTTGACAACTTAGAATTCATCTTATCACTACCATGTTTTTACCACTTTTTTTTTGTTTTTTCACATCACCCAACATTTTGACAATGAAATACTGTATAAGCCATCTCAGTACGACTATGCTGAGATATTTTGTTATACCATCATAAATTATAACAAGCTATAATTACACTGCCCTCCCAAGCCATTCATCTATGTTTAAGTTAATCTTTTGAACTGATGTGATGTCTTTAGCACAACTCTACTCTCTCTGTTTCTTCCGAGTCCTCCGGTGACCTGAATTGTGATTTAATGGCACCATCACACACACACACACACACACACACACACACACACACACACAACACCATCTCACACATACACGCACACATGCACATACACTTGTGTGACCCCAGGAGAATTAATAGTGTCTTTACCAGAAATCTGTCTTTTGTAGAGCTCACCATTAGCTGCTAATAGTGGTATTATTTCATCGATGGTGACAACTTGGCAGCATCAGACATAATAAGGATGGTTATCGCGGGCTATTTTCCATAGAGATAGCCTTACAGCACGATACAGCATGAACTTGATGCTATCGTGGAGCCTTAAAACACATTACTGGACAACGGGAAATATGAGAGTAATAGTTTTACAGGAGGGAAAACATCTCTCTCCTTAGTCGCCTGATACTGTATATGTGTTGCACTGCAATATTAAAGTAACACATACAAATTAGATAGAGATAAGATAGAGAAAATCAATAAGGAGAATATCTATATAAGCGTAAGTCCTCAAATGCATTAAAAGTTAAGGCACAGAGGGGGGAAAAAAATATAAAACATGAATAAGGCTATTTAATCATTCAGACCAAATGCTCAGGCTTACCTTATTTGATGCATAACATGTTTTCTTTTTTCCTGTTTTCCTGCACCGGAGGTAGCCCTCCATACATATTCATCCATAATATACATGGGCTTTGCTTCATTTTCCACATTAACAAGCACACATCCTCGCTGTGTTTTTGTTTATGTATACGGATGTGTTTGCATGTTTGTGTATGTGTGTGCAAGGGGTAGCGTTGTATGTTTGTGATTGAAAACTGTGTGTGTTCATGTGAGGATGTACTGTAGGTGTGTGTCTGCATGATAATATGGTGTGACCGATATGGGATTTGACGGCCGATACCAATGTTTCCGTATTGAAGCTGCTGATTTATGCCTATATTTTGTGCCGATATTCTATATCTTGAAATTTGACCATTTTCATGCCGCCAAAAATTCAAGTATTCAGTGTTTTCCCCCAAGAACTTTCAGGGTAGAAAAGCCCCTGAAACCGCATTTAGACCATCAAGCTTAAGAGTTCTCATTTTTCTGATGCTTGAGGCTCAAAATACATTTTAAAGGCAAAATAGCAATGGTGCTATTATTATTGTTGAGATTCTGACATATTAGCAAACGCAAAAATGTCCGTCCAATACGGGGATTGCTTTTGCTCGATCCAAACAAAATGGCAATTTAGAAATCTTGCCTACCGCAGCTCTAAAGCAGAGCGAGGCAGGTTTCATTGCAGGATTTCCAGACGGTTACCCCTGAAGTTGTTGAGGAAAGTACTCGCACGCCACACTGGAATTGATTTCACTGGCCAGTGATCTGACATAAAAATAATAAATATATATATATTCACTCGCTGTGGTCAGGGAGAAACTGACTGGTCGATATCTGGTTTGTAACAAAAACGCCAAAATCTGCGCGATATATCAGCTGCCAGACGGGTATATCGGTATAAGCCTGGTGCATATGAATACACGTGTGTAAGTGTGTGTGTGATGGGAAAAAAAAAGCATTTCTCCCCCTGCATTGGGACCCTGTCTGAACTGTCTGCAGATGATCTCTGTTGCTCGGTTGTTCTCATTTCAAGGTTCTGCAGGTGCCGGAGATGCTTGGCTAACGGACGGTGATATTGCTCCCGAGTCGGCGGGGATGCGACACCGCACCCCCCCCCACCCCCCCACCCCCCACCCCCTCACCCGGACGAGATGGCGTTGGATTTATGGTTATGGATTACTTGCAGATTGTGTCACGGTGGCTACAGATGTTGACTGTCACTGTGGGAGAGGGAGAGCGCAGGAAAGAGAGAGAGATAGGGAGAGAGAGAGAGGACCGTTACCCAGGGTGCACTCGAGGAGTTTCACTCCATTTGCACATACTTGTCAGGCTGAGTCCCACAGAGTAGGATGCTCATTTTCACTTCATAGCTAACTAACAGGGCATACAATATAGCAGTATGTGCCTGCTCCTCTGGTCCATCTCTCAGAGCAGTATCCTCCTGTTTACTGCATATTTAAAGGGGCATTTCACCCATAATTTGCCTAAGTGCCGTCCTTACCTTGGCTGCGATTCATCATCCCCTATATTCTTTAAGCAATTGTCTTTAGCTCAATATTTGACTGTGATGCTTTGTTTGGATTTGACTTCTCATAATGCTTGATTTACTCCTCTAAGTACATTATTAAACTTAATTACTTGGAAGCAATATTCTTATTCCAACAATATCCCTGGCTGAGGCTGTGGGCCCTGCTTATTTTTCATCTGCATCATTTCATAAAGCTTTAATTAACACTACAAAGGTTCATTGTCCTCCTGATGTCATCACTCAGTGGACAATTTCAGACGCAGAAGCTCTCAATAACTTCTAAACCCAAAACGATGTGTAAAAGTGTTTATAGCTTTGTGGTAGGCGCGAGACAATGTGCAAAATGTGCGAGCTTTGTGTTTTTGATGAATCGCCCCGGCGACGAACAAAAGGATGCACTTTAAAAACCATAACGCGCTGCCTCGTATCTCTGAGTGCCTCTTATGAAATGAACTGACAGTAAGGAGCGGTTTGACAAGGCCTATGATACCACATGAAGGAAAAGCTATCAGCAGCTGGTGAGCTGCGGGCTCGTCCTCATCTTTCACATAGTCCATTAGTAATGATAATGGTGTGATACCTTATTGATCCCTGTAGGGAAATTCTCTTTTTGCTTGCAGGGGCCATCGGCGTACCTGCGAGGTACGGCTAACTTGCAGGCAGTGCTGCCAGGATTTCTTTATACCTGTTAGCATTTGCAATCTGTTGACAGTAGGGAAAATACACTACCAGTCAAAAGTTTGGATACACTTTATTTTTTACTATTTTTCACATTTTAGAATAATAGTAAAGGCATCAAAACTATGAAATAACACCAATGGAATTATGCAGTGACCAAAAAAGTGTTAAACAAATCAAAACTATCTTATATTTTAGATTCTTTAAAGTAGCCGCCCTTTGCCTTGATGGAAAGGCAAAGGCTTTGGAAAGAAATTCATACATAGACATCAACTTCACTATTTACATTTGTCTAAGAAACTCATTTAAATCATTTAAGCATAAGACTTTAGATCAAAATGGCTTTAAGAGAATGAAAAACATAGTACATTCAATCAGGTGTGTCCAAACTTTTGACTGGTAGTGTAGAGCACTGGTTCTCAACGTGGGGTCCGGGGACCACCAGGGGTCCTTGAGGGGGTTCCAGGGGGTCCCACAGCAAATTGATGAATTGTTAAACTTCACCATTATTTAATTTACAAGAAGTTAACACAATTAGATGAATGACTATTTTGATCATAGTTCATGATAGATCATAGTCATACTCTCTACCTACAACACAGACAGTCACGGGATTCTTGACAAAATCATATCTAGCAATAAAAATATTTGCAGATTTGGGTCTGAGACACAAATGGGGGTCCGTGGCTCTAATGCAAACTAAATTAGGGTCCTTGATATGAAAAACGTTGAGAATCACTGGTGTAGAGTATAGACACAAACATTGACATGACTAATATCAGCGCAGGCTAATAAAAATGCAAAAACAGATCTTTAGATTCTGTTCACAGATGTGGTTTGGATGGGAGTCTCCAAGCTAGGGGACTCCAGCATGTGTTTCCCTTGTCTCTTCCCACTTAGCACCGCCTCTTCGTGAGCATCCACAGTATGGGCTATAGGCTGTTTGACATGCTAAAACCAGCACAGGCCCAAGGGTCAACCTCATCTTCCTGTCACTGGGGTTAAAAAGAGCTCAACCCGGGGAACAGCTGGTCGGGCTGAGAGGAAACTGACATAACAGATGAACTAACATTTGGCTTTTGGAATGGTAAGCCTGGCCTGGCATTTAGTGACATTTGCCTTGCCACAGAGACGCATGCGGAGGGTGGAAAAAAAAGGAGAAAAAAAAAAGAAGGGGGGGGGTATAATTATGGACTGACCATTCATATGGGACCTATTAGCCAGCTAATCTCCAAACAGGAGAGTGGACACACAATAATGTCAAATGGAGTCTGACATTTGT
Organism: Centroberyx gerrardi; assembly: GCF_048128805.1. Taxonomy (NCBI): domain Eukaryota; kingdom Metazoa; phylum Chordata; class Actinopteri; order Beryciformes; family Berycidae; genus Centroberyx; species Centroberyx gerrardi. The sequence continues at coordinate 13,469,405 of NC_136017.1, read as the reverse complement.
TTGCATTTGTTTACAATTAATATAGAGGGCAAGGCTTACTGCTATGAAAGAGCAGTAGAATGGTATATACTATATACTGTAGAGCCATTGTTTCTGATTTCTTTGCATGAGAAACCCACATTTGATGGATCCATTATTGAGAGAACTATGTATATTACTATGTAACCAAGTAACAACCAAAGGCATACTGATTACATTTTTGTGTTCTGCATAATCGCACTGTAGATGTTTTGAAGAGAAAAAAATCAGTTTTTTCTTCCACAAATACAGAATGTACACCAAGGCAAAATTTTGATCAGTTGACTTTTTGGAGATACAAGGTTTCAAGGTGTAGAAGAGTACAAGGTTCATTCTCTTTAAAATTCATTTGGAGAAAAAAAACGGAGCGTAAATTGGCTTCGGAAATGATGCATCTTGAAGAAAAACTAACTTCAAAAGGACTTAAGAAATGCTCCATAAATGACGAAACAACATTGAGGCGCCCGCTGTAGACGTGCAGAATCTGTGTTATGGATTACCATCCAGGTTTATGTTCATCCATGTTTTCAGCTCCTTATGCCTCAAATCAATAATTCCCTGTCTGGCCCTGACTCTGAGAAGGGGGAGATGTTCCACGGTGCACTTTCATCTTTTTTTTTATTTTTTCTGATCTGACCTTTAGAGCAGCAGACATCACGCTTGAGAAAATATTCTGCAAATCAATGAGGACAGCGAGTAAAGTGCGCCTTTTTATTAACCCTTTGTTCAATATCAGACCCTATTTTTCTCCCATTACCTTCCCTCCCTGTTTGCTTGGTGCTCCAAAGTTTCCCTTTTATCTCGCCCGACTCTTGTCACATCTCCTTGAGGATTTGTGTGCATCTGAAGAGAAGCGCGCCCCGCAAGCCTGGGCCTGTCTCGCACGAGTCTTAGATGAGCCGTGATCTTACAGAAATCTTGAGGCCCTATTTTGCGAATGGTTAAATCTTGAAGGGCCTGGCGTGTCCTTCGCCTTTGTAATTTGTTTGATAAACAGGATTTTTATCATCGCCATTTGATCAAAAGATTTCAGCGATGAGATAACACATCCTTTTTGTTCATTATTCAGAAGGTAAAACTAATCAAGAAGTAAAACTGCTTTGATAACCTGATAATAAATTATAAAGCACCAGAGAATTTAGACTACAGCCCGGTACAAATACCAAGGCCACTTCCCTGAAACATAAAACCGTTAAATTCCTCCAAGATGAGTCATCATCATTCCGTCTTTAATTTCTTTTCAGTCTGAGAGGCACATCAAATCATACAAAGAATAACAGGGTGGAAAATGAGTGGAAAGGAAAGGAAATAAACAGAGAGAATCAAATTTAAGTCAAGTCAAATTTGGGTTGTCAACAAAACCAGGTTTGTGAGCTTTAGAGAGTAAGATGAGCAGTAAATGCAGATAGCAAACAAAAGGGGACAACTGCAGGCATAATTGCACTTTCTGTTACGTCTGCTGGTTATTCCCACCTTATCACTGTCGCGGACGCACTCGCTACACGTCTCCATTATGAGTTTATCTCCGGCTGGCAGAGGTTGTCGTGTCACTCCGGTATACACAGATCCATTGCGGGAGAACAAATTATGCTTGACAAGAGCAACAGAGAGCTCTTCTGAGTAAAGCATCTTTATTTTAGCGCCGGGCACCGCACCAGAGGGGATAAATATACTTCTATGTATGTCAGTGCGAGCGTTCTTTAAATGATGGATATTGTTTTGAGATCGGGTTTCAGGTTTTTGTCATGCTGAAAGGGTCTTGATATGTGCAGTCACGTGTTTTCAGAGGCAGCGGGGTTTCGCCGTCGAGCGCAGGCAGAAAATACCAGGAACCGACTTCATGCTTTGAATCATGAGATAATTCCAACGTCTAGCATCAATCCAATATAACTACCTCCGCAGCGGGCCATCCATCATAACCCTCCTTAATCAATATTAAAACATATGTCACACAAACTGGAACCAAACTTTATTACGGTCAATTTAATCTAGCTTAATAGAATTCAGACTGCCCATTTTTCAGGCTCTCCACTGTGCTGGCAATACAAAGTTTGAACAAACAAACAGCAGCCTTGCATTGTTGCTCTGCAGTCCTCACTTTACCCCACTCAGCCCTTGCATGTTAAAGACTTCAGATGCTTGCACTTGAATGACTGATTTCTCTATATTGCTCCTATTGGAGATATTAAGTTATTGGCCAACAAACACAGTTTAATCAGAACGTCTTTCCATATATCCCTCCTAGATATACTGTACCCACATTTACACATCGATGTTGCGGGTTTCATCACAAGGGATAGAGCGCAGGGTTACCCATAGTGCAGTGCCACTGGTGAAGTTCAGCATCCAGTGCCTTAATCAGGGTTTGTCGGCTACCGCTTTGATGGCGGGCACCACAGATGAAATACCTGCCACCCGCTATGTGGCATCTCACAGCTGGAAACCGTGAGGTCGCGGGTCCAATCCGCAGCACCGGCCGCGGGGGCCGGTGCTGCGGATTGGACCCGCGACTCACGGTTCATTTGCCAACCTGCCACATAGTGATCCATTTTGAGGACGAATGATATCCTGTGCTCATTCAGTATTTCAAAATGCAGATGACTACTTCCTTTAAAATGATTTTCTAAACATAGATCTGAAGAGCACATACCTTCAATACGAGTCCCATAGGGAGTTTAACTTTCATGACATCAGTCGCTCTGTCAGACTAGATGTCACAGCTGCCAAATGATTTGTCTTTTGTATGTAACTTACTTTGCGATCTTGCCTGAAGCTACACCGGGCGACTTTGCTCACATTGGCGGCTCCAAATGGCAACAAGAGGTAAAAGCTGATTCAACTTCAATACCCCGAAATGATGTAACGTGATGTCAGTAAACTGCACGTGTGCCAACGCGGCTGGTCTGTGATCAGTATACCAAAGGAAACCAAAGAGACGAGAGAAGTAAAAGATCTAATGTTGTTGAGTCACTCACTCACTGCTGATTAGGGGACAGTTTGTATTTCGCTCTTAAGTTTCGATTCAGAAGATGATTGCATTTTTACATAAGTCTTCTCTAGTGCAGCTTTAATTTCATTCTGAAACGCTCCCCCTCGCTCACCTTTTCCATGTTGTGCAACACAGTAGCAACAGATTAGCTAAAGTGCCGCTCAGCAGCCTTTTGTGGTGCCTTACACCGAGCTGGAGGTTAGAAAAAAAAGAGGCAGAGAAGCTTTCCGACGTGGCAGAAGGATTGCAACCCCCACCACCCACAGTGAAGTTATTTGGATCAGTGTCTCTCCTACCCTTGATCAATGATATCCGGTGAGGGATGTCTGTGCACATTCTGCTCAAATGCTCGAGCATGTCACCGGCGCCAAAATTTATTTGGCCTGTTGAGCTGAGAGGCATAGCAGTAGCCAGGTAAGCCATTGTACTGTAAGTGGAAAGAGAAAAAAAGGCATTCATAGAACAATAGGAGTATGAATGAAGTGAAAAAGGAAAGAAAAGTTGCAGTCGGTTACGTCTTCGGTGGTTCTGCTCACATACTTGGTACATGTCTCCGATAATTTGAAGAAAGCATCCATTGGGTGCATGTGCTTGTGGCATGTGCATGTTAAAGGATTCATAGATTCATAGCTAGAGCATGATTGGTAATAAGGCACCATAACTGCTGCTGTCTCGTCTCCCATGCAAAGGAGGGGCTTGATCTCAACTCTTGGATAAATAATGGTTAAACAAAATACAATTTCTGACAAAGGAGTGAAGAGTGACTCAGCTGAATCCCTGTCATCAAGCGGATATAGTAATGAATGCATGTTCTGCTAGTCTGAATTACAGAGTTGAAGCCTGATCATGGTGTCAACTGTTTACGCCAGCGATGCTGTTAAGCTTTGTTAGTCTGTCATCAATTCATTATCGCCCACATCACCGCAGCGCACAGAAACGACGCCGTAAAATATTTCTGACTTAAGATTTGGTGACTAAAGCTATCCATTATGCAACATGTCTCAGAGGAGAGGCTTCAAGTGGAGGCATGAGAAGGAAGTCCAAGTCCGGAGTCGAGTCTCCTCAAAGGCGCCCGAAGAAGGATCGTGGGTGTAAGGGAGGACGAGCTTGGCTTTTGGACACAAATCGTTTGTGAAGAGGGGCATTCGATTTGTAGACGCAAGGTCGTCCCCCTGATGCTTCCAACCCTGGTTACTCATGCCTTAAGAATGTTGTTGTGGTGTGTGTGCTGTGGGTGAGCGTACGCTTGTGTGTGTGTGTCGGTTTGGTTACTCATGGGACCAGGGATTCTTTCGGAGACAGACGGCGTTGACTTCAGGAGACACACTTGGACACACACACGCAAACAGACACACAGGCACAAACACACGGATTAATCTCTGTCAGGACTCTCGGGGCCTGGGGACGCTTGGAACTAGTTTGCGAGCGGAAGGGCAGAGGAGGACATGTAAACAGAAGTCATCAACTTGACATGTTCAACTGAAGTCAATTTGACCTGTGGCTGAAATGGTATGGATTGATGTGACACCTTGAAATCTGTCACATGAATACAATGCATCGATTCGTCTCTCAACAAAGGCTAAACATGATGATTCTACCATCTGAGACCATTCTACCTTAGGATATTTCTAGAAAAAACAATATGTGCAGCATAAGGGAAATATGCAAAATGCAGGATGTAGAATGGCTTTCAAGTTGGGATTTTGCACCATCAGCTTCTGAATGGATGTTCTAATACATTTACAGTGTATACTGTATATGCTCTGCTGAATTAGCATATAGAATGGAGGCTGCTCTGCATCTATATGCCCCCCGGCTAACCCGTACACTCATCCATAGAGTAGGAACTGGAACGGTACAAGTTGTAGATGGTGGCGGGCTTAGTGCTCCACCGCGAGGGTTTACTAATGTGTCATCTCCCTCTTACAGCTGTGTGTGTGTGCTTGATTGTGTGTGCCTGTGTACGTGTGTATGCCTCTGTCACATACACATGTACACATTGACGACTGGTGATTCCCCTTTATTCCTCCTGCAGCGACACTTTAGCACTCACAGAAGTAGTTCAGCCATGAACGCTTACAGCATTGTAGACTGTACTTATTCGCAAGCGTGTGTATGTGTGTGACTGTATGTGTGTGTGTGTGTGTGTGTGTGTGTGTGCCCGGGCACCTGTATGCATGTATATGGTATGTGTATGTGCATAAACACGCGTTCATGCACGTGCGCTTGTGAGTGTGTGTGTGTGTGTCCATTTCCAAGTGTTTGTTTGGGCCTGGAGTTATAGCAGAGCTGGTGCAGCAAAGGTACTTTGGTTCTGCCCTTGACCCAAGTCAATCTGCCAAGTCTAGTTCTCAAATTAAGCGCATGATGGCTATGTATGCCCAGCCCACGCACCTTCTGGGCCCATAAGCGTTCGAATGTCCTGTCCTACCAATAATTAATGATCGACTAAACTCATGGCAGTTCCTGCGTTGCTTAAAGTAAACATGTCTTTGGACGATAGATACGATTAAATATAGTTATGTAATGTGTTTGCCCAATGTCGATGTCAATTGTGAGCAGTCGGAAATGAGTCATCTAAAATCAACTGAGTTTCAGGAACGGTAAAAAAAACAACTGGCTATAAAGCCCTGCATGGTACAAGGAAGAAAACAAGGAATAATGGTTTTGATTTAAAAAAATGGCAAGACACATGGAGTCACAGAGTTCACTCTGTACCAGTGAAGTGTGATCACTGTGTAGTCAGACTGCTTTCACAGTTTCACTCTTTAAAACTACATAAATAGTGGAAAAATGATCTGCAGAGCCCCGCCTCTGTAGGTCCCACAAGCCAATTTGGCCCTTCCCAAAAATCTTTTTTGCCCTGCAAAGTGTTCTAGACAGTTAGTGATATTCATATTCTATTTGGTGTACTTTGATGCAAACATTTGAGGAGAGACTTAGAAATAGCTTGTTACAGATTATATTAATTAACAGCATGATGATATAAGGCTCATGGCTCATGACCCATATTAGTTTTCCATCCTTGGTCCTCCCTGTCAAAATGTTTGGACATCCATGCTTCAAAGGAATACCTTATTACAGAATATTTACAGTATTAGTATTAATTGAGTTTGCTTTTTTCCTTCACCAGGACCCTGTCACATTGTGGTGACGAGATGTTTGCTTAGCCACTTTACTTAATGAAAAAAAAAAAGGCTTAATAACATTGTCAGCATTTCTCATTGAAACAAATGGAAACACCTACTGGCAAGGTAGCTTGTTAGCTTGCAGCTAGCAGTATGCAGTGGTTTCAGTGACGAGTGCTACCAGTGTGAACAAACTATTTATAAGGTAGCTGAAGGACAATTTTTCAACCCTACACAAACAAACATTGGCTCGGATTCAGAGTTGACGCACGCAAGTCCTGCGCCAACATCCTCCAGCCAAGACAAAACTATATGAGACAAGATCCTCGTATTCTGACTTGTGCCAAGCGGGCATGTTTCTCTGAGTTGGGGCAGTGCAGGGGAGAATATTTAAATTACCGTATCACAACTGTAATGACATAATGACAACAGATTATCAACAAATTACTTAGCACACATCTGTACACACACAGTGACCGCTACAAACTCATGCGTAGCTGCTTGAGACGCACCCAGCGAGAGCTTCTGTGCACAGACAAGGCTGAAGTCTAAATGCCAAGCCACACTATTTTGCAGATAAATCCCCACTATGTGCGCTTATCTGAACTCTGAATACGAGCCATTGTGAATAAATGCCTGGCTGAGAAAAAGAATAAACAAAAATCCCTTTAAAAATGCCTGTAGGCAACAGGGATATAAGGGACAAAAATGTAGAGAGCAAAGCCATCAACAAGGACATTGTTTGAAATTGTATTGAATCTTGCTCAGAATGTATTGTCAGTGCTTTTGTTTGTGCACCGTTTGTTTGCCATACCCAATTTAAGCTGTGATTGTGCTCATAACTTGTGTTTGTGTGTGATAGTGTGAAGTACAGTAGGTATCTTGTGGTAAGGAGGGCTGCTCTTTGTTTCATCTGATAAAGACACAGGGAGACTTAACATGCAATTAAATCATTTAGCTCTAAATTAGTCTTTTAAATTAGTCTTCGGAATGCCTATACCTAGGCAGGGCAGCAGAGTCATGTAGTGAGTAGGGAGACCACCCTTCAAAAAGGGCACCCACGTTTAAACTCTCAGATCAAGCATCTGCCCTGCTGAAGCGAAGTGTGAATTATATTTTGTTTGTTCATCGAGGTAGAACATAAAGCAAATTATTCATTCATACAAGATTCATTGCGTTATAATATAGGGAAGTTCATCGAGAGCACCCGGGTTCCATCTGCATATCTTCAACACTCCCTGTGTGATTATATAAGCCTCAGTTGCCAGGCCTCATCACACTAGGTGTCCGCTGTGTGACGTCAAGGAGACACACCAATCGCCCCCCACCCTCCCTTCTATCCATCCCCCTATGTGCCTATGTCATAACTTAATCGCAATTATATAGAGAAGGGGTCACCAACCTTTTTGAGACTGAGAGCTACCTGAAGGGTAGAGAGTAATATATGGAGGCCTACTTGTTTGATATAATCTTCCCGAATAACATAAATTTGCTCGGTTTACCTTTAAATAATGAATATTATGCATTTAATAGGCTACATATATTAGGAGACTGTCTGTCTATGTTCACTAATTACTGTTAATGATTCCTCACAATCATTATTAATAATGTTTTACCAAGTGATCATAGGAAAACACAGATATATATATTTAAACATGCAAGTTTAATGATTTCTCTGTTAATCTCAACAATTAATCTGTTTTAGACTGAAATAATTCAGACATGGCATAGTTTTTTCCCATATTCTCACACATACTAACACAAACATTTCACTCTCACTGCTCTCATCAACCGTGTTTTTCAGTAAATAAGCTCTGATAAACCCACTGTACACTACCAAATGGCAGACAGACAGAGTTAGCTGGAAAGGTCTTTTAGTGGGAAGCTTGGCATTGCATACTGTTCACAAGTGCACTGTAATCAGGGGTAACTTGACACTGCAACTCAAAGCCCATCACTTTTGCACATATCGCCTGCTGGTGAATGATGCAGTGGTAATGTAGAAATTTGGGGAAATCTGGGTCACCTTTGCATTGCGCGACGAAGCCTGTGTGACGGCCGGTCATCGTGGGGGTGACCGTCTGTTGTCAGACACCAGCTTTTCCAACGGTACCTTTTTCTCCACGAAACACCCCTTCACTGTGTTGTAGATATCAACCCCCCTTGTTGTTGTTTCAGGGGCAGTAGTGTCAGGAGTTCCTCTTTCGTGGAGAAAGCATGGAACACCATTCGTACGAACACCATCAGCTGCGCCGTACTGCTGGTGTCCACTGACTCGTCGCACTGGATGCTAAACCACGTGCACATACTCAGATCTCGATCCAGCTGCTCTGTCAAGTTCTCGGACATAGCTGACACTCTTCTGGCGATCGTACTTGCCCCCAATTGGACGTCGGAGAGAGCGGAGATGACTTCGGGCCCATTCTTCTCGTCTTTGAACAAGGTGTTTGCGATCACTGTCATTGCTCCTTTCAGTACATCGCCATCCGAAAAAGGTTTCTTGTTCTTTGTCAAAAAATGTGCAGCTCTAAACGAAGCTTCCGTTGCTGCTTGGGACTTTTTCACTGGCCTAGTGAAAACAGATTGCTGTTTGCCCAAAGCTGCCTTTAACTCACAAGCTTTTTCTACCCGTAATGAGCTACCTGGCAGGTAGCTAGCATTGACGTTCTTGTGGCATGTACCGGTAACTTACTGAAGTGCCTCTCTATGTTGTGCCGCTTCTCCGTCGCCACAGTCGCCCCACAAATGAGACATACACTCTTTTCTTTCACTGTTGTGAAGAAGAACTCTTCCTCCCACTGCTTGTGAAAGTGGTATTTTTTTTCTTCCGCTTTTCTGCCATTGTTCACGCCATTAATAGCCTAACTTAGTTAGCTCATTATCGTAGCTAGCTGAGTGAGGTGAGAAGAGGGGACGTGCGACGTAACAACGTAATGTCAAGCTAAACTTTGACCCCATCTGGGGTCAAAGTTTGACCCCAGATGGGGTCAAAGTTATAAATTATACATACATAATAAATTGATGTTTTTAAAATGTTATATGCAATGTTAAACTAGTTATTTTCTACATTCATGCGTTATTGAAAATAAACAACCACTTGATTGTACATAATCTACACACAACTGTCAAAACTATCTATTAGAAAGCAGCTGGGTTGTACAAAGCGCTGTAGCAGCTCTTTTGTTATTTCTGCAGCTGATAGTAAACCCTCAATGACTTTCTGTCTTGCACCATTAATCCTAGCCGCTATCTTGAAAGATACGGTCCCATCGGGTGATAGCCAAACAGTGTGGTGGTTGCCATCAATAATAATAGTTTCTGTTGGAATGTCAAAATTAAGAATGGGTCATCATTCAGAATTAATAATCTAACAGTGCAAGGAATGGTGACACCAATGATATCAGATCCTAAGGTAACAAAATCTTGTGACATTGAAAGGCATTTCCTTGGTGTCAAATATGTTCCATGTATGAAGTTGTAATGTATTAACTGGTGATTGGGATTTTTCGATGCAAAAGTTGTTTTGTTCCACACTGTATCCCAACAAATATGACCTTCCACTATGGATGGATTTCCCTCCCAAAATGTTTCAGTCTGTAAAGGTTGATAGGATTCAGTGAGTAAGAGGGAATAGAAATGAGAAAGCAGGCCCCCTGGGTGACCGTGTCTGCTCAATATCATATGTATGGTGGGTTGTGGAAGTGGTGAGTTCCATGGCATCCCAAATGTTTTTATGGTCATTCTTAAGCGAAGGCAGAGGGAAAAAAAGAATGTTCCTGGAATATCTCATGCTATCCTCATACCTTGAGAAGTGCGGAAACCATTAGTATCATACATATCTCCCGAGACATGAAGCCTCCTTTCCCTCCACTGGTGTGAGGTGAAGGGGAGGCCCCCGGTTAGAAGTGCATTATTATGGAAAGTAGGGGATTTTATGTGCCACTTCACGGCTGAGTGTGACTCCTTTTCTACAATATGCCATATATGGAGAAGAAAATACATTATAGGTCCAAATCACAGCTTGGCACATTTGATTGGAATAGCAGAGTCTACCAGAGTATGTGGTGATACCAAATTCTCCTCAACAGGTCTCCATGATACTGTGGAATGAGGATCTACAGTAACCATATTGCCCTAGGGTACAACACAGAATAAAACCTGAGAATAAACACAAGAATAAAACCTACATTTTGGTGAAGCTAATCCAGCTTTGCTCGTTGGCTTGTTTAAGCCTTAGATGTTTGCCCTTCATATAAATTTAGACACCAAAGAATCAATCTTGTCCCAATATTTGTTCGGGGGTGGGAGAGGTATCATTGAGGACTAAAAGTTATTCTGTGGGAGAATGTTCATTTTAATAGTGGAGGTATCTGCTGGTAGAAATTGTTAAGCGGTACCATCTAATAATATAAAGATCTATGCATTTGTATATGTCCTGAAAATCTCTTGAAGGAATGGTATTAATTGAGGGATATATTTCAATTCCAATTAATTCTATTACCACATAAAAAGTATGGAAATCGGCCATTATAATTACATAATCTGTGTACAGAAGATAGCATATAAGGACATTTTGTGAATTTTGTGAATTTGTGTATTTCTAATATTATAGGTGATAGTATTTTTGGGGGAGTTTTGGGGCTAGAGGTTCTAAGGGGAGGGCAAACAACAAAGATGAAATTAGACAACCTTGACGTCAAGCTCTTGAAATGGTAATTATTTTAGAGCAATAACTCCCTGTAGTGACCAGAGCTGAGTTTGTATACAAAACCTTAATCATATTGAAAAATTCTGTTCCCAATTTCATATGATCTGGATATGATATGATCTAGGATGTGAAGAAGGCGCCGAATTGCCTGTATAATATCTCATGTTTTTATTTTTATTTCCTTTTCTAATGTGAAGGTGCCATATGTGGGTCTTTGTAATTATTGATAGTGCTGTGATGTTGGTCCTCTGATCCTCTGGGGAAAAAGTGACTGTGACCATTACAAACAGAAACCCAGAGGCCACAATGTCCTGCTCTGTGCTTTCATTTGGTCCAATGTGGGAGCTCTCACCACTGATTCCATCCAAGATCTGAGAAAACCCTTCAAGTGGACTGGTAACCTACACATGAAAAGCAACAGGGTGCAAGAAATTACCATTGGATGAAGCGCAACTACTTTCCATTTACTTGAAGCGCCTGAGAGTATCATGGATGCATATATGCAGATGAAATAAGCGAATAACGGCTAAAACTGGGGCTAAAACGAAGCACAGATGGCTTTAATCATGCTTCATTTATCACACATATACATATGCATATATATATATATTGAGAGAGAGAGAAAGAGAGAGAGAGCAAGAGACAGAGAGAAAGTACCCTAGCCAATAGCTACCTTTTAAAATATCTAACAATATGTAGAAACATATGTCACAGGAGCAAATAATCAGAATTGGAGCTAACATGTTTTCTGTACTGTTTTATACCTAGAGGGTTCAATTTTTGCCTTTCCGTGCAAATGAGGGTGGCATTAAACCTCTCCCAATTAGCCATCTGGGGGTCGATGAAGAGATAGCGCTCAGACTGTAATCACGGTTCCCCTACCTCGCTTGCCAAACACTCACCAACCGGCTGGGCTCTCCAGCTCTCTGCTCTCAAATGTCCTTATGCGCTTGATAATCACTCAGTGGAAATGTTCGCAGATCTGTGCGGGCGGGTTTGTGTACGTGCGTGCGCCCGTGTGTGCGCGCGCCGCATCAGAGTTAATCTCCGAGTATGAATGAGAGCGAACGCGCGCATGGATGTATGTGTGTCTTTGCGAGTCCCAAACCAGCCCCACCGCGCAATTGATGATCACCAAGTGAAAACATTTAGATTGCCTGCTTCTTGGTGCCAGTCTGGATTAGTCTGGCGATGAGACCGTTCCACTTTGATTACCGTCTTGGCGTTTAACCTGCATGGGTAAAAGGGGGCCATCAGCAAGAGAGGGCTCCTTGCAGCAGACATTCACACACAGAGTCGCATTGATGTTCAGATAATTGACTCCTCATGTCTTCTCCAACACCCCCCCACCCCACCCCCCTTTCTCTCTCTTTCACTTTCTCCCTCTCATCCTCCCTCTCTGCTCTCTTATGCACTCATGGCACAGTAAAGCTCTTTGGATTAAAAGCATCCAGCACGTGTGAAGCTCTCTCTTTCTCTCGCTCTCTCTCTCCTCACACACATATGCTCTCTCTTTCTATTCTCTCTCTCTCTCCCCTTTCTCTTTCTTTCCCTCTCTCCTCTCTCTCTTACTCTCAATTTCTCTTTGTACTCAAAGGCTTCACTACATCCCTCTACCATCAAGTGTTTGACTCAGCCACTACATGCACAAATCATGCACCTATCTCACCCTGTCTGTGGTCAAGTTATTTTGCTGTACCGAGGGGAGGAAGTGTGCTCTTGAGTGTGTGTTTCGTATTTTATTTACCACTACATCACAGATGGATGGATAGATGGTAGCATTTCAGAATACATTATGTTGAGTGAGAGTAGTCAACTAGCATTCTCTCAAAAGTGAGAAAATGAGAAGTTGTAGCAGCTTTTATAGCTATGTTGCATTGATATTTATTTTTAAAGTTTAGGAATCTATAGGCCATATAATTAAAACCACTAACAACTTTTTATTACTAAATCTAGCTAGATAATAGATAGATAGAAAGAAAGGAAGATAGATAGATAGATAGATAGATAGATAGATAGATAGATAGATGCAAATCTACACTTTAGTATGCACAATTGATTGTAGGCAACTAGCATCTCAAAAGTGAGAAAATGAGAACTTGTAGCCTTTTGAGTTAATATAATTTTGAGTTAATATAATTTTGAGTTAATTATACAGCATTTCATTTTTGAAATGTAGCCTATGAATCTATAAGCCATATAATAAAAACCACTGACAACTTTTTAGTACTAAAAGTTCTTAAAACTTGCTTAGGATAATACTAGTGGCTGCTATCACTCAGCATATATGCTAAAGTGTTAGCATGGAGCCTACTATCACTCAACACAGTGTATGCTAAAGTGTTAGCATAGAGCCTACTATCACTCTGGCCAGGTCTCCCTCTTAAAAGAGATTCTGAATCTCAAGTGGACTTCCTGGTTAAATAATGGTGAAATAAAATAAAAAAAATAAAAAAAACCTCAACATAGTGTATGTTAAAGTGTGTTAAAGCATGGAGCCTACTATCACTCAATATAGTTTTTGCTAAAGTGTTAGCATGGAGCTAATGATCTACCGGGGACACATTATTCTCATCACTTAATGGGTATAAACTGACCGACGGACCAGTCTTCGAGAAACTTGGCATATTCCTTTAAGGGGGTGAGAGTCATAAATTAATGCTAATGCTGAAACTGTAATTGATATTTGTTTATATTGGTGGTTGTGACGCCTTATGATGATAACCGACCAGAGGTTGTAGTTTGCCCAGCTTTTTATTTACCGCTGCATCACTGGCCGTGTGTGTGTGTGTGCTTTTGCAAACAGCTCCTGCTCTAAATCTTGGAGGGTGCGTGTGCCTTGTGCCTGTGTACGTGCCCCTATACTTCACGAATAACTCTTGCTTTAAGATACTGTGAGTGGATTCGGGCAACGGGGGGACATAAATCTGAGGCTGACACCCTCAGTGAAAGTCATTAGTCAGCTGTCACCGACCCTGGCCCTCTGCCATGTCACAAGAACCACCTCCAACTCCTTCCTTCCTCTCTCTCTCTCTCCCTCTCTCTCTCTCTCTCTCTCTCTCTCTCTCGCTCTCTCTCCCATGTCACAGAACCATCTCTCCAAGTCTTTCACTGTCTCTTTCTTTCCCTGTGCCAACGCCTCTATCATCCTCTTTCTTCCTGTCTGCCATTTCACAGAGACCACCTTCAGCTCCATCTTACTCTCTCTCTCTCTCTCTCTCTCTCTCTCTCTCTCCCTCTCTCTCTCTCTGCTTTACGAGGGCAGTCTTGCTAGCCTAGCCTCATTCCTCTAATGGAGCCAATGAAATCAAGAGGATTCATGTTGATGCAGCCTGTTTAGAGGCTTAGGGGCACGTGCGCACACACACATACACACACACACACACACTACACCCACACACAGCAATGCGTGCGCACACAATCACACACTAACTGCATGTAAGGCTTTGACCATTCTCAACTAAATGGATATTAAATAGTGGTTGGGTATTCAGCAGGAAAGGAGCTGTGCGGTGCAGTGAGTTAACAGTATTTAAGGTTAATGGAGATGAGTCAGTAAATATCTTCATTAATACTGTAGTGGCTTTTTATTTCACTTTGGGTTTTTGTTTATGTTTGTTGAAATGCATTTATTTCTTAATATGCCATTCTTTAGATTCATCACACCTATGTTAAACGTTTTCCCCTCCAACAAGCACACACACACACACACACACACACACACAAAATGCTCTAGAAACACCACACACTGGAGGAAGAAACTGGTGTTCAAAGTAAGCGAGGAAAATATGTTTACCAAAGCACGACCCAATTCAATGTGACAGGGCACTGAGGAGAAGGTAACACAGTGTGCCGCGGCAGAGTTCAGAAGATTTAAAAAGGTCCTTTTGTACCTTCACTGAATGTGATTGATGTTCGGCAGGCCCCGAGAAAGCGGACGGCTCATCCACTGCTATTTTCGCGGGGGGGTGGGGGTGGGTGATCAAGGTTTTTCAGGATTCACTTTCCGGCGAAAACCTGAAAGACGCACATGCTCCCCGGGGAACTGGCAATTTCAATTTGCTCGGGGAAGGATGCGAGTTACAGCCCACACTATACATATGCACTCTCTTGTCTATTCCAGAAGACAGAATGCTGGATATCACATTTAATCCTCGCTGCATATCTGTAATTGGAGATTGCAGGGGTCAAACTGCGATAGAATCAAAGACTGAATCATTTCTGAATGCATTTAATTTACTAGAAATGCAATGCACTCATTGTCCGTCCTTTGGCCTTTTATTAGATGAAATTTAGTTATTGCATTCGGGGTTTATCAACAACAGTGGCGGCAGGAAATTTGACTGCTTAGAAAACATCAGTCAACTTTGTCACGCAGAATATAACTTAATTGTGTTATAATCCCTTGGCATTTCACTTGTTGACACAAGACCAACCAATAAATGCTAAAGCTAAACAAGCCCAGAGCTATGTCAACATGTACAGTTCCATTAAGCTTATATTTATGGCTGCAGTTGTCCTCTGCAGGTTATGAGCTGTTCTGTACTGTAGGTTCTTCCTCTGACTGCACAAATAAAGGCACTTCTGCCAGGCATAGATTGACTGTACTGCACCATAGGTTTATGTTGTTCAATACTATAAGTGGTATGGGTTTTCCCTTATAGCTGAATGAATCATAGTACTAACATACTTCCAGGGTTAGGGCTTGGATTCCCACTGAAAATATATGTGCTTATCATATTGTAAGGTGCCTTGGATCAAAGCAAGGCGTACAGTATGTCTTTATGCATTGCATTTGACTCCTTGAGTTCTTTGCCATGTAAAAATGTTTCAGAATTCTTGTTTTTCAAACATATTTTATTTATCATGCACCTGGATGAGAATCTCTCATCACTTTTCAAGAATTCAACACTTGTTTTTTCTTGTTTTCCGATCGATGACTACACTTGTAGAACTGTAAAATGGGTTTTGAAATGGTTTCAAGGGTGCTACACTTCATGACATACCGCATTAACTGTAAATTTGTGCAAAAACAGCAACCGAAAAAGCAAAGGCCGTGTCAAATAAGTCCATATCTTATAGTATCAGTGTTTTACTCCCAGCATACGTGACATTCCTTGTGACAATTCACCATTTAATGCCGAGCTCATGATGCATGACTTACCGACTTAGTAAAGCCTTTTCCACATGGGTGGCATAAAATGAAAAGCAAAGGTCAATAATGGTGTTTTCATATTTTGAGAACTATAATAAGAAGGTGCAATGATGCGAGCCTGCAAACATGCATATCTGCACACACACACACACACCTCTGACCAATGCATCATACTGTAGCAATAGCGTGGCAGCCAAGGAGTATCAAATGAACAGCTCAGACCGGAGGCAGGTGCGAAGAGAGGGGAAAAAAAGCAAGGAAGAAAGAAAAAAAAGACAAGGGGAATATCTCTCTGCTATCCTTCCTCTCCCTTCCCTTCAGTCCTTTAATCCCCTTCACGGGCCGCTGAGCAATCACCACGAACACTGAATCAAGGCGACAGGGAGCAGCCGAAGTGCAAGTCAAAGAGCATGCATATGTGGCTGGTTGACCGTCCATCCCTGCTGTCTGTCTCTCTCTCTCCGTCTCAGTTTCTGTCTGTCTCGCTCTCTCCCTTCACCCTCCCTCTCTGCCCCAGTTTCTTTCTCTCTCTCTCTCTCTCTCTGACAGTGCTGTGTGTGTAAGGCAACCTAGCTTCTTCACCTTTGTCCTTGTTAGTTATTTATCAGGATTTCGACTGTGAAATGGTCCAAATTTACTCCATCCGACGCCCCGTCACCGAAATGTCTCGCTGAAGCCGCCGTGCTGAGAATAATTTTCGTTTTTGTTTTGCATAAACGCGCTGCCTTTTAGCGAGAATGCTGAGACCTCGAACCAATTTAGACAATTTTCTGAAAGATTAGAACTCCTTGGAAAACAAGAGAAAAGCTGGAGGTTGGTCTCGACTGCTCTGTTACCATGGACACGCTTGAAGATTTCCTTTTCATTTTGCAACCCACCAAAGGGGGCTTTTTGGGCGCGTGCACATGTGTGTGTATGCATGTGTGCCCGAGATAGAGTGCATGTACTCGCATGTCTTTTATTCATGTAATTATATCAGGAATCTGTTTTGCAACCTGTAAGGCGGCGCTCCTTAGAAGCACAATTATCTCAGAGTGATAAACAAGCTGGGGAACATATTGTCTTTTGATGCCTGGCCATGTTGTCCCTGCTCAGCGGTTGGAATATTTCTGCTTTGATGCCGCCAGCATCTTCATTGATTCGGGGACGGCCTCGGAGGCCTCCAGTCTGTTCCCTGGACACCATGTAGCTAAGTGACACGTTTGACACCATTACAGAAAGCCAGAGAGACTGGTGCTGCATGGCGAGGAGCGGGCGCTGCGAGGCGGAGAGCCAAGATTGCCTCACTTTGATTTGAAGAACATCAAGGTTTCCGCCGTGTCTGCTAAGCGCAGTTTGTCATTATGTGTTAGCAAAGGTTATGCAGTTATCACAGGCACACATGCGCACACAGTCGTGTGTCAGAAAAAGTCTAAACAAATATGTAAACTGCAATCAGGAGTGAAATCCTCTCAGGTGCAGCCCATTCTACTTCCTCCACAAAGATCAAAATATATAAAAAAAACAAAATGCAAATTGATGGGATGTGATTTGAAATGTGTGAAAATCTTATTTTCCAACTGCAGCTCTTTGGTCCATTCGGAATTGCACGCACAAGCGTGCACACAAAGAGAGAGAGAGAGAAAGAAACAAAATAACATAAATTGACTAAATTGCTTCAAGGTCTGGGCATCCTCACTAAAAGGCAGGACATTTTGTAAAACAAAAAAGAGAATTATTCTCAGCACGACAGCTCCAGTGAGACATTTCTGTGATGAGGCAGTAAATTTGGACTGTTTCACAGCCACAAGCCCGATAAATAGCAAGGACAAAGTTGAAAAAGTTAGGTAGCCTTTTCTGGTCTTGCACATACACACACACATTTAGTCTGTCTTACTGTACTTAACAGGGGATAATGAGGAAACAGACTTGCAAACAGACTGAAACAAATTTTATTTTTACCTCTGCACAGTCCTTTGGTCAGCAGCCTCCTGCGACAGACTCACTGCTAAATATTCCAAACTTTTCAGAGGCTTTTTAGTGCCAGCCCAGTGGTTTAATTTGACCAAATCTAACCCTGATAGATCTGAGAGGGGGCTGGATGAACAGTTTAATGACCTCCACATTAATGGCCTAGTCGCTAAGGAGGCACATTCATTTAAAAAAAACCAGTGCCATCAATTCATTAAGTGCTGACTCCCACCGCCGTCTTTATACACATCATCTGTGTATTGAGCAAGCAAAAGTGAGACTAAAAGCTAAAAAAAATCAACTATTCGGAGCTGAGAGTTTGGCTGATGGATGGCGATTTGCCTTTGCGATGGTGCAAAGCATGTGGAAAGGTATCTAATTTAACTGTGAGGAGGGATTGGATTTCAGGGGCCCTGTAATGGGGACTGAGTGTAGGGAAAGTATTACTTGGCTAGCAAAGAGAGTCAGTGTACCCATAATGGATGGCAACTGAGGGGCAATCATAGCAGACAAAAAAATTAGTCCCATCAGCACTAGGAGACTATGAAATATGAAAACTGCCCTGAAAGAAGTCAAGATTTCTGCTTGGGGAGAGCCACTACAGAATGTGGGGAAAAAACTCTGAATAGCTTATCTTTTTGATCCTGTCCCCTGGATGCTTAGATGTGCTGTACAACATAGCTGGAAATGCAGATATGCAACATGGCCAGTTACACAGGCCTCCTGCTGATATTCAGACCTTAAAGGCACAATCAGTAATACTTTTCTGGCTCGTTGCACAAAATGACCATAATATATCAGTGGGGGTTCGCAAGTTGTTGCAAGGTTGTTGATCAGTTCCAGTCACTCCACTGTTACCTCAGTGGCTGCTGGGATTTCAAGCTTTCTAAACAAGCAGTCTTGTCCGTACTCTCTGTTTTGGTGGAAATTCTTCACACAACCAGGCATTTCAATATGCGCCCAAGCTCCGTCCCCTGAAAAACCCCACCTTGTGTTCAGAACTTCTTTCAGTTTCATTTGCACAACCATGGAAGAACGTACTGCGACGAAACGATTGGCTTTGCAAGACACCTCTGCAACAAAGCTTAAAAAGCCTTGTTCTAAAGCGAAAAAGGCCAATGACAAAGCCCGCCCAAAACCCAAGCGAACATTGCTGCAGCATTTCAAAGGTGGAGGTAGCTGAGGACTCTGAAAAACTTCAAGACCGATGCAAAATTGGCCTTACATTTGTTGGACAGGTAAGCAACCTATCATGTAGCTAACGTTAGCCACACAAGCTTAGCTCGCTGCGCATAAATAAATATCTGTCACGCAATATGTTCACAAACAACCTTGCTAGTAAGCGGCTAAATGGTTAGCCGATAGCATAGCATCACTATTCATTCCATCTTTTACTTGGCTTGTATAATATTTCTGTAACTTTATGGGATGTTCTAAACATTTATAGCAGTTTGCAGTGGGATATGTGACCTCTTCACTTGACTTCACATTTTTGAACTGTAACGCTAGGTGGTGTCTGTTCATACTTTCTGTCAGTTTCGGGCCACCATAGTTCGTGGGGACGGGTGAGAAAGTTGGGGCGGAGCTGGAGGCTTTGGCTGAGACTTGTGGAGGAGGACACACATTTACCGACGGTGTTGTAGTTCCTATGGCTGCCATTGCTGTTACTAAAGAGTCCATATTACTGATTGTTCCTTTAACCGTATCAAATAATGTTAATTGGACAGATTATCATGTGGAACAGATTATCATGTAGGACTACCACATGGAACCACTCATGGTTCTTCGAGTAAAAGTGAAGAAGAATCTAGATGTTTAAATGATCTTTCAGATCTAATGGTTCGACCACAATTTAGATCACCATTTGAAGAAACCAACTTGTTTTTCCAGTGTACGCTGAGTCTAGTCTGACATTCTGTATAACACAAGGTGCATAATTTACAGCTTTTGGTCTAAAAGAACAAAACCATACAAACAAACAAATATTAATAGGCCATGTATTGTTCTTGTGATTGGACCTTATATTCCAAACTTTTAAGAGTAAAAAGCACGATAAAAAAAAAGTTCACAGGGCTCTGTACATGGTCTATCAAAAAGTGGGCAAAAGTCCCTAGATAATACACTTATCAACATATAAGGATAATATCAGCAAAAGTATAGAGCCTAATTATCAATAGGATTTGTATGACCATTCATGGTTGGAAGGATTCCAACTCTAATTTCAAACAGTTTGACTAATTAACGTCAGTTAAATGAGGTCCGCCATATTTTTTGAAAGGTAATTATATCGTTTTACGATTCACTGACCATTTGTCACCACTGAGTATAAATTAGTTCTTGTCTGCCTAATTGTGCCTCAGCATATTGGGAAAATGTAGGGAGATGAAAGAAATGATCCCAGAGAGGGAAAAAAAAATAGTTCTGCTCGTGTTCTGTCCAAACTTTTAGACATTAGGCTAAGGATGATATGCCCAAGGGTCAGAAGTAGCAAGTTGAAAGTAAAGTTGGACATTCATCCTATTAGAACTTAGATACATTGGTTTGTTAAGTTCTGCAACTGCGAGGGCAATGCCTACTGTACTGTGCAAAAGCCTAAAAAGGACTAAAAATTGTGTCCCATCAGCAGCCAGCCTTTCTCAATTTCTAGTCTTTCCATCATAGTGCCGTCTGATCCAAGAGGATCGAGCAGATTTTCTTGGGGTAACATCAAACTGGTTTGACTTTATTGAAGGCCCAGCACAACTGTTATGAAAGGAATCTGATTGTTTTACTGATCCTTTCATCCTGTTCAGTGGTGGATAAGGGGTGGACCACAGTTATACAGAGTTTTTAAATTAAATGTATGGTAGGCATGGTGTTAAATTCTGACTGGGAGTCATTGATGTCAGATTTGTCTGCATTAGAGAAAAGAAAGTCATCTGGCTTGCAGGGTTATTGGAAATGTTGCCTTGACTGAATGGCGCATGCTTTTTCTATTTGCACTAAGAAAGAAGTGAACATAATGGCATAACCTGCTTTTTGTCACTTTGTTCGAGTGAGGATTCCCACACAGAAGACATCAATGGAAGACACATCTTCAAGCCTCTACAAGGGGTGTCAATATTTTTTGTGGGAGAGGTGGAGGTGGCCGCTGCCAGATTCACGGTAGGCATATGAGACAGTCTTTCACTTCATTCTTGCCAGGCTGGGTGCCCATCAGACCAATGTCAAACCCCCATTACTGTCTGAGTATCAGCTGTCAAGATGTCAAAAGGGCTCTTAGGAGGAGCCTCTCACAGAAGTGCTTTTCTCACTTTTGTTCTGGCTCTTCTTTTCATTTATCAAGTCTCACTCCCTGCCAGAGGCTGATATCTGAAGATTGAAAGTCTTTGTGAATCTCTGACAGTGTCTGTCACTAGATCGCTTCGCGTCCCTTTACCTGAACTACTTCTAACACGGAGTAATAGAAACTTGGGAAACTTAATGTTACAGCTGAGTGAGCTTTTTCCAGGGTAAAGTTAAATGACTTTCACTGGGAGGGAAGAAAAGAAATAAATAAATAGATAAATAAGACAGCGGCAACAGCATGGACAGAAACTACTGTCATTAAACATGTATGAAACATTTAATGGTACTCGTCTAATTAATGGCATTTAATTAATGGAGTCAAAAGTACTTAACTTGCTCTTTTTTTTTAAGGCTTTTCTGTTTGCACATATGTTTTCTGTAATGTGCGGTCCAATGTACTGTGTGTTCTGTTGTCTAGTCTGCTCAGTTTACACTGTGAACCCCGGCGGGAAAAGCTTAATTAGCATTTGATGGGTTTGAGAACAAAGCTGCTGTGTTCCAAGTTGAAAATTGGTTATCGGCTTCTAGTGCTGTTGCTATAATTTGGTCTACGCTGTGTTCAATGTTTCAGTCCAAATTGTTCTGTCACTAGAGGTTATGGGGAAAAAAAGAGAGAGAGAGGACCTCAACAGAGACGGAAGGTCTCTAATTATCTTATTCCTTTCCAGCGGTGATATTCTGCGGATGGAGTCGGCTCAACAGGGGAAGGGAGACATTTATCAGCGACCGGTGCATGACAAAACATGGCAATCGAGTCGGTGCACAAAGCTATTTACCTGTGAGAGATCATTGGAAGATACAGGGGGCAAGTCGATGGACTAGGTTGCTTGATATGGTCTTGGGAATCTATATAGCTGCCTGTCCATGTGAATGCATCCGATCACGGCAACGATAATGCACTAGCAAATGATACTGGAGCATGAGCGAATAACTTGTGGCACTTGAGTGTCAGCAAATTACTGACGCTCAATGTGTGATTAGTGTAGCGTCTCTGTTGTTAGCGGGATGTTTACAGTCAAGAGTGTCTCCATTGGTCGTTGTTTAAACAGCTCTGAGCAGACGGCCCCATCATAACGAAAATAATTAAGGAAATATTGGAGCAAAGGCTATTCATAGCTACATAAGCAGATTAATGCTCCGCCTGATATAGAGTAGTGTTGTTTGTACTGGTGAAGTTTGTAGTGGTTCTCATTGTTATGTGGTGCGGAAAGGCCGGGACCCGTCATGGCTTCTGAAGCAGACCCTAAAACCGCCTCATCACCACCCTCTGCTTCCAGTTGGCTCAGACAGGAAAACTACTTTGGGCTTCATCACTCATCAGATAGTGAAAGTAAAGACACACTGAGATGCAGTAATGTATAATATGCATACCACAATGGCGGCTGGAAGGGAAAACTTACCTGACAGTTTATCTAAATTAGATTTTTATTGATTTTAGGGCTCCCTCCGGTAGCGCCATCACAATGAACCTGGGCCGACTAGCCTTGGAAAAATGTAAAAGGTAAAATGCTTATAAAAGTACATGATCTTTTCTTCGAAAATGTTGGTATTTTACGGGTAAGTGACTCTGGCTAGTGGTAAAGGATCGACAATCTTTTGTCAGTGGCATTATTCACTTTTATGTCAGCAATAATTTAGTTTTAGGTGTCCCTTTTCTCAAATGGTGTATAACCTGCTCTGGAATGAAGCTCTTCATTTGTATAGATTTCCAGTGCATATATTTATTTAGCCTTTTCTTGGAATGTCCCCTTAGTCCCTTGAAAAGTCGCTTTTCTCGTAAAGTATTGTGTTGATAATAAAAGTAGTATTGTGCCGGCTTTCTGTGGGTCTCCGGAGCAGAGGGTCAACATGACACTGCTGCTGCCTAATGCTTTCTGTACTCTGGTGAGTGTGTGCCATCTGAGTCAACATTCAATGTTTTTATCTGTAATGAAAAGGTCACCCGAGTCACCGTCTCTAATGATGGCACATACCCAGAGCAAACTGAGCATGAATGACGCAGCTCATGTCTGAATCTCATCATTCGATCATGGAAACTATCATCTCTAGAAAAGTCTGACAACAGACAAAAGACGGACAACACCATAGGAGGCTTGTCCTTTGGCTCACTGTGTGGATTATTGCAGCTGTTTCTCTTGTTGTTTCTTGTTGTTAATATCATCTGCAAATGGGCTGGAGCTGCTTCTTCTAACATGTATCCATCCAGGGAAGGTTTGCTAAGGACGTATGTTTCCAGAAGCACGTACATACAGCTGCCCAGTACAACCACAGTCTTCTGCTGTTGACCACTGAGCAGCTCCACTGAGGCAGTTGTGGGTTAATTGCTTTGCTTAAAAGTCTTAAGTTACAAGTGTTAAGTGCTGCTAGACAGGAGTTGTTGAGGAAAGGGAGAACACTAGTCACTTTCCATGCACAGATTTTCAAAGTCGCTCCAAGGATCCAAACTAGTAACACTCTTGACCCTAGCCTGCTTCCCTAACCTTTAGGCTACCAGCACCCTAGTGTCAAGAAACTCGCCCAGTCTTATTTAGTTTAGGGATCAGATTGATTGATTTCTGGTTAAAGCTGCAATGGGAAAAACAGAAAAGTGTGTCCCATCTCTGCTAATTGAGACACTAGAGATTCACCCTATTAACCCAAATTACAATATACAATAACAAAAATTGGACACGCCATGTTCACCTGTTGGTCATGTAAAAAAGTTAGCTAAGGCAAGTAAAACAACTTTTTTGGTCTGGTGGGAAATCTTTGGATGCACTAGCTGCAAAAATATTTTTTTTTTCCCCACCATCTTCACCTCTGCTAGCCACTAAGAAGAAGAAATTTGGGGCCAAGGAGTGTGCAGTTTACTGATGTCAAGTTACATGATTTCTGGGTAATGGAAGCCTTCAGACTTTCAAAAATCAGTCATCTCCAGCTGCCACTTGGGGTCACCAAAGTGCAAAGTTGCCAAATGAAGTGAACTACTGAGTTAAAGCTGCACTATGGCAAGAAAAAAATAAAAATACACCCGTCTTATCACCCTAAGTCACAAAGTGGGGTTGCAGTAGAGAACCTCGTCCATCCCCAGATACTGTGGATTCGCCCTATTTGCCCAAATAAAAATCTAGTGTCGGGTATGGACACTTCTCCGCCCAAATTGAAACTTAAGGATGAAGTCCTTCTCTTAAACAGCAGTGAGCAGCACTCCATCCAGAGAAAGCTGGACTCACCAACATTAGACATTTCCCCTTTTTTGTCCCTATTGGTATCCTCCAATAAAAATTGATCACTGCCTGGCCGGGTTGGTAAACATGAGCATGTTGTGTACAATTTACTGACATCATCTCATTCGATTTCTTGATATAGAAGTTCAGATGTTTTTTTTACAGTTACCCCTCACTGCCATTTGGACCCAACAACATGCTAAATTGCTTAGCGTAGCTTTGACCTGAGCTGATATCTCACATGCATCCAAAATGTCATATTTACAACACATTGAAATTTAGTCACAATTAAGAATATCTTTCCATAGCTTTGTTCAGTATTAGCAAATGTCCCTAATCAAACCCTTTTGTTCTGTACTGAAGTGAAGTTAAACTATCCCCCCCTGCCAGGGTTAGCAATGACTCAGGTTATTCTGTATGAGTAAGAGACAATGGAGATGGCTTCTGAAATGAATACATATTGATGTGAATTATGGATATCACAGAACTCTTCTCCCAGTCCTGAGTCTTCACTTATTTGAATGGAAAAAAGCCTCTGTGAGGCATTGTCGGAGAGGCTTAAAGATGTTTCACAAGGATGTTTCCTAAGTAAAAACAAGCCCTGCTTGTGTTTGCAATGCATGGTTAAACATTTGCTCTGCATACTAAGAGGCGAGGAGAAATCATTCTGTAAATTGTTTAGCCATTGGTATTTGTTGCATCCATTTATGTGCAATGTACTGTCCAAAACAAACTCCTCAGACACAATTTATTTGTCGTGCTACAAATTGAGATTGTATAACATTCTTGTAAGATTATAGATTTAAATGTCAAACTATACGTAGTAAGTTTGACAGTATAAGTTGTACTAATCATAAAACATATATTTAGGCTGTATAAATAATGGTTGAATGAATATTGATGTTTTTTTCATATTTTAATAGACTAAACTGAAATAAACAAGGGAGAAAACTCCAGAGGCATTACAGCTTGTGTACTGGCAGTCAACTACAGGCAGCAAAGCCAACATTATCCTTCTCACCCATCCAGGGACGCCTCTCTGAGAAGGCTATACTTTGGATGACACTATCAAGCATCTCTCCATACATTACATACAGCACTTCATCAGCGGCTGTACAGAACGTTCATCAGGACTGGAACATAATTAGTGTCTAGGGCTCCCAAGATGGTGGAAATCTGCCACCGCTCTGCGTGCTCATTTCAACGCACGGATCCAGGAAAAAACGAGGCTGCAGTGCGATTCCAGGAAGCTGAAGTGGAGGGAAAAACGGTTTAGTTATCACTGACACACTCGCAGTACATGACTCTAATTAAGCTATGGCATAGCTGTTCTGTAATTACAGTTAGTGGTATCTGAGCACAATTCTGAAAACTAGTGGATCCTGTGCCCTCTATTGTGGGGAGCCATTTTAATTGTAGGTAGTCACATACTGCAATAATTAGATATGGGTTATTGTCAGCTAATACACCATTCATTAGTCATACATGAGCCTATTAAGGGTGATACATTATTTAATGACTTGAAGGCAGTAGCCTATTGCAAGTGAACCCAAGGCCTGTGGCAGCAGTGTCAAGAAAGAAACCTCCAAATGAGAAAGAGAATTATTATTATCATTATTATTACTTAAATGATCCCCATACTACTACTACTGTTAATAATAATAATAATAATAATAATAATAACTTTTGCCTAATAAAATTAGCAAAATAATAAGCCAAAAGGTGCAGAGCAGATGCAGTGAGTCCAGAATTCAATAAGGCAGGGATGCCCTCATTTAGTGGTGCTCTCTCACCATATTAGAATTGCAAATATATTGAAAATATTATAACAATCTTGCCGCCATCGTCATTAAATTAGCTTCATGCGGTGTAAAACAACACAGCTAAACGTTGTCCTTGGCACGCTCGCCCTTATGTTTCAACATGTAAGCGCTGTTTAACTAAATTTTCCTCATGAGATTATCCAAGTGTGTGTGTGTGTGTGTGTGTGGAGAACTCATGAGAGAACATACACGGAGGGCTTTCACTAAGACAATATGTATACTATTATGCGGGGCAATTTATTCAAAATGACAATTCAAACAAAGGATAGACTGTGAAGTATTTTTGACTAATATCATCAAGTTGTGTTTGTCCTTGGGAAGGCATAAACAGTCAAATGAGCCCCTGAGTGCTTGTTGAGTTTCTCATTTTCAATGAAATATTTCGGCAGACAAAAAAAAAAAAAAAGATATAGAGTGATTAACTGCATCAAACATATGCCCTTGTGTTGCATACACGTTGTGCGAAAAGGGAATAACATTTGAAGGAGTGCTATTAACCTCCAAACCATTTGGGAATGAGCAATTACTATTAACGGTTATTGTTTTTGGTTCACTACCTATTGTGCTTATAAAGGCTTGTCAGTTCAGAAGTCTGAGCTTCCAATGAATGAGATATACATGTTTGATATGTAAAAGTATAAATACAACCACTGTTGCAAATTCAAAACCTAATGAAAAAAAAAAAAAACTGTTACAGCACATTTAATAGACTTAAAAATTAATATCCCCATGTTAGATACATTGCGTGTGTCATTCATTAAATGAGATGCAAGGTAGGGACAGCAAACAACCTTATCACATTAAAAAAAAAAAACAACAACAAACAAAAAAAAATAGAAAGATAGAAATATACTGATAACGTTGAAAGTAGCTTTCTGATTTATTTAATCACGGTAAACATGACCCTATAATAGAGGTTGCATACAGTGGAAGCGGTTAAGCAATTTAATTTATTCACTATTGACTAAGATAGAAGGGAATGATTCATATATCTTTGTATAATGGGGGACATAAGCTAGGTAATGTTTCAATTTGCCTCAAAACAGGAAGTGAAAAACACTGAAACCTCTTATATTCAAACTTTTTTAAAAAGCAGTGGTTATCATGTTGAATCAACTGGAATAGGTTGTGTTGAACAGAATGATTAGAAATGACATTAACCCGAACCAAAAGTTATCATCTATTCAGAGTGTTATAATGATTCATACTGATGCAGCAAACACAAGACAGAAAATTCCTGCAGGGGGGCAAGTCTCTAGGGTGACTGCAAGTTTAATCAAGTTAAATTTAAGACTCCTTATGACCTTTTCAATGCCAGTTAGAATGAAATATAATTAATGCAGTGCTTTCGCACAAGTGCTACAAGTGCCATAAGACCAATTTCACAACTAAGCTAAACACTGCTGCAAAACTATCAGAATATAAATCTATGTGACTGGGCGGATTAGTTACCAGAAAAAAAAACCTTCTTATGACCTTTTAATGCCAGTTAGAATTCAATTCTAGGATATTTAATACTTGATTTATATGTATTCAGTGAGTTTATACAGTACAATGTAAGGCACTTTAAGACTTGCAGACACCCAGTTCTTAGTGGTTTAGTAGTGAAGACAGAGGTTTGCTAGTC
The DNA here is from genome assembly GCF_048128805.1 of Centroberyx gerrardi. Classification (NCBI taxonomy): domain Eukaryota; kingdom Metazoa; phylum Chordata; class Actinopteri; order Beryciformes; family Berycidae; genus Centroberyx; species Centroberyx gerrardi. The sequence continues at coordinate 13,441,474 of NC_136017.1, read as the reverse complement.
GTCGCCCTGGAAACCAGCAGCTAGGATGAAGCAGGATAGGAGCCAGTGACCGGAGGGCATCAAGTATTCTTTGATAGTATAGACAGTACATGAGGAGATGCCTTTTTAGAGCCGAGCATCAAAAAGCGATACTGATCTGGGCTATATCACAGCTATCAGTGTCAGTGCCGCACTCATCAGTTCCACATTTTTAGCATCAGTATGGATTTGAAGCTATGAAAGGGGATTGAACAGCTTCCAAGTGCTGAAGTCTTACATGCCATCTCAACTTTTCCAAATGTTGCACGGGAATTATTTCGACATACGCTCACATTCAACACACAAAAATGATCAAAACGAAGTATCAAAATCCACCGTAGTATCAGCCGTACACAGCCCTTGTTAATGGCGTCATCGTTACTCTCCGTGCAGGTCATCCATTTAGGACAAATCCAGTGGACTTCCATAATCCTTTTGTAAGTCGAACAGAAATTCCCTTTGTAGCTCTCAGTTGGGCAATCCCACGGGTGCCATTTAAAACGCCATTTCAAGATCGTCCCTCTAATCCTCCTACACTGTCCTATTACTGCTGTTTCTCTTGGGTGGGGGTGGGGGGGGTATTTTGTGTGTGTGAAACCTCAGAGGTATCCTGAAATGTGTCTCGCGGCAACGGGAGATATGGTAATAGCCAAGTATGGAGACAATATTATCAAAGCGCCGTATATCTACATTACACAAGATGTTCATCATTTCCAATACAGCTCTATGCAATCAACGGCAGACGGATGGATTAAATTAGACTCTTAATGATGCCTCCAGTATGTTTTAATTATGCTACAGCAAGCCTTTGTGTGTCTCCGAGTGTAGTGAAATGACTGAGACTAAAATTTCAGCCTTTCAATTAGGAGCACACCAAGAAAGGCCTTTACATTCAAACATTCAATGCCATATTGAATATAAAGCCATATAGCACATGAGATACTTCATCATTCTCTAAGTGGGACACTTTTTGCATTTCATCTATCAACCTCTATTCAATGTGGAAGCCCAACACATGCTACATTCACAGGAGGCATGACGCATCCATTTGTGTGCCAAATTTCATTCAGCGTTCGGCGAAGGGGGACAGCAGGTTAGATAAAGTGGGACACCGTAATAATTACCGAATCCTAACTGAATAAACCCGAACACCGCTTTCTGTGTGTCGGGAACCCCGACTTGGCAAGACTTCTACCCACATTTTTGTTTGTCTTTTGTAGCTTTTTGTCTCATGTTCTTAATCAATTAAGGGCTTCTTCTCACAACTGTGTCAGTAGCCCCTTACTAATCCCTTGTCGCTCCACTGGAATATTGATTCCGGGATGTCCCAGGCCCTGGCTAGGAGTCTTAACTGGGACACTCTCCATGCCTCAATTTCTTTATACTCCCTTCATTGTGTCCACACTCCATTAGCTGAACTTTTCTTTCTTCTTTCCCCTTTCTCACACCAGGCTACTATTGCATGTAATCTAATTGTATTGTGTGTAATCTAATGAAGTGCGTCTCATCTAATTAATTCGATTTCATGATCAATACATTTATTTTAGCCTGACCGAAATAGCCTGTAACAACAACCACTGGCTTAAAGAAAATGATATACAGTACGAAGACTCTGGTGGAATCAATTTCCATAGCTCATATGGGCTCAAGGCTTAGAACCTTGATTTAAAATAACAGCATTATAACCACCAGAGCCTTGTCTGGCTTAAGCACAGGTGGTCCTCTAATGTAAATTGGATTTCCTCCCGCCATTGCATAAGCTTAAAACACTATCCTGATTTACTTAAAACATTTATCTTACTAGGTTTGATATAGTGGGACAACTCAGAAAACGCTGACTTTCAAAATTCAAACATTACATTGAAAACTTTTTTTTACATTTTTGATGCACCAGTATGTATTATGCACAAACACAATTTGACACAGTGCAACATTTATGATGATTTTATAGACTTAACAGTTAAGAAGTTGCCACACATCTTACATTTGGAGGGTGAGCATCCTTTCTGAAGTTTGCTCCGCCCCCTTTTATGATGTCACACCAAGGATGTTATGTGATGCTGATCATATTGTTTCACAGCTATGCATCAGTAACAGTAATTTAACAGTGATTTTCCCCTTGTCAGTCCAAGAAATATATGCAAAACCCCACTTTATATGCCATCCCACTTTCGCTGAACACACCCTATACAGTCCACTTCCCCAGTGCTAATATTGGTCAAGCAACTGCAGTAATAGCACTGCTGATCATCTCCAAATGCATATTTACAGAAGGCTTCCCATTGTAGCACATTTTAGTGTTCTCAAGTTGACCGTTTTGCCACTCAACAGCTTGGTGTTGAAGGAATTTTCTCTGTAATCTCATTATATTTGCCTGTTTTCTTAATGACTTGCTTCATTAGTCGGTGCTGTAGTATCGGATGGGCTAACCTCACTCCTACAGACCTCAGCACAGTTCAAAAGGCACATTTTACAGTAAGAGTTAGGCTTGTTTTTTTCTAATTTTTACCTTTATTAAATAGATATTAGATACAAACACATATGCGTGAATGTGTGTGCTTCAGATTGGGGTCATATATATTTGCAAATAACTGTTAGTGTTTGTTTTAACCTATCACACCATGACAATTCAGATGGGGTGATATAAAGTTAATGATGCTTTAAATATTCTGGCTCTTATTGCATTGCCTCATATGGCGAACTCAACTCATCTGGTACACAGGTAGCAGGTTGAAACAAAAGCAAAGAATTATTTGCAAATACTATCTGATCCAGATCTGGTGTGTTTGTGCACATACATGTGAGACTTTGTGTTTCATGCTGTTCTTTGTTCAAAAATGCATAGACAGCTTAATGGACACACAAACACTTCCTTTCATGTTAATTCACAAAACTGAATCCCCGTCTAAGTTCAAACTCTCCTACTAAGTGAAGCAAGCAGCTACTGGAGGCTATTGCTCATCTTGCCGGTAAAATGTAGCCAGTTAAATCGTATTATATCTGGGGGCAGTGAAGCGCACTATCATTTGAATCCCATTTAAAAACAAGCAGACATGGCTTAATTGCGGCTTTAGTTCAAGCAAAAAAAACAAACAAACCTCATTTCTTCACTGGCTTCAGGTCCCTTGTGTTGCTGACAAAGCGTGCGATAGTTTTGAAGCATATCAACTTGACACTGGCAAACAAACAGAAAAGTGTTGATGTGAAGCAAAAAGCTGATTTGAAGGTACTTGTGCAAAAGCACTGCGTTCCATATTACGCTTTGGGTGATAGTGGAACCTGTCAAAGTTTTAATATTCAACAGGCTGCAAACATCTCAACCACTTGAGGCCCGCCTGAGCTAACCCACTAAATACTTAAACATTCTCAAAAGTGGAAGCGGCAATTACAAGAGGCTAAATCTAGGTCTCTGCTTTTTTATTTTTTAAACATTCGAGACGTATTCAACTACTGAGTCAAATGTGAGACATAGGAACCTACTCTTTTGATCAAGATCTGCAAGCATTCTCTAGTTTCATGTCACTTTACAGTGGCTGCAGTTGTGTCACTACATGCTCTTTCTTTCTCTCCCTTTCTCCTCATCTCCCCTGCCTTCGGTTCAAAGAAAGGCCTCTCTACCTTCTTCCTCACCTCCCTCCTTCCTTCGTCTCTCCCTCGCTCCCCACTAGCCTTCCTTCCGCCTTTCCTCCCATCTTTCCCTCTTCCCGTCTCTCCCCCTCTCTCTATAACCCCCCCTCCTTTCCTCTCTGATTTTAGCAGCATGCAGCTCACACACTCCTCCCCTCCTGTCCTTTCCCGTCATTTCTCTTTCTCGTCCGACTTCCGTAGTTCCCTCCCTCCTTCCTCCCCGCCTCGTCATTTTCCTTCCCCTATCTCCCTCTGTTTCTGCTCTCCGTCTCGCCCTCTATCCCTTCCTTCCCCCCGTTCCCTCTACCCCCCTCCCTCTCTCCCCTCCCCTCTTCATTTAGAGACATGGTGTGGCTCCGATTTCTTTAAATAGCTTCTGTTGCCTCCGGCAGGTTGAGGCTGCAGTCTGGTTCTGCTAATAAATGACAGTGAACAAATGTGAGCGCTGAATCAATCGCGTGCAGGCAAACGTGCGTGCACACAAACACCCGTACACACACACGCACATAGACTCACATAGGTGCGCACACAAGAACACACACACACACGCACGCACACTCGCACTACATCATATCGCACAGCACGGGCGCGTTGTGTTTTTTGCAGAATACTGACATGATGTGACACGTTTCTTGCTAAAAAGACATTCACAGAAAGATAGCCTGAGTGTGTGTGTGTGTGTGTGTGTGTGTGTGCTTGCGTGGCTGCTAAATACAGGCCTAAGCATCATGCATCAGATTTTGGACAGGTGTCAGAGCCATTGCCTGAGAGGTTTCCTTGTTGTGTTTGTTGTGTAGAAAATAAGAGCGCAGCGAGGCATTCTGGTGGCTCAGTGGGTTAAGGCGCATGTCATGTAGCCGCGGATCGACATATGACCTTTTCACGTGTCGGTCCGTCTCTCTTCCATATTTCATGCCGCACCCGCTGAACCCTCTGACAGAGCAGAGATGCCTTGAAGAAAACCTGCAACAGCATGGCATCGGTGCTTCTAGTCCATCTGAATGGTGTCAGTCCTATTCTATTCGATTCTATTCACCCAGTATGAAAACCGGCCCCAATAACGAATATTCCCGGTCCCGGTCGTTTTTTGCACATTACTTCTGAGTCATTGCTTTGCATAATGAATGCCTGCTAATGCACTTTTTTGGGTTAATTCACCACCAAGGATTAAAACGCTCGGCTGTTATGAATCACCGCAGAGCAACACACACATTCCCGGCCTACTGTATGCATATTTCCTCATTCGAAGTCCTAGGATGGCGGCCGATACAGAAACAAAGGAGGGCGAGTGTTGCGAGGGAAGGAGGGATGAAAGAAAGAGAGAGAGAGGAGGAGTGTAAAGAGGTTTATCAGAGGTGGAGGGGACGGAAAGCGGAGGGCGTTATCTTTACTATTGTTCGTCTGCCTCCGACAGGAACAGTGCTTTGTCTGAGGCGGTGTACCGTCTCAATGGCGCTCATTTATCAGGTGGATATCTGACCCAATTTATCTCAAACGGAACTTATTGTATTATTTATATGCAAGTGTTATTTTGTATTCAAGAAGTTCAATTTGTCTGCGGTAGTGAATAAATCTAGATCAGTAGTTACACATCTAAAAATGATCAAATACACCCTCTTGTGTTATTAATCTCACGTTCATTAGGATTAGAGGCTCATCTTCACGTCTGAGCCAATCACCTCGCAGAGAGAGTTGCAGTATTAAAAAGACTGCGTGATCGCTATAGAAATTAGGCGCTCTACCAGCAGCACATGCGAACTCCATTGATATAATTGGAAAACAAACATGCCACCGAAATCTTTTTTGTTTCATGTTTTTTTTTGTCGTTTATTTACCCAGGGGGATGTTTCCGGATCGCACGTCCTCGTCTTTTAAAGCAAAAACGAAAGTACATTGAGTCACACGTATGTCCGGGAGGTGCCAGTCCAACCGCAATCTGGAGCGGTTGGAGGTTAAGTGCATTACTCAAGGGTGTATTGACAGCCGCTTTTGAGGGAGAGGAGAGCTTCGTTCCCTTGCAGCTTTTCCCCAGCTGGTCCGAGGATTTCGACCGGCTTATGTCGCACTCCCGCTTCTCCAACTTGATATATATAATTCACTTTAGAGATCCGATTGGTATGAATTATGGCGAACAAAGTCGTTAATCTGAGCTACATTCTCACATGCCTCCAAACTGCCATATTAATGACACATTATTTTGAAATATATTCCCAATTCGGCATATCTTTATACGGGCCTTGTTCAGACTACACAACTGTGACAAACCTAAGATCTCTGCATCGCTCGCATTAAACAACCTTGTAGTTTCTTGTCTGGCCGATGTAGTGGCACACACAAAACAATGTGGCACAGATGGGGGTGGGAGGGTGGGGGGTCACGCATTAAAAGATTCTTCGCTTGGATTTGGTCGTGAGGGATCTCGATACCCCGGTGTCTCGTCAAAACACACATGAAATGTGACTTTGTTTTGCACCAGATTGTGCTAAAATATAGAGCTGGAGAGGGAAGAGCAGCTTTCGGCACTTATTGTGTTTGCACTTATTTGTGCTGATAAAAGGAAAAAAAAAAAACGAAGGCTAGACACATGGGGATTTTGTCTCAAATCTCGAAATACTTGTCTCGGACGGCCAAATCGGGCCTAAAGTCTTGTACTGTGCGCCGGGCTTTAGTAAATATCCACAGTCATGCCCTCTTCTTCTCAACTGAAGTGAGCCGCAGTCAACTTTAGTCTACAGACACTCTGCTGTCTGATTTCACTGGAAATATATGGATGGCTTATTGTTCAGCAGTGGTGGAAAAAGCACTCAAATCCTTTACTTAAAGAGGAACTAAACCCCAAACCCAAATCTGTGGTGAAGCCTGATACCTAATGGTGAAAAGTAGGGTACTGAACTGGCCATCTGCTATTGGCTGGTCTTTGTGCCAGGTGATGTCACCCTCTATAAAGTACAACAGATGGTGACATCACCTGGAACAAAGACCAGCCAATAGCAGATGGCCAGTTACTTACTTTATTAATAGTAAGTTCTGTATTCGAAAGTTTAAAATGTACTTAAGTATTAAAAGTAAAGCACTCATTCTGAAGCATGGTCTCTTTCAGAGTGTTAAATTGTTGATTAATCTGTAAGAAGTATTTTAATGTTGTAGGTCTAACTGATCACATTCAACCTTACACTAGCGTCTAGGAAATTTACATCAACAGGTCAACTTTGAGTCACTCCAATGACAGTAGTATAATTGAGCCGCTATATGTCATATTACTCACAATGAGCTGATTGATGCTCTTAAAGAGACGGCAATTAAGGGGCACGTTCCTCCAGTTATCAGATTTTACGGCTGTATGTTTAAGCCGTCTGTCTCCCTGATCGCCTGACTGAGTGGCAGAGCGGCCCATTTACCTGTCTGTCTACACCCCCGTATAGCAATTTTTTTTCCCCCCGTGTGAAATTGCATGCTGCGAGTGCCTGACAGCTCCAGCAATGACCTCTGATCACACGCACACACAGAGAGAGAGAGAGAGAGGGAGAGAGAGAGGGAGAGAGAGAGAGAGGGGGGGGGGGGGGGAGACAGAGAACAGATACAGACAGACAGCAAGCATTCAGGCTCTCCGAGTGACCAGCCAGGCGTGGGCCCCTAACATCAGTCACCATAAGCATCGCCTTCAGCAGGGACCCAGATGAGTCACGGCCGCTGCACTCCGAATGTATGTCCGCATATGTATGTATGTGTGTGTGTGCGTGTGGGGGCGGAAGAGTAAGGGGGGGCCAGGGCGTGGGCGTACACTCGCATGCGAGGAGGTTCGCGTGCTTGTGTGTGTGTGTGCGGCGGGAGATAATGATGAGCACCTTGCTGCCTGCCTCTCAGTCACTTGTAAGCATTCATTAGGCTCACAGCGGCGACTCCCCACGGCCCCCTCTGCTGTCTGAGCGGCTTCGGCTGTGTCACGAAACGGGGCCGCCGCCTCCGCTTCCTAAAGTGCGTGTGGATGTACAGCAAAAAGGGCTATTTACACTAATATTTCCAAAATAAAACTAGAACTTAGGCGCACTTCCAACGACAGAAACCACTTCTAACCCTAACCCGCAATGAATCAGTTTTGCGATTTCGCTTCTGACTCGACCGGATCATAAAATAATGCTGACAGCGCCGCGCGAAACGCTTTCCTCACCACACAGGGTAGAAGGTTGCGAGTGATCTGATAGTTATGCATTTCTAATTAAGTTTTAGTCTATTTTATGAGGCTATTTTGTGTTTACTTGGCAGCCGCTTTAATCACATCCCCAACAGCTGTTGACCCAGTGTCGAGGCACTCCGTCTGACACCCTCTGACAGATATGCTAATTTGTTATCGGTTATTTCGTGCAAACAGCGTCACCTGCAGGCATGATTGACACCGCCGCCCGTCAATCGGTCTGTCAACAGAGGCGGAGCCGGATTGAAGTCGTTTTCCCTCGGGGCGAATGCTTAGAAAAAAAAACGTTATATGTGTGCAATCTATGGCATGTCAAATATTGATCTTATATTCTTATTTATACTCTCCCAACAGGAATCAATTCGAGGGCAGCTCATATAAACAGTTATTATTTTTCAATTTGCAGCATCACAGTGTCCCTAATAGTATATACAGTAAGCGATGCCCCGGGAATACAGGAGTGCAGAGGTATAATGTAAGGCAAAGTCCCATTTCATGCTATCTGTTCAGTCAAATATTTAATACACAGCTAATTAAATATTTCTCAAACCCGTGGCTCTGAGCACATTTTGTTTTTAATTCAAGTATTATTTTATGATAACAATAACAGCATATCTCCATCTGAAGCCTTTGTGAGAGCGGAATGTCTGGAACCAGGTTTGGGGTCAAATCAATTTTCATTCAGTCAGTCCCGGAAACGGCCATAAAAAGGTTCATATATAAAATCTATGAGGAAATTGTGGGAATGAAAGCTCTGCCATTATTATGTCAATAACCACTTCAATTTATATTTTTGAATTAAGTGAAATGACTGTGAAAGTGAATGAATGCAATACTACCGCGACTGCTGCTACTACTACTATGACAATAATAAAAGACATTCATAATCGTTAATTCTGGGGCTGCACTGCAGGATCGCATTTGCAGTTTGAATATTTTTAGCTGCATCTATCAACAGAGAAATTCCAACAATTGCATCACTGTGACACTTTATTTCCTGCTCATTAGGCTTGTAGGGCGAATGGGTCAGCTCAGCCGTCTGAAGATTGGATAAAAGAGTTCCTTTATTATTTTGTTTTCATGACCTCGTTTCGTTTCTTATGAATGAGAATCGCTGTGTTTTGCCAAGGAAAATGAACGTACAGGCATTTCCCTGGGTGGCATTGGTCCACAGGCACATCGACAGCTTGGGCAGTATCACACTGCACGCTGACACATGGTGCAAAGACGGCACTGCAGCGTATCACACACCATGCAAAGACATAGAAGAGGCAGTAGACTATACAGATCGCTCTCTGTATTCAACATTAAATATCTATGTGCAGTAGCCATGCTCAGACAGACAGATTCTTGTGTTACCTGTCACACGGAAAACGGATTCACGCCAACATAAAGTATTCCCGCTGAGGATATTCTGAGACCAAGAGAAGTCAACCATCTGATGTGCGCACGAACGTACATTTGCAACAATCAACCCGCATGTCAATCAAGGTAACCTAGATACGTAGCTGGAGTTGACCTTGGTGCATCCTGTGTCTGCCGTACGCAACGTTAATGCAGACCAGTCCGTGACACCGATGCCCCGGTAACCAACATCTGTATCATCTCATGCACTCGTAGATAAAAGCTTGACAGCAACCCCCGTCAATTCGAATAAATCACTCATCTGCTAGTATTCCAGTGTGCTCAGGCATGGAACAGAAACGAGAGCTGAAGACTATACTGAATGCATTCCAAGAGTAAAATTCTCCATCGAGCTTTGCAATCTGTACTTCAGCGCATATTGTACAAGTACAATTTTGAGAAAAACGGAGAGCAAAAAGGAGGCAAATTCTCCCAAAACATACAGAATTATTCCCTAAATGCATGAATTTGTTGGCCTGTTCTGTACACTTTTTGTCTGACACTTGATTGAATTGAGTGTCGAATGTGGAAAAAATGTAAACATGTCAAATGCTATTTGGTGGATGTTTCTGTCTACAGTGCCTTACAGTATCAGAGCATCCATTTTTAACATGGGCCAATTAATGGGCTATGAACCGTAGACCCCCCCCACACACACACACACACACACACACACACACACAACCCTCCGTCCCCTTGAGCTATGGTGGCCTGTAATTGACACAAATAATAAAGTCACGTTTTCACAACAGAGGCATTTAAGCTAGCTAATTAGAGCAGAAACACAGCATGCTAATACTGTAATGCTTTGTTATTTACTTTTTTTGGCTTGAGAACAAGGCTTTTTTGCCGTTGTAGCTGAAGTGTCTCGCTCACAGCACCGGCCTCCATCATTGAGCAGATGAGAATGTGATGTAGAGGGGGAATTGGAGTGTCTTGAAACTCCCATGGGTGGGGAGTGCAAAGAGTACGGGCTGGAAAGTGAGTTTTGAATGCCAGAAATCTCAACAAATGGAGAAATAATCATTAAGTCATTGCCATTGATCAACAACCCTATCAACCCCCTGCAGATATATTATGGTCATTTTGTGCAATGCGACGGTAAAAAATCATACTCATTGCCCCTTTAAACCCCTGCCCCGGATAGTGTTAGGACTTTGCTCAACAGACCCGCAACAAGGCAGAAACATTAATAGAATAATACAAAAAGACTCATAATGGATTAAAAAGCTAATCTGTATTGCACTGGGACAGCAGTGTTCTCCGAGGCAGCACTGTTTAGAGGGATGTGAGCACGAGGCTCTGAGGGGACTACATCATTAACAATATTAAAAAAGCACACGTTGCATATGTACCATGCCTTTTGTCTAGTTTGTATTAATTGAAAAATGCATGGCACATCAGGACAGAATGATATACTCGTTATTTGTGATTCTCAGCTCCGGGCAAGTTCAAAATTTTATATTTTTCAAGTAAACAAACACTGTCAGATGTCCAATGCTGTTTTTTGTGCTACGAAATTTTCATTTTCGATTCACTGCTGGCAAAATTGGTTAAATAACATTCTTTTTTCCCCCTTTGGACGACAGTGGGCAGTTGACAGCTGAGATAAAGTCGCTTCTTTTGACAGATTCTCCTTTTGTTTGGCGGATGCTCCTTTTTTATCATCGGCGGTAATAGTGGTGGAGGTGTGAAAACGTTAAACAAGGTCTGCTTTAATGATGTGTTGCTATATGTGTTCGCTCCAAGTGTTGCTAGAATACCGAGCGCTCTGCTATCCTTGGCCATGTGACATGTTACACAAGCTTTCTCAGTAAAAGCCTTGATTATTGTCTGCATACCCACAGGGCTGTTCACAGATTCTGGCTGCAAACCACTGGGTCTCTCAACTTGAAAGCGTTCATCAGCATCACAATGGGAAATTTGCAAATGGTGTGCTTGGGTTTTGTAATGGAGGACAAGGCAGGAATCCAATCTCTTCCACGTACTTCATACTTGCACAAAAAACGTAATGATTATGCACGATTATGCTGGTATAAATAAGCACAACACACACATAGTACTGTACTGTATTGTACTACAGTTTGATTTGTTCACAGAGTGCACATCTTTCTTCGGGTCATTTATAAGAACTGACAATATAAGCCTAACCATCTCTGCTGTACACTGTATACCGCAGGCACAAGTACTGCTGTGCTTTATAGCTCTAAGCACAAAATTAACAGCATGCAAGCATTCTCCTTTCTTTGCGAAAATACTTTCTCTGGATAGCTCTCTAATTTAAAGCTGCTATCTGGCCACATAAATTGTGGGCGTATTCACTTAGATTCTTAAAGAGTTGGGCGAGACTCAGGAACATAAACATTTTTTTCTTTCATAGCCATAACCATAATTCAAACTACGGGTCTATCTGACTGCAGTGCTTGCGAAAAAAATATAAATCTAAACAACCCTTTACAGTTTCATGTGTAAATCTCATATTTAGTTATTTAGTTATCACATATTGTTGTTGCCTCAAACGACTTGTCTATCCACCAAGAGTGACAATGTGTTTTAAATCAAACCCATCTGAACATACTGTAGATGAAGCCAGTATTAGGGCAACAATAGTTCAACAGGGGATTCCATACTGTAATGATATATTAGGAAAAATAACAAAATTACCATAATATATCTGCAGGGGGTTGATAGGTATGATTCAACCATGACTTTGTTAATGATTTCTGGCTTTCAAAACTCAACTTTCTGGCCTGTACTTTCTGCTTTGGAACAAAAACTCTCCACCCATTGACATTTCAAGACACTTCCAATCCACACCTCCACCTTATCTAACAGGTTCAACTGCTCAAAGATGGAGGGCGGCGATACGAGCGACCGGCATTGTAAGACATGTCAGCTACGAAGACTAAAAAGCCTCATTCTCGAGCCAAAAAAGCAAATGACAAAGCAGTCTTATTATTCCAGCGTTTAGCATGGTGATATATCACCTCTTCACTGTTGGATCCCTGCTCTAACTAGCTAGCTTACTCCCCTCTATTGTGAAAGTGTGACTTTATTGTTTGTGTCAGTTACGGGTCACTGCAGATCAAGGGGAGGGGAGGGGTGGAGGAGGCTGTGCCAGAGACAGATTCTCCATGTTGTAATTCCTACTCATCGCCAACAGAGGTTGGTAGAGGTCATAGATTACGTAATGCCCCTCTGACCAGCACAGTATATTACTGAGGAGATGAGGATAACAGCAGGCCAGCGTGGGTCTCCTCCTGATCAGACAGAACTCAGCTGCTTTTAAAGGAGAAATCCACCCTCGATTCCTCTTACTCCGTTAGACATCATCAATCCGCGATGCCATTTTGTGATGAAGTGTTGTAATTTACTTTTACGGTGTACCCACTTTCCCCTCAACCTGCCTCGTCTGCTTCTACTTCAGTTAGTGATTTCCCTACATTGCTCAGAACGACTCTCGACAACGCCCGGCACTCGGCAACACATCGCATGCAAGAGCTGCCCGATATTACCGCAGCCTGCTGCTGTTTGCCCTTGAGCAGTTCCTCTCCGGTTCTTAAATGGGCTTAAGTGATGTGCTTAAATTTACGTGTAACCCAGTTAAAAATATGGTGTGTTATTATAAATAGTTTAAAAAAATATTAAAATGTTTAGTTCATAATGCCTTACTAGTGTAGTTCATGGGATTTTACGTTCTGAATGTTAAAACAAAAAAAAGTTTACCTAGAAACGCTCTATACCTTTATTTCATTGGTTAATGTCTGTGAGCACGTGGGGAGTGCGTGTTTCAGCCCGGAAGAGAGAGAGGTGGGGGAGAGAGTGAGGCGTGGTACAGAGAAGTTCTGTGTCTATTTTGATTTTTCGAACGCACACAAATGTGTAATTTGGTTTCTTCAATTGTCTGCCCGATAGTCTGTAAGAAGATTTTACAAGTTGCATGTTTTAGTGAGCGACAGGAGGAATTTCTACACGAAGTTTATATACCGTTGTTTTCACGTGTGTGCTAAGCTAGCTTAAAAGCCAGTCAAGTGTCTTTTCATTATCACAGTGAACAGACTTTTTAGCCGCCGTTTAGCTTGCCCAGCTGGATGTTCCTGTGGCAGTATCTACTGTTTCCGACTTGGAAACACAGAAGATTAACCAGATAGCGCTTTGAGCTACCAGGTCTACACTCAAAGTTCCTCTGGCATCGCTGGATAAAGAGATTGTGCCGGGAGGACCAAGGTACGTTTTAACCGTTTGTTTTTTTGGTACAATTGACACAGGCAGAAACCAGAAACAGGTAGTTTTTTCGTTTTTTAAATTTTGGACAAAAAACAAAAAACACAAATTCAGCTCTATTTCTTGTTTTCCGTTCTTACTGACAAAACAAATGTACCACTCAATGTTTCGTTTTCATTGGTGGGTGGGCCTTCAGTGCCCCCTTGCTTCTGATTGGCTAGTGTGCTCTATCAATTATGTTTGCGCTGTACTCTTCAAAATAAAGGTTCTACCTCTTTGCCTTTAGACAGTGCAATGTTAACACAAAAATATATATCTACTGCGAAACAGACAGACAGACAAGGCTACGTTATGATCACAGACCATACTTGTATTGGCGGCTACGATGCCCTTTAGCCTTTAATAATTGATTATAATTGAATAATAATTTATTATTATGCTCTTACTGAGAGGTGCCGCACATAATTTTGTTTTATGACCTACAATGACAATAAAAATGTTTTTCATATCAAATGAACGCGCTGTGTTTCATTTTCAAATGTTCTGTTGGTGCATGGATTATAAAGTAATGCAACAGCGTTTTATTGTATTGCCTGTTCATGTGCAGCTGAGTGGCCATAACACATCATGTCTAGTTTGAAAATGAAAGCACTTTAGTAAGTTTTCCTCAGGATGTACTGTGGACAGTAAAGTTTGTTCTCAATAATTAGAAAGATCAATGGCATAGAACCGACAGCAAGCACGCCAAAAGTAGTTTCAAAAAATGACCAGCAGGTGTCGCAGTGGATATGTTGACAGCTAGACAAAAAAAAACAGATAGGCATCTATAGATAGGCGTTTATACAGTGAATAATCTACAGAGACAGTGAGCATCATGTGAAGCGTCAACTATTGTGCAGTAAATCTGTTTGGGGTCATACCCATTTATATAGCCTACAGTCAATAATAAAGTGTACTTCTTCTTCTTCTTCTTCTTCTTCTTCTTCTTCAATGGTCATATCCCAGCGCCAGACAGAACAGCGCCTCCCAAAGTGCTGTGAGAGGACTACAGTGTAGCGTTTTATGTGACAATTAAATGTGCATTTTCAATAAAATGTATTTGAGTGGAATGAAACATAAAGAAATGGCGTTCTGCCATGCTATTCAGCTCATGTCTTGGCTGTCTCTTAAATTCTGATCTCATTCAGCTGTAAAGGAATTAGTTGTAAACAGATTGACAGGTAGCTACAGTGTGTATTGACTATTTATGTTGCTGAGTGCAATGATCGTGGCAAGCTGCATATTTATAAGGAATAGAGAACCAGATTAATAGTTCTTTCATTTATGAAGATGGAATGTGGAATCTATTTCAATTATCTCAATTATCAACCATACAAACGAATATTGGATAAATAATTGAATTTAATCTTTTTTGATGCGAGAAGCCCATACCTATTAATATTATTGTTAAAAGAGCATACTAGACTCTTCCGTCTACTCACACACTCAATAGTATGGTTGATAATTGAGTTTAGTTTGGGTTTTGGGTCACACCGTAAACATGCAGCAAACCAGGCCTGCAACTTTGAGTTCTATTTGAAATTAGATTTTGCCGGCTATAGGACTGTGCACTGTGCATTTAGGTTTGTGGGTGGGCCCACAAATGCTATGGTTATTGAGTCCTGAAGTGTCATGTGTTTGGTAAAACTGAATTTATCATTTGGGGTGAGAATGCATTTTTTGTTTATGTATTAAGAATATTGTGAAACCCTAAGAGTGTTATTTTGAAGAAAAGAGAGAAAGAAACTTAAAGTGAAGGTGAACTGAACCACTTTATTTTATTTTTACAATTCATTTAGGCTAAGTAAATAATTGATGATTATTGTTTTTAAAACTGAGTTGTGTGATTGATGTTTACCACTTACATGCTAAAAGCGAACACTATTTCTATTACAGAAAATAAGCATATTTTGGTGTATTTATCCTTTTGCTAAAGGTAAAACTGATTCATTGATGATACAATATTTTGGTTTATATATAACTGCTTATGTGTTTTAGTTAAAACATATCAGAGCGATCCAAGATAATTAAAACTGAGGTTATCAGGGTTAATAAAAATAGATAAATATATTAAAAGAACTCAGGGCCCTGCCCATACTAATATCCATAGGGGGTGGGAGCGCTACATACGTCAAAGACTTTGTCTTCGAGTCGGAGTCATTTTGAGTAGCGTTTAACTCGCATCAACGTAAGTTATATCCTGCGCTACCTAAAGTATTTGCTGAGTATTACAATACACAGAGGTAGCAGGCTGTACTGTGCTGTAGTTAAAGCAGTGGAGTCTCTGAACCCTGGAGCTAAAGGAGAAAGTGATAGGGAGCTGGGTTTTGGCTACAGGACAGGCAATAACTAGCTGGTTATTTAACCTAGAACTAAGCAGTATGACTTCTATTAGGGGAGGCAATTACAAAGCCAACTTTACTGCAACTGTACACACCAGTTTAATACCAAAGTTTAATTGTAGCGATTTTACCCTTCAACCCTGATCCATCTCTTCTGCTCTCTCCCCCGCTCCCTCAGTCCCTCTCACCCTTCCTTGATTTCTCCCTGCACTTAGTTTGGGTCTTGACACAGCTGGGGAGCCTTGGCTTGTCTCCAAAACTGGCAAAGTAGCCTGAAGTGGTGCTTTAAACTCTGCATAATCACAGTTCTGTGATGTATTAACTGTCAATACAATCAACTCCAACATAAAATCAACAGCTCATCAGGAAAAAAAAAGGCAACAGCCACACTGATAAATCATCAGAAAATCATAATAATTATCGCATCAACATAAAATAATTGTAATCTAACCAAGAAGGAAATTAATGGAAAAATGAAAGCAGGCAGGAGTACCATGACAACTATACCGAGCACGCTCAGAAGCAGGGAGGTATTTAGAGGGAGGAAAAGCTTAAGGCAGGTACACATGATCACCAGCATAATCGCTTTGCAACGGCTGAGCCATTGTTTTCCTATGGAGAGTGTCGGCACCCGCCATCCAGGCCTTCCCCCGTCCCGAGAAGTCCATTCCCTGGTCCAGCCCCAGTCCAGCCTCGGGGAGTCCTGCCAAATCTCATTCAATAAATCATCGCGTCTTCACTCATTTCATGTTCCCAGAGTCTCCCTGATTGAACTGTACGATTCAAGTTAAAAATACGCTCTCTTAGCCCACATCAATAATTTCTGCGAACACATTTTATACTCATTGCAATCTTGCAATATGTGACATCTTTATGTGAGCATTAATCCAACCTGCAGATTAATTGGACATCCATTCATGAGACATGATCCTGTCCAGTGTGCACTGATAAGTAATGCAACACACAATGTCATTGTCAATGTCATTTTTTGCAAAATTGCCAAGGGAATAAATACTTTTGTGAAGAGAGTGTCACCTAGGCTACATTCACACTGCAGGCCTTCATGCTCAATTAAATTGCAACCCATATCTGATTCGCATGACATATCTGTTTTAGAATGTAACCCATATCCAATACTAATATTCTAAAAGTCTAAAGTCTAAAAGTTTCCATTGTCCTCCATGCTAACGCTGGCTCAGACAAGCTGCTGTGGGCGCCAAAATCATGGCAATTGTCTCCGGCGAATGATGTAAGACTTACTTATTGTCATGGCAACACTCAACCAATTTGAGCATTCAAATACAAATCACATGTAGGTGTCATGCTTTAGGATCTAGTTTTGTACCACATATTCATATGGTCCAGATCGAAACTGACAAAAATGCAACTCCATGAAGGTTTTTACTGTTTGTGCTGATTAGAAAACATCAGAATAAAGGATCAGAATTAGGCAGAATTGGGACACTTTCAGTTAGAGTGTGAACGCAGCCCATGTTCTTTCTATGTGATGATATATCAAAAAAAGTTCAGAATGCCCCTCATGTGTGGGTGCTGTTACACCTATAAACCTCCAGCACCCAGAAGGAGAAGTGTTCCTGGCTGAGACTGGCTGAGCCATCAGAACTACAAAGGACCATAAGAGCTCTCCGGTCTACTCCAAGGCCCCCTGCAGAGCAGATCCTTGGCACATCAGTTATTAACCTCCACTTCATTTAAACTGCAGAACACCCTGCTTTTCAGATTGTACCCACTTCACTTAATAGACTTTTAACTTGATACCACTGGTTACGACGCTCTATAAACTACCCGAAAACTCTGATTGAATTCCCTCCTTACCCATCAGCATTCTATCAGAAAATCACCTTGTGTGATGTTAAAGCAGCAATTCTGGGACGTCACTGATTTTTATATCCACGAGGAGGAGAGGAAAATTGCTGAGCATTTGAAATTATGTCTCTTTTTTTTTTTCTTCCTACAGTAGTCTGGGCCTGTCAGCATTCGTTTGAGGGAAAATTACAATTTAAAACGCTGCGGGACTCTGAATGGGGCCAGGGCTTAGATACATTATGCAACCCTCCATTTAATTTAGCTTCATTTCACCATTTTGTCCTTAAATCGCTTAGTCAAAACAGAGCGGCTGCCGAAGTTGTTGTGAAATTTGCAAGAGCAGGGCTGAAGAAAGAGGTGATAATCTATTGTCGAGCGACACTTTAAAGTTTGGAAATATCAGTGCGCACTAAATGTGAAGTGCCCTCTTGATGACTGTCTCGTAGCCACATTATCCAAACTTTCATCTGCTCTCCAAGAGTCCACAAAGGGATGCCATCATCTTTCTCAGCCTGACTGAAGAGAGGCTTCTCGTCATTGGTGATTGCAGTGCTGCGGGGCTTTATCTTCAGCCCAGTGCTTTACTAATCAGGGGTAGAAGTCTAAATATGTCATTCAATCAGATGATACTGATGTTTCATTAATGTATCGTATACATATTACCAGAGTTTAATAAGTCTTCGTAAAGTCTTCGATTGTGCCTGGAAAGACGAAACCGCTATCTTTGCCTAAAATATTCCGACCCATCGTGGACTAATGCACATCCTCAAAAGCAAATGAGAAGAAAATGTTTGTTTCTAATTAACACAAGCCTGATTGTAATGTGAAGCTGTTTGAAAAGAGCCCAGTAGTTATGAGAAAGGTAACAAACATAGATTATGGGTAGGTAAGTATGGGTAAATTAACTTTACAATCAATCCATTAATGGAAATTAAAAATGTTTAATTATTTTTTTTTTTTTTTCTAATGATAGGGCATGCGCTTTCTTTTTCTCTCTATTGACTGGATAAGTGGCAAAAGTGTCTAAATGTTCTAATTTGGCGGGGGGAAAACAGACTGCGATCCGACTGAATTGAAAACGAATAGCCCTATAACTGTGGAGGAGGATGCAGCAAAAGAAATTGTGTTTGCTGCTTTGCTAAATGGAATTAAACATTGGAAACACTCATCATAATGGGACCCATCTCAGCGTTCTATTAGTAACTTTGTAAGTATTCAGTTTGATAGGAAAAAAAACAAACTCCATTTATCTTGCACTCCAGTGTGATTGCATTCACACAATGTTGTTTTCTCCATCAACCATGTGGCTCACAAACAAGAAAATGATAGAAATGTGATTTAAACTTTTATACAATGAAATATACAAAAAAAGAAAACCACGTATGTCTCCAGTGACAATAATAACTTTATTTATATAGCGCTTCTCTAAAATCTCCTTGAGTGTCCAACTGACAATCTTTGTGCAATACAGTATTTATACATTATTTCTATTATTAGATACTGTATCTGAGCTGATAGTAGTGCTGGTGGAAAATACTTGATGCACAACACTGCCCACTTGTAATATTAGTTTTTTTCTTTATTAGTCATTTATTACCTCTTGCCTTGTTTGTACTTGTGGTCTGTGTTGTGTGTATTATTGAGAATATTCCACCAATTCTCTCTCACACAAGTAATTTTATTCAACGCGATCTGGTTTGCATCATTTTTTTTTATACTTGACTGCTGAACTATAAATGCTCAACAATAAATGCATATGTTATGAATATTGACAAATTTATTTGATATAACCCCTAATGTAGTTGCATAAGCCTAGTGTGCCACTGGGACAAACATGGTTGCAGAATCACAGAGAGAGAGCGGGGCGAGTGCATTCATTCATTCTCTCCCTGCCTGCACCGGAGAGGCTCGATCGATACTAGGGAGAGAGCTGCATCAGGCAAAACTAATTGTGGAGGTGGAGGTCGGGCAGCTCACCCATTCTTTAAAATGTGCGGTGCATTTTCTCCACAGCGAGAGAGAAAGGGACAGATCCCTCCGAAAAAAACGCAAAAGTACTGAACGATTGTGTGATTGCCTATCTGCTGTGTCAATAAACAAGGATAGTGGCAATGTCGTCTCACAGCGAAAAGGAACCAAGTTCAATTCCCATCCCTTTCTGTGTGAATGTTGCATGTTCTCCTTGTGTTTGTATGGATTTGCTTTGATTTCCTCCTCCATTTCAAAGACGTGCAAGTACGATGGATTGGAGACTGTAGGTACGGAAGTGAGTGTCCAGGCTCCAATCCCCCTCGATACTGAGAAGGGTTAATTGTGAAGAGAAAAAGAACAAATGACTTCGTTTGTAGCATTATTGCTTTATAAGACAGTGCACAGTGGATAGTAATTGACAAAATTGGGGGTGCAGGGTGGCCTAGTGTGAGAGAAACTGTCTTTTAACTGATGGACCCAGGTTAAAGCCTCTGATTCAGCAAGTATTCACTCTGCTGAAGTGTCCTTAAAGGATAAATTTGGTGATTTCTGTCTCTTACATACCTGTAGTACTTGGACCTACAGAGAATATTGGCTCCAGAGTCAGCTGTTGGTTGAAATGGCGAACTCCGAACATAACTAAAAGCTAGTCTGCATCCAACCACCATATTTCTATCCATGGCCCGGAAAGCAGTAGCACCGCACCATTTCCACTCAGTAGATAGTCTTCTACCAAACCCTACTGTTTACAATCTGACCTGACCATATGCAAAACTAGATCACGCCGCCAGTAACACACTTTCACCCCACAGCAGTCTGTGCTGCGGCAGAGAAAAATAGTTCTGTGATTTCCTGATTAGAAAGTGTGCGTAATAGAGGAATTGTGTCATGAAATCAGAGCTAATTTGAATTTATGTCTTTTACAACTCTTCTGTTTACCTTCCAATGGCTTTTCTAGAGATACTTGGACTCATTGTTAGCAGCAAGAGGCAACGGGAGCTTTCAACCGACAGCTGACTCTGGAGTCAATATTCTCTGTGGATCCAAGTACTACCGGTATGTAAGAGACAAATTATATATAGGTCAAAAATCGCCGAACATGTCCTTTTAGCAAAACATTGAACGCCTACCAGCTCCATGGGCACTGTTCTGTAGCTGATCGTGACCTCTGACCTCCCTGTGAAGTGTTCAGGCAAACAGAGAATTTCAATGAAGTATCACAGACCACATCCGCTGTGCCAACAAAGGTCATGACCCAGAATCAAACCCATGGCATTGTAAAGGCATGGTAAGTGTGTTCGCTTACTGAGCCACTTGGACACTACAGGCAGGCTATTAGGATCACTGATATCCAAGTGTACTTGAGTTTGCAGGGTCCTTCCATCAAGTCTGGTCCCTCATCTCAATAGCTCTTGATTTATTCACATTTAATATTGCGCAATAGGTCTTAAGATCATGTTATTTCAGGCAATTTTCGAATGCCCACACACGCGCACACACACACACACACACACATAAAGACAATAAAATCGGGAAAGCACCCAATAAAGTTCAATAAAAGACTCTCTCAAGTTACATATGACTGAATAATATAGTGCCTCTACCAGCATGCATATCAACGTTTCCTCTAACACAATCACATCAGCCAGGTCCCATGGGCTACCAGGGAAATGGTATAATCATCTGTAGACATTCAGCTATCGTAGCCTTCTCACTCTTAAATTGGGTTTTCTGTATTGAGACTCAATTTGTCATATGAAATTGCCGTTTCATTAGATTCCAAGTGACCTCGCTTTGGCTGCTGAGTGGACGAGAGGCAATAATGAAAACAATAGAGATTTTTGTTTCGATAGAGCGAGGCGGAGAGAGGCCTTCTCTGCTATGATGTGAAAAAGATCTAATCAATAAAACACTTTATGCAATAAACTGAAAAGTCTATATTGTGTATGAGATGACAGATGCTAATTGATAAGAAGCATTTCGTCTAAACCAGTTCAAATTCAAAAGCTCATTCAGAACTTTACATGGAATTTACCTCCTTTATGTCCCAGCTCTAACTTGGCAATGCGAAGAAAAGAGAAAGAAACAGAAAGAAACTGCACATTTCATCATAAAACAAAACAGAAGTCACCTAAAAAGGAATATGATTAAAATCAAGGCTAAATCTTTCATTCCATACTGCTTGCTTCTTGGACGAGGCCGCTGAATATTTATTTATTCCTTGGCCCAGTCTAACCCCTTTATTAATTTTCTTAATTGAAATCTACAAGGACTTGTTAGCCTACGTTAGCGGCCCAATAGACGTTTTTCTTTTCATACTAAACTAAAGGTCTGGAGGCAAGATTACATCGGCTAAATGGATAGCTGACTAAATGTCCAATCAAGTGACACCCGTGGTTGCCGAGCAAATTAGAGGCAGACGAAACAGATGAGAAAACTCTCAGCAATAAAGCGGTTGATGTGTGCAAGCTCTCTCTCCCCGCGCCCCGTCCCATCCCGTCCCATCCCGTCCAGTACCGGGGGGTAATCAACAAATCTGTTTAGTGGCAAAGGAAAGGAGTTGCTGCGAGAACATCCAAGAGAAGCCTTCCAACACATCAGAGACCCGCTGCTAAGAGCCGGGCCTATTCTCTCTGTCTCGCCTGCCTTTGTACTGCTACCACTCCTTTTCAACATCTGAAAGAGAGACTGAGCGAGACAGACAGCGATTTGAGTCCCGTGGCAAGACTTTTATTAGCGATGCTTTTTCAATTTGCCTACCGATCTCCTGCTGCCCTGGTGCGTTGTCATTCCGGTGTTTTTGAAGTCTGTTAATATGCCTGGGATGAGGCTTAATGCATCGTCCTCCTATGCGACGCTTCATCTTATTGATAATATTCATTTGCCGCTATTTGTATTCTTCACATTCATGAAGTGCTTTAGGTAAAATATACTCCCTTCTCTGAATTCTGTTGCAAGGGTTTTCTCACAAGCTGTTCGAGACTTTTAATATCCCTATACCTGTGAAGTGAAGACGTTACACTAAAATGCATTGCAGTGCACATCTTGGCCCTTTGTTGTAGCCACCCACGCTATACCTTGCCAAGTTGTTATTGTAAGCCTTTAAAATCTGACAGAAGCCTCTGGAGTGCTCATTTTCTCTCCGAAGGGTATGATTTAAGGTTATGTAAGAGCGAAAGTTTCAGCCGCATGCAGTGTGCTTTGCAGTGAACGCTGTAGATCACGGTCTCTTTCACTCTGCTGAGTGAAATATTTTCAGATATTACAGTAATTTGCATTTCTACCCCCTGGTATGCCAGGTGGATGGGATTGCACGACTGCAGGATGGTTTAATTGGTTAATTTATATAAGATAATAACATGGTTTTAAGAAAATGAAATGCAATTACGTAAAGCTAATCAAGAAAAGTTAGCAATGGTATGTGAACCCGGCTCTGGAGCAAATGCTCAAAATATGTACTGTGGTATGATTGGAACAGATTGCAACAGTTTGAGGTTTACTGTTGCGTACATAACTGTGCCAGGTGCAAAAAGTGTCAGCCAATCAGCGTGTGGTTTCCAATTACGGTACACTCCTAGTTCTTATTTTTCTTAGGCCTTTGTCCACTCGCACACTGCCGAACGGAACCACAGGCTTTTGTTTTGTTTTTCATAATGGGCCACGTCCCGGTCGCTCTCTGCCTTCACCTGAAGAGCAGCAAAAATAGCACTCCACTCACGTCCCTCCATGAGGTCGCAATTTTGCATTCGGCCCGCAGCGACACGCTGAAAGGCTTGACCTCAGCGGGGGCGACAGACATGCCCCCGCTGTCAGGCTGGCAAACTGGGTCTGATTGCTAACATGGCAGTCTGACTAGCAACGGCTCGTACCAAAGCGAGGTGACCTCAGAGCACCCACAAACAGAACAGAGGTTTAGACAACCCTAGCAGGGCCGGGGCCTTCATGTAGAGAGGTTAGAGGAGATGGGCTGGCCTAGTAACAGTGACCTAGGTCTCCTGAAGTCAAAACCTGTGACACTTTCACATGAAAAAATGTCCATTTATCTCGATTGTGATTCATCCTATAGCCAGTTCATCTCTCTCCTGGGAAAAATCCTCTGGTTTTACGTTTCCAGCAGCAACAATAACAGTTTGTTTGGAATAAACAGAAGAAGAACTGGGTAGTTAGCATGAGCAGTAATAGCCACCATGGCTGAACAGACAAAGAAAAGAGAAACTCAAACTGCATCAACAGAAAATCCAAGGAAGAAGACAAAGTCACAATACTGGACACACTGTTTGATTGACAGCTGATCTCTGGGAAGAGCAGTGCAGAGACACCACAGCAATGAGCGCTGAGCAACAAAGATGGAGACTAAATACAAAGCAAAACAAAAACAAGGATATCACAGATTACCACTTTAATCCTAGTTAACACCTGCTTTAATCTGAAAGGTCAAACTGATTCTGTATTGGGGCTCTGATTCAGAAAGTCTATATTACTAAGCGCCTAGGAAAATGCATACAAACAGCTCAGATCTAATTTAAAGGAACAATGGTGACATTCAGCAAAATGACTGTTTTGGAGCATTTGAAACACCTAGGGAAAACAGCCAAACACTTTAATACTTTGAGAAATACTTTTTTGTTTATGACTCATGGGGACGCATTAGAGTGCTGGAAACTAGTTCAAATAATGTGATTGAATGTTTGGTGAGGGACTTAAAAGTTCCGGCCAAATTGGGTCTAGCATTTGATATTCTCTTAGTGGTTTTAAGCTCTCAGCGTGGTGTGTAGTCTCCCTTAACTGCAGTTTTGAACTCTAACAGATGACCATGGAAGGGATTGGATTTAAAGGAGATGAAAATATTCCCCACTACAGGCAGCTGGTCAAGTACTTCCTAGATCTCAGAGAACCTTTTTTTTTTCTTTTTCTCCCCAATAGATAAACTCTCTTTATCTATTTGCAGCATTTCTGAATGATAACTGCATCATTTCCTTAACAAATGTGTGCTATAAGAAAGCCACGATAGTCGCCAGACTCTGAAGTAGGAAGAGAGTCGGACCTATCCATGGGCAGAATAATGGGAAACCGCGCTGATAAATATTGAACATCCTCTAATGAAAGAAGATCAAAAAGCCTCGGCTGAAGACGAGCGGAGCCGACACATCTTCGCCATAAATAAAACATGAGGTACTGCGGGCTTCTAGACTCCCAACCCAGATTTAATGAGAGAAAAAATAACAAACACATATGGTGGGACATAACATTGCGCCGCACTCTCAGATTATCTCACAGCGGGGAAAAACCGGTGAAGGAAAACCTAAAGATGGATTGGAAGATGCAGTTACGCATGTGTTTGCTCCAGTAGGAAAACAATACCTAGTTAAATTTAGAGTAGAAAACGGTAAATTAAATTGTTTTCTGAGACCTTGGGTGTTGCTAACAGTCTTTCATTTGCCTAATCAAGATGCTGTGTGTGTGTGTGTGTGTGTGTGTGTGTGTGATGTCATTTCAGAGCTGCCAATACACAGTATGGCTTTGAAATGATGAATGAACATAGAGACATAAATCATTGAATCTCTCTATGGATATTGTGTGATTGTTTTTTGTTTTATTTTACTTTAATGGCTTAGTAAGAAACAAAACTCCCTTCCTCACTCTCAGGAATTAACAAATACTGAAAAAAAAAAAGTGTGATGTGCCTCTGAAATGCTTAAATAACACAGGCAATTAAGATTTTTCCATGAATATTCTGTAAATATATTGTTCTTACATCGCTGTTATTTGTTGATGGCACTTGTGGGTGGAAAGAAATGTATCATTACCACCCCGTTGTGCAAATGTGCATTTTATTTATCCCAAGTGTACATAATGAGTACATATTACACACACACACACACACACACACACACACACACACAAACATATATACAAATTAATGGGGGCTCAGGGCTAAAATGCCCTTGAAAGTTTATAAAATGCCTATGAGTTTAAAAGTGAGGGGGCAAAAAAAATGCCCCCAGTAATTAGGCCTTTTTTGCATATCACCCTATCATATCATTTTTTACGCTGAGTTGTCATATATTCATGTACTGCTGAATGCAACCGCTGTGCCCAGTGGGCCATCGAAGGCGATTTGTGGAGCCTATGACCGGGGTCACTCTTTCCAGTGCGGTCTGGGCAAGAAAAATGGAATGTTATTTGATCAGAAAACAACCAAGTACGCAGCCTGAAGCAATAGAAAATGTCTGATTGGTACTCTGCAGTATGTGATGATATATTGTAAAAGAAGATGTAGAAGAAGGATGTAAAAGAAAACAAAGTACAAATTAAGGTACTGTGGTACAAATAGTGGTACATATTAAGTTTTATTTGCCAATATGCAAGGGAACAATTTCATAGTTCAATAAAAATGCTCCCAAAAAGGACCAAAATTAAATTAAATGAAATAAATTACATAAAAATAGCAGAAAACACACAATACTGGTTAGGCTACATAGAGAACAATGCTTTGAGCAGTGTGTTATATACTACATGATATTCAGTTCTTGTAGCAACAAAGTGGTTCTTAAATAATGCAAAGTTATGATTCCACATCTTGGTCTGTTGGCTTTCTCCACTTTTTACCACCCAGTGATCACACTTCTGGCCCTTCAGATTGCTCCACACAAATGCTTTAAGCTGAACTGCATCCTAGTTGCTTCTTCTTCTTCTTTTTTTTTTTTTTTTCTGGAACCAAATAATAGTCACTGGAAGCTGCCCTGATAGCATATTGAAACATCTTGCTGGCCTCAGTGAGACAGAAAAAGGCTGTTGACTGTGTCTGCTCTATTTTTTTTTTATTTATATCCCTAATGCATCAAGCTGTCTTTCTGTCTTACAATACAGTTGTGGTCTGCCCACCCCTCACCTCTATTTGTGCTTGAGGCCCTGATTCTTTTTTTTCCCCAGGTATGTGCAAGGCCCAACCTCCTCAAGACGCTGTTGAATTGGCCATTTAGCTGATTCCCTTCAACGGTGCACCTCATTATCTGACAGCCCTAGATATCACTGTAATTATCTTCAATTTAACTACATGCCAGTCATTGTCACTCTGATTGAAATGTACTCACCCACAGCTACATTCTGAAGAGACACGCATGTCTATGAATCTGTCATTATGTTGTCTCTTTCAAGATTGGCCTTTGAATTAATATCTTGTCCACACAGGCTTGCTGAATACCATGGCAACGAAATCAGAATCCTTGTATTAGCAGCAACACTGACAGAATCAATCATGCTGGCTAAATGTACAAATTGGCCACCATTATTTTCTCCAGTATACAACACTGAATAGCACTGATCACCAAATAGTTTACCTGTGTTGCATTTAGTGTGTGATTGTTTACCTGTGCTGTGAGCTAAGCAGGGACCTTCATCGAAAGGACCAGTGAAATGAAATCTGCAACTTGAGCCGGATGAGTATTTTGGGCCACTTTTCTGTTTTGCCACATCCTTGCTATTTTGTGTAGCTGCAGCACTTTTAGCCAACCTTCTGTGACAAGCGGGGGTGGGGTCAAGCGTTGGTTGGGAGCTGGAGAGAGAGAGAGGCAAGGAGCAGCTTAATGAGACAATGAGCAGGCCCTGAATTCCATTAACCCTCTCTTATATACAGTATTTGTCTTTGTTTGTCAGTAGGCAGAGGAGAAATTTGGGAAATCTGCAAAACTTCACTAAGGGACTTTGTTATTGGGTCTAGGCAACCTCTAGCATATGCACTTGTGTTTGTCTTTTTGGTGAGATAAAGACTATTTGTTTGTTGCAGCATCTTGTTGTCTGTGATCCCACCCTCTAGACAAGGGGTTCTGAACAATGTGCCATCATGACCCAAGAGAATGCAGGTCTTCATTCACACCAAACACTGCAGCAGCTGTGCTAATCAGCGAAATCAGCAGCTGCAGTGTTTGGGTAGAATGAAAACCTGCATACTCTTGGGTCACGAGCGGCAAATGGTTGCGAACCCCTGCTGTATACGATACATGTGGAGCTGTTACAATGGCGACGAAACCCAGGAACACGGAAAAGCAACAATAGAATCTCTGCTAGGGCGAGTCCTCCAACAACTGGCCAGCAGGAGTCCCAGAATCAGGCCTCTCAGCCTGCAGCTACAACAACCACTCAGTGAAAATAGTGAAAGCACAGGCGGAGGGTCGGGCCGTCCTGCGGAGTCGGCTGCAGACATCCAGTGGCCCCGCTACCGCTGTTGATTTGCCCCTACCTACCTCTCACCTCTCCCAACATCAAACTTGCCAAAAATGACACGACTGTGAATGATCTGGAGGAGTTTGTGGACATGTTCGAGAGGTCGGCGGTGCAGTGTGGATGTCTAGACGTGAAGTGGGCCCTGCGGCTGTTCCTCCCTCCAATGAGTGAAGTGCAGCTGGCGGCCCAGAGTTTACCAGCATTCTGCCAGATGCACTACCATGAGCTAAAGTAGGCAATTGTCGACCAGCTGCTGATGCTTTCATGAATTAACCTACAAGGATGACAGACATCCATTTTCCTTTGCACCGCAGCTCCTCGGCTGCTACAGTCACAGACCTCCACAGTGAACCACGTCACCTAGACTAGTGGTTCTCAATCCCCTTTCCACTGAAGGCCAAAAGCCCAAGAACTTTGGCCCAGGAACTCTAGCCTGGAACTTAAGCACTGGGGTTAAACTTGTTAAAGTGTTTCCACTAAACAACCTCGTGCCCGCGTAACCATGACAACTAACTTACATAACTGCTTGTCATCAAACATGACAGACAACGCTGCTGTCAATTATACAGTATATGCGTTCACATAAGTTTTAATTACTTTGTGGAAAGTTTTTTAAAAAGAGAAGAAGGTTGCAGGATGAGGCCAACATCATTCGCATAAGAAAACAAAGTGTCGCTGCTGGGCAACGATTTCAGTGCCTACTGAAGGCACGCAGGCAAAGGCAACTGGTAAGTTTGTTACTTTAACATTAGTCTTTTACTACTGTGTGTCAAACTTGCAAAACGAGTGATAGCAATTGGGGTATTTGCTAGACAGCTAAATGAGGCCAATGTGGGTGCTAATATACGGCATCAGGCTAAAACAAAAGTTGTTTCCAACTCCTAACAGTCTTAAATAAACAAAAGCATGTGGGAGACCAGCCTCATTTGAGACACAAGTCAGAATTAACCTGCACATATACTGTATCTTACTGGTTGTTGAAAGGAAATAGACAAATCTCACCTGACTCCTATGGTAGTTGGCTTGAGTACGTTTTTTAAACATCAGACCCATTTTTCGCTACCATACTCTCACTATTGGCTATCTAGCATCAATCAATCAAACGTCTTCTCAACTCTGTGACCGCTAGATGGCTGATAGCGAAAGTATAGTAGAGGGACAGACGGGTTTAATGTTTAAAAATGCTATCTAATTTAATACTATTACAATTTTTACAATTTTGTAGGTTTAATTTAACATGACCATGACACATAACCAAACTCTCCAGCTGCTGATTTTGCGCCAGGTGATGTCACCCTCTGTAGAGTGCAACAGGTGGTGGAACAAAGACCATCCAATAGCAGATGGCCAGTTCAGTACCCTACTTTTCACCATTAGGTGTCAGGCTTCACCAAAGATTTGGGCTTGGGGTTTTGTTACTCTTTAATTACCCAATGCGCCACTAGGCCTGTAGGTGTCACTGCAGGTTGGTTGTATGTAAGTTTCTACTACTTCCTCTGTTAGCTCCACCCAAAGCAAAGTGTACATACTGACCGTTCCCCAGTGTCCGGTGAGAAGGACCGTTTCACTACTGAGAGTGATGACCTTTCTCCCGTGCACATAATATAACAGCATAATCAACAGCAGTCAACTGAGTTGTTTATTGAGGAAATTCCACAACGGAATGAAAACCTGCACACTCTTGGGTCACAACGGCACATTGTTGAAAACCACTGATGTAGAGACTGGCACTGGAGAAACTCACTGGCGACCTCCTAAAAGACATGACCATGTACTTTAGGTCTAGAGCCACCGCCCCACCACAATGTACGCCCCATTGTCTCATCAGGCCACTCCTTGGGTCTTCCCAGTTTTTGTTCTTGTGTCGTCCATGATGCATTTGACCTAATATCTAACAGCCAAAGTACAATTCCAAAATAGAAGAACTCTAAGAACGAAGGCTAGATCATTATCCCAGAATGGGAAGCCCCAAGATTAATTTTGAGTATGACGCATCTTGTCAAACAGCGCTACAGTCAACAGTACAGAGCTGGTTGAATCAGGTGGGAAAATTAACCTGAATGAATCCTGAGAACCTTTTCTTTGTTGCTATGCCAATAGACACCCTGATATTGTGGGCTCATGAACTGTGCACTGCTAAATTTTGAACGCTATTTACAATGAATTCTCTATGGAGTTATATAACTGTACAATTGTATAACAGTATAACATCACACTTGTGAGACAAACTCTTCGTTGTAGTTTTAAACTAAGCCATTCAAGGGCATGGGAATAATATATTTGAAAGCTGAAATTCAGTGATATTGCAAAGAGACAATAAACAGTGTCTGTCAAAATGGGTGTTAATAAGTTCATACCAGGTACAAGGATGGAAATAAGTCTGATAAGGTTAATTGAGGCAATTTTAAGTTTTAGTGGACTGTATGAGCTACCGTAAATAGGTGGAAGCAAAAATAATTACTTTGCTCTTTGAACAGGGGCAAAATCCCAATTAAAGTGGAACTGGTTAACATAAAATTCCAATTACTCATGTTTAGCAAAAAGCAATTCATAATCAGGCCACTGCATCTTTAATTGCTTGTCATATAGGTAAGAGGCAAACTGCGTAATTTGTCACGTAAATTACGCCTCTACCTCCGGTGCGCCGCGCAGATGCCAATTATGACTAAGGCCTCCACGGTATTTGTTTTCTAGCGGTCAAGGGAAGTGAATGGATCTGGGCTGCTGCCAATCAAATGTCCTAAATCCTAAAAGGGCCACTGAGGGCCACATTAATTAATAATGTCACAAAATACAGTATGTGGGGGCTAGTTAAACGTGACTCCCAACACCCCTTGCACTTTCTCTTTTCCGCTGTATTAAACTGTCAGTCACCTCTATGTGCGTGGTGCTCTGGTTCAATAATTATACTTTTTACCGTAAACTCTTGCTAAATTATATAATTAGTACATCCTGATTCGACGCTATGAAGCACCCACCCCCTCCCTCTCTTTTTTTAACCGTGATAGCTTGGCTGTAGGCCTTGTGGGTAGCAGAGTACAAGCAAGTGGAAGGAAAAGCAGAAGTAGGGCAGTTTGGAAACAGGCATGCAGGATGACTCATCTCTTGAAGCAGGAAGAGTAACACCACTGGGCATAATGTTCACAGAGGAGTCAAAACTGATCATTGGGTATGACTAAGGCAGGTTAACTTTTGCACGGATCATTCTCTGCAAGAGGGCTGCCTTCATGATACTCTGTGCTATTTAATATTTCACCGTGCCCCTCTCGCTCTATGAATATGAATCGACCTGGTGTCAACACTATTATATTTTAAGCCAATCCCACGTTGATAAAGACAAGGAACTAGTTGGAGGCTTAGGGGAAGGGTATGAGAGAATAGAACAGAATAGAATAGGGCAGGACTTTATTATGCCTTAATACCATCAAGAATTTTGGCTGTGTCATTGAGGTAAGGCACAAGAAACACTGTTTTCTTGCCTGACCTCTAGGACAGTCATTCCCAAAGACTGGGCCGCGACCCACAGGTGGGTCGCAGGAGATTTTATTTGGGTCACCATAAATAAATTTGCAGAATTTCTTCCATAGTCTTTTATTTAAGATTTATATCTGCAGTACACCTTTGAGCCACATGAGGGAGCTCGTTGGTCTTTCTACCACACAGATTCTGCAGCCAGCCACAAGAAATGGATGCTTGGCTAATAAAAAAGAAAGCTAGCCCAGCTAAAGACCAGACTATAGCTAACGTTAGCCAAACTACCACCCGTGAGGGAAGCCAGCATGAGGATGGACGTGAACCGACCCCTGCTACCGGTCACATTCAACCCGCTGATGACAGAAATAGACTGAACGCTGCACCCGATATGCGCGTTGCGCTCTCCTCTTGTACACCGGACTGGAATGCAATACTAAAAAGCAAGCAGGCCCACCTATCACATTAGCAAGGTAAATAGCACATAATGGGCCTAATGAGATTTGACATGGAATAGACCTGATGTGGTTAACGAATTGATTGTTGACTGTTCGAATTGATTGATGTTGACTGTTTGATAACAATAGCTGCACTTAAACACAAGCCTACTTGTTCTGATAATAGGCATGAGCATTTCAAAAAACTTTCAACAAGAAGCATGTTTTTGATAGTACTGAATGTTCGTATTGTTCTGATAATTGTACTTATAACATTGAATCTAATATGAAAGGCTAGCGTACATTCTGTTTGTTTTACTGATGAGAGGAAAAAAACAAGAGCCTGTTAACTCCGCCTAAATGCACTTATTTTGTCTCATTTATAAAGTTAAAATGTGTATATTGTTTTACTGAGGAGAGGAAATAAAAACAATGAGATAGCCTGTTAACTCTGCCTAAATGCATTTATTTGGTCTCATTTATGAAGTATTTAACATGTGTATATGTTTTCAATAACACGTGCATAAAACAAAGTTGTGATTTACGTATATCTCTTCGAAATGGCTGGTTTACCTATTCAAGATAATAAGGTGATGGCAGTAAAAAATGGTCAGGAACGTTCATTTATGCACAAATTCGCTCTTCTCACGATTTATAGATAAGGCCTATTGTGAATTGGGTCGCGATGGTTTGTCATTTTTAAAAAGTGGGTCCCCAGAAAAAAAGTTTGGGAAACACTGCTCTAGGATATTCACTCCTGGAGCCAGAGCGAGAGTTATAGATGTGAGTTCAGCCTCTTCCACTTAGTGTTTTTGTCAGTGACACTTTTATCGCTGATTTCCTAATGTCCTTGTAGTGAAAAAACAACCAGATATTGTCTTTCAAAAATCTTCCCTTGATATGTCTCAACTATTAAAACTCCTAGCCGTGCAGCAGACATTACAGCTCATATTGCAAGATACTTTTCAGGGCCCTGGGAAACGAAATGAAGTGAGTGATCCCAGTGAGGCACGGGGAAGGAAAGTCGTCATTTCACCCTCTGGCAGTTGTTTAAAGTGAGAGAAAGCTTGACCTGTCTGTGGGGAATCGAATGAAAAGTTATACTACAGAGTGCATTGAATTAAATGAGCTAGTGAGTCCTTTACCACATAAAAAAATCTTACTTTAATGATTGTATTTGCATGCAAAAGTTTTTATTGACACTTTATGGTACAATATATAAATACAGTAATAAAGTCTATGAAAGTATCTAGTATGTACGGAAAAAAATTCTACATACAAGAAGAATTAATCTCCCCTTATTTTCAGAAAATATTACATTAGTAATATTTCAAACAGTGTTGTTTTTCCTTCAATTAAGGGGCAATTATTGAAATTAAAACATTTTCAAAACAACTGAAGGGTGTTTTAGAGTCACTCTTATTGTAATTATGCCTGAAACAAACAACCACTTCCCTGACACCCGTTTCAAAACAAATCTAAGAAAGATGCATCAACAAGAAGTCATTAATAATAAAGGTTGTCATATAAGTCATATATAAGGCACTTGCCAGGTTCCAGATAATAACATGAAGTTAATACAGCCAACTTCATAAACACAGATGTGTCATCCCTGTGTGACGCTTGTCTGTGTAAACTCTCTTGGCAAAAGAGGAAATATGTAATTGAGGCAAGTACTGTACAGGCTATGCTCCCTCCTCCCTCTGACGCACTGTCTGCTGCTGAAGTACCAGGGTGACAATAGAAGTCTATTTCCATGCTTGTTTGCTCATAGCCTCACATTAGTCTACAATGGAATATTAACCTACAATATTATTTCCAATGTAACAAACATGTAACATACAGTATTTGCCATATAAATATAAGATCCAGTCTGATCACTCTGCCTCCCACCTTGCCTTTCTTGCAACACGTCATTATCCCCCCCAGTGTTTTCTCTCTTCTTTTGGGCCCTTGATTCATGATTTAAACTTGGCCTTTTGAGATACGTTTTGCCTACTGCCAGCATGAAAGCCTTACAAAGTAAGGACACCTGGTGTGTTGATCAGAAGGATGTGTGGGCTTGTCATCTGTGCAGAGATTTGACTGGCCAACTGTGTTGACCAAACCAGTTTTACAGTAACAGAGGGGGGAATGCGGTAAGACAGTACAATGTTAAGAGTTTTAGTTAAACAAACAGAAGCAGAGCTGCTCTGGAGGCAGAAATATCCTTATTGTTGGAGTGAAACTTTAGTGGACAGAGCCAAAGAACCACAGTTTTTCTGGCTAAGTAACGTCAGACTGAAGTCCAGTGAAAAAGGCAAGAGGTAGAGGAGGAAGCTAATTTTATGAACCTTAGTGCTGTTGCTACTAACTGAAAAAATAGCCTTACTAAGTTTTCTAGGTTAGCTAGTTAGCCTAGCTAACCTTCCAAGTTCAAAATAGCCATATAGCCTATAGCTGTCTAGGTAAGCTAGTTAGCTAACTGCTGACCTTCCAACATCATGAATGCCATGGTGATGAATGAATGGGAAAAAAAATTCATTCATGTTTTTTATTTATATTTTGACAGAGTTTGTTCTTTGCCATTCAAGTTTATAGCTTACTTAACTTAACTTACACTGAAACACTGGTTCTTTGGCTCTGCCCATTGAGGTTTTGCCTGTATGAGTCCTGGAACTGTGTGTTGCACTTTTTGTTACCTCCAGGTATGAGCTAGGTATGATGTCTGTCCCCCTTAGAGCCTCTTTTTCTCATTCCCACAAACAGTCCACAGCAAATGGGATTCAAGCTCTTTCTATGATGTAATGTCATATAAGACTGCAACAAGTACTAACTATAACTAAACAAACATACTAGAGCGGTCTCAAGCTCAGCACTGCCTCTCCATCTCTTGTCCTCTACTGCTGGTGATGTCACTACGGCTCATCTCGCCAGTTAGCCGCTAGCTACAGTTAACTCTCAAAATTTTAATAAGAGAAAGAAGCCAGAATCCGACATCACAACAACTGATCCACCTCCAGACCTTCAGACCAGTTCCCAGTGAGCCCAGCTCTGCTTTGTTGGCAGGGATCTCTCTCTCTCTCTCTCTCTCTCTCTCTCTCTCTCTCTCTCTCTCTCTCTCTCTCTCTCTCTCTCTCTCTCTCTCTCAATTTAATCTTGCTTTACTGGCATGCCATGTAAATACCTCTGTGTTGCCAAAGCATAAAGAGATCGAAATAATAGGCAAATAAGGAAGGAAAAAGAAAACTATCTGGTAATAACAATAAAAGCACAGTATAAAAAACTGAGCATAAGAATATGATTAAATGATGGAGAAAATTTACAAGTGCATTATCCTTCTATTCTGTCTCCTTCTCTCAGTTGGATTAGAATTTCTATAAAACTCAATTTACTTCTCGAAGTATACAAAACAGATTACTAACTTGGCAACTTTATGTTCCCAATTGTATCCCACACTGGGCCTTTGGGCCACGCATATTTTTCATTTACATTATTTCATTCAGCTGTAATTAACACAGCAATCATTCAGTGTCCTCCTGATGGCATTACTGGGGGGACAATTTCACGCTCAAAACTGAATCATTGAATCTTAAACAAACAGATGTGTTTACAGTCAAAGGATGTGTGTGAGGTGACGCTGTCACCTTTGCTTTTGATGTAGTGGCCCTTAAGAGCCATAAATATTTTCTTTACATGGGAATATCTTACCTAAATTGGAATTTTTCCCTGATTATTCACACAGAAGTGCAAAGGCGGGGTAATTGAATTATCCAATTTTTTTTTTAAATAAGAGAGGATACAGTCATGAATTTTAGAGGTGTAATGGAAAAGGAATATTACAAGTGAAATTAGTAATGAGTAATGTGCTATTTATCTTGAGTAAAGAGCCCAGCACTGATTAGCATATGCACGGTTATGTACGCACCCAAAAAAATCTGGAGTGATCGCATACACAGGCGTACACAGGCACATCTCGCGCCAACTAGTTCCATCTGTTGAAAAATATTTTAACTCAAATTATGCTCAATGAACCATAAGAAGACAAACAGACTAATGCTCAAACTCTTGTCCTAATGGAGGATATTGATTGCAGCCCATTTAACATTTGGTTGCATCAGACAAATATGGATCAACTCACGCTGACCTGCGAGGAGGCGATAATAACCACAAAGCATCTCTTGATCCCTTATTATCTGGATACAAACTCTGCCCAAAAATACATTGTCAGGGTGGGCAATTGGTTTGTCCAATTAAAGGAAAAAATAGAACCTCGTCAAGGTCCAGATGACACAATGTTACGGCAACAGATTGCATTACAGCACTGGATCTAAATGGTCCTGAGCACGTTCTCGCTTCCCCCCCCCCCCCCCCCTTCTCTTTTGCTGAAACGTTTTACGTCGCGGCCGCGGCTTACAAGAATTAACCCGCTTTTGCTAAAACTTTGGCTAAGATGTACAAGCTTGTTGTGACACCTTGATATCCTTGTAAATAGTGATGCAAAACTTGGTAAATCTCAAAAGTCCCCCCATTTTTCCTCCCCTCTTTTACTACTTGGAGGGATCATCCCACAGCGCGTACTGTAGAGCAAATGCACTTAAAAAAGGGACTATTGAACTATAGCTCAGACGGCTAAACCCAACCAACTACAGCAGGCTTTTCTTCCCCTTCCATATGTTAAGCCCCTTCTCTTTAATAGAATGTCTTTAATCCGGAGGCATGTTGTGCAAAGCGGTATGAAAAATCATGTTTAGGAGATTAGCATTGGAATCCGCGTTCTTCTTCTCGCCAAAGCTTATCACTTGAGGGGGCTTTTTGATGCATACCGCGGGCGGCGCTGACTCAAGTGTTTGTGTCTTTGTGTGTGCGTGCGCGAGCGTGCGTGCGCGCGTCTGCTGGGACCTACAACTGGCGCATTACTCAGCACTTTCGACTGAGGCTGTTTTCCCCAAGCTGAGTCTGTACACAGTTCAGAGAGGCTCCCTTTGGATTTTCCCCTTTTTTCTCACTATCACAATCTCTCCCTCTCCTTCACTCCCCTCCCCTATAACTCTCTCTCTCTTTCTCTCCCTCTCTCTCAGCACAAAATACTACTTATAGAGGTAAACCTGCATCTTTTTTTTCCTATCTTGGAAAACCGGAGTCTAAATTTGACCCAAGCTTGATTCCTCACTAAACACTCTTGGGTCATTAATTTGGATCATTGCTATGGTCATTTTGACTCTTGAAAAATGCTAAGATGATGACTTAATGGAGGAGTATTTGAAAAGATCTCCAATATTTGACAAAGTGTTTAATTGATCTTGTTGGCACCAGAAGAATGCGTAATGAACCAAGAATCTTCGCCCTACGGAAAATCCTTCCCATCTGGCCCTCCATTCAGTCTGAAGTCTCAAGTGCACTGCAATGCAAAGAGGCTCATGCAAACAGCAGTGTAATTAATGTAGTTATCTTGAGAGGCGCGTTTAATTGATCGGGGACCTTGGTTTCTAAAACACATGCTATGAATAGCAACGCAACCAGGAAAGGCATTAAGGGAGACTGACTGAGTGGAGGAAGGAGGCAGAAGACACTGTTAAATTCCGTTGCTCTGGGACAGTGCGAACTTTTAATTGTTCTACAAGTTTAATTCCGAAATGAAAAACTCTTATGAAATGACTGTAAGAAAGTTTAACTTTGTATCAGCTGAAATCAGCTAGTAATCCTGCTTGAGCGCCAAGCCACAACCAGCGGTATTTTTGGCAGCAGATTTGTCAGATTTGACCAGAATATTCATTAGTTTTAATAATTCAGTGTATTTGGTTTTTAGTCAGCAAAATCTCAAGACGTTTTACTATGTTTACCACATTGATTTCAGTAAAACTGTGATCCTTTTTTCTCTCGTAACGCCAGTATTTGGGCTGCAGTAGGCCTGCTAACAGTTTCCAGTTTTCAAAATCTCTCTGTAGGGTGAAGAAGATGAGAAATGCAATATGTGTGAAAACTATGGTGAGAGGTGGTGAATGTGCATTTACAGTATGTTGTCACTCTTAAGGCGAGAGAAGACCAAATATACTTTAAAACAGTAATTTAATCAAATTGAAAGTCTCTTAATATCCTAATAAACTTGTGTGTTGCCATGTTTATTGCTGAAAACACCAAATCATTTTAAAATAGTCACTGTTAATTGAGCCGCTTCTTATCTGGTTTTGGCCATGTCTCAGTTATGTAAAATATAGTTAATGAATTCATTTTCATTATTTTTGTCAACAGAATTAACACTGATCATAAGGCATTGCCCAACTCTCTTTTTCTGGATACCATTAATAATCTTTATACATACAAGCTGTAGTGGTGCTTTTATAGCAGTAAAAGGAACAAGTCAAAACAGACAGACACACACACAAACAGTGGGCTAAATAACAAATAATCCCCCTGATCTATCCAGTAAGCTCGTGGCTTTCACTGAGATCAGTCACTGTTGCAGTGAAGGATTTTTGTCATTAAGAACTAGATTTAACTCTTGAGCACTACACTGATGCAGGGTCCTAATGCTAAACAATCTCAACAAGTTCATTGTCCCCCACAGTGAAATCCAAAGTAAACTGTGGATCGGTGTCCCTTCATTCGTGGGATGAGAGACAATAGACAGGTTTGTTTTAGACTGTGATTCGTCAACTAAAGACGTAAGGACAAGTTTTAGAGGTGTCAGTCAGTATATAAAGAGGTCAAATGTAACCAAATGGAGACTAAAGGGAGAGAAGGGGGAGCGGAAAAAGCACACAATAGAAAAAAAAAGAAGAAAAGCACCAGAGGAAGATGCGGCAAAATGTGCCCAAACTTACCTATGTGTTTCGACTTCAAACGAGCTTGCAGCAGGCGGCACAAGGCCCAGAGGATAATAATAATGATGATGGCTAAGATGGTGATGATGAGACAGGTAGCAGCAGAGCGCCATAGGCATACAAAGCACATTATGGCTTACAAAGCACAATCTAAGAGTAGTGTTTAGGATTTGTTAAAGGATTGGTTGGCCTGCAAAACTGCAAAAAGAAAAGACATTTTAACTTCTGCACTACTACTATAGATACAAACATTAACACTGCCAGTGACACATTATGATTATTATCATTAATAGTAGAAGTGTGCAGGAATAACATAACACAGTTTAAGGGGAACAGGGGGAAGGGGAAATTAAATAAGATTAAGATTAGTGTGAAAAATAAAACAGAATTACAAGTCATAGTTGTTTTGGACATACTGTATGTTCAAGTTTAGTATTAGTATTAGTATTAACACTGTCCAATAACCCTGTCAATCATTTCCTCTTGTCATATTGATTGGCCCAGGTAGGGCTCTACAATTATAAGTAAAAAAAAAAATGGCCTGAAGCCTCAAAACCAGGTTTGATTGACCGGATATTATGTGCATATATGCAACAATTCTTCCTCTAAAAATTTGCATCAAAGACCATCAATGCACACCATATTGGATTTCGCACCGTTCTGAATTTCATGAAAAACAGTATTTCCCCGAGGGTCTTTTCATTTGTTGACCAATCAACACCACACTTGGAACACAGCCTAACAAGACTGAGGCCCAGATTTATTAAGATTGCGTTGCGAGGGTAATTTGTACATCATTTTGCGCTTCAATTGCTTGACCTAAGAGCACAGTTTTCATCTTATTCACCGAGATTCATGCAAATCAAATTGTGGCGCAAAACAATCCCTCGAAAAGAGCAGCGCACAAGCAAAATAGCCCCGAGCAAACTGTGTGCTTCGGCTTTAAGAATAATCAACCGAGGCTGGCAGCAAATGAAGAAATCAGGTGAACACGCCTGTCATTTCAGCATAATTGGAGTGTGCTCTGGAGTGGGCATAGGGTGAACCGGGTCTATGGCAACCGCTAAAAGAAATAAACGTTTCTCTGATGGAGAAATAGAAGTCCACAAGCATTTAAGAAAGCTGAATGATGGAGACCTCACTGTGACACAGAGCAGACTCTAATGGAAGGTGCAGTGAGAGTAAAGAAGACTTTTTTTTCCTCTAATATTTTGATCATGTTTCCTCTTTAATGCTCACTTCTACTCTGCTGATGTTCCTCTTTCATCTTTGCACTGAATGTTTTCAACCCAGTATCTGTAAGTTTGTGTTTTTATGGACCCTATGAAGACTAGCTGTTACCTTGGTGATGATAGCTAATGGGGATCCTAATAAACTATACTATACTAAACTAAGCAGTCGGAACTGGTGAAGGGCCTCTCATTAAAAGAGATGGTGGATGACATGGTAGAAGAAGCCATCCAGTCCAGCCACAGCAGGTGGTTGGACTGGAGAGTGGCATACACACTGCTATAATCCCCTATAATAAAGGCAGGCTGACAGCTCATTGACCTCATAACTCAAATTCTATAACCCAAGCATTTACTAAAGGTTGTGGTCGCATTATCTTTTTTTTTTTTTTATCAACTTCTGCCTGAGGTGACTGGGGCATCTGAGGATCTGATGCCGGTGCTTAATTTAGTTCCTCCCAGTCCACCCCAGCAGAGACTGTCAGACCTGCCA
Organism: Centroberyx gerrardi; assembly: GCF_048128805.1. Lineage (NCBI taxonomy): Eukaryota > Metazoa > Chordata > Actinopteri > Beryciformes > Berycidae > Centroberyx > Centroberyx gerrardi. The sequence goes on along the minus strand of NC_136017.1, from coordinate 13,401,174 downwards.
GACCGGCCCATGCCAAATCAGCCTACGCAGGCCGTCTTTGACCGGAAGCTGTTTGAAGAACAGCAGAGACGGTACAGCACTGTCGAGCTGGGAGCTGAACCAGCACTCTCAAATGTGAGCCTTGAATTGAGAGGCTGTGACATCAAATCATCAAATCGTACCTGCTCCCGACACAATACGGGTTCAGGTATGAGGCGAGACAAGCGGACGCTATCGACCAGCCTTCATAATAATGGTTAGTGCTATTGCCAGACTGAGCCAGAATCTTTCAGGGTGGCAGCCACAGTTTCAGATTAATCCCTTTGGTCTGATGGGTGTGATGACCAGAATCGCTGCAAGCTTTGAAGGTCTGCGCACAAGTGTAGCAGAGAAACAACCTGACCATACACCAGTAATTGGCAACCATGTGCCACAGAGAGCCCAGTTGATTTCACTGATTAGACCCTCCTCTCTGGTTGAAGGCATGCATACACACCCATGTACACGCACTTATTTGCATGTCCTCAGAACTGAACCCAAGGCAAACACACCCACCAATAAGCAATTAATTCATGGCTCTCATATACAGTATATACATATATTTACCTCCCTGTTTGCTGAACTAAAGCCGAAGCCTAAACTGGGAGCTGTCCAAGGTGCTGAATGTAGTGATATAATTGTGCATAAACCTAGCATGAAAATCTATGGGTATTAGGCCTAATTCCTGTGCTGTATACAGTGCAAATCCATTTCAAATGGCAGATCAAGGCAATTCAATAGTTTGACACAACAGTGTTTCGGGATTGTTTGAATTGTGATAGGCCACTTAATTACAAAGCTGTTAATGAACAAATACAGCAGGGTTCAAAGCTAAGGCTTAGCGTTTGGCTAACAATCACATCCCGGAACAGCCTTGCTTTTGTGGGAATGTTGAATTTATTTTGCGCGGCTTAAGCAGGAGACATAAAACGGCAATTGGCGAGAATGAAGGTGAGATCATTCTATCTGAAATATAATGTCGGATGGTATTTTTGCAGATTCTCCTCCCCATCACGTCACAGTGCATGTGGAAGTGAAGCAGGCGGATCTTCCTCCTCCTCCTCATCACCCTCCTGGCCCCCCATTTTCAATAAAGCACCATCAAGTGCGCGACCTGAACTGACTTTTTTTAAAGTGCGAGGTTATGTGACTGAAGGTTGTAACCGCTGCCACCTAGAGTGATAAACACAGGCAGGCCAAACTTAGTCGCAAGGCAATTTCATAAAAAGCCGCATATACTGATGGATACTTCCCCAGTAGCCAAAAGTCATCTTTCATATTTTGCAGCATTCGCTCAAGCCGTTGTTGCAGAATATGAAACTGTCGTGCATGGATGCTGAGTACTTGGCACAAACATTTGTAATTATGTGTTATGAGTTGCAAACAGCCGCCTGTATGTTCATTGAGCAACACTCTGTACGCTGTTTCATTTCCTCATGGCGGTACTAGAGGAACACGCACACTGTCAATAGCACCAGCAACTTTCGGAGGAAGCCAGCCACGTTGAACAACTCAAAAACTGAAAAAACTTCATTCCTGTCAGTGTCTTGTTGGCTGCTTGGAAACTGGATGTATTTGTCTCTTCTCCTCGCCGCGGCTGTGGGCACACTTGACACAGACGCACTTCGCGGAGGCTCCAGAAACAGCCCACGGGTGTTTGAAATGTGCCAGTCCCCGGAACTCGCCTGGATAGTGAGCGATTTCACCGAGCCTGATATTGCGTGCGATATCCGGGCAGCAGGTTGGATGTCAGGTTTAATGTCGTCCAACAATGGCATGATCAAATGGTATCCGCGCGTGATTCCAGCACCGGAAAGTTGAAAGAGAGAGGCTGCAGGATGGAATACCCTCTCCCTTGCCTTTCTGACTTCTTGGCAACGATGCCTGTATCTCGCAGCAATGATAGCAGCCGCTCTGAAGTCTTTATCCCACCTTTCAAAAGCTCGTACATGTGCTAGAATCATTTGGGTGAGTTGGTGTTGAGAAGTGAGAGTTTGGCAATCTGACTTTGCCTACAAATAAATATTGTGCAGACAAAATGATGAAATTTAGATATTATTTATATATGCATGACAGGCGGAAAGAGGCTTTATTTTTGACCAACACTATTTTCCACTCATTGCACACGGTTAATGAACAGCATGGCATTCTGATTTGGTTTGGCTCTTCTCTGTGTGAATCTAGGCCTGAAATACACCTATAGCTCTACAACAAATATTATATAATCCAACTATATGCATGTACACAGTATACATATCATACTAAACTTAGTATATATTTATGCTACTATGGGATTATTGCTGCTGGCTGTTTTTACTGACTGGCCCAAGGTGAGGCTGCTTCGTTCATGTGGGCCGGATGTTGTTTACTGTTCCCTTGTTCCAAACTGCTGGAGCTTGTTGTTTTGTTTCAACTGTTTGCCACGGACAGCCAACTGTTGATGCTGACGGCTGCCACCGAAACAGCTTGTAAAGTGAGTTGAGAACTCTCTCTACCCTTCATTTTGTTTTGGTAAATTGGTTTACCTGCCATACACACCTGCTTTGGCTGTATGTGCTGCTGCTGATAGTTTACAGGCCAGTGAAACTGGCCCATTTCATCCAGCTCATAATTTACTGCAGCTTGGTCACATGGTCTCTCATATGTAGTTTGTCTCTGATTCTAAATTAATTATTTAAAGACTGAGCTCGCTGAATAATAGACTGTTGCCTGCTTGATCATTGTCATACTTTCTTTCTCTCTTTTAACCATTGTTTTGACCAGATATCACAGTCTGGTATGTGCTTTGGTGAAGTGAGCACATCTCTCTGTCTGTCTGTCTGGCTGTCTGTCCAATTAACTTATCTAAGAGCAACAGTTGAGAGGCTTAAATTAAAAACCTTCTTGTTTAAGGATAAAGGACAATGCAATGAATAGCAATCCGCAAGGACAGAACAATGTTTGAACGCTTGCATTGATCCATGATAATCATCGTTGTGATGCTCTTTTGTTCCCGAAAGCTTTAATGCGTACCAATCAAGCCATTTCTGTCAGAAAAGTCTCAGAATAATGGCTCCCAATGGTCTTTACTTTGTTCCGAATTTGGAACTTTTGTTTGGCTCAGAATAGACGAGGAGCTCGGTTGCTGCGGCTTCATTGTCGGTAGATTGGAAAAAACAAAGCAGCAGCTCCCAATTTTGACTTTTGATTCATTCATTCATTCATTAATCACTGTGCCAATACTAGTTAGACTTGGTTATGCTTTTAAAATAGCAGAATTCAAGTGACAGAGATAGAATGCAAGCCTCTCCCAGCAGTCCCAGCATGCGGGCCATGTGACAGTGATGCATTGTGATAAGTTAATTAATATTGCAGTGTCTTGATAATCCGTCTGCTGCTCTTGATAAGAGCGAAAACATAACGGCCCTGAACAGATTTTTAGAGGCCACACATTTTGTTTCCCCTCCATAATAAAAACGGTGGTCATCCATATCCCTCTTGTATATTTCATGTGTTTGTTCTTCTGACAGCGGCTCATTCATGTTATGTGTTTGGATCACAAAAATGGACTAAAACTAGCTTGCTTGAGGATTATCATGCCACAGCGGTCATACAATCAATAAAGAGAACTAATTAATTCAATATTCAATACTGCAATTTTAAAAGCCAACACTAATCCCTTTATTGAACAAAGTCAAATCAAAGCTTTGCAACTCATTTATAGCATTAGATTAACGGCCTTTGAATCAAATTGACTGATCTCAGTGGGGTTTTTTCAGCTAGCTACATTATATACATTATATAAAGTGTAAAAGAAGTTATGTTCTTTTTCAAAATATGAAAGGATGAATGTATTGGATATTGTTTTGATACTGACTCATATATTTTGGGGGGTTTGTGTGATCTACAATGGCACAAGAAAACACTACAGATCTCAAGGCAGCCAATTAGAGCTGTGGTTCTCAACTGCTACGGCAAAGCCTGGCTACCATCGAGTCAACTGAGGACAAGTCCTCATTAAAACCAAGTTTGGCTACAAGCGCTGTGGGTTCAAGGTGCATGTTGAGATTTTGCTCACTGTCAAAATCACTGTCGGACCGAGAAGTTTGCATCGATTTCATTGGCTTCCATTTTAAGGAGTCGATGATTGAGCGTTTTTTTTTCACTGGCGGTGGCTCAGTTTGGTGTTTGCCGGCTTTCTTTGTCATTTTTAAGCAGACAGTAGCTCGGCGTACCTTTTTTGAGGGAATATTTTGATACGTGCCTTGATGCTAAAAAGGTTGAAAACCACTGGAGTCGCTAATGGGATGAGAAAATACGGCGGCAAAGAGCTACAGAATTCACTATGAAGACTATACTTATAGGATTTTTGTTATTTCACTTTCAATTCTATTTCACGAAGAGGATTAGCCATAAAAAGCCTCTTACAGCACATTCAATCCAAAAACAAGTTCTTGAGAACGAAGCCTGTACCGCTGCTAGTTTCTATTTATTTTTTGAACTGAGTGAAAGTGAATGGACCCTGACCCTGCGCTAGACTCATGTTTTGCTGATCAGCCACCTGTTAGGTTCATCTCTCCCCTGTGTTTGACTACTGAGAAACAGAATGAAAGAAGAGGATAATGCACTGAATTGAAGGGCATTTCCAACATTTGAATAACATTTCTGTGTAAATGTAATGGCTCTACCGCCTGCACTTTGTTTCCAGTGTCAGATCGTGTCAAATGGATAGTAATATTCCTCTGTATTCCTCTGTATTCTGACACAGCACAACCATGCAGATGACATCAAAATTTGAACCGCTGAGTGCGGCGCTGCCTCTAATATGTTTCACTATGCGTGAGAATTTGCCATTTTCACCATGTGCTTCGCTCTGCTGCATATTCCACTTCTGATATTGGGGATTATCTACTCGTTTTCATATCTTGCTTGCAACGTCTTCCAAGTATCCTGGACTATATAAATGCGGCTGCTACAGTTCAGGCTTAAATGCTTATCTAAGGATTTTTTTTTTTTTCACCTTTTCGAGCATCCTCGCATGTACATCTCTATCAGATAAATGTATATCTAAGGCTTCAGCTAAGCCTGCATGAGGTCAGTGTGATCTGAAGTGTTTATTGTCCCAAAGTGATGGGAGAAAAGCAGCAGTTTATACATGCAGGGCATATTCAAACGTTCTGTTTTTGTGTTAAACGTAATGACCAGTGACATAAATAAATTATTAAAAATTGATAGTGTGTGAAATACTTGGATCACACCATCATTAGCCAAGATATTAGGACCTTAACTATGATATGAACTATAATGGAAATACTATGTGCATGTAAATAGAGTCTGAAAACTAACTTTGAGATGTCTGATGATCATTTGCAATAATTCATAGGCAGGAATACTGTGAAGGGTTGGTATTTATTTTTTTTTGCAGGATAAACAACTCAAGTATACAGTGAACACTCAAGAAGGTTTAAAATACAAGAAAACACCAGTAAATAATTCTAATTTACAGCGATTGCCTGACAGTGTAAACAAGTTTTAAAGCATGGTGCATATTAACACAGTTATCTGTGCAATTTTAGACATGCTGACAGAATTCCCACAGTCTCTCAACATTCCTTGCCTGGATGTGATGTGAGCCGGAAATACCTTATGTGCTAATGTAAAAGCAGTGACTGCAGTCTGCCTGTGGTAAACAATATAATACTTTTTTGATCTCCGTAAGGAAAACAATCTTTGCTTGCCCTCATCCAGTGAGGTCAGAGGTCAAAGGTCAGGTACTGAACAGCTGCAGCCCTGGAGCTGGTGGGGATTCAGAGTCTTGCTCAAGGTTTAAGTGTGGTTTCCCTACTAGCCTAATTGACATTTATGGATGTTTGTATGTATGTATTTCTTACAACACACAAGTTTACATGTTTACCAGCCAATACCACTTTTTCTGCCTCTCCAAACATATGATCTGACCCTGGAGGGAGTGTACAAAGATACTACAGATACAAACAGGCAGCTCCAATCTATATTTCATACAGTTTTAGCCATTGTCCTACTTTTTACTGCATGCTTGCTGAACTCCAACTGCTACAATTTTGCTCCATCCCCCAAGAGGAATTGTACTCTCTTTTTTTTAGCTGTCAGTAGTGATGGGTTGATTCAGGTATCAATCATTCATTTTAACGATTCTTTAAAGTGAACGAGTTGAATGGGTTTACCATTGGAATTGAAATTTCATATCTGTACAGTGTCTGAGGTTGGACTGCGCTCCGTAAATCCCTAAATGAGCCGACACGCTTGTAAACACAAAACGAGCGTTCAGGACAAAGACAGTTGTTATCTTTCTACCTTGGCAGTGACTTCAATGCTGGCTGGATACACTCCAAAAAATGGGCTAAATTAAGCACAGTCACAACAAACACCAATTTTCAAACATCCTTGTTAATTCATTTATTGTCATCATTACGTAACACCCAAACAACATTCTACTCCACAAGCGCAACTGTACGATTTGTTCAGTTCGTTCAGCAGTTCAGTTAGTAGCTCAGTTGCTGAATCAGACTGAACACACCCTTCATTTGCTGAGGCAGTGCCACCTTTGGTCACATATCACGGTACAGATGTGAGTGATTTGTTAACCCGCCTGCAGTGGGTTAGCGGTTCACTTAATTAACCAATTCTGTGTATCGGCCAGTGATTGTTTAACCCAGTGGTTCTCAACCTTTTTGGCTTGTGGCCCCTTTAAAATGAAGCCATGCCTACCCACGACCCCCATCACAGGCTGCTTGTGCCTACACAGTTCAAACAAAGAATGATTTTCCCTTATCAGGTTGTTTCATTTAATTATCAGAGGAGGCATAGAGGCTTAAAACTATTAAGTATTTCACAAAAAAGCAAAAATTAGAGAAAAATCTGAAAAAATAGACATGATAATAAATGTGTATAGCAAACCACTGGTTTAACCTGTTTATATATATATATATATATATATATATATATATGTATATATATTATTATTATTATTATTTTTACATGAGACAACCAAATGGATGCAATAATGAAGCAGGAACACATACTTAAATATGCACACACACACACACACACACACACATACACTCCCCATTGTGCAATTCAATTCCCCAATCAGGCATACACACTAATTAGTTTCTACTGGATCGTCTTCTTCATAGAATGATCTACTATTCTAATGCAGGATAGATCAGGATAAATGCATGGAGGTTGACTTCTACAATGGCAACAACTGCTACTGTTGTCCACAATGCGATTTACAGTACATACATATTGTCCTGATTCAAGCGGCGTCACAAACGCACACTTGTTAGAAGCCGGAAACGCGACGAGCGAAAAGCTGTGGGAGCGAGATAGTCAGGCAGACAACCTCAGTCCATCTGTGGTAACTAATTATGTCAGCATCAACAGCTAATTAGAAAGGGTGAAAAAATGCAGAAATGCCAGATGCTGTGTGCTCAGATCAATCAGCCTGGAATGTAAACATGTAGCTGCTGCAAATTAGTGTCAATGCATGCGTGTTCTATTCTGTTTTGATTCCGTTTTTTTTTTTCACTTGCTGAATATCGGGTGGCACCCATGAGCTCACATGTCTCTGTTATGCCTTTAGACAATGTGTGTGTGTGTGTATAGGTACTCTAATAGAGCCAAATATCACAGACTCAACACTTGAGAGTTTTCCATGTTTTTTTTTTTGCTTTTTTTTGGATCAATTGTGCAGAAAAGAGCGACAAGTGAGATTGCTTTTCTCGCCTGGCTACTATTATCCGAATGGAATCAGTACTGAAAGTTTCCCCCATTAATCATTAGGGCAACCAAGTCACTCACACTTGCTCTTGCACATATGAATGCAGCAGAAGCCCACCCACACACACACACACACACACACACACACACACACACACAAAGAAAGACACACACCATAGGATATTATACCCGTTGATATATGAGCACATGTTGCACACACACACACACACACACACACACACACATAGACCCAGACACATTAAATATACAGGCACTCACAGAGGCTCAGGAACACGTACTTGAATATGTACACACACACGCGCGCACACACACACTCCCTGCTGTGCAATTCAATTCCCCACCTTATCCCAGCTGGGTCAGAGCGGTCGAGAAGCTAATCCTGAGGTGTGTAGGTGGTGTAGAGGGAGAGCGAGTAAGTTAGCTGCAGCGCAATAATAAAAACAGTCATCTAGTAGGTGTGAATGTACATTAATGAAAACAGCAGGTAGTGTTGAGACATCCCTAACAATCCTCATATATCCCTATATACAGTATATACAGGAATACAATATAAATACATTTTCTAATATTGTAGCTGTCATTTATTAGCAGCTACCAACTTCATGTTATATTGCTCTTGCGCTCTTGTTAACAAGAGCAATATAGTTATTGTTAACAATGCAGTTTGGTTGGAAATCTGACATTATTTGGGTAATAGATGTAGTCAAATAAAATGGACCACAGTGCCAGTGAAGTCCCAGACTGGTGAGAATGGTTTCTATAGTGTTTTGTGAGCACAGTTGAGGCTTTATGCAGCACAATGCAAAAACACCTTGAACGATTTAAAGACTTAAAGTGAAGAGCCACACAAGTACATTTCACGGGTTTGGAGCTAGAGGGGCGTTAAGTAGGTTTTGGCAATCTTCACAGCAGAGCCAGAACAAAAAGAAAAGTGGAGCAAACTTTGATCAACTGTTGTAAATATCTTGTGATAATGTCATCACATAAATACACAAATAAAGAGGTGCTTACGCTACTAAATAGATCCCCGGAAGAGCTTTTACTTTGATATATAGAGCTCATTTTCGCCCCAAAATGCCAGTTACGCCCTTCTGGCTCCAAGCCCGCGAGTTTTCAGATGAGTGATGCCTCCACATCTGATCTTCGAAAGACTGCGAGTTGTAGTTTTGTACGCACTGTGTACTTCAAGGTAATGGGAGATGTCCACTCTTCAAATGATTAGCATTGACTACAACAGATTTTAAAACAAATTTATGTGGTTCTTCGTCTGAGGGCTTCGTGATTGCATCTTTATACTGTAGCTGTTATTCAGTGTTGGAAAAATAGATCACGTGTTGACAGATACTCACTGCTACTCCAATATACTGTTTGTGTGAGGCACCAGTGTTGCTCTCTACTGCAATAAGTGATCATGCCAAAGAAGAGAATAAGAGAAGCCTTATTTCAAAGCAATGTTCCGAACGCAGAGTTTTGTTGCCCGAGGAAACATGAAATAATTACAACAAAGGAAGCTTAGGAACATAGCTGAGACAGCCTGTTCTGGCCAGCGTATTCCGTGTATGTGTGTGTTTGTATATGTCTTATGGTATCTAGAGGCCATGCTGCATGAGTCTTTCATCCCTCATCCAGTTGTCCCACTTGGTAAAAGACAAAAAAACAAAACAAAAACACAACATATCACCCCATAAATATTGGCTTGGAGTGCAGCTTCTGCTTATGGGTAAAAAGCTGAATATTGTGTAAGTGTGCATGTGTGTGCAGATGTGAGTTCTCACAATTCAGCTTCACTAGTGAACATTAAAGTAGTAATCTGTTTTGTTTTGGCAGAAACGAGATCAATAAAGGATCACATTGCAAAAATCTTAACACGTGCCAGTCCGTACAAACACCTTTTGTCCTCATTTTTCTATAGAAAAAAAGAAGAAAATGTTGAATATCGAGAAAAGTGGTGATATTATCAGTCATAATTAAGCACACAAACTTTTTCTCGGTTTGGGATCTGGTCTGTGCCGCATGAACCACAAATCACTACGCCCATCCAGGTCCCCTATGAGCAGACTGCTATGAGATGAGGCCTCAAAAATAGTTTCTTACCCATCTCATCTGCTCATCTCATGAGCTCCTTCCCTCCGGTAGAATGTGTAAGGTCTCCCAGTGTGGCCCGACAGATAGAAAAACTCATTTGTTCCGGTACCTATGAAGTTTTTAAATGCCAGGAAGCAATACTCCAGATGGCAGGGCTTGTGCAGTTGGGAAGTTGGGGAACGGCCTTAAGTTGTTGTGTGAAGCTATTTTACTATGCATGTATACTATTTTATGTGCTATATAGTGCTGATACTTCTAAAAAAATTAACCTTACCTTAAAGTGGTAATCGGTAAGATTCTTGTTTTTTTATTTTGGCGACATCTTTGGTGCTCAGCGCTCACTGCTGTGGTGTTTCTGCACTGCTCTTCCCAGAGATCACCTGTCAATCAAACAGTGTGGGCCAATCAAACAGTGTAGGCGGTACTGTGACTCTTTCCTTGGATTTTCTGTTGATGCAGTTTGAGTTTCTCTTTTCTGTGTCTGTTCAGCCATGGTGGCTATCACTGCTCATGCTAACTACCCAGTTCTTCTTCTGTTTATTCCAGACAAACCGGACCAGACACCAGGTGTTTAAAACAGCAAATGTAAAAGCTTTCATGAATATGGGTTGAATCACTATGGTGTAGTATTATTTGGCGAAACACAGTAGCAAAACAGACATTGATTCATATGAAAAAGTCACAGATTTTTACTTTAATTAGTCAGGAAATGGTGGCATACTGCACCTCTAGGTTTCTCTTTGGAAAGTCAGTGTGGATGGGCCTCTCTCCGTCGCAGCAGTGAGAATCCAGTCAGTCTATAAAACAATGCTTTGATAATCCACCGCTGTGCCTCCACCTGCCGGGGCACTTGTTGTCTCACTCGGCCCTGAGCAGATTGGTTGTCAAATATTGGCTCGGCTTGAGGTGAGCTTCCTTTATCTTTCCAGACACTTGATTCGGCCGCGAAAGTGAACACAAGCTTTTCATGATTGCATAAATGAAGTGCTCCTTTTTTGTTTATGCACACACACACCAGACTTTGGTCAAATAGCACTCCCAAATAGTCCTCCTGGTTTGTTTTAGCCTACTTTAGCCAGATGGGTGAGGTTTGCATATGTATTTTATGGGTATTATTTATGGGTACAACTTAACCTGACACCATGTGAGCTGTCCTGATGCGGTAAGCCCCACCCATCTGATGGTCCACGCAGATTAAAACAAACACCACTAATTATTTGCAAATGAAATTTGAGCTGGAACAGGAGCCGCACAGCCTGACAAACAGGCAGGAGAAAAGAGCACAGGCGTATAGGCCATATCAGTGTGACCTCACAACAACAAAGAACTTACTTCCGGGTGGATAAAGTCGGTGGTGCTGCATCGGCGCTGGAGTATTTTTCGTGATATTTAACCAAAGTAAGACCCCTTTTTAAGCTCTTGTGATTAGAAATACACAGACATGATGTAGTTCTGGCTGTCCACCGAAAACGAGACGTTCCTGATGCTGTTGATATTTGTTAGTGTATAACCTAACATAACCTAAATATATAGCCTATTTAAGCATGTGTCCACAAACTACTATATTTTACCAAAATGTTTAGAAATGCTTAAAAGTTCTGTTTTGGCCACTGTCTTATACAAATTAACCATAACTTTCTGTTTTTATTTTATATTATGTTATATAGCCAAACAGTGGCAGCCGGTGACACAAAGTAGGCTGTTAGTGTGATTCAGCGAGCAGAAGTTCAAATGCAAGTGCTGATCTAACAAAGCAACCTCAAACCAGTCATTCTTTAGTGTTGATTCGATTGTAAAGCATCTTGACTGTAAAGCAGGGTATGATAGCAAAGCCAGATCACAAACCACTGCGTGTGTTGTGCTACTTGTGCTGTGCTAGAACCGCGGCCCATTAAAAACCGTGCGGATAAAACGTTTGTGGCACTTTGACAATATGTTTTACTCGTGTAACAGAAAAGGGCTCAAGGGTTTCAGAAAGCTTATCATGTTGGCAAAATTTCGGTCAGGAAACCTTACCTACATGAAGTGAAAGATTTTACCCGAACGGTTTTTAATGGAACGCCTTGGGACTGGCAGTGCAGTGCCAGTCACAAGTAGGGCTGGGTATCGTTTAAAAAATTACGATGCCAGTACCAATACCAGTACCCTTAAAGTGATACCGATACCAATAGAGTACTTCATTCGATACCTTTTTTTTTACATTTTGATGGCATTTCGGCACAATGAACTGCCAACTCCGTCACATACACCGAGCTCGACTTCACCACAGACTGTATGGGTTGTAGCTGCTGCGGTATTGGGCCAATCACACGTCGCATCAAATCGAAGAACGCTTGCGGTGATTGGCTGCGAGCAAAACCATACAAATAGTCATTTTTTTCTAGATCTGTGTACAAAAATGATCGAATGCAGGTATCGTTTGACTGGAGAAGTTTCGATACTACTTGGTACTGGGTTATTTCGGTCGATACCTTAAAGGTATCGAGTACCGATACCCAGCCCTAGTCACAACGGAGCTGCTGCTGTGCTAGACCCGAACAGGACTAGCAAAACCGAGAGACTGTATTACTGTCACTCTAGCAAGCTTGCACGTTATGCTACCCATCAGCGACGTTTATAATTAATTATAATTAATTAAACCTGTAAGAAAATGCCTGCCGCAAAACCCGGTCATGAGTGGTTGCTGCCAGCCTGTCCCCAGTTCTGTAGATGCAGGCGGCCTGTAAGCTATTCTCTGTATCCACCGATTCCGTTAGGTTGCTTTAAAACTGAGAAAACCTAAACCTAATCCATTATGTACCAAGATATATTTGGCATTACAGCCCCAAACACAACCCGATTTCGACATAATCGCTAATGTTTTGTTTAGTTGACTCGTATTTACCGCTGCTTAAAACGAACGATTTCCGCTGCCGACAGGTGCGAGTTATCCACCCGGAAGTATAGCCAATCTGTTTGTTTACAAACATTCTGATTTGGACTATAATGTAAATGTTTGCTAGCAGCTTCTGAATTCACTCTGACAGCAGGCGAAAGACCGCTGTAAAGTTTGGATAAAATAGTTGCGTTAATCGTTCTTGTCAGTGGGTTCCATTTATGAGCGTAACGTCCGGACCCCCCGCATAGGTGTCTCGCTCCGGAGACAAATTTGGACACGTCCCCTCCTCAGTGAAGAGCGAACCACTGATACTAACCTTTTGTGAAGCCGGGTTGACACACACACACACACACACACACACACACAGAGATAGACACACACTCGGCGGGAGGGCATGCTCAGAGGGCCCATGCAATCTGTCGGCGTTCTGCCGGCATGTCCCCCCCCCCTTTTCCCTCCGCTCCATGACCTGCACGCACACAGAGGAATCTACCAGACAGCACATTGCAGGGCGTCGCTATGTCCTTCTGTAGGTTAATAGGTTTAATTGTGCATTTTTTTCGATTGTTTTTATGGCATTTGTGCTTGAGTAGATCATATACATTGATGTACCATATTCCGGGGGAAGAACAAGAAATCTGCTGACAACATGGCTGCAACAGCAGAGACGACACTCCAACAGACCTGCCAGACAGAAGCAGATGAGCCAAAGCCCTGCTTGACTGCCCTCTCACCTGCAGGCCACTTCTGAACTCCTGTCATCTTCCTATCCACTTTACACAATTAAACTGAATCATTTTATTTCAATACATTTATTTGCACACTACTGTTACAGTGTCTTTGCACATTTCTTCAAAACACACCTTTATTCCTGCAGTTATGGGGTAACCTGTAGCCTAAAACAGTGAAAGTATAATGGAATTAGTGAATATATGTTGGCCATTAACATTTTCTATACCTCTAGTATTAACAATATAATCAATATTTATTCTAAATGTGGCTGTTTTTTCACTGAGAGTCCATTTTGCTTTTAATATACCACTTGTTCTCTGTAAAAAAACAAACAAACAAACAAACAAAAACACATAAAATTATTATTATTAACATGTACTCACCTCCAGTTCTGAAAAGTGTCCAGCCCACTTTGACTGTCTCTCTCCAGCCACTGCTTCACCCACATTTAGTTTTTTTGTTTTTGGGGTGGGGGGTTTCTTTGTTTTTGTTTTTCAATGCATATTAATGCATGTCGTATGAATGTACTGTGCATATTAATGCATATTAATCCATCTTGGATCAGGCACGTCCCTGCGAGATTAGATGTCCTGATGTCAGTGACATATCAGATGGCAGTATATCATTACATCATTAAGTGTGTGATTACCCATCCTTGCCTAATAGTGTGAGGACATTTATGACTGAGAGACAAATCGGTGAAATCTGTCATTATGTGTGCGATGCAATGCGTTTTCAAAGTGGCAGAGCATTTGACTGCAGATCAAGAGGTCTCAGGTTCCCCTCCTGGTTCCCCTCTGAAAATGGCATGGTTCCTAATTTATGAGGTGGCAGGATAACCTAGTGGTGGTTAGTGAGGTTGTCCCCCAGTCAGCGGGCCTGGGTGCATTTGGCCAGTGGCCATGCTTGTAAAAAATATCTTTGAACATCATGCCAGAGGGAAAAAACGAGAATTTACCCCTTGGGGTAAAATTGATGTCAGGGGGAAAAAAAAATCATTTCATGCCTCCTCCATGTAATTTTTCAAAAGTCAACTTTTTCTTTCCTTTGCTGTCATGGGCCTCTCTCTCAGGCTGATTTAGAAGATACTAATTTCACACCAATTCACAATAATTCCACAGCAACAAATATGATAATAGCTTGTCATCTGGTTGTAATATCTGACAGTCTAGCTCATCTATTTGGCCTTTTATTTACGGATTATCCATCACATCAAAACAAAATATGGGCAGCCGCTCAAAACACTATTATTTAAAATTTACCTCTAGCTCATTTTCTTAGTTTACTTTCTGTTTACTCCACACACAGAACACATTACTTGGAGCTAGGTAGCAGTAACAAATGAACTTGCTTTATAGAAGAAATCCACAAATATCAAAAGTAAATGTGAATTTCCAAATAATGTCCTGGTATTTTAGCGCTTGATAGCATTCCATCTTTACTGCATTAATCGGTTAACTTCCCGGCCTTGGTGGATCAGTTATTTTCACTCCGTCTGCCTCTTGTTAAAGTTGGATGGCTCAAAATTGACTATGTTTTGTGAACACATTGAGTTTTCTATGAAAAATCCTGTCAAAAACAATGTAGTGTATTGGATAACAATTTTGTAAAACAGGAATACTGAAGTGATGTACAAGTACTGTATCTCAAATAGGGCTGAATGATTTTGAAAAAATATCTAATTGCAATTATTTTGACTGATATTGCAATTGCGATATGATTTGCGATATTAGAGGGAATGATAATTTTTACAGCATTATTCTCATTTTCATTGAAAAACGTATTAAAATGATTATGGTGTGATTTTTGCGGGGATCTGTACCAAACAAAGATGTTTTCTTAAGTCTGTAGAATATGATGTGTAGGCCAGGACATCTCTGCAGCACGACAATATTTAATTTAAGATGGTATTTTGACACACATTTCGCCTTTAACAAATATTGCGCCTCCTGCGATTTGAAAATTGCAGTAGGCCATATTGCTATTTCGATAAAATTTCGATTCATTGTTCAGCCCTAATCTCAACTCTTATATCACTCGTATACTCATAATCAAAATGAGATATTCACCATTGGAAAAAAACAGTCTGATCTCCTGAAAGTTTGTGAAATGAGGATAATGTCTTAAAATGTAAATATGTGCTAAACCTAACCTTAACCCAAACCTTAATCAAAGGTGTTTTACTTGCCTAAACTTAAGCACTAGCTAACCTTTTTACATGACAAACAGCTGAAAATGTCGTGTCCAATTCATGCTATTTTCACATAATCCAATTCGTGATGAAGGAACCTTCACAAAATCTGTGTCAACATGTAGTCTGCATTTCAGACTTTGTGCTCATTTCGCAAAATTTGATGAGCTCATGTCGGGGAAAAAGTGACCTATTCTTACAAAATGAAAACAAACGGGAACATCTTGAAACATAGAAGTCCTCGGTTGAAAGAAACAGCGTCCTCTTCTCTGCCACTCTCATGCGTCTGCGCAGTCTAATGCATCATCTCCGGCTCAAGGAAGCTTTATTGCCAGCGCCCTCATACATGACCCGCACCTCAATCCATATTAATGATTGCAGACTGCTGTGGCTATTATTGCCAGATGAATGCAGACATTTATTAACCCCAGGTATCCATTTCACAAACAAAAAACACATCTATTATTTTAAGTGGTGTCAACAAGCTGACCTTTGTTTCTTGTGTTCAGTATTACAAAAGGCACGCTTGATTTAGTAATGTTTCCACCAACAAAAGTCCTGTAGGGCCTGTGTTTATCAAGCGTGTTGATGTATGAATACCGATGCAGTCGAAGTTTTGCCTTTTTTAAGATCATACTGAATAACATGGGGCCTTGTCAGTGGGTTTGATGTAATACATATTCTGAAATAAAATTAGTTCCATATCTGCTAGACTTAAGACTTTGCCCCCCTGAGCTTCTTTCTATCAGCATAGAATATTAATTCCGCTCCACGCTGCTTTTGATATCTAACTTAGTCTACCAGAAGAGTTCTCTCGGATTTTCAACTGAACCAAAAAAACTCCTAAATTGGGTCAAGTGAAAACATGGAGCAGATGATCGGGGCTGTTCTTTGTAATAACGACTCACTTTTATCAGCTAGTAGTAGAATGTGTTAACACAACAAATTTAACGGCGATGTATTGAGGATATACTGAGAAATAGATTTAATCTGCTCTTCAAATAGAGAGATATAAGGTCTACAGTATGCCACCATATGTCTATTTACATGTAAATATGTATAATGAACCCTTTCACAATTGCCTTTGCTGTCTTTGTGTATTGTTTACTTGACTTGATTTAAATGACAGTTGGGTTCTTAATTGCTGCCCACCAAGCATAAACTAATTGCTGAAGAGCAACACATGTGGTTACACACCCTCTGCACATTCTTTGTACTGGATAAGACATTTTACTTTTGGTACCTATTATCCTACTTACCAATCCTTTAATTAGTAGCCAAAAATGCCATTGAACATCAAGGGAAAACAATAATCCTCACATATCATCTCTAGAATGTATTTAATTCACATTACGACTCTTCAAGGCCCTTGTCTGCAAAGCTTCTCCTCTGCCATTGGTTAACTCCTCTTAACATCATTATGAACGTGTCCATCAAAGAGACCCGGGTCTGTGATCCCGGATCAGCAGTCCCCGCTTCGACAAAGCCGATGAATACAGTTCGAAATCACTCTCAACTAATTATAATCCCTTTTGTAATCATCTTTGTTTTTATCGACTTACAGCGCCGGCTACAATCGCTGCGCCTGTGATGGTGTGACGCTTGGGGAGATTTGATGGATCGGGGCGGATAGAAACTGCTGGGACGCACAGGTTGATTGGGAAAGTGGTCAGTCAGCAACTTTCAGCACTCTAATAATTACGCTCGTTTTGTGTGTGTGTGTGTGTGTATTGGTTCAATGCATATACTGTATGTGTACGCACGAGGGCTTCTACATATGTGTTTACGTCCGTGTGTGTATATATGAATTCATGCAGCTCTGTGGTGTGTGTGTGTGTGTGTGTGTGTGTAGAGGCCAGCGAGTGCTTGTGATTCTCCTCACATATCACAGAGGTACAGTATTTTTCACGAGCGGTTCATTCGTCATGGCGGCGCGGCCTGAATGTCAACCCCATAAGTGATATGACAAGTGAGTACGTACATTAAAGCTGCAATGTGCGGCTTTTTTTCACATAAAAAAATAAAGGAAGAAAGAAAATAGGACATATTACACATTATCAGTCTGTGTCTGTCTGTGTTCATGCCTAAATCTCCCCTAAATCCTGTTTCTGGGATGAGGGACTGGACTAACGATACACCGCCTCAAGGCCAAAAGTTGCATATTGTATAACACCCGACGAATCTTCATTCTCCGTGCTGAGATTCAAGCTGCGATATGATCAATCGATATTATGCATGTAGCAGAGGGAGAGTTGACGTGAAAGGGAAATGATCTGCATATGTACTGTATGTTTTCCTGCATGTATGTGTTTACATACGTGTGTGTGTGTGTGTGTATGGGTGTGAGATGCGCGCATAACCCGTGCGCTGTCTGTGCAGTCGTATATTTTAAGGAGTGCCCAGACGGAGATCAAAAAGCAGGATCAGCAGAGTTGATCTCCATTTGACTGTTTCATATTCCGTTTCATCCTCCACCCCCGACCACATACACCCCACCCCCCACCCCACCCCTCCCTCTCCCTCCTGCAGACCCGCTCCTCTCCTGTGATCAAGCTGCTGACGACCGCGGCCACGGGAACTCGGGGGCCCTGCTTTGATCACGAGTTTTGTTCGTTTTCATGGACGCGATCAATGGAGAAACGAGGGGCCAGACTGGAGGACGGGGGCGCCGACTCGGGAGTCTTGATCAATAAGTTAATGCGATGGTCGTCGGGGGGTTTGATTCCTTTCCAGTTTCGTCACTCGATGGAAGCAGCGGCGTCTCGCTACAAAAAGAACTTTTGATTTTCAAGGGGGCGATGGCACAAATTCTTTACATGTCTTCTCCCAGTGAGCGACAGTAGAAAAGTTTTGCAAAGTGTGTGGGGGAAACAAATTCTTAGTCACCTCAAATAATAATCCTAAATTTAATCAAATTGCCCACTACTCTGACTCAGTCACTTGACAAATGATGGAATGTTGAATTGAAAGAATGGAAGTAAAGTTGAGCCAATTTACTTGGATTGACAGAGCTTTTCAATGCGCAGCATGCAGGACTGACAGGCTGGGTGACATGGCAGCTGAAGGCCAGCCACTGTTGTTATTGCTGTTGATTTATTGGTTAAAAAAAAACAACCTTTTCACTTTGTTTTACAGGATTCACTGAGGGCCTTTTAGAGGATAAGTTCTTTCTGTTACACTTTACTGTGCAGAAGCCAGACTTCTTTACTCTGTGTTACATGAAGAAATCACACAACTGACTTGGAATATTAAAGCTTAGAAAGTTACTTAATGTTGCTAATTGAGCAATGGAAACTTTAAAGGGGCGATGCACCATTTTTATAAGGAACAAGCCCCTCACTACACATAAACTGGAACTGAAACTAGTTTCAAACTTCAAAAGGGGCAAAGTCACCTCTGGATGCGCAAATGAGGATCTGGGATGAACGTCATGTCGTTAACTGTGCTACAACCAGCAAAGCGTCAACATCTGCTCCTGCCATTTCGGAGACACTGGGGCCGCAATGCACTGTGGGAAGAATGGGCATCAAATGGCCAAATGGCATCAATCCAGAAAGCCAGCATCATAAACTTGCTTCATTAGACTTAAAGCTACCTTGCTTTACTTGACCCTCCAATGCTCATCATTTCTGTTCTTCTCAGTATTGCTTCCACCTAGTATACTGGACCAATGCACAAACACAAAGCTATACAATACTGAATGTTATATATAGTCTAATAGTCTAGCCTCCTGATGTCCTTGTACTGTTTGTCATTATGTACTATTGAGCAGCATGTACTGTGGAACTGTGCCGTCAATATGTCTCAACACCAATGTTGCAGAGGCAGATTTCTGTACATTCACTATACACGGCAATTAAGGCTATCGATTCCTCCTCTTTCCCCCTTGCTGTCCCTAATGCGGTTGGAAGTGTGGAGGTCCGCTTGACACCCCGCCGGGCGGCAGATGTCTTCATGCACGCGTACGTCTATTTAGGTGCTAATTTTTTTTAAACGCCAATCAGCGTGAATCAGGCTGTGTTTACAGGCCCTCATTAGCGGGGCCATTTTGTCAAGCAGCTCCGAGTTGTTGTTTCAAGTTAGCTTATCGGGTCTCTCTTGAAGTTGGAGGTCATGTCGGGCCGCTCTCTAATTGGGTGTCAGGAGGATTCTAAATATTTTCACACCCACACGACACGACACACACACACACACCTACACACACACAGCAAATACATCTTGGTTTAATTGGTCAAATAGGGTTCCCTGCCCAGTGGTGCACAATCACAAACGCACACACACACACACACACACACACACAAAACGACACAGTGATGTACAGTAGGAGCCCCTAATAAGGATTTGTCAGGCCGGCAGAGTTGGAGAGCAGTGGAGGAGAGCCGCCCTCCTTGCCACTCCAGAGACAGGCCGCTGAAGCGCTTCAACTTTGACTGTTGTGGTCTTGGTTGTTCTCCCGCACTTACAGCCAATTAAAATGCGCGGCAAAGTGGGGCAGAGGCACACCGAAGCGCACTTCAGCATGTTGCAGAAATTGGCGAGACAAGTTTCTGGGTTGTCTCCGTAAAAGCCGTGGAGGTGTAATGGATTATTTATTATCGATGAGCGCCGCGCGGAGAAAACGGGCGCCATGCCCGGTATTAGTAATCGGAGAGAAAGGGAAAGATACGAAATTTGAGCAAAACACCTACGCCTTGCCAAATAAAGTGCGATTCCCTCGGTGCCCTCTTTGATTTCCACCAATAATAGACTGGTGGGTTCATATCATTAAGGAAAGAGTTTGAGGAAGGGAGAGGGAGAGAGAGAGAGAGAGAGGGAGAAGGGAGATAATACAAGCCAAAATAATAGTTCCCTTTTAGCAGATTTCAGTATTTCACATTTTGTCACACGCAGTCCCATGTGGGTTTATTAAAAGTCACTCACCAATGGAAAAGGAGAGACAGAACTGACATCCCAACAGTTGTACATCCAAAACTGAATATATGCTACAGTAGATGTGGGGTATAGTGGTGATCATTTAGCATGTAAATATATACAGTTCCTCAAAGTGAACACACTATATGTAGATTTTGATCACAGAATAGATAGGAATATAATGAAGGATCATTCCTAGTAGAGATCTGGGCCATGAATACTGCATTCCATTCTGTATTGATGTGCCATACTTTGTGCTATTTGTGTACGATCACTCGCAAATGTGTCTGGATGGCTCCGTTTTAGGGGATAAAAAGAGAGAAAAAAGACAAAAAGCAAGAACAACTCTTGAATATTTCATATTGATTTTTTCTTTTTTACTAGTGTGAAACCTCCCTGAAATTTTCCGCCGGGTGAGTAGGCACAAATCTCATCAGCTGCGTCGAGAGGAGGACTCGGCGTATTTGGAGACGGGCGCGTGGAGAAAGCCCGCGCTGACGTGCGAGAAACACAACAACAAAAAAAACCCACAAAACAACAACAATGTTCCCTCCTGGTCCCAAGCTACCGCGCGACACGTCTGTAACCAGCCTAGTCTGCGGGGTCATTTAGGATGACGCACTCGGCGCCGCGCTCCTATTTTACATTCATCATGGCCGTAATGCAATCACGCGCTCTCGAGTTATTAGAGAGGGGAGGAAGGAGGATGAGACGGCCCGTCAGAGGAATGCATTTGCCGGGAATGAAGCTGAGCGGCTCCCCCAATATGAGCATAAGAAACAAATCTAAAAGTTACACTGGGCTTCAATGGGCGAATCCCGTGTGAGCTGATTTATACGAGCGGATAAGAGGGCAGTGTCAACGTTAAAATGATCTTATGGCGCGCCGCGATATCTGCCGCTCTTCCATCTCTGTTTTCCCTCTCAACTCTGTCTCTCTCTCTCTCTCTCTCTCTCTCACACACACACAAACACACATATTTCAAGTTGTGTGGATACCCTGCAACTCTTCCCAGCGGTTCCTCGCAGATTTCTGCGCGTCTAGTAACAGGCAAGTTAAAGGAGATGGCACTAGAAAACTTCTAGGTCAAAGGAATCCTTTTTCTCATCAGAACGCGCCGATACAAAAGTTAGAACGAGGGGAAAAAGAAATGTCTTTGACCTGATGTTTCTCTCGCAGCTTGACAGCGCAACAGAGCCGGCATCATTATCAGAACTTATCCACTTCTCCGAAATTGCCTTCTGCCTGTGAAATTAATGACAGGCATTTGTACAGTGACAGGCGGCACCCAATACAACCGTAATCTCTCTCCAACTGTGTCGCGGCGCGGCAGAGGACATGAGGAAAACAAATGGAGAGACAACAAGGCTTGTCATTAGTCTTGGCAAGGACTCAAGGACGTAGGAGGGTTTGCTTTACGGCTGAGAGCGGGAGAACAATCTCCCCGGCCGGTTTGCGGAAATTATACTCATTTAGGAAGGGAAATTCGAAGGTGACTCTCCCTTTTTAACACGTTTTTAAGTGCCTTGATAAATATGGGCTTTCGAGAAGATCCACAGGAATATAATAGTTAACCTGTCAGCCACCAGCCTTGTTAAATTGCCCTGCTTGATACAAGAGCCATTGGCCATTTCTTTAAAAGCTGCGCTAGGCAAGATTTCTATTGTTTATTGACATCACGTTACATGCAGAGTTGCCTGGTGCAGCTTTAGGGGATTTTCTGCTTTGCTTAGTATATTCTTTGAAATCTTTTTTTTTTTTGAATATATCTTACAATGACATCTTCATGTTGGGGTTTTTCTGTTTCGGTATATGTATGTTTCAGCTCCTTCATTTGATTACACTTGTACTGCTTGTTCTTACCTGTTTTATTCCTTTATCTCTTATCTGTATTCTGTGCTTTACTGTTTTTATTTAATTTTTTCCCTCTCATTTTGTTGTAAAGTGCCTTGTAACCTTGTAAAGGAAGGTGCTATATAAATAAAGTTTATTATCATTATTATTATTATTATTATAGTCTATAGTGGATACAGTAAGGTCCGTAAAAAAAAATCATTAATCAGACAAATAATTATAGGAGGATCCTGATGATGTAAATGGTCATTTACACAGTAAATGGTGTTAAAGCAACACCTGTAGCTGACTGACTGTTACCAGTTTTATGCCATTCATCTGTGTGCTGCTGGACCAATCGGGGCATTTCTTTCACAGCGGAGACGGCGATATTGGAAGCCGGCTTCTCATGAACTCGCTTGGCGATATGCACGCCAGACAAGAAAAATACAACACCGGAGGGACATATTGCTTTTACTTTACCCCCCCCCTTCTCTTTCTTTCACCTTTGATAGCAGCTTTGGCAAAGAAAGAAATAAGACAAAAAAAAAAAAAGCAAGAATGGGAGGAAAAAGGATGCTTGCTGTTGCCTGGCAACATCTCTCCGGGGATGGAGGGAGAAGTGTGTGTGCATGTGTCCGCGTGTGTTTATGCGGGTGTGTAGGAGAGTCTCCGTGTAAACAAATGTAAGTGTGTGTGTGTGTGTGAGACTCTTTGTGTGCTTGGTGGTGTCCAGCGTGACGGTGTGTGTGTGTGTGTGTGTGTGTGTGTGTGTGTGCGCGTGTGTGTGTGTGTGTGTTCAGAGGATAGAAAGCGCGGGGGCCAAGCTTAAGTACCACATCAAGGTAACGCAGCAATAAAAGCCCCTTTCAGACAAAGGGGGATAGCTGTTTCAAATATCCAATTAGGGCCGGACGCATTGCCCATGAATCATTAGTGCTGAGGAGCCTCCAGTAGAGAGATGGCTAAGACACTCTTTAGCTTATGAACCATTGTCAGAGGTCAAATTTTGTTTCAATTCAAGTCGACTCCTCGGGAGAATTTTCATTAAAATTTGAAAATTGGAAAAACCTTGTGCAATGAAAGGCTTTCTGTGGCTGAATAAGCAGCGCGGCGTATGGGATTGAATGGGCACTTACTCTGTCTATCATTCAATTGGCATTTCAATTTACCTTCTTAAATGACTAAACTGACTGTACCGCAGACTTAAGGCGCAGCGCCCGGCTCCTATTAAAGCAGCAAATGACGGCATTCTCCTTTTTTTTTTGTACGGAGAACACTGAGCAATGTCAAGACCTCAACAATTTCATTTTCAAGTTTAGTAGTTGACTTTTGGTGTGTTTTGGTGCAGGATTAAGATGGCTAGAAAACTCATATACTCAGCACTGAAATTTTATTTTTCTATCTGTCTGCCTATCTATCTGTCTATCTGTCTGTCTATCTTTTTTAGTTAGTTTTTAATACTTTTTGGTTAGTTTTTAGGACTTTTTGTTAGAGACGCTACACTGAAATGTTAATAGAGCCTGTGCACTGTTGGATAAACACATCCAAGAACACATTACAAGATGCTGTATATTGGGAATATGGGCCTCAAAAACACTTAGATATGGCACTTCATTATCCTCAACAATAATCAGTTTATGACACTGATCTGGGATCTGTTGACAAACGTGCATAATAGGAATTGATGTGTTTTAAAATGTTGGCATGGATTTTACGTGGACATATACTGCTTGTTTGGAAGAAGTTGCAGAATATCTGATCGGGAAAGGTCAATGGGTAGGGGAGGGGTCTTAAATTGACCAATCTGATCTCATTTACAATTTCTCATTTACTTATTTCCCTTCCTCCCTGGTTTCCTTGACGGGCCTTTTTTAAATCCACCAAGCAAACCGAGACCGGTGCTCTTTTGCTCCGGCTGAATTGGCCATGAATACCTGCTGCATTGTCACAGGGGATTTGACGGCCATTTAAAACGTGTTAAGCCTAAAAAGCTTTGTGTCAAACGCCAAGGTTGTACAGTGTCATGTGGCATCAGCTCAGCGGTTCATAACATTCACACCTTGAGATGAAGTCCGGAAATGGAAGAGAAGAGAAACTGTCAGAATTGTAGCTTCACAGAGGGGCAACCTGCTGTTTTTATGGTTTTTTAGCATAGCCTCAAAACAGATACGTTGATCACGGATCATTAACTGGGTTCACATCCAAGTAACATTATAGGTTTTTTCTGCTTAAGGTTCTTTTTTATAGTCAGTAGTTAGGAAGGTCTTTTTTAGAGTTAGGAGTTTCCTTAGCATTGGTCTCAGGCCGTGATATGGCAAAACGTTTAGCCTTAAAAAATATTCCTGCTGTCTTCAAAGTGACAGGGTGTGGGATGATTGATTAGATACTCCGGCGTGTGTTTGGAAGCCCAGATAAAGTTCTATGAGCGTTTTGAAATTTCGGGGCATCAGAAGTGCAGTGTGAAAGGTGCTGAAAGGCGCTCGCGGCTGACCGGAGAGAACAAAGGCACACGCTGAAAGCTCATACCCAAAAAAAACCCAGCATCTGAGAAGCGTACAAAGAAGGAGATTTTGTAAATCTTATCAGCACTTGTACATGTAGTCTTGAAAATAGGGATTGAAGTAAAACTCGGCTGCTACAGACGGAACAGGTGTTCTTGTGAGGGAAGAAAGTGTTCGATTTTGCACAGATATCAGAGCTTATGTATCACCGGTATTACAGCTCAAAGATCCCAGCATGACCGAGTGTTGAAAGGATTTGAAAATCAACTTCATGTCTTGTGTCGGCCTAAATTGTAATTCGTTTGGTTTTTCTTATTCATTTGATACAATAGCCTAATGCACATAGGTGGGTTAGTGACCAATTAAAGAAGAATCAAGTCATTAGTTGATTACATGGTTGACTGCATTCCAGTGGTGTTTAATTGACATAAAATCATTTACAACTCGCCTTAAAGCAATATTCCACTTAGTTTTAACATGGGGGTTATTCGCCATTTGACCACCATGAAAACCAGAATATAATCTACTCACCAAGATCAGATGCAGCTGGACGAGTTTGTAGCATTAGGATTTTTACTTCCCATTCATTTGAATGAGGCCACGAAAATAGACTGAAAAGTGACATTTAACACGTTGGTGAAGAGATTCAACAACAGATCCCACTACTGTGATTTCCAATTTACTGTGGGTCCAACATTTTAGAACAGAATTTCCCCGAATAGCATTTTTATTGATCGATGAGAAGATAGCGGAGGGATACCATTAAGGAGAGAGACTTTCTGTTTGGGAGAACGGATCTACTCTTATTTTGAAATACGAATTAAACCAAGAATAGAAATGCAACATGACGACGGACCCAGGACTGCGTTGTTGTCTTAAAAGCGTGTTTAATGTAAGTTAAGTTTTACATTTTTGTGGCCTCATTCAAATGAATGGGAAGTAAAAATCCTAACACTACAAACTTGCCCCAGCTGCATCCCATCTTAGTGATTAGTTTATGTTAAAACTAAGTGGAATATTGCTTTAAGATCTGTTCAACCCCTCATTCATCATTCAAAAGCATGAGGAACTCAGTTGTTGTCTCTATGGCTATTGCTCAGTGGAAAGTGCAATCGGATGGCGCTGTTGTTTATGCAACATTGCAGGGTACTAATGGATGCAAAAATCAAACATGACAAGAACCACCAGATTAACTTGAAGCTATATTCTTCTCCAAGGGTGAAAGTTCATATAGCTTTCAGTCATGGTGGTAACATGGTCGCTGCACCGAGCGGGCTCTCTGCAAATTGGAGTTTTAGTTATACAAACATTTCTGGGAGGCAGAGCTGCTCTGGTGGCTTCATATCATTAGTCCTTGCCTTTTTTCGCCGGGCAGACATGAGCAGATTCTTTGGCTCTGCCCAGTGAGTCTGCCTCCAGAGTAGCTTTACCTCCAAGAAATGTTCAGCACAGTCTCATACAATTATGTGAGCATTATCCATCCACCATGAATTGGATTATGTGACAATAGCATGAATTGGATATGTCACTTTCACCTGCACGTGAAAAGGCTAGTGGTGACGTTTTGGCAAGTAAAACAACTTTAGTTGGGGTTATGGTTAACTAAAATGTAATGGTTGAAGAAAAACTTAAGCTAAAAATAGAAATTTCACTCACAGTAGTCTTGGTATGAGTTGGGTTAGGATTTTGTTGAAATAGGGTTAGCAGTAAATAGGGTTTGAGGTGTACACAACTTAAAAATAATCAGTTTTTAAAAAGAGTTGTTACCTTAGGTGGTTGTTTGATTACATTGACTGAAAGTCTCAGACTCAGAGAATGGTTTGGATGTACAGTATTCATTTATTTAGATTGCCAATAGGTTTGGCTGAGCATGCATACATGCTGTGCTTCGGATGCATCCAATTACGAACATTCACGGCTTTAGGCTGCCCAAGTACAACCAAAAATATCTACTGTTGGCCACTGAGCAACTCTATTGGAGCAGTCGGGAGTCTTGCTCAAGGGCACCTCCATGTTAATTGCTGAAGAAGAGGAAAGCGTCATTCATTTGCTCCCCCTGACTCAGAATCTGAACCAGGTAGCTTCCAGTCACAAGCTCGCTTTAATGGCCAGAGCCTGTACGGTGGATCTTCTATTGAAAGAAATGAAAGCCTATATTATGACAATTCCTCTCGCACGCCATCTGCCGTTCAAGCCCGTTGCCCATTGCATGTTGCCTCTTCTCTGTTAGAAGCCTAATTAGTCAGTTGCTGAGGCTTCCCAGCCAGCCATTCCTTGCCTCCGCGCGCTTTATGCCATGATCACACACTTGGGCATTGGGCAGCTGGTATACTCTCAAAGCAATGAGTCATAGCAGATGAAAATGTTTCACACTCAAACAAGGGCGTACCAAGATAATGGTCTGGTGCAAAGGATAGGGACAGAGAAGATGAGAGCGAATGAGAGTATGAGTGTGTGGGGTTGGGTCTTCATGGCTGATGAATGAGCCACAGTCTCCTGGAGGGAGGGACCCAACATCTAAGCGCAACTACTCTTTCTTCATTTGTTTATGCCCTATGCAGCCAAAGCCCACTCACCCTCCACACACACACACACACACACACACACACACTCCCAGCCTTGGTAACCACCCCCCAGTTGTTTCACATGAGGCGGGCTGTGCATTGCTCGCCTCGGCCGCCCCTTATTTATACCAGACCTCAGGCTAGCTGTCAGCCGGCCCAGCTTTCCCTCTGAAACCACTCTGGTACTCCTAACAGAACCCCCCCCCCCCACACACACACACACACACACACACACACACACACACACACCCCACACCTCTCTCTCTCTCTGACACACGCACTGACATATTCCCTTCCCCTTCCCCCCCATCTCCCTCTATCAATTCATTAAAATTGGGCATCTAATATCATTTCCCATCAAATCTTCCAAAACCCATTTATATAGACTAAATTCCATGGGACAAAGTGGAGCAATTACTGATGACTGACAAGTATTATATGGTCAGTGTGCTAAGTTATTAGAAGCTATCTTGCACAGATGCACCGCTTAAAGGGAACGTTGGTCCTGAATTCTCCTCTGATGTGGATTTTTAGTTAGTCCAGATTGAATTCAGACTCACTAAAGTATGATGAGTGCCACACCTTGCCATCACCAATTGAAGTCCATGCTCTAGCTCCATTGCTCTTTCTCACCCAAAATCCACCGGCTAACTCTCCCTCCACTGCTCCTCTCCAGCCTCTCCCTCTCTACTCCCGTATTCAGGCTCCTATCTCTCCTTTCCCATCATCTCCTTGTCTCCCCTCGCTCTTATTCTCCTCCTCCCCTCTCTTACTCCCAGCCAACATTTTGATGTTGAATAGATGCTGACACGACGGCCAGCACCGACATTGAAAACCTGTGTAAATACAGCGGCAAAATGAAATTTGAGACGCCGTCTGTAGTCGCCCCATAGCTGCTACTGGCATCGTTTTGTGAAACCGGGACCTAAACACCTTCTTGATATCATTTCAAACAGCTGGTTTAATATGAATTTTTACCCTGCCATAATCAGTGTTGGGGGAAGTAATACGTTACTGTAATCACATTACTTACCTGTAATGGAGTAAAGTAAGGCTTAACTGTTCCAATTTCAGTAATCACATGACACTTACTGATAGGGTGTTCAATTCTTTTTAACTCTCTTTACTAGCGTAATATCTACTGAAAGATTCCCCTTGTCTTCTCCTGCCTTCAAGTCACGTTGAATGCAGAATGAGGCTGAATTTAATGCTGCAGGCTCTATCTTTATTTAAAACCTTAAAAGAAAGATTCTGTCATTATTTAGATACTTCCGCTGGTAATGTGGGCTTAGCTCTACAATATTTATTGGCCCAATGAACGCAAGTAGCACAATCGTTTTAGGGTTTAACACACAAGTAATGCAATGAGTAGTGTGACTAATGACTTTTCTTGGGGAGTAATTAGTAAAGTAATTAATTACTTTTAAGAAAAGTAACAAGTAATGTGCAGTTTTTTCCAGTAGCGACCCCAACACTGGCCATAAAAAGATATGGTGAAGACTTTGTGCTGGTTTGGCTTAACGTTGAACTTCCATCCATCCATCAAATGCTTGCTGGGTATTCTCCTCTTCTCCTCTCCTCTCCTCTCCTGGGCCGCTCCTCACCATCTTCCTCCTCCCTCCCCTCTCTCTCCTCTCTCCATCCTACCAGCTGGGGACTGTGGGAGTGATGTGCTGTGATCAGCTCCCCGGTGTCGGAGCACGCGGGAGCGCAGAGCGCAGCAAACTCTCGCCTCCCCCGTGACATTTCGGAGGGCCCCGGCTGCCGCGCCTCCACTTGATTAATGATCTCGAGCGGCGCCGCGCTCGCAGATGACACGGCCTCGCACGCGCGTGCCCACGTGCGCGGGCATGACACGCGGTGATTAATGGAAGGGTTAATATGATGAGAAAATTCTAACCGCAGTCCGTTAATTCGGTGCAGCGAGCGCCACTTTCTCCCCACTTTGGCCTTGTTTATGTCTAGTTGAAACAGGCACACCTCACTGGAGGCCTTGTTGTGAGGTGAAAACCACGTAACTACACAAAATATGTTTTTTTCAGAAATAAAGAATGCATATTTTGACACCGATGTTCATGACACCGATGCCAACATTCAAATTAAGAAAGAAAAATACCAAACTGTACTGACTGTAGTATGTCTGTGTTTTTTGTTTTTTTCCACAATAGCAGTGATATTTCAGTGGTGAATCGTATTTTCTGCCATTCCAAAAATGATATTAATATACTGCAGTTCTCATCACCTGATAGACAGATAGATATTTACAGAATGATATTCAGAGTATTACAGGTAGCAGTGGTGCTGCCCTGCCATTGGATTCATTTGTGTAAATATTGGGCTTTGGGCCATGATGATTATAGGATACTGATAATTGTGTGTGATTGCTGCATATATGATATGGGGAATGTGTTTATTTGTTCTCAGTGAGTCTGTGTGTAATTGTTGTGGCGGATAATAGAGCCTGTCGGGTTTGAGGGAAGTTGCTCCTCCTGTGCCTGGCGATGTGGGCTGATGGTGTTACTCCGTGTTTACACTTCCTCATGACTGCCAGCTATAAATAATGTAAACATCGACTGTATCTCTGGCATTGTTTTGATTCACGCATGATTTGGCTTTGGGTTTGTGCAAATAGTCATGTTTATTTACATTGCACTTTATCACAAGCAAGTGTACCATGTATTATATACAGTATACAGTATAGTATACACCCCCATCACTATATACCATACTGCATCATATATACATGCTATATATGCATCATATACCATACTACACACAAATACACTATATATGTGTATGTATATGTGCTATTTGAATGCATAGTCCTGCAGAAACTTGTATCTACAATTTTATTTGTATTATTTTATCACTTTTATTTACACATTATATGATATATGATATTATATGGTATTATATTTTTATTTATTACTTTTATTATTTACTAATTTACAGCTGGCATGGTCTCTCATGTAGACACCGACAATTCAAAATAATACTCCATATTGTTTATGTACTTCAATAGTACAATAACAGTGCTTTGATGCCCTGCAGCTGACCCTGACCCTTCCCACACTGCAAAGCAGTAACTAGCTGTTTTAGATCGAGACATACTTTTTTTGGATGTAAATTAAATCCTTGCGTTCGCAAAAAAAAAAAAAAATATATATATATATATACCGCACACACACACACACACACTGATGGATAAAAGCTATGGCCCAAAGTCAGAAGGTCACGGAGGCCCCCGATGTCAAAACTGCCGAGCGGTTTCATCCATCTAGAACAGCGAGGCCTCGGGTGAATTAGATTTGAATAAATCACAATCTCCGCTACACTGTACGTCTTTGCAGGTGAGTAAAATAAGGTTAAATATCCGGCAACACACTCACAGAGGAAACATTACTCAGGGAAGTGACACAGCTATCGAACTCTAATGCCGTTAGGGGTTGAGAATTGGTTGAGAGGTGTAATAACATCATATATTTCATCTATATTCCCAGTGTCTTGGAAATATAGATGAACACTTCTCCCATAGCAAAGACAAACAAACCCGTAAAGCAAGATAACCTTTTAACAATGTGTGATATATAGCCAATACTGGGCTGTAAGTCTACTTTCCATGCATCCCCCTTGTTAATTGTTGATTATTTAATGTTTTTCTTTAATTGCACAAAGGAGGTCATCCTGGCTCAAGGCACAGTGCCTCTTGAGGGGAACGGGAAAGGAGAAAAAAGTGAATAAATAATCCCACCAATAGTCATACAACAGAGCAGGACATTACAGTAAAATGGAGAGGATTCAGCAGACAAAGCCAAACACAATATAGCATAAAGGCAAACACTTGTGGTTTCAAGGAATTGCAATTATCTCGCTATCTCCCTCGTTAAATCAAAACAACCCAAATGCATTCAGCTGAGTTTGACACATACTGTACAGTAGCATTCTTTTCTACAATGTCTTTACACCACGCAGTCTCCTGATATGATATATCAAGCTGAAACTTCTCTTTTGTAACCATTATGGAATAGCCTATACCTCCCTCCCCTCCCTCCTCCCCTCGCCATCTTCTTCTTCTTCTTCTTCTACTCCCTCGCCTCCCGCAGACAGCTTCGCCCCGGGGCTAACTAACGAACGGCCCCTGCGCAACGAGCCGAGACGCCCAAATGACTTGTTGTTCCCGGCGCCGCGCATCAAAGCCAGGTGCGTTTACAGCACCCGAGACAAGGGGGCCGAGGAGATCCGAGGCGCGCCGCTTGTTAGTGTCAGCCTGTCAGCTCGCCGCGCGCCGAGGAGAAATGCCGAGGTGCGAGCGGGGCGAAGCCACTGTCGCGGTGTTAACGGTAACGAGAGCAACCCGGAGCGGGGGAGAGGTGGTCGACTGACCCTCACGCCTAAATAGAGTTCTTTTTATTATTGCTGTTATTATCGGCGGTAAGCAAAATGCCACGTTGTGACGAAGAGCCGCCGCCGTCCCTTTAAGGTTAATAGCAACGATCGGGAATGAAGGTGAAGCGGGGAGATGAGAGAGAGGAGCGAATACAGCGACCTTCTGCTGATCGTGTTGTTCCATCTGATGATGATTGCAATGGTGATGATATGATGGTAGGCAGCTCTCAGCGTAATGAGGACGCCGGTCTGAAATGGAACGCAATTGTGATGCTAATTACAGTCTCACCTGAATCTGCGGTCCTCAGACATGGGTCTGCTCTCCACCCCCCACACCAGCCTGCGATCTTTTGGGGACAGAGCCTTCAGTGTGGCAGCCCCCACCCTCTGGAACTCTCTCCCGGCAGAGATCTGCATCCCCATCTTTGGCCACTTTTAAAAAAATCCTGAAAACCCACCTGTTAACCAAGGCCTATGGCCTCTAGTTAACTCTCTCATCCCCGGCAATTATTGCTATTATTATTTTCTGTTCTTGTTTTATTTGTTTTGTCTGCCTCACTCTGTAAAGCGTCCTTGGGTCTCTTGAAAGGCGCTATATAAATCTAAGTTATTATTATTATTATAGCTCGGACCGGCAGGGGAGCGACGGGGGCTAACGGCGGCCTGATCGTTTCCCACCAGAGCCAAGTCCGCAGCAGCCTCATCAGGTTGACCGCATAACCAGCTGCTGCAATCAATTCTTCCCGGTTAACACCCACGGCCGTGCATAATGAAACAATTATAAATAGAAGCGAGAAGTATCTTGTCGATTTGCCGAATTTTCAATCTCATTTTCAAAAGGGATTATCTGCGCCAATTGAAGCCGCGGCGCGCGCGAGCTCCGTTGCATCAGCGAGCAAGAGAGAATGCATGGGAGGGGGGGGGAGAAAAAAAAGATTTCTAATTAATTTCAAAGATTAGTTATGATTTCTGAGATTGTGTTTGGTAATGGAGTCATGCCACTCTGGCATGCCTAGCCCTCAATAGGCTTTGTACAATCAGTTCCAAATATAAAGCAGAAAATACTGCCATACATGCTAGCTGGGAGAATTGAGTTATTGGAAAGCTTTATATCATTGGTGTGACATGTGAACTAATTGTAGGTCAACAATGAATGAGCACATGAAGCATGACTGACTGATGGATTTTCTATTGTGGCAGGCGTCCACACTGGGAAGAAAGCCGGGTGCCACCCACTTCATTAACACAACCATAATTCAAAAGCCACCGTTCATTAGAAAAGGGGCAAGATGCCACATTTCAGTCATGGAGACTTTCATTTTTTAAAGATATTAAAATTTAAGTCAGAATGCCGTTCGCTGAGAAACATGGCCGCTAACTGCATGACAGCGCTTTCTGTCATGCTGCTCCGTCGCTTCAGTAAAAGGCTTTAATTGGTTAATACTTGTAGTGGTTTTTAAAGTGTGAATATTTGAAAGGGCTCCAGTCCAAACCATGTTTCTTTGAATGTGTCACAGTGGTAGCGGCGTCCCGGCTCTTTTATTACTCTGTACGCAGCCGTCTGAATTATATATTGAAAATAAATAAAAAAATGGATGTAATATTAATTTCATTTGACCGGAGCCGTTGATGCATATACAAGCGTAGTGACAGGAAATAATCATGCGTGGCAGGTACAGTAGGTTCATCAGATGGGTAGGAGGTGATTCAGAGGTGCCTGACTTTAACTGTTTTAACACAGGCAGAGTAACAGGCCATAATTGTTGTGTGAGTGTGAAAACATAAAAAAACAACAAAAAAAAACTTGGTAACACTTTAGATTAGGGAACACATTTATACTATTAATAAGTTGCTTATTAACACGCATATTAGTAGTGTATTGGTTCATTATTAGTCATTACAAACCACTTATTTTCACCTTATTCTGTATTCTAGAAATATAGTTTATTAGTTATGGGTTTTCCCTCCTTACTGACTGCTATAAGTAGTTTACATGCAGAATAACATGCTAATAAGTTGTTTGTAATGACTAATAATCAACAGATACACTACTAATATGCATGTTAATAAGAAACTTATTAATAGTTATGTGTTCCATAATCTAAAGTGTTACCAAAAACTTTATTTGACCTAAATTGATAAGCAGCAAGTATTCTACCAAGTAAAGTTGATGTTTACCCTGCTTACCACCCTGCATAGTACTCATATATTACATCAATTCATATTTCAGAGCTGCTCAGTACAAACAAAACCTTCTATTGTTGGCCACTGAGTGTTTATACTACAATAATTTGGGGATACAAGGGCAAATTTATGGCAGTTAAGGTAGAATAGAGGGTAAAAACTCTCCTTGTCAAAATTTTACAACTGCTACTGTTTTCACTTGTTAAATATTCTTCCCTTTTTGGTTTTACTTATTAGATATATTTTATTCTAGTCTTAATGTTTTACTCTGCGGTAGAATGCCTCATCTTTTTGAGGTTTTTTTTATGTCCTCGTGAATTCTCTTTGTGTCCCAAAATGCACTATACAAATAAAACAGACTATTATTATTATTTATTATTTGTCCTTGATTCACCTCGCACCATTGTGGCTTCCCTGCATTCATTAATTGCACCAGTCTCGTCTCAAAGAAGCCAGCTGAACCCGTGTAAAGCCTTTTGTTGTGCAACTTTGTTTTGCGGCGTCCCGCAACTGCTGTGCTGAAAGGCCTTTCTCCACGGCAAGGTCATATGTCGCGTGTTTATTTGCAGAAGAAATACGAGGATCGAACAACATCGTGCCAAAGGACAAACCTGCGGAGAAGAAGAGTTTATATTTGACTGCTGCGGTGCCTTGGTAGCGATTATTCATGAAAATTGCAGCCTGTTAACTTCTTTAAATGGAGAGGTTTTGCAGTATTTGATCAACATTGGTCATTAGAATTGCAAGTTCTTGCAGTATTTTTTATGAGCTGTTGATTTTACAATTCAAACTCCAATTGTAAAGCCATAAATTTGGGGTGTTTTTAAAAAGGCTCAGTTGGGATTCTAAATTGTTAGAAGAACCCAAACTGGTTGGGCCGCCCAAAATGTCTGAATGATAAATATTATCTCCAATATGCATCCAAATGAACATTAATGAGTGCGTAATTCTCATTCCGATTGCAGTGGCTTATTTTT
The DNA here is from genome assembly GCF_048128805.1 of Centroberyx gerrardi. Classification (NCBI taxonomy): domain Eukaryota; kingdom Metazoa; phylum Chordata; class Actinopteri; order Beryciformes; family Berycidae; genus Centroberyx; species Centroberyx gerrardi. The sequence goes on along the minus strand of NC_136017.1, from coordinate 13,366,150 downwards.
CCTTTGGGAAACAAACACACACACACGGACAGTTTGACAGATCACACATCTGGGTGATGCAGGATGAGGATGTGAGAGCTAACGGATGTATCCATGTGTGAGTGTTGGTGTGTGTGTGTGTGTGTGTGTGCCTGCATGCATCCCTCTGAGGGAGCGTCAGAGTGCTTTATCTGTCATCATAAGAGCAGAGACAAAGCCTGGCGCTGCCTGCAAACAACAAGCAGGGCCAGGACACTAAAACAGAGACACAACAGGCTGTGTGTGTTTTGGGGTTTGGGGATGCTGCCACACAATAGTTTCCTATGAGTCAGCGTATCTGAAAGTGTCTAAGGAACCGGCTACACTTGTCACTGAACTGCGAATTTTGAGGTCTGATCATAAACGTTGGATTTTCATGAGGTCACATCGCCATGCATCCCCAATTGGCCTGAAATGCCCATTTATGTGTCTGTTTATGCATTTAAATATTAGTTTTTCCCACGTTTCCTCTACATCTCTTTGCTCTGCTCATGTTTGCACATTGTGGCTGGATTGCATTCTGACTGTCATAATTTATGCATGGCCACTTCCAAATCTGCTTTTGAAGGTCTGATTGTAAAGTGAGCAAAATCCAATTTTGTGCATCCAGTACTGTGATTCCTGCATGCTGGCACAATCAGCTCATAAGAATTTGCACTGAAACAGCAAGTGTAACTAGCCAAAGAAAAGAACTCGTCCAAGTTGGCCAGTCAAATCCCATTTACCAACTTGTGTATTTGTGCACAAAATATTAGGGACATCTTCCTGATATTGAGTTGCAGCCTCTTTCGCACAATCCACATCTCAACTGGCTCAAAGCTTAAAAATCCTTCTCTAACTCGTCTGCTTCTCTTTATCTACATCTCCTCCTTTGTGATTGGTAGAGATTTAATAAGGGAAATAAATTGGGGATAAAGGCTTTTACCGGGATTCACCTCATCAGTGTACTTCATGAAAAACCTAAGTGTCCCTAATATGTTGTACATTCAATGTACCAGGTCATATTACATGCACAGGCATTCCATTTGTCCAGTAAATGAGATTCTGATTCTCAGATTTAATATTTCTAGCCAGGTCAAAGACTAAAACACTAAAATGAAATCCAGTCTCACTCCACTTGACACACTGCTTCCAGGAATCTTTGACAAATTTGTGTCCTACTCATGTATTTGTATTAGAAGGTGCCTCATTATTTTAGGCATAAAGACATTTTAAAAATCTCCTCACATACTGTATGCAAATACATACCCTGGGGATAAGGCACTGATATTAAAGTAAGTATGTAAAGTAAGTTAATAAATTAAGAAAGTATTAAAAACACTTCTTTCAAATGTGGTTCTTGGTAAAAACAATCCATACTGGGCAGTTGTAGAATCACATTCTGGCTTCCACACTGCTGCCATACCTCATTCTTTTTATTTTCTTCACTGCTGTTTACTTGAGGTACAGGCACACACACACACACACACACACACACAAATGTGCACGATAGAACCCAAAGACAAAACATAAAAGGCTTTGCGGTGTGACAGGTTGAACATCTGTGCTCCTTCTCTGGAAACCACTCTGCATCTGCCATCATTGTCACTCCGATGAATGAAAAAAAGCAAATGAAAGTAAGTACCCTGTAAGTGATAGTCTCAAGCAGGCGGGGGGGGGGGGGGGGGGCTGGCAATGCCGAGCCTCAACTGGATGAGCACTCTACTGTAGAGTCGGATGGGCTCACATACCACAAAAGAAGAAAACAAAAGGAAGAGAAACCAGGATGTGAAAGACATGTAATCATAGAGGACAGACAAGGTAGATACTGGCATAATGAAATCTGATTACATACAAGTGGAATTAGACAAGCAGTCAAATTTCAAGTATACAGTATATAGGACTTGATATGATCATCACTACTGCTATTAAACTTGTTTGATTGCCTCTATAGAAACCTTGCTTGCACTTGTGTGTGTGTGTGTGTGAGTCATCAAGTGCGCATCTGCCATTATATACACTGAATGTAAGAAATATTCGGGACATTTTCCTGTCTCAAAGTTTAAATATTATTCATCTGCTTCTCTTTATCTACATCTCCTCCTTTGTGACTGGTATAGATTTAATAAGGGAATTAAATAAGGGATAATGGCTTTTACCTGGATTCACCTTCATGAAAAGAGTCCATGTCCATTCATTGGTTATTTCATTCATTGAACACATGGCACCTCCAGGATGCTCAACAGTAAATCTGGCACCACCCTCTTTTATATCGCTTCTATTACCCCTTTAGAATTTCTTAGCCCATAATCCTACAACAACACTATAGCCACATTGACTTTCCAGCTCAAAAAACATCAATCTCAGCAACAATAGGCTAACGCAACGGCTGATCCCGCCGGCCTGCTCAGCAGTTCAGTAACTCCATTTTACCAACAATCAGAGGCTAAAGCGACAGTTGACCCCAGCCTGCGAGGTTCAGAAAACACATTGAATCAGCAAATATACTTAACTGTGCGGAAAAAACCACACCAGGAGCTGTGGACGGCGTATAACTATCCAATTCTGCTGCTATAAGCCATCATGGGGTAAATGAAGGTGCTATTCTGTCGTTAGCTGGAAGACAGATTTCCATCGTTCTTTTCAGACAGAGCCACTTCCGACTCTTTTCTGCTGCTTCTGGTAGAGGATGCAGGTACCTTTGGACTAACTGAGCGTCGTCCTGTCCTATGCCGACAACATATTCCCATGAACTCTACAAAGGAGTCAGCCCGCGGAGTGTCGGACCACGATGCTAGACGCCCAGGCAGACTGAAACTTAGTCATGTAAAGAGGCAGAGGGAGTCACTCACAGATGGCATCCGGCGGAGAATATTTTGCTCGGGGCCGATGTGCGAGACGTCTGCGTGCCTGATACAAAGACCGTCATTTGCCTACACCGTGCTGTAAAGACCGTGCACAGCCCACCCTTGATATTTTCCTTCTTGTCACTCAAGGGCTTGACAGATTGAGGCAGCGGAGGCAAAAGACCTTGACCTACATCCCTCCAAAGCCTCCGATTCACAGCCCTCAGTAAAACGTGGATGGCCACGATAAAAAACGTCACCTTAAAGCGTTTCACCTCCTGTCGTCGTTTTTTAATGCCAAATGTGAGCGTTCCATTAAGTGGAAGCATTAAATTGCAGTTCTGCACCAAGTCATTCATTCCTTCCCAATCGACGTGAGGCCTGCCAAAGCAATAAGCTAATGCTTTCTGGCAATAATGTTTGGTATTGATATTCCCAAACTGAATATATTCACTAGGAAAAAAAACAAAAATTTGATTTAGCTGCTGCAGTCATCAATTATGTGTATTTTTAAGGTAGTTTGATGTAAAGGTGTAAAGTGGGTATGTTCTTATCTTGGCAAAATTAGTTGTTTTCTCTGAATATGAATATTTCACACAACACTCTGGTCTTCAAGAGCATAATTCACCTGACGCTATCAAACTTCATCATGGTGTTGTAAATGTCATTCTGTTCAAATCAAGTCAGATGTCCCTGTCTGAGAAGTGTGTAATTAATGAAAAAGTAAAAGTATTATTTTGATCATTTAACTCAAGCCATAAATCTTTTCATTTCAACTGTCATTTTAATCTCCCATAATACGCTTCTCATATGCAAATGAGTTTCAACGATGTCACATGATGAGACAACTTGTTTCTGTGTTTTTCATCTATTACTTTGCATGGACAGTGATGTACGGTGATATAATAGTAGAATTTTTTTTATGACCATAACACAACATACTCTGGCATTTCAATAATAAATCAAGCAGTGCGTATATGCTATGTTTGCTAATGATTCAGTTGCTAATGTTAACTAGCAAACCAAGGAGCCTAACATGACTGTAGTCTCCATAGAGGAGATGAAGACAGCTGATCAACTAGGGAGCCAGAGAGCTGAGATCACATTCAATTAAACTAAACAGTAATTAATATGTCGCCACAAATGCATTGTGGGACATAATCTGGTCTTGTCCTATATGAATATTTCTTGTCGGTACACTTTACGTTGTTAAAGTATTAAACCAGCCTGGGGCAGATGTATAAAACTCTTCGTAGATTCAAGACTAAAAATCTGTGTATGCACAAAATTGGAAACCTGCATACACAGTTTCTTGTAAGATTACATGGTGTTCACGCATTGTTTTGTTTTAAAAATCTCAATCATCACTCCCACAATTAGCCATAAACGGATATTGACAAACTCCTATTTAACCTGGTTGGCAGATAAAGGCCAGTCATCAGTCCTTGCCTTTGTCTTGCAATGGCAACGTTCTCTAACGGCGACAAAGCTGCTATGATATTGTTACGCACAGCCATTATGCACCACTGTATATTGTGAGCCATAATAGCTTATTGATTGATACATATAGTGTATATTGATATCATCCGTTATGCGTTATTCCGCAATACTTCATTTTGTGACAATATGTAAATGTATTTATTCTCACTAGAATATAAATAAGGTTTATAGAAAAAAAAGGTTGTTAATCACATGCACATATCTAGAAATGAATAAATTAAACTCTATTGAGACATAATAGGCTACTAGTTTAACATGATGTACTTAAAAGATTAAAATAAAATGTCACCCAAATTCTCTCTTTGACACTTTGCTGTATCACACACCTCATCTGACTCATAAGAATCTGTACACACATGTTGTAAACCATATGTATGAAGTATGCACATTCTCACGGCACATCATTTGTTTAATATACATTTCTATTTTTTTGTGAACACAATGTCTTAAAATGCAAATATATTCTCTGTGCATGAAAAAGTGACAGAAATGTGTTTCACCGCCACCACAGGCATTAGATGGAGGAGACACAACCAGAAGCAGCCCGTGGTTTTAACACTGAAATAGCACAGTGGAAAGTAAGGGCATGGAGGTCTGGGTGGCGGATGGGTGTATATGTTTGCCTTCAACTTAATGGCCTACATTCAATTCCCAACTTGCACCAAGAAGTTTTCTACTGTGAGTGAAGTTTTCATTTTCAGTGAAAGTTTTTCTGACCAAAACCTTACCCTGACCTTAACCACGTTGTTTTAGTTTCGTAAATTTAAAGATGAACAACAGTTTTCCATGTAAACAACGTGGATTTGTTTACATTCATAATTTCATTCATAAAGACATGGTGTGTGTTGTTAGACCCCAATGACTATGTTGAATACATTTATTTAGCTTAGGAAAGTCTTCATTTTTAATGTTTACGAGGCTACAATGTTTACATCCGGATCTCAGTGCAGCAGCTTGAAGAGGAAGCTCCGCCCCTTATTTGATTGACAGCCTAAGCTGCAGGCGTTTCAGGTAACCATACTTAACCATAGCTGCTTCACCCATCAGCACATCATTTACTAGAATTTCCAGCTCAATACAGGTTTGTAACACATGTAACATAGACTAGCTAGCATGCTAACTTACCAGTGGAGTAAGGAGAATGCCACGTCTGCATCAGTACTTCAGTTTTCTCCTTTTATCCATGAGTTTTCTCCACTCAACATTACGATCAGGTTTTTGTTTGTTGCTTCTTTCTTTCTTGCTCTCCCAAACTCAGTTGTGTCTTTTTCTTCTGCTGACATGGTTACTGAGTGAGCAGAGAGGAAAAACAATCTGGAACGGTGCAGTCCTCCCTCTCCACACAATGTACATCACCTTTGAGCTCGTGGCGTGTTCGTACGTTCGCGTTCACGTGCTTGAAAACCATGTGATGCACGTGTTTTTGTTGTTGTATGGGGACCCACCTTGCTCACTAGCGCTACTAGTGGCCTAAAACTCCATTGTTCATCTTTAACCAAAGCTGTTATACTTGCCTAAATGTAACCATTAGTCACGGGACTAACTCTTGAAAATGGTGTGTCAATTTTTTTGCTCTTGCCACATAATCCTTTTGTGGTGGAAGAACGGAATCTTCACATAATTTATGTCCACAACACGTAATGTGGATTTCAGAGTTTGTGCTCTTATTTCACAAAAAGTTTTGAGTCTATGTTGTATTAACCAGTGAAATGTTGCCACTACTGACTAATTTTGAGGACAGGAGCTCAGGGATGACAGTGAAACCACTCTGCATCTCCTGATCCATCTTAATATATCCTACAGTGTGTCCAGCTGAAGTGAAGGTTACATACACCTGAGTTAGTTCCCTTTTTTTTTCTTTTCTTTTTTTTTTTTTTGTCTGCTGCAATCATCAAAATGCCGGGCCATTTCAATCACACATTAAGTTTGGGAGAGATGAGTTATATTTTAGTGCAGATTTTAATGTGTACACGAATGGATCCATCCATCCTCCTAACAATGGAGGGAAGTAGGTGAGCTGCAATCATCTCACGCTACTTGAAAGGAATGACTCATTAGCATCGTTATATTCTCTGGTGCTTAAGAGGGAGTTATTTGAATCATTACATATCATGGTACTTGACTTAAAAGGAGCTTTTTCAATCATTACCTCTTTGAACCATACCATTAAAGTAGTGCATTATGCCAGTTCTTCTTTTATGAAGGAAATGGCTCTCCAATTTTATACAAATTTGCCTCGTGCTGAGTATTGGTCATAATGGCTTACATCACTGGCTACTTTAGGAGCAGCAACTCTCGTATGAAACTGTTCATACATATGTATTCACTCATTATTATTGTTATTATTAGTATTATTATTTTATGAAAGAAAATGATCGCATAACAATCACACCACAATGAACATACCACAATCATGATCATAAAACAGAGGATACTCTGTTGAACTAAAGGCAGATAAAGACAATTCTGTTCTGCATGTCATAGCATTAAAACCATAAACATAGAAGAAAAGAAAGAACATAGCATAACATAACCACATTTCATTGCTATTTTCTACAGTTAGACACTCTGTATTACATTCTGCTGTGCAAAGGCATAAAAAAAAGTTGATCCACCATGTGGATTTAAGCAGCTGCAACGGCAATTATCTGTGCTATCTCACAGACCTTAATTGAATATGCCTCCAGTTATGGTCAAGCTTCTGATTGTCAGGTTAGTGGGAAAAGCTAAGTGGGTTGGTTTTTTGGCACTGTGTGTGTGTGTGTGTCAATGTATGTACTACAGTAGACATGCTTGTCTGTTTTATCCTGTGTGCATATAGATTGGGGTTAGCCTGCAATGAAATTGTATTTCCTTGTTCCATTATGTTTTTTGTATATGAATTCTTCATTTAAAGGTATAATGTAACCCAAAGATACTGAATACCGGCACAATATCGGCTATTCGCGACTTCAGTCTAATAAAAATACAGATAATGGTACCAGCCTTCAAACCCTCCAATGGATGTTTCACTGTGCGTGTGTGTGTGTTCAGGCATCTTTGTGTGCAGCGGATGTTGAGCTAGCTACACCACGGTCAGTCCCCATCCTCCCCTCTGGCCCAGTTGAGGAGCCACGACGCATCAGCACATATACGACAAGTGTGCAAGGCGTCCTTACACCCGCCGGGCGACTGGCTTACTACTGTGCAGCATCCCATGGAACGAGCAGATCGGCGCACACAGAGATGCAGCCAAGCAAAAACAAACGCTTGGCCTCAAACCGGCCCGGCCAATCCACATGGATGAATGTCAAAGCTAACGAAGTAGTGTCAAATGAGAGCGAAGCCTGCCCATACGAGAGCAGACAGGAGTGGATGTTCAGGTCAGGCCACATTCAAACCCAAGTCATGATGGACAAGGGTGGAAGTGACACATTACATTCACGCTTGTTACTGTAAGTGAGTGGCTTTTTGTGTACTCATATATATATATTTTTTTTTTTCTGTTGAAGTATGTTTTGACTAGAGTATTGTACTTAATTTCATGTTAAATCACATCCATTGTAGAGTACAGCTTTTGTAGGCTCCATTAGCATTGCATCAGAAACTGGCCAGTTGTGAAATTAGCCTATCTGCATCAAACCTGCTAAAGCCTGGAGGAAACGTTTACTAACCGTAACATTAAAAGCTCAAGTTTATCCATGATATTAGTTAACATTCATCCAGCTACAGTGTTATTAGTTTGTGTTCGTCTTCTTGTTGTCTAGCTAGTTTGCTAGCCATGCTAGCTGGTTGGATAGCTAGGCTAGCAGCACAGTTAGCAGTTGTTTGCTAGCTAAATGAATAACAGTGAAATTATTAAAAATAGGGATGGACATTTTCTGAATTTCAGCATCTTATTTTTAAAAGCTTAACATAAGCCTAATCTATAAAAAAAAAAAAACATACAATATCATTGAACTCTTTCCACTGGCACTCGTCCTTTTACACGTGGGAAAGTTCATGGCAAGAGTTGGGAATATGTAACAATGTCTTTTTTTTTTTTTTTTTAACTCAGTAACTATTACTCTGAGTACATTTGAAATCAACTTTACTTTTTACTTTTACTTGTCTTAAACAGATTTTTACACCAGTAGTACTCAAGTAAAATTTCAGCAAGTAACAGTAGGCCTACTTCTACTTGATATTTTGGCACTCCAAAATTCCACCGGTGATAATGGCATATTTTCTCTGACCACTCCCTCAGGTGCTGTTGTTAATCAGGAGTTCATAGAGGGTTTATGTAGCCTCGGAGCCACAGTAACACCACTCAATGTATGAATTCACACACTTTTGTAACTGCATCACACAGCTAGAAACTAGAGAACCAAAACAATAGTCTGTGATGTCATACTGATGAAGCCTGTGCCAATAGTAACGTCATGGAGATTACATTTCCTCAGTGAGGACAATGAACTATTGTATTCTATTGTATTCTATTATGCTCTGCTCTATTCTGTTCTATCCTGTCTGTGAAATAATACAAAGTCTAGTTGAAATTTTATATCCTAATCAGTCTCATATCAATGCTATCATTTGTCCATAGCCCCAGAAAACCTTTTGCATCTTTTTGAATATGATTTCTAGGAGGCTTTATGTCCGTCTTTGATTACTCTTCTCTTATTTATTGATATTTGAGACATGTAATGAATGAACTCCAATCATGAGACATTCTCCTGGAATGTCTCTCTTGACACTGAAAGAGAGACCAACTTGACACCATAACCATAGCCATGGTATTTTTTCTAAAAATGGGACACATTAGGCTTTTTCCAAACTGAACACCGGCTTTTGTCCTATTCACCTCAAGCTACTCACTCTGGCAAGGTTGCCACCCACTTCACTCTTTTTCAAATCCATCAAGCACATTTTCCACCATTGTCTAAATGTAACTTTTTAGGATAACAGCCAATAATGTCTGTGCTGAAAATGGGTGCCAATGGCAGGCTCATTGCTGTACGTATCGCTGCTGTGAGGTAAAAACTCTCCAAAAAGTCAATTTACCAAGAATGAAGAAAGAGCCTCGTCTCCAGACTGACATTAAGTTGTCATAGTGGCATCTGTGTCTGTCTGTGCGTAAAAACAGTAACTCAACAACACATCATAGAAACTTAATGCCCTATAGAGTAGATGATATGATTAGATTTTGCAGTACCTTGCTGCATTCATTTGCATATTAATGAGGAACACCTGATTTTCTTTCAACTACTGCAACTCCTTAATGCTTTAAGATACAGTTGAGTTCATATTAATGCTGCACGTGTTGTGTGAAGACAAGCATGTTGACATAGAAGTGTTTGTTAATTAATCCATAAATTATCTTAATTAATGACCTCATTAGCATAAGTGGTTATGTTTATCATGGTGATTATGGCAGGACATTAGGCGGCTCAAGTGCCACTTGTTGAAAGTTTACAATGTTTATTGAATGGGTTTCATGTGCAGTAGGGTCATGTAACCTTTCAGCATAAGTAAAAACATGGAAACACCAAAAGTGTATTTTTTTTACACTACTGCAGAAATATATAGTATAGGGCTTAACTCTGCTCAACTTGAGCTGGCATTAGGTCAGAATTGAGCTTTTAGTGGAAAGGCACAGGACCTGTTTTTACCTCTCTCCTTCTCTTTTCCCGTGTGTGCCATTAAGTAAATCTCCCTCATTGTAATATAATGGCCAAAATTGCACAAGGGGAAGCAATAATAGTTAAAGCAGAAGCAAGTCATTAGTGCTTGCCTGTAAACACAAGCTAAGGCTTACATCTATCTGATTTTACGTACATTTAACAGTAATGTTTTAATCAAATATATATGATTTATTTTCACAGCATTTAACTGTATAGTTACAATGTGCCAAACTATTACAAGTGTGTATGTTATTATACTGTATGTGTAGATGCAATTCTTAAACGACCATTGCATGAATCTTACGACTGAAGTCTCAGTCCGATCCTAGAGTTTCATAACAGAATTATTAATAACAAATAACAAATATTTTGCTTATTTTTCTCATTTTATGTATCTATTTTTTTTTTTTTATCATTCTCAGGTGAAATTTGAAAGGAAAAGACATACCTGAAATGATATCCCATCGGTTACAGAGTCGGTTTTTCCCTCCTACTGGCTCAAGTCATTGTCATTTCATCCTACACGGAGCAGGTTACAGGTGCCAGCCGCTCGTTTTTATATTCGGCAGCCGAGGCCGGGTTCATAAGGCAGTTGTGAGGAGCCTTCAGATGATGGGTCTATCACAGAGGAGGGCCAAGCAGTTAGCAAGATAACGGCTGGTGTCAGGTATTGCTGGCAGATGCACAGTGTGGAGGAGGAACTGCCTCTTGTATCCTTGATTTTATGTTGTATCCGCAGCACCGTGTAACTGACAGATCTCGCAGAAATCGTCGGAGTCTTTACTGTTTATCTCCCTGTGCCTCTTGATTTATGCAGGCATGAATAAATGATTCATGTGTGTGTGCGTGCACGTTTGAGTATATGTGTGTGTGTGCAGTCATTACAAATTTGCTGCATCATTCCTGCCTGCCTTAAGAAACAGCCTAGGAGCCAGTCTCACCAATTTGACAACATGCTGATCTGTTACACAATCTACCCCACTGTGCTGTGACTTCTATTTGACTGCATCTTTATATGCGTGTGTGTGCGTACGTCTCTCTGTATGTGTGTGTGCGTGCATTGTATTTGTCTGCACGTGCGGATCCCTCTCTCCTTCCCCTCCTTTCAGCGTTACATCATTTTCCCAGAGGTTGTTGTCACCTAACAGAACATTGCTTGGCGGTCTGTTCCGTCTGCAAACCTGTACATGCAGCTGACAAGCTGTTAGCTTTTAGATATCCGCTCATCGAAAGGCAGAGCACACAGATTGACTCCGCCGCGCTGAGGGATTTGCACACACACACGCACACGCACACACATGCAGGTATTTACCCATGGCTCAGGAACTTGTAGATGCATGTGCACATACACACACACACACATACACACATAAAGAGTGACAGCCTCAGTAACCCACTGCTTGAAAGTGATGATATCATTCTCCTCCGGTGTAATTAAATGCAACTCATGGCGCTGTCATAATGCACAGCATACAATTTCATTTGCCTCTAAGGACACTGTACATCACATTAGACATGGAGAGAGAGAGAGAGAGAGAGGGAGAGAGAGAGGAATAGTCAAGGGGAGGAGAGGTAGGAAACCAAAACAAATGTGATGCTCATTGCATCTCTCGCTCCGCAGCGTGCCCCTTGGGGAGAGCTCAACTGGTAAACATGCTTTCACCGTGCGGTATATTGCTTTTCACAATTACCCATAAACAAGGCCTGGCCTTTCTCTACGAGGTCTTAAGGTATTCACTGTAATTTTCTGTAATCTCTCCTCCAAGGATGTTGTCGTAAGCGCCGAATAAAAATACATCTGACCCAGAAACGAGCGGGGTAATAATGGATGTAATTAATGCGTTGGGAAGACTGATATGATATGTTTATACCACGTTTACCCTCCACCCACTCCCCCCTTTTCTCTCGTTAACCCCTCGCGAGCGACCAATCTCTCAAACCAGGGAAATACTTTAGCTGTCTCTCCGTCACAAGCCCCCTCTCTCTCCCTCTCTCTCTCTCTCTATCTAGCTTTTTTCTTTATTTCTTTATCTATCTAGCTCGCCCTCTTTCTCAGCCTCTCTCCCTTTTCCTTTATCTAGCTCTCTCTCTCTCTCGCTTGCTCTCGTTTCCCCAATCTCACCCCTTCCTCTCTCAATCCAGAACCTCTCTCTCTCTCTCTCTCTCTTTCTCCTCCTCTATATCTCTCGCTCACCCCCCCATCATATCTCTCCTCTATCTAGCTCTCTCTCCTCTCTCTGCATTTCACACATACACACACTCGCTCTCACTCACACACACACACACACACGCCCACGCGCCGCCGTTTCCTCGATTCAACAGCGCCACCCAGTGCCTCCTCCCCGCCATGGGGGTTTTACATAACCATTGTTGATGAGGTTTTCATTTTGAACATCTGCTCATATCTCATTTTTTTCTCCCCTCCCTCATTAAGGCCGTTAGATTTTATTGATGTCAGCTTTGCCTGCGTATTAATGATTTATATGTGTGCCCGCCATAATAAGTTTGATTAATTGAACAAGACTTCCTCGGCTGAGGTGCCTTCTGGGTTCTAACACCGGCTTCCTCTTTCGTGATAACAATAAACTGTGGGGGAAATAACATTCTCGCCGGGACAACAACTCGTTTTCGGGCCGATAAAGCTAAGAGTAAACAGACGCCAAGGCAAGGGTGTGATAAAATCAAAGTCATTTGTAGACTGAGGTCTGACTTGATGCCAGTTCCTAAATCAATTCATAGCCATTGGTGTTTCTTTAACGTCAGTGCGACATTTGTTAAGTGTTAATCACTGATTCCACCAGACATATAAACATATGAATTTGGGGTTTTTCTATATTTTCATATTGTCAAATCTTATTGTCTCATCACTGTGAGTAAAGTCTCCTGATTAAACTCGTTCACACTCGTTCACTTTCCCACACTTACCACTTATCCACATTTTCCCAGCCGCTCTGGAGATTCGAACCTGCGACCTTCCCATCACAAGCCGAAGAGACGTTATTATAAGAAACATTACAATATTCACACTATGCAGCTGGAAATGTGTTGGATGCTGGATGGAAGACATTTCCACAGACTCATTAATTTATTTGTATAAAGCTTTTTAGCTTTACAGAAGCTTATTTTTCTATTCTGTTATGCCAGAGAAGATACATTGAAGAGAAGAAAAGGGCATTTCCTTGAACGGTGAACCCTTGAGCACCGTGTCACCATAAAATCTGAATGCAGCTGAAAAAGATAACATTAGTATTTGAGCTTAGGAGTGAGGCTACATCAACTGAGTTTTTTCAGAATGCAAAGAATATTCTAAAGGTGATAATTATTATTTTTTTATATTCAAGGGGTGCTTTGCATTCATACGCTCTCATACACTTTCTCACTGCTGAAACGTATTTTCTTACAGCACTGAATTTCAGATGCCAGGGTACTTGTGTGTGTGTGTGTGTGTGTGTGTGTGTTGCACTCCACTGCATCAGGGTTGGGGGTCAATGCACTCTTAATCCACTTAATTCAAAATGTAAATTGAAACTGCTCCTCACATAATAATAATTGAGCCCTCATTCTGAATCATTTATATATAGACTAGTAATAAGAACCATTTTATGGTGAAAGATTTGCAGGTTTTTTTTCCAATTTTGAAGAAAGCCCCCTTCCTGAATTAATTGAATTGAAAGTAATTGACCCCAAACTTGCACTGTAGCCTACAGCCACTTGCTGTACATATGTCAGAAAGTACATACTTTTTAGTACCAAGCTTGAATCTGAGGAGTAGATATATAGTACATTATCTACATAATTAAGGGTTTCAACGTTCAGATTTGTTTCCACTAAGTAGGTCAGAGTTCTACTTAGTATATTTTCAACTTAACCACTTCTTCATACATTTAGATAATAAATTACTATAAAATTCACTATTTAGACTGTTCAGAACATACAACAGTAAAATGACTGAAAAATAGCATTTGAAATGTATGATTTTTAACACTATAAATTGGCCTTTACTGCACTTACTGTATTTATGGATGAATACAAACAGAATGGATATTCAAGTCTCTTCACATCTGTCTGGCCAATACATCAGTCAGACCTGATGATAGTTGTCAGCTACCTACTTTGCCACCATACAGGCTAGGCGCTGCCGGCTATTGACGTGGGCATCGACTGTGAGTTTGCAGTAATTGGCGGTGTCTTTAAAAATGAGCAAGCTCGATACGCCTCACTCGGAAATCGCTGACAAATCATACAAACGTTACGGGATTGATTCGTCGTTTTCAACCCATTGCCTCTGCAATGAAAGGAGCCAGTCCTTTTCTTTTCGCTTCATAATTTGAAGTCGCCACCAGCCTGGCCGCTCCGCACAGCTTTCTGACTAACGATGAAGTGATTGCCAATCTAATTGGTCAGAAAAAGCACAACAGAGTGTGCAGAAGAGAGAGAGGGCCATGGCAGCCCGGGGAAGCAGAGATAACAGGCTTATCGCTGGGCAAATTGGTCTACTGACTGATCAATCAACTGGTCCAATCAATGCCTTACTGGCCCCTATTGTCCGTGCAGCAGGTTGCATTTCACAAGATGCTCACTTGGAGGAAATTATTATGATTATGATTATGATTATGCACACACATGCAGACACTCATACAGTCCACACACACACATAGCTTCATGCACTGGATCCGTTTTGAACAATCATTTGACATGGTTATATGGGTCCAACAAGGTCTTCATTGATGACCGATAGAGCTGAAAGATCAGCTAATAGCAGTTTAGATTTTCTGATCCAGAAGGTGGAATGAATGAAAGGTCCAATGGAAAAATCCCTGTATCAGTTGTTGGCCCTTATCCTTCTTCTTGCTCTTCAAAACAAATGCATACAACATTATGGGATTAATGGGAAATGAGTGTCTTAATTTTGAGAAACACCAGCAATAACATGCGATACCACTGGCGTGAGATAGAAGCTACCCCCACCATGGTCTGCCACATGTAGCACCTTTAAAAGCTCAACCTCTGGACCCCCATGTATCTATTGGATGAGGGTCAAATCCCACCAGGGCTTTCTCACCTGTGACACCTCTTCTCTGCCTCCCTCTGAGCCTTCCTACAGCCTCTGACTCCCTTCCATTACCCAGCATGGCCCCAATGGCCATGTACTATTGTACCAAAAATATATAGTTTTATTTAGTTTAGATTCATATTAAAACTTCCTACTCTCTAACAAAAAAACCACCCTTGGATACTCTGATATTGTTATATATCATCAATCTTCAGTGCATTCCAGGAGGTATTTGGTGATGAACCGTTGTAATTTACTTACTCTTATACTTCTATTCCAGTTTGTGATTTCCTACATTTCCCAGAATGACTTTCTGTGGGTGATACATGTAGGTGGAGAGAGCAACAATGATAGCGTAAATACTAAGTGTATAGTCTTTATCACTCAAGAAATGCAACATATCTTGAGGCTGCATTGCATTCTGGTCTATTGAGGCTGCTGTCAGTGGAGAAATTGATATCTCTGCCTCTTCTACGATGGATTTCTCCCTGTATGATTGTTGAACGTCGGTACAGAATGGTGAGTCTAGAAAGAAGCCCTCGCTCTTATTTTCGATGTTTTAGATGGTTGAAAAATGTTCTGCTATCAAACTCCATTGTAGCTGCACTGCAAATACCATCTAGGTTTGGCCAGTTCCATGGGAATAAGAGAAATACTCCACCAAACAACAAAATAGGCCCAGATATGCAAGGTCCATCACTAATAGTGTTTTTTTTAACAGCGTTGAAGTGTGGAAAACAGTGTTTTAGGGTGGATTTTTCCTTTAACACATTTGGTAATGTTCTGCTCCAGTAACACTTAGACTGGTAGTGACAGCCGCGCTCAGCGAACCCACACATTTTACCCAGAAAAAACGAAGGAAGAGAAGAAACGGTGGAGAAAAAAAAGGGTGTTCTAGTTTAATAATGATAAACATACCCGGCTGGGGCTGCCCATACTAAAACATATGCACTCATGTAGTCTAAGGAGCTGAGAGTAAAAGCATCAACCAAACAGCTTATGTTATACACTCTACTCCGGAGTGCGACCTCAGATTGATGGAGAAATAAGAGGGACCTGGACATAATGTTTTGGAAGACTTGTTTTGGGAGTGGGGCGTAATGGTTTCAAATGCTTCAACCGCTGCCTCTTAATTCCACTCGAGTTAATGCTGTTCATTTGCTGCCTGGCAGCTGCATACACACACACACACATCATCATCTCAGTTTGCTCTGAGAATGTGTGTGTGTGTGAGCCGCGTTCCAAGTCTTTCGCAGTCCCAGATCGTTTCAGTGCCACACAATGGCGGTGCCAATCCAACATCCAACACGAATCAGGACTAAGCTATCTGTGAGTGTGCGTAGAGTGAGTGTGTGTGTGTGTGTGTGTGTGTGTGTGTGTGCCTGGCAATCAAATACCTCCGTAGTGGCTCTGAGAACGTGAGCAGAGTCCCAAGTTGTCCACAGTCCCACATTGCTTCACTGCCGCACAAAGGCGGTGCCAATCCGGGCAGGGTCGGTCTGGTTCTCCCGCTAACTTTCTACAGGCGGCGACGAAAAGGCGCGCGGGCGACAGCCACTTTGTGTCCCCTCCACCCCGGCTGCGGCCTTCCTCTATTCACCATCTCGCTCACCAGAAATCTTTTTTCAGACCGGCCCGTTTCCCAAAGAGAAGGCCTTTTTTCACTTCTCTCTTCAAGGGAATTTTTCTCTTTTCAAATCCGTCTCTCTTTGAAGAAGTGCTTTAAAAATCTGTCTCTCCCAAAATGAGTCTTTTTTTTTTTTTTTCTGGTATGTCCATCTCGGAAGACGAGCCTTTTCGTAATTGTGCCCGTTCCTTCGGGGCCGCTCTAAGTACTCCCAAAACACAAGGCAAAACTTGATGCTTTTATGGATGCTGCTTGGGAGTGATGAAATAGCTTGCCGAAAACTGTATTTTCTTCATAGATCCTCAGTATTTGATTTAACTGTGAGCAAAAACTTCTCCAAGTTACTGTAATTTGAGCCGAATGAAACGGCTTGTTATATTTTCTTGCCTTATATGTGTGTGTGTGAGCATACAAGGCTTTCTTCTAAATAGGTATTAATTGTGTGTCCAAGAAGTGTGCCTTGCCACCATTCTTAAAATCCTGGCTGGTTCTAGAGGTGAGCAAGCGAATGGAACGTGAGAAGGTGCAGCAATTAGTCCTTACCTTGAAATGACTTGAAAACACTGGTGGGGTACAAGACAAGAGCCAATCAGGAAGCTTAGCCTAGTCACGCTAGTTGGCAAAGTCGACAAATTCGTTGAACTTGCTCAAAATCCCCAAAACTCCGACAGCTCTGCACTTCTGTGATAAGACGTTCCTCGTCCATGTTGATTTCGGAATGGAGCCGCAACACACACGGAGCATGTGCCATTTCAACCGGCGAAAACAGTATGGGGTGGAGCAAGGTTGCGAGAAATCACTCAAATAGAGACGGGGTGACCGACTTTTCACTAGAGTGAGACGTCACTTGGTGTATTCGTTGTCACATAGCTTTGGTTAGGACAGGATGTTTGAAATTGTGTCTGTGTGTGTTCACGGTAACGCTAGCGTGGTTTCTGCACTGTTAGCTAGCTAAGACGTAACTGCTAGGTTAGCTAAAAAACAGCTATTTTTGTCCATATAGGCTGTCTTTGCGGTGTGTAGATCGAGTGTAGATGCGTTTTAGTGTATCATGCGGCAATAGTTATCTATCGCATACAATTCTGCTGCTCCACCTCAGCAAGCAACCTTGTGGGTGTTGTCGCATCACAGCCCCGGCCCCAGTGCTGAGACTGTGGTGCTGATAAGGGTGGTAAAACTCTTAATAAAACAGTTCTTACATTTACTGATTAAAAACACGGTCATGGTAGGAAATTGTTGGCAAGCATGATACGGTGTTCTAACTTTCAAATATCCGCTCATTCAAAACTTTCGTTTCCAATTTCCATTGAAGATTAGGTCATAGATACTGTGAAATAATTGGACGTTAATAAAGTTTTCCTCCTAAGACGGAGGGTGGAGGCAGGTTGAAATACATAAAGACATACAACAGGAAAGCAGGGAATTAGACATTTAGTTGACTATATGGCTATGACATTCATTCATTCGTTTTCCATACCCACTTATTCCTATTCTGGGTCACGGGGGCATGCTGGAGCTTATCCCAGCATGCATTGGGAAGAAGGTAGGGAAACACCCTGAACAGGTTGCCAGTCCATCACAGGGCTAATACAGATAGACAGACGAACACACTCACATTCACACCTATGGGCCATCTGTCTCTCTGTCTGTATGTGTGTGTGTGTGTGTGTGTGTGTGTGGACACATTCTTGCGAGCACAGTAGCTGAAGAACATTCTGTGATAGAAATGTCATTCTTACACCACAGGTTCCCCCTATAGAGTAGATGACCTGATTAGATTTTGGAGCACCTTTGCTGCATGAATGTGCATATTAATGAGGGAAAAATGCAAGGACATAAGGCAGCTCAGGTGCCTCCTGTTCCATTCTGTCATTGCAGTTTCGCAAACCTTGAGAAAAAAAAAAACCTTTCTGGAAATAATACAGATAATTTGTTTCAACATAAGGTCACTTGATTCGTACAAAACTGAAATAATTTCAGTTTCATTGGGAACAAGTGAAGTTATTTCACCCCACTGGGAGATATTTAACTTCTTTTCAACAGGTTTAAAGACTGAATATAAGATTTACTGACTTGTAAAAGAGTGCATTACTTACATTGTGAGGCCCAGTGGGGCAATAATGCAACCAGGAGGTGCTGTCCTCATATAGACTGAGAGGAATACCTAGAAAATCCTGTGTTTGTGTGTGTGTTACGGATAGGATGGATTTAAACGGAGGGAGGTGTGCATGATAATGTTTTCCTGGCATTTCTACATTTGCACATCGTACACTTAAGATTATATTTAAGTTGATTGTTAACCCAAGAGCATTCAGAGTTGCTCTGACACCCAATGCCATTGCAAAATTATTTATTGCCCATTTCTCACTACGAGCACTATTCTCTTCCTTAATATCCACGACCCTCTTAAATTCTCCCACTGAGTGAAACCTACCTCCTCCTCCAGCTGAGGAAAATCTGTTTGCATGGGGTGCAGAAGTACTTGCAATTCCCATACAAGTCATTATCAATCTGTTCTTGTCCTCCCGTTCCTCCCACACAGTGGAGTGGGCAAAAGAGCCTCGGATCTAAGAGAACTATAAGTGCATTAAGCTCCATCTGTCTCCATCTCTTTCACACACACATACACAAACACACACACACAGGCTTTACGTTCTTGTCTTGTTCAGCAGTGATACTTAGTGGATCAAGAATCAGACACCTGCGAGATGGTTGGTTACAAACAGTATTGTGATGGAAAAAAGAGGCTGATTATTTCAAATATTTGTTCATGATATTTCTTTTTTTCTGAGGAATGAAGAATAATGATGACTAGGTACTTACATAGTTATTTGTTCATTTATTTATCTATCACAGAGGGAAATTTAATTGTCACAGCAGCAACAAACTTGGGATACAATCAAGAACATAACAAAATGCTATAAAAAAAATGCTAATCAAGAATGATGCAATTGCCCCCCTGTACAGTTGAGACTGTGCTGCAATTACTGTATGGAACATAAAAACAGTATTTACTTAAAATTGATTTGTTTGAAATTAAATAACTTTTTAATTTATTGACAGCATTTTCTGTATTTTCAAGTTTTTCTGTACAGATTTACTTACTTATTTACTACACTTAACTTGCTAACTAACTTCCCCTTCTTTTTCAGTTCAAACTGCTATTCAAAAACTATTAGGCAGCATCTCTCTATCTTTTTCTATCTCTCTTTCTCTATCTTCCTTCTTTCTCTTTCTCCAAGAAAAATCTTTCGAGGGGATTGGGTGTTGAGCTCCTATCAAAGATGAATGTGAAAGGGAGGAATGGACAATGAAAAAAGCCCCAGAAACTGTTCCCTGTATCATTCTTCAAATGTTAAACAGTGTGTGGGTGGCATCATCAACTTGTAATCTCCATGGAGAGGAAATTTGAGAGTGGAAGACAGGAGAAGCATTTCTCCAGCACAGAAAGCATGGGTGATTTGCAGTCTTTTCAAGGATATGTGTGGGTTTCGACTAGAGTTTACTGCACAAAGCATCAATAGCAGCTCTATGGTGGCCATTGAAGTACCTGTTGTTTGCCACATGTTCCTTCACAGCAAGGTCAGGTGAGGCTTGTCAAGGTCAGGGTCACCTCTTTGTCATTTGTTGACTTGAAACAGCAGCCTGGCAGGCCAAACAGCCAGGTGAAAAGATGCAAGAGAGTTTTAATGCAATATAGTCTCATAAAATATTGTGAAATGCAGACTCTGCAGATTACGTGCTCTGGACACAAATTATGTGAAGATTACTTTTGGTCATAGTTGAATAAGAAAATGTTTTGCTGAAAATGAAAACAGAGATTAAAATCACAGTGGAAAACTTTTTGCCATGAGTTGGGAATTGAAGCCGAGTTGTTGGAGTTTGTATCCGCCCATCTACCAATTATTAATTATTAATTCAATGTCAAGCTACTTACTATTGTGCCACCTTTATGTAATCCTTTCATGGTGGGAAAATGTATTTCTTTCACTTTTTATGCATGGAGCATCTCATCTATCCCTTTAAGCTGAAGATATGTGGGCATTATGCTGATGGTCAGTGGGCTAAGGTGCATGCCATGTATTCACTCTATCTATCTATCTATCTATCTAAAAGAAACAGCAGGAAGGAGTTGACTGATTTTCATTGTCAGTGTTCATAAGACATTTGGAGCTTGGAGCAAGAGACACCTAAAAATGAAATAAATGACATTTATTTCTAGCAGTGTCCACTGCTCCTTTATACTCCCCACATGAAGGAATTATCCTGTTAGGCCTGTCTTTCTGGCAATGCTTTGACAAGACTAAATGCATGTTCAGTAGGTCGTCGGCTGATCATATTCGGTTCTGCGTTGTTAACAGCTATTCACATGCAGCGGTAGATGTGCCTCCAAAGCCCTGTGCGGTGTAATTGCGTTGCCCGGTGTTGTGGAGTGCAGGCCTTCACAATTTGGACTGCGAGAGCACACATTAGGGGTGCAGCAAGACAACACAGTGAGACTAAATCCTGTAATTATTTAGATGGATTGCTTTCCCGCAGAAAGGCTGGCAGCTCTGTGGGTAGTGCAGGGTGCTGCATGCTGGTAGAGGAAACCTTAAGGCAGATCCATGCTTTGTATGCTTTGAAAAGGAACACAGATTGCACCCTCTAACAAGTAACCAGTAGCATAGTGACCAGCATAGTGAAATCTGGAACTATGCTGTTCATCTCGGTCGAAAAAAAGTGGATGTTGTCTTTGCGCGCTTCACACCAGGAGAGTGGCATATTAACTCGACTCCACCGAAGACATATACTTAGGCTGTCACAACATGATATACGGTGAATAGTGAGCCATTATGCGGGAGCTACTAATACGTGAGCAGAGTTGAGAGAGAGAACTGTTTTTTCGTTCTCTATTAGAGGTGATTTATTTTCTCAAGGTGTAACCAAACCCGGCAATCTCACCATTCACTCCAAGTCAGATAGAGCCGCTGTGATAGAGCTAGAGAGATAGAGCTTCTGGTAATAATATCTCTTTAAATTGGTTACACTTTGGCACAGTCTAATTACGCTGTAAAATGGGATTTAATAAAGCAGATGTAATCTAAAAGCATTGCTGAATAAAAAAAAATCACACTTTTCTCTCATATGTCTTGAAGCGGCATTAAGTACTCTATGACTTTTGTCAACTTCTATCAGCGACCAAGGAATTGCAACATCTTGACGCAAATGATAGTCACATTTTCACAGTTGTAGTGTGTATGCTAGCTAATTAGAGCTTGAGAATGAAATGAGTTGTGACTTTGCTCGCTCGTAATCATTAAATCATTGGTATTGATCAACAATCAACTATCAACCCACCATAAATATACAGTATTATGGTCATATTGTGCTATGGGACAGTGAAAATCTCACTTCTTTCACCTTTAAATCAGGAGGTATTCATGACTTTCTGAACTGATCGGGAAACAACTCCTCTGCAAATCAGAACTCCTCCTGAAGGCATCGTTTCCACACAATTACACATGTAGTCAGCAAAAAACAGAGGAACCCATAGGAACATCCTGCAGTCCTAATGCAGGACAGATGCAGGATGGGGGGGACTTCCATAATGGGAAACCCCCTAACACAAAACACCCAACGAACAAGAGGGTCTTTTTGTCTCCGAGACCCATCCTGCTCTAGCCTAGGCCCCATATGAAAACCAGCTCCTCCTCTTCTTCAAAAGCACAGAGGACAGGTTCCAGGTTGATTCGAGGACAACGGCGGGGATGAATAGCGATGACACACGAGCGTAAATTAATATTGGGCTTGTGGGAGGGTACACACATCAATAATTCCCATCAATCTCTGGAACAAATTATGAACTGTGTTCATTTAAAATCCAATTATCCTCGTTATTGTCAGCATTTGATGCATGTTAATGGTGCATGAAATAGCTGAACAGTTTTTTGAGGCCTATGTTTTGTCAGTCAGGCTGTAATGACACAAAGCGGCCACAAGATGGCGGAAGAGTACCACAGCATTTTCCATTGACTCTGAACAGGGCAGAGGCTGTTCAAGTATGACAGGGGTTTTAATGGGAAGAAAGCGTTGCAGTAATTAGCTTCATTGCATTGCATTTTAGTATTTCTTAAAGTCTTAAGGCTTTAGGCTTAGCTGTGACATGGCCTTCAGTAAGTTCATACAATCAATTAAGTTTCTGCTTAAACATTCAAAGGCAAATAAAACTGTGTGTGCGCTTGTGTGCATGTGTGTATTTTGCTGTCATTATATTTGTACAAATGACTTGGCACCACCATGGTTATAGTATCATATGGGCAGTGTGGTATGTATGATGTGGCAAGGTGTGTGTGCTTTCTGTGGTTTGCATCCTGATGACGCTCACAAACATTCCCAAAGGCTTCCTTTGATACAGCAATAAATGATTGAATCTTGAATCTTGATGACTTGTTTCGGTGTATGTGAAGCCGGCTGGGAAAGTCTTTGTATTTCTGCTGTCTTGGCTAAATATATATATAGCAACATAAACACTATCTACATGCTGATGCAACACATATGTAGCCTAATCCCCATGGGTTTTCAAGTGCCTTGTTCTCCCTCAACCTGTAAATGAACTCCGTCAAAAACCACCCTCTAAATTCCCTTCAAACGGCTCGATAATGGCGTTTATTTACAGCCGCAGACTGTTTCTCAGATCCACCCCAGTGAGAGCTTTTACGAGTCATAAACATCGTTACAGACTTATTATAGCCCAGACGCACGATTCTGCCGCATCCCTCTCGCAATCTCCCGGGTTACAAGAGAAAGTGAGGGATCCAGCCTTTTTAACATCAAAGTGAAAGCCGGGGCACTTTCATTGTGAGCGACTGACAATGCTGTGCGTGCATTTTCAAGAGGGGAGAGAGAGAGAGGAGGAGAACGGATTAAGGGAAGAGTGCAGTGAAAGCCTCGGCTGTAAACAACATGACAGTTACCATGCAGTAAACCGGGTTCAATCCCCCCGCTCTGCGACGGGTTCACCAAAACACAAAGGGTGGCGCTGGGTCACGTAACCGTTAATCATATCAGTGGCCATGAGGTGATCTCACTGGCCCCAGTCTACATCTTAGTGTACTGTAATGCCATTCTAAATGGTATGGCTGATTGACATTTTTGCTTTTAATTGGCCAGCTTAACCCTAACCCTAAAGATGAAATCAAATTAAAGCATCTCTCCAATAGCACTCCAAAGAAAGCCAACACATTTGCTAATACGCAGGATCTGATGTAACTACCCCTCGTGTCATAATCTAGGTTAAGAGTGTTCGTCGAAGTCTGGCTCGTTTCAAAGGCTTTGAAGTTTGTGAAGGGGGTTGAGTGTGCACCTCCCGTCACAGATGTTCCATTGAATTAGGGCCACGACTCCACGCCTCCAGGAGGCTCAAAAAGCCTCTCTCAGCGCTGATCACCACTACTGTATATGCTCACCTACACTACATTTCAAAGCTTCATTTAGTAGCCTGGCGCTAGAGTGTGTTGAGGCTTGAGCCCTGGCAAGAACTGCCAAAAACGCCCATCGTGAGCTGTACAGTGTGTCGTAATTACTACTGGTCTGTCCTTCTGTGGCTATACTGTCCAGCAGATACAGTGATGATGCTGCCAGTTAGCGCTGAGAAGTTATGAATTCAAACCGTTTTACAATCCTAACATGTGGTTAATTGGATGGGATTTTTCAGCTGGGGGTAGTTGAATCAGAAATATCCTACAGCTGGTGCCATTTTGGCGGCCCATTGGAGCATTTTGCCATGCACAGTTAATGCTTGATATATTGTAACTGGGCCAGAGAAAGAGAGGTATCTGAAAAATATACAAGTGGGTGTAACAGAAACGTTATAGCTAAAAGTGAATGGTCTAATGTTAGTGGTTACTGTGACACAGCAAACTGTCTCGTTAGCCCTAGCCTCTACTCAGCTTAGTGAACCTAAACAAGCAGTTGTTTTTAGCTAGCTAGGCAGCAAGCTAGTTTACCAAAGCAAGTAATGTTAATGCTAATATGGCAACTACTAGCCACTACTAGATACTAGCTGGGAAACATTAACTACTGTGCAAGTCAGACGTGCTAACAACCAGACACTGATAGTTAGCACACACGGAATAGCTAGCTAACTAACAAGCTGACATTAGCAAAACACAAAATTAGTAAGACGTCTATGTGATGAAATCATCAAATACCAGCCAAAACAGCATAGAAATTAACCATGTCTATTTGAACACTTGTTACTAATCAATCTCTTCATATTGTTTTGAAGTGAAAGCCAGTGTCACAAATGTATCTCTCTTTTTTTCTTAGAATCCACTGAATAAAATAGATGCCTCGCCTGCCCCTTCTCGCAGTGAGATCTATTCATAAGATTCAATTATTTTCTCGGCTTGCTTAGGCAACGTCTGGAGTGTTGCAAAGATAAGAGGACTTTTTGTTGTTTTCCTTTTACTTAGCGAGCCGTGATTATCTATTCATTATCTGTTTGACTTGAGAGGTGCAGTCACATGGTGCAGGGAAACATCGCTTTCCCTTGTTAAGCCCAGTGCAGTGGTGCTGTTTTGGAGTTCGTTAATAGAATGCTGGTTTACTGATGTGCAAGTTCTAGGTGAAAACAAGTTCTGTGAGCCTTGTGTTTCGCGCGGTGCTGCAAGCTCCTGGGCTGGGATCAGCTTTTTGTCCTACTTTCCTGTTTGCACTGACCATAGGCTTCCAAGCCTCATGTGTACGTTGTCGTTGTTGGCCAGATATAAAACTCATAATGTTGCAGATATGTCACGTGCCGTTGCCAGCTGAGCCACCAGGAAGCCTGCAGGCCTTTGTTTTATGACTCAGATGTGATTCGGTTCATTTGTTGAACTGAAAAAACACATAAAGCATACACAGAATCACTGAGGATGTCGCACATATTTCCATTGTGGCTGTTACGTTGTGAAAATGGCAAGGCAGGTTCAGCAGCATATATCCAACATTAGCAATAATGTGTGAAATGACATTAAAAGTCAATCATAATCATAATATGTACAGTTTGTCATTTGTTCCATAATGACTGTGAAGTGTGCCCATAAGGCCACACCATCCAGGAGCCATTTTTATCCCTAATTTAAAAATTGACCTTGTTTGTAATCAGCATGATGTCAGAAGGCAATTTGTAACATCCTGAGTGCACGAAAGTGTATTTCCCAACTGAGCAAATCACAACAAATCGCCACATGATTACGCCAGCCAAGACATCTGGACATCCTAGATTAGCACTTCAACTTCCGACTTTTAATATGATGGACCCCGGTGAATATTTTCGCTCGGTATGGCCACACAATTCCTCCAGTGGAGAGGTGCTGAACTAACTCTTCACATGACCTTATCTTCCCAATGTGCCGCCGCCATGGAACCGCTCTGAGATTTAAATTAACTGTGACACCAAATCCTGTTTAGCACTGGGAATAAAATGTCGGCGATGCGCTGGTTCATTGTCACACCTACATCTGCGCGTATGTGTATGTACATGTGAGTGCGTGCATGCACTATGTGTGTGTGTGTGTGTGTGTGTGGCGAGTGCGTAGGCTGCAGTACGTGCCCAGAAGTGCACACCCACGTTTTCTCTCCCTTTGAAATAGAAGTTGTGTATGAGTCACTCATCATTGTGTCTCAGGATTTTTTGTTCTGCTAAAGGTCACTGAGGAGTCAAGTGCCCAAGGGGAGAACCAGTGTCTTTTGATGGTGTAACTATGTATATTAACCAATACCTTGCTTGAATTTGGCTCTGTCCCACTTTAGCTGCCTTATAACAATGTGGAAGATTGGGGTAGAGATACAAAACTTGTTTAAAATGTATTCTGAACGGCTGCTGTTAATGCTTTATTGATTCAAAACCCAAAAGAAAGTAGGGGTGTTAATCCTTGTTTACCTGTATTCAGCCCTCACTCTCAATTTCTCCTCATCTTTGCAGCTTTAATCAAAGCCATGCAGGGATGTGGGGCAGCGGTAGCCTTGAGGTTAGAGAATTGGGCTTGTAACAGCATGGTCACCGGCTCCAGCACCCAGACTGGTTGGGAGTGTGCGTGTGTGTGTGTGTGTGTGTGTGTGTGTGGGCGGAGGGGGGTGAATGATTAATGCTGGGCCTGTCAAAGTGTCCAGAGCAAAACACTTACCCCCCACCTCGTCCAATGGCTGTTCAGTAATTAAGGAAGTGTTTTAAGTCAACTTTTCTGGTTAAATAAGGGTTAAAAAAAGTCAGTTTCCATATGTTCCGAACACATGGGCCTTAAATAGACATGCGGTGTTGCATGGGTAAGCTCGTCTTTGTTTGGACACCTCTAAGCCACTATGAAATTGAGATAATGTGATTAATTTTCCCCATCTGCAATTATATGCTACAACATAAAATTGTTAATTATTAATTGAGAGCAGAAAATTGTACCAGAGAGATAGCGAGGGTGTGTGTTTCTGGGTATGCCTCTGTGTGTGTGTGTGTGTGTGTTTCGGGGTTGGGAAGGTTATTTTCAAACTGTAATCTGTGATAGAATACTGATTACCTGCGTATAATTGTTTAATTGTAACCGTTAATGTAATCCACTGGATATTACAAGCTCAGTCATCTGTTTATTTTCAGTTACTTCTGCGACTCCCGCAACTGAATTCTATTCTATATTAAGATAAACTTGCAATTTATTCAAATTTGCAAACTTATTTTTTCAATGTCACTATTACCATTTTCCTCATTATTTCAGATGTTTGTCTCGAACATTACTGTGAATCAAATTGCTGTAATCTTGTAACATTTAATCACTTACTCCCTAACAGTGTGTGTGTGCGAGCATGGGTACATTGTGTGTGTGTGTGTGTGTGTGTGTGCATGTATGTAAATGTGTCAGCGTGTATTCATTGTCGGGGGGATTAAGACCACTAAGCTAATTCAGCGGAGTAATAAAGGATTTCCGTAAAACTCGAGATTAATTGGGATTAAGTGCTTAAAACATTTTTAGGTCTCGTTGGGGCTAAAAAGGAGGCAAGAGGAAACACTTGTCTCCGCACTCCGCCGCCGCTGACTTAACCCTGTGGGGAGTAAAGGCTATTCAGGAACTGTGGGATGCCTGCCACTTAAGGCTGAAAGAAGGAGCCCCAAAGTGTGTGTGTGTGTGTGTGTGTGTGTGTGATTCTGTGTGTTTGTGCCTCCATGTTGAGCAGTGAAAACGTGTGCAAGTGAGTATCAAGCGAGCTGATAATCACACCGCCAAAGTCCGGACAGCAAGTGTGTAAAATTGGACAAGTGTTGCATGGATGTCCGCTAGTCTCCAGAAACACCTTGGATAGTGTTGCGTGAAATGAAGAAGCAGGGAGGAGGGGAGGAAGAGTGGGGCAGGGGGGGGGGGGGGGGGGGGGTTGTACACTGACGGTGCCAGGGTATTTGAGTGGGCATAAAGGGGTTTAGGTTGGGAGCGGTTGTTTTTTCAGAAATCCGCGCAACTTATCTGCCCAATTTATTTTTGACAGCGAGTGCCGTTCCGCTCCGGCGCACTGTATTTGTATCCACAAGTCCTATTAGCCTTTTTTGAAGCTCGGGTCTCTTCAAAGTTTGAAACCTTCAGTGGAACTCGGGAGTTCCTGCGTATAGCGGCTGTGATTGCTTTCCCGCGGCCGCGTTTCAGTTTGGAAGAGCGCTTGTGTTATTATCCCCGCATTGCGTAATTATCACAGATAAAGAGGCTGTTTTTTTTCTAGCTCTTGTTATCGAGCTGATTGTTTTGCATCACGTTCATAATGGAAAAATTAATTAAAATGTGCAACAATAACATACTTACGAATACATATTAAGTCTTAAATGTGTTAGAAGAAGTGTGAAGAATGGCTGTAGAAGTTTTTCAAAATGATCATATCGCTGTTGTCCTGCGAAAACCTCGTAACTCCAATCTTGGTGATTTCATGTTTTGACTTCAGTGGAAGGATTACACGCTCCTCTATGGATTGAAAAAATTCGACCAATGAAACCCTTTCAAATCCCATTGGACACACCCACAAATTCATGATGATCAAGCTAAAAACAAGGCTGTTTTTCTGAGTGAGTGACATTCCATCCGACGTCTTAGGCAGCAAAAATTGACCTGTATTCATTCCATTTGTCCTTATTAAATAAAGTGAATGAATGAACAACTTAATGAATGCAAAAGAACAAATGATTAGCGATTGTTAAATAACTCCAGTTCAATCGACTGCAGGCTCTTGGTAACGTGATTATGGGGTGAACTCCTTATTTAAGAGGCCACTTAGCTCATTACTCTTGTTTGCTATCGCGTCAGTGTCACAGCGGAGCCAGAAATTACAGCACTGTCATGCATTTAAGACTGACCCTTAGGCTGTTTTTAAGATTTTACAGTCTGCAATTGTCTTTATGCATAATGAGAGCGGCGCCGCCCCGAAAGGCAATGGGCTCACTGTTGCCGCACTGACGATGATCCAGATCAGACCGTGCGTTTTAGTATTTCACCTCTTCATTACTCACCCTACTATTCCGCCCCCACTGGGCACAGACTTGTCAAACAACAGGAAATTTAATAAGAGGAGATGGCAGTCTTGTGTGTGTGTGTGTGTGTGTGTGTGTGTGTGCCTGTGTGTCCACGTTTGTGTGTCTGTGTTCCTGAATTCCCGCATGCGGACGTTTTGCATCAGCGTTTGTAATTTCATTGTCTCACCGCAGCACGCCTGTAGTCCCGAATTGGCCCACGGGGTGAAAACGGGAGCCGAGAATATCAGCGAATGCGTCGGCCTCGACACACACACACACACACGCACACACACGCACACACGCACACACCAAACCAAACCGCTCTCCTCCGGCCCCGCGATTCGCTCGATTATCCACGCCGCTCAACTCGGAGCGACGGGAAACAATGCGAGAAACAAATGATGAATATTCCGGCTTGTCGACTGTGTCAGCGGTGCCTGGGAATAATAAAACAAATGAAAAATATATATCCCCTCGTAGCAACCTGCTGTTTCAAAGGGTATTATTGAAAATGCCTCTCTTGAGTTTTATTCAAATTCTTTGTCAGTCTTTTACAGCCTGATCTCGGGGGGTTTAGTTTCAAATCCTGGACATGACAAGTTCCGGCTATTTATAGCGCAGGGAGTGTTGGATAATGGCTTATTAGATCATTCACTCCGAGCTGAGCATCTCGGCATGACAATGAGGCGATCCTGTTTCTGTACTTTATTTTATTTTTTTATTTTTTTGAAGGAAAAATAAGTGTTTGAAGTCGCTGTTTACTGACAAACATCAAAAAGCCACACAGGAGGTTGGCAGAATTATCTTTTCCCTTGTGCCGGTCCTTTCCTTTACCTCTTTACCTCTTCCTTTGCCGGCACACTGTGTACATTAACACCGCTTTCCTCGGCTGAAAAAGCACTAATCCGACACGGAGTGAATTAGCCATTCAGCCGTTTAAGGTCCACCAGTCGTTTAATGGGAAGGGAATATGAACATGACCAAGTACAGGCCGTCTCTGGCACCGTTTTACAGGCTTTCGTATAAACATGACTCCGGGGTCAAATTGTTGCTAAGTGTCCTGCAGTAATGGGTAGGATCAGTGTGTATAAATACAGGACTTTCCGGGAGTCTCGTGTACCCTTCCTTCCTTCTTTCCTTCCTTCCTTCCTTCCTTCACGCTCTCCAAACCTTTCTTCCTCCCCGTCATACACCTGTCTTCTCTTTCAACCTCTTTCCTTCTTTCGCTACCTTTAATTCACCCCTCTATCCTTTATCCACACATCCTTCCTTCCTTCCTTCCTTCCTTCACGCTCTCCAAACCTTTCTTCCTCCCCGTCATACACCTGTCTTCTCTTTCAACCTCTTTCCTTCTTTATCCACCTTTAATTCACCCCTCTTTCCTTTATCCGCACATCCTTCCTTCCTTCCTTCCTTCCTTCACGTTCTCCAAACCTTTCTTCCTCCCCGTCATACACCTGTCTTCTCTTTCAACCTCTTTCCTTCTTTATCTACCTTTAATTCACCCCTCTTTCCTTTATCCGCACATCCTTCCTTCCTTGCTTCCTTCCCCTCCTTCTTTGTTTCCTTCCTTCCTTCCTTCCTTCACGTTCTCCAAACCTTTCTTCCTCCCGTCATACACCTGTCTTCTCTTTCAACCTCTTTCCTTCTTTATCTACCTTTAATTCACCCCTCTTTCCTTTATCCGCACATCCTTCCTTCCTTGCTTCCTTCCCCTCCTTCTTTGTTTCCTTCCTTCCTTCCTTCCTTCACGTTCTCCAAACCTTTCTTCCTCCCCGTCATACATGGGTCTTCTCTTTCAACCTCTTTCCTTCTTTCTCTACCTTTAATTCACCCCTCTTTCCTTTATCCACACATCCTTCCTTTCTTCCTTGCTTCCTTCCCCTCCTTCTTTGTTTCCTTCCTTCCTTCCTTCCTTCCTTCACGGTCTCCAAACCTTTCTTCCTCCCCGTCATACACCTGTCTTCTCTTTCAACCTCTTTCCTTCTTTCGTTACCTTTAATTCACCCCTCTATCCTTTATCCACACATCCTTCCTTCCTTGCTTCCTTCCCCTCCTTCTTTGTTTCCTTCCTTCCTTCCTTCCTTCACGTTCTCCAAACCTTTCTTCCTCCCCGTCATACATGGGTCTTCTCTTTCAACCTCTTTCCTTCTTTATCTACCTTTAATTCACCCCTCTTTCCTTTATCCGCACATCCTTCCTTTCTTCCTTGCTTCCTTCCCCTCCTTCTTTGTTTCCTTCCTTCCTTCCTTCCTTCCTTCACGGTCTCCAAACCTTTCTTCCTCCCCGTCATACACCTGTCTTCTCTTTCAACCTCTTTCCTTCTTTCGTTACCTTTAATTCACCCCTCTATCCTTTATCCACACATCCTTCCTTCCTTCCTTCCTTCCTTCACGCTCTCCAAACCTTTCTTCCTCCTGTCATACACCTGTCTTCTCTTTCAACCTCTTTCCTTCTTTATCTACCTTTAATTCACCCCTCTTTCCTTTATCCGCACATCCTTCCTTCCTTGCTTCCTTCCCCTCTTTCTTTGTTTCCTTCCTTCCTTCCTTCCTTCCTTCCTTCCTTCACGTTCTCCAAACCTTTCTTCCTCCCCGTCATACATGGGTCTTCTCTTTCAACCTCTTTCCTTCTTTCTCTACCTTTAATTCACCCCTCTTTCCTTTATTCACCCATCCTTCCTTCCTTCCTTGCTTCCTTCCCCTCCTTCTTTGTTTCCTTCCTTCCTTCCTTCCTTCACGTTCTCCAAACCTTTCTTCCTCCCCGTCATACACCTGTCTTCTCTTTCAACCTCTTTCCTTCTTTCTCTACCTTTAATTCACCCCTCTTTCCTTTCTCCACACATTCTTTCTTCCTTGCGTCCTTCCCCTCTTTCTTTGTTTCCTTCCTCCCTTCCCTCCTTAATTCCTTCCTTCCTTCCTTCCTTCACGTTCTCCAAACCTTTCTTCCTCCCCGTCATACACGGGTCTTCTCTTTCAACCTCTTTCCTTCTTTCTCTACCTTTAATTCACCCCTCTTTCCTTTATCCACACATCCTTCCTTCCTTCCCCTCCTCCCTTGTTTCATCCCTTCCTTGATTTGACCCTTGCCTCTCTTATTCCTCCCTCCCTGTTCCTTCCATCACACCCCTCCAAAATTTCTCTGACCCTCTCACCACATGCAGGGTGAAGAAACAGACAGTAACACACACACACACACACACACACACACACACACACACATACTCACACACACACACACACACACCTCAGTTGGCTCATGGAGGGTTTTATCACAGTCAGCACTGAGCAGTTTGACAGTGAAGAACGAGCCTGGTTGCACAGTTTAAAAGAGAGGATTTCCTCTGGGGCATGGCTCCTCAAACTATGGATTCGGTCCTTAAATAGTACATAGTGGTAATATACTTTAATGAGGATCCAGAATGAGAAACTACATTTCTTATTTAGGCCATGGGCCGGAAAGTAGTGGAAGACCTGGCCTTTCTTGGTGAGTTTCAAATTAATTATGAAGGATAAGGAGCTGTCAGTGCTTTGTTTAGCTGACAGATACTATATTTAGGCTTGACCTTTGACCCCGTTTGACAGCTGCCTTTGAATTTGCATAGATTGATTGATTGATTCATTAATCCATTCATCTTTTCTCCTGCCCATCACGTGATTTTTAATTGTTTTCTTGCTCGATACGTTGTTGTTGTTTGCCTCCAGCCATTATGTTTTCCCCGATGCCGCTTTCTTCCTCGGCCAGGTCTCGCCTGAAAACGATATTCTTAGCCTCAGTGGGCCTAGCGGGTTAGATCAATATAAAGAAACCCTGCTCTAGTAGAGATATAGAAAGAGGAATCATTATCGTCGCCACAATGAGACAGCAGATTCAAAGTGACAATTTTCACCGATCTGTTCGACATCTTTCATACGGAAACATGCCATCGTACGCTTCAAAGTTGAACTCCCAAGCTGTCACCCAATCTCCCTTCTGCGTTCCTCCTAGGTTTTCCTTAAGGAATAAAAAAAAAAAAAAAAAAATTGAATTGACAGCCCTATTACACCAAGACACTGCTGCCAACTGTTCGGGAGACACCGGACGGAACAACGGGGGCCATTATCCATAATTAATAGCCCTTTGGTTGTTTTAAGCACCCGGCCCATGCATATTTTAGAGAAATAACCAGTGAATATGTTATGTATAAGACTTGTACGGAGATTGGACAAAGGGAATCAGCATCCCAGAAACTGATGTGAACTTCGCTTGCCACTGCCTGCGCACGCCTCTCCCTCCCAGAGTGCTCGGTTGCTAGGGGACCCAGAAGACTAATTTGGCCATTACATCGAATATGCAGTTCAAAGGCTTTCCAGAGACATTTTTTGACTCTCATTACATGCCAGCGACAGTCCGAGGGGGAAACATAAGCAGTTCGTCACATAGGAATTTATATATCCGCGGTATCTCGGTGCTATTTTTTGCTATCTTGGACAGGGAGGACCATAAAACTCGCTCTCATGAACGTCTTTCATGATAATACGAGATGTAAGAGGGTAATAAACAGGAACAACCGGGCTGTATGAATGTGGATTTACCGGCCTGTGCTGCAAGAACCGAGTAAGTGAGTGAGTGAAATTGATGTAAGTAAATAAATAAGTAAGCTGTTAAGCCGTTTCCTCTGTCGTGGAATCATTCATGGCGTACGCTTGATGTAATTCAAGAAGCTATCGTCTTATTGTCTATACGAGACTCGCACGCCACTCTCTCAGTATTCGTAGCTGGTGCCAGGGTAACGCACCTTACGGCGGGTGGGGGTGGTGGTGGGGGGGGCTTTGTGTGTGATACTCGTAAGGCGGTTCCCACCCCGAGGCGGTCGATCGCACCCGCGCCTTCATCCCTTGACTGACGCGCCCGTCGTCACAGCACCTTTTATAGTGCGGAGAAAACGCGTCAGCACATTCGCGGGGACGGCCGCTGTCCCTCCAGCGCCACAATCAAATCCGTTTTGATGCTGCCAGCTTGTCGTTTAATGCCTCGACGAGGTATACGGCGCAGACACACAAACATCATTTCCAAGGGGGACTCCGCCGAATGAAAGCGCTGCGAGAAAATACATGCCTGCAGCGGGGAACGCAGCGGGAGGGCCGTTGATGGGTTGATGCCTTAAGCGCTGACAGCTTTCAAGAGACAATGATTGCCTCGTTGGCTTTCTCTTACATTTCAGGAACTGAAGTGGCTGCTTTTGTAGCCGGAGCAACGCTACTAGTGTATTATACTGTGACATACTGTGTGTTACAATATACAGGATTATACAATAGCTAAACAGCATAGCGTTCTAAGAGTTTTTCTCACTTTTTTTTAACACAGATGTGTGGATAATTGGACTGGTTAAAAATAAAAAAATAGCATGATTAAAGGCTATCTAAAGTTTTTTTTCTTCTTTTGTTGTTTATTTTCTCTCATATTTCATGTTTTGCTTTTGTATTCCATGCTGACTCAATAACTTCTCCTCATTTGTAGGAAGCTGAAAGGACAAACACAGCATCCCTTGGGTCACACGATACTGGAACACACACACTCACGGACACACAAGCCCACACACACGCCCACACACACACACATACACACACAGTTTGGCGAGCAACACTGCCCTCCTCTTTCATTAGACCCATGCACAGGTGCAGAGCGCGCACTGTGCTGATGAAAAATAATTTATCAAAGTCTGCGGTGGCATTGCGGCAACCTTTTTCTCCAAATGTCACCTTCAAAGGGGGCTCCTTGTTCACGCATTATTGTTCTAAGGCAACAGAGCCCAGAAATTGCCTGGGGCAACTAAATGAGGTTCCTATTATGAACGCTATGATTAAGTGTTCTCTGGTGCAGTAACAGATCTGCAGCTCACCTCACCCTCAAGCTTTTATCTACATTGTCTGCCTGAGAAAAGGGCAAACTCACTCTTCTAACCTATCAAACCCATTCTTAATTGATCATGATTCCACTTTGTTGCGGACTTTTATGAGGGTGCAGTAGGCATATAGTTCTGTGGTTTTTTACAAAGTCTCTGTAGCCCTGCTAGCTGAACAGAGCGGAAGCCTCGAGGGTAAAGACCTAGGCATTGTGGCTGGAAGGATACTGTTTGAATCTCATGATTGAATGGGAAAACTCTGAGTAATGCTTTCTCATCCCTCTACAACTACTGCCCAAGTGCCTTTGAGCAAGGCACTCGATCCCCAATTGCTCCAGTTCCACCAGACTGTGGCTGTACTGAGCAGCTCCCATGTGTGACTGTGAGTAACTGTATGAATGTGAAGCAGGACGTTGCTGCAAAAGAGCAAACCCCCTTCCCCGGAGCGTTCAACCGGGTTTAGATCTGGCAGCTTAGACAGCTGTGGTATTTGTTTGATATCGTTTTCATGCTCATCAAACTATTGAGTGACCCTGCGGATGGGAGCACTGTCATCTCGCAAGAAACCACTTGCATCAGGGAATATTGAAAAAAAACAACAAAAAAAACACTATAAGGTGAAGGTGATCATTATTCAACGGTGCTTACCTTGTCCTCAAAGGGGTTGACTGGACCTAAACCAAACCCGGAATGCACTCCACCTGCTTTCATCAATCATATCTATACTTTACTAAGGTGTGTCCTTTATTTTGGCAGATATATGTATGTTTCAGCACCACTGTGAGATAAGCCAGGCGTTTTCAAGAGAAATGGTAGAAAAGGTAGAAAGAAAGATGCTCCTCGGACAGGAAAATAAACATAAAAAGGAAATAAAAGAGTATGAACTGGATGATTCATGTTGAAACATTTAACAAAAAAAATAAAATAAATAAAACTCCCAAATGTTCCAGCATAGCACTGTTATCTGCTTTGCACTCTGTGATTAAGGTACTTCTTAAATCTATTCTCCAATGAAATGTTATACCAAAGTTAATATGGAGTCCATTCCTTAATGGGGTCATTCCAGGAGCATTGCATTGGCAGAAAAACAACCCTCTGCTTTAGATTGTGGATTATGACTTATGTTATACTAATAAGTTTTGTCTGTGCGGCTTTTTGCTTATGGCGTCGCACACATTGAAGAGATAAGAGATGAAGGGTCCTGCAGCCACATTTTTTTTTTTACCACAATAAATTTTAGTGTGTTGAAGGTTGTTGAGGTTTTCTCCCCACTTCTATAGGACAGAATCAAGGAGAACTGAAAGAGTAGAAAATTAATGTAGAAAAGGGAAGGGGAATAAAAGGATTGGGGAATAAAGAAGAACATGGACTGAAGTGAAGATTGGAGCAGAATGGCACAACAGAGCAGACAACAAAATAGAAAAGAACACAACAGAGAAGAGATGAGATTAAAGCAAAAGAGAGGAGAACATTACCGAAAACAGCAGAGATCAGAAGAAAACAGAAAAGATTATAACAGCAGAGATGAGCAGGGAATGGAACGGAATAGAACAGAACAACATAGACACTTTGCAGTTATGTAACAAATCTCCTAGCAACCGTGGCTGGCGCCATCATGGAGGTGCATTGGGTAATTGAACTGTGTGCAAATAATGCCTATATATTTTATATATAGGCATATATATATATATATATATGTATATATATTACAACCAGGGTGAAAATACTGTGTGGTGGGTGTAGGTCCATTCAGTAATGTTATAAGTAAAATTGAATAATCTGATAAGGTAAATTGTGTTTCAACTTTAATAATAATAATAATAATAATAATAATAATACATTTAATTTGAGGGCGCCTTTCAGGACACCCAAGGTCGCCTTACAATGCATAAAAAAGAGAAATACACTCGAAACAGATAAAAACAGCGAAACATGGCAACAACAGCAGCATAGACAAAACAAGTGACAGAGTGGGCAGACACGTATAGGAGGGGGAATAAAAACAGTAAAACTGTAAGGATAAAAGGGGAAACGCACAGTACGTTGAGGATTACAGTGAGTAGGCCAGTTTGAACAGGTGAGTTTTGAGGTGGGATTTGAATGCTGTTATGGTATCAGACTGTCGAATGTGTGGGGGCAGGGAGTTCCAAAGCCTGGGAGCAGTGCAGCTGAAAGCCCTCACGCCCATGGTGCTGAGGCGTGAGGTGGGGATGGTCAGGAGACCAGCTGAGGATGAGCGCAGGGAGCGGGAGGGGATGTAGTCCTGGAGGAGGTCAGAGAGATAAGTGGGGGCTAGGTTGTGGAGGGCTTTGAAGGTGAGCAGGAGGTTTTTGTAGTCGATTCGGTATTGAACAGGGAGCCAGTGTAGTTGGATGAGAATGGGGGTGATG
Organism: Centroberyx gerrardi; assembly: GCF_048128805.1. Lineage (NCBI taxonomy): Eukaryota > Metazoa > Chordata > Actinopteri > Beryciformes > Berycidae > Centroberyx > Centroberyx gerrardi. The sequence goes on along the minus strand of NC_136017.1, from coordinate 13,328,709 downwards.
TGGTCGGATGATTTGGTGCGAGTAATGATCCGGGCGGCCGAGTTCTGAATGATTTGAAGCCGGTTAAGCAGTTTGGTGGGAAGGCTTGGTTACTGAGGCACAAAAACTGTCTATTGTCTTTAGTCCTTGCCCCTTTGGTCCTATAGTCTCTGCTCACTATGAGCTATAGCTTGAAAAGAGTCAGTTAACCTGAACAAACAACTGGTTTTGGGCATTATTAGCTAGCTAACTAGCCAGCAGGCTAATTTAGCAAAGCGACTGACGTTAATGGTAAAATGCGGCTACTTGCCACTACCAATGCTAGCTTCTACTAGATATGTTAGCTAGTGTGTAAATCATATGTGATAGCAACAGAATAATTAGCTAACCCGCTACCATGGTTAGCTAGCTAACAAGCTTAGATTATTTACACAAAATGTATCAGTGGCAGATCAGTTCTCAGTCAAAAACAGCACAGAAACAGCACATTTGTAGTGAATTCTGTTGACGAGTTGTACGTTTAAGAGCAGTAGCCAGATTTTCACATCTATTGTTGCCTAAGGCCTGAAGACTTCCAATATGGCCACCAGAGGATGTGTATGTCAATGGCAGTGGTTTTTAATGCCGATCCTCAGGACCCAGAGTCCTGCTGGTTTTCATTCTAGCCATCAAATCAAGTATTATTTTACACCTGGGATGCAAGGTGAATGCAATTAACTGCAATTAACTAGCTGGTAGAATAGAAAACCAGCAGTAGTCTTCTCTGTGTCCCGAGGACAGAGAAAACCACTGCTCTAGAACTGAACTGAACTGAACTGAAGTGACCTGAGCTGCCCTAAACTGAACCAACTAATTTGGTGCTCCAAATGGTGTATTTAAAGACTCGTAGCTCGTTTCACATGGTACACTACTCACGTTGCAGATCAAACATCAGTTGTGTTGTCAGAGGGCCTGCGCCAGTAGTTTACAATGGGAGTCTTGGCTCTTATGAGGAGGTGTACAGACCATTGTGAAGTAGAGCGAATCCTCATTGGTCCTCATTAGCCCCGCTACAATGGGCAGGAGTAGAGGCCGGTGTTGCATCATTGAAAAAAAAGACAGGGAAAGCCTCACTTGGAAGGCTTTGGATAACAACACTGTAATGTCTTTAGGTTGAACTTGTATGACTTCTGTATCAAATACAGTACACTTTGGGACCATTCTATCAGTGTTAATATGCATATCTTCAGAGTTATGGGAAAACCTAGAGCACATCACCTTTATTGGAACTGAGAATGACTGGTTGATTTTCTCATAATAGTCACGCATCTCTGACCTTTTCTGACATTTTAATTGTATGGTTTGTTTGTAATGCATTTGTAATGAAGACTAAGGCTATGGAGGAAATAAAAACTTAGTTTTGGTAGATTCTGGCAGTACAATTTCAAATCATATTGCAGGCCGTGCATATTAAAGGTTTTAGTTACATAAGTGTCTTTTACAGCTCCCTGAACTTAAGTAGCTCAACATGAGACTAAATCAGCAGGCAGAAAGGAGTAAAGTTACATAAAAATAATTTCATAAAGAGTTCCTTGAACTAAGGCAGCCAAGCACAGAGCCTTCACATATCGTTTAGGCTGTAGCAAATCAAATCTTCAGGAGGAGGATACCTGGAGGTCCTAACTCTCCATTGAAATCAGTTCGCATTCTTTACCCATTTTCCACAGCAAGGCCACATTAGCTGAACAAAGGTAGTATTTGTTTGAGACACTTACACAAGTCACATTACCTCTTTTGGTAACAAGATGTGAAGACAATCACATAAAATTGTATGTTGTTGTAGGGGAAAAGTGAGGACTGGGATAAATAGAACGGGATTGACAGAGTTAGTATACACAGTACACAAGACAACATAAGACAGATGCAAGACCAAGCCATAAAAAGGTAGCGCATGCCTACAATCAAAGCAAATCACCCCAGTAAAATCTCAACAATAAAAACACTCATCAATAATGAATAAGCCCTGATTTGCTGATTTGCATTGTTTGGACCTATAGTGGAGATCATTTTAATGGTACTATGTTGAACTTAAATGAATTACCACTGTGCTGGAGCCAGTTAAGCTGCCATAACAGCTCATTGTATCACGCTCTTTGTGTATTTTTAGTTTTTAGTTTTTTATATGACATATAGTACATGAAGCTTCTACTTCATGCATTGTAATGTGTCTGGAGTGCTGGAAATGTCAGAGTGTTGTCATTATAGTTAATGGCATGAAGCAGAACATGGATATGATCTTTAAAACCACGTGTCATGTTTTATCAGTGTACAGATCCATGCCATATACACATGTACTTTAGGCCATCCATAATTTAATGTCATCAATATAGATGTAATTAATACCAACATGTAGTGAATGTCATGGATACCAAATTGTAATGTAGGTAATGTGCTTTACATGTAATAAAAGATTTAATTTAACCACTGAATATAAGAATTCATAAATGCTATTCATTAAGTCAATAAAATTGTAATCAAGATTTGTAAATAGTAACAACTCTCTCTCGAAACTTGAAATCAAAATACCACGACTCTAATCTGTGATGTCATCAAGGTACACGACCACGAGATGCTCCATCGACAATGAATGGGATGCTTTGTGACTCGTGTTTTTTATTTTTTTTATTTTTACACCCAAATGGGTTGATTGATAAGAGGGAAAGTAACCATATCCTTGGAAAATTCGAACAGTTACTCTCAGTTATATTTCAACTGCCTCTTCTTTTCTGACTACACCTACACAGCGGTGTGACATTGCAAATTCTCTGGTGTAACATTTCCCATCTCATGTCTTGCTATAGAGGGAAGTAGTGATTGGTCACAAGTACAAATTGAACTGTCCCAAGGCTTAGGGGGGGAAAAAAGCATATTTGAGTACTGTATTTCAGTGCTATTCCATGCAAAGCCCAGTCTTAGAGCCATAAAGTCCACATTATAATTTACAAGTGTAGGCAAACGCTTGAGAAGCACCATGTAGGGTTTTACCTTAGTGCTACAGTTTAGAGTAGCTTCACTTTCAAATGTAAATAATGTACACAGACGAAATTAGGACCCTCATCATTGAATGCCAACACATTTGAAAACCGCAGACTGAGAATTGTGCTAAGCATACATTGAAGCCTGGGCAGTAGGACTGAGAGGTCCCATGTACAGTAAACTTTACATCAGAGAGCACAGCATTCTCTTTCACCTCAAATCTTTAGACAAGAAAATATATCTTCAGTCTTATCTCGTTTTGAGAAAGCTACAATCGCTCACTTTTGCTGCTGACAGATTGCTACTGGGCCTGACATACTGCAGTGTCTCACAGCAAAATTTGAACACTCTAATGCTGGGCAGTTGGGGGATTTAGTCCTATATTATCATCTGGATAGTTACAGGGTACAGGTAACTAGAGCAGAAACGATTAGCCGATTAATCGATTAGATCCATCGAAAGGAAATTAATCTATTATAATTTTGATAATCGATTAATCGTTTTAGTCATTTATCAAGTAAAAATACCAAACATTTGCTGGTTGCAGCTTCACAAATCCTAAGATTTGCTGCTTTTCTTTGTTTCATATCTTTATAAAATGAATACTTTGGCTTTTTTTGGCTGCTGGTCAGATGAAGTCAGATGGGCACTTGTGATGGGCATTTGTTATTATTTTGACATTTCATAGACTAAATGATTAATTGATTAATCGAAAAAGTTGTAGTAGTAGCTGTAGTTGCAGCCCTACAGGTAACAGCCTGTCTTCATGCCCGTCTGCTTTACAAAGTTATTAAATCTTACCGTTTTACAGTCTGTTGAAAATGCACACATGGTCAATATTGCTAACAAAAATTGTGCTAAGATTTTGGTTCACCAATGATGTATCAATGTGGTTTGTTTGGTGTGCATGTGCTTGTGGGTATTAGGTTATTTCCTTTATTTGCCACTTCTCCGCGCGTGTCTGTTGCTCGCGTGTAGTGATGGCACAATGCAAAATGAGGAGGAAGGAGGCTGGGTGGGAGAGGGGAGAGGCTGCTTGTGTCGAGCAAGACGACTGATGTTCCAAAGGGATTCTTCACGACTTCCTAACGAGAGCTCCCGCAGGCTCAGACCCTCTAGCAACGCCTCAAGGTGACTCCATTCATCCTGAGGTGCCATACACGAGGTTCACCTTTAAGATGTAAATAATGGAAAAGAGCAAAGAACCTTGACATCACATCGGTAAAGATCTCCATATTTCAACAGTACAGGCTGAGGATCTGAATATACATTGGGTATAAATGTTTTAAAGAAATGCACGTGGTGATGGCAGTGGCCTTGGAGAAGTGAATTTATGAGTGGAAGACTGCCGGTTTGAATCCCTGGAGCACCTGGGAAAGTGCGGATACGAGAAATTAGGGTGTTGTGATTGGAGTGGTGGATGGGCATATACACTAGTTTTCATTTTTAGCCAAAGTTTTTCTCATTTGTTTGTTCTTAAAGTTTTTCTACTTGTGTATCATCTGTAAATGAACTGACATGAAGGCCACCAGAGTCACACTCTTGCCCTGTAAGCTGTTTTCAACTGGCATATTTCATTACCCCCCCCCCCGCTGCCTTTTGATCAGTTTTAGTAGGCATATTGTAATGTTTAAGAACAGCACAAGATATACATGTTTGTGAGCCGGGGCCTTGGCATTTTAACTAAACAGGCAGAGGAATGTGCTATATAAAAAACGGCAAAGCAAAGACAGCTGGCTGACAGTTCCCCACATCAAGGCAGAAGGCATTAAACCACAGCTCCAAATGAGGTATCTGTGTCTGGTGGCCTTGCCGCGATCAGCGGGAAGTGGGCGAGAAATAGCAGGGTTTCATATCAATGCTGACAGCTTCCTAGATGGGGCCAAGGTTGAAATGGTGTAAAGTTCTGGCATTTTCGAAGTCATCTTTGATCAGAATGCTAGAGAATGCTGCGAAGATGGGGAAGCTACTTTGAGAGGAGCAACGTGGTGATCGAAAGATTAATGATTTGAAACCGTGAACTGGTACAGGAGGTAGGTTTTGGGATTGGGAGTTGCTAATGTAACTGTAGCCCCTCACAAATACCGCTGATGTGCCCTTGATCAAGGCATTCCACTGCCTTATCCAGCTGCTAATAAGTAGAAAAGAGCAGATGATCTGTGCTACTAGTCAAAGCCCTACATCTCTATTACTACTGAGCAAGGCGCTCCCCCCCAAGCTGCTCCTGTGAGGTTGCTCCATCGCCAACAGCTGAAAACTGTTTGCACAGGGAAGCTCTCTTGTGTAGATGTGCGTAGTAAGGTGTTGCTGAAAATGAACAATGGCGCTCAGTCAACCTATCCCGGCTAAATGAATGTAAAAGTAGCTAAATAAATAATAAGTCAGGACAGTCAAGAAGGCCGTCGTCACGGTAGCTTCTAAATCATTAACTCTCCGGTGACGTCGCCCGTTGGAAATTTCTCATAAAAGCCTTGCCAGAAATCAGCGGTTTGCAGGGCGACGTAAGACTAACAACGGGTTGCTGCTAATTGAAACAGGCACAGCTGTGCATCACTGCATTGACTCCCCTGCTGCACATGCAAATCCTATTTTGATTGGGATTGTTGCTGGTGGAGATAATCACTCTTTAGATGAGCTGTTTTCAGAGGAGCTTAGAAATTTGAATACGGCAATGAAGTCACTCGAGGGGGCCTTTAATAAGGGAGGTAATCGATAAGGCAATTTAAGCTAAACGGCTTGAGTTAATCTGTTGTTACACGCGCGACACAGGTAATGAGTAGTTGGTATTGCGAAGAAGGGCGTAATGAATGCATTTATCAAACGTTTTAAAGGGGAGAGCAAATTAGGCTCTAACCTGCTTCATCTTACAGCAAACGGGTCTGTTCGGGCTGTATATGGGACATTTTGAGTGTTCCTATGTCGCAGAGTGGGTGTGCGTGGGCGGCGTGCGCTATGGGAAAAATGTATTGTACATTCGGTGTCACAGGCATTGAATAGGTATTTATGGCTGCCAGGTGGCTGCCTAGCAAAAGGAGCCGATCTAATTGATCAGTTACACATGCTCTTTGTACAAGTACACACAGGAGCAAAAATGCCCCGCAGAATAGATCAATATAAACTGAGCTTCGGATGGAAAAGCAATCAATTGACAGCTGAATGAGGCAAACATCCGCTTAGTCACAAAGTATAATTATTTGTGGCACTGTATGTGTCTATAAATGCTACAAGTGGTGAAATACTACGTCATGTGTAGCTCAAGGTAGAGAATGGCCATAACACTGTCTAGAGTTAGGGGTTCAATTCTAGCCGGTGCCACCCATGGTGAAACTGTATTCACTGAAGAAATATGTCAATATGTCATAAAAGAAAGTGTTAAAAGTATTGATGTAACAGCCAGCTGTAGTCTTAAAACTGTACTGGAAAAGTGTGTGTGTTGGTGGCTCCAAATGGCAGCAACATGTAGTTATTGGAAAAATTGGAACTTCATTACCCAGAAATCCTCCAATGTGATGTCAGTAAACTGTGATGCTTTATACCAAAGGCAACCAAAGGGATAAGAGAGGCAAAAGAGTCCAGCTTTCTCTGGACGGAGCGCTTGCTGCTGTTCAGGAGACAGTTTGTATTTTGTCCTTAGTTCTGATTTGTCACTTCTTGTAGGTGAAGTGTACATACCTGATACCGGAATCTGATTGGTCCAAATAGGGCAAATCTTCAGGGTCTCAAGAAGTCTTCTCTGCTGCAGCACCACTATGTGATTTAGGCCAATAAGACAGGTTTATTTTTACATAAACTTTGTAATAACACTTAGTGCGCCTTTAAACTTTGTACAAATAAGAGTTTAAAGCGTCCCTTTCCCCAGTCTGACCTGCCACATATGCATTGCTCCGACTTCCCCTTCTCTCCGGTCACACACTCGGTGCCGTCCCAGAAGTTCAGCTGCGCCGCATGTCTTGCCGCTGATTGTGTCCATCCAAGCTTGATGGGAGAACAAATCGAGTCCCCGAGGGCAAGCTCCCCGTTTCTTTATGCTGGAATAAATTAATAGGCACGAAGAAGAGAATTTTAACAACCGACTTCACTTTTCCGATGTACGTGCTGCGTCGGGCTGCGTCTGAGAATGTTGACATCATTTAAAATAGGACTTAGTTTGAAGACAATAATCCTACCCCCGCAGAAAAGACTTTATTATGAATATTAATAACCTTTTTTTTCAAGTTGACACCATTTAGTATTATCGAGGCAGAATTGCAAATGGGTGTCGGACAAGTAAAATAAAGTGCTTTTAACAAGGGTTTATTACTTGTTTGTGATTCATTATCTTGTCTGGTTGTGTGTGTGTGTATGCTTGCATGCATGCCTGTGTGTATGTGTGTGTGTGTGTGTAGACGTCGCCGGGACTCAGCTGTGTGTGGGTTGACAGAGACTAAGGGCCCCATTGTGGCACGCTAAAAGCCAGGTTAATGCTTTCCATGCATAATCTGAGAGCCGGGGCGGCAGCGGCACATCTCCTCTCGTTTAAATCTCACCGGCTTGCGTAACATCTTTTATTCCTTGAGTGGCAGCTCTCCTTTGGTTTGCGCAGCAGCTGCTCCCCTGCTCCGGCGCAGCGATAAGCATGTTCTGTCGCGCGGCGGGGGCTAAATGCTGCATCATGAAAGTCCCCCCCCCCCTCCGCTCCGCTGGAAACGTGCTCTCACCCCTTATCAGCACCATAATAACAACACCACAGGTACCGCAGCTGAAGAACCGTGTCCTCGTTGACGAGCGAGTGCATTTTTCTTTTTTTTTCAAATTGCCATCATTGAAACTGGACTCTACATGGGTATTTATTCAGATTTAGGCTGATTTCAGGCTGAGGTTTCTTATAAGCATAAATAATTCTGTGCATCCATCTCCTTGATAACTGTACATTTTTAAAGTAATAATCCACAAATTCCTCACACTTATTTTGTATCCATCTTTGGTGCTCAGCGCTCGTTTGCTGTGGTGTTTCTGCGCTGCACTTCCCAGAGATCACCTGTCAATCAAACAGTGTGTCCAGCACTGTGACGTCTGTTTCCTTGGATTTTCTGTTGATGCAGTTTGAGTTTCTCTTTTCTTTGTCTGTTCAGCCATGGTGGCTATCACTGCTCATGCTAACTACCCAGTTCTTCTTCTGTTTATTCCAAACAAACCGCTGTTGCTGCTGCTGGAAACAAGAAAAACACATCACTTGCGCCAGAGGATTTTTCCTGAGAAAGACCTACCAGTCACCGGCAAATTTACCATATAAAATGCAAATGTAAATGTAAAAGCATTCATGAACTGAATATGGGATGAATCACTGTTGTGTTATATCACTAGGCGATAGAGTAGCAGATTCATTTATACATTTGAAAATGCTGTGGATTTTTACTTTAAGGGCAAATCTTGAGGGGAAGCAACATTTTTCCTCCGTCCCCTTCCTTAAATGTCCTCAAATGTACACAATCAGCATTATTTGAGTACATTTTCATTCATCTACAATTAGGCAAAATGCAACATTTGCAATACAATCACCACCCATGCAGTGACAGCTGTGGCTGGCTATTAAAGGAAGAGATCTCTCTGTTTGAGTTGCACCAATAAAAATATAAGGTTATTACCACTTTAGCTTGTGTAAAGAGCAGCCATATGAAGGGTACTAATTCTAATAGAGAAAAAGAAAAGCAGGAAGAATCTCTACTGTTGCCATCAGTTCCACACTCTGCAAATCACCAGTGACTGAAACCTGACTTTCTCCATTCCGCTCAGCCAGAGTGAGTATATGCAAAACGTATCAATGTCCGAGCTGTTCTCAGACGCTCCGAGAAATTAAAGGAGACGGTGCTATTGCCAGTACAGAAAGTTGTGCTATTATCTAAGTGTCAGTGACTGGCAACCTGAGCAATGGGGTCAGACACTTAGGTATATCTGTCTGTCTCTCTCTCTCTCCTCTGCTTCTTCCTCAGCAGTTCTTACCCTCTATGCAATTTGAATAACCTACCATCTCTGCAGTTTGTCGTCTGTCAGCGGGACAGTAATCACGCACTTGTCTTGTCTTGGCTCCACATGTCATGAGGAGCTGGCTGCCCTTCAGTCAAGAATGTGATTGATGTGTCTCAAAAAAGAGGTCAACTGGAATACTGTGTGTGTGTGTATGTGTGTTTTTAACTCCTCTCCTCTTAATAATTCACTCAGTAATCAAGTGGCTAAGTGTTCTCTTTTGAAAATGTAGCTATAATCAGTTTACATTCCTCAAATCTGTATCCTGGGCTGATTGCAGCTGCCTTATTTTTTTTATAATCTGATTGGAAAAAAGTGTTGCAGCTACAGCGAATTCCTAACAGCAAGGAGACTCGGCCCTAAAAGCATGGGAGTGGTTTGATTGTGCCGCTTTTGTCGAGTCAGCAAGGGGTCACACTGAAGTAAGGTTATCATAAACCATAATCATCGCTCATTTCTCTCATCTCCCCTCACATTTCCCTCTAGATTCAATATTTGATTCTATATGAGAGGACAAAAAAAAAACTAGATCATCGCCCCCTGCTTGGAGACAATATTAAAAAGTCGGTGAAAAAGCAGGATAAAACTTTTCCATGTTATATTAACTCCAAAATGTCAAACCAACTGAGCTATTTCTTTCACATCCGCGGTAACATTGACCCCCGTGACGGAACTTAGCACCCTTGTCAGACTCCATCATCGCTGATGTCGCTGCAAATCGGTGTTTGGTGTTGTTTCTCGCCCCTGGTGTCGCCTCCTTGGCTGTGCCTTGCCCTTTTATCAGCGTAATCATTGGGCAGCGTGCGGAGAACAGACACACTGTCCGAGTGACTCCGCTCACAGGAATGCGAGTGCTCCAAAACCTCTAAGTGTGTTTCAGAGGATGGGCAGGTGTCCTCTCTCCTGTGTGTGGATTTGCGTAGGAATGTGTGGGTGTATGTGTGTGTGTGTGTGAGTGTCGGAACCGCGACACACTTGCGCAAACGCCGCCGGAAGCTCTCCACAGTGATCAAAACGCACGTCACGAAGCCCAGCGTGCATGACTTCCCAAGTTAAGTCGAGTCACAAGTCACGTAGATTCGTATGTGTGTGTGTGTGTGTGTTTGTGACGAAAGAACAGGCTCCTGCGTGTGTTTGTGTGTCTGCGCCACAGCTACATTAGGGTCACCAGGGTGCCATTCACAGTCACCGTTTGTGACGGGTGTGTGACAAGCCCCACAGGAGACTGCTTGATGTGCTGATACAGACAAGAATGTTTTCTCAAAGTGTTTTTTGCCGGGGAAAAAACAAAGAAAGAGAAAGAGGCTGGAAAAACTGCAGGTCAAAGAACACTCAACTCAAATCCTCAGAAATGTCTCACCTCCAGAGTTGGCACCCAGTCATGTGTTGTCTATACTCGAAAAGCTTCATTTTCCCGACAGCTAGTAAATGTACCAATCCACAAGATACTGTTTAATGTAACTATCCCTTGTGCCAAACTCCTCTGCACATGCGAAACTGAAATAACACACAGAAAGGAGTAAAAATAACAGACAGCCGGTGGTGGAAAAAGCACTCAAATCCTTTTCTTAAAAGAGTAACTAAACCCCAAATCCAAATCTGTGGTGAAGCCTGACACCTAATGGTGAAAAAAAAGTTGGGTGCTGAACTGGCCATCTGCTATTGGCTGGTCTTTGGTGCCAGGTGATGTCACCACCTGTTGCACTCTAGAGGGTGACATCACCTGGCACCAAAGATCAGCCAATAGCAGATGGCCAAAGTAAAAGTTGTGCATTCAAAAGTTTACTGAAGTAAAAGTATAGAAGTATTAGCAGTAAAATGCACTGAAGTATCAAAAGTAAAAGTCCTTATTGTTAAATTATTGATGCATTAACCTGTAAGAAGTATTTTAATATTGTCGGTCTAACTGCTCCATATACTGTTGGCTATGCAACATATTTTATGAGTTTATTGTATGTTTTGCATGTAAAACCTTATTCTGCAAAGTAACTAGTAACTCCAGCTGTCAGATAAATGTAGGAGAGGAAGAAAAAGTACAATATTTCCCTCTGAAATGTAAAAGTAGAAAGTCTCACAAAATGATAATACTCAAAGTGCCAGTACCTCAAAATTGTACTTAAGTTCAGTAGGCCTACTTTGAGTAAATGTACTTAGTTACTTTCCACCTCTGCAGACAGTGCAGGTGAGATAAAGGAGAAAAAAAGGGACTGATAAATCATCTCAACTCAAAACAAAGACATAATCCAAACAACAAAGAAAAATGCAACTGAACTGGATAACTGCACGCCAACAAAGCCCAACGAGGAGGAAAACAATACAGCAGCTATCTCCGCCTCGCTATCTCACTTATCTCTCCTGTTATGAACTCGCCACATTGCACGCAGGCTTTCCTTTGTTTCTCCCTGAAGCGAGGCACTTCTATTTTCGTTTCCCCTTTTTTATTTTGGCAAAGACCGATCGCTAATCCCGAAATGAGATTATGTCGTTAAGGAAGGCTTTCTCGGGGAGCCGTAATGTCGTGGTGAATACCGGACGTTGTGGTTTTCACAATTACCCGAGCTTTTATTCCTCTCTGCTACGCCCTCACTGAGTTGGAATGTTTGCCTCATAAAACCCTATGCAATTGGAAGCTAATATGCAAATCTTCTCCTCTTTCTTTCTGTAACAGCTGGCATCGGTGTGCCCGCATTTGCACGACATCACATCAGGTGAAGTGATAAACAAGGTAACTGGTTCATCCGCCAACAAGCTGCATCTAGCTTTGGCTCCATTGTTGTTGTTATTGTTTTCTGTTGTTGGTGACAATGATGCTTGTGACACTTGACACTTATAACATAGTCTTATTAACCATAGCCACATACCACAATCGATACCCCTTTTGTTACTACTTGTCTGGTATGTGAAATAAACACAGAGTAATAGGTGCTTTGGTTTTACCACAATCTGTTGACTGAGCCTCCAACATTTTGTTTATGCCGACTAAATTCCTCAGTGGTGTAATTACTGATGACTGACAAGATATTATTTGGTCAAGGTGGTAAATTATTAGATATAGGGATGGGACGATATATCGAAATTCAATATATCACGCTACAAAAATGTGACAATACATATTGTGGGGCAGAAAAGTGAATCGTGATATTAGCTCCATTTTATTCTGCTGTAGTAATCACAAATGAGACGCTTGACCATCACAATTTCACAAACTCTCCATCTAAATTATATGATTTGCATTTTGTAATGACATTTTTAAATTGTTGTTTACATTCTTATATCGTTTTGTGGTTGTATCGAATGGTATCGCGAGATAAGCAGATCGTCCCATCCCTTATTAGATACTCTATAAATATTGTCTCGATAAGTATTATTAGAATAAATTATTATTCAAACAAATTTGTAGTCACTCCATTCAAACATCCAAGGTCTAATTCACATCGTCATGAGACACAAGCTCCCAGTGGAGCAAAGTATTTAGTACATCGCTGTTGTCGGATAAAAACCTCTTTTTGTGTGTGTGTGTGTGTATTTAATTGGGTTCGAAAAGGTTTAAAAAACCCAAGGGTTGTAGAATTTTCTCAACCCACGGAGGAGCATGTAATCCATCAACTGAAGTTAAAACATGAAAATCACCTCAATTGGAGTTGGGAGGTTTTCACCCGGCAGCGACTATACTGTACATAATAGGAAGGAAGGAAGGATGGAAGGTAGAAAGGATGCATGGATGGATGGATAGATATGTTAATCACCATCTACGGAACAGAAGCAGATATTTGTCTCTGCCTGGCAGCTGCCCCCGTTGAATGTCTCCATTTGAACTCGGCACCGCTCACGTTCCTCGTCATTTGCGACATTGCTGCATCATTCCGGGGGAATAAAGGATGAATGAGCAAAGACGCGAGACCCGGGAAGAGGGGAACGTGCTCGGAACGCTGCAAAATGAAATGTCACCAATTTTGCACCGCTGAAAGCAACAAGTCTATTTGAGGCAAAATCCATCCTGTTATGATATTAATAACACCTGGAACACAGATCATTCGGAGAAGCGTATGCACATACGTGCTGAAATTGGTCCAACATGCCTGCATGGAGGAAATGGGAAACATATGTAGACTGATTTGTATAGTCTGTTGTCCATAGTTTGTCTTGCATTGTCCATTTGTTTACACATTTATAAATCTCTAATATGTTAATAGTCAATATAGTAAAATATATTTCTAGCCAATATGAGTTATATATTCACATGATGAAGACACTGTATCTTCAATATTAAGTATATTTTATTCATTTCATTCACTTTCATGTATCCTACTACTGAATCTACTGCTGCAAAGACCCAATTTCACCTTTGAGATCAATCAAGTTCACCACAATTTGCACTTTATGTGAGGTGCGACTGACATTGCACCACATATTTCAGTATGTATCGAGAATTTTTATAAGATTTCTCTGCACCAATGTCACCAAGTTCTTTTACATTGTTGTTTTATTGCGGTTTTTGGGTTTGAATTTTAAACAGGTGCATCGACCACTTTACCTTGACTTTCTCTGTCTTTCCAACCAAATCTCCACGCAGATGCGAGATCACACTAACAAGTTCCCCAACTCCCGGCGCAGCGCGGACGGAACAAAAGCCGTGAACTTTTGAACACTTTGAAGTTTTAATCGGGCGTTACGGGGTCACCGCGCACTGAAGGCGCAGGCAACGTGTCAGAGTTGGCTCTCAAGTCGGGCCGTGTCCCAGCGGATTCAATATTCCATTAGGACTATTATTTCTAAAGTAGATTAATCCCTGTCATTTAACGCTTGGCTGATGTCCATTTGAAGTCATTATGAAGAAGCACTGACATTGTTTCATAAATTATTCACAACGTTATCTGGGACTCCCTACAGTCACCGACGACTGTACGGCCTTAAGGCTGGATCGCATGTCATTGGAGAGAAGCTTGTTCACCTTGATGAATTAAAAGGATGGATCGTTTTCAACACGGCCCGCGGGTGCAGGTGGGGACAGCGCAGGGGCATCGGCGGGGCGTCTTGCATTGCTTGTGCGGCTGTTGTGATGTGTTGATTGTGATCGGGGTCAGTTCATTTTCAAGTCAGTGGGTTCTGTACATTTCTGAGCATGTGCTACTGCTACGGTTAAATATGATCTGATAATGAGAACAGCTGAAAATGCACATTTCCGCGCCTGGACACATTGCTGCACATGAAATATGAAAAAAGCATGATGTCTTAAAATGCAGATAACCTGCTTAAAGTGAGAGAAATACATTTCCCCACAGGATTACATTGAGGAAACACGATTAGAAACAGGAAATAGTTTTACCTAGACATTTACCTTCAACTCTGATGACCTGGGTTCAATTATTTTATCAATTCATACCAATACATGAGTGAAGTTTTCATATTCGGCTAAAGTTTTTCTTATTTAAACATGACCAAAACCTTCCCTTAACCAAGTTGTTTTAGCTGCCTAAACTTAACCCCAACTTTAACCAAAGTTGTTTTACTTGCCTAAACATAACTGTTAGCTAACCTTTTCATGTGACAAACAGGTGAAAGTGGCGTGTCCAATTTGTGATATTGTCACATAATCAAAGTCGTGGTGGAGGAACGTATCTTCACATTATATATGTTCACAACACATTTCCTTCCTTTGTTACCTGTGCAATTCTGTTATTGTGAAAGCTTTACAATGCACATTTGCATGTCTAGACATCCTGCAATGTTCTTCCATTGGTATAACTCTGAACAGCTTGCGATGCACACTTACACGTCCATTCTGCAAATCTAATAATGCAGACAGATAACAATGCACATTTTGCACACACTGCATAAATGCCATTAATTATAGATCTGAAAACTGCAAACATCACCTGACAAACTGGCAAACTGTGTTGCCTTATCCTCAATATGTTCTTTTGCTAGATTTGTCGTATTATCTCTGAATACTCTGTATTTGAACTATGTCCTATTCTCTGCTGCTGGAATAACCCAAATTCCCCACGGGGATAATTAAAGTTTCATCTAATTCACGGGGTGGGTTTTCTTAAGAATTCAAAAACTGAAGATCTTTTGCCATAAAAAGGTTTTCATATGCACTCTATTAAGGAATTGTGGAGGATAAATGCTCCACCAGCGATATGATGGGAAAGGCGGTTTCACTTGACATTTTTAATGCCGTGAATTGACACCAAACCTGTTTGAAAAGATATGCGGCGTGTTGAAAACGACACATTGTTTTAGGTTTCAGTATTAATCAGCTACATTGGTGACACTCACTCGTGGATGGTGTTAACACTCAGCCGGCCTGACACTGAGGCTTTTCGCTATATCAACTGCATGTCACAAGCAATGTTCATCAAAGTGTCAAGCGTCCATCATAAGTTCAATAAAGTGTCGGAAGACCTCGGTTAAAATTGCTCCTCGGGAAGAAAGCGCTGTATTGTGCTGTAGTGCTGCAGTCCATCACACTGGCAGGCACAAACACAAGTTACTGTATAGCTCTTGCTTGCATGGATGACATACTATCTAGATATGATTAGAAAACTTTAATATCCTCATTGTTTTGCAGCTTATAAACACAGTTACAGCAGACATGGGAGAAGTGGAATCACCTATTAAAATAAAATGCATACTGTACAATAATAATACAGCTTCAGCACTTTGTTGCCATCAGCCCTCAAGTGACACACATATCAAGAGTGCATGTAATATATGCTTTTTATGCATTGCATGCATGCATGAATTATGCAAATAGTGCGAATAATATTATGTAATTCATTTTCTCAGCAAGTACAATACATGTGCTGGAATTAGAAGTGGTGGCATTGGTGCACTTTAGTATCGAGTATAAGGAACTTGAAACCAAAATGTTGTGTAACTTCTCAATCATCTTAATGTCATGTCACACCTTAATGTCATGTCATGTCACACCTCATAAACAGAATTCCAAGGTGCACCAGTGAGGTGATGAATAATTACATATTGAACATGGTGACACGAAGAGGAGATTGCAAAATGAACCTATTTTATTCTGCAGCGGATTTTATTTCATTTCTATCCCGTCGCTGCTTATTGTCCTCGAAATTGAAACTGTTTTGAAAAGTGTATCGCAGTTATCCTCATCAAAGGCAGCTCTCATTAGATTTTAGGCTTATGTAACATGTTTTTATTTACTTTGTTTTTTTTCGCATTCGAAGCAAAGCCTCAAGAAGACGCACCGCAGCTCTCTTGCCTAGACACGCCGGCTGACAACCAGCGATCTGGATCTCAGCTGAGATGATTTCCCAGCATCTGAGATGGAGGGATAAAGTCTGTTTCGCCCTGGTGAGCTTTGAAACCTCAGTACGGAGTTTGGAATATCAGGATATACTGGTTTGTTTTCATGTTTATCGAGAGTAATTTAATGCGTCGTTCTGCTTGACCTGGACTTGGACCTTTGCTGCATCTCTCTCTCTCTCTCTCTCTCTCTCCTATCCACGCCCTCCTGCAGAGCCACAGGTATGCCACTGAGCATTTTTCCATAAGCACACCTCAAACAACAGATAATTATTCATCCATTCACTTTCTCTCTACCCGCTTAATCCCTTTCAAGGCCGCGGCATTAGATAATCAGCTGCGTAACAACTTCCTGGTTTATCTTGACTCGATGCCACATCTGGTTACCATTCCTCCCCACGCCCTTTTTTTTTTCTCCCGGCTAATTTTAATATAAGCGATAATTGATAAGCTATATGAGATAATGATGTGCAATTTCATACCGGCATTGCCCTTGAAAAGTGTGAGTTTAGAAGATATGATCTATGTGTGTGTGTGTGTGTGTTCAAAATAGTTGTATGCATGTGGCGGTGTCATTCGTGGGTCGGTGTTTACGCGTACGCGCCGGATATTATCTCTGATTAAAGCATTGTGTACTTTGCTGATCATTTAACCGAATGGGCCTCCGAGAAACTTCCTCCCAATAATGATTTCAATCTGCTCCCATTAAACCTGAGAACACTTTCTGTTTCGGGGGCAACGGGTTCAGAGTCATTTCCAGCAAAACTCCACACCTTCACCAGTGACACAGGCACAACCCAGCTGCCTTGCCACACACACACACACACACACCTCACCCACGTTTAGCTCCTTCATTTGTCATTTCGCATGCGTTCCCCCCCCCGAAAGTGACAGTCCGTCTTTTTCGGCTGTCGCACGTTGTTTGTGTCCGCGCTCCTTGTTCGGTCTGATTGATACTCACGGACTTCTGCAAGGTGAGGCTTGTCTGCGGTGTAGCTGATGGAGTCCGCATACCTAATGGATTCTAATGAAGTATCTATAATAATTTGACAAGCTTTATACCGACTGCCTCTTCCAAATAGGCTAAGGAGGCAGAGAGGAAGGCACAGCTCCCGGCTTGGCTTAGAGTCACCTTACATTACCTTGTGCAAAATCGTCCAATAAAATAACCGCCTCCTCCTCCTCCTCCTCCTCCTGCTCCTCTTCCTTCCCCACTTTTTCCTCAAAGGAAGCAGATATTAAGATGTTAGAGCGCACGGCATATATATTTATATGACAGCATGAGTTGGAATTCTTTTTAAATATTGCCTGGAAAGGAAAAGGAATTGCTCTCTCAGATGCTGAGGTGTGATGCAGGGGTGAAAAAAAATCTATCTGCAGCGGTACTTATTCAGCTTTCTTATTTACTTACCTTTTTATACCGACATAAGCTGAACGGAGAGAAAAAAAAGTTTAAAACAGGTAAAAAAAAAAAAAAAAAGTTACCACACTTTTTTTGGCCGTCATGTCTTTGTTTGAATGTGCCAAGTGAAAGCCATGAAGAAGTTTATAGGTTAAACCGCAGCTCAGTGAAAGCCGCATTGCTTCCCCTAAATTTAAGCCTAAACCCAAACCACAGACTCATCCCATCGTATGCGTTTCCGTCTTTAAAAGCACATAATGTATTGTAATTTTCCCGCTGACCCCCGGCTATTTTGCATGCATATTTTATGAAGATCATCTCGATTTCTCCCATTAGCCATTCTGTAAGTTTCCAACCCACACAGAAATTCTTCAAATACCAGCCGTGGCACCGCAGCGAAGTTGCGTGCCAACCGATGCGGCAGAGCGGAACTAACTCCTACTGTACCGGGCCGCTTAATCATAGTCGTTAACGCTGCTAAAAGGTGGAATTTTTCCAGAATAGCAACTCATTTGCATCTAAATACGAACTCACTATGGCCGCCTCACTGGTAAAACTCCAATCTTTTTGTTTATTTTTAGATGCTGCATTCACTTCCCTTCATCGGGTCATCTCTCTCCCTCCCTCTCTCTCTCTGTCTCTCTCTCTCTCTCTCGCTGTCACCCGCTCTCTCATACATATGGGAGTGATATTCTGCAGCCTGGAAAAAGGCTATCGGAGTGTGTTTCAAGTCATTCTGTCAGGCCTGGTTAGCAGGCTGAGGTCCAAGCCGCGATATTTTCTGTCTTACTGTTTGAATTATCGTTGACCCAGATTCCGCTGCCAGGGATGGAGCGTTATGCTGTTATGGAGCAACTTGGGGTCTCTTTTTTTTTGGGGGGGGGGGTATGAAATTCTCCTCCCTGTTGTTTCACAGTGCGTTGAGAAGCATGCAATATTGAAATCAACTTAATTGAGACATACAGATGGAGAAGTCACTGTAAAACTCCTGCTGTTTACTGTACATGGGGCTGTTTGGCTGCACCAACAGAAAACCCTGCAGTGTAAATGCAGTATAGATGATGCAGTCATTGTAATGTGCTTGCTTACATCATGATTACATAATTGGAGAAGCAGTGTCTGTGATTATGTGACATCATACTGTTAGTTGCCTCTACTTGTGTGACGAATTGATGGATTTTTCACTGTTATTTTGGTTCTTTCTGTGTAAATGGCTTAATACTGTTTATTAGTTTGGTCTATCTATCTATCTATCTATCTATCTATCTATCTATCTATCTATCTATCTATCTATCATCCATCCATCCATCCATCCATCCATCTATCTACACATCTATCTATCTATCTATCTATCATCCATCCATCCATCCATCTATCTACACATCTATCTATCTAGCTATCTATCATCCATCCATCCATCTATCTATCTACACATCTATCTATCTGTCTATCTATCTGTGTATCTGTCTGGTCTGTTGAATGACAGTCTAAAACAATAAGCTTATCTCTACTGACTGAGATAAATTGGATTAAACAACAACATCGCAGTATCTCCACTTTCCATTAGATTGGAAAAACTGATCAGTTGATCTCATTATTGCATTTCCCCCATGCAGCCATTCTGCAAAACCGCTTTTCTTCCTCCTTTCGGTTGCTTCAAGTCTCCTCTCCTTTTTATTTCCCCGCATTAGCCGAACAGAGACTGGGCCGGTGTCACCTCGACGTTGTTTGTGCCACGTCGGCCTCATTATTGATGTTTTTTTGAAGTGACATGCCTCCATCTCGGCCCGCCGAGCGCCGGCACCGGAGCCATTTGTGTACGTTTCAAACAAGCGCTCCGGCGCTTCAGCCCCATTCAAAGTCGCATTTATATATATTTATACTTTGGAGTGGGGCTCTAAGTCATCTTCCTTCCCTATTAGAGAGGGTAACCTTCCTCTCGCTGCCGAGCCTCTCCCCAATTACAGTGACTACCGCTGATGAAATGGCTGTGCAACATGGTGACTTGTCATTTGGCCAATTATCCTTAACGAAGCACCACAGAAAGGGGGATAACGAGGCTGCGCCATGCTGTTCTCTTAATTCCTGTACAGGGACAACACTGAAAGCGTTTGGCATTAGACTCTAATGTTTCCATCATTTGTTGCATTTTCCCATCATCTGGCGCAGACTTCGGAGCCTGCTGATCAAACTGTGAGTCGATCGAAATATGTGTCTGATTTAAAACGGTTGAATTTGAGATGTTGAAGAACTTATTTCCAACTTATGTAATAGATGCAGATGCTCCAGCAAAGCACCAAGAGCTATTCTCATCAACGTTTTTTTTGTTTTGTAATCGACTCCCGTTGCGATTCCCCTAATTGAGAATCACAGTTATGAAGTCTCACCTCTCCATTCTGAGACGGTTTTTGTTCCAGCCCTGGGAAGACTTGCTGAGCTCTTCCCGTCAGCGCCTGGCTCCACGTTCATCGAGTCAGACGAGTCCACAGCCGGTCGCTGCCCAGACCGGCCGCAGTCCTCTGCTGCCGGCCTCCGAGCAGCTCCGCTATACACATTCAGTTCAGCGTCTCGCTCAAGGGCAGCTCACTGGTTCGCTCCGGAGGGGAGGGGAGAGACGACTCACTCATTCATGTTTTTTCCTGCATGCGATCCAGAGATTTGAAGCCAGAGATTTTATGATCAAAAGCCTTCAACTGCTGTACCCAAAAATATAAGAATATGTGTCATTCTTATGCTGCGAAGCTGTCCATCTTAGCAAGCTTGGTCTCACAGTCAGTCTTCACATCTTATCTGCCAGTGGGGTGGGATAATTGTACTTGCTTTCAATACAGTTTCACTTGTTATAGACATTTTCTAGGAACAGTTGCCAATTGTTGATGTTGGAACAAGGCAGAATAAGGCTGATCGCTCCACTAGTATCAAGAAAGTTATTGAAACAAGTTGATTTACATTGGAATCAACTGCTATTATCTCATTGTCAGATTACATTTCTATTGTCAATTTTAAGACTCAAAACTAGATTAAATGACTTGTCAAGAAGGCTATTTCTTGCAGTGCGTAGACAGCCCCATCAGAATTTGAACACTCTCCCATAGCTAGAAATAATAAAACTCATGTCATACTAACAGCAGGGTGCTATGGACAATGAATGGGATTCTGACTATGTGGAGAAATACAACGTTTGCTTTAACTTTCACAGTGAAGTGAGTTTTATGTTATGGTAGCACTGGAAAATGAAGATTATGTAGCCTGATCCCCAAAAAGTCAAGTTTGGAAAGTGTCTCCTTTCACATCTTTTCCACTTCACACTCCTCTGACCTTTGCCTCGCCATTATATCACAACTGTGGGGGCGGGACAAATTATGCTCTAAACGAGCTGGATCCGTTTTGCTGTGGGAGGGCTTTTAAATTGAGTCATTATTTAACAGCGTCATTAATTTTAATCCAATATGAATCTGCCATGTCCAGAATTTTTACATCCAGAAAGATTTTTTCTTTAATTCTAGGAAGTAAAAATCAGAGCAAATGAACTCCTGTTGTCCAACTCGGAGATCATCGTCGAATTGTCATCTCCATAATGTAACAATATGGTTTACATCTAGGCGACAAGCAATAATTTGAGGTAAATCACAGACACCCTTTATCCGATATGAATGCTCCTCTGGATTTAAACGCATAATGCATCAAAATTCCATTACAGCACCTCCTCCGGTTAGACTAATCCAGTTTGAATAGGGCTTACGTTGTTTGAGATCGCTTCTGCGCATGTGCCACAGTAGTGGAAGTGCAGTCCTATAAGAAACAACACATCTCAAGGCTCAAGGGCATTTTCCCCTTTAGCAGTGTTTTTATCCGGCCTCGGGTGCTGCCTTCACTTGCATCGCTCGCAGTTAACTAAGCGCTCTGGAAGTTTTTTTGGACGCGCTGGCTTGAGGAGAAGGCTCTAATTAGTGCGGCGGATGGAGAGAGAGAGTCCATTGGTTGAATATTTCCACAAAAGCGGTGTATCATTTGAAGGTTCGGCGACTGTACCCTATTAAAACTTCCCGTTGAGAATCGAGGGAGAAAAAAAAAAAAAACCCTTTCGACTTCAAATGTGTGGCACCTTTGAAAATTGGCTGATTTATCCCTTTCCGTTCTCTTAGAATGCAACAAAGATCATCCCACCCACGTGCGCACGCATACGCAGACACAGGCGCTCGTGCACAGACACACACACACACACACACATACACACACATACACACATACACACACTGGCGCGCACATGCAGACAAACACCACCCACCAAACAACAAAAACCACACATGGACGGACACAAATCCAAACGGATGCACATGCTCGCCCACACACACACGCACAGACGCACACATGCGCGCTCGCCCACACACACATGCACACGCATACACACACAATCAAAGAGAATGGTGGGCACTGCTCGGTTCTCAGGTGGATTTCTTTGCATTCAAAGAGAGGAGTAGAGAGAGAGGACAAACAACATGTGGGCAAAAGACATTTATATAATCAGCTCATTTTAAATACACACCTCCCTAACTGGATCATCCAAAACAGTCATCCTCAGCCTCATACCTGGGAGCCGCTGCAGGAAAGTCTTCATTTTAATATCGTGGGGGAAAGTGATTTGATGTGGCCGGAAATCTAGGAAAAGGGATTTCTTTGGATTGGAAATGATGAAGGATGAAGGGGGAGGAGAGAGGAAGGGAAGGAGGGAAAGGAGGGAGGGAAGGTGGGAAGAAAGGCGGTTTTCATTTTAGTTATTGCTTTTGTAGTCATATGTGCTGTATGTATCTCACAGGCGCAGGCTGTCGGGGGCATGCATGCACGCGCACATGCACACGCACACACACACACACACAGTTGTATTACTACACTTGTGAGGATCTTCATTGACTGCTTCCATACCCTGACCCTTAACCCTAACCTTAACCCTAACCTAATTCTAATATTAAAGGTCCCATATCATGTAAAACAGGATTCCCCTTGCCTCTGTGATTATAAAGGAGTTGGATGTGCTATCTAAACATGGTGAAAGTATCAAAACACACGGTCGCCAACTAAATCCACACAATCCATATTAGAAAAGCGAGCCTCTAAACGAGTCGTTTGGACTTCCGTAACTTTGTGGCATCACAAAGGTTCGCTCATTATCATTTTTGTAAGAAATAATAGACTAACAAAGTGTTTTTTTCAAAGCAGTCGAGCGGTTGTCATTGTTTATTACCGGAGAGTTTTCCCTACCTGTAGCTGCCGGGCTGCGGTGTCTCACGTTTCACTCTTGAAACGGTTAGCCAATCAGAAAAGAGGGGTCATTAATATTAATGAGCCTTAAAGACACGGCGACAGAAACAGCCTGTTCTTGGTAAGGCTCAGAGAGATGCTGGAAAATGAATGTGTAAAAATGGATTGAGAGTGTTTTTGGTACATGACACCACACACACAGCTTTGAATGGACCTCAAGACACAAAATAAAACACTGGAAAGTGTTTTACCTTAACCTTAACCTCAACTCTTACTCTACCTAAATCTAATCCTAATCCTAATTCCCTAATTCTTAACCCTAAATCCAAATCCTAACCCTAAAATAGCCCCTGAAAGCACATCAGACATTTTTTTCCCATCTTTCTATCCTTGTGAGGCCATATGGTCCTCACAAGTATAAAAATAAACACACGCACACTCTGAGTCATATCAAGTGCAGCCCATTAGAAAACCATTAATAGCTCAACTTTGTCTGTTTTCCTTTTCCCGAGTGGCTTTTTCAACTCATCCCAACTGTCCCTCCGTATTGGAACAGCTTCCTTATTTGGCTTCTGGGTGCCTCTTTGCTCTTTGCCCGTCAGTTTCAGAGAAAAGCTGAAATCTGAGAGTCCCACATTTGTTCTTTTTTTGCTTTTGTTTTTTTTTTTATTCATCTATTTTATAAACTGACATGAGTTCTCTCAGGGCCGTTTTGTGTACTTGGGCTGTAGATGTTCTTTTTTTTTCCCAGCAGTGCAGAAGAGATATCAATCTTTTATAACATGACAAGTTGACTAGGGGACCTGTTCTTATTCACACTAAATAGCGATGACTTAAGACGCTGAATTAAGCTGAATATTTTAATATTCTTACCCAGACATGTGAAAGCATCGCCACAGCAGGATTTTATTGAGTGCTCCTTCACTTTATCCTTTGCCTTTAAATTTTACACTGCGTTTGCCGTAGCCAAAAGCGTGTGTGTGTGTGTGTGTGTGTGTGTGTGTGTGTGTTTGGGAAGGGCACAAACAGGACTCCACTGGGGGCTCCAAATGATGGAGTAGTTACTTTCATAAATCATGAGTACACCTCATAACATCAAGTTTCGTAGACCCTGGGAATAAGATGTACAATGAGCCTCTGTGTGTGTGTGTGTGTGTGTGTGTGTGTGTGTCTCTCTCTCTCCAGATTGAATTCTTAATCTTCCCATTTGCCGTTTCATCTATTGTAGTGGGAAATGATGCATCGGCCCCTTGATGCGGGACACAGTAATATCATTCCCCAAAATCAGATATCTCTCCGCTCGGTGCCAATGACAGATAATTAACTTAGAAAATTAACTCCGGAGATGTTTTACGAAAATATCACACACATAAACAAACACACACACAAGACTCTTGAGCCTTAAGTTATGTGTGACAGTGATGTGACAGATAGTAAGCTAACGCCGTGTTCTGAGGAAGCGACACGCCGCCTTCGAGGCACGTTTCAGCTTTACTGCTCCCGTGAAACCACCCCCCCCCCCCCCCCCCCCCCCCTTTTTTTTTTTTTTTTTTTTTTTTTTTGTGCAGATGAAAAAAGAAATTACATAAGTTCCTGAAGCTGTAATTTCCCCATGAATCATTGATGAACGCTCTCTCTCTCTCTACATCCCGGCTGTTGCCGGCGGTGACACGTCGCGGCGCTTTTCGCTACGCCGCGGCCCCGCGCTTTCATTTCGGCAAATGAAGACGGATCCCTGACATTGCGCGGTCCCATTTTCAGAACTCGCGGTCGCTTCTCCTCCTCCGCGTCGCGTGACTGAGAGAACGCCGCCCCGCTTGAGCAAGGGGCATGTGTCATTTACTGTGTGTCGGTGTCCTGTGAAACCTCGTATCGACTTATTTGGGCTTTTTTTTTATTGACAAATGTGCAACCGACGCTATCTCTCATGTGTGGAAACAGTTTCTTGACCTCGGGACGGACAATGCATTGGAAGCCGCAGACATTAGAAAGAAAATGGTGGTGAAATTGCTTGTTTTTTTCATTTGCTCATACAGTGACTTTTTAGAATTAAGGTGTTTCTGCAGGGAGCAGATGTTAGGAACATGGTGAACAGGTTAGCAGATCGATCAGTAGAGAGAGATTTGCCCTATGTAGGCCGGATCCACGCCTTTCTCTCTGTCTCTTTTTATTTCTTCTCTTTTTCTATTGGAGAGAATGTCACTCCAAACTGAACACTGCAATTTGACAGTTTAAATGATTAACCAGCAAGCATGTATACCTTGCAGAACCTGACTTAAGACAAAACTTTAAGGTCACCTCCCCGTCTCCCAGGCAAGCACATATATCAAGAAAACGTATGTCTCTCCCACAGCGACTTTTGGTGGGAGAGGACAAAAGGAACAACCGTCGAATCCATTTTTTAAAAGTCGAAGAGTCGTAGGAGTTTTGATCTGCGAGGCACGCGGGTTGTCGCCGACAACGCTGAACCGCCAACATTCGGTATGCGGTTTGATGTGACATTCTCTCTTATACACAGAGAGGGAAAGAGAACAGTGGGTCTGGTGGCTGGGCTGTGTGAGGCTGAGCAGCAGGTTCGGGAGGTCTTATGTAGCCCCATGGGTTATGCATGGGTGGTTTGATTTAGCCTGACATACAGAATGAATGGCCGCTCCATTATTCAGCCTTGATATTGCCTCCTATAGTTAGCTGTTTTCTGTGTGTGTGTGTGTGTGTGTGTGTGTGTGTGTGTGTGTGTGAGGGAGGGGGGTTGACACTGATGCTGCAGCCAGTTAACCTCTACATCCATGGTTAGCCAGCAGATTTACCAACTTTACCAAGAATGTTGCTCGGTTTTGACCAAAATATCCTTTTTTCAAAGGCAATATGTGGGTTATGAAGGGTGACTGATGGCATATGCCGAAAAACACCAATGCAAACTTTAGTCCCGCCCACAAAGGCGCTGATTGGCTCGATCGTTTCTCCGAGCGAGAACAAGCCGCTGACTAGACCAGTGGTTCCCAACGTGGGGTCCGGGGACCACCAGGGGTCCTTGAGGAGGTTCCAGGGGGTCCCCGGCAAATTGATGAAGTATTAAGCTTCACCATTATTTAATTTGCTAGAAGTTAACACAATTAGAGAATGTAGAAGAATTACTGTTTTGATCATAGTTTCTGTTTTCTCTCTACCTACAATGTAGATAGTCATGAGATTCTGGACAAAATCATATCTAACAATAACAATATTCTCAGATTTGGGTCCGAGAGACATATTCTCATCAAATGAGGCCCTAATGTGTACTAAATTAAGGGTCCTTGATATGAAAAAGGTTGAGAATCACTGGACTAGACCAACACCAGACTCTCTGAATCGCTCAACAAAACCTGAAAAGTGAGTGGGACGTGATTCAGGAGTCTGGAACCAGGCTAGGTTTGCTTCCCACTGGGGCCACCCAGGCTCAAAATGTATGCATTTACTGTTATGTAATTATGTTAAAGAGGGCCCTTTTATTATGCAAGGTGAATCCAAAGTATTGTCTTCTCTGCCTTGCTGTTGATGGAGGTGAGACTGTTTGTTAGGGGTGACAATGAGACTTCCTTCCTACCCACCAAAAATCCAATGATGTGTTCAGACATGCATTCATTTCTATGAGTTTATGTCATAAAAGGTTTATGTGGGGCTAAAAAAAGAGGTGGGTACACTGGGTGAAATGGGAGATTCGGTGCTGATTATCATGGGTGAGTTATTGTCATTAAGGAGTACAAGTTCGACTGTATGTTTGAGGTGGGTGGGCTAAGTACGAGGTTTCTGCAGGACACCCGTCATTTCACAGCATTAGCTTCCCAAATGATCAGAGCGGCAGCCTGATGAAAGCAAAGACATACTGTTTTTGTTTTTTTGATCTTTCTTCCTCTTCTAAAGTTCGTTTGATCTGCGGTCCATCTGTGATCGAGACGCAAAAGACTGAGAAAATGCGAGGTTTGTGATGAATAAGCAGTAATATGAGAAGAACAGCAAGACAAAAAGAAAAGCCCCATAAGCGCTGCAAATGTGCAGGAAGCTAATATTGAACCTAATTCTGCCAAAAAATTAAATATGTAGCCGTACGAAAGCAATATGCCCCAGTAATGTTTTATTATCAGCGGCGGTATGAGTCATCAACGACAAGAATGCTTCTTTTACAATTCAGGATATTACATAAAATAATCATTTTTGGGTCATGTTTTGGGTGATGTTTTACTCCTTGGGGCCTCAGTTTGAAATCAAATTATATAATATAGAATTGGCCCAAAAAAAAGATAATAGAGCGAAATGAGTTACCCAGAGGCAACTTTACTTATTTATCCAGAATAAGGGCGCACAAACTTTCTGGCATGAAGGGCCAAGGGCCAAAATGTAGCATAAGGGCCAAAACATGCAATTGGACATTGATTATTGAGAAATATGTTAAGTATACATTAGTTTCTATAGGTGTTTGTCATCCTGGTGTCTGTTAATTTGCCTTATCTCACTAGACTACTGTGGAATTAGAACACTCCATCATGGGACAGATCAATCTCTCTCTGTGCTTCTGTTGTCACTATTGTCTAGTCACAGCTGTTCCCTGATCTGCGTCTAGTTGTGTCTCTTGGAATAGGGGACATCTGTACGCTGCACCAGGCATGACATCAGCCCACACTGGCTCCACATCGCCTCAGGAGACGCACACAAACAATTGTTGTCTTGGGTTTTTCTTTCTTTTTTTTTTGGGTGGGGGGAGGTTGTTTTGTTTAGTTTCACGTTTTATTTTCTTAAATGTCCCTTCCCTTTTTCTTCATTTTCATGTTCCTTTTCTTTCCCGTTCCTTGCCTTTCCAGTTCCCGTTCCTTTCCCGTTCTCTTTCCCTTTTCCTCTCCTTTCCTTTCCTGTTACCTTTTCTTTTCCTTTCCTTTCCCATTCCCTTTTCCTCTTCTTTCCCTTTCCTTTCCTTTCCTTTGCCGTTCTCTTTCCCCTTTCCTTTCCTTTCCGTTCCGTCCCGTTGCGTCCCGCTCTGTTGCGTCCCGCTCTGTTGCGTCCCGCTCCGTCCCGTCCCATTCCCTTTTCCTCTCCTTTCCCGTTTCCTTTCCTTTCCTTTCCTTTCCCATTGCCATTCCCATTCCCTTCTCTGTTCCCTAGTCCTATCCTATTCTTTCCTCTCTTTTCCTTTCCTTTCCTTTCCTTTCCTTTCCTTTCCTTTCCTTTCCTTCCCTTCCCTTTCCTTTCTCTACCCCTGCCCTCCAGCCTGCCCTCAGACTACAATTATTGTCATGAAACACATTTGTCTTTTGGACTTACTCTCTTTCACTCAGATGCACCGTAAGATTTGTTTTTCAAAGCCTGGGACTTGCAGCACCTGATCTTAAAGGTTACGTTCACTGTCAAAAAGGCATTTGCCTCGGAGCGCACGTTTTCCAAATAACACTCTGCTCGGCTGATTGAATCCACTCCAGGGTAAATAGACTTACACACTTCCTGTAAGAAACTGCAGGCTGATTGATCGAGGCTGCAGTCGTGACTTGCAGTGTTTGCTCAAAACTAGTATGTAGAGATTCACGGCTTGTTGTTTCATGGCATTAGACTCCAGTCTGCTGTAAATAAAGTGAAATGAGGAAAGTAAAGCTCAGGCAGGATCCAAATATAGTATACAGTATGGAACGTATTTTACTTGTCAGAGTAATAATCTGTGGCATTTTCTAAGGAATAAATGCGTTTTACTGCTCTCTATCGCTCACTGATATAACTCAATAGTGATTCAACCTCTAGCCAGTTCAGAGAAGCTTTTATGTTTTGCTGTTGGCCTGGGTATAGTTCCACTACAACCTCTGTGAAATGGTTGGACTTTATTGTGTTGTCATCAATTGTTGTAGTCAATGAGTAAGAGAAATTGTATTTTTTCCTTTGTTCCATCTCTATTTGGAGGTGGAGGTATTCTTAATTCATTTTGGGCATGTCATTTTAGGTGTTTTTTCCTGATTTTTGGCTTGGGTCTACTTGGGTCTCATATGGTTTTCCCAGGAAAAACCCTCTGGTGCACGGGAAGTGATGCGTTTCAGTTTTCCAGCATGTTTGGAATAAACAGAAGAAGAGCTGGGTAGTTAGCATGAGTAGTGATAGCCACCATGGCTGAACAGACAAAGAAAAGAGAAACTCAAACTGCATCAACAGAAAATCCAAGGAAGAAGACAAAGTCACAGTACTGGACACGCTGTTTGATTGACAGGTGATCTCTGTTCAGAAACACCACAGCAATGAGCGCTGAGCACCGAAGATGTCGCCAAAATCAAACCAACAAGAATCTAATGGATTACCACTTTCACCAAATATTCAGAATCACCGTTCCAGAACGTAAGCCATATGTTTCACCAGCTTCGGCCTCTTCCAAATCTATTCATCGGCGCTGAGCATGTACAAAAGTCACCGCATCTCTTTTTTCCCGGGGATCCCAGAGCGGCGCCTGTTGTACATTCGATCCCTTTTGTTCCCGCGAGCATAAGAGGGCCGGGGCAAGAAGACGACAACAATATGGAGAAAGTAGAGTATACCTTACATCGCGAGGGGGGGGTAATAAGAGGTTTGTAATAGACCCGCAGAGGGTTAGAATGGTAAAAATCCCCCCCACCCCCCCCAAAAAAAAAACGGGCCTGTCTAGAATATGCTGGGAGGAATTTTGCGAGAGGTCACGGTCGGTCACTTTGGGAGAGCGCTTATCAGCTATCTGGAGACGCTATCTGTCACGCAACTGGATAGACAGGAGTCCTCTTTGACTTGGATGGCATATGTGTCACTCAACAGGCATGCCTTTATGTACTCCACCCCCCCCCACCCAACCCCCACCTCGCCCCCACCCCCTCCCTTCACTGTCTCTCTGTCACTCCAGATTCGGCTCTCGCTCTCTTGCTTTTTTGCTTTCGTTTCTCTCTCGCTCCCTCTCTCTCTCTGTCACTTGATTGCACAATTTCTCTTCCCTCTCCTCTCTCTCTTTCGGCCTCTCTCCCTCCATTGCACTGTTGCTCTCTTCCTCCTTCACCTCTCGGACACCACCGCCCTCTCTCTCTCACTCACTCTCTCTCTCTCTCTCTCTCTCTCTCTGTCCCCCGATTGCACGATTTCTCTCATACTCTTCTCTCTCCTCTCTCTTTTGGCCTCTTTCTCCCCCTCCATTGCGCTGTTGCTCTCTTGCTCCGACTCTCTTCCTCCTTCACCTCTCGGATACTACCGCCCTCTCTCTCTCTCTCTTTCTCTCTCTCTGTCTCTCTCTCCCCCTCGATTGCACAATTTATCTAATACTCCTCTCTCTTTCGGCCTCTCTCTCTCCCTCCATTGCACTGTTGCTCTCTTGCTCCGACTCTCTTCCTCTTTCACCTCTCCGACACTACCGCCCTCTCTCTCTCTCTCTCTCCCTCTCTCTCTCTCCCTGTCTACATGATGTCGCAGACAGCGCATGAACTCGAATTCAATGCAAGTGTCATGCCTCTCCTCCTCTTTGATCAGATGTGGCTATTGTCTGCGCTCCGAGACACAGTCTGGAATTGCCTCCTGATATGCCCCCACTCTGGTAAAGTGAGATGTGAGCCCCTTCTGTGCTCTCTCGAACACAGGGGGCTTTTGTGTATGTGTGTGTGTGTGTATGTGTGCGCGCACGCGCGTGTGTGTGTGTGTGTGTGTGCAGCGAGCAAAAGAGACGGGAGAGAGCGCATTAGCATGGTTTGCTAGCCTGCACACTAATGCAGATGGAGGCCCTGTAATAGCCTAGGTTCATTCAGAGTCATTCTCCCACAGATTTCAGCGGGCGCATTCTATATGGTGGAAGGAAAAAAAAAAAGGGGAAAAACCTCCATAGATCTCCAGGCTTGATTAGGGTTCCCTCTCTCTCTCTATTCGGCGGGACAAAGAACGGCCATATCTAATTTCCCATACGCCACAAGTATCGCTATTTAACGCCGTCACAGAACACCCACGCCATCTCATAGCGGCCAATTAAATTAATGAATGGATCGTTTTGATCCGCGGCCGGTAGAATTCCACCACTTCGACTCTTGTCAACAAAAGCCTAATTATTTTTTTTTCTCCCCCCCACACCCCCCTCGTCGTCACTTGCCAGCGAAAGGGACGCAGCCGCTGAAACATTGACAATTCCTCTCTCATTATGTTTGTTTGTTTATTTGTTGTTTTTTTTCAAGCGCTGGAAAATGTCAGGTTTTTTTATTATTTATTTAAGGGGAGTGCAAAAAATAGTTTGCATCTGATTAAGAGAGGAAGGGGGGAAGAGGAGGGGGGAGGGAAAATGAGGGAGAGAGGGAGATTGAAGGAGAGAGAGAGAGAGAAAGAGAGAGATTGGAGTGATTCAAATGAGTGCTTGGATATGCCTGGGGTTTAAGATCCTTAAGAAATACAGCCAACATGAAACAGGCAGCAGAGCACAGAGGGAAGGCTCTCGTCCAAAACACTATTATTTCCCAGCAGTCACATCCAAAAGAGGCGCATTTCCAAAAAAAAAGAAGAAGAAGAAGAAAAAATTACTTTCACAACTATCGAGACCCACTGAATGTAACAAGAAGATGATTATAGATGCATCGTATATTGATATTGAAAAATGTTATATAAAAGATGATTAGGTAATTAAGCGGAATTTCCAAAATGCCACCCACAGGGTGTTATGAACAAGTGCCTTTTTCATGCCATTATTCTCAAATTGAAATCAGCACAATATGCTATCCTCCCAGCGTGATGAGCATAATCTTTATGCAGCAATAGTGAGAGAGATCATTCATTTCATATCTCACAGGAAAGCTCGTAGCCGTAATTTAAGGCCTGATAAATATTTTTAGCTCCGTGAAACCGAGCAAATGTCTCCGCGAAAACAAAGGCATTCCGCTTCTTTAAGTATCGCAATACGCCGTAAAGGATTAAGTCCGATTTTCTGAAAACCTTCATAAGCACAGAAGGTGTGTTTGACATAATGAGGGTAGAGAAAGGGATGAAGCAAAGCATCTCCATGTGTCCTAAGCATATGCCCACATGAACTCGCCCCAACAAGCACTCGGGACGGACAGTTAAAATTCCAGCCTAATTGCCCACCTGAAATACAATAGGCCACGAGGGTCGCCGAGGTAGAAAATGGAAATGTTCTCAGCACAACATGGGAAACCAAACATCTGTGCCTAACCCGAGCTCGACCCAACATGCCCACTAATCTCCTTAAGTCCAGGTAAAGAATGGGGGCTTAGATCAGAGATTGGCGAATGTGAAGGTGATGGTTGGCGCCGAACAAAAACACATCAAAACATAAAAACTGGAAGTGTATGAGAACATTTGCCTCCAAAACTCAACTAATACAACGTTAACTCAAATTAAGCCTGTAATAAATCATGAAAAAAAAGAAGGCAATTGAATGTTAGGACATTTATCTTTGCACGGCATTTCAGACGGTATTCATTTTAGTTCATAATCTTATCCTGAAGGTCATATTCGGGCTAAGGTTTTTGAATGCATCTTTGTATTCTCATCCCAATTATCCCTTTATACATGAATTAATAAAACACTGAGCAATTTACCATGGAAACACACTTTCTGCAGACTGCAAAAAGCAAGAGTGAACAGTATTAGGTGTTTACTGTTTGTATCAATGCTATTATCATATTTAAGATTCTATAAAAATCTGATATCAGTTTATCCTGGCTATTGTAAACAAAGTGTTCACATGCATCAACTCTTAAACTGGATACTTAAACCAAATAATATAAAAATATCAATATGTATGCAAACAAAACTGAAGGATTCCTAAGATTCCTTAGTTTGACATGATCACTTATAATGGAGAATGTTTTACTTTCCTGTGTTTAAGCATTAGAGTAAAGGAAAGAAATGGCATATCTCCATGCATTCGGTCTACAGTGTAGAATAGTATGGAATATTGAGTGGGGATAAACATCTCCATATGGTCCTTAACATAAAAGCATGCATGAATTAATTTAACCTAGGTTAATGCATATGCAGAATGGACATGTGTAAGGCATAATACCTAGGCACTTTAGAGTGTATTAACCTCCCACAGTCATGTACTGAAAAAAAGAAAAGAAAAGAAGAAGTACTGTTCATCTTGTTCTTATGATAACATGTTATTTTGACTCTGATCTCTGCCAATGTAAAACAAGACATTCAGATTGAACCTGTTGCTGCTTCTTGTGAACCCACGCTTGGCACTTGAGCCTGGCAGCTTCTGAGCTTATGCTATTTTGTTGGCCAACAAATTGTTTGCATTTGCCAACCCGGATTTATGTATGACCTGATTACTGCACCTGAACTAACAAAAACAAAACTTTCCCAGCTCTGTCTTGTTGTAAACACCCTTTTGCTTCTACACAGATTTAAAACTGTACCAGGCTACTTTGTACTTTGGTGGACCCAAGTGGCAGCGAGAGAACACAGTTTGAATTTGTGAAAGTTTGAAGTACTTCATTACCCAGAAATCATGTAATGTGTACTCCTCTGATCTAAATTTCTGCTTCTTAGTGGCTTGCAGGGGTGGAGATGAAAAAAAAATCTTTCGCTAGCAGGTTCAGCGATCGATTGTGAGTCCAGTCACGCTCGCGCACTGCTGTTTAGGAGACAATTTAGCATTTCGATCTTAAGTTTCGATTCATCATTTCCTGCGTGCCGAAAATATTTCCCGCCAGTATCCATACCCGACACCAGAATTTAATTTGGACAAATAGGGCGAATCTATGACATCTCAATTAGGGAGGATGGGACGCTCTTTACTGCAGCCCCACTTCTTGATTTAGGCTGATAAGACGGGTGTATTTTGACATAAAAATCTTGCCTAGTCTACCTCTAACTACAGCAGTTGTGAAATTCATATGGATTTGCTGCCATGTCATTTTTTTTTTTTCGCTCCAATTATAGTTGTGCCAGCTCATAGGAGAAGGAGGGAGAGAGTTTATTCAAACCATTATGCCAATGTATTGCTGACAAGGGAGGCTCAAACATCGCCCAGTTTAAAACTGTGATCAAACGGCTTTACCTGAGGAGTCCAGCTACACAAAAATAATGGATATCCACCATTCAGTCAGAATATGTTGGCTGCTGTTAGCGTACATGCAGTTACTGACTTGCTCTGTTACTATAAATAAGTTTGTGGGCAGGGTTTGCTCTTTTCTAATGTGACTTACTCACATTAGTTAAAACTAAGACTCTAATTGCCAGCTGAAATGGTTTTTCCCTGTCCAAATTTGTGAGTACAATGCTTATTAAATGACACCTATTTGTCTGTATGAATGAGCCCCACCCAGCCCAAACAGAGTAACCACCCACCATGTTACAGCTGACATATTTGGCAGTTTCCACCAAAAAAACAACAACAATAACTGCATTGTGTTATGCAAAATCTGCACTCCATTAATTACAATGGATTCATAAATTCGCCATGGGAGTGATCAGCCAGTCAGTTTATGTTTCCCTGTTGTGAGCAGTGGTGCAGATGACAGGCAATGAAATCCGTATGCCAGTGGAGTGTTGCATATTTAACACATATGCTATTGGTTGTTCACACTTGTGTGCAAGTTCAGCATCTGTATTCAGGATATGACAGAGAAAGAAAGCCAAAGAGGTGCTGAATAAATTTTAATGAGTTCTGAAAGAAACTGATGACACCCTGACACCCTATGTCCCTTTGTAAAATAATTTGCTACAGTATTGGGAATATTTATTTATTTCAGGTATAGTAAATTCTGCCTGATTGAAACCCTAGAGGTGTGTTTCTGGATCACATTCACGATATTCAAATGATCAAAAAAGCAAACAAAACAAAAACTCACAAACATGGTAAAACTGATTCAGTATTCCACAGTTGGGAATTGGGAAAACCCTCTATTGCTACATTCTCACCACCTATAACCATTGTTGTCTATAATAGCATCTCTTGTGTTACCTTAAGTACACTTGAGAGCATGCAGTCTACCTCCTGCCTCTTGCTGTTACCTGACCGGGGCAAAACAATACCTGAATAGATAGTGGAAAATTATGAATAAATAAGGAGCGCTTGATTTATTTTTTATTTTTTTCTTGTGTGTTGTGTCTTGGTGTCCAAGTACCTGGGAAATAAATCAAGTGGCCATCAAGTAAATGAAATACTAAATACTTGAAACCCCTATTCAACTATATTTTTGTCCGAATCCTACTAGTGTGCGTCAAGTCTTGTATCTAGGAAAGATTCACCAGTCTAACTCTTCCAGGCAGAAAATATTTTGTTTGTAACTTGGAATTGGTTAGAACTGGAATCAGAGCCTGGGATCAAAGACGATTTATCACAGCACTACATGCTTTTCTTTGAGAAGGCTGGGGTTGGAAGGTAATCAAAACTCGAGTAGGCACTGGTCCTTAAAGCTGCACTAGGCAAGATGTAAAAACCCTTTGTATCAGCCTAAATCACAAAGTGGGAGTGCAACAGAAAGGAGCGTCCCATACCGCCTAATTGAGACTGTGGATTCGCCCTGTTTGCCCAAATGAAATTCTAGTGTTGGGGGGGTCGCTGGCGGGAAATCTTCTCCGCCCACAGGAATTGACGAATCAAAATTTGAGCACAAAATACTAAACTTTCTTTCAAACAACAGTGAGTGAACGTTCCGTCCAGAGAAAACCGGACTCACCATGGATCGCTGAAGATTTGCCAACGATTTTTTTTTTACTATCTGCACCCCTACAGGCCACGAAGAAGAAGAAATTTAGGTCAGAGGAGGGCACACTTTACCGATGTTACATTACATGATTTCTGGGTAATGAAGTACTTCAAAGAGTTATCTCTCGTTGCCACTTGGGTCCGCCAAAGTACAACGTAGCCTACAGTACAGTTTTAAATCTATGTAGAACCAACTGGGCAGTTTTAAATCTGTGTAGAAGCAAAAGGGTGTTTACAACCAGACAGAGCAGGGAAAGTTTTGTTTTTATTAGTTCAGGTGCAGTATTACTTCAGGCCATGTATAGAAAGCTGGTCTCACCAGCATTAGATCTTTTGCCTCTGTCTTCCCTTTGGTATACTTTGGAATAAAGCGTTCACAGACCTGCCTGGTTGGTGAAGATGTTGCAGTTTTCTGATGTCTGGGTACTGAAGCCCTTAAATTTGAAACAGTTACCTCTCCTTGCCATCTGGGGCTGCCAGTGTGCGAAATTGCCTGGTGCAGCTTTAACATATGCTTACCGTCTGTGGATTAACTCAAGCAGGTGCAAAAGAGCAGCAGACACATTTTAGATACAATGGGAATAAAAGAGAGAGACAGATTAGAAACATAAATTTGACATGTTGTCTGCATGATAAAATATAATAGACTTCAGTTTGATACACTACACTACACAATGCTATGATATTAGGTCCCTGTAGGGCACTTGAGTACAATAATGAGAATGCCTGTTCTATGTGTTCTGACTTGTGTGTATTAACATCCCATGTGGTTCCTGCGCACCTGAGAAACTCCAGTCGTCCCTGCGTCTCGTACCGTTACCTGTGGCTATGTTGATAGATTCACCAGATTTCTACTTCAATGCCCGAGTTCCTGCAGGGATCGGGGTTTTAAAGAAAAAATAAAACATTATATATTATACAATCTGCGGCTGTACAGCTGATATAGGGTGTATGGTGACACCGAATGTAGTTCTCGAACGCGCCGTCAACCTTGTGACTTGCGCCGTTACCTGTGGCTATGTCGAAATAGATTCACCAGATTTCCGCTTCACTGCATCACCCCCTGCAGGGATCAAGGGTAACAAAAAAACCCACACATGCTGTCTATATAATGGCACCCCATGCGGTCTCTGTAGCCACTGAGTCGTGCTGATACTTGTGCCTACGAGGCTGTGTTGACATAGATTCAACAGGCCTTCTCTTATACGCGTGAACCCCGCGTGATGGAGGTTAAAAGTGGCATATTGTCTATATAATAACGCCCCTCACCGTCCCTGCGGGCCACTTGAATGCGTTCAGGTCGGGATCGTCTACCGGCGGGGTTGTAATTGGTCATGTGGAACACCTGCCGCTGGGTGGGCTTAGTCCGTCCAGGTGTAAGGCAGGTGACCTCTGACCTCTCTGGGCCGCGCTCTCACCCCCAGGGCTTCAGTATGTACACACTAGGAGGAAGGGACAGCCATATGACAGAAAAAAAAAAGGGAAGAACTTAGTGGAACGGCAGCTCTGCCTGAAACCCTATAAGCATAAATATCTCCCTTGGCCAGGAAGGATTCAGTCCCTCTTTTGCTGACTGGTAAATCTTTGGTTTCCCGAGTGGAGGACCTGGGGTGAAATCCTGTCTGTTGCATAAGCAGATCTTTGAAGGGGGATTTTTATTTTTTTTTTTAAACTGCAGAAGAGCTTCAAAGTACAGTCATTTGCTCGCTGATCAGAGTAGGAGCGCCGATCTATAAGATCACCGGTCAGGTCCGGTTCAGTTGGTTCTTTATTATCTGAAAGACAAAACATACTTTGTCGGTGTTCTTACAATTACATGTTTGATGATGCGAGTCACTGCAGATAAGAAGAGGAAAAAATGACAGCCGGATGCGGGGAGAATTTAAGACGTTTACGTCTGGCAACAAAATCCCAATGCTGATAAAAGATGCATCTAGATTCTGTCTGAGAGGCAACAAGCCACATTTGGATAAACATGTAAATACACCAAAAAGGGACTGAATAATGATTCTCCCAAATCACTTTTGATGGCTGTTTGGCCAAATCACAGTCAAATCCCTTTTTAGCAGAGTATATTCCCACCTGATTTGACTTAAAGGGACACTTGAATTTTGTTATTAATCTTCATCGCCAGACACTTGGCACACTGGGGGAAAAAAGTTCCCGCATTTGTACCCCACTTTCCCTAAAAACGGCTTGTTAACATTGTTAAAATTCCTCAGAGAAATGAAAGGGCATGGCTAGCCGCAAGCTCACAGCTATCTGCACCTCATGGCTTCAATGAGGAATGTTAATATGCAATTTAGAGGCATGTCTAAGCATATTTACAGCAAATGTTGCTGTAATGCCAGGTGTAAAGGTGGTCATGTCATGTTGTGGCGGTTGTCTGAAATTATCTGATTGGCATTTATTATTAAATCCTACTTAATAACACTGAATAATCATGTATCAGAAAGCAGAACTCATTAAAAAAAAAAGAAAAAAAAAAGCAGAGAGAGTGCAGCCAGTGCCAGCAGAATAAAATGCTGTTAAAAGGGAATTTCCTGGCCACACCGGTGCACTCACGGTAGCTTATGATTAATCATGTATCACACACATTTCTCACGTAAACACAAAATAACTCGATAAAAGTTGCGAGTCAGAAAAAAAACAAACATGAATAGCTCGGGGAGCGTCTCAGTCTCAGAGGCTTGATACCTGGTATGTGGGCTGGCGCAGATTGTCTCATGATCCTCATACTGGTTTTGATAGTGTCACTTGCTTGATGCAGCAGCCTCGGGGCATCCTTCTATCTCATGCCTCCACTGGCTGTTACATAAATTGCAGTCATTACACGGAGGCAAAGCTTTCCTAACTTGTGCTGACATGACTTCTTGGTAAACAGGATGTTTTTGGTCATCCTGTTTACTAAGAGTAGCATGTTGTCTGCACCTTAAAGGAAAAATCCACCCTCAGACACTCTCACACTGTTATCATTAATTTGTGATGCTCATTCCAGGAGTTACTTTGTGATGAAGTGTTGTAATTAACTTTTTTTGGTGAACCCACTTTACCTCAACCTGCCTTGTCTGCTTCTACTTCAGTTAGTGAATTCCCAGAATGACTTACAACAACACCTGGAGAGGTGGGCGCTGGTAAACATGTGGGTGGAGAGAGCAAATGTGATTGTGCAATAAGTTTTTTGGGTTTTTTTTTCCAGTTGAGAAAAAGTGAGAGTGGAGAAAGAAGTGAAAACTAGCTCAGTGCTAGTTTTAAGTTGTGTTTGTGA
This sequence comes from Centroberyx gerrardi, assembly GCF_048128805.1. Classification (NCBI taxonomy): domain Eukaryota; kingdom Metazoa; phylum Chordata; class Actinopteri; order Beryciformes; family Berycidae; genus Centroberyx; species Centroberyx gerrardi. The sequence goes on along the minus strand of NC_136017.1, from coordinate 13,289,829 downwards.
AGCTGACCTACATAACAGTTTAAAGTATCAAATCCAAGTACATCAATTATACATTGAGAAACAAATAATTTCCAATATGTAGGCTAAGCCGATGACAACTTCACACAAACAACAAAAATCAAGGACAACCTGCTAAGGCCTCTCCTTGATTTTACTCTCGGAGGGGGTAAATAGCCCCAAAGGAGCAGTTAGTTTCTAAGGATACACCCTAGAAAGCGTCATCTACTGACCAGTACTGGTAACTGCCATAACATCCAGAATGAATGGACGGTACCTCTGCCTCTTCTATGATGGATTTCTCCCTGTATGATTGTTGAACATCGGTGCAAAATGAGTCTAGAAAGAAGCCTTTGCTCTTTGATTCTAAGGGACTGAAACTAAAACCTGATGTTTACCATTGATCTTCGGCATAGCTGAAAAATTTCTGCTATTAAACTCCATTGTAGCTGCACTGGAAATATCTCGACATTACATGACATCATCTACGGTTGACCAGTTATCCACAGGAATAAGAAAATTACAACACTACACAACAAAATGGGCCCAGAAATGCACAATACACCAATAGCTTAACAGTGCTAAAGTGTTTTAGGATGGATTTTTAGCTCACTCACTCACGGTTAGCCTATCTGCCCCTAGTGGCCGTTAGCAGGAATAACACACAGCATGCTGAGAATCACTGGGTGCTTGGTGTCCTTGCTCCTTTAAGAACAGGTAGGGGCATTTAGTTCGCTCGGTTCAGATAAAGATTGTGACAGCGATAATCGGATTAGCCTATCAGCCATCCATCAATAAGGTGGATTTTATTTTCCTGATGCTTCGCCAACAGCCAATACATCATAACACCGAACCCAACCACATCCCTCTGTCAAATGTATTATTTTAATCTAATGAAACATCACCTTTCGCAGGATGTAATTGTTATCATAGAAATATATTGCAGTTATTGTCAGGCCTTTAGGGCGTTTAGGGCATAATTTTGCTGTAATGTTCACTTGCACGGTTCACCTTGTATGTGTGATACATTTGGCAGCTGCAGGAATTCATATTTCCCTGCAACTGTAAAGCTGTAAAATATTGATTATTTTGGATATGGAACTCTGCATGTAGATTTTACAGATGTATTCTGATATTTCATCTTTGTGTCTACATCATTTGAATGTTTTCAAAGAGACTGTTTTGGGTGGTCAACAGTTGTTTCTACAGCTTCATGTTCACACTAACTTACACTTCTATAATCTGAAATACCTACATAAGAAAATGTTGATCATGAATACTGACATAGCATTTTTTCTCTCATACTTTCTAATGTGTACTTATAAATGCTTATAATATGATTTTTTGTAAAACAACATTTTCCCCCTTAGTGCACAAGACCAGCTCAAAATTGAATAGTAACTCAGCACTTTTCTTAAAACGTTTCTTACAAAGTTGTGTGAAATAAAAAGGGACAAAAAGAACATCTAGAGAAGCCTAAAGTGCATATATCAGGTGATGATCTTCTCCCAAAACACATAATGTATATGGGTGGCATTTGGGAATGAACCCCCTCCTATCTGATCTGATATACTTGATACGTCTGTCTCTCTCAGATCACCCAGTGTGTAGCCTGCATCAGTAAAACATCACATTCAATGAGTGCAAACTGAGCTGAGTTGGAGGATACAGCGTGTAAATTTCATACACTGATTGCTACAGCCAATCTTGTTTCCCCTCTCTGAAGACAATTTCAAGCAGGGAGTGCTCTCACATTTTCAAGCGGATGGATTAAAAGTGAAAGATGCTTGTGTGTGAGAAAATAAAGAGTGTCTGGAAATGACTTGTGGGGCTTTGTTCTGTTCTGTTCAGAAGGTGCAATGGCACCTCCGTGTTTGAGGCGCTTCTAGTGTTGTGTTACAGCGTGCCTATTCAGTTGTTGAATTAATTTGAAAAGGAATAGGCTGCAGTGCTCAGTGCAGTGCTAATGCAGTGCAGATCTAGTGGAGATAAATGATGGGAAACCTCTGTGAGAGCCTGCAGTGTATCTCTGGGGTTTCATTTAAAGTGGTAATCTGGACGATCCTTGTTTGTTACTCTTTAGAATCCATCTTTGGTGCCAAGCGCTCATCGCTGTGGTGTATCTGCACTGCTCTTCCCATAGATCACCTGTCAATCAAACAGTCCAGTATTGTGTCTTTTTCTATGAATTTGTGTTGATTAAGTTTAGGGCTTTTCACACAGCACACGCTTAGCCTAGGGTTATCTTAACCCAGGGCTAACAGTTAGCCCTGGGTTAGCTTAACCCCCGTTCACACACAGACATTTAACCCATGGGTTAGCCCAGGGCTAATAATTCACACAGCATTCTTGTTAGCCCGTGGCTTGTCCGAATATTTGGTGGTAATAAAAACACACCCAGGAATGCCACACAGCGTTGCTTAGCAACGTTGTGAAGGAGTAATTTGATTGGACAACACACAAGGGACACAAAGTCTTCTAACCCTTTTCACACTAACAGATAACGCTGTTTTTAAACGATTTTCTGGGGATGACCCTGAAAAGTCGGGGATAACTCGGGCCACTTTGTAATTTGCCTGTGTGAAAAAAAAAATGCATCACTTCCTGTGCGGCAGAGGATTTTTCCCAGGAAAGACCTACTGCACTAAACTGGTTTTGTTTGTAGAAGCTTTCATGAACTGGCTATAGATTGAATCACTATTGTGTTAAATCAATTGACGATATTAACAGAATATGAAAATGACATGGATTATCACCTTAAAAAGAAGGTCTTCAGATTGAATAACAAAATGAATATAGATTTCCACCCACGTGCATTTATCACGACATATTATGACCTTAGAAATGTGCTTAATCCACACTGTTACTTGCAAACTTTAATATTAAACAAGTTGAAGATTGTTTTATCTACGGCCCCTGAAACCAGAACTCTTATCACTGCTTCTCTAATGAGCAAAATCAGTTCTTTGTGGAGTATTGGTATTTGTTAGCAGGTAAGATGAAGATAGTGTAGTTTAGTTTGGCATTATGTAGGTCAATACGGTTCAACATTATTTATTTCCACCTCAGCCTCTATGGAGTTTCTCTTACAGTACAGTTTATGCGTGAGAATCCATGAATTAAATCAGCCCAGATTAGCCTTTGCAGGGAGAAAGTGGAGGTAAAAAAAAATTAATAAAATCAACACAAATCCCAACCTTTCTCACATGGGATCCTCCAAATAACACCTCAAAAAAAGTGAGACATTTCTAAGGCTGAATATTGATTCTCCATACTGAGTGGTACAGATGTACTACTTTTGCTGTCTTTTTTCAAAACAAGAAACATGAAAACGCAATTTAAGGGGTTAGCGGAGGCGATGTATGCATGCGCCGGCGTGTTTATGTTTAAAAGCCACTGACCTGAGAGCAGCAAGGCGCCCTGCTGTGCAGCGAGGGCGAGAGAGAGAGAGAGAGAGAGAGAGAGAGAGAGAGAGAGAGAGGGAGGGGGGGAACTTGTAGGAATCAGCACATCAAAGCGCTGGGGAAACAAGGAGGTGTCATTGCCTCAGAGGCAGCATGAGTAGAGTCTGACTTCACACACACACACGCACACACACAGACACGCAGCATGGCCACCTCAAGGCATGTCGACGCACAAAGATGCACAATCATGCACACACACATATACACACACACACACACACACACACACGTGAAAACCTCAGCTTCAGGTATCAGTGGCTTAGAGGCAGCATTGTCATGGTGGGAAGAAGTCAGAGCTCTTCAGTGAGCAAAGCCCTACAAAGCCCCGTCCGTGAATACATTAAAGTTATTTTTGTTGTTTCCCAACAACTTGTTTATCGGCGAGGGGATCGTTTTATCTTCGCAGAGGTGCGCGCTCGCATCGGTGTGTGTGTGCGTGCGCGTGCACGTGCGCGAGGGTGTTTTCGCATGTGGTGTGGTGCCATGCGTGCTTTTTTGTATTTCTCTGTATGTGTGTGTGTGCGTCTGCTCGTTCCCACAGACCCCTCATGCTAAACAACAGAGCTAAGTGGGTCAGCATTCCATTTCAACCGCTCCAGCAGCTACTTTGGAAGCCGAGCTGCACTTAAGGCAACAGCAGAAGCTCCGCGTCGCCTCCCAAGTCCTAACAAGTCGGCGTGGCATTGTTTGTGTGTGTGGTGTGTGTGTGTGTGTGGAGAGGGAAGAGGGGACAGTGCGGGACATCCTCGCGAGTATACATGTCTCTTGATCAATGTGCTGCAGCGGCGTGAGTGTATATGACTAGGAGGGGGTGAAAAGAAAAAAAATTATGAGTGTGCAGGCAGCTTGTCAAACAGTCATGAACGTCTGTGTAAACATGATCCGTTAAGTGCCAAGAGGTGCCTGGCAGTCGCCCCTCTTGTTATGAAACGTGAAGAAGAGTCGTCTTGCCGCCCTCGGCCCTTTTTATTATAAGTACAGTCCACACCTGGCGAACGCGGTGACATCACACCGCCTGGGAATGTAAAGCGGCGAGATGCCATGGAAACAATACGCAATTAGCAGCGGACACTTAACTCGTCGTCCCGCTCCGCTGCGATGAAGGGAACGTGCGACAATAGGTCACCGCTGATGCATTAATAATTTTCAATTTGATTTCCTGTTGTTTTTTTTGTTTTTTTCCATCTTTTATTGTATTTGAATTGAAAGCTGACATGACTCCGGATGGCTTTCTCAAAACCTCCGGCGCACAAAAACCCATTAAAAACCTATTACGTCCTCTCACAAATTCGGCTTGTCAATTGTAATAAAAGAAGTCAGTTTTTCTTACTTTCTGAATTATTATTTTTTTTGGCCGATGTGAGATTTCCATACAGCGGCGGCGGCGCCTTCGAGGGCCAAGTGCAGCCTGGATACTTTAAAGGAGATTTTAGGAGAGTTGGGATGAAACATTCGACTTGAGCTCTTGGCTCCCGTAATGTACACACACTCTTTTCCACTCAAACTACCCCGTGATCCCGGAGACACGAAGGCTTTTGCTACTCCCAACAGTTGTCACATCCAACATACACACCGCATTATCGGCGGAGAAATGTTCATCAGGTGAAATGAGTCCACGGCAATGCAGGTTTAAAGTCACATTTTGCAGTGTTTTACTACTCCAAGCAGCAGATTTGGGAATAAAAGGATCAATGTCTATTCCCCCAATTGATGTGCGCCCTTATAATCAATCATTAACAGCAAGGAGTCTGTAAAAAATTACAGGGTTGCTACTTTTTATGATTCACTGCTGTTGTATTGAGCGGAACAAAATCAAAAGTTGGCCCCGTTCGGTGTTCACTGCTCTCTGAATGCGAATGTCAATGGGTAATATTCAAAAATAAATGCACAAACATATTATAGTGTCCCTCGTGCCGTTTCAAGCCCTCGAGTGAAGTTAATCATAAGCACAGAAGGATGGAGTTGGAGAAAGTTTGTGGTATTATATCATTCATATATCAGAGGCAAGGGGAACTTAGTGATTAATGATTTTTTTTGTTATCATTGGATGGAATAAGATCTTTCTAATGGGCGCAAAAACTATTAATTGTTGCGTCTTGATGTATTACTAGTTGACTATGTCCTTGCTTTAGGTTAGTTCTTTCAAATTGATTATAAGAGCTTTCGATTTGCATATTCATGACTGTAAGGTCTACACACTCCAACCAACAGAGTAAAGGATCTGTCTACAGAAGCTTTGCTGGACTATTAGCAATTTATCTGTGGTATTACAACAGCAAGCGTTTCATATCAACTTCTCTCTGCTTTTAAACCATGAAAGGCATCCTCGCAACATTAAGATATTGTGTAGGCGGTTTGAATATTTTGCACATGCTTTGAAGCTACAATTCCTATAATCAAAGGCTTCTTACACTTTTAGTTATATAATAGAATAGTTATAGAATCATTGCTGGATACCTATGCATATGTGTATGTTTTAACACTAGAAAGGGTTTTGTGAGTGTAATAGAAGGGTAACAAGCCATCAATTTAAACAGCAAAATGCATCAATCTGGTGTAATTTGACATGAACATACATGGGTGTAAATGAAGCAGTATAGTAAACAGTTTGAGCAGCAGTCTGTAGAGGCCAACAGTGATACAGTATATTGTAGTCTGTCTGTCTCTCTCCTCAGGCCTGCCTCCTGAATTCACTTATTTGTCTCCTCCCCTCATCTCTCTTTTTCTCTGTCTCCTCCTCTCTCTTGTTCATTTCAGGTTTTGCAAAAAATGAACAGACACAGTTATCAATTAATATATAAAACTTTAAATATATATGATATACAGTATGTGCTCCTCACTCCTCATCTGTCTCTTTACTGTAAAAAAAATAGATCAAATCCAATCTAGAATTTGTTTAGTAAATTATTTAACCTGTGATGTCCTTCTGTTAGGAAGCTGGTATTTTCAATGCCACATCAAAGATCACCATGAAAAGCCTAATCCATTCTGAATAGCTGGAGGAGTCTACCAGCATAGTCAAATATACAGAGGCACTAAAATATATCTTAAACAATATCTTAAGTTGAAAATAATGTTGCATGTGAAGAGAATTTGTTAAAATATATATATATAAAAATATAAAATATATAATATATATACATATAGCCTATATATATATATATATATATATATATATATATATATATATAAAAGAAAATTAGTTTTTGCATTTAATGTTCAGCAGCCCACGTAAGTAGACCTGAATGGGAGGATTCAGTAACTAACTGACTAACCAGCTGACTGGAGAGAAATAGTAACATTTTGTTTACAGTGATCCAATATTATATTGAAGATGTTGAGCTAAAAAAAAACCTGCTGTAGCTCGTAGGCATCTAACCATGAAGCTATCAACCAAGTGTCAGTCAACTCGCCACCACACAGCTGCCTGATTTTTGCTGTCTTTCCAGATATGGATAATCAATCACTTGATTAAACTAACCTATAACATATCTTACCTTTCTTCCTCTTTTGAAAACTTGAAGAAGATCCATAACCTGTCTTGTCTTTTCCTGACATTGTGTTTCCTGGCTGTTATGGCTGGCTGTATGTAGCCCACCTTGCCTTCTCTGACCTAGACTAGGACCGACCGATTAAAATCATCCATAACGTAGCCTATTCCTTTAGTTCGACTCAAACTACACGATGACAGATTGGCAGAGCCCGCTACCAAACAGACACACATAGCAAGCAGCGACAGGTGAGTTCCATTTGTGTCCCGGCATGTACCTCGATGCACCCAAAGCCGGGCTTTAAAGCTGGCTCACGTAAAATAACCGGCACGCTCTGACTACTAACTCAAATTTTTTTATTGTTTTTTTTTAGATCCGGGGCTATTCATAAAACATTCGGGGCTGTAGCCGCGGACGCCCAGGCCTAATGACGCCGCTGATTATAGCTACTGTTTAGTTGTATGATTTTGAATACTTAAACTGTGGTTTGTACAAAAATGTGAAGGCTGCAATATTTCAATTCTCAAATTCAAAACAGCAGTCAATTGGCAGTGCTTGACATCTCTTAACAATTTATACTCCTGCAACTTTCCCCCAGGCAATTGCTGTAAATACAAATATGTCCTTAGTCTTTAGTACGAATAGAATGATGTTATTTACTGAACAATATGCAGTCGAGGAAATATTCAGCTTTTCAAAGGGGAGGCGATTGAAAAGTGGGAAACGAGGAAAACATTCAATAATCAAATCTCCCTCTCATTTCCTTTATGCTGGGGAAAATCAGCTTAGTGGTGTGTGTGTGTGTGTGTGTGTGTACTGCATGTGTGTGTAGGTATGCTTTTGTGGAGGGTTCACAGCAGCTGAGAGATGATAGAGGGATAACATTTTCAGCATCATACCGCTCTGTTATAATTAGAACAAATACACCAGGAAAATGCAGGCACACACACAGCACACACACACACACATACACTTTCCACAGAGTGAATATTTCCACAGCTAAAAATATCACTGAAAACAAATGGAATGCGGAAAGCGTCAAATCAACCTTGGCAATGACGACAAACACCTCCCTCCATTAATATGCCAAGTTCTGAACAGTCAGCTTCCAATGTGACAAATATAAATAACAACATTCGGTACCAGCTGCTAGCCTCATGTTGGCTAATTTGAGGTCAGCGTGACCCGCGGAAATGCCGAATGTGTCTGAACCGCGGCCACAAAATGGCTCCGTTGATCCATCTGAAGTTGTTTTAAATCATCGCTAAATGGATGTAGCTAAACCTCAAATCTACGCCTTTCAAATCTACTAATTGCCAAGGGATAGAAAACCCAACTGCTGATATATACTGCAGGAAAACTGGACCGCAAAACTTGTTAGAACTGACTTTAAAGCATTTGCTAAGCTCTGTCTAGTCAAGTGCCAAATAGACAGGGTTTGCTGTCTGGAGGAATTTAATTGGTACCATTGAGCCAGGCGAGTGTAATCAATCACAGAAAAAAGCATTCTCTGCATTTACATATCGGTAGTGTGACCTTGGTCTTGTGCAGCCCGGCAGCATCCTGCAGCGTCAAGCCTTCACTCACCGCTTCCAGTATGGAAATCTATTTGAATGCGAGTCAACGTACAGAAGTGATGTCAGACCAGCAGTCACTTCACTCAAGGCAACACCTGAGAGGAAAGAGTTGGACTGTTTCACTGCAGTTGAATGAGCTGCCAATTTAAAGCAAGCAGGTCACTCTGCTTTAAAATTTTAGCAGTTTTTACCAGAGGCTGGGATTCGAGTCCAAGTCATGTGACTCGAGTCCCTGCCTCTGGTAAAAACTGCCAAAATTTTAAAACAGAGTGGGTCACAGTTTGAATTGCTTGAGACTTGACTTGATGCATGAAGAGAAGACTTGAGACTTGACTTGATGCATGAAGAGAAGACTTGAGACTTGACTTGGGTTCTGGTGACTCGGGACTTGACTCTGACTTGTACTTTGATGACTTGAAAAGGTTTCTAAAGTCTTGACAAAAGATCTTGTGTTTGTGTAAATGACTTGGATTGAAAGTGATGAGATTTGTTCCATCAGACGACTGCATTGAGTGAGTTGAATGAGTTTTCTGAATTTGTATGGAATGATTGAATGTAATGAAGCTGAAACTGATTATAGAAATCAAACTCATGATGCTCTTACCAAGTTTTTATCCTATTAAAACCATATTGCATTGAAAAGTCCTAGATATTTTCATCTCTTTAAGATATTAAATTGATACTGGACTCTTGATTTGTTCTGACTTGACTTGCTGTTCTACATTTAGACTTGAGACTTGACTTGAGACTTGTGCATCAAAACTTGAGACTCAACATTAATGACTTGGACTTGACTTGGTGTTCTACATTTAGACTTGGGACTTGACTTGAGACTTGTGCATCAAGACTTGAGACTTGACATTAATGACTTGGACTTGACTTGGACTTGACTTGGTGTTCTACATTTAGACTTGAGACTTGATTTGAGACTTGTGCATCGAGACTTGAGACTTGACATTAATGACTTGGACTTGACTTGGTAATCTACATTTAGACTTGGGACTTGACTTGAGACTTGTGCCTCAAGACTTGAGACTGACTTGGGACTCGAGCAAAGTTGACTAGGTCACATCTCAGGTTTTTACTTTTTGTTTTCAGACAGCAAAGACAGAAGTGGAAGTGCAACAGAATAAGAGCCAAATTCCCATCCAGTGCAGTCACAGTACATGGACAGTTTCCCCAGGCGAGCACGTAACTCAGCTCAATGACTGGGGGCAACCCCGAGGAGGAGTATTTGTTCACCTTTACTTCCCACGAATTGGCTCCCAGAATCCTCCCATGTCCTTCTGATTTTAAATTATTTACATCACCAAGACAAGCCATCCTCTCTTTTAGATCATTTTCTCCATTTTGGGGGACACGCGTTAAAGTTTAATTGCTCAGACCGGAGTAAAACACGCATAAGAAATAGTGAAGTTAATGAGTTGCAGCATGTTTAGACGACAATATGATACTTAGCTATTCCGCGTCGGAATTTACAAAAGACCACCTCGAAAAAACAGGGCGAAAACCCGAGTCTCTTCAAAAGCACTTTGGTAAGGCATGAGGATCTGAAAGTTTTCATCATGGGAAGAAACCAACCTGCTGTAGCTGTTATTCTAATGATGATTTGTAGCTGTTATTTTAATGATGATTTGACTTGTTTTTCTGCTCATGATGATTCCCTCAGGTGAAAAAAACAACACATGCGGAAAGTCAGTTTTGAAGTTTTTGGAGCAGCAGATGTACTTAGATTTGTACAGCCAATCCACATTTTTTGGATTGTGAATGTGCTACACTAGCTGAAACCAGACAGCCTCCACTGTCTTTAATTACTATATGAATATGAATGAATTTGAACAATCCCGAGTTTCTTTTTTGCAAATATTGCTCCTCTGAAAATTTAATACAACCTTCCATATCTGAGAGCTTGAATCGGAAAGCTGAAAAATTTATAATTCATATCATTTGATCTATGAATGTTACACATGACTGCAACTGTTATGAATGTACTGTACCTAAAACTGAAATATACAAAGCTGTACAAAGCTGTATACTTTACACCTCAAACATATTGAATTACTGACACTTTCTTGACTTCTCACCTTACTATGAAGTTTTTTCTGTTTTCTAACTTTAAAGCCGGCTTTCTATGTGGCCGCTCACCCTAGTTTATTAACATGGGGAATAGTTACATCAGATCCTGTATATTGGTGAATAACACAATATACCTCTATTAGAAGTTAAGTTCATAGGCTTTAATGCAAATGAGAACGCACATCAGCATTATTCTACAAAACTCATAAGATGAATCCCGCATGGAATACCGCACAATTCCCTTTTTGACTGTTAAAGGGGAAAATCATGTTTTTAATACGTTGTACTCCTGTGCCCTCGGACATTATCGGCTGCATTATAGCTTTCATTAATGTAGCTGTATTGTATGGTATTGTAATAGAACAATATGCATCCTGTGGGGGGCTGGATTCTGGTTTGAGACTGATATTAATGATATATGAAGCTAATTTGAATGTGTATTTTTAGACAAGCATGAGTCTTTTGTTTTACCTATACCTAACATCAGTGTGTCATCACAGAATAGAGTTCTGGTTCTCTGCCCTCTAGCTTTGAGGATTAAAAATGCCTCTTTGGATAGAAAAACATGCTTGAATTTTTCAGTGGCATTCCCCTTTACTGTGGTAGGTTGACCTTGCTCTGTCTCACAAAGCCCAGACCCCAGCTGTAAAATAAACATCTAAAAACCATCCAAACTCCTACCATAAATACCAGACTTTAATCTCTCTGAATCCTCCCGCAATGGCAGACAGAGCACCTCTTCTGTTTTTTGTTTTTTTACTGACAGAGAAATACAACCCTCTTAAGCTCACTCAAGTTTCATCCCTCTCAAGTTTTGCCTTGAGTCTCGTTTTCACTGTCCAGGGATTGAGAGCTGCCATCTGTCTGGGTCACGCGCGTTCGCCCGCAAACTTTTGACTCGGGGAGGGGCGTGTGATCACACGCAGGCTGTCTTTTGACTTATTGATATTCAAATAACCCTCGCAGGGGATTTTCAAAGCGCTACTAAAAGATGCATTAGCCGAAGAGAGAATGGGAGTCTTTTCTTGTGTTTTTTTTTTTTTTTTTTACAATTTAATGTCTCAATCTGGAAGGGTTTAGATGAGAAAAAACGCACTGTGATTAGGTTTTCATTAGCATTTATAAGGGAATTGTAAAGGCGTGAGCAGTAATCCATGTGTTATTTTCAATTTGTAAACAGAAAGGGGGAAAAGTTCATTCCAGCAGCTTCACAGACTTAGAAAACATGCTTTTCATATTGTCAGTGCCATGTGAACCTTGGATCTCTGCTTTTTTTTGTTTTTGTTTTTTTCCTTTTTTTTCCCTTTTTTTGGATGAAATCATCCCCCACTACAAGAAATTGCCAAAACTGCTGGAAGAGCATTATTAAATATTATATATCATATATATATATGATATATCATAAAAATCAACAGATCCATCAACACATTTTTGAAACTTTCTACAACATTTTTTTTTTTTTTTTGAGGTTTTTGCCTGATACTAATGATAGGCATGCTCTCATATCCAATGAGTTGTTTTGACCAAGCAATCTGATTGGTTATAGACATCATCCAATTGCATATCATAAATCCCATAATACACCGTGAGCTTTGTGAAAAAGCTTTGTGAGTCATGCTAATTCTTGTGAGAACTAGTGAGATAGCAATCTTTCTTTTAGTTTTTTGGGTTTATTTTGAAAAAAAAAAAAAAAAAAAAAATCAGACAGTACACATGCATTAGAAAAGCCATAACACCCTGGAGCCATAATTCCCTTCAATGTGATTATGAGTGCTTTGGTAGTGCTGACAGTATGAGCCTGTGCCTTATAGCGATTTGCATCACTGTCACACCCACCATCACAGTAAAGAAGGCCCTTTGCCGGTATAATGGCTATAATTATGATTATGGCTATGATATTTCAACTGGAAATGAACACCAGGGTTTCATTAGAATGTGTCACTACATAAATCCCTGGGCACTTCACTTCACAAGTATTAGGACACTGATCTGAAGTTGGTCTTTTATTCCGGTGCCATTATTATAACAGGTTTTAAAATGGAGGCCAATTAGAGCCATAATCAAAAAGATGGCAGTCTATTCTTTTGCCTCTTATGATTTGATGGGGAATCTTTAATACATTCTGGGTGAGCTAACAGCAAAAAAAAAAAAGACTACCTTTAGCTCGCTCCCAATATACTTCCACTTACTTTCTTCAGAAGTTGGCCTGTCACCCATCAAGTAGTCATTAGGATTATGAATGAAAGAATTAGCCGTTTGTTATGCGACACATAATGTGCTCATAGTGTAGAATAAACATAACTTCCCGCAAATTATCTCTTGATCTCGTCGCCTCCGTTCTTTTTCATTCCGGATTCTTTCTGAAGCGCGCCGCCGCCTCGCTCGAAAAGTGGAAGTAGAAAGAAAATTCATTCCGTCTTTCGTGCCCCGAGTTGACACGTGACTCGAGTGTTTTATTTGAATCTAATTGAATTTAAATATTCTGTTTCTTTTTGAAAATGATAAAAAAAAACAAAAAAAAATAAAAAAACACGGTGAGGCAAAAAGTAGGTGACGCCATGCGCTCGCTTACTATGAAGATTTCAGCCTAGAATCACGCTCCCCGGGGTTATTGGGCAAAGTTTCAGCTTTGAAGTGGAACTAGAACACATAACAGCAGATAAAAAAGGCCCTGGGTGATGTCACACTCTGCAGGGACAGCACATGTTGAGGAGTTCGGCTGGAGTGGGAGGAATGAGAAATATTATATTATTATATATTATATATTGTGACCTGGCTACTGCCACTCCATCCTCAGGAACCACCAACTCGTTTTAATTTGGACTTGACAACATGGACAAGAACACTGCAAAAAATGACAAGCTGTCCTGTGATTTTAACTTGTTTCCAGACCTGTCAAGCTTATTTTGCGATATTTTTAGTCAAATCATCTCACTGCACTGGCAGATAATCTTCCTGGTTTCAATAAATGTCATTTGATACATGCCAGAATGACTTCTTTCAAGAAATCATCATAAAACAATGAAGAAAATCTTGAAACAAGAAACTTTCTGCAACACAATTTCACTTTTTCCAAGTAAATGTCCTGAAACAAGTTACATTATCCGGAAAAAAAGTAAAATTTGTTGAAACCAGTAAAATTATCTGCCAGTACAGTAAGATGATTTCACTAAAAAAAATCCTAAAATAAGCTTGATAAGTCTGGATATAAAATCTTAAATTCTTGATCAAATTCTGCGACTTGGTACCCATCTGTTTTCCCTTTCATTTCCTATTCTATACTTACAGCTCTTCATCCCTTGTGGACTAATTGTTGATGTAGCGATGTCAGATATTTTGATCCTTATCTTGGATCCTGTTTGATCCAAGCCTGCTAGCAAGTGTGCAGCCGCAGCAGCATCAGCACTAGGCTTGTTAGAGATTAATTTTCCTCAGGAGGTGAATTGAGGCGGGGGTGAGAGGAGCCGGCAATCCTCTTGTTAATCCGTATGTAAAGCATCCCCCCTTTGCCTACGACATATCTCTGAATAAAAGTCACGATTTACATTCATCTCCCCATTAGACACCCTGTTTATAGTGTTATCAATTTGCCCTTTAACTTTCATATAGTCACTTAACACTTCAGTTCAGCTCAGACTGCTGTGTGCTGGAAAATAAGAGCGCTGGGTGATGTCAGGGGCTGTTGAGAGTCTGCGGCTGAAGACTTTGGCTGTTTGTGCCAGCGCTGCAGAAAGTCTGTGACCTCACTTCTAGCATATTACCCAGGGATTTGTGTCCTGGGACGTGTATATCTATAGCAGAACAAACAATGGGCTTTGTGGAAATTCATTCAGTGCCAGGGTCAGGTACAGTGAGGGAGCGCGGCAGATGGGCCATCAAAAAAGTTTATACAGCCGTACAGCCGTATAATGCTACACTAGTTCGCAAAGTAGGCCCGAGGTGTGCTGTAGTCTATAAGTATGCTTGAATCAGCTCGTTAAGGGAAATGATTTGTCATGATTTGCAGTCTATCATTGCAATTAAAGGTGCTACGTGTGGCAGTTTTAAACATCAATATTGAATTGTGATACCTTGGTGTAATTAATGTAAACAAATGAGACCACGGTGGAGACGATTGGCAGCTTCTATCTACTACCACTGGTGTTGTTAATGCTAGTGTTTTTCAAACTTAAGACTACATTTCCCATAAACCCTGTGGCTTCCTCTTGCAAAGAGGATGTTGCTACTTGTCCCCCCCTCTCCCTCTATGGCATCGCTTCACACGTTTGTTTTCTCTTTCTCTTTACTGAAGAGGATAAACATGTTGGAAGTGATTGTTCCAATGGCCTTTCCCTCCTTCCGCCATCTGTCATTGCCAGATAGGATTGCTTTACTGCATTGTGCCATAAAGCAATCCAGCAGATTTTACCGCAAAATCCGACCCGGTGTCGGCGATGGACTTGTTTGTTTACAGTAATAATACTGTCACAAAATGAATGATGTAAAAATGCTACATTTTTAATCATACTAAAATATAAATCTGATCAAAAAGAGAATATATTTGATTTGCATTAGAGTGCAGATGGATGACATGGCCACAATAACTAAATTCAGCTCCAAATTATGCTGCAATATCATGCCAAAATATTACAAAATCAACCCCAGCATACAACCTGTGCTTTTATTTTAGGCTTTCTCATTAATATTTGGGGCTCCTGCTTATGTTCCTGTTGGCTGACCAGCGGCGCTGAGCGCAGCATTCTGGCCCAAAGATAGATGTCACAGTGCATTACAGTACTAATGACTCAGTGGAAAGGACAGGCGCTGGCAATTAGAGGTATGTGTGGATCCAGAGGTAAACCCCAGGCTCTGAGCTGCTGTTATACCATGTTGAGTTAGGAGAATAGAGAGGGGTGAAATTAGGTAGTGGAACCTGT
This sequence comes from Centroberyx gerrardi, assembly GCF_048128805.1. Lineage (NCBI taxonomy): Eukaryota > Metazoa > Chordata > Actinopteri > Beryciformes > Berycidae > Centroberyx > Centroberyx gerrardi. The sequence continues at coordinate 13,274,308 of NC_136017.1, read as the reverse complement.
GGTTGCATGGCTGACAATGGGATGCTGTGCGGTAATGGCTCTCTTGCTATTGTCAATATAAAACACCAAAAAAAAACAAAAAAAAATGAAATTGATGTGGATATATGGAGGAAAATAATGGAATGCGCCTGCGGGAAACTCTAAAAAGAAAAAGTTTCCATGGTTTTCACAGGTGAGTGGGCTGTCCACTCTAGTTAATTATTTCTCTCTGTCCTTTGCCTTTTATTTATTGAGACAGTATAAGGGATGAGAGGGAAACGGTGAAAGAGAGAAAAGGGCAATTCCGGGCAAAACTGTAATTGAGTACTGGATGAGAAAAAAAGAATAGGGTAAAAACATGAGCACTTGATTTACTGATGATTCAGGAACCAAAATGACCACGCATTTATTAGTTGGAATATCCATCTGGTTAATATATGCTATGAACACACACAAAGTAAATGCATGTATACAGTATCTGCACTAAGCCTTCCATTTAAACTGCAATGCCTCTGCAGGATGCAATACTACTATCATAGCACATATGTTGTATGTATATTTCTTATGGTTGCACAAGCTGCATGTCATAAATAATCTTTTGACCAGGTGTTTGTTAGAGATCCAGATCTCTATTTGAACCCAGATGTTTATGGACATTGCATTATACTCTCTATTGTATACGCATGTTATGGAGGCTGTTTAAATTTTAAACGCCTTGCAGGGAGAAGCAGAAGCGGACCTCGCTCAGTTCAAATATTTAGATCCATATTCAGATGTAGTAGGCGGCGGTACAGGCTGTGGACCAGAGGTGCGATTCTTTACAGCGTCATCATTTTTTCTGACACATCTCACTGTAGCCGTTTGCAAAACGAGGAATGGATCCTTTTATACTGTAGGCTATATGAAAACAACAGATTAGAAGGTATGAAGCCGGAGGAGGTTCACACACACACATCTTGCCAATTTCCTGTACGGCAACATTGTTTTTCCAACGGGGTAATTCAAGGTAAACCTGACAACAATGGTTAAGCACGCACTGTTGGAAAAGACAGCATGGGAGAGAGAGAAAGAGAGATAGAAAGTAAGTGGAGGATGATCATTTTAACTTTAACAGGTATTTACATAACCCTCGTTCGAAATGTGACACGGTGGGTGGCCGTCATGAATATGTATCGCTCTCATAACGCAAAACAATTTTTTTCTTATTATATTCCCATCGACAGACTGTCACTGCCTGTGAAACGTACCATTGTGGAGCAGCAATATTACCAAGGAAGCTGTCCCAGGCCTTGAGCAACAAGCGGATCCATTCCAAGGGCCCATACAGAGTGATAAATTATGAGCCGGTTACTGTCATAAGTCAGAGGTTTGGTTCTGTAACCTGGGAGCACAAACGTTCCCTCAGGACCTGTTTCTGTGCAATCCGACTTGCAAGAATGATAAAACTCTGCCACTCTTGGAGAACAATCGACAAAACTTTAATATTAAAAAAACAAACACATTCTGTCTGCAGTAGCCTTCGCCAGGCTTAAAGGACTGCGGTGAATATATTCAGTGACATTAAAAATGACCACCTCAGGCTCCATTTAACAATCAGACACCGGTGTTGTTTAATTGCTTTTGTTTGTTTGCTTTTTAAATACTGGAGTCTGGTCGGTCTTCAGGAGTAGCTCATGTTTTTCATTCCATTAGTGCTTTTTTTCCCATGGGGCAAGATATAGGCATGAGGAGCCAAATTCATGTCAGTCATCCAGTCACTTAACCTTTTTATACCAATGCACTGTCAAATTGATTTACAGTATTGTTTGTTGGTTTGTTTTCTTTGGTTTACTGAGTAGTATCTAATTAAGATAAAAGTAAATAACAGTCCAATAATTGTGAACATTTAGCAGTTCGGAATTTTCACACAAGCTTACTGACACAATCCTTCCATTATTCAACAAGATGATAATCAGTTGGGCGCCACCCCTCCCCACTGCCCTATTTATGTATAGCCTTGCCTTGTCCCATATTTCAGTTGGCAGTGCTGATGCTTATGAGAGTCATCAGTCATTGACTAACTAGTTTAACAGTGTGATAAACTGATCACCGATTGAAATGGTGCATTTTATGGGTTACAGACCCTCCTCTCTGCTAGTCAGTGCCTGACAGTTGTTGACGCACCTCGTATTACGTTATGCTTGCTCGACCAGTGTTACAGTCTCGCTAATGTGTATAACCTAATGCAGTGATTCTCAACCTTTTTCATATCATGGACCCCCAATTTAGTCCACATTAGGGCCACAGACTCCCATTTGATGAGATTTTGTCTCTCAAACCCAAATCTGAGAATATTTTTATTGTTAGATATGATTTTGTCCAGAATTCCATGACTATCTCTATTGTAGGTAGAGAGAAAACAGTGAAACTATGATCGAAATAGTCATTCTTCTACAGTCTCTAACTGCGTTAACTTCTTGTAAATGAAATAATGGTGAAATTTAGCAATTCATCAATTTGCTGGGGACCCCCTGGAACCCCCTCAAGGACCCCTGGTGGCCCCCGGACCCCACGTTGAGAACCACTGACCTAATGTGTAGCAACTGCAGTGTCTAATATGTATCTTTTACCAGTGAAATAAGTTAGTTACCAGCTAGACTGAGCTAGCTGTGTTGCTTTACAGGTGTGGAATTTATGAAGTTTGGTCAATGCTAACAAGAAGACATTAGCTAACAGGCTGCTATGTTATGATACTGAAAGAGAGCTAACCTACTGGAGTGTAGCAGCATAGTAGAAATCTCTTCTTCTTGACAATACATTGGGTTAATGATGAGGTCATCCTGATTATTCCAGGACTGTAGTAACTTCAGCTACAGCAACAGTTGATGTTGCAGCTAGCAAGGCGCTGTGGGACGGTGACTGGACAACATCTGTACTTGTTGATACATGCACCTGCTGCGAGGTTTGTACTGTCGTACTGCTTGCAGCAAATTCCTTCACTCTACTATATCTTTTCAGAGCCATCAGTAATCTTTTGTCGGACAGTAACATCAGCATGTATTTGGCAGCTGTGCTTCTCACCGAGGCTCTGTTTCTCACATGGCAAACCTCCAACTGCAAAACCTGATCATCTGGAAGCGGGGATGGATGACACCTCCTGAGCCTCCTACGGTATGAAAAGCGGTATCTGTTTTCAGTCTACCCATCCAAACTCCCCCCACCCCCCACCCCCCTCCTTCTCACCACCCCCCAATGTGACTTCAGTCTTAGGAATGTTCAGTTGAACTTTAAAGCCGCTGTCAATCAATTAACCCCAGTGTTGGGTGAACATAAATGACTGAGGTATATCAGAATCTCGATAATATTGATAACATCATTGCTCTGCTATTTTCTTTCAAAGTTAATTTTGTGGCTTGGGCATCTGACCAACTTTGGTAATCTTTTAGAGCAAGAGGGCGTCTCTCTGAGTTGTTATTGGTTCGGTGGGGAGGGAGGGGAGAGGAGGACTAAGTGTGTTTGTCTTATTGTTTTCCTTCTACTTTACCTTTTGCTTTAAAACGAAACTCCACCCCAACAATAATTTCTTATGATCAGACATTTCAAGACAAAAATTTGCGAGCATGATCGACTCTCCCAAAGCGGGAGCACCAAGGCTCTAATCTGGTACGTGATCAAGACAAAAACCTGGAGCTGCTCCACTGACAATTGACTGGAGAGTCTATTTGTGGATTTGTGATGTCTGTTTGCTTGGATCCAATATGTCATAGCTGGGCTAACATAATTAAAGCAGAAAAATGTACTAAAAAAATATGCAAGGTGCTGTTTATTGTCAATGGAACGGCTCCAGAGAGCCTCTTGAGTACATCATACAGTCTGTCTCGCCTCTCTTGTTTCTAACTTCTGAAGAGACTTGAAGCGTGTACACAAATGTTTAATATTCTATACGAGAATTCTATACAACAGTAACATGTATGAATTCTGTTTTAAGGTGGATGCTGTCTTTCTCAGACCCCTAAGGCAGCTAGTGTGCAGAAGCCTATAAGAGTAATCGCAGTTCCCTATACCGGCAGTCTCCTTCCCCTCCAGGACCTGAGAGGATGTGTAACTTTAGACTTCCAGAGTGCAGAATAGAGCAAAGGAGAATGTAACAAATACGTTTTGATGCATCACAAAAGTGTCTGCAGTTGTTTTGTTGCGCTGCTGTAGTGTCTGTGTACAGTGACAGTGTCAAATTTATGCCTGGCTTTGATGCTCCGCACATCACAACACATTTCACATATGGAATTAATCATTTTATGACTTAAAACAATCTGACATTCCTATTTGCACAGTGCAGACCAAATGGGAATTATTATTTCAATCAATGTTTACTTTGCAATATCTAATAATGTGCTTTAGGATCTTCTTTGTAATATATCACTGTGAAATTGGCTGCGTTGGCACATTCTATCTGCTGGCAAATAAGAAAAGGATGACAGCCAAGTTGACATTAAAAACAGCAGGCCTAATGATCTGCTTTGTGCTTTGACAAAAGCCAATTTGAGAGTCATTTAAGATTTAAGAAAAAAACTTTTTCTTTCAATAAACAGGTAAGTAATGCAGCAAAAGCAGCGGGGAGATGAAATAATGAAATATGCTTCTAGAAAGCAGCTCGCAAGGAATACTGAACATATTTTGAGAAAATCTAATTCCGATTATCTTTAGAAAGCGCACAATGCAGCACCATGAAATGTATTATTGCAATTCTTACACGGCATACAAATTATGCAGAACAGTCTTAAGTTCTCATGTTTATGATGCCTAAAGCTCGTACACGTCTCTGAACCTATCAAATTGAAGAGCCTATGTAATGTTTGGGCCCTTGGCATTCCTTTCTCTTGTGAGAAACACGGGCATTTCAAGCCATATCACCCTAATCCTCCAGCAAATAGATGATGACACATTGTTGTCCCCACTGTGAATAATAATTAGCCGCTGGCAACGGCAAACAAGGAAAATAATCATTTGCAAATCAGATTTGAATGGGTGTCACTATTGCATCTTAATCTTCATCATTACCTCTGCAACAAGTTTGTATTCCTGGGGCCTTGAGATTCAATAATGCATTATTTTTTAAATATTTATTAACCGATAATTCCCCTCACAAAACACAAACTGTGTTCAATAATTTGCCAGATTGCTGAGGCTACACATCAGTCAGTGTGCAGAACTCGGCAAAAACAGACCCGGAGCAACCAAACAGGCTTCTGAGGGGCTGCCGCGGAGGGGAGGGGAGAGGAGAAATCTCTTGTTACTGAGAGGAAGAAAAAGGAGGGCTGCCTGGTGCTGATGCTCTGGAAGAAGGTACAGTAGCAGGGAAACGCTTTGGGGGTTTTCACATACCTCCCCATTAACCAAGGAGAGAAGGTAAATCCTAGACAGTCTGCGACATTGTTCCGCTTCCGACTGTCATGCTGTGCTCTCCCGGTTTTGAGCCACTTTCAGATCTTCATGCACTACTAAACACCGCAATACAGTAGTGTTATGAATCACTGGAGATGAATCATGCTGAATGGGTAAATAGCAGAGAGCATAACTCAGCGGTGGCATTGAGATGCAAATGAAGTTGAAGTCTATTTAGTTTTACACACAACCAAACTAAAGAAAACTACGGCTCTTCCATATGGCTAACACAAGCCTGCTCAGTGTAATCTCAACAGTTAAAAGTTTCCCTCCTGTGACCTTATCAACAATTGCGACCATTGCAAGCAAATCATTAGCTCACAGAGCGAAGGGGGAGCAACAACTGATTTCTACCAATTGAAACAGGCACAGCTGCGTGCATCCCTGCCCCGGTTCCCCCCGCTGCACGGATGAAACTCATTTAAATTAGGACTGCGGCTGGCGGAGCTAATCATACATCACTTTTAAAATGAAGTATATTCCGAGAGGCTGTGGAACGGGGACTTGAATGGGGTGACAATGTCGCTGAAAGAAGGCTTTAATGAAAAAATGCAAATGTCACATAAGCAGACATCTTGATTTTATGCTTCATCGTTTAGCCCCGTTGGATCTTTTGATTAGTCCATCCAATGAGCTGGGCCTCTGGGTGACAGACAAACCTCGCCACACACACATACTGTACACACTGAATCCAACTAGGCGATGACATTACCATTGCCAGTGCAGAAACTGGAATTCTTTTTTCGAAACGAGCAATCTGTATGTTCTAGGTCCATGTCAGTAAAGCCTAGTTTACACTACAGGTGGAAGTGACCCAAATATGATCTATTTGCCTACATGTGACACAAAGCAAATTTTTTCAGAGCAGTGTGAACACCAAAAAACATATGGAATCGTGTTTATAATTCCGATTTGGGCCACATTCATATGTGGTCCTAGATCTGATACATGCGTACGTGGCATGTGACCTGAGTCTGACTGCTCAGATTGGAATTCATGTGGTTTTACCTCACACTTTATGGCACAGCTCACTCGTTGTCATTGTCACTGCATTGGCGCACTTCAGGAAAGATGGAGGACAGTGGAAGTCATCTTCATCAGCAGACAAAATCGCATCCGACCTGCACTACAAATATTCCTTGCCTTTTGGAGGGCAAGTTCACTTTCACTAGCTTTCACGATTTACTGTCTCGTAAATATGATGTCATTTGTTGTTTTTCATGTGCACATGCAGGTCGTTTCACGGTAGAAGTCTGTTCATATGTCGGATGGGTCACTTTTCAAACATGAATGAGAACAGGTAAGACAAAACATCAGATCGGGGCAAGAAATTGCAATTGAGCATTAAGGCTTGTAATGTAAACGTAGCCTCAGTTGAGGTGTTGACTTTGGAAAAATCTGACTCAGCTGAAAATGGAGATAGATAGGATCTTTCTGGTGGTGCAGAAGCGAAGATCAGTGCATCAAGATGCACGCAGTAGTGATCATGAGATGACAACAAGACAACAAAGTTTCCTTGGCAATAATACTTAAGTTCAGCAACAGTGGGACCAGTGTTGGAAGCATTTTCCCTTTTTGCTAGGAGCAGCCACACTGTTTGGATTCAAACATGAAAGCAAGTGGAGCTGAGGGAAAACAGAGCACTAATATTCTAGAAGGCTGGTTTCTTGTCAACCCATTGAGTTGTTTACATCTCCGAAATTTGACAAAACCTTGTGTCCTCAGACTGTGGCAGCCTGCCATATGACCTGTAGCAAGGAGAGGAGGGGGGCTGAGGAGGAACAGCGGGAAACAGAGAAAAGCATGCCAGAGCCTTTAACATTAAGGATTGTTGTGAAGATGAGGGCTGAATTAATGTTAATTATTAAGGATTGCATCGCCTGTAGCGCGTAGTAGCTTGGAAAAATAATATTAAAGTAGTAACCTTTCATATGTTATTATCTATTGCTAATTGATATAACACAATAGTGATTTCAACCTAAAGCCAGTTCATGAAAGCTTTTACATTTGCTGTTCTGAATACTGGAGTCGAGTATAGGTCTTTCTTGGGGAAAATCCTCTGCCGCACAAGAAATTGTGTGTTTTATGTTTCTGGTTTGTTTGTGAATAAACAGAAGAAGAACTGGGTAGTTAGCATGAGCAGTGATAGCCACCATAGCTGAACAGACAAAGAAAAGAGCGCCACCTACATAAACTCAAACTGCATCAACAGAAAATCAAAAAAAGAAAGCAAAAAGCTGTCACAGTACTGGACTGTTTGATTGACAGCTGATCTCTAGGGAGAGCAGTGCAGAAACACCACAGTAATGAGTGCTTAGCACAGAAAGATATCAACAAAATAAATAAATCATTGAATCTCAAGGATTACCACTTTAACATCAGCAGAAACAAACTGCCACTGTGTTGAATGGAGCTGTGCTGCATGCTATATAAACTGGTATAACTGCATCAGCAGTGTTGTGCAAAAACATAAGACTTTACTCTCCGATTTATTTTCTTCTAATTGATTATTAAATGACTGCAAAAATGATGTGCATTGCATACTTACACTGATATCATGTAAGTTTGTCTCCATTCCTGGCTTTCTTTAGTAATAATTCTAGGACACTGACAGCTCATAATATCACGACTCGGCTATCTTAGTAGACAAGTAGCAGGGACTGAAAGGCAAATCAGATGACAGATTTCAGCGATCGAACCACAGGCACAACCAACGGTCAATATTACTGGCACCGTGCCATGTTGGGAGACTGCAGTCAGGCAAACATAATGGCGCGGAACTGTGTTTGTAGGAGCAATGTCATCAGAAATTACTCCGCATTTGTATAAATCTAACTTAATCCTAAACCGTTTTTTTTTTTTTTTTTTTGCTTACTCGCCATCTGATGTTGTTTGCCAAATATGCAGGATGGCAAACGGAGTCTCGAGGCTGCAGAGGAGTGCAGCCCGCACAGGCAGGCAACCTGGCTAGGATAGATTATCATCACAGTGACAAATGAGCTGAACCGGGCTGAACTTTATTATGCTGGACTCCCAGGGTGCAGGGTGTGCTGAGAGACACAATGTAATATTCAAACTTTAGCACAAGTGTTGACCAACAGCGAAGTTTGCAGTGGTTTGAAATGGAGTTTTGTGTAAAAATGGACCTTGACATTGAATGCTAACAATATGCTAAATGAACTGCCAGCTTATCACTCCCTAAATGTAGTTATTTCATGACATGTGATGCTATCAGATGGCAGATTGCCTCATAATCAAGCCACTGTCTGACTGAATCATTCATTGATTGACCTAGGATGCCAATTCTGGAGTTTGAGTTTGGTAGCCATGTTAGTCGGTGTGAACAGGACAAAATGTACAGAACAGCCAGAGCTGAAGCGCATGATTGCAGTGCAAGAAGGCCAAGTGTGATTTAGTCTGAAAGCATCTGGCAGTTTCTTAAAGGCAGTTGTAACAGACTTTGTTACCCCTCTGGGCTCAAAGGCATGATGGGAGAGAAAGAGGGACAGTGAGCATCTCCAGATTATATAATTCACATACTGTATGCATGAATTCATAAGAATCCAGATACTGTACTTCAGCTTCTTTTCTAATACTGCACTCACAAGCCAACTTTAGGATGATATTCTAAGGCAGCAGTTTCCTACCATTAAATGCCACAACCCCTAAAAATAAAGAAATGCCTACTTCATACTTCATATTTCATACTGAGAATGGTGAACTGTGACTGCATTTAACCCCTATTAAGGGTGTCTCAATTAATTACCAATTAAAGACGCCTGGGAGTAGCAAATATTACTTCACCAGGAGAAAAAAAACATGATTATGAAGATGATATATTGGTCTATAGTAGAAATATTCCACATATTTATTTCCGCCACCCCTGGGTTGAGAACCACTGTTTCGAGGGAGCACAGCGAGACGGATAATGTCCTACAGTTGAATAATGCATATTCATGGCCCGGATACTGAAAGTATGGGTTGAAGCCCAATATGTTTTAATGAGCTTGGTTCCCAGGGTGAGAGACTAAATTTCTCATTTGAGTTCCAGACAGAAAAGGTTAAAGGGAGCTCTCCTCTACGCCAGAGAGAGGGGGAAAAAAAGAAAGGAGAGAGATGGTAGGAAGATGGCAGCCAAAAAACCCTGCCAGGTTCCTGCCCCAAAATGTTCTTTTTATCCTTTTACAACTCATTCTCACATTGGAAACTTATGCATTATGGAAATTAGATGTTGCATAATTCATATGTTGTATGGGATGCATATTAGGGATGGGACGACATATTGGAATTCAATATATCGCGATACAAAAATGTGACAATACGTATCGTGGGGCAGATGAATGAATGAATTTCACAAGCTCTCCATCCAAATTATATTTTTTGCACTTTGTAATGACATTTTTAAAATGTTGTTTACATTCTAGCAAGCCAATGCCATTGCCAGAAAGATTTGTGGCTCAGAAATGAACATAATTCTGCACAGTCATACTTTGTTGTTATTGAACTTTTATTTTTTACATCGTATCGCGGTTGTATTGAATCGTGAACCCCGTATCGCGTATCGTATCGTGAGATAAGCATATCGCCCCACCCCTAATGCATATGTACTATGTAAAATGAATATTGCAATATGCTCGCTCTTACTTTACTCTGGTTATTTGTTCAGTTAATTGAGCCGCCCTGAAAGTCCTCTAATGAGCTTCATCTACTCTCCATCTTATCATATCTAACCTCGCAGTCTGCTTTGATTAACGCGGCTGCTGGAATGGCATGCTAATTACGCTCGGTGTTTTTACTCTAACCCCTCTCTTCTCATCTTATAAAAAGCATCTATATTTTGATCATGATCACAACTCTCTTTACATTCTGCCCACGCATGATGTATAAAGACATTCATACATTCCAAGGACGTATAATTACACTACATTGAATGCAAGGAAATAAAGTAAAATATTTCAATACACTCAAATGATACAGGTTTTCATTGTGTTTGAGCTGTAGGAACACGCCTCTTCTGGGGACAATAAACTTTATGTAATCTTATTTAACCTTTCAGCCCGGTTTCATTATTAAAGTCTTAAATTGCATTCCAATTATTATTATACCCATATTTTACATATAGGGCAAACTTTCTTTCTCTTTCTGCTCGCTTTTGAGCCTTTCCCCCCTCTGGATTCGCTGATGGCGATACTAAGTGATATGGGTCCTTTTTTAGCGCACGCTTGGTTTCACTCTCGCCACAACAAGCCATCCGCTCTCCCTGCAGAAGGGAGGAGCGTCTCCCCTCGCTGGAGTTAATAAAACCGGATCGGACCCGGGTATGTGACAGCGATTCCCCCCCCCCCCGCCGCCGCCCCGCCTGTTCCGGTAATGAGCGGGGACGTTCGTTTCCTCGTCCGCTTTGAGGCAAAATCACATCTGATAATCGAGGAGTTTCCAAATGGTTTTCCTCCCTACTTCTCTCGTTTTCACCTTCTCTCTGTTTGTCTGCATACCTTTTTTTTCCCCTGTATTTACTCTTTGCATGCCTTTCTATCTTTCTCTCTTTGCATCGTTCTTGTCTTCTGTCATCTCTCTCTCATGCACAGTAAGTTCCGCAGTCCCTTGACTCCTGATACACGATCCACTGCGCGACGGCTATGAGCTACAGCGTGTCTGCCATGTCTCATATTCTACAATGGCATGTCATGTCTTTCACTGCGGAGTGCAGTTGTTCCTTGGGCTGGTGGCCACTTTAACATACACGAATCATGTAAAATGCATGTCTGCTCCCCTCGAGAGAAGAAGAAGACTCTTAGCGTTGCGGGGGCATTTCGTAGAACGCATGGTCCCATGAACGTTTATGGCAAATAGATGCCTTTATATGGCCAAACATTGAACTCCTGAGCTGCTTTCCACATTGATATGCTTCCATGTCAGCGCTTAAAACTACAAACCTTGACCTTATCCATTTAGTCAGGTCAACCTTCGCATAGAATAATAGAGAATAGTCTACAGCAGAGTGGAAGAACACAAATTTCAATAGCTGGAAAGTATTGGAACTCGCGTACTGTGAATTATGTGCCGACATTTTTGCCAGAGTGCATTTTTTTTTTTAAATATAAAGATAAACTGCTGCGCTTGGACTTGTCAGTTACATTCAAATGATCTTCTCTGTACTTCAAAGCAGCGAGAGGGAGGCAAGAGCTCGTCCTGTTGAAGTTTGAAGAAGAAGAAGAAAAAACAACCCAAAAAGACAACACAGCTTCAGATGCCTAATAAAACAATGACTGCAGACTGCGGGGCCCCCATTGAAGAGCGCAAACATTTTATTTTCCGGTGAAAAACGCGATCAATTATTGATGGCGCTCTCTTACCGGCACTGACGAAACGTGTGATCAAGGTGCGTCAAAAAAGCTTACGTTTGGAAACTCGTATCAGGCTATAAGACCCGAAAATAGCTCCCACGGCTTTGCATTTTTGTGCTTCCTACCTCGAAACGGTCGCAGCTTCGCTCACAGTCGGCGTCTCTGTGCTTCTACCCGCTCTAAGCTATGCATCAGGAAACATCAGCCTCATCTGCTTGTCTGTTTGATTATGTACTTAGCACAAAGGGGACAATTTGTACCAAACAGCAAGGGTTATCACAAAAATAATGTTCCCACCCGATGTGATGTCCTTAAATGTGACAAAAGAAAAAAAATCAAAAGGCACAGGTCCAAATTTACTCTAGGCGCACTGTCTGTGCAATTATTTTTTTTTACGGTGCAGCGGCGCACACGCAACTGCCTACCTTGGCCCCGGCTCAGAGAGCGGTCACATCGAACAAGCACTTCAAAAATGGTATCAGGCTATGGGAGGACTTATCTTTAAAGGTAATGCAAGAGGAACTAGCAGCGGGGTCATGTGGATATCCGGGCTGACAACAGAGACAAGAGAGAACAGACTGAAAATAGCTGAAGGGATCGTTTTTTTTTTTTGGTCTGATATTGAAGTCACCAGAGAATATAAAAAAAAAAAAAAGTTAGTTTCTCCTGGCCATGGATATTTCTGTCTCATGAAACTATTTTTTTTTTTTTTGTTATCTTACTTGCGTCAAATAATGAAGTGTTTACTTTTGTCTGCCTCAAATGTCAGATGGGGATGGTTTAGGGGATATTCCATTGATTCCGATGCGCGACGCAAAACCCCGATCGATAAATAAAAGCACAGCTGAAGGATTTGAGGAAAGATGTCGGAGCCGCTCGGATTTCCAAACGTCAGTCTGACCATCACAGGGTATAGAGGCCATAGAAGTGACTAAGAGGGGAGGAGACAGGTTGAAAAAGCTGTTGCAAAGGGAATCTTATTGGATCTTCAACCTTCAACCATCAAGAATCCAGGCTTAAATGAAGAACTTGATTTTGTCCTTTATCTTTAACTTTGAATATGTATATGGTCTCTCTCTCTCTCTCTCTCTCTCTCTGTGTGTGTACTTTGCAGCCCCCTTTATCTACAGGTGACTGGCCTTTTGGGGTATCCAGATTATAAAGAATTTTCTCCAGTTTAGATGGAATTTTTCAGATATTTTGAATAATGGTTGTGAGATGTTTTTTGTGAACTGCAGCTGTATTTACTTTATTTGCTTTATACATTTTAACAGATGAGTGTCAGTGAATATCCACCCACTTTTCTGCTGCTGACTGAGCCACACCAGGTGCCAATTTTGTTATCACTAGGTAGCTCTATATAAGCAAGCCCTTCTACTTGGCTCTATATGCCCTAATGAAGACTGTATAGTTGAAACGCGTTGGCGTAGCCCATGCAATAAAGGCTTTTTAACTTTTTCAGGAAAGAAGTGTGCCTTGGAATTTTTGGAGGATCAGCCATCCCAGCCACTAGAGATGAGCTGTATTCCCTTCTCTGTCTATTGATATCTAAACCTTGACTTCAACGAGCACCTTTTGAAACTTGGTAAGCAAAGCAGCGCTCCTTTAGCTTCATTCTATGGTCAGTCTGACCATTGACATCAATTTTGTTATGAATATACTCAAAGCGAGTATAATATCCTGTTTGAAGGACAAATGTAACCTTTAAAATTGGAGTCAGTGTTTCTTGCTTCTTTTTTCCCCCCGTGATACAAGTCTAATGCGTGAACAGCAGCTAATTTGAGAGGTCAGATGCTGCAGCTGGGGCTGATGGCTCTGCATGTTGAAATCTGGCAGAAGGATATAGAGTTTGGAGGGCACTTGTCCTTGCTTTATACCCACGGTGGCCTCTGTCGCATGAGAGAAACGCACTGACAAAGAATTACAGTGACATAATCTTGCATAAAGACACATTTACTATTTTAAACTGCTGAGTCATCAGGCGTCTTATATCAAAGTAGGTTTAGACCGAAATAGATGTTGGGCTTAAATATTGGATATGGGCCAGTCAGTGTCGTCCACCTCCGGTATGATGGAGGTTCCTCCTTGACCACAGCTACATAAAAACAGACTGTAAAACCTGCAGTGAATTTTTATTTTCTTTGCATAATGTTTTTTTTTTGGGGGACAATTTATTCATATAAAGGCAGTCATATATCCCAGAGTTTGCCTATACCATTGAATAGGCACAGTGGCTGCCTTAAAGAGCTGCTGACACTAAAATAATTTAATTAGTCTGGGTTTCAATGGAGAGTTTTAGTATCCCATGATGATCTAAATGCTGTTTCCGAGGCTTTTCCACCCGGATAAGAAGAAAATTCTGGAAGAAACACTCAATACTTGTATTTTTTGGCATAAAAATGGTTAAAGATATTGGATATTGCCACAAGAAATATTGTCTATCAGCAGATTCAGTACAAAAATATTGCTATCAGTATCAGCCGTCAAAAACCCACATCAGTCGAACCCCATATCAAAGGCTTACTTTTGTCAGTGCGAGGTATTTGTTATAAAAATAACATTCTCAAATAAAACTGCTCAGTGAATAAAGAATAAAATGTGAGGCTTTATATTTAGGCTGGCGAGAAAGAAGGGTAAACCTATTTTCAGTGTTGTGCGTCCCTGAAGACTATAAATTCAATACCCCTTGTTTCAGCCGACTCGCTTTGTGGGGATTCTGTGTGCTTCCTTAAAAGCGTTATAAAAATATGAGAAATTAATGTATTCCCTTTTATGAATTTTTGAAATTCTTACATAATTCTACATAATGCCGCAGCTGGATGAAAACCTTTCATCTGGCATAAGTTAGCGTTTCCGGAATGAGGAATAATGACTATTTTCAAATTGATCATCATGCATTTTAGAAATGATACCAATTATATCAATCAAAAGGTTTCGATTAGTTTTCATTGATGAACAGCAGTGAGACTGTGACAGCAGTGATGCCATGCAACACACATAAACACAATGCAAATGTAGGAGACACTTTCATCATTGCAGATATACATGGCATTCTGTCAAATTGTTACAATCTCATTTCTCACATTCCCTTGTTTGTGAAAGCCAGAGGTAACGCAAAAAACATAATTTCAATGCGATTGCATAGGAGGTCAAACAAACGATTATTCCTCAACAAGCGACAGTGACAAAGTTGCTTAGGATCGTTACGGATCTCTCCGGCAGTGGGGAGGGTCTCCAATTTCTACTACATTCCTCAAAGTGACGTATGCATTGCTTTTTAAGGTGACATAAACGCCTCAGCCAGCATTATCCCGCTCATGCATCTTCTCCCCCCCCCTCCGGCCCGGCGGAGCATTTTAACGACGGGAGTCGGCGACATGCATCAAGCCTCCGCCGAATTGACGCGGCCTGACACGCGTGACATTGATATTCATGCCGATCTCGCAGGTCATTTAGGCCCGTAGTGTGGGGAATTATGCGGAAAGTGCAGAGTGAGGCAGAATTGTCAGACGTGGAAGTGTCTGGGACCAGAAAATGCCCTTGCTTGTCCCCTTTAGTGGATGCCAGCGTAGTGATGTGTGTGTGTGTGTGTGTGTGTGTGTGTGTGTGTGTGTGTGCCAATTTGTCATCATCTCAATATCTGTCTTTATGGGAGCTGATGAAGGTCTCGCAGACCAAAACATTACTTGCGCCTCATGAATATGCAAGCAGTGAGATGAGGACAGTCACTCTGAAGAAAAACAATTTTAAGAATCTGTCGTCGCCTTAACATCTTTATATTGTAATTATCTATTGTTTTCTCATTTGAAATATGCGCATGAAACATTTTGCACTCAAAGATAAGCAAACACACAAAACCCATCACCTCAAAAGCTCTGATACAGAGCAGCGACAGTTCCATAAACAAAAAGAAAAATTCTGCAGTAAATACGAAGCAGCGAGAATAACACGGCGCTCGAGTCTAGCTCTGTGTTTTTTATTTTTTTCATTCTCCTAACTTTTTGCCAGCCACTGAAGCAGATCCTCAAATTTGATGCGAAACGTCAGATGGCTTTTGTGAAAATACGGCAATTTGCATATTGTGCTTGACAGAGTCATCCTGTTTCTCAGCAAACAGAAAATGTATCGGCGGCGGCGTAGCGATGAGCAAATGGAACTGGTTTCAGTCACCACAGTCTGCTCATGTCAGCCTCTATCTAGGTCACACAGACTGGGAGACCGGCGATAGTAAATGGCACGTTTTCTTCAGCGAGCGCTCGGCCCCCCTTTGACTTCTTGTGCATCTCTGTTATACTTTTCAAACTGCTTTTTATTTAGGATGGCAATTTTGCAAAGAGACCATCTGCAAAAGGCATATGGGATAAATGCTTGAGATACAAAGACTCGGTCTGATCTGGGGGTCCTGGGGGGTTGCACCATTATCTGATGATCAAACATCACCCATTCTTTGATCTGGAGTGATTGGGGGGGCCGGAGGGGGGGTTTCTCTGGTGCAGTCATATAGACGACTACAGAGGGTGGTTGATGTCAAAGTCATGGTGCGATGCGGCGATGAATGGATCCACAGTCTTTACAGGAAATACCAAGCCGGGGTGGATCCATGTCTCAGAGCAATCCATCGAGAATATGGCAGTGCCAAAATGGTAGTGATCTCACTGTCTTTCTTTTTATCTTTCTCAACGGTCATTGAACGCAGCACGTCAGCTTAAAATGCCATACATTACGGCTGATACTGATGAAATGACTGGCCACAAAAGCGTGAAACGCGTGTGCGATGTGTTTTTCCAGAGATGATTGGAGACTTGTTTTCACAATGGCACCAATGTCCCAAAAGCTGTAATTGCCTCTTTTTTTTTTTTTTTCTTTTGCTTTGTTGTCGGGAGTTTTTGTGGATAATTTGTAGAGAGGCTGCCCGTAGAATTATAGGCTAAAAAGGTTTTATTTGAAGCACCTAAAATACTGGACCGTAAAAAAGATGAGGCCCAAGGTGCTCTTCTTTCTCCCTTTCTTCTTTATGCGATAACAACCCCAGTAAAAAAACAGAAGAGCACTTTCAGCTCTGCCTGTACACAAAAGGTGGAGTCCTGCAGCATTCATGACGCTATTGAGGTAAAATAACAACCCGCTGCTCTCCACCTTGGGAAAAATACATTTGTCACCGCGTGAGAGATCATCCTCATCAATTCTTATCAGAGAGAGACGTTACACAAAGATGACACGCCGGTGAATTATCATCACAGTGTTGAAGATCGCCCTGTTCTCTCTTGTGGTGTGAAAATCACAGAGATAGAGCAACATAGAGCAGACATTCCCCCGTTCAAATCGACAGTCCTCATTTGATGGTTCTACCTATTCTAACTCTGTGGCGCGGAGTCCACCGTCTGGTTTGTGTCGCCTCTTAACCGTTCTAAAAATGGGAAGTGTTTACAGTATGGGCCGGGTTCTTTATGAGGCCGTATGGGCCAGTCGGGTCTGTTTCTAGTCAGGCCCGTACGAGACGAGATCTGTTTTCCCTATTCGCCTCGAACATGACGAATGGCTCCCATTGGCGGTGGTTTATAAGATCAAGGAAGTTCATGGGTAGCACCGTGAAGTTCATTGTAGCACCTGGCACATAGTGGTAAGGCGGAAAGGGAGAAGACGCTTCAGGTAAGATGTAGATTTGGTGAAGTTTGGTTCAAAAGGGTTTTATTTGCTACTTGTGGGGCACAGCTAGCTTGAAAGCAATGCTACAAGTGTCTCTTTAGGCCTATTAGCATTACAAAGTTATCAGTTCTTACTATTTAACACTGTAGGCACAGAAAAGACAATCATTAAAAGTCAAAAATCTCCCAAAAGTCTCCCAAAATTGCACATTAGAAGTGTAATTGTTTTAAATTTGGTTTGCCGACAATCTAAAACTGTGTGGTTTAAATGCAAATTTGAGCTGGGAACAAGTGTGTACCTTGCTAATGTGTTTATCCCACTTAGCATTGCATCTCCATCTATAAGACCCAGTCACAAAAACAGGCCGACCAAAACTACACTGCTTTCTTTTCCTTCCTCAAACATGATGAATGGCTTCAGCTGGTGGAGGTTTACATGACCAGGAAGTTCACTGTCAGACAATGCACCTGTTTTCTTTCTGTCCATCCCCAAGGTTGTAGATATCTTGGTAGATATCTTGACACTCAGAGAGATTATCCTATTCTCGGTCTACTATTCACCAAAAATCACAATTTCTCTGCCTTTTCTTTTTGCAGATTGGAGATTTTGGAGATTGTTTTTCTCAGAGGCAGAGCTGCTCTCATTCCTTGAACCAAAGTTTTTCTGGCAAAGTAACATTAGACTGAAGCCCAGTGAAAAAGACAAGAGGAGGTAGCTAATGTTATGAAGCCTAGATACTAAAATCTATCTAGGTTAGCTAGTTGGCCTACAGCTGACCTTTAGAGTTCAAGCTAGCCATACAGCCTGTAGCTATCTAGGTAAGCTAGTTAGCTAGCTGCTGACCTTCCAAGATCATGGATGCCATGGTGATGAATAAATGAAAAAACAGAAGTCATTGCTATTTATATTTTGACCAGAGCTCCTCCTCTGCCATTCAGGTTTGCCAGTTAGTTAACTTGTACTCCACCCAGTGAGGTTTAACTCAACTAATACGATTATTTCTGCCTTCAGAGCAGCTGTGCCTCTGAGAAATGTTGAAGTTAAATTCTCATCTGCTCTATTTTTTATCGTTTCTGACAAAAACTTTATTTGAGAAATGCTTCAACCTTCATGGTGGCAATCATCAACAAGGAATAGCGCCAATTTTTTTCCACAATACATTGGATATTAAAATTTAAACATGAAAGAACTATTATTTGAACTCTGCAGGCCTTGAACAGTAGTGGGGTGGCAATGACAGTATGGTGAATACAAAAAGTATGTTGCTCACCTTCATATTCTACTCTGTTATTGCAATACCTTGCATGATTATAGTGTTATTTTGAAATTAGATTCATGTTTTGTGTCTAAACAAGATCACTGCAGAGATGCCATGCCTTTTGTCATGCAAAAAGGTCACATCACTTCAGGCTGGGTACACACCTAGTTTACTTGACTGACACCACAGTTCACACGGGAATGTTGTGGTGATTTAATCTAAACATCAAAGCTTTATATAATACCTGCAGTATCATCATTTTATTATTTATCAAAGATACATAAGCCCTGTAAATGAACTCCATAAACAATTCCCAGTATCAGAAAGGTGCCAGCATTTACATTTGTTTAAATAAACAGGGCTGGGCCTGACTCATCTTTACCCACCCAGTAGACTGTCATTCGGTGTCATCTTTATGCTGAGTTGGACTTGGATATAGAAATCATCTCGGTAAAAAGCTCACAGGAATTCACATTTATATTAAATGATGGAAATTTATTCTCGAGAGGAGACTTGTGATAAAGCCATATAAAGGAATTCAATGAGGTATTTCGGCGAAGACCAAAAGTAGGTCATGGGATTATGTGGAAGTGTTTCACAAACAATTGTCTTCTTAATGCCTCAAATCTTGACTGCCCTACAGGATTATATGAAGAAAAGAACCACACATTATGAACATGGTTACAAAACAACAACATTTGGTCAAGTTGCACTCCATATGAATCCTATGGAGACAATTTCTTAAAGGATGGGTAGCAGTCCAACTCCTTAAGGCATCTGCTGGGATATTAACACATAAATAAGAACTCTGCTTCAAAAGATTGGTTGCAGTTAAATGGTTGGTACCGCATTTTGCTCTCTCTTGAACACAATTCAATGCAGTTTGTATAGAGCTTTACCTTTCCACACCCCCACTCTCTTCCATTGCCAGGGCCATAGGTCATTAGCTCATATGTCACACCTTGACAGCCTCACTCTCCTGTTTCAGCAATGAGATACCTGGGCCACGTCCCTGTGGTCATCCTCAAAAATGCACTCCCATCAACCCCGCACTTTTAAGTCAAAACCAATCAGCTTGTTGCGAGCCAAGGCTGTGAAGCTGAAGTTCACGATTTCGGCAGCTTTGCCCATTAACTGTTTGAAGTTGCGACGTGACTGACTGTATTTCCAGAGGGTGCAAATTCTGCCTAAGGAAGCACTTGTTCAAATATTGATAAGAGAAAAAGCTTTTGGTGGTGTGCCAGCAGTTTAACTTATATGTAGAAACGCTATACGTTGCTGTCATTCATCAAAGCAATATATCTAACTGTGTGATATTTACCTGTCACAAAACTTTATGTACCCAGTGAATTAATATTTCATCTGTTCACAAATAAACTGCATCACTACAAAACCAAACCCTTTCATTTTATCCCTGAAATGTCCTTAATTTCTCCATTACATAAACATTGATTATCCATTAAAAATGACATAGCTTTAAAAAAGTAAGGTTAGTATCATGGGTTTTTAAGGGATTTATTCATGGGGTGATTTGTGGGGACTACTTGTGTCTCCACAAATCAACCCATGAATAAATAAATTACGGGATTTTTCATGCCTTTTGTGCAGGTTTACAGGGTTATTAATGAGTCATTAATGGAAAGTTCCTGTTTCCCTGAATTTTACATTAAATTAGAGTAAGGAGTCAAAAATTAAGGGGTATTTAGGGTGGTTTTGATGGGGTCTCCTCCATGAATAACTCCCTTAATTAATTTTAATGGGATTTTGCATGAATTAAGGGGTTACTATTACTATTACTGGTTCATAGAGGGTAGCAGGGTGCAGAATTTATACATTTTCACTAACAATAATTTAGGAATTAGCAAATTATTTGACAGTTTGGAGAACTTTGCATAGCCAGTAAGAGATAAGAGACTGGATTTATACCCCGGTACTTAACAGGGATCAGCTGAAGTTTATATAGCGGTGTAACCTGGCCTGTGATCCTGCATTAGTGTCCCTATGAGAAGCTTTAGGTATACAGGGCCCAGAGTGGGCTTCTGCTTGTATCCAGAGCCTCGCTCGAGTTGTTTTACAAGGTCAACGCTTCCACCTGAAACTGCAGATGACAGGGACAACTAGTTCAAGGACTCCCGACAGCGTCCAAGAATAAATGTGAAACCTCGTCCCATATTCAGAAAGCCCATCGGGGACCGGAGGGGTCAATAATATTGAGGGGAACGCGGCGCTGTTCGGGCCTCGAGAGTTTGGCCTTTTATCTTTTTACAGAAAAATAAAGAAACCCGGAGAGCCGTCGATTCCTCGCCAAAGCTTTCATGTTCCTCCCACATATGTTCCGACTTTGTTTATCATCTCGTGGTGCTTGGATATCCGCTGCACCTCGATATGTGAACTCTAAACATAAACACTCCCTGTAACGGCAGACATATGGAAAACTGCATTCTCACTACGAAACATACTGAACTATAGGCGGGTGGGTGGGGAGGCTAAGGAGGATGGAGGGTGATGTCATCCCTTTTGTAAGTACAAACTAAATGCATTCTCCTTATCAATCATGGATGCAAGGGGAAGAGCGAGGGGGAACGCATTACCAATCATCCCCAATATTTAAACTGAACATATTAAATTGCCCTCTGGATCTTTTGATTATATGCAATATGATGTATATAAATTAAACTAAACCTGTTGCACAACAGAATATATATCAGGTATAATATTCTTGTATAATGCACAACAGAACATGAAAAATGAACACTGCATGCATTGCATAAAGTAATTAGCTCTGTTTGAGTTTTGGCTTCTAAAATAGCAGCATTTTGTGGCATAGGATCAAAAACTAAGACTATAATGAATATAGAGAAACTAGGAAAATGTAATTCTCCCTTGCGTTTCCCATAAAAACTCTGATTACCAAGGGAAAAGGTTAGTTGTAACCACAACTTTGCCACCCACCTTCATTCCCTTTAAATCAGCCTCCTGTTCACCACTGTTTATCCCTTGGACCAAAACAGTTGCCTCACACCGGCTTCTTCCCCAGCGCTCGTATTTAGATTGCCGTGACAGCCCACCTGAGCTATCCGGGGCCACGGTAAACTTTTGCGGGCCCCCGTTTACTCCTCTGGCTCCAATAATCATCACAAGACGGCGTAACCTCGCGCAACTGAGAAATTATTTATCCTCGTCTCAGCCGGGGGAACAAACAGGACACGCTCGCTCCGAGCCGCTCCCCCCCTCCATTTTTTAGGCTCCGGCTTTCCAAACAAAGCATATTTGTTTTACGCTTTATCACACACGGGCTTTTCTCCTCATGTTTTATTAGGTTTGCCGCCGCAAAATTACATGACTGCTAGATACTACTTGCTGTAACAAAATTATGCAAATAACTGTTTAAAATATATTTTTTTCCGGTAAATCTATTCCCTGAGGCTCGGTTTGTGTTTTTTGAGGAAACATGAACCGTTTGCCTCGTACCTATGCCAGATTTGTGTTAGCACTTGTTAATACATAGAATGCTGAAATGCACTGAGTGGTTAGGTGCTTACTGTAGGCTCATTACCAATAATATGCAAACATAATTACCAAGAATTATCAGTAATACGATTAGTTTTATGTCAAACAAACACTAATGGAATAAGGATATTATAATTTAACTCTCAAAAGGGCAGCAGAGTTCTTTCCATCTAACCTAATTTATATTATGTGTGCATTTGTCATGTGGGAAGACTTGACTCTGTAGACTTTGCATAGGTGATTTATGCTGCGGGCCCAACCTGTGCAAACGCGACGCGCTCACCAGGCGCCCATCTCACAGCACAGCCATTTGAATAGCAAATAGGCTTTGCTGTTGTTAGTGGTGCCCAGAGAGGAGGTGACGTTTTGACAGGAGTCAAAAGGGGAGGGAAGCGAGAGAAACGCATAGGAGAAGAAGGGGGAGGGGGGGAGGAAAGGAGAGGTGGCCACCAACTGAGAGAGGGGGAAAGGGAGAGTGAGAGATGGTATGTGTGTGTGTGTGTGTGTTTGCAGATGCAGGGGTGACGGACAGCGAGAAAGACAGAAATGTATGCGTGTGTCTGTGCATGGCAGTTGTTGAGCAAGAGTGAGAAATGGAGAGAGAAATGGATGTATGTGTTTGCGTATAGGAGGTGTTGAGAGAGAGAGAGAGGGAGAGAGAGCAAGAAACAGAGAGAAATGTATGTGTGTGCGTGCGTGCGTGCGTGCGTGCGTGTGTGTAAGACAGAGAAAAAGCGAGACAGACGCGGAGAGGCAGAAAAGAGGAAGAAAGAGACTGCGAGAGAGGACAATGATGAAGAGACAACAAGGGACAGAAGAGAGACAGAGAGAGAGAGAGAGAGAGAGAGAGAGAGCTGGAGCTCGCTGTGTTTATAGGTCCCAGATGTCCGGAGGTAATTGTGCAGAGGGATTGCTCTGCAGACATCTGGCTGCTGAGAGCTCGATATTCTTTCAGACACACACACACACGCACACACACACACACACACACACACACACACGCACAAATCCATCTGAAGTGCTTCCCATAATCCCATTGGATGCATGGCTTAAAGCATCTAACCTAGGTTAATTTAAATCACTTCGGGTTTACCTTCTGTCAGAATTCACCAAACGGAAGGAATTCTTTTGGGAGTTAACCAGAATCTCACTTAAAATGAATTCCTAATTCCACAGGTCTAAAAGGTACACTAATTTAAATGATTATTTCTAATGATTAACCTTGCAGTAGGGAAACCTCATTATGTGTTCACACCACAAACAAGTGTTACGATACCAGAATTTGAACAAAATTTGATATCGAAAAATCCGATACAACTACGATCCCAAGAAAAAGCATCAAGCCGTGTGTCACCTCACTTGACTTGACGGCTTATTCGTAACTTTTTGCAGAGGGGTTTTGATGTGTCGGTTGGGTTTTCCATCTCTGTCAGCTCTGTAAGCGAAATACTTCCATATTTCACTCCTGGCACCCGTTTTGTCAACTAGTTTAGGTGGACTGGGATTCAGTTCAAGACTTGGTGGACTGTCTGATGCTGCTGCCATGTGTTCAACTGTGGCTCTTGTTGAATTTTTGCGCTTACGTCTGCAGTCCACTGTGAAGAGCCAGACTGTGGCTCTCTGTATACCCCAATCCTTCTTCTTCTTCTTCTTTTAACTATTCCAATCCGCACGTATACGCCCTCGGGAAGTGGTGTTGAATTTCAGATGGCGGGACACAATTGGTAAAAGTATCAAATGTTTAAAAAATGCAAGTTTAATTTCCATTTACATAAAAATGCATTGGAATTCTTGATCACGAGCCTCACTTCATTCAGGCAAAAAACACATAAGAGAGGTAAAAAAGGACAAAGATACATAAAACACAATATTCATTCATTCATTCAATTCAATGTTGAATTCAATCGTTTTTCAACGGTATTGAAGTAGAATCAAAATTTGAGTTATCGTGACAACAACAAACAACTATTCGCCTGAAGGCCAATCATCTTCGTCGGCTGGTGTTGGTCATGGTCACCTCATTTCCTTGCTTGTTGGCATGGGACAGTTGGCTGCAGCTGAATGTTTTGGTGCCCATCAGCAGCGTTCCTATACACCCGGCCTTATTACTGCAACACCATTACTGCTATTATGCAGTGCGGTTGCAAGCGGTGTCAACACGGAGTTGGACACTCGACACACACTATCGATCTACTGCAAAAATGCTTCCCACACCAGTGACCAAACTAACACAGTGGGAATCCTAAAGTCTGTGGAGTTTTGTATTTTAAAATGGAAATCAGGGAGATTCATGTTTTTTTATATCTATTTTGTTGACTTTTTTGGCACTAAGCGCTCACTGCTGTGGTGTTTCTGCACTTCCCAGAGATCACCTGTCAATCAAACAGTGTGTCCAGTACTGTGACGTCTTTTTCCTTGGATTTTCTGTTGAAGATGAAGTTTCTCTTTTCTTGGTGTTTAGAACAGCAAATGGAAAAGCTTGCATGAACTGGGTATCGGTTGGTATCACTCTTGTGCTATAGCAACAGCACAGATAGTAATAGCAATAGATAGTAGCAGAACAGACGTTTATTTACATGAAAATGGTGCAGAGTATTTCATTCCAAAATAATAATAATGAAAAATGTCACCTGGGAGTCACTGCGCAATAGTCTAAATTTAGATTAGCAGTCTAAATTGCTAATCTGCACCAAAAAAATATTCTTTGTTAGGCAACGCTTTAAATATCACCAATAACTCCAGTCACATTCCATTAAATTTTACAATTCTATCAGCAGTTACATTTTTCCACATGATGGCCGTATCATTTTTGGTGGAAACTCTGATGGAATAAAAAAAAATAAAAAAATTAAAAAAAAATCAAGGAAATGACAATGACCTTTTGGTTTTGAATGCCAGTTTAAAGTGATTGAATGTCACGGAGGCAGCTAGCAGGCTGGTGGGGTTAGAGCAGGGAGGCCCATCGGTGCTCAGCAGGCTGCGTGGTAAAGTGCCTTCCCAGCAGTAATCCCAAACTCCCAAACTAATCTTTGTGCTGTAAATGCATGTCATAGACTATTTAGATTACGCTTCTCCAACTTTTCTGAGAAATAGTCGAGAGGTCTCTTGGAGAAGACAAATAGTTGTAAAGATATTTAATGCGCAGATAGTTACAGTAGAAATTGTAGCCTGCGACGATAATGATGCTCTTAATCTGAGTTACTGCCGCGGCTTGAAGTATTTTCTTTAGTGGTTTCCAGGTTTTAGGCACGTATTTGTTCGTTCTTTTTCTCCTTCATTCTCTCTCTCTTTTTCTTTTCTCATTCATGCTCACACACACATACAGACACAGGGGAGCGCACACACACACATGAAAAAACACAATATAGTTTGGAGATCCCTGCAGAGGAGCTGTTATGAAGTCGGTGTTGTAGGGCAGCTTGTCCCCGAGGAAAGTAACGGCCTGCCCTGGAAACTCGTACAAAAGAACTTACACACATACACACACACACGCGCACAAAAGCGAGAGAGAGGATTTAAAAATTAATTACTTCCCATCTTATCTTTGTACATATTAAGTTGTTAAGATAAAATCAGCTTTATTAGAAGAAACGGGACGGTGTCTGGCAAATGTAAAAAGTGAAATCGGGTTTTATGCAAAATCCTCTCGAGGACGATTGAAGGAGGGGGAGAGGACTGTAAAACATACTTGACCATACATATATTTGAGTCGGGCGTGTAATATTTGAGCCGGTCAGAAGCGGTACACATCGCTCGCGTGTTCAAAGGAAGGATCGGGATTTGTACGTGCTTATCCTTTTGATTAGTAATCAAGCCTCTCGCTGCATTCAAAACGAGCAAGTCAACAGGGATTGAAACCGTTTTCTAAACATCCCATACAAGCTATTCTATTTACTTTCATGTGTAACATTAATAATTCATGTTTTTGTACCTCGGCTGATAGTCAGAGCCAATATGAGTGTGTGTGTGTGCCGGCGTGAACACCATTAACGCACCACCTCCGCCCCGAGATGCCGGGCAGATTACGGAGGAGGACCTGAAATATTTAATGTATTCCTCCTTTTGTTCCCTTCCAGCGGAGTTATGGGAGAGGACAAGGGGGCTTTAGCTCGGCCTTCCCGAGGAAGTCGTGACTAAACTGGAAGAAACAGTGGAGGAAGACAAACGCTCCCTCCCACCTCCGTCACCCACTGCTCCGCCGAAAGGTACACAGTGTGAATAAGTCTTAAAAATGGATTATACACAGTGGACCTGGGAGCGCTGGAAGTTTGAGTGGAAAAAACAAAATTATGTACTTTCTTTGATCTGAGGCACATTTAGCAGGCAAAACGGATGTGTCACCCGAAATATATTTTTACATTACAGCGCGCTTGCCGCTCGCTCGCATGATCAAGCAGCCACATCAAAGAAAACAGAGAGGGCAACTGAAATCCTTTTTCTGTTGGTTGCTATTTTCCCGTCTAGCAGTAACATTGGAACTCATCCTAATTTTCACTATTTTCACTGATCAAGTTAAAAAAATGAGCCCATTCCATAATATCACTTCTAATTAGTTATATTAAATGATCTGAGACAACTTGATTTTCAAAGACAGAAAGTGAAAAACGTCATTTCTTTTGATCTCCCCTCGCTTCTTCTTCCTCTCCGTTGTCTTCTCCTCCCCCTCTTCACTCCCCTTTTTTCCTCTCACGGCCGGCGGAGCGTGAAATAGATCCCCAGAAACCGAGTGATATAACGGAGTTATCTAATAGCCAATTGAAAATCGGCCAATTTACATCAAGCAGAACGGCGGCGTAAACGACCTTCTTTACGCCGCCGTCGCCGTCAGACACCCTGTTAGCGACGCGCCCGCAATCAGCTCTGCGCTTTGCCGCGTCACATCGATATGGCTTGCTCTGTGAACACGTCTGAGATGACACACACACACACACACACACTCACACACACACTCGCATAGTCAATTCCGACCGCTCAGACCAAGGGTTGTGACAAGGTGTCGAGACAGCGCTACTTGGCCAATGGCTCTCGGGTCCTTCGGGGGATGGCCGGGGAAAAATACTGTCACTAACTTTGTGTGTGTGTGTGCGCGCGTGTGCACGTGTGTGTGTGTGTCCTTAACTTGTGTCCCTTTTTAGCGTCAGTGAGAGACAGTGGCTTGAGGACCATTACTGATATAACCCATGACAGGCCTGTAACAACACAAGGTCATTATATCCAAAATGCAGGCTTAATGATAGCCGGGTGTACAGTAGAAGGAGTGAGTATTGCCGGATAGTAATGAGCTCTTTTAGACTCAGTGTTATTTCGCCGGAGCTTTTTTCCCCATCGCAAGCCGAAGATCTTGAGTCATTAAGGGCTTCGACGCCGATGATAATTCAATGCGGTTCAGTCCGGTAATCTCGATTTAGATGAAAGCGACGTGCTGACAGAAGGCTCTTCTATGTGTCTAGGGGGGAAAAAAGAAGAAAAAAGAAAAGAGATGAACCTCACAAATGTAGGTAGTTTCAGCGTCCTGTAGAAACTTGTATCTCTTTTTCAAAATTTCAGCTGAATTCCCCCATTAAAGCATTTTTGACAATTTACAATACGTTATCAGTGTTTTGGTTCGGCTCGAGCACCAGGGGACGTTTCCTCCATATGGGAGATTTTTCAGCTGTCTGTTATAGTAATATATATATAAAAAAAAAATGGAAATGCAAGATTTCTGTGTGACACTGATGACATGTTAATGGAGTCCATCTGGGGAGAAGCATCTGTTAGTGACATGCTACAGTGCTATCTATGTAAAATACACGCTTTTATTTAAATGTGTGATTGACAGTAACATAATTTTCATCATTTTCTCCTCATGATGCATGGTATCTTCCATCTTAAGTTCATCATTGACTTAACTGTTTCTAGTTTTGGGGGCGATTTGTTCATATTCACAATGCATGAACGCCCTATCCAAAATCGTATTATTGTAGATTGGATTTTAGACTTAATGAAGACCAAGATTTTACTACATAGTGTAGTTGAACTCTGTGTCCCGGGCCTTAATCTCCCACATGCCCCCTCTCTCCCCCGAGGTTCTATTCCCAGCCCTGTACAGCAGATTGTGTGAACCGCACGTTAACGGTCCACAGCCTGAGTTTGCACAATTCACACTTTATTTCTCCCGGAGATGATGAGCGATGTATGAAAGGCTCCGTTGGGAAGTGACACATTATCGCCGCGTTAGCGTGGAACTTGTCTGCCAGCGCGCGGTCCGGCGGCCTTGGCGGACAGATGCTTCCGCTGAGCGTCGCAAAGCGTTAAGCCACAGTTAAGTCACATTTACTACCACTATGGGGGGAAAAAAATGGTTGAAACATTTTTGAAAACTGCACAGATTCTTGAACTATTCACTCCAAAATGATGTTCTTTTTGGCCACAGTTTGTTGTCCTATATAACTGACGTATAGCAATAAGTGAGACTTTTACTGCCACATAGCACAAAATGACCATAAAAGATCTGGGGTTGATAGGTTTTGTCGATCAATAGCGGTGACTCAGCGATTGCTTCACAAGGTGCTGAGATTTCTGGCTTTCAAAACTCACTTTCTATCCAGCATTTCTCTCTTGTTTTGGACTCTCCACCCATTGGGATTTCAAGACACTTCCAACCTCCTCACCTACTGGCATTTTCAGCTGCTCAGTGATGCAGCGAGCGACTGGCATTGTAAGACATTTCAGCTACAAAGGCTAATGAGCCTCGTTCTCCAGCCAAAAAAGCAAATGACAAAGCAGTATTATTATTGCACTATTACAGTATTTTGCATGGGTGATATATTGCCTCTTCACTTCACGTTTCTGATGGATCTCTGCTCTAATTAGCTATCTTATGTTCATTCTATTGTGAAAATGTGACTTTATTGTTTATGTCAATTAAAGGGAGATGAGGGTCTGTGTCAGAGACTTATGCAGGAATAGATCAATGTTTTTTTTTTTGATTTTGTCGATAAAATCATAGATTATTTAATGCCCCTTTAAAGGCTCTACATCACCAAATAATTTTTAAACTGGTCACTTCCCCTAATTACAGCAAAATATACGTATAATATATCTAATTTGCTACAAGATATAGAGTCATTTCTTAAGTGTAAGCTTCAGTGTCGTCAAATGTGGAAGAAGAGATCAAGAGAAGGAAAACTCAAAAAGTCGGTCACGCTCTCCACTTTGACTCCATTCCGAGCGAGTGGCTCAGAATATTTCAGACTTTTTTTTTTTCCTCTCCTCCTCTCGAATAATCATCCGAGGTCCTGGGCGATCGCTTGAGCAAACAGGATGAATAAAGAGAACGGCTCCCCGCTGAGCCGTAATCTCCCTAGATCTTGTTAAAAGTAAAGAACCCCCCCCCTCCCGGAGTCATTCAGACCACGGCTTGGAGCTAGATCATCCATCAGATGATGGGAGGGGAGAGTGAAGAGGTAAACGATGTCCTCGGAAAACCCTCGCTGGGCTCTTCGAGCGGGGCCTTTTAGATAAATCTGCAGAACGAGACTAATCCCCTCTTGTGGCAAAGGGGTTTCGCATGCTCTGGACAGGGACGCTCTTCATTTAAGAGAGGTTCTTCAGCACTTACAACTGACTGCCTGGAAGGACGAAGTGAGGTCAATGAGTAATGGCTTCCATCAGTTAATATGATGGACTCATTTTTTCGTTATTTTTAAATACGAGATGTCTTATTACTTTTGAATCTCGACTGTTAGCCTGTGACTGGAGGACGAAGCCTCTGTGTGAAGTACAGAATTAGAAAGGATAGATGAGCAGTCCCATTCAAATCAATCATTGGGCCTTAAAGGCTAATACTGGTGTTAAAGTTTGTGCCACAGTCTAGGTTGCCCCTGTCCTTTCCATTATTCATGGTTTGCCTGTACACAGTCAGCATAGTTGGAGATATCGGCGCTCGTTTTCCTCCCTTCAGAAGACGCCATTTCCCGCCATTCATTCTTGTACAACACGAAAAACAACTTCTTCAGGCTTGAAAAATGCTCAAGCAAATAATCCATCAAAGTCAACTCAGAAGTATTGTCACATCCTTAATTTGGTTTTGTCAGACTTTCTGTTTTATCATAATTTCAAAGTGCCCGAGTCGAGTGTTTTCATATCAGCGCGCGCATTACGTTACGCTCCGCTTACTGTCAATCACCTGACACCCGCAGGAAGAAATGGAAGTCTCCTCAGGAAATAATCCTTCAAAACACGTCGCCTTACAAACTTTATTGTCACGTCCATGTCTTCTTATTTCGGGCGTCTTAGCTGGGACAGCAGTTAATTTGAAATCAGTTTGTCTGTTGAAAATGATGAAAAACGAGTAGCCTAAATGTAAAAAATTAAGAAATTCAATGGCATGCATTGCAGAATGATCGGGGAAAATGTAAACTACATATAGACTGTAGTAAATGGGCTACAACTCTAAATGACACTAGTACTCTCCTTTAAGATGGGTGCCATGCCATGTTTGGTCGTGCTATGATGGAATTAAGCATCGGCACAACACATGATGGCTAGAAAGTTGACGTTTTATCATGGCTGAGGCAGAATTGAACTGACATGTCCAGCGGCATGCGGTCGTGTTGGGTGTTGTAAGACTCATGCACTGTCCATACACAGAACTTAATTTCCATACCAGTATTCAGACTTCTATCAAACATCTCAGGTATACAGAAAGAGATTGCTATGGTACACCAAAACTTGCTCTTTCTAGCAACTCTAATTCAATGACATAAAGACTAATACCTCTATGTACATTAATTGCACAAATAAAATCGTCTAGCCTTTATTTCTTCCTTTCCCCCCCCTTTTTTTTAATATGCATTTGTGTTAATACATTTCTTGTTTTGGCTAGATTTCTGTCCAGCTAATTTTTGGCAGTGTGCGGAATATATCTTTGACTTTTCTACAAATAAAACCACAGACACTCTAATTGAGCATTTAAGTCAATGGTATCTTACTGCAAAGAGGAATGCAGCTAGCTAATCTAACTCTTAAACCAGTGGCTGCACATTAGGACCCTGTTCAGGATGTTATGGCTCCAACACAGTGTGCAATTACATTAAAGCGCTCATTTTCATAATTTGGCACTGACACTGAAGTCCTTAACTGTATGTTATACTGCAGCTGGCATCTCTCTCTCTCTCTCTCTTTCCCAATCCCATCTTTTGTAGTTCTTAACTGTGTATTGACTGACCCCTTAAGAAACCTCAGAATACCAATATTTCCATTTTTCTATTGTAACTGATAGCTGACATTATCAAGCAGTGGTGCAAAATGTTTTATGTCCCTTGGACCAAGCCAAGCCATAGCAAATACACTGCAAAATGCAAAAGGAGTGTTTAGGAGATATTAGGTTTCTGCAGAACACCAACAATCTGAAACCTCTTTCAGTGTTATTAAAGTAATCCTATGCATAACCTTGCAGTGAATAGCAGAACCTCATTATCTTGACACAAAAGGGAATGGGGCTTGTCACTGTATTCCATATTTTATCCAATGATTTGGCACAAAGCTGCCCCGAAGTCACAGTGGCTGCTCCCTACCTGTAGCTCTCGTTATAAATAATACACTTAAAATGTATGTAATCCTCTGCATGTCTTTGCACTGAACTCCAAAGTCTTTCAAAATAACCCGGTGCAAGGAGAATACAGTGGAACTCTTTTTTTGTATGTTTTAAGCTGGCGATTAAGGATAAATCCCCATTTCCACAAAGCCATTATACGGAGGCGACTTTTTTGAGGCAATATCCTGGTCGTTGTAATGTAATGCTGGACGTTTTTATGCTTGCTAGAGGGGCAAGCATCCACGTGTCCTGATGTTGCTAGGAGACTGGAATATCTTCATTAAGTCCTTGTTAAACTGAGCATGTCTGAAATGCCTGTGGTTCTTCACTACAGTTGCTTTGGAGCGTTTTGTCTACTATTCAAATTGCCATGGTTTTGGAGATTCCGCCTACATTTCTTTGTTCTGGAGACAGGCAACGCCCATGATAAGACAGAGAGACACATGAGGATACCTCTCTCAACTACTTTAGTAACTAGCCTATGTAATGATAAAGTTTTAGAATAACGCGTTTGGATTTTACATACTCAACCAATCGGTGAACATCATGAAACCTGTAAACAAACACTTATGGATTGCATAAAACCATCACATGAAACATGATTAGACAATACAACTTTCACTGTTCAAACTTTGCTGTGAACTGAGTTGTTTTAGCAGAATAGCCTAGATACATACTTTATAATCTTTATATTTAAATCACAAATACATAGTAACTTATATAGGGAAACTGAAACAATGAAATAGAACATAATTATCGATGTGGGGGCCAAGAATGGGTAAATATAATCAGACCTTAGGTAGCAGTGTGGTCCCAGGGGAATAACTGGGTCCAGCTATTGGGAGGATAATTAAAACACTTAAGCATATATGATTAACCAATTTGGTATATAATTCACACTATTCTAAAAACTCACTGGAGACATTGGGAAATGCAAAGTAGAGAAGAGGTCTAAACCAAGAATGAAAATAATTTATGGATTTATGACTTTTATGGCTCTATCCAGAAAGGTGGGGGTTTCCTACAGAACTAAAAAGAGAAGGGAGAAAGCAATTCCTGATCCTTTTGGTAACATGATACAAAATGTATTTAATTATCTAATGTGACTAATTGTCCAACATCAATTCAATAGAACTCAGTCTTCTGGTCCAGATAAAAAGAAATCTTCTTATTTTAATTTGTGTGAGTCTGTGTGAGGGAGATCCTGGTCTGCAGTCTGATGTGGCTTGTAGATAAAACTTGTAAATTTCAGAAGAGTTGTCTGATTGGTGGAGGAGATCCCCTCTTAGTCTTGGTCAGCGTCAAGGTGACACTTTTGTAGCTTTAAAGGTGACGGGCTATTTTTGTTCCTGGGAAAGAATGTTACTCAAGGGTCCATTTTGAGCTGTGGAGACCTGGTTCTGCTACAGCCTACTATATAACTTTGTGATTGTTGTTTGAGTGTAAAATTGTTCTTAAAGTCCTAAATTAAATTCTTCAAAGGAGTACACGTTACAAGGCAGTGCGGGGGGGAGCTGCCAGATCCAGATGTCCTCAAAGTCGACGAGGTGTATAAGGACTTCTCGGCAGACATTGCTCCACTCATCACCACCATGGCGATAAGTGTGGACTTCCAACTGGTTGACTCAGCTTTTGGGAAAGTCCAGGAAGGTAGTCCCATCTCCTAGCAGCATCCATTACCAGTGAGCCGGGTTGTAGTACGCCACCCAGATGCCCCTCCACCACCACCTCTACCTGTAGATGGCTATAGGCTGGAGCCTACCAGCTGCCAGTTTGTGTGCAGTCACCAGCAACACCTCCATCTACAGTCACTTGTCAATACATTAGACATGGCAAGGAAAGTAGAGGTTGCCACCAGGGAGCAGAGCAACACTGTGGAGTGGCACCGTGTCAGGAGGCCAAGAATAACTTCTTCCCGATTCAGGGAAATATGCCATGTCAGAGGTCAGAGTTCTGCTGAAAACCTGGCACAAAGAATTCGAAAGGGAGTGTCTCAAACGGCTGCAATGAAGAGGGGCCTGGCACTGGAACCGGTTGCCATCCAGGAGTACTGCCGAGTAAAAAACACAAATTACTGGCCTTGTGGGTTCGTCATCCACCCAGATGCCTCCTGGCTAGGGTCATCTCCTGACGGTCTAGTGTTTGACCCGACTGAGAGCCCACCCTTCGGACTGCTGGAAATCAAATGCCCCAACGCAAAGAGATATGTGAACTGTAGCTACTTGAAAATGCAGAGTGGCACATTTAAATTAAAGCAGACTCACAGCTACTACTGGCAGATGCAAGGCCAGCTCCTACTTACAGGGATGGAGTGGTGTGATTTTGTTGTTTTTGCAGAGGAGGATATTCTCATACAGCGCATCTACAGAGACTGCGAGGTGGCTACAACCATTAGGGAGAAGGGAGATTTTTTATTTTTTTTATTTTTACATGGCAGTTTAAAGATGGTTCTCTACCACTTTTTGGCATTTAGATTTCCCATAGACTGATATGCACTACATTTTTCTTTGAACAACCACTATACTGATACTTAGCATTGATTCTTAATAAATATATTACCTTAAATGTGCATCTACGTGTGGCCTCCTCTTAATGCTACCATGCCTTGAGCCAGGTGTGTAAAACAATGCAGAACTCTAAACTTTCCTTAGTTGTAACGTGCAACTGCCCATCTCTTCACCAGTGGTGGAGGAGGGGGTTTAAAGAGGTCATATACGTGTATACAATTTTGTTTGAAAATAATTACCTTTTTAAGGAAATAATGTAAAAGCTAAGGCTGTTTAATGAATCAATCCTGGTAAGCGATTGTTTAACACAAAACTATAGAACATTCATTAGAAACTATTTACAAGCACAGAATAAGCAGAAAGTGAAATGTCATTAATACATGAGTCCAGAGTTATTCATCATCGAGTTGCCCATGCCTTTACCAGTGGTCCGTTCTGGTAGTTGACCAGGTAGCAAGCCACATTGAATAGCTCCTCAATGCTTCCACACACAGAAAGTGGTATGTCT
Organism: Centroberyx gerrardi; assembly: GCF_048128805.1. NCBI lineage: Eukaryota > Metazoa > Chordata > Actinopteri > Beryciformes > Berycidae > Centroberyx > Centroberyx gerrardi. Next base: position 13,239,552 of record NC_136017.1, on the reverse strand, counting down.
TTGTCAAAAAGTGTGTTCTCTTTCACCCTCCTGATGCACCTCTCCACATGGACCCTCAGACGTGCAATGGATTGAGTCTGCCTGACATCCTCCCTACTCATTTGGGTGTTTCTTGAGAGAATGGCAGGCCGGTAAACCTTGCACGGAGCCAGATTGTCCACAAGGAACCCTTTGTCAACCATAATTGCCATGTCTGGTGTGAGTAGGTTTGCGATGCCAGACAGCTTGAAGATCTCACGGTCACGCATGGATCCTGCATACAGGCCAGACACGAATGTAATGGCACCATGGGGTGCCATGCCGATCATGGCCTTGAATGTAGCATGAGATTTGTACGTGGAAAACACCTCACTCTGCAACAGGAGAGAGGATGGAGTCTGGCAGAATATTTCAGTGCAGTCAAGCACCACTTGTGTGTCAGGGAAAGCTGAAAACTCTGGTGGAAGGTGAGCTCTGACAGCTTCACGTGACATCCACAGACATTTGCTTCCAAGCAGGTTGTACAGGTAGTGCGTCCAGGTGGCAATAATCCTGCTGGCTGTGGTGCGGTGAATGCCAAACCGTTCTGCTAGATCCCTGAGAGGCAGGCCCACTGACAGGTGCATGAGGAACAGCAGCAGCTCATCTATGGGTGGAAGTTTCTGTGAAAATAAATAAGTGTTAGGCCTAGATACTGTTAGACATTATAATTATTGTACACGTACATCCATGCCACACCACTTGTACGCTGCATACCGTTGTTGGTTGAGAGAACTCAGAGCTGCTGGCAGAGGCAGCCTTGGCGTTGGTGATCCGCACCATCTTGGTGTTGACTGCAGGCTCCACCAATTTCCAAAAGGAATGAAAATGGCTGAAAATGCCTGCGACACACACAAGTGTTTTTCGTAGGGCTGAAGTTGTCCCTACGGATCTTGATTAGCCACTGAGCCCGTACCGCAGTATCTACGGGAAACGAGTGAAAACTTATTTCTGAGTTATAGCACGACGAATTGCTACAAAGGGGCACACAACAATGTAATGCCGACTTTCTCACCCGTTGGAAGGCCAGTCACCTTTCTTTAATCTTGAGTCCACTCATCCTTACTTACTAGCTAGCTCTTTGTGTCGATGTCAAAACTCTTTTGTTAACAGCAGTGCGAAAATGCTCAAACCGGAAGTACTCGTCCGGACCCTCATATCCCGGAAGTTGATAGACGCCATCTTGTGCACGGAGCGAATTTTACAACATGTTTGATTTAGGTTTTGCATCTTGTTTGTTGAACTTAATCCACATGCTGAGGATGTAGGCCTAACGTTAGCGAAATAGGCTAAGAGTATGTTAGCAATAACTAGCATGATAATTATAACTATAATAACTAGAACAATTAGTTGTTAAGTTGTAGTAGTAGCTTTTATTGGTGATTTTATTTTGTTTTTCATTATATTTCCACTTGCCAAGACGCTCACAGCTGGCAAGCATGTAGCTAGCGCTAAGCTAGTTTTCACGTCTGATCTTCTACCTTTGTGTATCATGTGCATATCTTGCCAGTTTATATTTGTTATTTCTGCATTAAACTCACATTACTTTGCACTCAACATCAAATTCTTTATTCACATATTTTTTGTATTCTTTTCTTACCTTGTTTTTTTGGCTGGGAGACTGAGCCTGAGGCGTCCCTCCAGGGCGCGTCTCTTTGTTTCTGTCCAAAACAACCTTTTTGTCCAAAACGACAACAGCAACTGCCATCGCTGTCATATGAGCCACACCTGTGAAAAATTAACCCAACCAACACAGCTGACACCTTTTACGCCGCCCTGCCTTAAGCTTGTTTTTAATAATGGCATGCTGTAACACCCAGCCCCAATATGCCTGACAAAACGGAGCCTTTAATTGTCCATTGTGTGGAAAGAACAGAAGGAATGGAGTTTTTGTCCAGTGCTGCATCCTCTCGTGGTGTTTATGTGATTTTAGGTCATTGCTTTCATTCATTTTAATTCACCAGTAAAGTCATCTAGCATATTGTTTTCTAAGCAGTGGATGTATGCTAACTAAAGCATAGGGTATATGTGTTTTCCTCACTTTCTATAGGCCACACAATGCCTCTTTCTTGGCTGTGACGCTCATACTGTTCTGAGAAAGGAGAGCACATCCAAAAATACATATGCCTCGGAGGCAGACAAACATTAAATAAAAGTGAGACAGCAATAAAAGGTCATCCTCTCATTTATGCTCTCAGGCACTAGCACTCCCCCCCAAAGCATGTCCAAAACAGCCATATATCTGAATAGCAAATAAAACAATATTAGGGTGAGAAATTATGTTCAACCGACAGAGAAAATTTCCCTGCGGGTTTACAACTTCTCAAGGTTGCACTCCCTCACTGATTGACCCCAAAGCGCTCAGAGGACATAGTTTAAATGCCTAAATAATTCGGGTATGGGCCGATGCACGGAGAGATACACAGGAAAAACAAGCTCGAAAACAAATGAGAGGAGTCTTGAGACCCGAAGCGCTGAGCAATGCTGCAGTCATATTTTCTCCTCCGGATTTGCGGGTTAGTTTTGCAAGATGTGATCTTCGCTCCTCCTCGCCTAACTTTCCGAGAGTGATGCACGCCGCATAATCACATTCTGGTTAAGTTGGAGGAGGGGGGGCTCTGACTCGTTTTGTGTAGGTGCAGCAAGGCGGCTAAAAATAGCTCAGAGGCTGATGGAGCAAAACAGGCTGCATTTGAGGATACTTGTAACTCATGGGACATAGGTAGTGGCGTGTGAATCTTGTGTTTTTTGCCTGTGTTTGGTGGAGGAAAAAGAGAGATAGGGAGGGAGAGAATGAGCGAGAAAGGCGAGATTGTGTGTGTGTGTGGGGGGGGAGCAAGCCGCAGAAAAAGAGAGCGAGATTGACTCTGCGTGGTGAATGTGTGTGTGTGTGTGTGAAAGAGAGAGAGAGAGAGGGAGAAGCAAAGACGGGGCCAAACTCCAGGGGCTCGCAACCGCTTTTCACCGAACTGACAGCAGGCTGGAACCCCCGTGGAGAAGAGGGGTTTGAAGGTGTGTGTGTGTGTATCCGGTTGCACGAACCTGCATATGTTCGTGCCCCTTTTTGCGTGAGTGTGTGCGTGTGTGTGAGCTCACGGCGGATATGACTGGGCTGGAGAGGAGCTGGAGCCCACTAGCTGACAATGCAGTGTCAAAAGCTTGAACTGTGTCCTGTTCACCCCTCGCAAACATTAAAAGTACATATCCACTGAAAAAGATAGGCTCTAAGGGATTTGGGTATGATTCACCATGTAGGGTAGGCTCATATGTGTGTGTGTGTGGGTGTGTGTGTGGAAAGTCTGTGCGTTCACATGTGCCCGACAGATAATTTGCGAGAGCAGAAGTTCAGCCTTCACACCTATAATTTATGTAGTATTGCAGTTGTACTCTGGAGAGCTACTCAAGTTTGACTGCATCACTCACACACACACACACACACACACACACAGATGATGAGACATGCTGATTCATAGGTGCGGGTCTCCAATCCTGTGTGTGCGCGCGGGCGGTCAAGCAGTATGCCTCACTTTATCATCGCTATCGCTAACAGGCCTGGCGAAGTGTGTGGTGTGTGTGTGTGTGTGGTGTGTGTGTGTGTGTGTGAGTGTGTCGGCATGTGGGAGTGTGTGATGTTGTCATCAGGAACAAATTAGCGTCTGCTGTGAGATTTGGGAGGGGGTCGGTATAGAAAAGCACATGCTGGCTTCAGTGACCATATAACGGCAAACTCTGGGGGGGGCTGCATACACACACACACACACACACACACACACACACACACACACACACACACACACACACACACACACACATAAACATGTACACACACAAATCATCCTGCCGCCATACTGCCCCTAGTATAGGCAGCCATGTGTAGTGGGCCATGTAGCGTCACCTCCCAGCAATCCATTCCTAAACAAGCTGGGACTCGTGTGTGTGTGTGTGTGTGTGTGTGTGTGTGTGCTTTCACGTGTGCAGTGTGTACAGTATGCATATCTACGTGTGTGGGTCTCAGGCTCAGCTGAGTAGCACCAATGTAAACAAAACCGACAACCCCCCCGCATGTTCTCGTTTGTGTGTATGCAAGCATGTGTGTGGGTGTGTGTGGGTGTGTGTGTGTGTGTGTGTGTGCGCACCCTACTGTGTCATCAGTGTTTACTCTGCTCTCCGGGAATAGCCGACATCCATTACAGGTGTAGGTGCGTTTGTAAATCACAGCGCTATGAAAAACGGCCTTGATTACATCCTGGACCCCCTGGGAGACTGCAAACAAAATCATCTCTTGACTGTGTGTACATGTGTGTGTGTGCGTGTGTGCGTGTGTGTGTGTGTGTGTGTGTGTGTGTGTGTGTGTGCTTGTCATATCAGCTATCCAAACAGAACAACTTGTGCAATCAGAACATGATAGGAAGTGCTACTTAAAACGACTGCTAATTATGTTTTTTAAACACTGTAACATGTGGATTCCAAACCACAACAGGGATAAATATTTGATATCTTTGTCTGTGTGCGTGCTCTGTGTGTATGTGTGTGTGTGTGTGTGTGTGTGTGTGTGTATACATTTGCCTCTTCTCTGTACTCGTGGAGCCACTATACACCACAGGCCTATGGGTGCAGAATGACTTAATTGTTTTGACTTCTAACGTCAAGAATACAGCAACAGGAACACATGAAGCCCAAAGCCATGGATGCTCTATCAGACATTAGTCCCTCTGGTATGCATTCAAAGTTTGCAGGACTACAAAAGGAACTCTGGAGTGCAAAATCTGTGATCCGGTTCAAATATTCAGACTCTGATTCTGCTTCCCAGACTTAGCTGTTCTCAAGTTCAAGGATCAAAGCAGGGCCAAAGGTGAAAGTCGGGACGGGCTTAATCTGGTTCTTCGAGAGAATGAACAGCAGCTGTTCCAGTGCAGCACCGCCCATGACATATCTGGAATATATTACAATGGAGATTAAATGAATGAATAGAAAAATGACTCAAAAGTGTGTCGGAATTGGTAAATAAACCTGTAGTTTCTGTATTACCTAATGAATTAACCTTACAGCTATATGTTTACAATTTCAAGATATTTGATACCGTTTCATACTTTTAGGAATAGTCCATGAATAGTTCAGGAATAGTCCATAAATGAGATAAGGCTCTTTTCAATCACCCATTTTTCACATGTGAATAATTTTAAGTACCGCATTTTCACTTGGAATCGGGAGCAATCCGTCCCTCTCAAATCCGCAAGATTAGGGATTCGCTTTAATTCCGAAGAAGAGGCTCTAAAAATCCACATAAGCGACTTCGAGGACTTAGTGCTTTCATCATGGGACGGCCCTAAGCCCCCCCCTACCCTCCCCCCTCCTCACCCCCCACCCCCTCTGGACTTAGTGTAAGTGTGCCTCTCAAGTCTGAGAGACCCGGGGGGGAAGTCCAGACATTCGGGACGTGACCTATGAGTCACATCTGATTCATATGTGTCAGACGGACTTTTTTGGAACGGGTCTGCTGCTTTGTGCCAGACAGCTTTATATCGGTCATTTCAAGTTTTTTGACAAAATTAATGTTTTGGCCAGCGGGTGATTTTAAGCACACAGCAGCTATTTGACAGATTGAACAGAGAATTGACATATGCAGCACCCTTGTTTTGTAAGGAAAGTGAGTAACAGCATCATTTTCATTTTTGCCACCTAAACTTTGTTACATTTAAGCTGTAACTGTAACCAGCTGTAACTTTTACACCAGCTATCCAGTAAATAGTTTCTTTGGCAGATTTGGACGGCAAAGTACTTGAGCACATTAAGAGTGTTTACTTAGCATTTTCTTTCAGTAATTGAACAAACCTAATCTTTAAAACAATGTCATCCTCATCCCAGTTTTAATGCTGTGCCACCATCTAGTCCATTGAGCTGAGCCTCTTCACTGCAGCTGTAAGTCAAGTCAGTGGAAAAGTCCGGAGGTTGTTTGTTTTCTTTATGCAAAGCCACAGGCTAAAGAAATGCCATTTTTGTGAATGGGATTACCCTGGATGTTGAGATGCATGTCAAAATAAATACCGCTAATCTGTTAATACACAGATGACATGAGCACAATGAATGGGAACTCGGTTGTCACTCAGGGCCCTGGAGGCCTCATGTCATATGGAATATGTTGTGCATGTCGCATGTATGCTGACATGCACAGTTTCTGCCCTTCGGAGCTCAAAATAGTCGGTCTATACTTCATTTAGGGTCCAAGATGGAATGCTGTGGAAATGTATAAAGTCACTTGAAGTTCTCATGAGTTCAAGATTCATATGTATCTTTAACTTATAGAAATAAATTCATTATGATAGCTGGGTTTGCAGAAAGTACAAACGGCCCAAGGCAGTGTGTTTAAACATAAATGTGGCACACTGTACAAAGCAAAAATTGTACACAGCAAAGTCTATTGGGTTCATATGCACTGGTGTTGTTTACCAAGCAATATCCCAACAATTTTGTGCATTTAGGATGTTAAATTTCGTTCAGCATGCTTAGTTCATTAGTGTTATGACCCAGAATTTTCCTCTTGTCATGTCATATAAAATATCCCCTCAGATCATTGACTGTACTGAATATCTAACCTCTTGGATTGCCTCTAAGGACCGGTGGAAGAAAATTGGAAGTTTCCTCACATCAATATTTTTGCCAAAAAGTTGCCTTCTTGGAGTTCTGATTTTTCGCAGGACGCCGAGGAACCGTTGAATAATGAATTCACCATTCAAAGTGACTGAATCCGAAGTCTGTTTGCCAGATCGCTTCAGTGCGATGGATAGTCTTTCCCCTACGCTGCTGATCTCTACATCCGCACCTTATTGAATACAGAACAGAGGGAACAAAGCAGAGAGAGAGAAAAAGGAGAGAGAGAGAGTTCATGTGCATTCGCGCCACAGATCATTTTGAGAGAGCACAGGTTTAAAGTTTACTCCTCTAATTGAGATGACTTTGTTGCACCTCAGGAGCGAAAGAGGAAGACGGAAAGACGGAGAAGACGGAGTGTTCGAGTGGGAAAGTTAGTGGAAGATAAAACGAGGCAAACCAGATTGAAAGAGAGAAAATAAGAAAGAGGCTCACATCCCATCTCTTTGTGCTTCGCATGACAGCGCTCCGAGACAAAAACCATGATAGCTGGGAGCCAGTGCGGTGGTAATATGTTGGCACACCATGAAACATTTAATTGCATCATCATTCAGCAGTGGAATGGATGGATTGTGCTGCTCCATGAAAGCCCATCAGTGATGATTTGACTGATCCAAGTGGGCCGGGCCAGGCACTTCTCTAAGTGGGTCATTAGCCTGTAATATTATTAGAAACACTTTGGGCTACCATCTCATATTTCTGTAGTGTGATCATATGAGGAAATCTGTTCCAATGTCAGGGAGCACAAGTGTGACTTGTGACTCCTTATCTTCGAAGGTCTCGCTCTGAGTCTCCTTTTATCTCCATCTCTCTCTCTCTTTCTCTCTCCCTCTCTCTCTCTCTCGCCCGATCGCAGACGGTCACGTCACGCCCGGGCCTCGCTTTGCGCTCAACAAGCCGAAGCGCGCGCTTCCGTCTTTTCCGAGACCAAACGGAGAGTGTATCCTCTTATGGGACACGCATACATGTCGCATACATGTTCGGCTCGCATGAATAAGCTTTATCGCCGCCTGTAATATTCATTTCGCCGGATGCGTAGAGAGAGAGAGAGAGAAAGGGAGAGATGGCTCTTCTGGGATGGGGGTCATTGAGCTTTCTTTCTTTTTTTTTTTTTTTTACAGTATATGCAAAACTGACATACAGCAGGGCAGCAGGGGCATAGTCATGTGCGGCGTCTCGCATGTGTTATGTCTGTGTCAGTTGCTGTGTTCCGTTCATGCTCTACTTGGGGCAAAACATGTGCAGAGGGGCACATGATAAAAAAAAAAGATGGAGAAGTAGAGTGCAACATAGACAGTACAGTGTTGGACCTTCACAATTGAGATGATTAAAAATTTAGTGGAGTACAGTGAAGATACAGCAGTGTTTGATTCGATTTTTTTTCTGTTACTGTCTAATCAACCAAGATGATCGATGTGATAGTTATAGATTTAATAAGGGAAATCAATAAGGGATAATGGATTTTACCTGGATTCACCTCATCAGTGTACTTCATGAAAAGACGTGTCCCTAATATTTTTCATAATGAAAAAGTATGAGATTGATGGGAGATGAAAATGAGATCTGAAGAACGGAACAAATCAATACTACTCAGAAAATGGAATATATTTTTATACTGGGGTTTGTTTGCCTTGTCTCATCGTTGCCCACCATTAACTGCATACATTGGTTCTGATCTCACTCGCAGTATGTGGTAACACATTTTCCTCTGTTATTTCCAATCTATTTTCATTGTGCTATATGTGATACACAATAAAATGCTGCATGAGGGTGGCCTGCACACACTCCATTAAAGGAAAAACCCATCTTCAAATACTATGTATCATCAATCTGTGATGTTCAACGCATTCCAGGAGTTATTTTGTGATGAAGTGTTGTAATTTACTGTTGTGGTGTTCCCAATTTCCCTCAGCCTGCCTCATCTACTTCTTTCTACTGATTTCCTACATTTCCCACAATGCCTTTTGACAACCCCCCAGAGAACGGGCCTGAACTTGCTCCATTCAGCTGAGGGTGATACATGTAGATGGAGAGAGCGATAGCAAGAGCAAGAGAGCGAGTTTTTCTCGTCAATAAAAAGTGACAGTTGCTCAAAACACAACATGTGCTGTGTTCTGGTCTGCATTCTGGTCTATTGAGGCTGCTGTCAGTGGAGAAATTGGTCTATCTGCCTCTTCTACGACTGATTTCTCCCTGTGTGATTAACATTGGTTCAAAATGGTGTCTAGAAAGAACCAAACAATGAAATGGATGTGTTTAAGGGTGAATTTTTCCTTTAATACCACAATTTCTACTCCCCACACCTGAGAGGCTGCTTTGAACGAAAGATATGTTCAATGACGAACATCTGACGTTCAGATGCAAAATTGGGTCAGTGGCTTGGTGTTTAAACCTTTCTGCCAAGAGAACAACAGGCAAGAGGTTCAATGTCCATGGACTCATAGCAAGCTGCTCCACTTGGCAATTGACATCATAAGATCTCCCCCAGGGCAAGACTGTGTCACAGACGACAGTTCAATCAGGGAGTTGGGGGGGGGGGTGTACCGAAACACAAAGTCGCCCCTCATAATGGTGGTTCATTCATGGTTGGACCTCGCATAGCATGTGGGCACATGATAAGGACGCACTTTTTATAGTTCCAGTGCCTTCAGGATGTGTTCAACCCCGTTGCTTTTCTTTTCTGCATTTTGTGACGTTGCAGATTGATTTCAAAAAGTTTTTTTCATCAAAAATCAAGAAAAAATAACCCAGAAGGACAAAGTGGAAACATGTTTTTCAAACTTTTTGCTAATTTATTGAAAGTAAAACACAGAAATACCACTTAAATAAGTATTCAATCCACTGCCAAAGTTGTTTCTAATAAGTATTGACTCATGGGGTTGAATACTTATTAGAAATACTGATTATAGCTTCTATGGACAGTTTTGTGGACTTCATGCTAAACCTTCTGCACTGACATGCCCTGTCATCTGTAGGACATTATATAGACATATGCATTTCATTCTAAATCATGTCCCGTAAGTTAAAGTGGTCGCAGGTGGCCTCAAACTAAGTTGTAGAGATGTCAAGGACATTCAAAAGAATTTGGATGCACCTTAACTATATACTTATTGCTTCAAACCATTTCAACTTTTCATTTTTAATACATTTTTCCAAAATCCACCACTTTGACTCCATAGATTATTGTATAAAAAAAAATGTAAAAAAAATGTAATCCATTTTGAATTCAGGCTGTAACATCACAAAAAAGTGGAAAAAGTCAAGGGGGTTGAATCCTCTCTGAAGGCGCTATAACACAGTGTGGAAATCCTGAGAAGTTTTTCAAAGCCCTTGATGTGCTGCTATAAAACAGGAGTTCTCAAACCCTTTCATGTTACGGATAGACCACAGATAGACCCACATTAGACCATGGACCCCCCTTAATCAAATTTGATCCTAGGGACCCCCAGGTTGTTGATTTAGTATTGAATTGTGGGGAAAAAAATTGTGGAGATAGAGAATTAAATGATTGCAAAATTAAACTATTCCTCATTTTGCTGGGGACCCACTAGAGCCCCTTAAGGATCCTTGCGGGACCCCACCTTGACAACCACTAGTGTCACAAAACACTGCATCACATTGAGAGTCTCAGTGTGCCAATCTGGTGTCTCAATAGACCCAAAACACTCAGAAGCTCTGCAAACACCATCGATATCCAGGCTTGGAATCCATTTGGTTTGGTTTGGCAGTTCGCTTGTCGCCTCTTTTCTGCTGCTTCACTGGAACCTGTGTGGGCGGCTCATTTCAACTTCGGACCTCCGACTTTCAACCTCCTATACGTGCTGAACGCCTTTGTGTCCACACTCCATACGGTGATTATACCCAGTAACATAATTTCCCTGTATCTTGGCAGCCCACTGTACATTAGACGTCAGGGAGAATAAAGGACAAGAAAGAAGTGCACTCTGCATAATGTAATGCACGAGGCATTAATTGACTGCAGCTTACTCCAAAGGCCCCGGTGAAACACTTGGGCTCCAAAGAAGGATCAATAGTGTTACCCAGAAGAGATGCTCTGTTGTTTTGCTCAGGATATGAATACTAATGACTTGTGCTTGGGGACAATGTAAAAATAGTCCACTTCATAAAATAATAACTTTGGGTTGGAAATATAGATTTTTCAAATGCTTTTCACTAATAAAAAGGATACATCATTTGCAGCACAAACAAGACAGAGGGCACCAATAAGTTCACATTACAGCTTATTTTGATGGAGGCAAGAGGCGTACTAATATTATAATAATATGCCATGTTATTTAGCCTACTAAAAGCATAATTTATGGTTTTTCATTGCTGTTTTTTTTTAGTGCACAAGTGTAAAAAGACTTTGCTGTTGAGAGCAGATAATCATATTTCAGGTCACAAGATTGGATTCTCTTCTGGCTGGGACACAAGACAAACATAGGCAGTGTTCAGAGTGAATTGTAAATAGTCACAGTTGGTAACTGGTGTAGTGTTTGAGTTCAAGTCTATGAGTGTGTTTTGGCTCTCGGAGTCTGGCTTATGGACTCCATTTGGTTCGCATTTGTGGCACATCTGTGAGGAAAGTGGATTGTGTGTGTGTGTGTACAATGTGCCATCTGCACACTTTTTCGCCATCGGTCCTGTAAGCAGTCAGATTTCAGGCTCCTTGTGAGTTCTTCTGCAGCTGACTGTACATTGTTCATGTTTCCACAGAACTATATTTCATGATGTGACGTGCCCTCTCAAAACCCATGTTTAACACCGGTGTGTGAACCATAGCGTCTCTGAACAGGAACAACCATAGTCATTTGAGTGTTACACACTTCCATAGCTTATACCGAACAAGAGGCCCTTCAGCTGCCTAATGTCCCGTCATTTTTCCTCATTAATATGCAAATTTGTGCAGCAAGGTGCACCAAAATCAGATCATCTCCTCTATAGGGAGGGAACTTGCGGTGTAACTATGAAGTTTCTATTATGCATTGTTCTTGTGTTGTTCACAATACACGACACACAACTAGTCAACATGTATTTTAAGGGTAAAAAACAGATGGCAGTTTTTGTGCATATGTATAATTCATAGTCTGGCTCATCTTGACATTAAACAGATCATTTATTTTAGTTTTCGGTATAAAATGGAATCTCTTCGGGTTTCAACCGCAACCTTACTGAAGTATTAACAAGCACAAGGTTTCACTAGTGCTGATTAAATGCGTGGAGCCGCAGCATAATAGCTTGTTTGACTAGCTTCACAGTAGCGCCAGAACATTTTGTACCCTCTTCTTTGAGATCTGGATTCAATTTTTGTCGTGATTTCAGCAATGCACTCTTGGTGCAAGACGGGCGACATGGAGAGCTTTGGTTTATATAATATACAAAACTAATTTTTGTCACACCCATTTCGCTTCAGTCTCTTGACATAAACAATGCATCCCGGAACATTATTTTGCACTTTCCTGATGTCACACCTTTAAGAACAGCATAATGCTTCAGAGGCTCATAGGATCGAGTCTTCCCTGCTGTGTGTGTGTGTGTGTGTGTGTGTGCTAGTCTTTATGTACTAGCTTGCCTTTGTGTTGTTACTGTGTCTTCTGAGTTTGCATACCTGCAGTGATGTGTGTCAGTGTGTATGTATGTGTGTGTGAGCGTTTCAAATTGTGAGATTACGTGTGTGTTCTTACAAGGAGCTTCAGATACATCAATTACGACGGGGGAATGGAAGAACTGGAAAGTCCACTGTTTTCCCTGGAGAGGAGCAGAAAATGGACGTCATGCAGAAAAGCATCGCTGGTGAAGAAACCCTGCAGCCATTGTTGTGTGATTAAGGGCCGGGGATGAGCCGTCATGGGGGGCTAAATAATTCACACGCGAGAGGAAAACAACCAAATTGTGTGTACACAAGCGTATGCACGCAGGACTGATAATACATAGGGAGAAAATAACGTTCTTTTGAGCGCCGGATGGCTGTGACGGGCCAATTAGCTGACAGAGTGTGTTCTACCTCTGCAGAATGCCACAGTAGGTCCAAAGCCTTGTATCTATTAAAAGGTGTAACATTCAGGGGTTTAGACTCATTTGAAGGCTCCAATGATTGAGTTTTTAAATTTTGTCACTAAGCAGTCTTAGCTAAAATTGCTTACTGGCTCGATGGCATTGGCAGCATCGGCTTATGGAACTTCCTATTAAGACGTATTGGAATCTGTTGGGGCCTTACTGATTTGGCTGCTGAATGGCAGAACTCATTCGAGACAGATGGCTCTGGGTAACTCAAGCTTGAACAACAAAGGCAAACTTAGTATATAACAGGGTTTGACTTTGACATTGTGACAGCAGCTATATGTACAAAAGTGACTGATTTCCTATAGTCGTACTTTGATAACTGATCTTTTAACAATCCTATGGCATATGAAAAACATCCAATTGTGCTGATTCTGAGCATATTTACAATATGGCTAACAGGAATCTGAAATTTGATAAACACATACTAACATAACTCTACATCACTCTAACATATGCTATTAACGCCAGGAGTGGGTTTAAATTCTGCATCATTCTGCTTTCCTTAGTTTGCTTGAACTTAAATAAATTGAAACAAATGTCAGGTAAGAGCATGCCTTAATTTCCAAGTTTATGTAATATTGCATTTCTTTATTTTCTGTTCATCAGTTACAACTTCTGTTTATATTCTGTACAGCACTGAAGGCACACAAAAAAAAACAAAGATATAATGAAACATAAGTATATACAAAATATACAGAATAAATAATTAAATCTAGATAGGTAGAAAAGCTACAGAGTGTGTGCTTACATGAACCATTTCAAAGTTGAATGTGAGTCTCCGAGAGTATGAATGGAGTGCATATAAATCCTGAACGATGACAATGTCCACATCGCCGGCAGTCCATTGGTGTACTTATGAGCTGGGAAACCGGGAAAAGTTGGCCAGAGTCAGCCGGCAGGTTGTCTGCATGGGAAGCTGCAGCTTAACTTTTGGGCAACATCGCTCCTCGGCAACGCGCTCATGTGCTAACGCCTGAATACGCCCCGCCACAAATCAGTTCAAAAACGCACAGTTCAAAACTCAGCAAAAGGAATGAGCGATGTTACCGAATGCTGTCTGAGCACACATTATTTTGTCAGACATAATATTGTAAAATGAAACGCAATCTCACACGCACGCGCTCACACACACACACACACACACACAGAAGGATCATACACATTTGTGGCTCTGTTTTTCTGGCAGGAAGAAAACAACAACAAAAAAAATCAGCAGGACATTGTGTTGATTGTCATGCACCACCTTATGGCATTTGATTAGTGCAATGCATTTTTACAAGATTACAGTTGTGTATAATATACTTTAAGTGCTCTATTTACTAATTAAAAAAAAAAACTGTATTAACATCCTTTTCATGAATACCACCAGTTTGAATACAAAATAAATAAATGTCCAAAGATTGGAATGAATATGCAGTGCCTCTGATTAATCAAAAGCACTAAGAGGAGAGTAGCACTGGAACCGCGTATATGCAAAACTCCCATCATGTTGTCCAAAGTACAGTTGGCATTTTGCTGACTCTACGGCACAATGAGCATGCTGGTTACAGCGTTATGACCTAAGAGACTGGCTTGTGTTGACAGAGGGGGTAATCAGGTCATATCCAAAGAGCCACGATAGACTGATTTAACAGCAATTCTGGGTCAAGTGGGGGTTGAAATTCACTCACTTATTTTGGAGCGGCTGCTTTAGCCTGCCAGGATGTCAGATGGGTGGGTGTGCACTTTGGGGATCAATTCATTTGGCTGCAGTGCGCCATGGATATTTAATCAATCACAGAAAGCTGATTGAATGGATTTCAAGAGGTTTTCAACCCAGGACTGCTCAACACCCTGCAACAGTTTCTTGAAGTTACATTTGGCCAAAATATTATACCTGTCACCAGCTACATAACACGGCTGTCAACAGAAAAAAAAAAAAAGGTAACAAGAGAATAAACCAGTTACATTCTGTGCTACAATTAAACTGCTATGTGATGTGTCCATGGTATATATTTCATACTGTGGAAAGTACAAGAGGGCAAATCAGACAAGGCACTTGTTTCAGAACATAACATATAGTTGTTTTTTCTGCCTAAGCTCAGTTAAATGCAGTTTGGTGCTCCAGAACCTCCAAGTAATCTGGCTCAGTATGCAAGTTAGCCTTTAGTTCAAAGTACTCATTCTTAGTTTGCTCAAGCATGACCTTGCGTGGTCGTGAGTACATAATTGTCTCCATTAGCTTCAGCTCCTCCTGGTGCCCCGGGACCTGCATCTCCACAGCGGACTGAAGCTGGGGCATGTTTTTCCTAAGGTACTCCGTTATTCCGAGCTGCTGGAGCTCCTTCTCCCTCTCTAGAATGTTCCTGTATAGGGAGTTGGGGTTCCCGAGAGTCACAAACTCTGTGGGGCACTCTCCAGTCATGGGTCTGAATTTGTTGGGGTTGGGGTTTCCCGTGAGCGGAGAGGTGTTCTCCTTCTCCATGATGCTCCGGCAGACGTGATGCTTGGCGCTGGGCTCGTCCAGGCTGTAATCCAAGTCGGCTTCGTGTTCCTTGTGCTGGGCGCAGTAGGTGGGGTTGCGGCAGATCTGCACTATGGGACTGTGCGATCTCTCCTCGTACAGAGTGGCGGACCCCGCTCTTTGTGTGAGCGTGTGGTGCGTGGTTTTCTGCCCGTACATGCTGTAGTGCAAGTGAATGGGGCTATTGCTGCTGTTTTCCCTGGGCTGCTCCTCGGCCGCTTTCTTCTTCGCCCTCCGCCGCCGCCGGTGCACCACGAACACCACCACCCCCGCTGAGCAGAATATAATCATGAGGAAGAAAATGAGGAGGCTCAAGATGAGCACGGAGAGCGGGACAGTGTCAGTGAGTGAGCTGAGCAAACCCCTGCCGGCGCTGTCGGGCCCCAGCGTAGTTGTGACGCTCTCCTCCCCACCTGGGGGCAAAGAGTAAAAGGTCACTAAACCGGGACAGAGCAACTCGTGACGAAGGCTTCTCAGCTCAGCCTGCACCACTTTCTTTGGGGTGTGACACAAAATGGAGCCCACAACCGTGTCTTTCCGCTTCTCCACCCATTGTTTGAGGCTGAGTAAGTCACAGCTGCAATCCCAGGGGTTGTCCTCTAAATAAATCTGCTCTAGTGAGTCAAGTTGATCAAGCACGTTGCTCACTGGCAGGTGCATAAGTAGATTTTTCCTCAGGTTTAATTTGGTGAGGGGCACGTTGCGAAATATCTGCGCTGGAAGAGAGCTGAGCAGGTTGTTATTCAGTGACAACAGCTTGAGGTTTGGCAAGGGATTAAACGTGCCAGGAGCAATCTCTTTGATAAGGTTGTATTCCAAATACAGGTATTCAAGGTTGTGGAGTCCGACGAACATTGTGGATACCAGCTTTTCAATCTTGTTGCCATTCAAGTAAAGTTTTTTCAAACTGCTCAAGCTGAGGAAAGTTTCATTATCGATGTAATCAATTCTGTTGTTTGCCAAGTTCAGCAATTCTAAACTGTCATACGTGACAAAATCGTACTTCAACAGTTTCTGAATCATATTCCCTGTCATGACCAGTTTGGTGGGGCTCTGCTGAAGTATTCCGATATCCGATACCTTTTGAATCCCTCTGTCCTGACAATGCATCAAAAATCCAGCCACGGGGTGATTGTGGCAAGAACACTGCTCCACACAAGGACTGCCAGGAATGTGAGACGGAGTCGGGATCTTGGCGTCATCCTTGGCGTCCATCAGCTTGGGAATCTGAGCCACTTTGGATGAGGGAGTAACAACCATATCCAGTGACTTCGATGGCTCCTCCAGGTTAATGTCTGCGTGGGATGGACAGAGAACATCCCGCTTTACTTTAGCGAGAATGGTCCCCCGGAGGTGATGTGGGCTGCTGCACACCACCTCCCCGATAGCCGACTGAGCCCTCATGTTCTCCATCCAGATTTTTAAGTGTAAAATATCACAGTCACAGACCCAGTCATTGTCCTCCAACAGAAGCTCCATTATCCGTCCGATGTGCTCCAGAAAGCCGACATATGGAAGCGTCTGCAGCCTGTTGCCCCGCAGGTCCAGGTGGGTGAGGGGCACAAACCGGAAGATGTTGCTGGGTAAAAACTCGATGGAATTATCATTGAGGATAAGGACCTTGAGGCGGATCAGCTTGTTGAAGGCCCCCGGCTCAATGACCCGAATGAAATTTGTGTCGGCTTGGAGAAACTCTAAATTCACCAGGCCGTGAAAAGTGTCCTCTTTCAGAGTGACGAGGAAATTGCTATTTATGTGGAGTTTTTTCAGTGAACCAAGAGTGCTAAAGACCCCCGGTTCCAACTCTTGTATGCTGTTAGCCCCAATGTGCAGCGACAGGGCATTCTTAAGCCCTTCCATTTCCTCGGCGCGGAGCTCAACCAAGTCATTTTTGTAAAGGTTCAGGTGGAAGGGCACACCTGACGGGACTTTGATTTGGGAGATTTTGCTGATGTTTCTCTGCTCGCAGTTAAGATGAAGGATGCCATCTTTCTCCTCGCAGGAGCACAAGGAGTCACAGGACTCGCTAATAGAGGATGATGCCTCTGAGGGATGGATATCTTGGGATCTGGCCGCAGTGAGAAACAAGCCGATGAAAATGATACAGGCCAGCATTTCTGTCTCAGATATCTGTAAAGAAAGGGACAGAAGTGTGGGTAGAAGGGGTGGGGGGAAAGAGAGATAAAAGTGTAAATTGTTTTCAAAGTCATGCAAAGATTGACACAAAATAAATGTATACTTCAGAACAATACATAATATTTAAACATCTGAGATTGAAATGATATTCAATCCCAGATGATCTGAACTCCATACAAGTTTCATGTGTTACTATGTGTGACATTTGTCGTAGTCTGCCTAAAATTGCAACAGCGTAAAATGACATTTATGGGTGCATCATATGCATGAGGGGAAGCAACACTCCTCTTGGATGAGAGAGTCCTTGTAGTGTAGAATTGTCTTTATATAGTAATCACATATGAAAAATGTATAACAGGAAAAGGCAAAACAGTGTTTACATGACCACCAATCTACATTGCTGAGGTTGTGTAAAAAATAATGATCTGTTGTAAATATACCCGAGGTCATGAAGTTGTGTCATTATTATGTGTGCTTTTCTTTCAATGTGTTTTGTCCCCATGTTGCCTTTATGCAACACAGGTATGTTCTGTGTGGACTTGAGGACTGACAGTCATCAGAATCCACGTTTTCTATTCATACACTGCAATTTGCCAATGAGCAACCCCATTTCTCAGGCTGACTAACGAGAGTAAGACAGCGTCTCCTCCAGTGACTCACAATAAGGTCGGGGTCTATTCAGGAAGCGGGCTTTCATCTCTCATTTGACTGAATTTTTCTGCCTTTTTATATGCAGACTTCTCATTTGAACAAAGACTTTCTACTCAGTGTGAGTCATACGAGGGCAGGTGTCAATTCAGCCAATTTCAGAGAACCATTTTAAACATCGGCATCCTTGACATAGAATTGCAAATGATTGCTCTTGTTTTAATTATTGAACCGCATTTAATGTTCTTCATTCAATTTACTTTCTCACTTGACTGAATTGAAAATGAACTGACCACAAGCCAAGACCATATTCATTAATCAGTGTAAAACCATCTGCATTCAGAAAATGGCAGTCCATCATTGATTTCCCTTTAGGTCTGATCATGTTGTTCCAGTGGGCTTGACGTTTTTCTTCCAAAATACTCTCTAGGCAGTGCACCAAAGCCTCTGGAAGAGCATGCAGACAATACTGTCCACTGAAAGCAAGCCCAGCCAAGTTCTTATGAAGAGGACACACACGTCATGACAGGAGGCCACATCTTGAATATTCAATGGCGAGGGAAACACTGAGACGTGTTTTTGATTATGACAGGCCTCCGCACTCCATCTGACAACTCTGTTTCGCATCAATTTGACTGAAATTACACCGGATCAAAGACTTCAGGTTGTCTCTCGTTCTCATGGGACTGATGGTGAAGCAATTAAACACACATCTTCACACTATCAAGGACTAGGTATCCATCCTTAACTAATGAAATGCTGCGGGAGGTAAGAAAGGGAAAGATGAAATGAAGGCACAACAATCCCTGTTACTGAATCCTAATCGGCATCTGGAGAGTTTCATTTGAAAAAAAAAACAGAGACCCACCTTATGAAAAAACCTTGCAAAATGACTGACAACTCATAACATAGCATCCAAGTTATTAGTAAGCTGAACAATTGTTCTCATAAAATAGTAGCATCCCATCTATTTCTCAGATGGTGTGTAATGAATTTCAAGTAACGTTCATCCACTATGAATTTATAGTATTTTGGAATGAAACCTTTCATCTCGTCGTCATATATTTTTTTATAGAATCTAGAAAGCTAAAAGAAATTAAACTCCCTATGGGGACATGAAAGGGGAGTGCAGTAGGCCTAGCCACTACATTTACAGAATTGTAATGTGCACTTCTTAGTGATATACACTTCACAGTATTGAAGAAAATAGTCTTCAGTCAATACTCCCTTGGACCTGAGAGGGTGAATCTGCTAGTGGCTCATCCTGCCCCTGTCTCCAATATAAATGAATTTTGCACAGATGTTACCTGTTATAGAGTTGCTTACATCATTTTCAGGAATTTTAGATATGTACACCGGTGTGTTTATGCTTAACATTGTTTTTATTCTGCTAGTTAGGCTATTAGGTGTGCATAAATAGGGGAAACCTTTAAGTCACGATGACTAGTTTACCACTTTCCTCCATATATTGTGGAGACAAGCTGTACTTTCCTCATCATGAACTTTAAGACTGAAAAGCTGATCTGAAATGCAGCATAAAACGTCACAGCCTTGGGAATGTCCTACATTTGGAATAGCTTGACATTCCAAGACGTCACAGCAAGCTGAGAAATTACCATGTTTAGCCAAAAATAGGCAGAAAAATAAGGAGAGATTAATTTCTTTCAGTTTCAATTACCCCTGTGTTTATAAATGAAAGAAAATATGGCAGAACACAAGAATCTAATTTGTCAAAAGGTATTAAACATGTGCTGTTTTGACAGCAATAAGGTTCACAGAATGGCTCCAAAAGCTGGCGTCCAAGAATTTGTTTAGCCATTTTTCATTTTATTTCATTTTCACTTGCTTGTTCAGGAGCCTCCTGGTGGTCAAGAGACCCTTGTGCACTGCTGTGACCCTGATGGTTTATAAGACAATGCAAAATGAAACCAAAGCTATTCACAGATGTTATCGCACACTGCCTGATAACATGTAGGGAGAGATATTAAAAGACATTAGCCTCATGCGCTCTTTCTTCCGGATTTGAAACTGGCATCTCTAACTGATCCATTTTTCAGACGATCCATATTGTATGGAACTCAGCGTGATGGGCGGAAGAGATGAAAGACCCTTCCAGTGCCAGTCTTCTGCGGCACTCTCCTTTCCCCGCTCCCAGATTCAAATGTGCATCTCTTGCTGTTCAGACAATTCAATTAGAGATCTACTGAAGCCCTATGAGATCTCCCCTCATGCATGTGAGCAAAGCCAACTCGTCGTACAACATTGAACGAGATGAGTGAGAAATAACTTGCAAAGAACTGAGAGAGAGAGAGAGAGTGGAGAGAAAGTGAATGGAGGAGAAGATGTATAGTAAAAAGAAAAATCCTCCAGTGATGGAATATTTATCACTCACTCAACCCTGCTGTGAGCATTGTAATATACACAATAGACTTTGCCCATTTACAGCTCCGCAAATAGGGTGTTCACGCTTTATTTGGGGCGACTATTGTATTGTTCCAGTGCAGTGGAGTGCTACATAAGGTCATGGGACTCCCTCCACCCCCACCTAATGCAGCACTGCATGCATCACTGAGGAGTACAATACCATGTCACAGTGGTAAGGGTTCTTCTAGCAAGCACACACACACACTCCACAAGTCATGCATATAGTACATATTCATACAGTAACCATGCACATATATGCACACACTCCACCTGCCACACAGGTACTTCATCCTCATCAACATGCCACATCTATCAGTGCAACGCGTTGCTCTGTAGACTGTTTTGCCCGTTCAAAATCGATCAGATTTGCGGTGATTGATGCATGCAATACTCCTCTCACCCTATGCAAAGGAGATGGTACTGATATTAGCGCCCTATAGAGTCAACCCCAGAACATCACAGGCAATGCACAAACACTAAAGAAGCCGGTACATAAATCACAGTGACACACGCGATTTGGTCCAAGATAAATTATGTGATACTTTATTGATCCCTGTAGGGAAATTCTCTTTTCTCTTTCCCCCCTTTCACATGGAGGTCAGAGGTCAAGGTCGGCTACAGAACAGAAGCCCTGGAGCTGGAAGGGCTGTAGGGCAACTGACATGGGGGCCCACTCTCTAACCAATGTTTTCCCCCCACCATGCATACCTGTAGATGACAGTGTGCTGCTCTGACTCGTCCAGGCTTCACCTCGGCTTAAACTGTTCTGATGTTCATCAACATAGCAAGACGTCAGAGTCGCACATACCTAACTGGTCCACTTTCCTGTATTTGGGCTTTTGTACTTTCACTTCACTTCTGTTATGTTTTCCTTTCTTTGTTTTTTCTAGTGATGTACCACCAATTAGCATAGTGAGACTGGCCGATCTTACTGTGTCTACTGCATCAGAGCTAAATACTAGAGATTACATACATTAGATTAACTGGTAGCTGTGGTCTATATGTATAATTAGCCCAAATTGTACTAGTGTGCCAAACTCGCAGCATGTGACATTAAAATGCTCACTATAAAATCAAGGTTCTGTGAAATTGTCTACAATGCTTCCTGTCTTTTTTCCAGTAACTTTTCCTAAATCTACCCTGTAGTCAGTGGCCAAAGTTTGACTTCAAGTGAGAAACATTTCATAGGTAGAGCAGGCAGACAATGGTATCTTCCTCCAATAGTTCTGTGACAGAATCCAGTGAAGTGACACAGGCAAGATAGATATGTGACAACATCGCATGAGTTGGGATTCGAACCGCACCGAGTAGCGTGCGCGCTAGCCGGTTGACAGGCTAGGACATTATTTTTAGACAATATGAACACAGACGTAGTCATGTTCTGTCCTCATCACTGTCAAAGTAAGTAAAGCATGCGGGAGCCACAAATAGCCCATAAGGCAGAAGCCTAATTCCTGTTCCTGTAGCGTGAGGCAACTTGATGTACGGCTATAAAAGGCTTGTTATCCCTCGTGGCACCTAACCGATAAAGCGATTCTCCCGCCTCCGTCAGGACTGATAAAAGTCACTCCACATCTATCGTTTTAAAACACATATCTTCTGGATACACCTCACCACCTCCACTCAACCTCCTTCACTGCCACTCCTGGCTTTCTCTTAGTTTCCCAACTTGCTTTAAAAAGCTACACTTTTATCCGAGTTCTTAGCATTTTATGACCTTATGCCTCTTCATTATTAGGCCAATTGCAATTATGGTGATTTATGAATGTTGAAAACAAAGAGGTTGGAAGGGTAATTCTTAATTTAGTGAGGTCTGAGGTCCCCACCACTCCTGCATAAACAGTGCTTAATCTACTGGTGTGTCATGTAGATATCTAAAAGTTAAAATGTAAATGTAATCTTCACTAAAAAGAATGCTGGTATACGACAGGGCCTTACTAGCCGAGTCCAACTCTTTGATGCCGAGTGCCAAGCAGGAAGGAACAGGATACTGTTTCTGGAGTCATTGATGGGACTTGGCTGGGAAATGACCTCACAGTTTCTGCCGAATTATGTCTCAGTACTGAGCATGTTGGTTAGTAACCAGGGCAGCAGGTTTCCAATCCATCCGGGCGGTGTGCAGCATTGGTGTCAGAGGGAAACTCTGCGGAAAACGGTGTGTGCCCATTTCATGCTACCCAAAGTTACTGATGTATATTTTTCAATTTGTCTGCTTCTCCGTGGAGATATTCGTGATATCTCAGGGCGAGCTCCTTGCCCACTTGCTACACTGGCCTGTGAGTCTGCCCACAAGTCACGAATATCAATGCACCTACAGCATTTTCGGTTCAAAAACTCAGTGTAACATCAAGTCGACCAGTTGGACCAAACTTGCATATCCCCCCCTCGTGTCTTTGACTATTAAATCTGCCCCACACTCCACCTGGAGGGGACTAGGGGGGGTAGCGACCCACGGTTCCCCTACCAACTGCTCTACAAAGCGTAAGGAAAGAAAGATCCTCTTGGCAGTGTGGTTAGCCATTGGCTTAGTGACCAGGGGAGCGAGGATCATGCCCCGTGCTCGGTCGGGTGCTACAAAGGGTGCGTCTTTAGCGGCATCATCAGTGGCCCGTTAAAAGCAAGATCAGCTGTGAACCTGCTCAAGTCATGCAGCAGCCTTAACAGCTGGCAGCTGATCACATGGTGCGATATCTGCAGTGTGGCCTGATATGCTAAATACCTTTAAACATAGCAAGCTTACACATCCACATGAACATAAACCCACACACACACTAACATATGCACGCGCGCGCACGTACGTACACATAAAGCATTACACCTTGTAGTGCATATCCTCCTTACTTACCTTACCATTCCTCTCAGCTGGTGGGCCCTAATTTCTGATAGCAAGCATATGCATGATAGAACTAATAATAGAAGCACAGAGGGGGGTGGGGGTGTAGCTCAGCTCCCTTGGCAAGCGTGATTTAGCAGGCTTGCATTTCAAATGGTCTGTTTAACTAATGCGCAGTAATTAGTTCTCCAGAAATGAGCCGGCAGATTACACCAGTGTATAGTGGCATCAAGTTACGTTTTGCAAGGAAAGACATCTGCAGCTAACAGATGTAAATGTTTTACGTGTAGATTATTGTCCTTTTAGAAGAGACAGATTCTTCCTGTTTAGTAATGACTCACTGGTGCACAGCAGGGTACACTGTGTTAGACTTTTTCAACCAGGTAATGAAACACCACAGGTGTGTTTAGTGCCAATATTTAGTCCAGACAGGAGCGAATCAGTTCGCTAAAATGTGGAGCTGAGTAAATTAGACTTATATAAATATACAATCAGCCAGTATTCCATAATCCAGCCCAAGCCAGAATGTCCTACATGATCCTCCTAAGTCTCTCTTCAGTTTTCATCTATTCTCCGCTCTATTCTCCATTTTGAATTGCCCACTTCAATGGAATGCCCAGCCTCAGTAGAATGATCAGACTGTTCAAGAATGGCTACAGGGTAATGGCAATGACAGTCTCATGATTCACTCTATAAATAGGTGTAGATCTGCATCCTGATACACAAAGTTCGGCCTGAAAGGAGCCATAGATTATAGCTAGACGAACCTGCTTATTGAGGATAAACAATTTAAAGGGCACCACCTAGAACTTCCTGTAATGCAGCTACAACAGGGCTAAAAGGCATGTGTACTTACATCAAGGGTTTATCTGGTTCACAAACTTTGCACGCCATCCCCTCCCTCTGCCTTCCTTCACCCTCCATTGTAAACTACCTGATAAATGAAGAATGACATAAAAGAGTTGTCTAAAAAAAAAAAATCTAGGATAAATACGGTATCCAGAACTGCCTGGGCTCTTGTCTAGAAGGAAAAAGTAGAAGGGGACATAGTGTCACATAAAGTCACAGGATATCTCTTAGTGTTTGAGAAATACGTGCAGTGGCAAGTTTTACCCTGTTAGACAGAAAATCATTGACTGCATCATGCACTACCCCCAATTCTGACTCTTTTCTCAGCATTGTCCTCTCCCTATTTACCATCTACGCTCTTGGAGAATTCATTTCTGGGTCAAAACTACTGGGACTGGTTTAACTTGCTTAATATAAGCAAAACAATAAATAAAACAAAACTCGGCCCGTTCGACTCTCTGAGCAGACGAATGCAAATGAGCAAAGTAAATCCAGTCTGGGACAAATGGAAAAAACCGAGACTTCTTGGAATCGTCAATGTCAGACCGAGCAAACTTGGAACAGTCCAAAGACAGGACACAGTGCCTCTGACTTGAATGGTAGCTAGCGTACGTGTGCTTTACTCTGCATTTCCACTCTCCAAGTCTGAATACAAGATGTAATAAGAATGAATGTCCCCACGTGAAATGTTTGCCAAAACAAAATGGGAAAAAAAGTAAATTAAAGCTGCACTAGGCAACTTCGCACTTTGGAGGCTTCAAATGGCAGCGAGAGGAAACTATTTGGAAAATTTGAACTTCAATACTCAGAAATCCTGCAATGTGATGTCAGTAAACTGCACACAGCACGTTCATGTTTACCAACCCGGCTGGTCAGTGATGCTTTATACCAAAGGATACTAAAGAGACAAGATAAGTGAGTTAGAGATAGAGGTAAAGCGCTTTCTTGCCGCTGTTTAGGAGACCGTTTGTATTTCACTCTTAAGATTTGATTTGTCACTTCCTGTGGGCGGAGCAGTGTCCATGCCCAATACTGGAATTTCATTTGGCCAAATAGGGTGAATCTACGGCGTCTTAGAGAGGATGGGACATTCTTCTCTATTGCAGTCCTACTTTGTGATTTAGGCCAATAAGACAGATATATTTTTACATAAAAATCTTGCCTAGTGCAGCTTTAAGTCATTCTAATTAAAGTAGATGCAGACTACAAGATTTTGTCCAGATTTAGCTCCAATTATGTCCTCAAACACAAATTTAGACAATTAAAACCAACGCCTAAGTCGCTTTTTTTTTCTTTCCAAAAGCTTTGTTAAAGCACCTTGATGTTGAAAATGTGGCTAGGACAGCAAATTTGATACATAATTAGTTCAAGATATCTTGTTGTGCTGCTCTGCTCTTATAGTTTTTCTTTTCTAGGTCAGGTAATGCGGCTGAGTTAATTGAGTGTTTGATGACTTTAGAACTACAGAGACTTGAGTTGACCTGCACTGTCTTACTGTGCAAGACCTTTCAAGACCAATTAAATGTGAATACCACGGTGGACAGATAGCATTGTAAAGCTCCTGTTCAAAGCACAAAATCTTCAAAGTCAAGTTTAACAAAAAAACAAAAACAGTGTATTCTCTCAACACCCATAATTCATTATTTGTTTTTCGGATGGGTTACTGCCAGACACCTTAAAAAATGTTTCGAATCATAACAGAAGCTTCAGATTAATGCATTTACAGGCAACAAGCACCACATGTCTGGTGTAAGAAAAGTGTGCATGGCACACGTGACATTGATGCAACAAAAGGGAGTGTTGCATACAAAGTCAGTGCAATGTGTTTGGCCCTTAATAGTCCGTTCATAATTTCATCATAATGCTAACCACAGCCTGTGATATGTCATGTGCTGCTTTCCATACAGCAGGTTTTTCAAGATGTTTTGAAATGCATAGGCCTTGAGAGAGAGAGAGAGAGAGAGAGACACAGAGACCGAGAGAGAGAGAGACAGAGAGAGAGAGAGATAGATAGATAGATAGATAGATGGATAGATGGATGGATAGATGGATAGATAGAGAGAGACTGAGGAGGTAAAAGAGAGACACAGACAGACTGATAGAGAGACATTCTCTAACTGGGAAATGAAACAATAGATTAACTACCCTTTATTTTCTGAAAACACCCTAAAGGATCCCTTCGACTCACCAGACTCCACAAAGATCCACTGGCCTGCAGCGCCGCACTCCTATATCTCTCTTGACAGAGGGGTTTAAAGCGAGGAGGGCTTTTAGTGAAAAAGGCTATTTTCTTCCAGGTGTTTGAGATAACACACTCTTGGACAACAGCAATACAACAAGGAGTGACTAAGCACAAACAGGCAAGAGCTATGCTTTAATAATACAGGATGCCCTCTCTGGCAATTACATAAAAAGCATTTTACAGGGAGTGCTTTTCACAATGCTAGCCCTACCCACTAATTTACTTCAATATACACTAACACTGAGTTACTGCAAAGCATAAAATACAAAGGATCTGGTTGAGCAGCAGAGGAGAGCCACCTTTGTTTTTTCCCCCTATTCACTTGGAGGTCACCAACCAACAGTTGAGTGCTACCATTGATACGTATAGTCAGGCTGCACTGGCTTGGGGGCAGAAAGAGAGAGAATGAGAAAGAGACTTAGAGGGAGAGAGCGAGAGAGGGAGACTTGTTGCGTCCAGCTAGGGTTGTTTCATTTCAGCTTGACACGGGATAGCAGATTAGAGCCCCCTGCACTCTATTGCTTTTGTGTACGCGCATGAGTGTGTGTTCTCGTCCACGTGCGCGTGTCTCTGTGTGTGTGTGTGTTCAGGCTCTGTCCGCCCATCTACTTGAGCGAGCCGTCGCCGAGCGCCCTGCAATGTTCCCAGGCCCCAATTATGGTGGGACTTGTCCCTTTTTCCACTGTATTAGAAGTGATGTGGCTTGCCCTACAGGGTCGACACCACCGCTACACCCACATATCTGCAGAGATTCTGCCAGCGCCCTCGGCCCTCCACCGCAATCCCAGAGAATGATAATTATGACATCCGCCCACTCAAGAGGCAAGAGATAGTTCAACTCCCTTGCCCCTTGTTCCAGCCCTTTTTCGACTGATTCAATATTCCGTGGGCGTGTGCAGCCTATTTTCTCCATGTCTTAGAGAAAGATAGCCGCTCCGCTTTATCTGCCGGGTTTCCCTGTCTGAAAGCACGATGTGGCTGAATAAAGTTTCACAATTTTTTTTTATTATTATTTTGACCCCCCAAGTTGATACTCTCAACGCTACTGGCTACTATCACTGGTCAGACCACGCAGGATAAATCCATTCTCTATGGGCTATTTCACACATTGCAGTAATACCATTACAAACCACTGCCAGCCTAAGCACATTAGCTCATGGTGGTCTAACCAATATTGTTTCCTGATAGAAGTAAACACACAGTCCCATGTGGGGATTTTACATTGGGTCATCATCTTTCCCAATAGTTCGATAGCTGGATGATGGTTCATATTGAGCCAATGCTTCACTTAAGCCTGGGGTAACAGAGGGAAGTGTCTGCCCTCATAAATTCAGATAATTCAATGCAGACCTGTAGTTAACTATAGGGAAAATGGTGGGGACAACAATGTGAAACTGAATGATAAATCACCTCCCGAGTTTCACATTTTGTTAAGTTTGTTCAGTACAATGTGTCTTTATAAAGCTGTTGTAATCATTAATCATTCATTAATCACAATATTTAGCCAACTTATAACATCTTTATTCAGGCAATGCCAGTCCACACAGTCATGGTATGAAGCAAATACACCAAAGCTATTAAATCATTAACCATTGATTCAACCAAGCAAAAAATTGGGATCCAAACTCAATTATAGAATTCACAATATGAAACTAATTAGACACTTTTCTTCATTAAGTTGCTCTTAAATTTAGGGCTTATCTATAAATGTGCAACCTTATACCCCCTGCTACAAATGAAAAGGCTGCAGTTGTGCAGGAAAGGTACAAGGCAATTAAATTAAGCATGAATTTTCTAAACATGTTTTTATCAGTCATCATCTACAGTATGGCCAAGCATGCGACTAATTGGTAAAGATAAGAGCTTGCCAATCATTTTACATAGTTTCAGGAACTACCAGGGAAGGCAACTGTTAAGCATGCAGCCTACATACCAAGTGATAATGAGTTTAAACGAGATAAAAGATCCTGTGGTTGATACATTATGCTTCTAATAAAACAGATAGTCCCAGTCCTGCGTTCTGATTGGCTGAGTCCAGTTGGAAGTCGTGGTACAATCCCTGATAAACACACCTGTGACCGCATAACAGTTGATTTAAATATTAATGCGCTTACCGAAAGTCACTCATATGGTACTTAGGTCGCTTAGCAACCACGCTCTTTTAGCTTTACTGTGGATTCATTCAAAAATAAAAAGGTTTACTGAGCATTTGCATTCTTTTTTATTATAATGGTCTGTTACCGCCATTTCATAGAAGTAATGAGCCACTCAAGGCCGTGGTTTACAGTGATTTTAGAGCAGCTAAGAGGCGTTGTTAGGCACGAAGCTTGATTAACATAACCCTGCGCAGCGCCGTAGGATACAGTAGCTGCATGTGGCAAGCGGCCAGGTGCGCTCAAGGTAAAGGAGCCCCTCAGGAAAACTCACTTCTCCCTCTCACTCTCCCCCTCTTGTCAAGTCCAGGCACTGTTTATAGGACTTTTCACTTCTTGTAAAATCAAGTCTGTCATTCCGGCTGAAATGACGAATATGCTTTCTGGTGGTGATTTGCGCGCAGCCGATATGCAGCCTGTGCTTGTGGCAAGTCAGTCCACATCAAAACTATCACAATGTTAGCATCGAACGGTGGAATTCGGTATACTTACATGAGATTGTGCATTTTCACACTGTCAAAGGTTGTTATGTCTGCCGAGACTGTAAGGTAAACTACTGGACAACATACTTTTGCTAGTTGGAACATGCCCATTATGGACACCTGGCTTCTCTACTTTACAGTAGCCGAGGCAATTTGACCACAGAGCCGCGGGCACACTGAAAGCCTCCATACTGCCTACCTGGTCCAGTATTGCAAAACTAGAGTAAACACATTACAATGCAGGTTTTAGACACAATTCACACAAAACACCACAAGTCACACTGCTCTATGACTTACCGGTTAAAAGTGATGAAAAAAGGGGCAGGCTATTCCAAATGCCACCGTGCTCAGTCCATCAGGAGATGCGGGGATCCGACGCATTGAAGAGGTGCTAACCTCCACAACACTTTCTCTCCGGTCTACTGGGCTCCTTAAAACAGGCTGACACACACAGAAACTTCGCAGAATACCTCAGTCCCCCCTTGTCCACTCGGGTCCACAGTTTTTCTGAGTCTTATAACGCTGTCATACATACAAATTATTCCATTGCATGTGGTGCTCACGTCGAGGCGATTTGCACAGGTCCCGGGATGTTCCCTCTGAAGTATCCCTTCTCCAATTTTCCCCCGGATTAATTAGAATGAAGTTGCAGGTTCAAGCCACGAGAACACTATTGTTCATATGTCGAGCCTGTTCTGTCTTCTTTGGCAGCCCCTCCAACACACAGAAAGGGCGCACTGCTTCGCTCCTGCGCTGCGCCTCGCGCTCTGTGTAGTTAACCAATCTGTGAAATATTGGAGTTGCTCTGTAATTTGCATGCGCTAGAGGTGGACTAACAGGGAAGCACCAGAGTCAAGCTAGCCAGAATGAAGAGCAAGACTTCCGCAAGACTTTCAAAATAAAAGCCCTATTGATGACCGTGTTGCATTGTTTTGCGAATAACACAAAGTAAAAAGTAAAGTGAAAAATGAACAATAGCCTACATTAAAGGAGGAACATGTATTAAATGGAAGTACTATTTGTTGATATGTTTTTCCTAAAATGTCATTTTTTACAGCAAGTAGGCTATTCTTAATCGTATAGATACCATTTACAGAATTTTACTCCAAATGTAATGTAAAAATTATTTTGTAAAGATAATTTAGATAGTTGCTCTATATCCACCCATACCCAATTATTCTTTCCCCCCCTAAAATGACAAATTTGACAGTTTTACTTTGAAGGGGAAAATCGACCAACTTCTGGTATTATCCCAGCCGGTGTGCCTGGCTTGATGCAGCTCAGGGAAGCTCCCTATAGCAGTTGTGCAGAGCTCCTCCCCTTGGAGGCTCTTAGAATATGAGGGAACAAATAGATGCATTGATGAGCTTTAAATAGCTTGGCCACAGCACCGAGCTCTAAGGATGAAAATGTTATTATAATAGACAGGTAGCAGTAATGAGTCAAGTTCAAGTTTGTTTATTTCTATAGCCCTTTATCACAAGCATGTCTCAAAGGACTTTACTACATCTAACGGATCAATAAACAATCAACCACAGAACAGAATGATATAGGACAAACATAAGGAAGCAGAACAAAGCACAATACAATAGCAGAGTCCAAAACACAGCTTTTTGAAACACCTCTATTGAATAATAACTCATTGTTCATCATTCATATTGTATTGGCCATTTGCAAATTGTGTAGATAGGAGAATCAGTACATATGACTGAGGAAATCAAGCTAAAAGCACATTTCTGGGGGGGTTAGGGTGGCTGGCTGCATAAAGAGCCCTTCCCTCAACCAGAGAACCCAGGTTCGAGCCCCTGTGTTGCCGCGCATCAGCTGCTGAAGTGTCAATGAGCAAGACACTGAAGTTCCAGGCTTCTGCTTCTCTGTAGCTGAGCCTGACCTCCCTGCGGTGGGGGAAAACCAAAAGAGAATTTCCAGATGGAAAATGATAAAGGACTACATTATTATTATTTAAGCTCCTGTTGCGGATGTGGTCTGAAGCCATATCGAAAGTGATCAGGATGCCCCAGGAGCCAAACGCTTTGAAATACCCAGCTACACTGTACATAACCTTGGCATGGCAACCGATTCATCTGGGTCTGCACTCTTGCTGTAATTCTGCCGTAGCTTACTGGTTGATCACTTTCAGATGGACCTGGAATGTCTCCACCGCGCTGTGTGTTACGTGTCTGCTGTAGAGAGCGAAGTGGATTTTGTCATAGAATTAGAGTAAAGTTAACTCGCGTCTGGAATATCTTAGAGGGGCGCAAGTCTGTGGTTGACCTCGCTGGTGACCTGACTCAGAGAGATCTTGTCAAAGGAGGTGGTCGGTGCATTGAGGAACATGCTGAAGTGAATAAAAGTGAAAAAAATGACAACCTTGCAAAGATTTGAGGGGAGAATTAAGGTCCAAAATGAAAACGTTAGTCGATATTCATTGCTCAGTAAATCAAATATCATCTAAAATGTTTTCTAAGCAAAGGCCTGTATTTAGCTAGAAAGCCAATATTTCATGGTGTGTTTCATTTTAATAGCAGCAATATATTTTTAAGAGCAAGCGCCACATGTTTGAAAAGGCGGGAATCTTATTTTGCAATACCACTCTTCAAACAAGTCCCCGAGCGAAGGTCTGGTTCTGCTTTACAACTACTGTGTCCTTTCAGCGGCACTTTGTCTAAAAATGCTCTTTCACCACTTTCCATTGTGGCTTTCATTAACAGGAAAGCCACAGTATAAAGAACCTTTGTCAGTAAGTTGTTTATGAATTAAGTACCGAAGAAGCCCAGGTGCTTTATCACACTGACGCAGACTCAAAACAAATAAAATACAGAGATAAGATGCATATCTGTATTGTGTTGTTTTTATGTTTTGTACAGTTTATCAAGTTACTTGGTCCCATACAGACTGGGACTAGGGCCAATATGGGAAGCTATGTTGATGTAGCTGTCAACATGAATGTGTTTTTTCTACTTCTATAATAATTTTTGATCAGCATTTGCTATATCACCACTCCTGATGTGCAGATAGGACATCAACAGACATTATTTACGGAGCTTTATGAAGAATTCAGCTAGATGTGGGTTCTTTGCTAGATCTCAATGGAAGCTGGTGAAGAACAGGACATGGATATTGAAGCGGTAAAAAGAACATGCACATCAATATTTTTACTCCCACCGTCATAGTTATGCCTCTAATGCCCAATCGCAGTCCAGTCTGCCTACATATACACTGAAACTGAACGATAACGTATATTTATCGGGTCTGTGGAATGACGGTTTGGTACATTTGTTTTATTTTTGCTTTACTTTTTTTCTGGTTTTGTTTTGTTTTTCATCATGGGACCCCTAAGATTTATTGCCTCGACTCCCGCAGTCCGTGGGGTGTAAGATATGGAGCCGAATGTTCTAGGCAGCGATCCATAAGTGCGTCATGCATCTGGGTCTAACGTATTGTATACCGAACACTATCGTTAAAGTGACACGGTGTGATGCGTGCAGACTAAAAAAAAGTAGGGTGATGCTCACAAAGGAGCCGTCTCTTGGCAACGGTTCAAACACATCCGTCCTATTTTCATCATATTCATCATATACTTAATAACAACAAGGAAATAACATCGTATCATCTACTGTGTAATCCCGCTCCTGTGCTTTCTCACAGTGGTCCATCAGTAATGAATGGGGTGTTACCTTTGTGTTACCTCTATATTAAGAGGGACTCGGGCGCTGTTGCATCAAGACAATTGCATGCCTCCCACTCCCCTGATAAAGTAGCAAATAGGCTTGTTTGAGTTCAGGGAGCTTGGAGATATCTCATTAGTACAAGACAGGCATTACAGTCAACAATAGGCTTTTCCCATCCAAGAGCTCTTGATTTGAAATATTCTCAATAGGTGTGTTGGAACTGGGTTGCACCTCTATCTGCTATTCGAATACTAACAATGGGTGCATTATTTGGAGAATGACTATGTAAAATGTTAAATTTGTACTGTATTCTCAGAATATGTTTGCAGTGAGGCTGACCAGTTCTTGTGCTATTTCTTTATGCATCTATTTAGTTAGTTATTTAGTAAGATAGCTAGCTGGTTAGTTAGTTCTTTGTTTTTTTCTTGCATAAATTAGGATATCTTTAAACACAGCTTTCTGAGAACACTTGATGCTGAAAGTCGAGTGTGTTCTGAAGAACCTTCCCTCGCTAAATAGGGATTTTTTACATAATATTTTGCATAATGACTCAGTAACAATATGCAAAATTATCATCAAAGCAGTCCACAGCTGTTTGTCATCTATTGTTTTGGGGATTTTTCATCTGAAGGTCATATTCCCTTCTGCATTTCAGGAAATGAAATCATATAAGTTGCGTGTGTTCTTAGCTTTTGTTTGGACCCGAAGGCATCGTCTTCCTTTAAAGGATATATGTTTTTTTTTAAGCCCGCTCCCAATAGTGTGATGAACAGAGCCATGTATCCACTCTGCTTCTACTTTTAGTGATTCTGATGTCACTATCAGTCATCTTCAGGAAGTAGCACGGTACCCAAAGTAGCCAAGGGAGTAAAACTGTGCCAAATGATGAGATTCGAAAGACAAGGCAACTTATGCTTATCTCCGATGAGAATCTCCTCCCAAATAATGGAAGATCCTGCATCTCTGTGTGTGTGTGTGTGTGTGTGTGTGTATGTGTGTGTGTTTTTGTTTCAGTGTTTGGCTCAAGGAAGTAAACTACCCACAGTCCTATGCTGCACAATTTATGTGCTATAGTCGAGGATGTCTCACCTTCTCTGCATCAGGGATTCTTAAAAAAACAGTTGGGACCCAGGCTGAATAAATTTAGCCTCTCTCCTCCTGTTGCCAAAAGAGGACCCATCAGGAACAGGCCTGCTACCTATTTGGGGGTCCCAACCTAAAGTTCAGAATCCACAGGAACCCAGTTTGACATCATTCCCCTTGAGCCCTCATCATAAATCATCATGTTAGAGCTCAAAATGTCCAAAAGATTTAAAAGATTTATGAATTGGAGCGCTGCAAGTATACCAGATTTTCACACCCTTCATACTTTGTATTGACCAGCTTAAAGGAAATACAGCTTTTTTTTTCAGATTAAGTAATGAGAACATAGACACCAAAATCATCCATGTGTCACTGGTAGATCATTGGCTCCAGAGCCCCGTGCTAAAACTTTAGCACACACTATGTTGAGTGATAGTAGGCTCCATGCTAACACTTTAGCAAACAAAGTGAGAAAATGAGA
The DNA here is from genome assembly GCF_048128805.1 of Centroberyx gerrardi. Taxonomy (NCBI): domain Eukaryota; kingdom Metazoa; phylum Chordata; class Actinopteri; order Beryciformes; family Berycidae; genus Centroberyx; species Centroberyx gerrardi. The sequence goes on along the minus strand of NC_136017.1, from coordinate 13,205,318 downwards.
ACTTGTAGCAGCTCTAAAGCTAAATGGTAAGTAAGCTTAAATGCTATGTGGCTAAGTCTGGCGGTTTTGTGTAGGAAATTGGTAAAAATTTACATGAAACATAATACAAAAATAACAGTTTTGAACTACCATGGGCTAGTTTCCTTGTTTATATAGGAAGTGAAGGTGGTGGGTGATGGAATAACTTTTCCTGTATGTGTACAGATATGGTTGAACCTGCTGTATTAGTCAAGAAAGAAAAAGACAGTTAGATAGAGGGGATGGGGTAAATCAAAGAAAAATTCAGGGTGCATGTGTTAGAAAGACACCATCTCTCTTTTATGCGTAAACAACTTGGATGACATTTAAATAGCATCAATGAAAATTAAAGTCTGTACACATTCAAGTAAACCGACGCGCGACTGGGTTGATATTTGCACATACTAGTTCTTAAACCTTGCGATGACAGACCCTTTCGTCAGGTCAACTGGTACTACGGGGTCTGCTGTTTTTCCGAGTTGTTTGCACAGTGGCTTGCCAGTGTCACAACAAAGACGACTTCCACTAGCCGCGGTTCAAAACCCTGCCTTTTTGTCAAACACGTATGAGGATAAGGTGCGTGACGAGAGGAGCATGTTAATTTCCCTGGTTGACTCAGGTCCAGGCTTGTAAGCTATTTGATTGCTAGACGCTCTGGTAGTCCAACCTGTCCTTGCGGTGTTGTGCAATAAGGAGCGAGTATAAATCCTTAATCCAAACATAAACAAAAAAGACATACAGCTTCTGCCACTGAAAACTGTGGAAGATTTTCACATTTCATAGCCTGAATTGTTCATGCAAAGGCCCATTTATGGTAAAGAAATCCAGGTTTGAAACACCTGTTGGTGTTAGTAAAGGTGAGTTCATGTTAGTATTGTTTGTCTATTTTATATTAGGCATGAAAGCCTATATTCTATAGCCTATATCTGTAATTGATTGAAAGCACGGAGACTGTGGATTTACCTCAAGCTACCATATACTCCTGTTTAACCTTCATAGACACAGGTTTGTTTTTCTACCTTGCATCTCTCCCTGTGGTTAGCAATGATTTATGGTTTGTAATTAGATACTTTCGCCAGTGTACTGCGGTTGTTTGTTTGAGTAACCACCCAAAAAAAATATTTCAAAGACATAATAGAGTAGCGCTGCTGGCCAATGAACCTTAACTGCTTTGAGCACAACAGGAAAAAGCGACTTGCTGTAATTTCACCCTCTTTGTTCATACTTTATCAGAGCTCTCCCTTGTAACACATCCTTTTATGCTAAACTCGAAATGCCACCGTTGGCTTGCAAACGCAGCACAGTGGAGTTCATGCTCATAGACAAGTCCAAACTCATTGGTGAAATTCCAACCTTTCTTAACAATGTCTTAATGATGAGTACTCAGACTTAACTTAGCCTAGTTTTGGATTGATATGGGGCCTAAAGGGAAGACGTAATCGTTACCTTTGGTCATAGTTTGAGTAAGTTTCAAGGCATACGTGAAGATGCACTCACTCATTTTTGAAGTGGTTAGTTATTCTTGGTGTGTGTGGGTGGTGTTTTGTTATTCATTCCCCCTTTTTTTTTTTTTTGCACTGTATTTTGACAGAGGGCAAAGTTGAATGCATTGTAGTCAGATGCAAAGACGCAGCAGGACAGAAAACATGGCAGGTGTCAGGTTTGATCCCGTTCCCCTCAGGGCGACAAACTTTACGTGCATAACGCAGGGCAAGAGAACAGGCAGCTGCCATTGGCAACCTGGCCAGAACAGAAAAGATCTGACAGCAAAGGACAGAAAAACAGAAATCATGCATTAATTCGGTGTGAGGTGCAACATACGAGGGTTTGAAGACAGAAAATTGCCGCAAGGCTACTTGTCCAGCACATTTTGTTGTTGTTCTGAAACATAAATATCCGCTTTTACATATCTATTTTTATGCTGAAACTGGCAGCAGGTAATTCCCTATAGAGTATGTAGAGAATGTGTCATGACCCTGGGACTGAGCCTATCAACTGATGACGCATTCTAAAGTGTAACTGGAAAAAATAACCAGGTTGTCCTGAAAAGTTTACGTTCTGGAGATCCAGGGTTTCTCTTGCAGGCTGACAGTTTGGTTTCAGGATCCGATACTCCGGTGCCATGACAGCAAATCCATTTTGTAGGAAGAGTTATAGAGAGAAGGAGAACTTAAGCACCAGTAAACAAACTTCTTTTTTTCTCCCTACTGTCTCAGTGAAAGAAACGACCAACATTTAAAATGTCAACGTATCTCTTTAGGACCTTTCAATCACGCCAACCTTCACGGCATGAAGATTTGATTTATGTTAACCTTTGATCAATGCCAACACAACCCCGAGGTACAACCATTAGGCCTGTTCAACCGTTTTTATTATGTCAAAGAAAGTAAAAAGCCGACATAAAACACACAGCGCACGCAGGATCCCTCTGTCCTTGAGTCTAAGTCAAGCCAACTCATCTCGCACACGCATTACTCACGCTGCCTGAACCCCATTGATCTATTATTGAGCCAAAATCTTATTAGCAATCCAATCCCATTTGTCATACAGTGCCCTTCCCCTCAGCATCAGGTCTCTTTCTCTACCTGTGAGTCATAAGCACAATATGAGCGATACTGATAACGCTCGCCCTTGTAATTTTCCGTCCCGCTAACACCTGTCCGCGCTCGCCTCCCGGGGGACGTTTCATTTGACACCGCTCCAGCCGTCCTCATGCGAGAGCCCATATATAGGCCCGTCCCGTCCCGCACCCCCTCCCCCCCCTCCACGGACCACTACAAAAGATGAGTACCTGGCCAATATCCTGTTTATTGTGCACCTGGGAGGACTTTTAATTAAAAACCCGACGCCGCTTTTGTGTGTTTTTTCCCGACAATGCGACCGGCGCTATTGTAATCAGGCCCGGGCGCGCCCACCCTCTCTCGCCTTTTGTCTTTTATTGACTGTTCTTGTTCGTCTATTGTCGCCTTCCCGGTAAGACAGGAAGCGCATGACCTGCCCTGACCTATCGGGGGGCGGCTGATGTGTATTCCGGTGAAAGAGGACAGCTAGTTTTGGGGGGTGTAGTAGGGTTTGGGAGTGGAGATGGGAAGGGCCTCGGGGCGCGATCCCTCTGCCGTATGGTCCCTCGGTCTATTGCTCTCTGATGTATGTTTTTTTTTTGCTCTCTCCGCCTGTCTCTCTGCATGTTTTCCCGTCTTTCTCTCTCTCTCTCTCATCCATCCTACAATTTGCGAGAGAGCCACATGCACACCGTTCTGGTCATTGTGTAATTGGTGGCCATTTTGGTTCACTGGTCTCAGCAGTGGACAGATTGCGAGATGAGGTGTTGCGTTAATTGCCGAGTTTCTCTGTCCCAGTCTCTCTATATATCTCTTACACACACAGAGATATGCACACGCACACACACAGAATTAAGTGTTTCAGACAGGTGTATCCTTAATTTTGTTGCCTTTGGTGTGAGATTTGCCATGAGGTTATTCATGCTTGCGTTTAAGGGAAGATGATTTTATTAAATGCATCTTTTTGTCTTGAGATTATGAATAGCTGAGGGACAATGCCAATTTTGCTGCATGCCCAAAACCCAAACTGTCTGGGATTTCAAACCAGTGAAGTCAGGAGGAGAGGAATAGTGTTGGGTTTTTTTTCTTAGTTTGCATCGCCCTCTGCTGGTGATTCTCCGTAATGACTTCTAATGCTGAACTGGGTCCATGGAACTCAACTTGAGACACAAAATGACACTAAAATCTATCATGTCACTCCAATATGCATAAATGGCATTGGTAACACACAGACACACACAAAAGGAAAAGTGTAGTCCCCCATCAGAAATGAATTGGAGTGGAATCCTAATCTGTAGATATAAAAAAACACAGTGTTTTTTGCAGAAAGTAATCAGGAAACAATAATAATACTTTATCACAATGGGGTTTCTGGGATTGAAAAGACTAAGTTTTTCATTAACTATCTCTTTATGAAGTTGTAAACTGTTTCATTGTGACATTGTGTGAATGTGTGTGTGCAAAACTGTGTGTGTGTGTACATTATGTATATCTATGCATGTACTGAAGTACAAATGCACAGTGTGTTTGGAGTATTGGGTCATTGGATAGCAGCAGTCCTGAATTTCAAGCGCGCAGACACACACACACACACACACACACACACACACACACAAACACCATCTCTGGGCCTCAGCTGCAGGTAGCCCTCCACTGGCAATTACTTTCATCCACAGACTGTGACCAGGAACTGTTCCCCTTGGGCTGGACACACACACACACACACACACACACACACACACACAAATACTTATACAGACACAGCTGCATACACATACATATGCACATACACGCACACTCTCTCACTCTGTCTCTCTCTCTCTCTCTCTCCCTAACAAACACACACACACACACACACACACACACACACACACACACACACACCTACACACACTCACACTTACACACACACACACACACACACCACTAACCTGCTGAATGCTAATTCCCGGCTTCTGGCTGCGCAGCTTTGGTTCAGACTCTGGTCCTGATCCCCTCCTACACAGTCACAATCCTCCTAAATGCACCCTGATGGCTGCGTGACCACTGGTCCCTGCTGGACCATGCCGGTCAAACCCACAAAGACATGCACACACACACACACCTACACACACACACACACACACACACACACACACACACACACACACACACACAGGTTAACCGAGGCCCAGCTCCAGGTGCTCCAGGTTCACAAGGATGAGATGACGACAAGCACTCCCACACTCACACACACACGCACACACACACAGACACACACAGAAAGAAAGACTAACCTGTGTGTTAGGTCAGCCTTGAAGTGCCTTCAAGACAATTAGAGTGAAAGCAAATAGTGAATGAAGACTTGGGGGACTGGGGATTAGGGCGGCGGTGTTTGGGTCTAAGGATTAGTTCAGGGGCGCAGGGCATTTTAAAAGCAGCAGATAAGCTCTCCAACAACTAAAGGTCACTCACCAAACAGATTGAGTGCTTATCCAGGATGAGAGGAGATCTTACTGGCAGGTGAAGCTCAGCAAAGACTGTGTGTGTGTGTGTGTGCGTGCGAACATGCATGTATGTACTATAGGATTGTGTTTGTATGTGTGTGTGCGTGTGTGCCTGAGTATACATGTGTGTGTGTCTGCCTATGTCTGTTTACATGTGTGAACACACTCTCAAATCAGAGTTTTAGTTCTACAGACTTTTCTCAGAGGCAGAGCTGCTCTGGAGGCAGAAGTAATCTGATTGGTTGAGTGGAACCTCAGTGGGCGGAGCCAAAGAACTACTGGCAAACTTTGCAAAGAAGGAACACTGGTCAAAATATAAATACAAATTACAAATGCTAATGACTTTGTGTTTTCATTCATTCATGACTATGGCATTTAAGATCTTGGAAGGTGAGCAGGCTAGCTAACTAGCTTACCTACATAGCTATTGGCTAGTATGGCTAGTTTGAACTTAACCTAACCTAGGCTAACTAGCTAACCTAGATAACAGTATGACTAGATTTTTTAGCAACAAGAGCACTAGGCTTCATAATATTAGCTTCCTCCTCTCTTACCTTTTGCCTTTTTCACTGGACTTCAGTGAAAAAGGCACTTTTAGCCAAAAAAACTGTAGTCCTTTGGCTCCGCCCATTAAGGTTTAACTCAACCAATCAGATTATTTCTGCCTCCTGAGCAGCTCTGCCTCCGAGAAACATTTGTTTAACAAAAACTCCAATCTACTGAACATTCATTCGATTAACTCTCACACACACAAACACGCACGCACAAACCGTGTTCACATGCAGTCACACACTTCATTTAGACGTCTCCATTCAAATTATAGCTCAGCAACACCTGCCCGCCCGCCTGCCTGGCCGCCCGCTGCGCCTCAGCTCAAGAAGCCCACTGGGTTTGTAACAGCCGGGCCTTGTTTAGCGCCGGGGACAAGGTCGTCTAAGTGATAATGAAATCGTCTCATTACTGTAATGAGACACATTTATAATGAAGGTGATTTGGCCAAAACACACACACACACACACACACATACACTCGCGTACATGCACGCAGACAGATGAACAGATACAAACACAGGAAGCGCAATCACATACAACATACCGTATGCGCAAACAAGTGCCTATAGAAATGGAGACATGTGGACTCAACACACACACACACACACACACACACATACACACAAGCACTTCAAACACCAAAAATCTGCCACCTAATTACCCAGCAAGCAAAACATAATGTACAACCTCTGTTTGAGGAGCGCGTTGGAGTCGGCCGCTTTTCCCCCGCCGCAGTCCGGATCAGTCAGAGAGGAGCTCTTTATAGCTGCTGTTTATCTTTGTATTAGTTTATCTGTTTACTTTCAGCCTCCACCTCAGAGCTAATTATCCCGGAATAAAGTCTTAGACTGTCAACTGTAACGTCGAATACGGTTTGACTCTCGGTGTTATTGCTGCAGAGAGTGGGAGAAACAAATCTGTTATAATTGGAGAGAATATACTGTAGTGGTTTGTGCGCAGTACAGCTGTAGCTGTTTCAGGAGTTTCACTTTTTACAACATCATTATTTTAATTACCATTAGTTATGCAAGAGTGAACTCCTGCTATATACATAAAAAGATATACACTATATAGTATAGTACGTATGCAGTTATACAGTATATATGGTTGTGAATGCTATCAATACTGATTAGTCTGCTTATGATACGGCACATTTGTATGTATCTCAACAGCAAAAGTAGCCCTGGCTCCCTTCAACAAGGTCAGCGCTCTCTCGCTATTGGTTCTAAACTTCTGCAACTTTTGTAATATTTATATGGGATTTCTGCATTAGTAGAGGCTGTACTGAGTCTTAAAATCATATTTTTCTTCAAACAAGTGAAGGAAACCTGTCAATGGATTGAGATAATTTCACATTTTAGAATTAAGTGTAATTGCCTTGATATTAGTCCAGTGTTCTGCTTTGTTTCACTGCTGAAACAGGTGAAATTATCAGAATTGTTTAACTTATTTTAAGACTAAGACTGAATATGACACTAAACTGACTTGTTATAATTGACTGATTTTCAGTGTGTGTGTGTGTGTGAGAGAGAGAGAGACAGACAGAGAGAGACAGACAGACAGACAGAGGGACAGAGAGAGAGAGACAGAGATAGAGGGAGACAGAGAGAGAGAGACAGACAGAGAGAGAGAGAGAGAGAGGGGGGGGGGAGAGAGACACACAGAGAGAGAGACAGGGACAGAGAGCCAGAGAGAGAGAGAGACAGAGAGAGAGAAAGAGACAGGGACAGAGAGTCAGAGAGAGAGAGAGACAGAGAGAGAGACAGAGACAGGGACAGAGAGCCAGAGAGAGAGAGAGAGACAGAGACAGGGACAGAGAGCCAGAGAGAGAGAGAGACAGACAGAGAGGGAGAGAGAGAGAGGGGGGGGGGGGGAGAGAGAGAGAGAGAGAGACAGAGAGAGAGACAGGGACAGAGAGCCAGAGAGAGAGAGAGACAGACAGACAGAGAGAGAGAGAGGGGGGGGGGGTGAGAGAGAGAGAGAGACACAGAGAGAGAGACAGGGACAGAGAGCCAGCGAGAGAGAGAGACAGAGAGACGATAAAATGGCAGCTTGAATCGCCTCCGTCTCCCCCCTCGGCGTGACAGCTCGCTCCGTGCGATAATGTCACCGGGTGAATGTGAAGTGCGCTCGGCTAAATCCGGTTCGGGCGGCGGCTGACTCCCCGGGGGTCGACGGACCACTTGGGGACGGATTTGCCTGCGTCCGTCTAATATCACCTAAGACACTGAGGATTTCCAGGACTCAAAAGCTTACTCCGGAGTGCGGACTTCATTTGCTCATCTCTCTTCAATAAAAGCCCAAATAAATATTTGTGCTTTTTTCAAGTGGTATTCAGAGTAGTTTGCCAGCTGCAGCATCGCCTATGGACACAAGAGGGCACTGGTGACTCTCCATAACGCTCACTGTACAGGCAAGTCAATCATGCTGCAATGCCCCCTGGAGTAAGTAGCCTATTCTCTGGTGCTTGTTCATATATAAATAGTCCCTCAAGGTGAATATCCTATAAATTGCCTGTCCGTGAGTAAAAGGGATCGCAATTAGGCCTGTCATTGAGAGCGAAAAAGATGGAGACCTTATGTCACTCCGTCTGCAATGCAGCCGGGACATGACCCCCCCCCCCTGTTATCTGTTGCACCGTGCCTTTTTTTTTTGGTGGCGGTTGTTGTTGTTGTTGTTGTTGTTGTTGTTGTTTTTTCACCTCCTCCTCCTGCTTGTGTCTTTACCCTTACAACAGAAGGGGGCACATCAACATCGTAACTCACGCGGGAGAAACGGCCCCTTCTGTCAGTCACACGCCGTCAGACGAGCGTCTCCAGCGGTCACGGTTGTCCCGTCCGTCTCGTCCCCCCCACCCCCCCTCTCTCTAACCCCCCACCCCCCCACCCCCCTTCAACTGCCTTACGGGTGAGCGTCCATGACGGATGCAACAGAGTGAATGATGGGAGAGACTAAAAGGTACAGTGAATGCTTGATAGCAGTCTGTGTGTATAAACGTGTGTGTGCGTTCCTGTGTGTATTTTGCATCCCTGTGTGTGTGTGTGTTTCCGTCTGTATTTCATGTGTGTAGACGTATGTACAGTATATGCGTGTGTCGTGTATGTCTAGATGTGTGTGCATGTGTGTCCCAGTGCATGTGTGTGTGTGTTTCCATCCAGGTTTTGTGTGTATCAACATGGATGTGTGCTTCTACTGTATGCGTGTGTCTGTGTGTGTGTGTCTGTGTGCGTATGTGTGTGTGTGTGTGTGTGCGCGTGCTCCCTGCAGATAGCTGCTCATCTGTGGTTTATTCATCCCCGCGGATAGCGAGGGTGTACATGCTGAAAGGATACATCAATCATTGGACAGGGGTAAAAATAGATAGGCTTGCTTGAATACAGATGTGTCTGTTAAACTCTGGGAGCGGAAAGGGAGACGAAGGGGAGACGGGGAAAAGAGGGGGAGAAAAGACAGAAAAATTAATTTGCCTTCATCCAAACCCCCCCCCCCACCCCCCTCCCCTCCTCACACACACACTTCAACTGAAATATGGAGAGCTACCGCGGCGCTCTCCACCCCCACCACCCCTCTAATCCCACACACAGAGAAACTCCTGCCGTCCATATCAATTAGCAGCACTTAGCTGGTCACACCACTGTGCTACAGATGACTACATTTCCCACGTCACAGCGAGGCAGATTGCCTCCCGTTATTAATGACACCGCCGGGGAGGAGACGGGTGGCTGAGCGCTATACGCTGTGAACCTGCACTTGAATCCCTGCCATCGGGGTACTGCAGAAACCTCCTCCTCCCTCCGAAAGGTCAACGATTCAGAGATGCTTTTTTTTGCTTTTTTTTTTTGCCCCAATCGCTGCTCATTTTGTCATGCGGTGTCGATTGTTCGGCTCAGCTGTGAATTGTTTTCTGCTCGTAGGAGGCAATGTCAGCTGTCAAGTCAGATGAAAATGAAAAAAAGAAGACAAAGCAGGAGATACGGGGTTTCCGCAGCGCAACGACCCGCTGAGCAATTTTGCATTGAATCGACGTCCAACTGGTTTAAAAGTGCAAGTTTAATAGACGTTTACATCTCAGCTCAGGACATATGGCCTTCTCTGGTGCATGTATTGGATATTTACAGCTGTTTCTGTTTAAATAGTTAATGTATTTACTGGAACTGGGCCTGCACATAGCAAAAAAAGCTCCTGGGCTAAAGCATAGAACATTGAAATCAGGTCTAGTGCTCAGTGGGCATGATCTGCAAGTGTGCATATATGTACACACACCCAAATGCACATAAATGCATAGACATACACACATGTATTTGCAGGCATGCACACGCGCACACACATACCCTTGATAGGCAGGGGATGAGAGAGAGATGTGGAGGAGGAGAGCCAAGGGTGACTGATCGATCTTGGCATGGTGTTAATAGTTTCAATGATGGAAGGCATGACTCTTGTTTGTGTGTGTGCGTGCCTGCGCACGCGCACGCGCCTCCCGAGCTTTATTGATCATGTGCCAGGGGCGTGGGTTAATGCTCAGCGTTTTCGAGTGCTCAGGGGCAGACGGCAGCCAAAGTCACTCCGTGAAAAAGTGCCATTGGCGAGGGATCTGCGTGTTAATCCTTAAATCAAGAGGAAGGGGTTAAATGTTGTGTGTCACCTTCATCTAAAGTGAGTCGGAGAGCGCTCTAAGATGGACTGGAGGTTTCTAGGGGTATTTGAAGTGCTGAAAAATGTCAGTTCTGCACATCATCACTGATATGATTCAGTTATGGAATCATATGGAATCGAATTCTGTTGTGCGATTGAAAAAAAAGTGCAGGGACTAACTCTTTTTTGTGTCTTTTTTGAGTTACACCACAAGTTAAAGGGGCAATAAGTAATCTATGGCCTCTATCGACCTCTATAGGTGACCAGCAGCAATTGCAACAACATCAATAGAGCTTCCTTCCTCCTACACAAGTCTCTGGCACAGCTCCCCCCATCCCTCTCCCCCCTCCTGAGTCATGGTGACCTGTAACTGACACCACCGATAAAGCCGCATTTTCACAATAGAGATGAGTAAGCTGTAATACAGTAATACTGCTTTGTCATTTTTTTTGTGGCTTGAGAAAGAGGCTTATTAGTCTTTGTGGTAAAAATATTAGCACTGTTTTCCATCGCTGGGCAGATGAAAATGCCAGTAGGTAGGGGGGGTGTCTCGAAATTCCAATGGGTGGGGAATTTTTGTTCCAAAACAGAGAATTTTGAAAGCCAGAAACCTCAGCACCTGCTGAAGTAATCGTTGAGTCATTGGTATTGATCAATAACTCCATCAATACCAATGATGTAGGGCCAGTGAAATTCTTACTTATTGCCCCTTTAAACAGAGGCAGTAAAGGAGTAGTGATGCAGCCTGTGGTCACTGCCTTTCAATTCCACCCCAGGATCTAAAGCACTCAGCATTCAAACACTACTGTGGCACAAGTGGCATTCTCAGATGCCTCGGGGAGCGCAGCAAAGCAAACTTTCTCTTTTTTGGGTTTTGGGGGGGGGGTGGGGGGGATTAATAAACCGCTGATTCAAGCAGCATGATCGCTGGCACCATACACCTCCACTTAACTTAACGGCCCTCATAAAATTAACAGTGGCAATAAAACACATACTGCGAAAGTATGTTTCTAATGACACCTGGAGCCCCGCAGGTCATTTATGTAGGAAATTATACAGTAAAATATTATTGAAGCCAACACTGCATAGGCTCAGAGCGCACACTGTTAGGAGCAAGTGACTCTGTCTGAGACGCAGGAGTAAATGAGGGACTTGTAAGCCCGTCACTCCTGCGGTCGGGGTTATTTGCTGGAACAACAATGAAATCACCCACAGAGCCACCAAAGGGCCAGAGATTGTCTCATTTATCTGTGGGTTTATGCAGAGATCATTATTGTAAATAGTTTCATTGTTTTTGCATAATGAATATGCTGCATCATATCAAATGACAAGAACATCACAGGAAGTATTACTACATTTTTTGTCTTGTGTTGTTTTATTAAAACAATTTGTGATTTACAGTAGGAAGAGGAAGGCTATATAATGGAAACATTCTGTCTTTGGCATGGATATTGCAAGAGGAATACATATGATCTCTAAAAAAAATATTCCTTTTGATTCTGAGGATATGCTGAATGTCTCTACCAGAAATGAAACATATTCCCAACAGCATGCAAAATATTGCAGTACACCTGCCATTTTTATTATAGCCATCCCTGTGGCCATTTCAATATAGCTATTGACACTTGTGTATTTCATAGTGCTTTTCAGAGGATAGCGGAGGTTGTAAATTGTGTCTACAAGCTACCTCGGCAGTCAGAAAAAGCCATTACTCAGGGCGAAAGTCTCAAGATGTTTCAGGAAACCCAGGAGGAACATGGAAATTGAAAAATCATCTGTACTCTGCTGCAATATGGAGTAAATGATCCTATGCTTTGGTGAGAGGGAGAAAAAAACATATCTTGTGTGTTGCTCTTGGTCCTGGGTGAGTCATTGAATCCCCTGCCCTGAAGGAACATCTGTTTAGACAGCAGATGTTATTTTCAAATCCTTGGTCGCATACAGTGGTATCCATCACTGAATCCTTCCCTGCATGCACCTATGCTCAAGCTCTCTTAAGTGCTGCAGCGGCCACTACAGCTGATTCTCTCTCCATTTTTGGTAATATAGACCTGAATAGGCCTATTCTAACACAGAACATGTCTCTCAAAGGACCAGTTGCTAGACCAATCCTTGTGTTTTCCTGGGCAGCAGGAAAAAGAACAGAACTAGTTATCTATACGACTGTGTTTCAATCAGGAGAGACAAGTGAATGAAGTAAAGATAATTGTTTATTATAACAGATGATATAGTGAAAATTAAGACTTGACAAGAAAGTCTTTGGTGCTTAGACTCTACGGGGAGATTTTGTAATCGAGGGGCACCAGCCCTGAGCAGCAGCAAGATAAATCCCCCCGTGGAGTCCAGACACTGGTGGTGGTGGTGGCTGAGACTGATAGGCCGGTGAGGCTGATGAGTGAAGAAGCTGATGAAGCTGATGAATCTGCGAAGACTGGGACAGGGAGGTGGAGGGGTGCGCATAACAGCAGCATGAACGGACTAAAGCGGAGAGAGAAACATATTTAAAAAGACAGCAGCAAGATGATAGGCTAACAATGGAGGTGTGTCGCTGGGCTATTGGATAGATGTGACCAGCTGATGTGAACAGCTGATATCTCAATTGACGGCCTCGGGAAAAGACAGCAAGGAAATAATAAGTGAGCATGCGTGAGAGATGTGAATGGCAGAATGGTATGAGAAGTAAAACTACAGCCTAAGCATGCAAAAGATAGTCTTCCAGACTGAACCTTCGCTAAGCTCCATTTGGGCAAAGATTTAGGGCTGGAGATGGAGATGCATTGGTTGGGTAAGGTAGCAACAACCACTAATATAGGATTAGGCTAGGAAAAGAACTATGTTTAAGGTTTGGGAACAGACCTGGGTCATGGTTCCTGATTATTGGAAAGCAACTCACTCAAACGACTAATATTCAACCACGGCTCCAAGTGTGATTGGCATAGAGCTTTGCCATAATCCAGGGTGATATCCAGGCTTTCCATGACCTGGTTTGAGTAGTCTAATCAATCGCAAGACCATGCCGACGAACGCCAGAGAGCCTACAAATGATGCCTTGCTATCTTAATGCTTGGCCAACAGGGATAGCCTGTGACTCAACATCTTGATCCTTGCTCCACAGAGATAACAAACTCAGTACGTGACATAGACGGATGAATCACTTGTTGTTGTGGCCTTCTGGAAGCTGTCTATTGCCAATTTTATTAACTATATTTCTTTCACAGATGTCTATAGGGCTCAATGTATAATCTGCAGATGACTCACATGCGTGACTATATTACTCAGAGAGTTGTGTTGAGAGAGTTTGTTTATCATGGCCAATATAGCTTAAACCATGTCACAGATGCGTTACTGCTTGAAAAAAACTGAAAAAAAAAATAAATAAATAACAGTTATGTGACATTTTCAAGTAATATTTAAAATACACTGAATGTACAATATATTAGATACATCTTCCTGATATTGAGTTGCAGCCTCTTTTGCACAATCCACATTTCACTAGCAGGGACCACGCCACAACAATATGTCATTTAAAGGTTTAATGGAAATTCAGAGGTATTGGATGTTGAGGACAGGTGAATGGATGTAAAGGGGAGGGGTGAAGGTGGAAGGAGGATGTCGTCTGTTAGGCTGGTCTGGGAGGACGTACTGGAGACCGGGCGGAGGGAGACTCAGTGTGCGGGTTCCATCTCAGGCGTGTTCCCACCCGAGCTGATAACAGGCCCCCAGACTGTACCTAGAACGACACGTGGGAGAGGTATGCACCGGATTGAGTAAGAAGGGATGAGGGGAGGAGGGAAGAAAGGATGAAGGGATGTGGGTAGGGATGAGCAGAGGGAGGGATGGGGTAGGGACGAGGAAGGAAGGTGGATGGATGAAGGGAAGGGAAGGGAGGGTGGGTTGAGAGATCTGAGACAAACAGGGCAAAATGGGTTGACCTGGTATAAGTAGTCCTTATCTACATCTCCTCCTTTGTGATTGGTCAATACTTCATGGAAAAGTGTCCCTCATATTTTGTACATTCAGTGTACATTTCATAGTCTTGGTAGTGGCACTCTTATTTTTCCCATGGCTACTGGATAACATTATGATTGGGCCCTATTTATGGAAAAGCTGCCCCATGATTGATAATTCTGTATCCGTAGATCAACAGCAATCTCCAGAGATACACATGCCATCTGGGTACTAGCAGGGTACAGCTGATTTACTACCAGTGCTACTAGTCTTTCTTTAGGCCTGATAGTATGACAATGGCATTAAATATTTAGCCCTTTACAATCTGCTGGCAGTGAAAATGTTGTTTACAACCAAATATGTAAAGATTTACTTGGGGAACATCATGACAGGCAAACCAAAATACCAAACACACAGGTTTGGGTTACCTCTCCTGATTGTGCCCCTATTAACATTTGGCAAAATACTGTAAACCATGAAAAAATTAAGAACCTTGCATTAGGGTCACAGGGGGCGTTGGAGTCTATCCCAGCATGCATTGGGCAGAAGGCAGGGAAACAACTTGGACAGGTTGCCAGTCCATCACAGGGTCCAACACAGATAGACAGACAATCACTCTCACTCACATTCACACCTATGGACAGTTTAGAGTCTCCAATCCATTTGACTTGCATGTCTTTGGACAGTGGGAGGAAACCCACGCAAACACAGGGAGAACATGCAAACACCACAGAGAAAGAATTGAACCTGACACATTCGTGCCCAATGCAAACTACCAAGCCACCACTGTCCCACTGAAATATTAACAATAGATCTATACCTCTACTAATACCTTGTAATACTGTGTACTTTATCAGTCAATGAGAATGTCTGAAATGCATCCTCCATTTTAGAATGCAATTTAGCTGCTGACAGCAAGAGGGCATTACAAGCTTGAGACACAAGCAGCAGAAAACACAGGCTACCTCACCAAGGGGCGGTTATGTCACTCCCCTCTCTCTCTCTCTCTCTCTCTCTCTCTCTCTCTCTCTCTCTCTCTCTCTCTCTGTTCAACCACAGGAAGCTGAATTCTGTATATTTAGAGGGAGAGACAATAGCCTGATCTCTCTGGTGTTTATGCTGGTGTCCCATTTTCTGCCTAACCGCGCTTCTAGTCTTCCCGCACGCAGCACCAAAACAGTTATGGCACTGTCACAGAAATGAGCGTGTAAAAAAAAAAGCACTGAATGCCTATCGTACTGTAAACGATAGGTTTAAAATGAACCTGGCAACCTCCACCTGCCAGATACAGGTGGAACAGCCAGTGGTGGGAAACACAGTTACTTCAAAAAGCCGGTTTGACAGGTGAGCGTTTGATGTATCATGAATTGTTCAGGTGGAAAATAGTGTTTGTTTGTTTGTTTTTTTCAGTACTAAGAACATATTCAAGCTGAAAAATATATGGCTGAATTTCATACAGCTCCCTGCATGTCATCAACGCCATCAACATCGAAGCTCAGGTCGTCTGCGTACATGACTGCACAGCCTTTTAAATCCTTGGCTATTCAACTTGATGGCTGAGGTTGGGTGTCACTTTATAATGAGAGGGGGTTAGTGTTCTGGACATGATGTCATCCTCTGTCCTGTCTTCCTGTCAAAAAAATACTAAAAATGAAAACTTTTCGACATTTTCTCCCTGGTTCTTATGTCCTTACTTAACATTTCTGATTATTTTCGCCGCACAGAAATATTCGTTAAATCTTTTGACTGTCGGGGAATTGAAGATTTCAAATGGTGGATGTATAGTTCTAGAAGAAAACCCCTTAAATGTACAGTAAATGCAGATTCCAATGTAACTTGCCTTGAAGGAGAGGATTGACACTTAACTTACTGGGACATTTCCTTCATCTCACCTCTATTTTACCTTATATCCACAGGTAATATCCTCTTCCATGCCTGGACCAAGATCCCCTTTGAAAGGCCTCTTGCTGTTGATGTCAGTACCGACTACACAAACGAGCGAAGACTAAGAGTGACAGTGCATGTCTGGAGAATTGCTTGAAAAAGCGCAAGTCACTAAAAACACTCAAGAAACCTAGTAGGCCTAAGGTTGGGGATGGTTCCTGCTGAGCTCATATTAACAAAGCTAAAGCATCGGTCATGGAAGGCAAAGTCCAGAATGTTTTACTGCAAATGTCAGATCTGATTTCACTCTTTGTATTAAACGAAAAAACAAAACAAAAAAAACATTCAACTAAGAGTAGGAGGAAATAAAATAAGTGAATCAGAAGTAGCAAATGGAAGTAGAAGACTTCACTTAGGAAAGTAGAGTAATTCCTCAATCTACTCAAGTACAGCAACTGGAGTAGAAGGACGTTTTTGACCTCTGCTACTACAAAATAAAGGCTTGCAGACAAGCTCAGTGGTGCCATGAATGTATACAGCACATGTGGAATATAAGTTATCATCTAAACTACATTGTTCATTCTGATTGCATCTAATTAAATGCGACTTTTCGGGATACAATTTTGTGGAATGAGCATGAACTCTGAAATGCAGATTACATGTTGTGGATGCAAATTAAGTGAAGATTACATTCCTCCACCACAAACTGGATTATGTGACAATATCACACATTTGACACGCCATTTACACCTGTTCATCATGTGAAAAGTTTAGCTAATAGTTAGGTTTAGGCATGTAAACAACTTTTGTTAAGGTTAGAGTTAAGGTTAGGCATCTAAAACAATTTAGTTAAGGTTAGGGTGATGTTTTGGTCATGATGAAATAAGAAAATGAGAAAATAGCTGTGTGCAGGTCAAGACAGGCCACGTGTTCCTGTTAAAACACCATCCGTCACCTCCATGTTTACAATCCCTCAAAGAGTTTCTCTGAGAGAGCTGCGGTTGCTCAGACTAATGCAGTGGGCCACAGTCAAAAAGAAAGCACAGCACTGCCTCTTCCCATAAGCCTCTTCTCATTTCAACAATGGAGGGGCGGGTTGAGCTCTTGCCCCAAGATGGAATGAACAGTGAAAACAGAGCATTAGGTATTGCTTAGATACATTTGGTGAGCGGGTCATTTCAATCCGGCAGGGTCAGCCATCCCATTACCCTATTGTTGACATTATGTTGAGTTTGGTTGGGATTTTGTGGACTGAGCGTAAGCGTCTAAACATAGTTCAAGTGGTGTGAGCCTGGGCCCGTATGTATTAAACTTTCTGGAAAGTTGCCTAATTTTGGTCTCAAACTTAGACTCAGGAATAAAAAAGTTTCCCTTAAGTACTGCAGCTGAGATGTTTATATAAACATGCATAGATCAGTAGGTCAGGATCAGGAGTAAAGAGAAATCATCATCCTGGGATGTAGATCTAAGAGGGATGTAGATTATTTGCAAGTGATGGACAATGACATTTTGATGAACTGACAGCACTCTACTGCTGATCAGCCAATGTAATGTTGAGTATGTACTGTATGTTAAAGCTGCACTAGACAAGGTTTTCATGTCAAAATACACTTGTATTATTAGCTAAAATCGCAAAGTGGGCCTGTATCCCATCCCCACTGACTGAGACCCTGCAGATCTGCCCTATTTGCCCAAATGAAATTCTGGTGTTGGGGAAATGATCAATCAAAACTTAAGAGCGAAATCCAATCTGTCTCCTGAACAGCAGTGAGCAGCACTGCGTCCACAGAAAGCTGGACTCACCAACATTAGATCTTTTCCTCTCTCGTCTCTTTGCTTTCCTTTGGTATAATATATGCATGCATACTGTGTGTAGTTCGCTGACGTCACCTTACGGGATTTCTGGGTATTGAAATTCAAATGTGCGATACAGTTACCTCGCTGCTCATTTGGAGCCGCCGACGCGCAAAGCCGGCTAGTGCGGCTTTAAACGGTGGGATTTGGGTATATTGGGCTCAGCGTACTGTATGTTAAACTGTGTGTTGTATTATACTGTATGTGTCTCTGTGGAGGTGTCTGTATGTGCTTGCCAGTGCGTGTAATTATGTTTGAACAACACATGCAGTATGTATGAACGGATGCTACATGCACCTGCAAATGCACCGTATGTGTGTGTGTGTGGATGCACGTACATCGACATACACACTATGCACGTGTGTATTTGTGCGAACTTACTGTGTGTGTGTGTGTGTGTATATACTAGATAATCACTAGTATATATCTGGTTGTGCTAAGCTTGCGTTTACTTTCACCATCTCTCAATTGGCAGCATCACTGTGATCCTCAGCTGTGCGCCACTGACAGAGACATAATGTACTCATTTGCTACTATCACATAGCAAGTCATATATAATCTATGGCGAACAGCGTGTCACCGGGGCCCTCTCAAGGCATACTACTGGGGTGGAACAGAGTAGAGGCTACGACTTGGCACACCGCCTCTGTGACTCCTGCTGGGCCCCTGCGCTGTCTCCGTCGCCCGTCACTGCGGCGTGTGTGTGTGTGTGTTTATCTGTGGGGAGTGTGCGTGCGTGCGAGTGTGTGAATGTGAGGGGAAAGAGAGATACAGTGGAATATGTACGCGTGCGTCCCAAAGTGTGTATGTGTGTGTGAGAGAGAGTGTGAGAGAGATAGTGTGTGTGTGACTGTGCCCAAAGCATAGCAGAGTGACTCATAGGAGAGCGAGCAGAGAGCTGTCACAGGAGGGGAGGCAGCCACGGACGCTCGCCCTCGTTCCTCTTGCGCACACACACACACACACACACACACACACACACACACACGCCGAGATGGCAGGCTGCGGGGCTGCCCACGTGTTTTCTGTCACCTCATTCATTCATTTTCCATCGTTCTGATTTATACTGCATGGGGTTTAAAAGACCCGGGCACGGCGGGATTCAAAGGCAGTGTTCTAATGTTCTGACAGAGACTTTTTCAACGCTCCTCTCCTTTTCTTCCCGCCTTCCCCTTTTCTAGCCGCCCACCACCTGCCGGTTGCCAAACGCAACGCAAAAAAAAACTTGATGATGATTCTTTTGTGTGGAAAAAACACGCTTTGATGTTTACAGTACCGAAAGCGCATTCTCGCCATAACGCGCGCTTCCCATTTCACCAAACTTCTCCCGGCTCGCAAACCGGTCTTCTTCTACTCTCATATTCCCTGCTACCTTGTTTGCTTCTTCTCTGCTTTCTTCCCGATCGGGGGTTAAAAAAGAGCCACATGGGTTTCTTAAAAGACCGGGGCACCGCAGGAATCAAACGCTGCGTTCTAATGCCCTGACAGAGATTTCTCAACACTCCTCATCTGTACCACTCGCTGCTTTTTTTTTTTTTTTTCCATCTTCCCTTTCTCCCTCTGAATCACTCCACTCGTTGTCATAATCAATGACATTAGCTTAATCAAATAGCCTTGTGCTGTAGATGTGACGGTTTACGACTGCCGGATAAACTAACTCTTCAGCTCCAATATGCCACTGTACGGCAACTTCAAAAAGATAGTAGCGTTTGAAGTGGCATGAAGGGTTGGTAAGCTGTTGCTAGCGCTGACAAGCAAAGGATTTGTGAGTTGCAATCCAAAGAAGAGCAGACATGAGAAGGAGGGTAAATGCTTGATTGCATGACTGGCACTTGTCCTAGTTGTTCCGTGACCCTGGTGGGAGACGCTCCGAGTGGAAATGCACCCGGAAGCAGCATTCCAGATGATATGGGACAGAGGATTGATGCTCTTGTCTGTGTGATGTCAGGAGATAAAAACCTGGAGCTGCCCAGTTGGTAATAAATACAAGACCAGCATGCTTCTTTGAGCTTTGCACTCAAATGAGCTTGGTATCATAGAGGTGTGAACCAGGTTTGAACCTTAAAATCCGCCTGTATTTGCAGAAAAATCACCATGGGTGCTGCCACAGTGTCCGCACAGTTCATCTCCAGTTTATTGTCAATGCATTGCAATGTCCACCTTAAGCACTCACATTAAAGTCTTGATCATCAGTTCAGGGATACATACTGTATCTAGACTCGACCGTCTGAGCTCATAGGAATAACAAATGTGAATTAATATTTCAGTGTTTAGTACGTTTCTTTATGTTCACCATAAGGCTTACGCAAAACCAAGCAGAATACATTAGCTACCACTTTTATAGCCTATGGTTGCTATACATTCAGTGCCTGAGAAAGGTGCTAAGTGTTAAGTGTCACACAGATGAAATACACGTCCATTCTGCTTAATTCACACATGGATAATGGTCGCCTTGCATAGGTATAAATCTCACCTTTTTAGGAGATTAACTTTAGATGGGGAACAGCATAAATAACAGCTTTAAGTAACAAGATTAATGAGCTAAATAAAGCAGTCATGCTCCACAAAAAATATGCTATAGCAATAACAATAACTTGACTGCCCAAATAGCACTTCTGGGCAGCTTTTTATGTTTGCTTTCCCCGAGTACAAAGTGAAAGGATGCTGCCATATGTTTAATGGTCAGAATTCTTCTCCTCTACCTTTTTGAAGAGACGATGGTCGTTTGAAAACAGTCGAAATTTTGTGCGGCGGGATGAGGTTATCGAGAATATCATTCAACTTTATCTTTGAAATGTGTCTTTTTTTGTCTCCCCGCGTCTCACGGCGGCTCTCTGTAAAAGAGCGTTCGGCGCTTTCTCATTAGCCAGAGGAGAAAAGAGTTGAACTAATATTTTTGCAATGTCAGAGCGACGCGCGGCTCCGAATGATGTAGAGGAGATGAAAAAGGTGGCTGCGACACCAAGCCAGGACACTCTTCCTGGGGATAAGGGTGCATTATTTCTTGTTTGGAACTGACAGCGCTACTAGTTGGATAAAAATTGTGACAAATAGATATTTTGAGTCCCAAAAAGTCTGCATTTGTTTACAGACACAATGCATCAGACAGTAGAGTCTTGGTTGGTTTGTAGCATTGAAAGAGACTTGTACATGTTTATAAGGACTCAGTAGCAGAGCTGTAGTTCTTGAGTCTGATCTTGAGGACATTGTTTATTTTGACTTGGACTTGTCTTGGTCTCGGCCGCTATTGGATAGATAGATAGATAGATAATTTTTATTAACGTGTCACTCCTCAACATACAAGACAAACAGGGCAACAAACACAGTACAATAAAAAAAGGAGGTTGAGGACCACTCATTGAGAGTTATGAGACACGGCTAAAAAAAATACTACATACATACACACACACACACGAAAAATAGAAGTCATAATACACACACACAAACACAAAGAACATAAAACAATCTTAGTGTTGCATTATAAAATTTAGACACTCATGAATGAATGTCTTCTATTAAGAATGAGATGGCAAGCTTTGGCACATTCGCTGATACAATATTTACCAGCTAAAACTACACACTATTTATTTAAATCATCGTACTCATTAAAATTTGCAACATGGTTTGAAAGTTGAAAAAATAATTCAGAACGAATGTCTGTATAGAGTTCACAGTGTAAGAGTACATGGGCTTCTGATTCAATAGAACCATTATTACATAGAGTACAGACCCGTCTATCGGCTGGGTGTTTGTGTACCTACCAGTTTCTATAGCTAAAGGTGCAACTCCACATCTGAATTTAGCAAAGGCGTATCAAGGCAGCACAGAAGATTGGATGTTTGGATGTTTGGATGTTTACTCAACTTTTTCCTGATTAGTCAAAATCCTTAAAGATCCTCAAAATCTTTAAAGTCACAGGGAAACGGCATTTTGAGAGCATCTTGCTTCCTTAATTTAATGTATTTCCTGATGAAACAGGATGTTGGGGTGGGACATAACACAGGGAGGGAGAAAAAAAGGGAGAAAAACTGTAAACCAATGGGATACCAGGCAGTTTTATTTGATGGGAATGGCAGAGGGGCGGGATTGTTAAAACAACTGTGATGGTTTTATTGGTTGGACATTTTTATTTATGCACTGGTGGAACATGAAGTCACCATTAGAGATACACTGTTTTCCAGGAAGTAAATGAAATGGGATTTTGATATTAAATAGGTGTATATTATGGCATGGAACATTGGCTAACAAAGTCAAAAAGTCATTTTTCATTTGATTGTGACTTTAATTAGTTGGATGTTGATAGTACAAAGCTCCTGCAGACAGATCTATATCTGTGTTTATTGTTAAGGAAACTCCTTATTTCCCTTCCCTTATCTTTCCATTTGGAAAGACATATTCACTGTTTACTGCCTATTTTGGCCTTAGTCTTGACTCGACTCGACTGGACCTAGTCTTGGAATTGCATGGGACTCGACTGAGTTGTTCTTGACTGCAGTCCTGCATGGTAGACTGACCTAGGCTGTGTGAAAAGCATGTGCAAATGACTCATTTGAGTGGTATTCCCCTTTAAGCATCCATGCAGTGGGTGATCATTCTGACACCTGGAGAGAATTAATGGTCGTTGTTACGTACTGTACTTGTTCTACCTTGTGCTGCTTCCCTTAACCATTCTTTTAACATAACAAATCTCACAGTAAACATATAGCCCTGTATTTTAGCGGCCATATATCAGTGTCCAACCTATTTTGGTGTTTATGTGACTGTCTGCGCCTGTAGTTGTTGCATCTCGAGCCTCTCTCCCACACAGCCTTGTACCGTGGCATGGTTATTATTTTTAGCAAGATATCCAATGTGCAGGTGTTGAAAGGGCTACGCATAAAGGGTCAAATGTGATGTCTTGAATTCCCATGTCGATATACGTGACCCATTTCTTTGTCTATGATGTGCTAGATACGGAGCTAGGACATATTTTACAGCAGATCCCCTGCAGCTTGTTAGAGAAAAAGGAATGCTTGATTCGCGGGGCATTTTACGCCTCGTGAATCGACTCTCTCCCTTTTTTATGAGGGAAAGGATCAAATGGGACTAATTCAATGAAACATCTGTGACATGAGATAACCCCCCCTCCGACACACACACACACACACACACACCCAAGCCAGGTTTCTGCATCGGCACGCACAAATCGACTTTATCATTAAGCATAAGTATGTTAATAAGGCATTCTTTCTCATCTTAACAAATAGATATCGACTTTGCAGGATATAATAGGATATCAATAACATCCCCTTCCATGCAGCCACTGTCCTCAAACTTTCAATAATTCTTAGGAACGAGCATTTTTCCCTGGACTTCACTGTGCCCCCGTTTGCCATCCATTTACAAGGCAATTTCAACCGTAATTTTCATGGCGCCAACATCTCAGGTGTAAGTGCCATAACTAGCATCTTGTCTATAATTGCAGCCTTATTAAATCCCATCAGCTGATGAGCATCATTTGGGAACACACTGCAGATTTCATCAAACAAACTTATAATCGGGGCATTGCATGTGTAGAGGTTTTCTCCGCAGACTCTCACATGCAGGAGGAGATCAATAGACTATTTCAAAGGTTTTCCAGCACCTCGTTAATTGATCCGGTGCATGCCGGTGCCTTGTTCCCTCCATTTTGATATATTTCCTTGTCCTCAATTAAATATGAGAAGCATGGCATGAATGTTATCTGACCTCGATGTTACCTGAGCAAATTTTTTCGAATGATAGCACAAGTATATTAATTGAAGGCGCTAACCCTCAGTAAAAAAAAAAAGACATAAAATACCCGGAGAACAGACTTGATTTCTCTCCGGCTGAAACACAAAGGCGTCCTATTAATGTGCAAGTTTAAAAAGTAGGTGGATGTATTTCTCACCTTATCAAACCGCAAAAGGTTGACAACTTTGTAATAACTCACAATCTGCCCACATCTCCCTGGCAAACACATTTTGCTCCCACAACTTGCTCGGCCACCTTGCCATCCGTGACCTGCTCCATCTGACTCAGTGAGAGATTTGTCATGTGCCTAATTTAGATATTCTATATTCTGGGTTTCCGGACCCACAGGGAAGGACATAATTGAATAGGCTGTGTCAAAGCCTCCCCCCCCTCCGCGAAAACCTCCCAGGGACGGGCTAACGTTAATTATCTCCCATTGCAATATGGCCTAGTTTTATAATTACTGGTCCTGCCAAATATATTACAACATACTAAGCCTCTCACCAGACGGTTATTAATTTAGTGTGTGTGATCCATAGACGTGTGCAATATGCTTACTTGTACTTACCTTTATTTACAGAATGGATAACAATATTTGTGCGCGAGGTGTTGATTCACTTATCTGTTTCAATCGCAGACTGCTGTTTGATAAAAATGTAAGAGAGGCTCTTCATTAGCTGTCCATACATGTGCTATATTATCAACATTAAATTAGTCTGCTCGCTTCACTGTTAACAAGCAATGCGGCTCATCCTCCGCCTAGCACAGTTCAATCAGTATGTGTAAATGTGAACAAGCCCCTCAGCGCTACAGTAGGAGCCACAGAGCCGAGGCTGTAATACGTACTGACATGAAGATGTGCGGCCTGTAGCCGTTCCACTGACATCAATGAATATTATTTGAGCGTTTCCACACAGATGAGGTTCATTTCACAGCAGCAACAACATGAAAATATACTGATATCCACAGAAAATCCACGTGGCTGCTCTCACTGTAACTTTTTTTTAAATGTTTCCATCCCTTCTCAGTGATTGCAAACTACAGTAGTTGTCCTGATATCAGTGATACCTGGCCTGCACAAAATAGGGCAGCCATGATGGTCAGTAGTCACTTGACAGAAAACTGCATGTGGCTGAAAACTGGACCTGGCTGGCTAACATACTATGCTTGCAAACTTTGACTGTATTGGGGCAGAGATAAGGGATTATAAGTAAATAAATAAATAATCATAAAAAAAGCAGCACTGGACTTTTGACCCAGACTGGCCCACAACAACCAACCCACAGATACTAACACACAACCAGCAGCATCTCTCAATAGGAACACATGTTGAAAAAAGTTTTACTAAAGATATAGTCTTTTTTTTTTTTTTTTTTTTTCAAATAAATTTGGCATTTTACATATGGGGTGCTAATAATTTTTAATTAAAAATTCAACATTTAGATGAATTATTCTGTATCTCATCATCTTAGAGCGCCCGGGGTAAAACAGGAATGGTTTAATGCTGACCTGAAGTACACTTCATAAGCTCCTACCTTCAGGTTTGGAGGTCGTAAATAAGACTTACTGCACGTTCAAGTGCTTTTGGTTAGAAATAATAACAAAAAGGAGCCTGTAATGAAAGAAGATTTTTGGCAGCTCTTTTATTTTAGAAATCAACCCACACAGTCACTTTGTGCTGCTGCAGCAGAATGAAGGGAATCAAATGCACAGCATGTATGTAATTGATTTTTAATTAACTTATTAGCCAAAAATTGTTGTACATGCGTGACAACTAAAAGATAAAAAGTGAAAATAGAAGCATGTAATAATATAATTTACTTTATTATAAAATACATCAGTTTTACCATCAATAATTGGCACAGCTTCCATGCTGTAGGCCATTTTTCATCGCATCTCGGAAACTTGGGCATCATAGAAAATCCTGACTTTCTGAGTCATATTTACTGCCTCGTTGGCTCATGCATGCATGCTCAACACATGATTAGAATATTTCCATCAGCACTGGAAGGCAGCATACATTAACAGTTGAAATACTAAGATGCAACATTATGCTGCTGCTTCTTGATGTTACTATAACGGACACTTGTTGCACTGATGTTAGTTCTAGTGCTACCAAATAAATTAAATGATTTGTGGCATTTGGCCACAGCTGCCTCAAAGGGCTATATATATATGTATGTGTATATATATTTTTTTTTTTTCCACACTGTCAGCTCAGTGGGGAAAAGTGGAATAAACTAAAGTAAAGTTGCTGGGGGGGAGGAAGATGCACCAGTAGGCCATAAATTGGGACGAGAGATGCACCTCTCCTCTCTCTATGGACTGAGAACAGGACTAGCAAAACAGCTGGGGACTTTTTTGTAAAAATTTTGTATGGGTCAGAAATCACAGATAAATTACTGTCTTGTCTTTTTTTTATAGCATCAGTATCATTTTGACTTTCCATGTCGTCTGTTCAGCAATAAAAATTGAAATTTGAGGTCAGTGATCAAGCTGTGAACGTTTATTCTCAATACATAAATCTTTCTTAGGTGAATAAATACTACACTACACAATGTTTTTAATATTTGTTGTGATTACAATACACCTCTTGAATAAACTTCACTGAGACCTAATTGGCCCCAATTCTGAAGCTGTTACTACCCAGCTACTGTATGCATACTGTGCCTTTATGACTGGCCAGAGCCACCTGAGGACGTTTTTATGGTTTCAATTACTGAGTGCTATTCTAAAATTAAGGCTAGCAATTAAAAGGCATACCACTTATCCAAATTATATCATTGACTAAAGGTTAACAGCAGGCACGGCCAAATATAGTCCTCGGGAAACCAATCTGAGAAAGGGAGAGCTCTATAGGGTCGCTAATTCCAAACTCCTTCCCTTTTTTTGATGTGGTCCCACTGCACTTGCCTTGCATGATAAGGCCACATTATATCCAGTTAACCCTTTGCCCAGATTATACTGCACTGCTCCCCCAAGTAATGATGTAGGTGAAGTAGAGATTTTTAACCTCTATTAGCATAAACTAGCTAAATGAAGGTAAAGAATCTGGAGATATACCCGTACTTTCGGAAAGTCATAATCCATGAATACTTGAATACTTGTACACTTTAACCAGAAAATGACCCCATATTCAAATAATATAAACCTAAATGTGGTGTTCTTTTTTGATTTTGGCATTTCTTAATTATTGTGTATTTATTATTTATTTAGGAAAAAAGGATTCCCCTCTGTCATTGGCTTTAATTTCTTGGACTTGGGAAAAAAAAAAAAAAAAAAAGAAGTACTGTACTGTGTGGTTGCCACCACCTCACTACATACAATTATATATTCAAGGCTGGTTTGCTGAGCACAAGTATTTTTTTCAGCAGTGTTCTGCTGCACATTCAGTTGAATATTCCCTCCAACAGTTAAACAAACCCCAACCACTCCAGTGGAGCTGCTCATTCAGCAAAAGTCCAAAAACTGAGGCTGCACCGAACAGCTCCTAGGTGTGAATGTGTGCAACTGTATGAATGGGGAGAACGTCGTGGGAAAAGAACATGCCTGCTCAGCAAACCTGCCATGGTCATAAAAGGTTAAAAACAGGTCTTTCCATCAAACCCGGGAGCACTTCCTCAGATTTACTGGCCGTCGGCGGGGAGACTTAGCTGTTGCAGCTTGAGTGTGATTTGGATTCTTGTCACTTCTCATTTGCGGTGAAAGACTCATCTGATCATTTGTCAACCTTGAGTGCCTTTCTGTCTGGGTGTCACCGCTGCGACACCGTATGGTATCAGTAATTACTCACAAAGCCCCAGTTCCATTGCTTTCCCATATCTGATCATTTGGAACAAGATTTTAGTGTTGCGGAAGAATAAAAAGTAAATGAGATATTTATCCTTTTGTAGAGCAACTAAAATTCTTATTTTTTTTCACATATTCCCCTCACAGATACATGCACACACACAGCCTCCCATACACATGACTATGTGTAGCTGAGCACATGGCCTGGAGCAGACAGGATTGCTTTGTTCAAGAACATTTCAGCAGTCTAGTAACACTTCCCCACACACACAATTGAGGAATATTTGCTACATAATTTGCCACATAGGACAGCGCAATGATACAATGCCAGAAAGTTAAAGGACTACACTGACCTTTTGGGAGTTTGGCTCTTACCCAATATGTGATGAGAGGATTGGCACCAAAATCATTATGAAGGTAGATAATCCAAAGTTGCTATTGGGTTATATGGCCTGTAGATTCAACTTCTGAAAACAAAATCTCAATCTTCGTCATTGGTGAAGTCCATTATGAATAAAGAAACTGTTAAAACAAAAGAAGTTACAGTTGAAGTGCATTCTTTTTGTGGAATTTTATGTCTGTTTTACTAATCCCCTAAACAAGCCTGACAGGTTTAGAAGCATGCCATTAAAATTAACTAACCATCCAGCCTTAGAGCTTCGGCAAGTTCTCATTTTCTCACTTTTAGCATAATGGTAGTTGCCAACGATAACATACTGTATGCTTAAGTGTTAGCAATGCTCAATGGACAGAGCTACCAGAAGCACACGTATTGGGTAAGGTGACCAATGGGCCAAACGCCCAAAAAGTCAGTGTAGTCTTTTAACACAATCACAGGAAACTATTTAAAGCTACAAAATACAACTTTTTGCCTTTAGGTAGTAAAGTGTATTCCAAGTCTTGCCCTGGCCCCTATCCCTCAGTTGGGCAAGTTCACGCTCAAACATTTGTCATTCATTTATTGCTATGTAGAAAATCTAGCAAACTAGCTCGCATCCTACGTGTCCAGCAGTATACAAGCTAGCTCTGTGTTGCTTCTCAGCCCTTTTGTCTCCTTCAGATAGTGCCAGTGTGTAAAAGTGTGGTAAACCCCATCCATCTAATTTTCCATGCCTGACAAGACACATTTGTAATTATTTCCAAAATACTATTTGACCCAGGTCTGTAACTAATCCAGGGACTAACAAAATATTAGCTAACACCTACAGTATTTCCCTATTTGGGTCTATCTGAATAATAGGAAATATATTTTGGGCGGCGTGGTGGCTCATTGGTTTGAATTCCTTTCCTTTCTGTGTGGATCGAGTTTGCATGTTCATCCTAAGACATGCAAATCAGGTAGAGTGGAGACTCTAAACTGCCCTCGGTGTGAATATGAGTGTGAGTGATTGTCTGTCTATCTGTGTTAGCCCTGTGATGGACAGGCGACCTGTCCCTGCTTTCCGCCCAATGCATGCGGGGACAGGCTAACTAACCCTGAAACGGAATACGTGGGTAAAGAAAATGATTCAATTAACAAATTCCATCCTCACCAAAGGGCTGATTGTGTGTCAACATCTATGATTTGCATGTTATATTCTACAGTACAGTCTGTACTCTGTGTAGTGTCACCGGGGTGAAACTGGAGGCAGTGGTATGTGCCATCATGGACAACACTTCCCACCCACTCCACAATGAGCTGTCCCCAATGAGGAACAAGGTTGCCTAGGAGCAGTCAAGGCGTTCCTCGTTCCTCACCGCCATCAGACAGTATAATACCTCCATATAGGACAGCTTATGACTCAGCCAGCTAGGAGGATGTTAAGGGACCCTGCCCTGTGTCTTGGACTCTCTGGCATGTGAATGCACTTGCCAGTACACTTGAGGTGCTGGCTGATAAGTCTTTCACTGTGTGTTCTTGTACAATAAGTCATTATGCTAATATGTGAAATATATCATTTTGTTTTCATTATGTGCCATATGTTGGTATTGTTGTGCCCCTGGGGTAACATTTAAACAGAACAAGGACAATCAAGATGTGGACTTGCATGAATCTGTGGATACAGATTTGTACAATATCTTTCTTCTATACAGTATATTGTACATAGGGGGAAGACTTAGAATTTCTACTGTGTATTGTATACTGTGCCAAATGTTGATTTGTATGGGGTGGGACCAAGTGATTATTGTGCCATATGTTTGTCTGTCTATCTACTATAGGCCTATTGTAGAATAACCTAAAAAAAAAACAGTAATAGTAATCCATCTTAATACAATCAAAGGCATTGCCACAGTGACCTCAAGTTATTTTCATGTAGATGTCACATCAAAAGGTGAGTATAAGGCAAAGAGCAGAATGTCAGCTTTTGATTGTGGGCCTATATTGGCCTCCATGCTAAATCAAACATTTTTCACTCTATTTCATCATACTTACATGCACTGCCACTATACTGTGTACGTATTCGCCTGTTTTAAGTGAATAGCATTCCCATCCTCATCAGCGTTTGCTCCCAAGCCAATATCAGTAAAAAAGGATCCCGTCCTAATTGAGTTTTTTAATGTTTGAAAAAATATTCACAATGCTGAATAAAAGAACCGGAAAATCATTCATCTCAAGTGACAGGCGTAATAAGGTATAACATTCACAAAGCTTTTACAAAATGTTTGCAGTGCCATTCATCCAGCCTGGCTTGGTATCCCTAGCTAGCTATTTCATTGTACTTGGGGACTTGGTACATTATCATTATGTCTCTGTACTGTATTCCTCAAGGCTATACAAAGCCTTTTTTTTTACTACTCTCGGCTCATTCATTTTTCATTGGGCCTGGCTTGTTAATTAAAACGCTGAATGGCACACTTTAGGTAGCAAACACAAAATTTTGTTGTTTGACCTTTTCTTGTTGCCAATATGTGGCACTGCCTGAGTATGACACGTTGATGAATGGATAAGGTACTATCACGGCTGACAGGCCTCTTTGGGAAAATTAATGAGAACATAGAGAACAAGAAAGGGGATGGTTGGAAAGGGGGAGTTTTTTTGAGACATGAATTACTGTTCATGGATTATGTGGGTAGCTAGTAACTGGTTAATGGATATAATGTTGTTATTTATCATGTGGCGTCTTGACAGTTAGACTGAAACGATTAGAAAGATGGACAAAGGTAAGCAGGGAGTAGTAGATATGATGGCGGCCATTATAGATGTCACCCGTCTGTCCTGCTAACATTTCCATTACATCCTATTAGTTTTTTGAATGTTGTAATGAAATTGAATATGCAAATTGTGACATAAAACTGATGTTTCTGAAATGAAGGGTTGTCAGACAGTCAGTCTTCGCACCTCCTACGAGCTGAAAAGAAACCAAATTTGTTTCTCTCTTCCGATCAGGAAGTTACAATGCAGCAAGCCAAATTTCAGAGAATGCAGCAAGAAAGTGGGACGCCTACCACGACTACATTTGTACTATATGTAGAGAGACAGTCATTCACTGACTAACTGATTGATGGGCTGATTCCTTCCTTCCGTCCTTCCTGCCTCCCCTCATTCAGTCAGAGTACACTACCACAAACGAAAGGATAAAAGGGATAAAATTCATCATCTAGTGCAAATTAGTCAAGGCTTCTTGACTATCTCATGAGTCATGACTGAAAAGGTGAAAATGATTCTCCAGTAGATTAACACTTCTCCAAGAAATCTAATAAATGGTCCTTAGCCTCGGTGATGACCAAACGTGTAGCAGATGAAGCTTTTCTTTGAAAGCCCCAATGGAAATGCGTGATAAGTACCAGCTCGCGTCACTGATTTGCAGTATTGGATGAATCCCACTGTCAGCCTAATTGGACAGCTCTTTACTGGAAGCTCCTGGAGACTATTTGATGTTTTGTCAATAACTACTGTCTTCATCTGGCTAAATGGATCCAGAAATATTTTTGAAATATATCGAAGCGCTGTCAGCACAGTTTGAAAAGTGCACAGCGGTATGATTGTTTTAATTATTTACAAGTTTCCTGACCCAGTGTGCAAAGCTGTATTAAGTTCTGTGGTGTATTCATGAAATCTGGCTGCAAACAAACTTTGAGAACATAAAGGGTACTTGGTGTATTTACTCTTATAAAATTCCCTCAAAGCATATTTAGTTAAAGGAAGGAATGAAACTTCAGTTGTTAGCTGCTCACTGACATGTCAGCGGAAACTCGATTGAAGTTTGTTGGACCACCAAACACAGTGAGTCACCCCTGTAGTTCCATCTCAAACTTCTCTAACTATTGAAGTTATTGGGGCTTCTTACTGCTCCAAAAAAGCATAAAATGCCCATCAAATTCCTCCAAACATTTTGTGCAGCTTAATCCAAGTGTTTTGTAGCCAAACGATTGCACTTTGGATCCAAAAGTCCAATATTTCACAAACTTCATGAACGCGCCAACAAGTGGTCCTAAGAACTTCAGCATAATTTCGACTAATGACAGATTTTTCATTTTGGAGTGAACTATCCCTTTAAGCACTGTACACTGTTTGCGTGACTCATGAAATATGTGCAATCGATCACAACATGTGGTCGAAACTCATACGATACAACAAACCATCACTGACCCAGGATAGATACCTTCCCTCTCCCTCACTTGGCTTTGCACTCCTGCTACTCCCAGTGATTCAAATGAAAATGATTCAAATGAAAACAAGAAGCAGCATAAAAAATTTAAGCGTTTGAAGATAGAGATTTACCTGTACAGCAGAATCGATGGCTCACCTGGCGTTTTCACTGCATGCTCGCTGAACTACTGCTGCATTTTGACACGAAACCCTCAAGAGGAATTGTTTGGAAAAAATCAAATACAACTCTCTTTCCAGCTGTCAGACATGGCCTAGAAACTAGCTAGTTGAGACATAAGAGTGTAAGAGTGTTGTTGCATCATAGCATAATAATCTGGTTCCACTGTGTAACATTCAAGAAAGAAATGTCTGCAGTTATAATGCAGGATAGATGCACGAAAGGTGACGTTCATAAAGGCTGCCACTGTACATGAGTCAAAACCTGCATTACTGGAGGAGTCAGTTAACACAAATACTCACTCATATTACATTTATGTGTTGACAGTAGGTTAATACGCTAACTTTCTTAATACACTTGATTGATTCCAGCACAGGTTTTTTAGTCCGTCTTTGGAAACAGATAATTGCCTGTATTCGTTTGCTCTGTCCATTGAGTGCGCTGGCATAAGAGATATGGACCGGTTGAACTGCTAATGGTCATTAGCTGCTCTCTCCCCGTGGCTCTGTCATCCAGTCTCGTCATTTACTTCAGGCAGGAGAGGATGTGCTAATTGTTTTAACAAGTTTGAGTGTCAGTTTCAAATTTGCAGCTGTCAAAGATACATTCCTCCAGCATAAAACTTTGGCACTCTGCTCCCACTCGCCTGTGCTGCTCTTCACTTGAATTGTATGTGTCTGATGCCCAATATCATTACTGTTTTATCTGCTACGCTGCATGTAAAATCACCTCATTGAAGACATTCAACACGATTATGATCTAATCTAATCTATGACAACTTTAATACACATAGAAGCTGCTAATAAGGTGAAATTTAGATGAATATGTCTTGCGTTTTGCAATACTGTGGTTTGTTTGCATCGCATACTCAGAAATCTATCTATCTATCGATCTATCTATCTATCTATCTATCTTCCATTTTAAGTATTACATTCTGCATTTACTGTTCTAGATGATGAACCCAAAGAGAAAATATGTGGGTCTGCTCTGTTGCCTTTTCACGCTCAGTCTTATATCAGAACAGTACAACTTTTACAGCTCCCCTTGCAGGTGAATTTATTGGACAGCAACAAAAGGATTCAATTGAAATCCCCATTACGAGGGAGACAAGCATTGCTGTGTGTGCAATATCAATCATGGTGTTGTCTGCCCCTGCTTGTGCGCTTTTAAAGATCATCAGTGTTCCCAGGGAAGAATAAAGTTGTTTTTGACTTTACTCCTCGGAGGCCGTCTTTGGAATGTGAGAGATTACTGGGTTTGTGTAAGAGAGACACAAAACTGTTGAGGAGAAAGAGGGAGAGAAGGCGAGTGGGTGGGAGTTGGGAGGTATTGATTTACCATTATGGTTCAAGTTGACCCTGATGCAGCGCTAAGAAGAGTCCTTCATTTATGCTATCAAAGATGAGCCATGGCGATCGTGGTGCATTGTGACCAAGAGCAGGTCGCTGCTTTAGATGACTCCATCTTGACTGAGCTGGAAGGAGAAGAACTAAATCTCGCATTTATGAGGCCAAAGACAAGTATAAGACAGTTGTGATTGTGATGAATTGTGAGCTAGAGTAAGTTGTTATTTTAATTACAGGGTTTTTTTTCTCATCAGAATGATAAAATGTATAGTTGTCGCTGTATTCCTCTTAAAACCTCGTAACTCAAATTTTGATGATTTTCATGTTTTCATTTTAATTGAAGGATTACTATAGGTTGAGAAAATTCTCCGACCGCATGCGCTTATGAAACCCTTTCAAAACCCATTAGATAATGTCAAAACTTTATTGTATCAAGCTAAAAACAAGGCTGTTTTTTCTTAGTTCATGAAAATGTGGCATTTTAGAGATACAAGGTTTTCACCCAACAGCGACAATGTGTTTGTATGTGGGCATTTTGAACTGTCTTGCAGATTCGTGTACGTGCATCATTTGCGCACACACGTTTGCTTATGTATGAGTGTGTGTGTGTGTGTGTGTGTGTGACTGTGTGTGTGGGCATTTAGTAGGTATTCATCTGTGCAAATGCGTCTGTCTGTGTGAGGAGGTAGTGATAGTGAAAATCACCCTGGCATCATTTTTAGCCTGACAACACATAGTGTCACATCTGTTGAGGCCGCTATTGGATCGTTTTAACCAAAGCTATTTTGTCTTTCATCGAAATCGACCACATGAGAGTATCCATTAGTCATCACTAACACTGAACAGCACCAGAAAGAGGCTCATGGTATGTTTGTTTTACATGATTTGCCCTTGGAAATGTGCAATTGCACTCAACTGCTATTGTGTTATAATGCGTTACATTATACTGTGTTGCAGATCAAGCATTACATGTGTCACAAATGTCTTTTGGGACAATTAAGTCTATTTTACCTTATCTTAATTGAACCTTATCGTATTTCTCCATCCCATAATGTTACAGTGTAATGAATGACAGAATTGCACCCTTGAGTAAATACTTGAATAATTTTCTCTCAGGGACTCCAGCACCCACAGCTCACTCTGACACCCACTAACTACAGAATGCAGACATTAGCTCTGGTGTATAATTTCTTCTGAGAGACAATCCTGTCGGCAAAATGTATCATAATTAACACAGATGGTTATTGTGTGCGATGGCGTATGGGTTTCCGAATGCGTGTGTTTTCATGTTAGTGTCTGTGTGTGTGTGTGTGTGTGTGTGTGTGTGTGTGTGTGTGTGTGTGTGTGTGTGTGAACTCTGCTTCCTCTCAGGCCCGTGAGCCAAACCCCCCCTGCTCTCACGCACTGTGAATCATAAGGACAGAGGGTTTTGACAATAAAAAAAAATAGGAAACACTCCTGTAGGGGGGTTGTGACAGTGTGGACGCATGTGTGTGTGTGTGTGTGTGTATGTAAGCACATGCATGCGTTGTATCTGTGTACGGGGGTCCGCCTGCCGCATCTCCCGTCTCCCGCTTCTTGTTGTTCTTTCCCCCGGGAGGCCGTTTGGGTTTTCATGTCGCTTTGTTTTTTATGTAGGACACTGCTGCCTGCTTGATGTTTGAGTTAGGGGGGAAAAATGCTTTAAGACGCCGCCGCGCCTTCTGTTTTTCGGTGGAACTGAGATATGATTCAAAGCCCTGACAATCGGATGCTGAGGAGGAGAACAACAACTATTTTGGGTACAACGGCGGCTCACCAAACAGAGGATGTTCCGTGTGAAGACGCTACAGAGCCGTATGCTTATTGCACATTAGAGGAGGGAGTGATGGGAGAGGAGGAGTGTGTGTGTGGGGGGTGGAGGGGGCGGCGGTGGGGGGCAGCGATGAAGATGAAGAGGAAGGAACTTTTAGAGGAGGAGAGGGAGGAAGAAGGGGCACGAGGGATATGAGGAAGACGAGGAAACGAATGGGGAGAGGAGAAGGGAAGGTTTAAAGTAATAATCCATGACATTTTCCTATAAATAAATGGCTGTTTTGCCACTCTCTATCGCTGATTGATATAAAATAATAGCAATTCTGCCTATATCCAGTTCATGAAACTTTTCCATTTGCCATTTGCTTTCCTGGGAAAAATCCTTTGGCGCACAGGAAATGATGCAGTTTACATTTCCGGTTTGTTTGGAATAAACAGAAGAAGAACTGGGTAGTTAGCATGAGCAGTGATAGCCACCATGGCTGAACAGACAAAGAGAAGAGCGCCACCTACAGAAACTCAAACTGCATCAACAGAAAATCCAAGGAGAAAGACGTCACAGTACTGGAAGCGCAGTGCAAAAACACCACAGCAATGGCCGCTTAGCACCAAAGATGTAAACAAAATAAATCAAAACAAAACAAAACATGAATATTGCAGATTATTACTTTAAGTGAAGACAGAAAAGGAAGAAGAGGAAGTAGGGGAAGGGATAGGGAGCTCTGGAGTGAAAGAAAAAAATGCTAGAGGAAGAGGAAGGGAAAAGAGTTAGAGAGGACAGAACGGTGAAAGAGTGGAAGATGGTGACAGCAAACGATGGAGATAAAGATTAAAGGAGGAGGAGGGAGAGGAGGAAGAAGACCGAGAAGGGGGATAAGAGGATAAATGCATATCATGAAGGGATTTTAGAATACAGACTCTTATGTAAACTTACTATCATGCAAATCACAGTGTGGCAAGAATAACCCCCCCACTGTCATGTTATCTCCTGTTTTGTTGCAGAGCCGCGCGAAAGGTTACGCCTGTTACGAAACAATGTGATTAATCTCAACAGTTAAATAATAGGAGGCTCTGTGTTTTTTTTATGGTGACTAAGCATTTTTGGGTGTGAAGCATTGGTCATGGTCAGCTGGTAGATTTTAAACTACTTAGGGAATTAGCCGGCGCTACAATTGGCAAGAAACTGGATTAACATGTTAAGATTTTAAGCCTGACTTACCCGTGCTGTTTTTCATCTCTGACAAAAACACTACCATCACCTCATAAAAAATTCAAATGGCATTAATCATGCACCATTTTTGTCAGGAACCAAAATAGCTGTATTACATTTAGTGCAAAATTATATAAATGCCTTTTACGAGAGAAATCAAACACTATATTTTATAACTCTGCTGCCTTCTGTTTTAAGAACAAAATAACAACCAACCTCTTTAAGTAGATAATGTAATAATGAGACTTAGCATTGATTAATATACTGAACAAAAATATAAACGCAACACTTTTGGTTTTGCTCCCATTTTTCATGAGTTGAAATAAAAGATCTAAGACTTTTTCTATGCACACAAAAGGCTTATTTCTCTCAAATTTTGTTCACAAATTTGTTTAAATCTGTGTTAGTGAGCACTTCTCCTTTGCCAAGATAATCCATCCACCTGACAGGTGTGGCATATCAAGATGCTGAATAAACAGCATGATTATTGCACAGGTGTGCCTTGGGCTGGTCACAATAAAAGGCCACTCTAAAATGTGCATAGAAAAAGTCTTAGATCTTTTATTTCAACTCATGAAAAATGGGAGCAAAACCAAAAGTGTTGCGTTTATATTTTTGTTCAGTGTATATATACAGTATAGTGGGCATGGAGGGTATTGAAAGGTGGTTTGAAGACCAGGCTTAGGATTGTAATAAATGAGGAACATTCATTTCCTTTCTCTTTCTCGTTCTCTGCCAAGTTTGTCCTTTGTTGTCTGCAGTTCCGGTTCCCAGGAAACACACAGACAAGGTCTCTTTCTTATGCGTCATCTATGTTCATTAGCGCCACCATTAAAGTCTATGTCATCGTGTCCGCTGGGTCGTGCAAGGCTGGAACCGCTTCCAATTTGGACATTATCTAAAAGACGCGCCTTCAGTGTAACATGACCTCCGTGACGCCGCGCGGTGCATCATGACAAAGACGACGACGCACTAAAAATACAGACACACACATCCCGGATGACCTCTTCCACTACATTTGTAGGCAAGTACAATGCGGAGCACAGTGAGGCGTGCAGGGCTGCGGGGAACGCTCCAGCACATCATGAGAGCTTGTTGCGGAACAGGTTGGACTGATCCCTCCATTTGTTAAAAGGTGCTGCAACAAACAGCCAAGTACTTTAAAGAGCAACTAAACTCCAACCCAAACCTGTGTAGAGCCTGATATGTACAGGTAAAAAACAGGGTATTGAAATTGCCATCTGCTATTGGCTGATCTTTGGTGCCAGGTGATGTCACCACCTGTTGTACTCTATAGAAGGTGACATCACCTGGCAGCAAAGATCAGCCAATAGCAGATGGCAACTTCAGTAGCATGCTTTTTACCATTAGATGTCAGGCTTTACACAGATTTGGGTTTGTGGTTTAGTTACTCTTCAAGCAATTTAAATGGCTTTATATGCATGAAAAGATTATGCATTTGTTAAAGTTTGGGCACAGAAAATTCTTCTTTTAACTTCATGTAAGTTGCACTATACAATCGCATACTTCCAGTGTGAAAATAGATTATAATTCAAAAAGCATGGTGATTTCACAAGCATGGGGACCGACTGAATAGGATTTTAAGCTACAGTATAAAGACACTATAGCTAAGCTGGCTGGGAGTCTGGATCCTAAACTGATCACAGGTCTATTTCTGTCGTGTCCCTACATGAGTAGATTGTTACGACAATTTTTTACACAATGTGAGCGGAGATTTCCCAATGTATATAATTGTAGCCAATGAAAAGCAGCGTGGTAGGCGGTCAGGCTTTAATGCACAACCTGTTTCCTAACAGTTACTATGAGAGCCATTAAGCCGTGATGTGTTATCATGCAGCATTAGTGCTGTAGTGCTCTTGAGGCGTGGGGAAATGCATTCAGTGCTCTCAGATGGAAACCTTGAATCTCTAAAAAAGCAGTTTTCAAGAATTTAGAAACTTTTCTTTCTTTTAATCCACATTACTGCTCACATATTTTAAAAATGTACAGTCGGTTTTGAATAGGTTCATAGGCCCGAGGGCCATGGCACTTGCTGATCAAAGTAGTAATTAAAGGATTAGATACAAGGTTTTC
This sequence comes from Centroberyx gerrardi, assembly GCF_048128805.1. Classification (NCBI taxonomy): domain Eukaryota; kingdom Metazoa; phylum Chordata; class Actinopteri; order Beryciformes; family Berycidae; genus Centroberyx; species Centroberyx gerrardi. The sequence continues at coordinate 13,166,649 of NC_136017.1, read as the reverse complement.
CTATGACAGCATCAGCAAATTTCTGTTTTAAAATGGTGGCAGCTGAATAATGTGGTGGTGATGACAAGGCAGAGTCACTGGTTTTTAAAATGCCATCGAATTGTTGCTCAGTTGAGATGAGTAGACTCATGAAAATGACTCAGTTATTTTTTTTTGCCTGTGATACTTTAATACCACCGCATTGAGATAAACAGTGTCCATGTGTGTGCCCACATATCAATGTGTTCCTATGCACGTGTGTGTGTGTGTAGGTATCTTGTTCATGTATGTGGGTGCGTTCGTGCCTGTGTTTGTACGTGTGTGTGTGTGTGTGTGTGTGTGTTTCCCCATCACTCAGGAGAACGAAACTTGATGATGAATTATTCCCTTTAGAAATAAGGAATAGGAGTACGAGGCAGTGAAAGCTTGGGGACAATAGAGCTTGTGGAAGCATGTGTATCTGTGTCATGTTATTTGAGGACAGGAAGAAAGCAAAAAAACATACTGCTACAGTCTTGCAGTGCTCCGAGGTGTTTCAATAATGTAAAAATGTAAAAAAGAGAGAGAAAATTCAACATTTTTACATGATGATATACACTGCTGCAAATAACAGCAGTGCTGATTGGTCGGATCGGTCAGTTATTGCAGTGGGTGCATTTTTTGGCGACACGGAAATGATTGTGCAAGCTATTGTGTACTAACCTATTAAGCTTGCCTTAGATGCCTTGGTAGCCTTCAATACCAATTTCATCAGAATAAATTGGGGGCTCATTTTTTCCTCTGCCCCACTTTTGGGAACCAAATCAGTCTTTGGGGAAAAAAAAATAATTATGGTCATACATGTCTTAACTGGAGAGGCAATGAGACCCATATGGCATAATCATTACTGAGGCATATAAGTTACTAATGAACGGGCTAATAAGTGGATTCTGTCCCTTAGCGATGACTCTTGTCCCCTTCCCTTTCCCTCGGAGTATCGGGGTTGCAACAATAACCTAATCGTTTGTAGGTCATGATTGTATTGTAGTAAGGGAAGGCGGTGTTAATGCAGCAGGGGATTAGTTGATTGAATTGTTAATTGATTAAGTGATTTGTTTTTAATTGAGCAATTATCTTGGAAGAGGAGGCAGTAAAAGGGGGGCGGAGTATCACAACAGGGACTGAACTGTACTGAGGTTTCCACAAAATTGAAGTTTTCGGAATGTATACCTATCAGGATGGTGCTATTGTTGCCTGCACTTATTTATGATGTGATTGGTTTATTTATAAAATGTAATTTATACTGTATCTATCAGGGTAATGGGTACCAGAGAATAAGGAAGGGGTTTTTCTCTAAACAAAGTGGAGACTTGTGTGTTGCGCTGACAAAAAGTGAACTCCTTGAACCGCCTGTACATTCAGACACTTAGCCGCTGGTTCTCTTTCTCCATTCCCCCACCATCCACAGAATGACTTGACTCATGTTGCCATAGAAACAGGAATTACCAAAAGCTCAATAATATCTGGATGGAGGGCAGAGAGAGAGGGAGAGAGAGGGAGAAAGAGAGAGATGAGATTTTACCTTTTAGTGCCGTGAGAGAAACACTGAGTTTAAATTTTTTTTTTTTTTTTTTATACCTGACGGTATAAGGCTGGTCTTTTGACTGAAGGGGAAAAAAACAGGTGGAAAAATAACACCTCCAATATTAGCAATAAAACAAAGATATTGACATAGCATCAAGATGCATTACATTTTGCATTACAAGAATGCATCCCATATGCTATGAAAGAAAAATCTTTGTTTAGAGATATTAAAAAAGTTTGAATCCTTCTTCAAAAAGCAATTAAAAAAAATAAAAAAATGCAGACACAAAATTGATAAAAGAAGCCTTTCTCTGCAGAAAGGCATTTCTGCAAATTACTCAATGCCTTATTGCCTCTTTTTACCCCTTTGCTTAGAATTTCTTTTTCTTACCTGTTGGGATTTACCTGCTTTTAATAACCTTTTATTTTCCTGTAGCACTTTCAGATTTGCTTCTAATGAAAGATGTGTTGTAAATGATAATTAATAATACAATAACTTTTTTGCTGAGCTGCAATCAGAGAGGTCATCAGACTACAATTATACACCTACTATGCGTGTCCAAATTATGTAATGTGTGTACTCACATTACACAATTTGCCGAAAGTCAGTTCACTGTCATGGGTTCACCATGTCAGTAATGGTTCCTTGCTTAGTAAATTTCTCTGTTTCTTTCTTCATATGTAAATTATAATCCATTCAACTTTTCATATTGGTTAGTTGCCTTTGGCAGCTTCCAAGACATCATTTTGTCTCTTCCACAGTCATCACAACGCTGCCGCAAAGTCTTTTCCTTTTGTTCCATTCAGCACATACAGTATGTACATGTACAAGTCAATCGCCCGTGGCACTTCTCCATCTTTCTTTTACCCATTATCACAGACATTATCGCATGCCTAGCCACCACGTTAGCAGAAAGACATCATTTTTCCCCCCCTATGAATTAATCTGTCAGGAGCAGGATCTCAGTGTTCCTCTCTCTCTGCCTCTTATCACTGCTCTGAGCCAACTTCTTAAGTGGGAACAGCAGATAAGATGAGTCAGAGGAATGAGATATCACAAACTAAACTGAGATTTAATTTGTGATGGAATTTCTGAGCGCGCTGTGTGACGCCACGCAGGTAACACTTTGGGAGGTATGAGCTCTCCATCTGGGCAAACAATTGCTCTCCGCCTGTGCAAACAATTCCTAATTACTTCTGTCTGATTAACCTGCGATTTTGATCCACGTCCCAGACACAAATAAGCCACAGGTGTGGGCAGGGCCACCACCACATTTATGGATGCCCTAAGGAACCCCTACCTACTCACACACACACGCACACACACACACTTTTCAGTCTAAAGCCCATTTTCCCAGCATCATTTACATGTACAGAGAATTCCGTTCCTCGTTAATCAAGTAACCCGCTTTTAGGATGAGACATGTAAACATCATAACTGGGTTAGAATAACCTGGTTAAACTCCAATTATGAGTAACATCGTTATGATGGCAGGCTTACTCCGATATTAAAGCTACAATATGTAACTTTTAACCTCGTAGGAGCAAAGTGCTTGCTAGTCCCGCCCTCCTCCCCCCTCAGTCAAGTTCAACACTTGTCACTCATCTTGATGAGATGTCTACCTTGAAACAGCATCTGGCCTGAGGCTGAGGTAACCAGCATCCGTAAAGCCACCACAGGCGTGGAGGAAGCAGACGGTGAGCACAGGCAACCTGCAACAAAAAAATCAAGTCAATGTTCATCTGTGCTTTTGAGTGGGTCTTGTCTGTTGCACGTTTTTGTTTCTTACTGGTTTCCGCCATTGTTGCTGTGGCAAGGAATCCCTATTGCCTCACCTTCATAGCCACAACTCAGCTCACCACTAGCCACACCCACAGAAAATAGTGTACGCATAAAAAAACCCCAAACATTACTGAAAAGCCAATTTCAGGCAAATGTGGTTGATTTAGTCATGAACACACAGAAACAGACTGATAATATATAACGTATCCTATGTATTTATTGCTATTTTATCATGAAAAAACTCATATTGCAGCTTTAAAAGGGCTACTGTGGCATGTAAACATCTTAGTCCTTCCATTTTTGATTTTGGCTGAGTGTGCAGACTTGCACAGCATTATGGGTTCATTTTGATGTCAAAAAACATTAACAGTACTTACTATTACTACTGGGATCATCATTTCCTCCCCCTGTATTAGAAGTAATCTACTATTGCTCAGTCAAATACAGAGGGGGAAGCTGGCAGCTGCACATTTTCATACTTTTTTTGCTGGCGGACTGTTCTTTCTGTGGGTGGGAACGTTGTGTTAATTGGTTTTATCATGGCAACATGGGGTTGAACATCAGTTGCAGGATATCAAAAGTTCATGCAAACAGCTTAACCTGAATTAGACCTTAACCTGTGTTACCCAAGTATGGCCAATAGCCGTGTTACTCTGTGCATGTAAACATAGCCACTGTATCACAGCTTTAAATTATTCAAGTATTCAGCTGACCATTTGAAGTCCTGTCATGTGCGACTGTTACTACTTTTATTCCTTGAAACTATGGTGAAAAAGAATATCAGTAAAGTCATGATCCAGTACTTTGAAATAGTTGCCCCCGAAGTTTTACAATATGTGGCTGCACATCGTGCAGAAGCTAAGGAGGCATTCAAGGCTTGGGTTCTGGCAGGTAGGCCCAGACAGGGGCTTGTCCTGGATTACAAAAAGCTCACCAATGCTAGGTATAAATATGCGGTTCGTTATGTTTGCAAACACGAACAAGTTATGAGAGCGGACTCTGTGGCTGAAAAGCTACTTTGTAACAATTTCATTGACTTTTGGAAGGAGGTGAGAGCTCTGAACAGGGGCAATACATTGTTACCATGCACTATAGAGGGAGTTTCTGGAGCCGATAATATAGCTGAGTTGTGGAGGCAACATTACTCTGCTTTATTTAACTGTGTTAAAAGTGACCCCTACTAAGTGGGCAATATTGCCAACAGTGATACATTGGGAATCACAACCAATGAGGTCTATCAAGCAATAACACAGCTATCTGATAATAAAGCAAGTGGCTTAGATCAAATCACTGCAGAGCACCTTAAATTTGCAAGCCCAAAGGTTGCAGCGCTTCTTGCCATTTGTTTTACTGGCCTTATGACTCATGGACTGTTGCCAGACTCTATGTTGTCTGTTACTCTTGTGCCTGTCATCAAGGACAAAGCTGGCAAGGTTGGGAGCCTGGATAATTATAGGCCAATTGCACTAGCCAGTGTGTTATCCAAAGTTCTGGAAAGGATTCTATTAGTTTATGTGAATATACTGGTACCACAGACAACCAGTTTGGCTTCAAGGCTAAGCATGGTACTGATTTATGTATCTATGCCTTGAAAGAAGTAGTTGAAATGTACAGAAGGCAGAACTCCTCTGTTCTAATCGGTTTTATTGATGCCTCTAAGGCTTTTGACCGAGTTAATCACCAAAAGTTGTTTCTGAAATTGAGTCAAAGGGGCGTGCCTGACAGCATGATAAGAATCCTGGCATACTAGTATGCCAACCAGAGTATGCAGGTCAAATGGGGCAATAGAGTCTCCACTCCCTTTGGCGTTTGTAATGGAGTACGACAGGGGGGGCTACTTTCACCAGCCCTCTTTAACGTGTACATGAATGATTTATCTGACCAACTAAGAGGCTGCAAAACTGGCTGTATGATTGGTAACACCCTAATAAATCATCTTATGTATGCCGACGATCTGGCTATTCTTTCTCCTAGCAGTGCTGGGTTTCAACAGCTGCTGAATATATGTTCTGATTATGGGGTCAAACATGATGTGCAATACAATGCTAAAAAGAGCATTGTCATGATATGTAGAACAAAAGGGGATAAGGACCTCAACTTTCCAGATTTTTATCTGTCAGGGTAAGTGCTATGTGTTTGTAACAAAACAAAATATCTGGGGCACTTGATTACAGATCAAATGTCTGATGACGATGACATGTATAGGCAGCGCCGTATATTATATGCTCAAGCTAACATGTTGGCAAGAAAATTCTACATGTGTTCAGGCCATGTTAAGATAAGTCTCTTTAGAGCAGTGATTCTCAACCTTTTTCATATCAAGGACCCTAATTTAGTGCATATTAGAGCCACGGACCCCCATTTCATGAGATTTTATCTCTTGGACCCAAATCTGAGAATATTTTTATTGTTACGATATGATTTTATCCAGAATTCCATGACCGTCTGTATTGAAGGTAGAGAGATAACAGAGAAACTATGATCAAAACAGTCATTCTTCTACATTCTCTAATTGTGTTAACTTCTTGTAAATGAAATAATGGTGAAGTTTAACACTTCATCAATTTGCTAGGGACCCCCTGGAACCCCCTAAAGGACCCCTGGTGGTCCCCGGACCCCACGTTGAGAACCACTGCTTGAGAGCATATTGCACTCCTCTCTATACTGCCCCCTTGTGGGCTAAGTTTAAAAAGGTGAGCATACATAAGCTTCAGGTTGCCTATAATGATTTTATGTGGATATTGCTTAAAAAACCTAGGTGGTGTAGTGCAAGTGACTTGTTTTGTAATGCAAGAGTCAACACTTTCCAGGCTCTGTTGAGAAATCTGATGTACAAATTTATCTGTCGACTGAATGATTCTCAGAACGCCATTATCATGCTGCTGTCAAATCCTAGTCTTAGTGTTGTACGATACCAGTCACCTCTGTGGAAACATTGGTATAACTGTCTTTTATAAAAAGTGGCAATGTTTTCTTTTTATTTATGTATTGTATTTTGTTTGTGTGTTTATAATGTTGTATGTTTTTTAATGGACTCTGAGTCTGACAATAAAGTTGAACTGAACTGAACAATACTGTACATTAACTGATATCTAGTTTCTTGGCACTGTTGGGATTTTTTGGCGGTTCCATTCCTGGATGACAGTAAGCTGACAAATGCTTTGTGGTTTAAGCAAGATCATGCAGAAATAGACATATAGGGACGGGAAAAGGTCGCTTCCCTGAGCTTCGCCGAACTCCACTGTGTTCCTCTGATAAGTGTTAGGCTCATGAGATATTTTCTGATCGCACTAAATTAATCCTGAGTGAATAACTCAGAAAGCAGATGCAACACCAGCCAACACCACATGTTTTACATTCTTATTTTCCTCTCATCCCAACTTGGGGTCCCTCCAAGTTATTGCATGCTGTTCATAGCGTAGGCCAAACCTGAGCATGGCACCGAGTCTATTCTTGTAGGAGGCATAGAAACAGAAGAAGAACATTCATCATTAACGAACCTGTCTGAACTTTCTTTCCTCCCTTTGGATGTTTGCTCGAATATTCAAAATTTCTTTCATCCTGAACTGTTTATACCGAAAATGTCATTCTGAGATCGAAAATGCCAAGATCCTTTTGTGCTCGCTCATCTTAAAAAAATACTGCTGCTCTGATCAAGGGCTGATTAAAAATAGCAAGGAGACAAACTCCTCAGCCAAGATCCTCCACTGTATTATGTATTACAAAAGAGCTGTGGTGCACCCTTTACCTTCTGAGCATCTTTTGTTGACTCCTTTGGTGTTGTCTACCTGAGTTTTGTCTATTTTAGACAGTAATGGAACTTGTACTAGCGATCATGTTCCTCAGAATGTGTTGACCCTTTTTCTCAAACCTTAGCAGATCTGAGTATTTTCATTGTCTTTCTGATGAGAGCAAATAAGTTCCGAAGCACGGAACTGCGTATACCGAGTTCCAGTTAGCATGCATAGCAACCGCCCGCTCAAAATTCCAGAGAGCGGAGAGCTATAAGTGTCATTTATCATAGATGCACAGCCACTCGAGCATTTAAGACTCCCTTCACCATAAAAATTTCAAAGACAAAGGCACAAACATGCTTAACCACGATTGCTGGCGCCGCTGAGGAAAAAAAGGCCCAGAGTCAAAATGCATTTCAAACCGCTCGAGTTGTCGAGTATTCCAAACGTATTCAACTCCTGTTTTGCTCAGGTGTGATCCTGAGCATGGCCTTTCATTCTCTTTGTCAGGGGACGCTCGCGTGAACGTGTGGGGAATTCTTCCTGCGAGAAAGAAAGTTACTTGCCGGATCTTTCCGCCCCTTCCGTTTCTGTCTCTCCCTGCCTTTGTCTCTCTGCGCTCTATGCATGTACGATCCCCCCCCTCCCTCCTCTCTCGTTTCCTCTCTCTCTCCTTCTCTCTCAATCTCAGAAGTGCTGCCCTGAATGGTTTTCCTTAAATGGAGGTCCCCGCGGTCGCCAACAATCCAACGGCACCTAGGAGAAGACTGGCGAGGCTGCGATCCAGCTACCTCAGCCAAAGTCCCACAGCGAACTCCCGTCCTCCAATGAGGGACGGCCGCTTGCGTCCTGAATCTCAATTTGGCCGGTTCTCCATCTCTCCCCACAGAGAGATCCCCCCACTGCGGTGGCGGGAGTGCGTTGCGCTTTTTTGGGAAAAAACGATTAACGAGTAGCCACCCTTATATCTTCAAGTGGATCTAATTCGTAGTGGGGATTAGATACACTTGTTCCGCACAAACCGCCTTTGATCGAGCCAGCTGATACAACCGTTCAGAATCGGGCTGAAGCGGGGCCCAGTGTGCAGAACACCAGCGAGAACGAAATGTGCTGCATGTGCTGCTTTATAGATTGCCAGGCAAATATTTCAGGCGCTGAAGAAGATGGTAGCACAGGCATGAATGTACACTTGCTGCCATCCAAAGGGCACAAGACTTGACGAATCCCCCCTGCTTCATAACCCAACGCCCCTCCATGAAACGGCATTAAAAATACATATTTGTAACGTGCGGGACTGTGCCACAATCCACCTCAATGCGATTTGCATTTTATTTGAATGCGCTCCCTGCACATTAGCCCGCAAATGCTTCGGAGGCAGGCGGCGAGGAGGCATTTTGCGTAGCGATGGATGTAGCGCCGCCGTTCGAACATTGTCGAACGCGGTATCTAAAATGTTCTGCGGAGAAATCCCATTTCAGGGTTCAACGGCTCTTCCGAAGCCGCTCATCCGGGCAGCTGTGAAATGTACACCCTCGTAAAGCTTGTCTATTCAATCAATTTCCCTATTTTCAGTTACTGACATTACTGTTCTGTATGACACTTTTTTTCCCCCACACACAATGTATTAAAGCAGTTTTTGGTCGATCAAAGGACGATTAAGGTGGCTGCTGATGAGATTCATACGAAAGTGCATAATTTCTCACCAGTTTTCTTTGCAGTGTCTTTTCCATTCACATGTACAGTATGCCCAATGTTCTTTCGGCCTTACATCTGCATTGTAAGTACTATCAAAAGCTCACCTGAATGCTTGCATATCCTTGAATGTGAAATCTTATGGATTTTCCAAGACACATATCAAAGTTTTCTTCATACACCGTGCTTTGCATCTGCAGAGTGCTTAAGCAATTCTAAGGCGAACAAAAGAAATACAAGTTCTTTAACTGAACTTAAAAAAAGGTGACTAGCAGAGTTAAACTGAAGAAGAAAAAAAAAGAAGCTCAATCTAGTATGCTGGTGAAACAGCAATAATGTGTTTAGTTTATGCCGGGAAAGCAAAATGACACAAAAACAAGTGAGGATGACCTTGTTCACTCAAAATCCAACACCACATATTGCATTTTTTTTTTTGCGGTCTTCACAAAGAATGTTTATTTAAAAGCAGATGCGCATTGATAAGGGTTTTTTTTTTTTTTTTTCACTTTTCTCAGAGGATGCTGCCCTGTACAATGCAGCACAACACCACCGGCTATGAAATGATGAGATGACTGAGCTGGAGGAACGGAGCATGATAAAGGTAAATCGAACGAAAAGTCTGTTATATTGGTGAAGCTACAGCAAGGGGTTCACTTTAAGGGGGAACGAAAGACAAGTGAAAGTTAATGGAACATCAAATCAAAATAATGCAACAAAGTGCAGTTGTGTTTGGTTCCATGTTTAAAGAAAAAATGATGGTTCCCCAGCCTTTCTTTACCTATGTACACTTGCATTGACTCCATGGACTCCAGCATTGTTACATTTGCCTCCCATCCAGACCCTCCTGCTGTCGATAACAACACAGTTTAGTGTGCTTCTCCACCCAATTCAATTGCTACGCTCTTCCAAGTCACTCCCAGGCTGCGGGAAGACATATGCACTGTCAATACCAAATCTAATCAAGTCTCGGGCTCTGCACCCGTTCTGCTTGTTGCTATTCAAGATGGCCTTAATGGCGCTGTAGGTGGTGTTTGTCGGTGGGGAGAGTCTTAATCTATGCGATATGCACAGTTTCTCTCTCTCTCTCTCTCTCCCACCTCTCCGCTTGGTGAAATATTGCTCTCGCATTTGTCACACCGCGGATGGAGGATAACTTTAGCACATATCGTCGGCCAACTCTCTCTCTCTCTCTCTCTCTCTCTCTCTCTCTTGCTCTCTTTCTCTCTCCCCCTCCAAACTGGGTTACTTCGTCTTCCAGATAGCAGTAATGATGGCGCTGTTGCTCTTTCTCGCTCTCGCTCGTTCTCCCCCTCCAACGAGCTTTCTATTGCATTCCTTAAGGATTTTTTTTTTTTTTTGGGGGGTGGGGGAGGGGGAGAGTAACATGTAATTATCAACGGATTTACAACCCAAGTCCACTCCCGCCTCTCTGCTTCCCTCTTCGCCTCTCTTGCTCTCTCTCTCTCTCTCCCTCTCTCCCTCTCTCTCTCTCCCTCCCCATCTCTCTCCATCTCTAAATAATTACTTAAATGAATCTATTACCGGCCTGGGCTCAGCAAAACATTAACTGAACTGCCAGTCTCTATGGGAAAGTGATGCATTCCACTGCAGGTATAATGCTCGAGGGATAGCATGCATTGCAAAAAAAAAAAGGGATTTCTTTGTTCTCAAGCAAAGAAGACTAGATCCGCACAGAGATGGACCGATCTGATGAGGCTACTTCATTATCCACCTTAAGATTTTTATTCTCTTATGGTAAAAACAACTTGTACACATCATAACAGAGCCTGAGTGCACTGGCCCCAAATTGGCTAACAAAGATGAAGTTTGATAATAACTGCCAACAAGATTGATCGGCCGCTCGGCTGTTGTAGCAGCATCAAAGTTTTCTGCTATTAAATCCCAAACCTTTGATCAAATGGATGTTAAGACTCACTACTGCTGAGTGCTTGCTTTGTTTGTGTCCTCAACTGGCTTCTTGACCTCATTTCCAACTAACAGAGATGCACACAAGGATTTATTTTACCCATTTTCTACCCATCGTAAGAGCCTCCTCCACCCCGAACAGTAAATATAGGAAGTGCAGGCAGTGCGGTTGCATTGGGGCCCGTGGGGTAGGGGGGCCCCGTAGAGAGAGTGGGCCCCTCAACAATGTGTTGGGCGGAGAACGGGCCCTTGTGAGTGATTCAGATTGCCACCTCAGAAATATGCCTGTGTTCAAAGAAGAACTCACGTTAAATTAAAAACGGTGCCATATGTATGCCCTCGAAAAGGCAAACCCATCTCCGTCATGGTTTTCATTTTTTTTGGTAAAATAGTCCGTAGCAATCTATAACAAAATGATATGCTTATTCTAAAAACTATGAATAAACTATAAAAAAAACTATTCAATTAAATTAATAATTTCTTATTTTCTTTGGTATTTTTGTCATATACAGATATGCAATGACGATTGCTGGGTAATATGTATGTTGTTGTCCAATGTCAAGTCTCTATTTGATCATGTGACGAGACGATACGATATAGCTAGTTTAGGCGCAAAATCTGAACGTCAAGACTGACAAGCTGAGCACATCTGCAAGCCGAGCGAGCAGTCATGCCTTTCAAACATAAAAGCAGCAGTAAGAAAAGACAAGAGAGAAAAGAACAGGTGTCCCTCCCAACCTACTCCGGGCCATAGGGACCATGTACACGGGTACAAGAGCCAAGGTGGTGACCCCAGACGGCAACAGTGAGGAGTTTGACATCCTGGCGGGGGTGTTGCAAGGGGACACCCTTGCCCCCTTCCTCTTCATTATAGTCCTGGACTTAGGCAAGCCATCAGTGGACGGGAGCAGGAACTCACTATTACACCTAGGAGGTCTAGACGACTCCCTGCTGTAGTCCTAACGGACCTAGACTATGCGGATGACATCAGCCTGCTATCTGATCGTATGGAGCAGGCACAGGAGCTCTTGACCAGAGTGGAGACAAAGTGTGCCAAGGTTGGACTCAGGCTAAATGCCAAGAAAACCGAGGTTATCACCTACAACATCCTCCCGGACCATCCACCTCTAAAGACAACAGGAGGCACTACTCTAAAAGAAGTTAATGACTTCAAATACTTGGGCTCATGGGTCAGCTCGTCAGAGCAAGACCTCAAAGTGAGTAAGGCGCTTGCATGGAAGGCTCTGAATGGCATGGCCAGTGTGTGGAACTCCAACCGCCCCCGACATATCAAGCTCAGCTTCTTCTCTGCGACTGTAGAGTCCGTTCTCCTATATGGCTGTGAATGCTGGACCCTGAAGCCCACCCTGCAGAAGTCCCTGGATGGGTGCTACACCAGAATGCTGCGAGCAGTACTAAACATCGACCAGAACGAGCACATTACCAACAAGCATCTGTATGGGGGGTTACCAAGGTTGAGTGAGAAGATAGCATCCAGGAGAATGAGGCTAGCCGGTCACTGCCAGAGACACCGGGAGCTCCCAGTCAGCAAACTGGTGCTGTAGGAGCCAACACACGGGCATCGATCATGAGGGCGTCCCACACCAACATACGTGGACGTACTAAAGAAGGATGCAGGGGCGGAAAGTACTGGCGAGCTAGCCAGATGCATGGAGGATCGAGATGACTGGAAACGCCGCTGGAGGGCTCGTCCGAGGACGACCTAGAGAGAGAGAAGGTAGCAAAGCTCCCTAAATTAGATTCCTTTGGCTTTTTTATAAACAGTCGCCAGCCCACGGACGACCCCCTGCCCCCTCCTAGCAGTAATGCAGCAGTTTGGCTGGCATCAGCATCGCTGCCCTCAGTGGTGTATCAACAACCATGCCGCAGGTAACGTTAGGATAGCAAGCTAGATATAACGTTAGTCCTAAATAATTGTAACGTTAGGCTATTGTGTTAGATATAAATTTCAAGACAAGTTATACATACATTATGGTAGGCTTACTAGGCTACAAGTTGGGTAAATTATGGTCACTACCAGGTGGATAGCCAGCCTATAAATTATTATGGTAAGCTAGCTAATAGCCTAGTAGATGCTAGGTAGGCTATTCCTAGCATTAGATAACCCTTTCGCGCGTACGGTCGGTCAAACGGGTGTCAAGCACGGTTTATGTTAGCTAGCTAGCTGTTCATAATGATCAAATGATAATGATAACTAGAGATGCATTTACGCAAGAAAATGCGAAGTGTGATGATTGCTCAGCATGACGCAAAATGCAACGAAGAGGCTGTCCACGTGCGGCGCTCTTTTGGAGAAGTGCTGGAACGCATAGTGAATGTGACACTAACACTGGCTACTTGCAACCTAGCGTTCTGGGGGCATAGGGACATATTGGGACAGCCAAACAGTCGGAATTTCCTTGCCATTATCGAGCTGCTGGCAAGCTATGACCCTGTGCTGCAAGAGTTGATCAAACGGCCCGAGGGGTCAGTTAAATACCTCAGCCCCTCCATCCAGAATGAGCTAATATATATTTTGTCACAGCGAGTTCAACAGGACATTACGGCTGAAATAAACCAAGCATCATTTTTTTCAGTGATTATGGATACTACTCAAGATCTGTCCAAGCGAGACCAGCTTAGCCAAGTATACAGATACGTCACCATAGTAAGGAATCCAATGGACATAGCTATCGATATCAAAGTAATTGAGGCTTTTTTGGGATTTGAGGAGACAGCTGACACATCTGCAAGCGAGCTGGAAAACAAAATCCTCGGCAGCATTACGAAAAATGGCCTTGATATTTCGAAATGTCGTGGGCAGGGCTATGACAGAGCGACCGATATGAGTGGGGTTTATTCGGGAGTACAGGCCAGGATAAGGGAAAAGGAGCCACTTGCGACATATGTACACTGTGCGGCACACAACCTAAACCTAGTCCTCAATGATGCAGTAAAAAACATTCTAGAGATGGAACAGTTTTATGACACCATAGAACATTTGTATATGTTCTTTGGCCACAGTATTAAAAGGTGGGCCATGCTCACTGGCATCATCTCCACAGACCTCTCAGCTCACTCAGACGTAACATTGAAGCAACTATGCCCCACCCGTTGGTCTTCTAGGTATGAGTCCCTTACTGCTATACGGTACAGATATATAGATGTAATGAAAGCACTGACAAAAATAGCTCTGACCAGTGGCGAGACCAGTGACAACAGTGACCAGTGGTTCTCCAGACTAAAGTATTGGAGAGTGTGAATGTTGTCTCTAAAATGCTCCAAGACACAAACACAGACATACAGAAGGCAGTGAAATTGCTGGAGAATACCATACAGCGCAGACGCTCGCAGACAAATGGGGAGCTCAGAACACCTTCGAAAATGTAAGAGTAAGAGTGAAACGTCATTTTGACGAGCTTTGTGAAGATGAGCGCCTATCCAACGCAGAAAGCTATTTCAGAGTCAACATTTTCAATGCCAATCTGGACATAATAATCAACCAGCTCTCCCAAAGATTCACTAGTATGCGAGCAACCTCTCACATGTTTGAGGCCCTACACCCCATGACCCTGCGGGTCATGGGGTGTAGGGCCATGGGGTGGCTTGCAGGCGATGATGAGCTATATGACAAGGAAAAACGTCTGTCTGAACACTACAACAGGGACATAGCAATAACGTTTCCTGCACAACTCCTGTCATTCAGGGCCTGTTTTAGAGCAGAGATTGCTCAGCAGTCCTCAGTCTCCCAACTTGCCAAGATGCTGATTGTGGATCATCACTCCGTAACATCCACCTTCGGTGAGGCGTGCACTGCATTATTATTATTATTTTTACATAAGATAATTATTTATTTTTGCTTGGTGCTTGTAAATTGTATAGGTAGACTATGGGGAGTATAATGTTACGGCAGCATGTCCAGGCCCTGTTGTTGACGAACCACAGGCCCACAGCGGTACTAAAACACAGTTTAGAAAAGTCATAGGTGTTGAGAATTATAAAGGCACTTACCACTGGCCCTGGGTGATACATTGTTAGTCTCGTTATGAATAATAAGATATTAAGGTGATTTTAGCTGAACTGACAACGAGTGACATTCTGGTGTCTAGGCCCTACACACAGTGTACCGGCAGGCTATATTCATAGTTGTCGTTAATGCGGAGTCGATTTTATGTAGGATATATGGCGGAAATAAGGCTGTTTGTTGTGCAGTAAAATCATCATTTGATGGGGTTTATGCAGACGGTGTGTAGCTGGCCAGTTTTCGGGACATGGTGTTGTTTTTTGTTAAATATTGCAGCTCTCTTCTGTCTCGTCGTGTGCTATAGGCTTCATTTTACTATCATCTCTTGCCTTTTTATCAAATAGGAGTGCACTCGTGAGGTTATTGCACCAAAAAATGCCTTTTGTTAAAGTCAGCGCTCATTTCAGCACCACAGTGAAATAGACAGCTCCTCTGCTCTCAGGCACTGATGCTTGTTTTCACGTTTCAGCACTTTGACCGTCTGTACGTAAGTTACCGCAGTGTCAGAGCGCTATCCATGGTTCTGATAGCTTTCTCTTTGACCTCTCTACTTTCCCAATACAATAGCCTAAGTACCTCATTCAACTGTAAAATCCAACACATTGTTGGTAAAATATATATACGCCTAATGGTGTGTGTGTGTGTGTGTGTGTGTGTGTGTGTGTGTGTGTGTGTGCTTCATAACTAGTAACTAGCGTGCACTAGGGCCCGTCATAATAGCGTGCACTGGGGCCCGTCGTAACTACCTCACGCCACTGACCCCGAATCTACCAAAACATTTCTGTTGGGTGTGGCGCCGCAATGCACAATCAGTGCGACAAGCATGTAAAAACAGAGACCTTGATCTAGACCTATCTGGACCTACAAGATATGACATTTTTGGACTTTTTGGACCTTGCCTATCACCTTTAGGGAGTCTGAGGGTGCGATCACACCTACAGTTCATTTTCTTTGGTCCAAACCATTGTGTTTGGTTCGTTTAGGTTCAAACTGCCCAATTACAACCAAACAAGGGCTTGTAAAAGTCACATGGAGTCACAAGTATCTTGTTTATTTGACAGAGTTTTATTCACCTGTCACCCTGCCAGGTTAGAGATTTTAACAGCGGGGCAAAGGGGGAGTCAAAATAAATCTGATTCACTGTAACTTCAGCTAAACATGATGGACTTGTTTGCGCTCTTTGCTGTAATTTACCGTCTCTGGTGTTCATACCAGTTAAGAACACATGAAGAAATAGCTGAATATGAGCATCAGCCATTTTGGGGTCTTTTCCTGTAGTTGGCCCACTGCTAAAGCTGCAGAGTTTCAATAAACTGCTGCAAACATGCTTGGTGTGAACGCGCCCCTAATAGTCTCACTGGGCATGTTAAATGGCACGCTGCTGTGTTGTATAGGTTGGATATGTATGCAGCACCACTTTCATCCTTTGATTGAGCCTCAAAGGTAACATAAACCCCGGAGTGCTATTCCAGCCGTTTTACACACACTGGTACACACTCACACGCACACACACACACACACACACATTCAGACTCATAGTCACTCAATAGTTGAGGGTCTATGGATGTAAGCACAAAGACACATGCACACACTCTGTTTCTGCAGTTGTCATCCCATTTTTCAGAGACACTTTAGACAATCAATGCCGTCTCCAGAGTAATCCATATTCTCCATATCCGTGCTTGCAAGACCTAAAACATCAATTATTGTGTCAAATTTTATTCAGAAGTCAAGAATGACAAGTAGGGCATACAAATGAGAAGGCCTGGGGACACGCACGCACACACACACACACACACACACACACACACACAGGGTCATGCACACACCCCATTGCAAACACACATGAGCACTCCCTCTCTCTTGCTCCCTCTCTGTCCTCTTCTCTCCGTCTCCAACACAAACACACACACACAAACACACGCCACCCCATCCCACACACACGAATTTACATTCACCCCCGAAAGCAATCCTTTTTTGAAAGGGAAAGCGGGGGGCTGCGAGGGGCGTGGAGCGCGGCTCGCTAGCTAACGTACATAATGAAAAGTGCAAGCTCTGTCATTTTCTGGAGATAAAAGTGTTCTGATGAGAGCCGGAGACAATAGCAGCGCATTAATCTCCTTGACAGGACGTGCCGAGCTTTGGCTTTAAAACACTCACTTCCCCCATTCAGAGGCCCTCTATCTATCTGAAGCTATACTCTCTTATAACCACATTAGAGACACGCACACACACACACACATGCAAACGCGCTCAAGCGAATGCACTCGCAAGAACGTTTACACACCCGCGAAGACAAGAGCAGGCGTACACACAAATGCTTGTAAATGTACAGTACACAAACACATACACATATTGCGTGAGTGTGTGTGTGTGCGCAAAAACACACACGCATATACAGACACATATTTACCCAAATACACATACTTGCACGTGCAACTCTAGAGACATGCATGCACACAAACGCATACGCACATAGTATGAATGTATGCAAACACACACACATACACACACACACACACACACACACACACACACACACACACAGGGTCTCTAACTGATGATATTTGGGTCCTGTATTGATGTCGCTGATCCTTGTTTTGGATCACATTCATTTACAATGGGGATTCATTTTAGAAATCTCATTTTCATCAACAGACCCTCGGCTAAATATGACATTCAGTAACATTTGTCTTCAAAATTCACTTTGGAGACCAGAGCCCATTCAAAAGGTGTGTGTGTAGGTGTGTGTGTGTGTGTGTGTGTGTGTGTGTGGATGTGCAGGCTTGTGTTTGTGTTGATGTGTTTGCATTCCACTGTTTCCAAATGAGCATTCTTTCATTTTTGAGTTTTCTACATATACATAAATGTGTATGCATGTTTTATTTCCTTCCTTTGATTACACTTGTACTGCTTTCTCTGTTTTATTCCTTTATCTATTATCTGTATCCAATGTTTTACTGTTTTTATTATTTTTTTTCCTCTTATTTTATTGTAAAGCACCTTGTAACCTTGTTAAGAAAGGTGCTACATAAATAAAGTTCAGTGTTATTATAAATGTTGCCATCCTCTCATATACTGCGCCTACATACTGATAGCCAAATAAATTGAAAGCGTCACACTGCCATTGACTATTGTTTTCCTTTTTTGCTTTGACCTTCACAGTATTGACGCAGCTGATTGTCACTACAAGCTCAATAAGATGAGTCTGCCGGTGCCCTTTATATTTCTGTGTACTTCTTTTTTTTCAGTACATTATGCGGGACAGCGTCTCAATATGGAAGCATGACATATACAGGATTTGTGATATGATATGTAAGCATCTCTGAAAAGCTCATATTCCTATCTTCCCAAATATCAACTGTTGACATTTTTTCTCTATTGCTTTTTCATCTTCTTCCGGTTAACAATGCATTGCTTGCAAAGGACATAATTATCTTATGTCTTGAAAATCTGCTCACATGTACAGCTATGGTGTCTATATTTTCTTAGCTTTCCATGGAAGTGGATAATGATGTCTGCTCAAAATGTGGGAGGATCAGTGATGGTATTTGGTTATGGAGAGCGATGTGATCTTTCGGCCTGACACAGCACACAGAGTTGGCGATCAGACGGTCTGATGTTGCATCTCTTCGGCAGGTCCTTGCTCCGGTTCTCGCTCCTCTTCTTCTGCCCTCCCTCAGATGGTTTTTTTTTCGTCTGGCCATCTAATCCGGGGACGGTTTGCTGCTCCCTCGCTCTCTCAGCAACACCCTGATTTGCATTTAAGCCTCGGAGTTGCCCGGCACAACTAACAGTTTTCTACTCGATGGCCAGCAAAACCCACTTTCTCCAACTTTGAGGCGGGAGAAAAGATGACAGCTAGATTAGATGAAGAAAGAGATGGCACGCAGCAAAAATAGCGGTGCAGATTCAAAACCCGTGACATCAAAACTCGCAGCCCACTGAACGGGGTCTGAACTCGCCACCCGCCAAGCGCCAAATGCTGCGAAAAAAATTCCCTTTGGTGAATAAATCAATAAGGGTCACCCACCGCACCGCCGGGTATCTTTTTGAGACGCTCACATTTGAATTCCTGGGTTATATACAGCCTGTTTGTAGAGTTTGTCCCTGTTGGCCACCGTACACACTCTCTGCCCGTGAGCCAATCAAATCAAAGCAAAACAATGGCTCTGTATCAAGCAGGCTGCCTGCTGTGCTGCTCTGCAGAAAGCGGGAGCATCTAAACTTGCACCGTGGAAACTTTTCCTCCTATTTTCTCTGCTGCCTGAATGATAACTAGCCTGACGTTAGTTGCTTTATTCCCATGTGGCAACACATACTGTAGTTTGTGTTTTTTTTAGTAGTTTGTTCAACTGAAACTCTCTTGTGTCTTTATTGAATGCTTCACAGTACTTGATTCTATATAGGAAACAGCCTTGAAAATAGGTAGGGTGACGCACACTACCAGTCAAAAGTTTGAACACACCTGATTGAATGTATTGTGTTTTTCATTCTCTTAAAGCCATTTTGATCTAAAGGCTTCTGCTTAAATGCTTGAAATGTGTTTCTTAGACCAATATAAATAGTGAAGTTGATGCCTATGTATGAATTTCTTTCCAAAGCCTTTGCCTTTCCATCAAGGCAAAGGGCAGCTACTTTAAAGAATCTAAAATATAAGATAGTTTGGATTTGTTTAACACTTTTTTGGTCACTGCATAATTCCGTTTGTGTTATTTCATAGTTTTGATGTCTTTACTATTATTCTAAAATGTGGAAAATATTAAAAATAAAGAAAAATGTGGTGTGTCCAAACCTCTATTTTGGCTAGTAAAAATGATTCTGGGTATGTTTTTTTAGTTTACCAGCCCTTGACAGGTCAGCCATTAAGTTAATTACAGATGCTGCCACTGAGCTACTGGGATCCCCCTTCACCAGCACAAAAATGTCCTTAGAGAGACGTGCATGTGTGTTGAAAAACGAGGTGTCCTTTTTAAGAGCGCACCCGTCGGCGCCTCCTGGCCGGTAGCTGTCTGTGACCTTCACCGGCGCGCTCCTTCAACGAGATGAGTGTCCCGCTGACCCGTCCCGGTGCCTCCTGCGTGACTGGCGAGGCGAAGGGGAGTTCATAAGAAACTCCTAATGTGGCCTCTGACAAGCGCCTCCAACCCCGCTAACGATGACAGAGGAACTTCCCACACAATCAGCCACTGCATCAGTCTCTCCAGGAGGGAGAGAGAGAGGGAGAAAGAGAGGGGATGAGAGAGGGGGGGTTTGGGTCGGGTGAGTAAAGGCAGCTGACATTTGTTTGGCAACGCATGTCCTTTCAGTAATAGGACCTGGCTGAAGGGAGCGGAAATGTGAAATGTTTGCAGAGGAAAAGTTTGTGTTTGTTTGCTCGCTCCGTCGCTCGCTCGCTTGGTTCTGTTTGGTGATTCCGCTTCATATAAACATACGCTGTCAAATTTCCCCAATCGGCGGGAAGGTTGCATTTTTCATGTAATCTGCATACTGATCTCGTCTCGCTCGGCGATGAAAGGCGGTGGGGGAATTTGATGTCTCGTAAATTGGGCACTATTGCCGTCCTTAAGGGAAGCACATATTCTTCGGTATATTCATGTTTTTTTTCGAAATTGGCTGTTTCTAAATTCTCTTTTAGATGTACTGATGGGACCTGATATCACTTTTTTACGGCTGATATTCGAGCGACAGCTTGAATGTGAAGCCAGATTTGCTGCACAGTACTGTATATGCCGTGTATACAGTATAGACAATATGTTAATGTGGTTTTACTATTTTTCTATCAATTAAATCATATTGCTTTTTTTAAAATTCCATTTATGTCTTTGCTTTTGCACTTACGCCTTAGGGAAATTTTAGCACATTTTTGTTACTTATTTAGAGAGAGTTATTGTACTTATACTAGTTTTCCATATGTTAAACTACTCCAAAATGAATAAAATCTCATCTCAAAACAAGTAATAGTCCATAATTTCAAATGAGCCTTCTTCTATATTATGGGTGAAAATAGGTAGAAAAAGTTCAAGAACTCCTTTTAATAAACTCTTCTTTGTTCTGTGTGTTATTTCCCTTAGACAAAACCTACTGGGACCCGGAATCATTTTTTACAACGTACGTCACATGACAGTGAATAATATGCCTGCGAGCCTCTGACGATTGCTGGCAGCGCAACCAGAAAGTTTGTTTTCACTCGTCTTCAGCTGTCAGCTCGCATTTATAAATCAATCTGAGAAGCCGGTCGCCATGCAGCCTATTGCTGTTTCATAACAGGCTCATCTTGCTTAGTCAGACTCTGCCTCTCTTTTCCCCCTCTTAGCCTCCCTCTCTCCATCCCGCTCCCTCTTCTCCCTTCCCTCTCCGCCTTTCATGTTGTTCACCCCCCCCTTCCCCTGCTTCTCCTGCCACTCTCACTCTTTCTCTCTCCATCTCTTTCTACCTGCCTCTCTTCTCTCCCCCCCCTCCTTCTGTATCTATATCACCTCTCTCCCTCTCTCCTCTCCTTCCATGTAATAGGAGTCTCTCCTGTTTTGATCCGATCATGGGAGATGATGTCAGCATGCCTCGCTGCAGCTATTTATGATACGCGCACGTGCGTTTTTTGATACCTACGGCGCAGTACACACACATATTTATCGGATTGTCTCGAGCGTGGCCGGCCGTGCAATACAGTTAATTCGCTTTAGCTCTGATGTCATGAGTGATGTTAATAAGACGAAGCGACCGGCGTCTGGGGAAAAGAATTAATCATTCGTCAGCTGGACTGTACAGCAGGATGTGTATGGCTGAAACACACACACACACACACACACTCACAGGCACACACACACACGCTCCAACAGCGGCTGAGATATTTAGATACAGCTGGGTGCAGTTGTTCTGTTCTCGGAGCCTTTGGAAGATTGCGATTGGTGGTGCAGCAGACTTCAAGGAGGCAGTGGATGTCTCCCTGGGGATAGAGCCATGCGACAGTCTGTGTCTGTGTGTGTGTGTGTAGAGAGAGAGAGGGTGGGTGTGTGTGTGTGTGTGTGAGGGAATGCGTGTTGTTGCGTGTGTGTATCTGCACTGAAACCTGCTACAAATGTCAAATGTGAATTCTCTGCCTTCCGGTCAGTTGACAGGATGTTTCCAGCTTGTCAGTCTATCATCACCGATCGGCATGAGGCAGTTTCTCGCGTCTATGAAGATTCCTCCTCTTCCTCTGCATCGCTTTTTTACCAATTAAGTCAATTAAGTAGCCGTTTTCTGACTGATAGTTTAGGCAAAAAGAACAGTTGCCAAGAGGGGAGGGAAGCATTAGCATAACTGTCACCGCTAATCGTAAAACATTGCGGCCAAGCAAGACCAAGTTGAGCGCCAAATTGACAATGAAAGTGAAACTGGGCAAATGTGTTGTGAAAAGTAAAAAAATACCGAAAGGAGTAGAGCTGAAAATATTCTGCTGTTTGTAATGCTTTCGAATAAAAAAACATAATATCAGAATTGATATATTCCTACTCTGGTGAGTCTTAATTCAAAGAGAACATCAATGTTGTCAATGTCTGCTCAGTTGGCAGGAAAACTGAAGGAGAATCGTACTGACACAGGGCATTTTTTTCCTGCCAATAAAACCATGTTCAATCTTCCCTCGGTGTCATGGTTTCTGCACTCGGATCATACGGTGCTGGTCCACTGAAAACTGACACAGCTGATTCTGTGAAGCATGGCTGGCTGATTTAGCAAATATGAATCAGGGACAATCTGATTTTGGGTATATTTTGAATTGTAACGCTGTAATAAAAGAAAAGAGAGCAGGGGCTGTGTCTTTATACTTGCTAGATGAAAAATGTATTCCTCAACAACAGGTTTGGATGAACTTGAACTTGAGAGGTGAGAAAGATGATTATATCTAAATAGAGTAGATAACATGTATCTGTTGGTTCTGAAATGTTTTCAACTACAGCACACCTATGTGAGACTAGTTCAGTGATTAATTAATATTAATGGATACTTAAAAAAAGCAATTTATGAAGTGACTGATTGAATTCACATTTAATTTCCAGAATTGATAATGTTGTTATTAAAACAATTAATATAATGTTCATTGTGTCATTCATAGTGTCAATAGTTCCATTTCATAATTCTGGCTTTAAAGAGTAACTAAACCCCAAACCCAAATCTGTGCTGAAGCCTGATACCCAATGGTGAAAAGTAGGGCACTGAACTGGCCTTCTGCTATTGGCTGATCTTTGGTGCCAGGTGATGTCACCACTGTTCTTCTCTATGGAAGGTGACATTACCTGGCACCAAAGACCAGCCAGTAGCGGGAGTTCAGTACCCTACTTTTCACCATTGGCTTTATCACAGATTTGGGTGTGCTTTAGTTACTCTTTAAGTGATATTTACTGAATTTATAAATCAATAAAATTATTTTTTAAATCATTAAAAGTTTTTGTTATTTCCGTTTACTAATGTGTTTTCGTATTCATTTTCCATCTCACAATTAATTTGACTACTGCTTTACAATTTTCACTTTCTGCTTGGGCGACTTGTTTTAATTAGATGGAATGCGGTGCCATCTAATTAAGCAAAGCTAAAATAACAAAACTTAAAAACAACCCACGCTGAAGTAACGGGAGCTGTCATTGGTCACCTGACACACCCCATCTGCACAGTTAGTAACGCTAGCAAGCCAGCGCAATGTCAGGGATGGGAATCCCTCATCGTATTGTACACTGGTCTGCATCATCTGCTGGTTGCATGCAAAGAAAAACAATTAAGTGATCACTCAGTATGAGGTGAAATAGCGCCGCTTTGTTAGCATTGGCCAAACTTAATAAATTCCACACATGCTACACAAAAAACTTCTTTGCTAACTCAATCACACATAGATTAGCCACTGCTGTTGCAAATCTATACCTAGAGCCTGGCAAGCGAGCATCACTCAATATGAGGTGGGGGAGCGCCGTTTGACCGATCTTCCTCACTCTGGTTTATTCCAGTTCCTTTATTCAATTTGCATTACGACAAGTTCCTGTCACGGGGGGGGGGGGGGGGGGGGGGGGGGGGACAAGTGGCGAGTCATCTTTGTGATAGTGCCATAAGGGACTCAAGAGCTCGCCTTAGTCATCAAGTTTCAAATTGTACTGGTAGGAGCTTTAAATGTGAATAATTAATCAGTTTCTAAATTGTTTTTTTTAAATGTATCTATTAATTAATCAATCATACTTAATCATTAATCACTGAACTAGTCTATGATAATAAGGTTGGCACACTAGAGGCTCGATACGAGTAAGGTAGAACAAGATGTCTGGTTTTGGTACAGCTATCAGTCATTGTTCTAGGTTAAAAATAAGTTGAATAATCGCAGATAACATCATCTATGTGGTGATCATCAAGTCCCAGGGAGTTTGTACGGTTCTCATGTGTCTTGGGTCTTCTATCAGCTTGGACCCTTGGGCATCTGCCATTCATCCCGTGAATCATTCTGTTCATGGCGGATAATGTCTCTTGTTTCTTTTTTTGTACTTCTCCATCACTGTTTCCCTGTTGTCATTTGTACTGTTTCAATGAAGAGAAAACGCTTGAGGGAGTCCGGACTGCCCGCTGTCCTATAAAGAATGAAATCGCTGGCTTCAGTGAATAACAGCATTTATTGGAGAAAATTGACTTTCTGCCTTATTGAGCGTGAAGGGCATTAAATGTACATGTTGTGCTCCCCCTATAACACACACACACACACACACACACACACACACACACACACACACACACACACAGCAATTAGTATGCAAGGGGTGGACAAAATTAGGGAAATACCACATGAAAAAGGACTTCAACTTTGAAGTAACTAAATCACAATTACAAAGGCAGCTACACGGGCAAGTCATATTAAGTTTAATGCCAGTTAGCAGTATGGGTTAGCTTTAAAAGAGGCCTGACAATCACTTCTTTTATGTAAGCTTTCAAAGCAACGCGAGGGAACAACAGTTCCAAAGAGGCCAGACAGTGCCTAAATTGCAGGCGCATTGGCCGCAAAATCTGCAAAATTGTTTAATCTGGCACGGGGAACAGTTTCAAAAAATCATGATAACATATGCCAAACACGGACAAACTGTATCAGCAAAGAGGAACAGTGGCCACGAGCCAAAGCCACCAGCAGGGATAGATGGACACTTATCAGGATAGCTGTTAAACAGCCCAAAATTACGGCCCCGAAATTTACCACAGACTGTAATTAACGTCTTTGTGACACAGTCTCAACAAAATCTGTACGTGATGAGCTTCACAAAGCCAGTATGTATGGCAGGGCTGCCATTTGGAAACCGCTTGGATCCAAGACCAGCACACAAAGATGCATAACCCGGTGTCAGTAGCATAAAACTTCCTACATCTGGATGGGTAGAGAAAGCCAAAGGATGCCTTCAACCCATCCTGTCTTTTGCCAACTGTTAAGCATGGTGGTGGATCAGTAATGTATGGTCAGCCATCTCATAGGAGTCATGAGGTTTGATGATTGCCCAGCATGGTCATATCATACATATGAGGCCATTATGAGGCCATTTTACAGGACCATTTGCACCCTATGGCGTAAACACTGTTCCCTCATGATGTTTCAATATTTATATGGAGACATCATGAGAAACATCATGAAACAACATATTCTAAGATAATGATGCCCTCAATGATAGTGTTTCAATGAACACCAGAATGAAGTCCTTCCATGGCCTCCCCAACCGCCAGATCTAAGCATCATTGAACCTTTATGGGAAGTAGATTTTATCTTTCTTCCCTCAAACAACTGGAGGTTTTCCTTCTTGAAGAACGGTCCAACATCCCATTACAATCATCTTCTTGTCATTGCAAAACAGGGTGTTAGTTGCAAGTAGACAAATAATACACAATGGAGCAGTGATTGGATGCAGGCTGAAGCCAGCACAAGGCATAAACAAAAAAAAGACAAGGGGAAATAGCATGAATATAACCAAGCTCCCAACTGAAGGCTAAAGAGGTGGTTCTTAACCCTTTTACTTCGACTTAGTTAAACCGTCTTCCACTTAGACACACAGATTATTAGCCATATACATCACTGCTTTGGCTAATTGGATTAAAGATGTGGAATCTGGAGTGAGATGTGGTGAAGAGAACATTAGTGCCTTTTTTTGCAGATGATATTCTCTTCGTCGAAACAGAGGGGGACAAAATGCGGAGCGCTAATATCTGGTGTAAGGAGTAGACGCTCTCTATAAATGATCATTACAATGAGATAATGAAGTCATGCATTTTACAAACCCATCAGAGGATAATAGCAATTTTCCATTCGGTTTTGCAGAAAAGCACACTTATATACAAAGTGTGTACGGTGTATATTACCTTGGGTTCCATTTAGATGAACAAATGAAGTTCATAAAGCTAGCGGAGCTCTGGGAGAAGTCATGGTTACACATTGATAGGTCTAGTAATGGATTCTCGACCGACTCTAGACTGTACCATGTCTGTGGTTGTCCAGTGGTGGATTATGCAGCTGGGGGGGAGTCAAGGGACATAAAAAATATACTGGGTGTGAAAGGATTAACAACAGAGCAATAAGATACATCCTTCTAGTACACTAATTTGCACCAAAAACTATTAAACATGCATGAGAGCAAACTATTCAAGATTATATCTGAATGGGACAAAAGTTCCCAAAGGCACTTAGGCAAGTGGTATTCATGATTCATTTCAGAGAGTAGGGGTGAAGAGACATAAGGTGTCAAAGGGAAAAACTGATAATAATGTGAGTTATTTTCTCATCAGTTGAAAGATAATGTATAAAAGAGATAAAAAAGTGAAATCCAAATTTAGGACACACTGAATTAGCTGTGATTTAATTTGCCTAAGATCTGCTCAGGCTGGATACATCTGTTGTCTTCTTTAAACTCATTTTACAGACTTGCTTTTATTTAATGTTTTTTTTTTTTTTACTGTTTTTGACTTCCCTTTTACGACTCTTGTCCTCTTATGTTTTTGGCCTTGTTTTTATTGCTTATGCTGTTTATTTTAGGAGTTTTTTATTCTTTGTAAAGCACTTTGTGTTTTTGAAAAAAAAGCTGCATAAATAAAGTTTATTATTATTGTTATAAGTTTATTACACGTGTTCCCCAAAATAAATTAATATTGTTCTGTATTGTCATTTTTATTATACACAGTTTATTATACAGATTCATTGGGGGATTGATTATCTATCTATAAAATATTCTCAAAGGTGTAGGTGTCTGTGCACGAATGAAACATTTTTATTTGCTGACTAGTTAGAGAGGGCATGGGAAATGAGAGTAGGTGTGCGGAATAAATTAAATAAATATCGCTAATTTTGTATCACCTTTCCCTCTGGTGACTGACTTTGTGTTTTTCCAGTGTAAATGAGTGTTACGGACGTTGAATCTTGTGTAGCCATTAGGGCTTTGTGGGGGAGGTAGCTGGCTGGCCAGGTGGAGAGAAAAGACCAAGACATACAGTATCAGTCAGGGCTTTTCCCACCAGGCCTTGGGTCATTTGGAGCTGCTTCTGCTGCCAAGCCTTACGCATTGCTCAGTTTTTATGTTTACAGTATAATGGGCCATGTAATCTCAAGTGGGATGGGACACCTACGGAAGCCCTGAGAGGCAAGCGAGAAAAAAAAAAAAATCTGGTAATCCATTTTCTAAGTCTGATCTAAATTGTTTTCTCTCCTGTGTTTATGACTTAAGAACAGGTGAAAAAAAAGGTTTTGCCAGGATAATCTTTCTAAGTTCCTTAATTTTTTTTTTCCATCTGTGAAATAGGTGGGAAAAAAAAGTTTTGCCAGGTGAAAAAAAAAAAAGGTTTTGCCAGGATCGTTTTTTTCTAAGTTCATTTTTTTTTTTTTTTCATCTGTGAAAACAGGTGGAAAAAAAAGTTTTGGCAGGTGAAGAAAAAAAAGTTTTGCCAGGATCGTTTTTTTCTAAGTTAATTTTTTTTTTTTTTCATCTGTGGAAAAAAAAAGTTTTGGCAGGTGAAAAAAAAAAAAGTTTGGCCAGGATCATTTTTTTCTAAGTTAATTTTATTTATTTTTTTCATCTGTGAAAACAGGTGGAAAAAAAAGTTTTGGCAGGTGAAGAAAAAAAAAGTTTGGCCAGGATGGTTTTTTTCTAAGTTCATTTTTTTTTTTTCATCTGTGGAAAAAAAAAGTTTTGGCAGGTGAAAAAAAAAAAGTTTGGCCAGGATCATTTTTTTCTAAGTTAACTTTTTTTTTTTCTTTCCTTCTGGGGAAAACGGGTGAAAAAAAAATATTTTTTTTGTCAGGCTCATTTTTCTAAGTGTTTGGTGTTGTAATACTCATTTCGGCCACAAGAGTGCACCACTACCCCATGTTCTAAATAGGACTAAGAGCATTCATGTTTTCTTCCAAACTCGTAATAGACGGGGTGGTGCCCGGCAACTGAATGCGGAAGAGCAAAACCCTGTTGTCTGTAGCTTAGCCTAGCACGGAAAAATGTCCAGAAAACAATCAACTGCACCTGAAAGATGGATCTATCCTAACTGGACGTGACTCAACAGCAAACGTGCAATCGGTAAGTGTCGCCACTTTGTGATTATATTTAGTTTATTCCAAGTACAGTCAGCTGTTGAGAACATGTCGAGGTTTGCTAATGTGTAAAGTTATGTTCCATTTGCTTGTTTGCGACATTGTGTTCTTGTTTATTTTACACTCTATGATGCTTTGTTGCTAAATCAGTTGCCTTATGTGGAGAGATGTGTCCGCTAACGTAACTTGAGAATGAGAAATGGATAGGTAGTTTATGGTATTTTAGTCCGATTAGCATCGGGTAGCGACTTAGCTCCAGTTCTGATGAGACAGTTTGATGCGGGCCTGTGAATACGAGGAAGCCTGTTGGCCACAACGACAACAGTTAGCAATAGGGACAAAAACATGTGCAGCTAGAGTCGGTTGTAGGCTACCTCAGCCGGCCAAAACGAGCACCTCGTCTCGTTAACCCGTTAACAA
The DNA here is from genome assembly GCF_048128805.1 of Centroberyx gerrardi. NCBI lineage: Eukaryota > Metazoa > Chordata > Actinopteri > Beryciformes > Berycidae > Centroberyx > Centroberyx gerrardi. The sequence goes on along the minus strand of NC_136017.1, from coordinate 13,137,967 downwards.
ATCCACACCAGACATTATGTAGTTATTACGTTCAATTACATCAAATTGATGTGAAGACGCAAAAGAAGAACTCTTCTTCAGGGGATACAAATACTGTCACGACACCGGCAAACATATGGTTATGTCCCATTTGGACATATGACTGTCGTAATTTTTGCCAGTGTTATTCAGCTACAGCTCAACAGTTTTAGAGCTGTAGCTGAAATATTCAAAAACTGCATCTCATGGAGGCCTGCTGGTCATTCCCCCTGTACATAACATCTTACCTTTTAGAGTTGACACCTTTATTGTTTATGTCGTATGTTACATTAGTTTGTACAGTACTCACATCTACTCTAAATTGTCTGTGCTAAATAATAAACATATAATATAGATAAACGTCATTGTCAGTGTAATGTTCTTATAAAGCTAGCAAAATTCAATAAGTTACCCTTTCTCATTCCCTAGGTTACCAGAAGAATGAATCAGCTTCAGGATCCACCTACATGCATGTTGATCATCCTGGTCTGCAGCCTGTATGTTTGAATGTGTTCTCACTACAGAATGCAATGAACATTTAGAAAGCAGATTATGGGCCCTTACAGCTTAGAGGTATAGAGCAGTAAGTTTCTTTTATGCATTCTGTGCATGAATTGATTTCCCAAATAATATGGCCAACATGTGACTTTGGATAATACTTTACATGACAATAAATTTGAGTAAAATAACTGTGTTGTTATACTTTATTACACATCCATGTAGAGAACCAACTGAAAAGCACACCTAAAAGTCTTTTAGTGACAGAGGCATAGGACAAAAGTTACAGAAAAATATATATAATCCCACACACACTGTCTACACTTGCATGGTGCTTTATTTTATTTTTTATTTTTTTTATTTCAATGACTGAAATGTAATAAAGCACCATGCAAGTGTAGACAGTGTGTGTGGGATTATATATATTTTTCCCTTTACACACCCATGTAAATTAAATGTGAACCCAATAAGTAACCACAACACTGACTGTTCACAGAATACAATTATTTTATTATAGAAAAGGCATAAAAAAGGCACATGTAGAAACATAATACTGCTTGTGCAGGACCATAATGGGGTGCTGTTATGTTACAAAATCTACATCTGTGAGTGTACACAGGGGAGTGTTCCACTGTAGCAGTTACTGCAGTGTAGTAAAGTAGCGCAGTATCAATCACCAAAATGATTTACAATTTGATGTTTTTAGTTATCTGTTATGTATTCGTGGAAAACACCCAACTACAACCTGACCTTATGCCAGATAACCAAAACAACAAAAGAAGAGACTAAGTATTCAAATGAAATATATTGACAGTATGTGTACCTTCCTCTCAGCTAACAGATCCTTTGTCAGCTAGTGCTGGGGCTTTCTAGGTCGCAGGGTCAGAGTAGTGATACCAGTGTGTGTGGTGCTGTGCATATGCTGTGAGCTCCCTGATGCTGCCAGCTACGTCGGGTTCAGACTGCCTCTTGACTGAACCGAGACAAGTGGCTGCAATGACGTCCTCCTTGGCTGGCCTGTCAGACTGGGCGCACGGGTGTTCTGGGACGGGGATCTTCAAAACCTGGCTCACATAAGGTGCAGGTCCTGGAACACGTGATCAAAGATGAGGTCCATCAACTCATCGACGTAATCTGTGGAGTAACAAACACAGAAATCATAAGTTCCATTACAAGAGTGTACATCACATACTAGTGTGTAGCAAATTTGCAATTTTCATTTATAGATTACTTTATACTATAGTTTATACTTTATGACATTTGTATATTTATTGAATTTTCATATTTACAAAGTTTTGTGTGTGCAATAAAAATGTGTGTTGGTAAACCTACTGAAAGTTGGCTCAGGGGGTTGGCTAAGCAGACCCAGGGTCCTCCTCATCTTCTTCCTCCTCCATTAGGTCAAGACGGGTCTCCTGGATGGTCTCTTGATAAGTGGGGAGGTCAGGCTAGGTTGTGGAGGAACAAAGGGGACAGCTGAAGATCCAACTCTGAAATCTCTGCAATCCAAAACTACATTACCACAAACTAGAGCCCCAATAATTACTATGTAGTTGATTCTAAATGTCTCCACCACAGTCAAGGAAAATAGTACATTATAACCTCCAGAGGGCCGGTATTTCTTGTAGTGTCGTTGTTCAGGTTTTCTAGGTTGCCACAACCCCAGCTGATTACAAGACTAGACTTCCCAGACTAGGTGCAAAGACAGAACGTGAAATGTTACATCTCATCAGCCAGTAACTCCCTTCCATTCATTTGGCGTTAGAAGTGAAATATTCATGGTGACAAGAGTCCCTGATCGACAAAGTACTTTTCGAGTTTTGCCACGTTACAGTTGCGGTTGTCTCGTGTAAGGAGATGAGTCCGCAAAGTGAGCCAGAGAAGCTAACCTTAGCTAGCGGCTAGCGCTAGCGGCTAACGCTAGATTAGCTTGCTGCAAGTGGCACTAGCCCCTAACCTTGAGTACGTGTGTCCCAACGGCACCGGGTTAACGAGACGAGGTGCTCGTTTTGGCCGGCTGAGGTAGCCTACAACCGACTCTAGCTGCACATGTTTTTGTCCCTATTGCTAACTGTTGTCGTTGTGGCCAACAGGCTTCCTCGTATTCACAGGCCCGCATCAAACTGTCTCATCAGAACTGGAGCTAAGTCGCTACCCGATGCTAATCGGACTAAAATACCATAAACTACCTATCCATTTCTCATTCTCAAGTTACGTTAGCGGACACATCTCTCCACATAAGGCAACTGATTTAGCAACAAAGCATCATAGAGTGTAAAATAAACAAGAACACAATGTCGCAAACAAGCAAATGGAACATAACTTTACACGTTAGCAAACCTCGACATGTTCTCAACAGCTGACTGTACTTGGAATAAACTGTAAATATAATCACAAAGTGGCGACACTTACCGATTGCACGTTTGCTGTTGAGTCACGTCCAGTTAGGATAGATCCATCTTTCAGGTGCAGTTGATTGTTTTCTGGACATTTTTCCGTGCTAGGCTAAGCTACAGACAACAGGGTTTTGCTCTTCCGCATTCAGTTGCCGGGCACCACCCCGTCTATTACGAGTTTGGAAGAAAACATGAATGCTCTTAGTCCTATTTAGAACATGGGGTAGTGGTGCACTCTTGTGGCCGAAATGAGTATTACAACACCAAACACTTAGAAAAATGAGCCTGACAAAAAAAATATTTTTTTTTCACCCGTTTTCCCCAGAAGGAAAGAAAAAAAAAAAGTTAACTTAGAAAAAAATGATCCTGGCCAAACTTTTTTTTTTCACCTGCCAAAACTTTTTTTTTCCACAGATGAAAAAAAAAAAATTAACTTAGAAAAAAACCATCCTGGCCAAACTTTTTTTTTCTTCACCTGCCAAAACTTTTTTTTCCACCTGTTTTCACAGATGAAAAAAATAAATAAAATTAACTTATAAAAAAATGATCCTGGCCAAACTTTTTTTTTTTTTCACCTGCCAAAACTTTTTTTTTCCACAGATGAAAAAAAAAAAAATGAACTTAGAAAAAAACGATCCTGGCCAAACTTTTTTTTTCTTCACCTGCCAAAACTTTTTTTTCCACCTGTTTTCACAGATGAAAAAAATAAATAAAATTAACTTAGAAAAAAATGATCCTGGCCAAACTTTTTTTTTTTTCACCTGCCAAAACTTTTTTTTCCCACAGATGAAAAAAAAAAAAATTAACTTAGAAAAAAACAATCCTGGCAAAACTTTTTTTTCTTCACCTGCCAAAACTTTTTTTTCCACCTGTTTTCACAGATGAAAAAAAAAAAAAATTTAACTTATAAAAAAACGATCCTGGCAAAACCTTTTTTTTTTTTCACCTGGCAAAACTTTTTTTTCCCACCTATTTCACAGATGAAAAAAAAAAATTAAGGAACTTAGAAAGATTATCCTGGCAAAACCTTTTTTTTCACCTGTTCTTAAGTCATAAACACAGGAGAGAAAACAATTTAGATCAGACTTAGAAAATGGATCACCAGATTTTTTTTTTTTCTCGCTTGCCTCTCAGGGCTTCCGTAGACACCTGTGTTGTTGTATGGCAAGAAAAAAAAATAAAAAATGCCCTTTATTCATCCATTCATTACACTTGAGACATAAAATTGGAAAGCATACCAAATAACTGACTGCTTAACAGGGCACATTAAATTGATTGCTTGGAAATGTCACGTAAAAAGCCCGGTGTAATCTTACAAGAGGCCAGCGGGTCCAAAACCCTCCTGGACAGAGTGAGAACTCAGAGTGAGAACGGATGATTTTAAAGTCATCAAATACAATTTTAATGATGTTAAAGGAATAGTTCACCCAAAAATGAAAATTTTGTCATTCATATTCTGGTTCAAATAAATAAGGCTAGGCAAAAAACTGTGGTTCCTCTTCTATATTGAAGTGGTTTTCACATTTTCACATTTTCTTCTTTGTTTGAAAGTCTGATAAGTAAGCAGTTAGCGTTATAAGTCACTTATAAGTCACTTTGAGCAGAGTTCTTTCAGTTTGTGTGATGTAAACCTGTGAGTAGAAGAGTAAACCAGACACAGTATTCCAGACAGGGAACATCAGGGAATTTGGTAAATTCTCAGGGGAAGTCAGGGAATATCAAGCATCACTTGCAAGAATATACCATAACGTATTTTACGACTTGTTCCACACATTCATTGCATTAGATGGTGTTTTCCAGCTGTTTCTCTCCACGGCAAGCCCGACTGTAGTGGAAACCAGACTGTTTGCCTCTTTAGAAGTTAGAAAATCAACATTCACAAGCCAGGAGGGAATCGTGTTTTTAGGTCATGGAATTATTCCGCCTTAGTTATGGAAAGTCGTGGAAAAGTCATGGAGTTTCACATCAAGGGTGGGAAGCCCGATGGGTGCAGCAGTGAGGAATCAGCCCAATCCAGCACAGAGCGCCAAGTTAGAGGAGGCATTTCCCACAAGCCTCCCGCTCTACTGGAAATGTATCGCCATGTTGCTTTAAACCGACTCTTAAGAGCTCAATTGCGCAATCCGCCAATGTGTCTCAACGCTAGAAGAACGCATTTTTCACTCCGGTGAAATCAGGTTGTTACTCTGCATCGGCTGTAACAGCTACATCAATTCGACAACCCACTCGATGTGTCTATCTTAAGTACATAGGTAAAATATTGATGCTTTGTAAAGCTGCTGCCTTGCCCTAAGCACACAGGACTACATCTGATCAATATAGTTTAAAAACCCATGCTGCCAATCCTTATGTTTATGACCCAGAAATAATACTCTCCTAATTATGAGCAAAGCAGTAGCTGCGGCGTTCTCAAACACACACACACACACACACACATACACACACTCAGCTCACAGGTTGCAGCCTTTCATAATAAGTTTAATACCAGAGCTTTCACTCCTGGGTAATCAATCTGTAATTCATCATTATTTATCCAGCGCGCAAAAGGCCCCGGAGGACTCCGACACACGGAAATGTACACACACACACACACACACACACAAATACACACGTATATGCGCACAAACACATAGCTATACTCACATGGGAATTAGCAGACAGACACACATGCAGTACACGTGCACACACATACACAGGTACGCTCAGACGCAAGCACACGTGCACGCACGCACACACACACACACACACACACACACAGGCACAGACACCCTGGAGGAGTCTCTGCCCACTTGGAGGTATTAAGGGATCATGGTGGAGAGGTAATTACAAGGACAGAGGAGGAGAGTGGGGGGACGAACAGGCCAACACTATTCACTACGCTGTCTGAGGACTGCAGACAAGACAGATAGGCAGACAGTGTGTAAAGTCAACACCTCTTTAGTCCAGTTGAGGGTTGAGACCAAGACCAGGGCCAGTTGAGTCTTTTTCAAAAACATTGTAATTCATTGTTGGTATAAAATAAATAGTGTGTGACTGCATTCCCCCTCCAAAAAAATAGTTTGGATAATTTCCTAATGCTCTGGATGGAGAAAATATGGCTAAGGTTCTGTTGTTTTCTAAGTAAATAGATACTGATTTGTTGCAGTAATTAAATTAACACCTAGCAGAGGACAAAGATACAGCATGGGCAAGTCAATATCAGCCTCAAAGCTTTCACTATTGGATGAGGTATGTTTGTAGGATGCTAAAGAAAGTATACACTTATGTATTTGTCATAAAGTTACAAATTTGAGATCAGATTTGATGATTTCACACATCATTTCTTATACATCTACCACAAATATATATTGTAGTAGGTATATGGTTAGCTTTAAGGTTGGCTCTTCACATACTCTATATGGGTTTTCAAACAGGCATCTTTGTTGTTGTAGGCATCATTAAAAACCTCCAACCATCAAAAAAAATAAGGCATCACCATATTCTTCCCTCTATCAGATGCTGCAACAGATATTTGCATATAAATGTTTGTACTACACAAAACCAGGGTCTACTGATTTGTGGTTTCTTGAGGTAAAACAAGAAATCTGCATACTGATAAACAGCGAATCCAGGGGTTTGAATTGTTGAGCCACAAACACTTGGAAGGAAATTAATTAGACTGCGCAGTGCTGTTGATTGGTCTCTGAATAATCAAAACGGTATTTAAAGCAATGCGAGGACTCTCCGCGACGAAGCAATCAAGATGTGCCCTGCCATTTATGTGCTCCTGTTTTTTAAGGGATCATGAAAACAGACGGCGCTACCAGGACGCGCGGAGGATGCCAAGAAATCCTTTCAGTGTGCCGAGTTTAACAGACGGTCTGTGCATCCAGCATTACCGCATGGACAGGGCTTCCATCACTGAGCTGTGACACCCCCCACCCCACCCCCGTGTCACTCTAGGTAACACACGCCCTTTCCATGCTGGTGACACATGCTGCATCAGCCGGACAGAGTATCCAGGGATGTAGTGGGGTTCGGTTCCTAATGGCACTGAGCAGATGCTCGCTCTCTCTCTCTCTCTCTCTCTTTCTAATATATATATATATATATATATATATATATATATATACATACAGTATGTGAACAGGCCAATCACTGCTGCACAAAAACACACAATCAAGAACAAATATACCATCTTGTTGTGGGCTTTCTAAATGTCATGGGTGCCATCAGCTGCATGCATCAGGGTGCAGAACACACAAGTGCAAATTTAAAGGAACAGGAAAAGAAAACATTCCATGAACATTCAATTGGTATGTCATGCTGACATGCCCGTTACAAGTGTTTGTGCAAGTTTCAATACAATTAGTAATGCAACTGGAGAGTGGCTTGTGAGTGAGTTGATTTTTTCTTGCTTCTGGTATGGGGTTGCTCGATTATTCAAGCACCAACACTTAGGTGTAGGTGTGTGTGCAGGGTTGGGGCCATTCATGAATTGAATTGAGAATGCATGGTAGTTTCCAATTTAGTTCCTGGATTTGGAGTTGGAATTGCACTCAGCTGTAAGGAAACAGAATGTGAATTGAATTAAGTTAAGTGAGGATACCTTGACTTGTTGAACAAATGTTATGAATCAAATAGACTGTTAAACAAATCAAATACATTCAATCATAATGTATGATTACGATTACATGTTATGCCATCTGAAAGGAACCTTTAACAATGTATTCAGTATTGATAATATATAACACTACATGTAATCTCAGATATGTGGTAAGAAAAAAACATGGAATTTCACCAAATTTCACTGAATTAAATTCAACTTCCTGAAATTCCAATTCATTTTCCTGTAGGTTTTTCCAAATTTGAATTCCAATTCCTCAGTTGAATTGGAATTGATGAGTTCATTCATTAATTGACCCCAAACCCTGGATGCATGCATGTGCAAGCCCAGACGCATAGAGGCAGTAATAGAAAGTCAGTTTTACATGGCCTGTTACAAACACTGCTCTAAATTGAGAAGTACACATAACACATAACTTGTTCGAACAAGAACAGCACATACACATCAGAGCATGATCCCACTCTAGAGCTACAAACTCTCACAACACTCAGCAAGCAGCAGCCACAAGTGTGTTCACTTCAACCCCAAATAATACAAGAGATCACAAAATATCCACGCTTAGTCAATCATAGTCCACCCAATGCACAACCTTTCATCACATAAATTAACCAGTCTAGGCAGACCAGCAGATGTCTGTCCAATTAAATTAAACAGCCAAATAAAGCCACACCAAGGAATTAAAGACGGAGCGAGAAACAGAGAGAAAGTGCTTTTGCTGTGCTTATAACTTGAACAAGGAGCTATGCACGCAATTAGCCATCAACTACAGCACCACTTGGCCTAATATAATGGCATTAATGACACAATCGCTCACCATTACACATCATCTACCAAGACACACTTGCTGCATGAAGTAGTGAGGCGAATACCGACTTTTTACTTACTGACTCAGAGACAGCAAGGTCAAATTACGCAACGTGTGCGTCCTGCACCCACGTACTGGAACATCATCGCAAATCTGCACGGGATGCCAACAGATACAATAGGCTACAAAGAGAAATAAATACATAAATAAACCAATGAAAAAAAGACAAAACAATCAAAAAACGGACTCCAAAAAGAACTTCTCCAAACTTGCCAATTCCAAAAGTTTGTATGAGTTTAGATAGCCACAAATCTCGCTGTTTAGTGAATGCATGGTGTTAGAAACCTCAAATGACTTGACAAATAAAGCTAGAACTTGATTTGATTTGAAGGCATGTGAGCTGCAGCTAGCTAGCTGACCTAGTAGCTAAAGTTTTGGAGAATGATTTCTGCTTAAAAATAGTCAACTTTGGCTATAGTTAGGGGTACAACAATGACTATTTTTAAGAAGATCATGTAAATTATCAGCACTTCTCAAAAATGTAGCTACTTGCTTAGCTAGCTGCCGCTGCCTGACAGGCCGTAGCCTACTGAGGGATTTAAATCCCGCATTCTCATTGAAAAGACCAAGTCTGAATAGGAACGGCTCAAATGTGCATATCTCAATCCGCAGAAGAGCTTTAGTCTTAAATAACTTTATTTTTAGCAACGATTACTTAACATATGCTAAAGTGTTAGCATGCGCACCAGACAGAGCTATCTACTGAAGACACACAGATGAATTTGGTGCCTCTCATCACATTTTTGCTAAGGTGACCAATGGGCCACACTGAGTAAAATGAGAGTAGTCCTTTAATCAAACCCTATGTGTTTGTAGGGGGAGACAGACAGAAACAGACAGATATTGTGACAAAAGCCATCGCAAGACACACATCGAAATATTCATTCCGCTATCTTGAACTGCAGCAGGGATGCACACGGTCTACCTGCGAAAAACCAAAAGAGCCACAGTGAATCAAGGGGCGAGTTCACCAACAAATGGAGCAGAGTAAAGAAAATTGAGTTTCTCATGACAAAGATAAAAATGGAGAGTGCCTCCCCAGCCGCCCACCACACCGCCTTCTCCCCCCTCCCTCCGCCCCTCGCCATCATCCATCAGGCTTGAGATGAAGACTTTCAGGAGATGCATCGTTGTCTGCCAGCTGTTCTCAACAACCTTCTCTCTTTCGTCTCCCTCTGCCCCCCTCCTCTCGCTCTGTCTTTTTTGAATCGATCTCTCTCTATTTTTATTTCTCAGGGAATGCCCTACATGGTGTGTTCTTCTCCATCGACGAAAAGCGAAGCAACTGTAGCATACATATACGTTAGCAGCATTAGAGACGCAAAGATGCTCTGAATTGCTCTGAAATTGATTTTTATATCAAGGTTTGCTTGATGTACACTATTTTACGATGACTACTTTTGGTCCATAATTCACATGCACATATTTTTTTTCCCAAGATGGGACCAAGAAGTAGTTTCCTGCAGATAAAAGAATAACAGCTATTTTTTTCCTATTCTTTATTTAAAAATTCACAGAGAGATTCATCAAGCGGGCGAGGTGATAATCTATCCATTTGCCTGCCAACTTCGGCCGTATTTTAGTTACTGCGCTCATTATTATGTATGAGTTAGTCTGATCATGTTCACATCTTCTAAGAGAATAGTTACTGTAATCATAAATCAAAAACCTTGAAAAAAAAAAAAGTGCTGTTTGCATAGTTCATCAAAACATGGTGCTACAACCAGCCACCGTGATACCAAATATTCTATCATCGTTGCTATAATCATTGCATCATTGCATAAGAAAACTGACTGCTACAAGAAATGTTTCATCTAACAGTTATATATATTGATGCTTGGGAGGTCACGATTCAAACCCAGAGCAGGACAACAGAAGCGAAAACACGTCACATCAGTTGTTCCTATAAAAATTTGAGAAACACTCGTTTGAGATACACATGCAAAGACGCTTATTTCCTTTTCTGTCCTTATGCATTAAGGGTTCGTGGGAGAAACGCGCACATGTGACTGAACATGCGGATAAAAGAGATTTCCACTTCAAAAAAAAAAAAAAAAAAAAAAAAAAAGATGAAACAGTTATGTGGGTTCACCTACAGGGAGAAGACACAGAACGCATGAAGGTGCCAACTTGTAGTTTTTTTTATTTTTTTTTTTATTTAGAGTGTAGCTAATAGGTTGAAATGTGCCCCGGAGGAGGTGGAAAAAGAGCCTGTGCTGCGTCTGGCACCGCACACGGAAGGTTTTGAAAGGAGCAAACTAAAATTAGACAGGTTGAATTTGACACAGACACACACGATTGCGCATGCGCTCACGCACACAGTCATTAGGCTTTCAACAAACATCATCTGGGTAGAATGATGAGTCTTTAGCGAGATGCATTTGTTTCCTTCGTGTTACTGGAGAGAGGGAGGCGGGGGGTGGAGGGGGGGGGGGGGGGTATTGATATGCCCCATGCGGTGCCAACACCTGACTAATTTCATGCAGCCACTCAAATGGCTGCCTCCTTTGGCTCATCTGTGCTTCCTGCCGACTCCCCACTGAGCGCGCTCACAGAGGAACAGGTCAATGCAAATGAGCTACAGACCTTTTAAAGGGACAGTTTGCTCCAAATAGAGTGTATTTCTAGAGGAGTCAAATCTGCCCTAGAAATGACAGCGACACTGAATTTAAAGTGCTTTTTTAATTCCAAATCAACATGGAGTGCAGAGCAGATTTTTTTTTAAGCCTTGGCATAAGTCAAAACATAAATTGAGAAATGAAAGACGGTAATACTCAAGTATTGTCTTGCATGTTGAAAAGCTCATCTCAAACTCTGACCTAACGTCTTCTTTGAGATATTTTTTGTGTTCAGTCTTTTTTTTCTGCTTGAGATCAATGCAAATCATCTAAAAGTATTAAAATTACAAGACATTATTTCATTGTTCTTTCTCTGTAATATGTGGAACTGTGTAGCTGAACATGAGGATAGCAATTTTAAAAGATTTATCCCCTCTTTTGGTTTTGGGTATTGAATGACACTTACTTCATGAATATCATAAATTGGACTTGATATTGGTTTTTGGTCTAGACTGGGACTTACCAAGGCCTGCTTTGTTTAATTTGGACTAAAGTTTGGGATTTCTTCTTCACTTCCATGTACAGGTTGGGATTTGTGGAGAGCAAACTTGATATCAGATTGTGACAGAAGTAACACTTGGTGCTCTTGTGGATTAAGAAAAAGTAGTTAAGTCTTTAGGTTTATAGGTGCTCATTGGGAACAGAAATCTGCATAGTTTGAAGGGAATTTGGGTATGGAACACACTGACACCAAATGGTAATGGTAGGTTAGTGTTAAAAATAAATAAATAAATGACCATACTTCTTTTTCACTGTTGGAAGACAATAGCGATCTTTGGCAAGGAAGTGTGTTGTGAGGTTATACTGATGGTGTGTGCAATCAGGGTTGCCAGATATCAGGAGAGAAACAAGCAACCCAGACTGTCAAAAGACGCCCAAAACAAGCGACTTGGCTCTGTACATGAAGCCAAAAATAGGCAAACTACATTTTCCCTCTTTAAAACACACACTTTGATCAAACATGAATCACTTACTGCATTACACTGTACAGACTGAAAGTAATTTATAGACAGTGAAATTTTAATTCCATTCAGATACTTCACTCATGACTTCTTGTATGCTGTTAAAAAAATAAAGATTGACTAAACACCAACCCTTAATAATTGGCCATGTCTAGAACATAAAACAGATATTTTGCCCATTGTGTAGGTGGCATCTTGCGGTGTCAGATAGCTGCGCCTGCTAACATCAAAGACCACTTGGTAGGGAGACGAGGAGAGAGAGAGAGAGAGAGAGAGAGAGAGAGAGAGAGAGAGAGAGAGAGAGAGAGAGAGAGAGAGAGAGAGAGAGAGAGACGTGTCACATCGCTGATAGAAAAGCATGACAAGCCTATTGTACAGTTAGAAAAACAAACATCTCCAAATTCATGTTCTGGCCTCACCTGGATCAACCTGTCTATTTGAATCAATTGAATGGAACAGTTGAATTGATTTAAATTGAATTGTATTGAATGTGTATATTATCGCCAATAATGCTAATGTTCATCTGTTAATGTATAATATTACCTTATGAAAAAACAGGCCCAAAGTTGCTTATAATAAGTAGGCATTGCAGCTATGTGTGCAGTTGTTACTGTTACTTGTCACTGTTACTTATCTACCTTACAGACACATTTTCCCAAATCTGTAACGTTAATAACTGTCACCAAATACTGTCATCATTTTTGGAGGATTCATAACTCACCCACAGCGATTAGCTTTACAGTTGGCAAAGCTTCACTAGGTTTGCTGCTTTATATAATTTCTGTTATATTGTCAGAATTTAAAGACTTGAATTGAATGATAAAACATTTTTTTGAATTTTTGGGAGTTGACATTGTGTGGATATTAAGCGCGTTCACATGCACCCAGTATATTGATAACTGTAATTCATAACAAGAAATGTATACTGAATATTTAGTGGTGATTCCAAGCTAATTTGTATACATGAGGTCCATGGTGTTAAAGTACAAAAGTCCTTGGCAACCTATTGTTTTCTTGTTTTCTTCTTGTGGTTAATTTCACATCATGCAAAAAATCCAAAATAATAAGGGGAAACCAATCATTGTCCATAATGTAGAACACACTGTAATCAATGAACACAAAACAAGTAAACATGTTGTCCCCAATGAATGATGCAGGCGCCCTTTGGGCCAATCAGTGACAAGATGCATCATCCCTCCAAGTTTCATCAACATCGGACCAGTGGTGTAGCAATTATGGCCTTTAAACGTTTGAAACCCTGACCCTTGATCTTTAATTATAGTGCCGCAATTACGCCAATCAGTGTAATTTCTTCAACACTGGAACGCAGGGCAAAGATGCATCATTCCTCCAAGTTTTGTCGAAACCAGAGCAGCGGCGTCTGATATACCATCTGAGATGCAGAGAGGAGGCTGCTTTCATTGAAACTCTGGGTCTCGCAGGTCATACCTTAATTTCAGCTCGCAGCGGGAAGTACTCATGCCTGTGACATAGGTAAAATTACCAGTTTTAAGAGGTGCGACTGAGAGCTACTAGTCCTTTCCTGTTCTAATTTGCTATTCAAGTGGACCTACTGGAGCGAAAATGGAGCTCTAAGATTAAAAACCATCCGCTTGTGACGAGAGCTGGTCATTATTGCAAAAACGGAAAAATACATAACGCTTGCGGTATGGAGTATTGCACATGTACACACACACACACACACACATACCCCCTATCCCCATACCCCACCCGCTCCACAAACGCAAACACACACGCAATGCAACACCACTGAGGTGTGTTATTGCACTGATTGAACGAATCCTACAGCTGCAAACACTCGGACGCTCTCGCCTATCTTTGGCGCCCGAGAATTGAATTAAAAACTCATTTATCTAATAAAGACTTTGGCGATTTGGATGCGTTTGACAGATGATTAAAGATGCATGACCGATGGAAATAGAGGGGGGGGGGGGAGGGAGAAAGAGAGAGGGAGAGTCTGTTGTAAACAAACAATTTAGAATGTGTGATGCTCTCCCAGAAAGAAGAACCAAGAACTGTGATAATTACTCTCATCCGTTTGTTATCACCCGATATAACCAACATGTCCGAGGGGTATATGGAATCTGGATGAAAGTATAGTATATGAAATATGTACTGTATATTCGAGCTGTTCGGGATTAATCCTGTCAAGCACTTGAATGCCCTTATGAGCCTAGAGAGCACTTCTCTTCCTGGTGACACGAATTCAGGGGAACCCAAAGACAGACACGCAAGACAGGAGCTTAGTTTTCAAGCAGTGTATTTAGACAGACTGTTCAGGGCAAGAGTCAGGTTAGGTCGGGCACTGGAGCTGTGGCTGGCGTGGGCCAAGTAGAGTGGCAGCGGAGGCAGTCTGTGACAAGGAGACGAGGAATCAGAATCGGACAGCAGGAACACAACACAATCCAAACTATGACTAGAACTTCTAGAGTTAACTTGGCTTAAAACGCATAGACGTTCACAAGACGGGTCACTAACCAACAGTCTAGCGGCTGGCAGACAGCACACTAGAAACTACAATCTGACAAAGACTGCAGGCACAGCAGGGAATAAGTAGTCAGCTTGATTGACGGACACACCTCCCGACGTGCGGAATGCAGGTCCCACCACATATGCCCACCACATACCGACAGAGAGAGAGAGAGAGTGAGAGAGAAGGAGAGGTGCCAGGCGGCTGCCATGACACCTGGGCATTTTTCTGAAAAGGTATTTTTGTCTAAGTGCTCTTTGGCTCGGGGTGAAAGTACACATCTACTCAATGGACAATGGAATGGAATGCGTCAAAGATGGGACACTTGCTTTGGTCAGGGATAACAGGGAAAACCTGACAACCTGCCGGATTTTATAGGATTTTAAGTAAAAATCTGTTGCCTCGATTCACAAAAATAGGGCCCTCGACAGTAAATCCAAGCAAAAAGACGTCACAGTGCTGGACACACTGTTTGATTGACAGGTGATCTCTGGGAAGTGCAGTGCAGAAACACCACAGCAATGAGCACTGAGCACCAAAGATGTCGCCAAAAAACACAAACAGGACATCGCTGATTAGCACTTTAGGAGAGCACAGATATGCACCGAACAGGAGTTAGTACAAGCCTGCCATTGTTTTTCACAGATAAGAAGAGGGTGAAATGACCAACAGACTGTGAAGGGGGGAGGGAATCAGACACTGTGTCTGTGTGTGCTTTCATGTATGAAAACAACAGGCATTAAATGTTTTAACTTAAGAGGCTCTGGTCATGTTATTTCTTAGCCAATATAATGTACATACAGTGGTTTTTTTTATTTTTATTTTTTTTACAACTGGGTAAGAATATAGGAGAGTCCCGGCAGTGTAATCAGTACTATGCAAAACACCTGTGCTGCTCCACCCAACATGTCCCAGAGGGAAGTGTAGTTCTTTGTTCTCAATTTGTAGTCCTTTTAGATATCCATCCTATGATCCAAAAGCTTGGTGAAATAAAGAAACTCACATGGATCTAAGTGTGCAGAGGTTTTGTTCAACATTTTTTTTTACAACTTAAAAATATCACTTTGATTTTTGAGACTCATCCAATCAATTTAATTTACGTTAAGTCACAAAACAAATGTCTTCATTACTAGCATATAAGGATATTGCCACAGACATTTCAGAGTAAAACAGAAAATGAAATTAAGATAGATAGATAGATACATACATACATACATGGAAACATACTTGGATACATAGAGAAAAAGAGAAAGATAAAATATAAATTAAAACACCATATTTATATTCCCACTCCAAATGTTCAGCAGTCTTAGGAAACTAAACTTTACTGAAGAGTCTGAATTATGCTCTTTCAGAAATGTGACTTAATCAGCCCAGTGGTGGATGCAGGTTTGAAGTACAGTAGACTGCCGTTACTGCTGGACTGGGGCTGATTTCTTAAGCTGATTTGCTGGGAATCCAGAGCTACAGAGCAGAAGTTTGGCTTTGAATTTCCTGTCTTTTCCATTGAATGTTAATGGTGATCAACTATCCATTGCATGTCTTGTCCTTCCCTTAGTAAGCTATTGTTGTCCTTGCAGCATGTGTTTCAGTATGAACTATGAAAAAGGTCAATTTTCTCTACAATGACAAATTTCTGAAAATGTATTGTACTTAGCAATTAAAATGATTCTGGCAAACTTCTAACTTTTAAATTATTCTCATTAATTCCATCCTTGGTAGGTTAAGAAGTGATATTTTTTTTTATTGTACATACATAACAAAACAGATGCCAATTTCTACCTCAGTCCTCAGTGGAATTCTAATATACTTTTCTGAAGTAAGTGAAGCGATTTGACCTTCTAACCTTCCAGGCGCGCGTCCTCTCTGCAAATCATTCTGTTGTGGATAACATTAAGAATGAGGCTCTCACTTACTCATCTCATCCTCTTTCAGACAGGAGAATACATCATCAGCGAAGTGCACAGGATACAAAGACAGCTGGCACCTCAGATTAATTTCAGCATCTCTCTTCTCTCCCCTCTGTGGAAAAATAATTCATTTACTTGTTATTCAATGCAGGTGAATCTCTCTCACTTTCCCTCGCTATCTGACTCCCTCTTTCTCTCTCTCTCTCTCCTATACACACACACACACACACACACAATGTCAGGGACAATCGCTTTGACCAGGCACAGGGCCAAGGGCTGTGTAAGAACCGTAATTTCATCCTATTGCTTAGCTAGGTCACCTTATGCTTGACCTGCCCATCAGTGTGTGTGTGTGCGCGAGAGAGAGACAGAGAGAGAATGGTTGTGTGTGTGTGCGTGTGTGCATGCATGTGTGTGAATCGCTCAGATAAGAATGTATCCACTGGTAAGGAAGCATGCAGGGTTTAATGGAATGGGAAAACACTACAGGTGGCTCAGTGGGTGAAGGTGAATGCCACACACTGCTGATGTTACAGGCTTGTGACCTGTGTGCCTGGTGTCTCCTCTGTGTGTCATCTTACACCTGCAAATAAAATATCCATCGAGACAAGTCATTTAATCATCTTAAAAATCATATTTATTGTTTAAACAAGTGAAAAAACTCTGCAAATGAGGTTTTTTTTGTTTATTCATCCAGGCCAAATCTATTGATCTATTCTTGATACTAGTGGGGTGATCTGCCTTATTCTGCCTTGTTTCATGATAGACAATTAGGAAAAAAGTGACACTGCATTGGAAACGAGTGGGATTATCTCACTCCATTTGGCAGAATGTTTCCCTTGTTTTAATAAAAATGAGATTAGAAAAGAGATTAAGAAACGTGAGACTGAATATGATGCTAAATGATTTAAGGTTATCTTGCATTTTTCTCCACCTCTCCCCACTGTGTAATGTTTGATAAAGCTACCATATGAGATTCCATAAAATAACATGAAACTAAAGTTGGAGACATAGTCGATCAAGAAGTAATGAGTCTTGTTCGCTTTGCTCTCTGAAGGTGGAAATAAAGATCTGGCGACATTGAAAAGATAAATGAATTCTGTTATGTCTGTCTATTCAGTTCGACTTTACATTTTGTGTATGCTGCAATAGTTCTGAAAACCAGTGTATGGTTACAGGACTTCTACAATATCTATCCTTGCACAAAATAACTTATTCAGTCTATTATCTTCAGTTAAATATATTCACCTCTTTTGCTTTCTACAGAGTTTCCCCATTCATCTAATAAGTATGCGTGCGCTGTGAACTGACGTATATACATTCATAAGTAGACAGAATTCGAGGATAACTGCATTCTCAGAGTGTTTTTCTTTTGGAGGAAAGCAGTATTGTAAATGCCTTTATGATTGTAATTATTAGGACAATGTCTCCTTTACATCATTTTATACAAGAAGTCATCTGCATCTGTATGTAATTGTGCTCATTCTCTATGCTGCCGACCTTGAGAAAATAAAAAAAAACATATTTCTATGCACTACCGTTTTTCTTTTTTTTTGATGTACTGGCAAACAGAGAGAGGAAAGGAATATGCTACTTTTATTTTTTATATTTAATTTATTTATTATAGTAGTTTTCCTTTTAGTGGGATTTGCAGAATACTTTTAAAGCACCCGCAGTTGCATTTAAACAGCACTTATAGTTTCATATCATACACGCTTTCTATAGCATGCAGGCATTAGGGATATGGCCATTCCATTGTGACATATTTGAATTGCTCAGCGGGGAGCGCCTTTGGAATCAGAAGTTAGACGGACATTTCCTTTATTGACACATTCAACACACTGAGCTCCATTCATGACCACATTTACACACACACACACACATGCACACACACACATATCCATCCACCCACACGTAGCCATGCGTGCACCTGCCCCTGTCAAAAAAATCATTATTAGTTGTACAGTTTCACAGTTTCTTGTAGAGAGAGAGCATCCGCTGAAGTGTTTATGGGCTTGCAGTGGGTGCGGACTTTTAACTCATGAATATGCAAATCGGCAGTGAGCTTGCAAGAACCAACCTAAACCCAAAGAGCAAAGCCCACCCGGTAATAAATCAAAATGTGGCAGATAGTAGTATTTGTGACTACTCAAATGATCCACATGTTGATCCCAAATTTATTAAAATGGATCTAATTCCTCCACCCAACTTGCTGATAAAATGCTTTTTTATCCACATAGAAAGTAGCATAAGGGTTAGAGACAGTATTTTGATTACATTCAATGATTCAGCTAATTTAAATGTGTCATCTTTGTCAATGCAATCCATTTTTTGCCAGTTGAAAAAAGAAATTCTGTCTCAACATCCTGTATTTCATGTCTTTGTGTGCATTTTTATGAGGATCTGTGTTGTTAAATGAAACCGCAAATGCCTCTCCCTCTCTGCAGGATCGCACCGATAATTAATTCTAGGTGTTGTAATTATTTCAGTGAGATATGATAATCGTTTGGATTGAACAGACAGGCGACACGCAAAAAAGTTTAGTGCCTTCGCATAATGTTGTCAGGCTGATTTCACATGTCTGGCACAGTTAATAAGTGTATGGACAACGGCTTGAAGGGCAACACTGATTTGTGTGCAAGACTTGCCCACACAAAAGTCAAAGAAATAAGATTATAGGTGATAACAAGGAAACGAAACTGACATTAAACTGACGCTGTATTAAATTAAACAAATTAGCTTTTTCGGATTAGGCTCTAACTTTATGAAGAAATAATGAATTAAATCAAAAGGTGAGGTGAAATGTAAACGTTTCATGGATAGAAAAGGGCAGATGATAATACCATCACCCGTTTTTGAACTGTTTTGACTCATCCTTGACTTACTGAGATGATATTTGGCCGACATTGCCGTGGAGCACTACTCCATTGATTCCACCTCTTTTGGTGCACAATTTCTTCATTTTCAAAAAAGAATGGGCTGTGAAGGACAAGTCCTTTTGGAAATGCATTGACTAGAGGAAATGTGTGTGTAATTCCCCAGACAAAATTATCACTGAAATGCCCCAGCCCCACACACACCAACCCTCCCATCCCCAATCCTGGCTGTGCATATAACAGTCAGTGGTCATAATGCATGTATAGAACGTCCCCAATTTAAGCACCACATAGGCATAAGCTTCCCTCTCTCTAAAGCACTACCCAATCATTAAAATAATCAGCATACACAAACATTATCAGCCACTTTATTCATTAGTAACTGTTTCTACTGTCTTTCAATCAAGCCACAATCAACGTTCTCACAAACAGAGGATAGGCTCTCATCTATATGCGTAAAGTAACCCTTGCCAAATGTAACCTATCACCAAACAATAGCATAAACATACCAACAAATAACCTACTACATCTTTCAAATCTTGGCGGCTCTTTACTTATAGGCCTAAATTTCAAAACAGTCATATCCAGCAAAGCAGGTCACACGATGAATGGCATCAAATATGGCCTCCGTGTGACTAAAGCAAACTGCACAACACCAGAATGATACAGGAAGTTAAATAAATACACTCTATACCTCCAGTTTCTCTATGCTAGCTAAAGCTAGCAAGCTCTGCTAAAAAAACAAATCAATAAAGGACTGCTAACTGACATGGATATGTTTTTTGGCAAACTGATATACAATTAATGTTATAATGTCAGCATTAGTGGCAATATTGATTTAGTCAAAACTAAAGAGAACAAACAGCCCACCTCGTTCTCATGCTAAGCTACATTAGCTTAGCATAAATAGATGTGCCAGGCTTACAGGCATCAGACTCTGGCTGGCACATGAGCCTTTTAAAATATTCAACATGTTCAACGTGTTTGAATGGGAAATTAATAAAGGTTTTACTGCCCCATAGCACAAAATGACCATAGGCTTGTTGATTAATACCAGTGACTCAACGATTTCACAAGGTGCTGACATTTTTGTTTTTCATAACTCACTTGTCCGTAGTCTCCTGTGGAACAAAAACTCCTCACCCACTGGAATTTCGAGACACCCCCCTCCTCACCCCCTCCCACCCACCCACTCATATTTTCAACTGCTCAATGAAGGAAAATGAGCGGCCGGCATCGCAAGACATTTCAACTACGAAGGCCAAAACGCCTCGTTCTCGAGCTGAAAAAGCATGCTCAGCAAAACTCCCCCTCCTGGATAAATAACAGTAATAAAACACTTGCAGTAGGAGTACCTAGCTATATCCAGTATTTGCAGTATTTGACTTGATCAGTGATCCAGAAGGAGCACTATGTTTATAGAAACACAAGTTTGATGAATTCCGCCCCATATTTGAAATTGATTGTTCACCTCTTAAACGTCAGCTATTATATCCCATATTTCCTTCCAACTTGGGTTAGGGTTTATCATAGATATGATATGATTTGACTAAAATTTTGCTGTGAGTATATTCAATGCATGCAACTATCTGCAAATAATACTACTGCAAAGTCTTTTATTGCTGTTAACATGTACTTCAGTGGCAGTTTGCTGGGCTGTCTTTTTTTCTGGATGTCCCTTTTTTCATACAGTGACACACACACACACACACACACACACACACACACACACACAACTCTTCCATGAGACTCAGTTGTCACCCCATGGTACTAATGGGGTAGTGTGTTCAAACAGATGTTCCAGATATCTTTGGAGGGAATAAAAAAAAAACCCAAAACCCAAATGCTTTATTCATCTCAGTGTCTCTGAACAGAAGAGACATTACCAGCATTTCACCATAGGTAAAGCGGGAAAAAAAAAAGGTATTTGTTATATAACCGGCAAGATTAAACGTTTCAAGTTGCAGTTTTTGATGTATTTTCTGATGTATTTTTTTCTTTCTTGAAGTGAGGCTGGGAAATGGCGGGTGGATCAGATGGGAGAGTAAACTTTGAGAAATTAAATCCAGAGAACTCCAAGATGGGGGTAAGAGATTGCATTTTGATTGAGCAGTTTTGATTGCACCAGAGTCAATTAAGATGACGATAAAAGATGAAAGAGCGCAGGCTTTTGCTCGAGGACGATGTGGTGTGTGCCTAACATGTACAGTTAAGTTCAAATAAACCATTACTACTATTAGAAATATAAAAGAATGGAGGCAAAGAAATAGGGCGAAAAACCATCTTGTACATTTCAGTAGAATATCATATTCATTCTTTTTGCATTTCCATAGCATCTAAAATTACCTTTTGCTTGCCAGCGCTCTGGTATATTTCCAGAAGGAGAATGCTTAGCATCAAGCGAAGCCATTTTGCTCATGGCTAACCTTAAGGGAACGATAATGCACTAGGAAAGTTTGCCAGAAAAAGCACAACGGAGGTTGAGAAAAGAAGGGCCCTAGGAAACAGATTGCGTCATTTCACCTTGATGTGAAACCTGAACAGAGATGATACAAAAGGGAAGCAATGTAGCTTTCAGGTCTGCTTTTTGTGTTCGGGTCCACATTGCCCCTAACTGTAATTTTCACCTCTCTGGGTTCTTAGAATTACATTGTCGCCATTGTTGTCATGGCAACAGTTTTGGAAAGTCATTCAGATTCTGTTTTCAGCAAAAGGTTGTTTTTGCACCACCAAGAATGTGAAGTGAAGTTCTATGGCATATTTTTTTGGGGGTGATATTTCATATTCTTTTACTATCCAGACGATCTTAATCAGTGGAAATCTTTCCCGGCGAAGTTTCAACATCATCCAATCCCAGTAATTACTTTAAGCAAGCCATAGCCATGGGTGCCAAGTCCAACTTGTTTTGTGGAATCTGAATAGTCATCATAACGTTTCATGGAGCAAAAAGCAGCTCTTCTCACAGTTGTAATGACATTGCTCAGACTGTGTTATGCTGGTTAATAATGCAACATGCCTTTAGACTCCTAATGGAGGCGAGTGATGGCCAACAACTTCATAGTAAAGTTTTGGATAAAACATTTGATATGACTTTAATACATAATGTACTAATAGCAACAGTGCTAGGAACACTTCCTTAACATTTGTTGAGTTGAAAAGTATAATATCATGTGTCCAAAATTACATTAATATCAGCCAGTCACTCCATTGTCTGGTTCTACCAGTAACAGATGTATGACACTTCGACTCCATGCAATTTTTACTCTAAAATACAAAGCAATGGGGAAATGTACATATCTTTTCATTTCATATATCATTTCGAAATCTTACGCACTGCATTCACTTGGCACCTCTTTTGATTTTGATTTATTAACTAGTTATTTTACAGGGTATTTGCAGGTTTTGAAAGTGTGGTGCAGTAGTGGAAACGGAGTCACATTACTCATGAGGAAAATCCTGCACACTTCCCTTGCTTGGCACTGGTTGATTTATTAACAAATAAACTAGTTAATGAATCAAAATCAAATGCGGTGCAGGGCAAAAACAAAATGAAGTATATTCTTTATTAATATGAAATGGGACTTTTGTTTAAAAGCATAAGAGCCGCAGTTCTTGAATGTGTGAAAAACCTCTCTCATTCTCTCCCATTGTATCAGCTGGTGAGAAACCAGTTGCTCAAACAACTGACAACCTTTGTGATCCTGATTGGATTTTTACAATATTTCGGGGAATGATGCGTGTCATTGCTCCGTTTTTCCATTGCTCTGCATTTTCAAAATTACACTGACTGGGCTTTGAATGTTTGTTTACTTGTTACTGATTGGCCCAAGGTGTGCCTGCATCATTCATGGGGGACGACATGTTAATTTCACATGGAAAGTGTAGAGAAGGGTAAGGAAAGATTTTAAAAGCCCTCATGATTTTTAGAATAAAAACAACAAACACTAATGGCTGGTTACCTGTTGACGAACCTCCTCACATTTTGGCCGATGTTCCCCACCTTGCATGGAAGACATTTAGCTAATGAAGTTTCTCAAATTTGAATCAGTTTCAAGTTTATTTGCCATTTACCTACAAATGCACTGGAATGAGCCTCACATCATTCAGGCAAACAACACATAAGAGACAGGGTAAAAAAGAACAAGAACACATAAGAAGCAAGATAACAAAAAAAAATCCTATCAACCAGTGAGAAACCAGTTGCTCCAACCAAGCTATAGCCGGTGCTAGCTGCTCGCTGCAGCCACATGCTCAGATGAGATGACCAGTGTGTTGTCAGTCAGCGGGGAGCGCCAAGGGCACGCAGCAACACGGGGACGCTGTTTACAGGCAGCTATTGTTCCCACTCACACAGAGAGGACAATACAGGTAGGGAGCGGCAAGGCCCAAATGTGCCAGCCAGCAGAGCCTCAGAGGGCACTCTGAGTGGGAAGGCGTCCGTGCCAGGAGCCACTCGCATTGTCTCTTTTGCTGGAGTGAGGACTGTGCTCTCAGCGCAACGCAATCACACCTGTGAGCTTTTCAAATCTCTGGCAACCGCAAAGCCCCACTAGAAAATCAGAGCCGAAACAACCGGGATTTTTTTGTTTTTTTGTTTTTTTCTGGTAAAAAGGCAAGGTGTCTGTGTCAAGAGCTGATATGCTCTGTTTTGGAATGGATAACTTGAGCAATTAAACACTTTCATAAATTGGCACTGAATAACACAAGTAGGACCTTTTTTTAACATCTGGGAATTTGTCCTGAACATTTGCGCAAACATCGGTTTTTGATAGGCTGAGTAGAATAATGACGTTTTAAATACAGTTGAGGACAATTTGAAGTTTCTGCCATCAATTGTTGACTGTGATAAACACATTACAGTTAAAACGAATGTCTCTAAATCATATACTTATTAGTACTTTGCATGTTTTGCCAGCTGGTTTGTAGATATCGCACTCGGCCCTGGGCCCACTGTGAGCCTGAGAGAATGCCTTAATGTTTCTTTTTATTGCTCAAGGCTAGCATTATTCACCCCGACTGTATTAGATCTGAGATCTTTTGATTTGCACGGGTCAATTCATAATTAAAAATCTCCACCCGGCGTCCCACAGAATGACATTGGTGAAGTGCTGTCGACGGCATTTTGATATCTGCAGGGCCAACCTTCGGCGACGACGCCCAGAGGGGGTTTCATATGAAGAGGAGAGAATGTCCTTTTCAGGGGGGAATGTCCTTTTCAAGTCGCCATCGTCCAGCCATTTTACGATGGAGGAAATCTCATCATATCGGAATGATCTGTAGGTGATGAATATCAGAATCAAATGTCAAACAGTATCCAAGAATAACCCTGCAGTTGCAAATTAACTATCTGGGGACCACTTGGCGGATTGCTGGAGACCTTTAAATGCGGTGTCAAAAACAATTAATCACTTGACAGTTTAGCAGCACCAAATGGCGCAATGAGGGAGAGGCAGCGGTAAATGCTGCGCGGAGCGTGGAGTGTGATTAGGTAGGCAAGGTTTAGAATGCTATAAAGTGAGGAATAAAATTAACACGAACTATAAGCCAACTGCTAATAGATTTTGGCCCTGGCTGGTAAATCTCTCAATGAACCAAATGCATAAAGGTGTCAGCCTAGAGTGTTTAAGAGACATTTGAAAAAAAAAAAAAAAAAAAAAATGGTTATAGGATTTTAAATGCACCGTGCTGTGGCAGGGGTGGCCAAACTTTTTGACACGGAGAGCAACGGGACAAAATCTTAGCATTGGTTGTGGGCCATGTACAGAGATTGGTCATTAATTATCTGAAATTTAACAGGGAACCTCTTCGCTCTTATGTCAGCATGGTGTTGGTTAATATGCCTTGTATTAATTAAGTTATCTTAAAATCATCAATCATGTGGAGGGCCAAATGTGGGTTGCTTTGAATGGGAGGAGCAATGAAGACTAAAATATTCATGCATACAGTCCATTGAACAATTTAACACTCAAGGACAAAATTTATATGCATTCGGCTGGTGTTTGGTGTTATTTTTATGTCTTAATTATACCGGCCATTTTGCAGGTGAACGACTAGCGTTTAAAACTTGACTTTCTAAAGTTTTGCCGGTACAAAGTAGGTGAACTCCTGAGTCCGCGGAGACATGGAAGCTTTCAGACAAAAACATTTCAAGCGCTGATATATGTACGCTCGGTCCACACGCTTGGCATAACCAGCGTGTCTGCTTTAATTTTGTGTATGAGCTGTTGTACTTGAGACCTATTAAACTTTGTTCCACTCGGATGCTAAACCAAATTAGTGGAGGTCTTGAACTTCACTCCGAGTAACGTGTTACCATTTACTTGCTCGATTAGTATTCCGTTAGAATGTAGACGCTGTAATCAGCCAGAGCTGGAGCATTAGGAGAGAGAGAGGGAGAGGGAAAGAGAGAGAGAGAGAGAGAGAGAGAGAGAATGTGTGTGTGTGCATGTTCCACGAACGAACAAACTCTTCCAGTGTGCAAGGAGAAAACTCAAAGGGAGTGCTGTAGAAGGGAGAGATAAATCTCACCAAAAGCCCCTCTCCAATAATGCTTGCTCTCTCTCTCTCTCTCTCCCCCTATCTCTCTCTGTGTCTCTCTTTCTCTCTCTCTCTCTTCTTTCTAAATAGAACAATTCAATGAAATCCCACTGAGACTCGGGATAAATCAATTTTCTAACACTGTATCCAACACATCTTCGCTCTTTCCCGCCACAAGCTTTTTATTGCTTTTAAAGTTGTTTTTTTTTCCTTTCCGTCTCTACACTGGGAATGAATTGACCTCATAATTAAAAGATGGCAGGAATATTTTCTAATGATCTATAAATGAGCGTTTTTGGGAAGAGAGAACGTGTGTATGTGTGTGTGTCAGAGGGAGAGAGAAAGAACGAGTGTGAAATACGGAGAGGACACAAAATGGCCCTCCTGAACCTTTCTTCTTCTGTAAAAAAACCCTTCCAATCCCATCACTGTACTACTTTCCCCCTGTGCCTTTTTCTTCTTAAAATAGCCACAGAATGTGATCCAACAAAGGAAATGTACAGAAAGGAAATAATCGCAAGCAACCGCAAAAAAAAGCACAATCAGCATTCGCGCTCCGTCTGATGTGATGTGGTTCTTATCTTCGAGAGGCAACACGGCAATTTTGTTTCCCAGGCTGTCGACTCTCTGAGTACTGTGTGAATGGCTGAGTGGACATGCCAAAGAGTCTTTGGTAGCCTGTCAGTTAAAGTGGCTCAGGCTGCCCAAGAAGCACAGAGCCTGGCCAGCGCCTTCGATTAGACCGCCACATCCGGCCGCCAGTTCACATGCTTGGTAAAAGTGAACCATACAGGTGGTAGCCTAATGGCCGGCATGCGACCCGTCTAAAACTTTTGCCTGACATTGCTATTAAAAGTCTGTGAGTGAGGTCAGAGATAAACTTTAAAGACCCCATGAAACGGCATCTTTACTTCCTTGATTTGATGCATTTCCAAGAGAGGGGCGGGATTGTTGAAAAATCTGATGCTTTTATTGGTTAGAAACTTATATTTACACCTATTAGTGCAGCATGAGGTTACCATTAAAGATACTCTGTTTTCTCGTAGTAAAGGTAATGGGAGTTCATTTCATGGGTCTATATTAGACTGCACAAACCACCCCCTTCACTTTGAGTTTGAAACTCTTCCCTCAGGCCGTAGATTTAGAGTACCCTGGTTCAAATACAATAGGAGTAAAAACTCCTTTGTTCCCTGTGCAATAACTCTGCTTAATCTACACATGTAATTTTGCATTTTAGAGATTGTTTTGTTGTACTATTGTGTTCTGTATATTGTATGTACAGGAAACATTTTTGTACTTTTTGTTTTTGTACTTTTTGTTTTTTATCTTGTGCCCCTGACTGCAAGTCAAGTTTCCCATCTGGGATAATAAAGTGACTGAACTGAACTGAACTGAACTGAACCCCAAACCCAAATCTGTGAAAAGCCTGACATCTGATGGTAAAAAGCATGCTACTGAAATGGCCATCTGCCATTGGCTGATCTTTGGTGCCAGGTGATGTCCTTTCTATGCCCTTCTATAGAGTACAACAGGTGGTGACATCACCTGCCACCAAAGATCAGCCAACGGCAGATGGCCGTTTCAGTAACATGCTTTCTACCATTAGATGTCAGGCTTTAGACAGATCTGGATTCTGGGTTTAGTTACTCTTTAAGGAAAGCAAAAGGGTCATTTCTTGAGAACTCCCGAACCGCATTAGGCTGGAGGTCTTAAGCCTTTTTTTTGAAGTGAATTCATAATTAAAACCCTGACATGCCACAAATTGATAATAGCAAGCAGCAGGGGTTCTGGTGTAAGTGGGGGAGAAGTCCTTTTGAAGTATCCGCCGTACACAGTTTCGTGGTCGAGGCGAGCTGCATGAGTTGTCCTTTCGATTGCAGGTTTTGTGTGGCCTTGAACTCGGTGTGCAAAGCCGTTCCTATTTTGAGACTGCAGGTTTAGGAAGTTTTAAAAAAGACTTGAGTCAAAGTCGATGCAACACCAAAAGTCGATGAAATGAAACAGTGATACTGATCTTTATAGATTAGTTTCTCTAACCTCTCTTCATTCCGTATCTGTAATTGTAATATTATAGTCGTACCCCTATTCTTTCCCCCGGGATCCATCAACAATCTCGTTTCGTTTGCAGCAGCCGGAGTTTATTGTAAGAATGAGTGTGCACTCTTTTTGATGACCTTAAATCTCATTTTCCAACCTCTGCTTGCTCACCTGTAAAATAATCCACAGATACCGAGGCCAAGACCTTAAAAATAACATCGGTGGGATATTGAATGAACATTCGCCTCCCTATATGGCACCGCATTCGGTTTACCTTTCTCACCCTCAAGATCCCATGAAAGAAAATAGAGTGCCGAGCACATTGTTGTTTTCAATGTCCTTATCCTCAGATCCTCCATCTCTCTCTCTCTCTATCTCTCCTTCTCGGTAAGATGACACTTATTTTATTCAAGTTTGCCCTGTCATCCTGTTGTCCTTGGTCAAGGCTCGCTTCTTTTTCTCTCACTCTCTTTTCCCACTCTTCTCTTTTACCCTTTTGTCTTTGGGCATCCTCTCACACTCTTCCACTCTCTCTCTCTCTCTCTCTTTCCCTGACACCTCTACGTTCCGTTCCCTTTGGCTTACCTAGCATCCCGACATCACCCCGCGGCGCCCTGCTACCTCTCGCATGGCTTTGCATGACCGGGAAGGCCGATGCATGGCGCCGACTCGATGAAGCGCATTGATCGCGTTAGTAAGCCAGGTCCATCGAGCGGCCTTGATGATAGACTGAACGGTTGCATGCTTGCAACCTCTAACATGGATGGGATCAGCGGTATATAAATTACTTTCTACTGTTGATCTTGCAAAAAAAAAGAAGAAGACTGACAGCAAATCTTTTCTTCTCTTTTTTCTGACAAAGACAGACAGTAAATCAGTGGCCAGTAAATTATTTATTTTTGTGCGCAGTGACAGACTGACACATGGATGCAATGCCAATGCATGTGTATTGTGAGGTTTCCTCAGCTTAGCATTATTACACTACTCTAGCTCCTTGGTTAACACTAGTTACTGCAGATTATAGGAACACTTTACACAGAATGGCTTGATGTGCTCAAAGGATTCATGAAGGCCGGTCGGATTACTTTTTGGACAGTACGATTGTTAAACTGGAACTGTCCCATTTTATAATGTCAGATTAATCAAGTTAAATGAATACACAGACATTTATTTCTCTATGCCAGACGCTTGTCACATTATGGGGCCAAAAAAATGATTCTTTACTTGTTCTTCAGCTGCATTCAGACGGCTTATAATCACTGCTGGCAATTCAAATCGAAGGCTACTATTGCATTTGCTTTGAAGAAGAATGCTAACAATGCTAACCAGCCCGTTTTCAGTGAAAAGAAGTAGCAACGCAGAACCCCTTTCACCACAATTTGACAAGTGCCTGCAGAAGTAGAAGAAGAAAAAGAAAGAAAGAAAGAAAGGATTTTAAAGCATAGAATTCAAAATGTCAAGGTGTCACTTCAATGCGCCGTGGGCGCGGCGCTGATCAAACATCATAACACTTCCGTCACTAATGATATGTAGCTGCGGTTGAATTGATGGGATGCAAGTAGAGGTCAGGTTGGATGATTATGACCAGAATTCAGTGTGATCAACACAGTAGGGTCAAGATGAAGGAGAAATCTGCATGCGTTCTTCCTACTGGTTGGAGGCTCTTTTCCTTTCCTAACCCTAACCATTCATCCCTTCATCCCATGGTGTAATGCTTTCCCTGTGATCATTTTTATGTGTTAACCTCCTATCTATAAAGGCTGCTGTTAAAGTCTTAATGGGATAATTATCAGGTTCAGAATCGACAGAATGGGTTTGCGGTAGTTACAGATCGGAGAAGCTCATAACTAAACCGTTACTGGTTCAAATCCATCGACTGACCTGGAAAACTAAAGGTAAAAAAAAAAAGCTGTCACATTGTCCGGTCACATCGCATTATCGTTTCTTCATTCCGAAAAAGTCCAGTGCTTCGTAACAAATCGGTAAAAAGGTTTATCTGAATCACAATAGAGCGACTTCTATTATTACTCCCCCCTTAATGTTACATTTTGCTTTCAATTTCGAGCTCGTGTCATTTGCTGAGGGAAGGCAGGCGGCGACGTTTCGCGATGATGAAAGATATTTTCAACGTATAATTTCGCTTGACAGTCTATCCCCTGGCTACAGTAACTTTTTTTTTTTTTAAGTGTTAGTCACTTCAAAGTCAGCGCTGTGGCAGAGACAGTGTGTGGGAGCGGAATGAAAGACAAAGATTGGAGGGGAGGGGAGGGCTTGCGTGGGTTTGCATCTGTGTTTCCATAACACACAGGCATGATAAGACCAAAGGAGCATACCCTAATGAACATGCCGTTTATTAAAATCATCCACATACTATGGATACATATTTAAAATGGTTGGCTGATAGTTATCGTAAAAAAAAAACTAAAAAAAACTAAAAAACATGAAGCCTAATGGGTATTCATTTGACCATTCTGCCTTGTTTGACACTGCCTTTATGCATAAGGAAAGTTGAACAGAAAAACAAAGTTGTCCAAATGCAAATTCATTCTTTGTAATCATATCAGATTCCAAATCAGCATTTATGGAACCTTCTGGAAAGTCATCTGAGACTTTCACCAACGTGCAGGCAGAAATCAACACACTATGCATTATCTTCATCGTCAGAAGACTTTTATGAAGACTTACTGTCAATATGTGTAGCTTGCAGGTTGGTGTGTATGTATACAAATAGTTCAGAAAAGTATTATGCATTCCTTTATACTGCCTGCTAATGGAACCCAGCTTTATTTCCCACTGATTTCCCCTGTTTTAATTCAAAATAATGCCGCTAAATGAAGTGGATATGCTGCTATTTCTTTCATTTTGACCTCACTCTGTAGATGCGCTAATCCTGGATTTACTGCAGCGTGGTGTAAATTCATCACCACACTTTACACCGGGAAGCATATTCAGTGTGCCGGCAAAACTCCTTTAGAGTGGCAGCCACTTCTCACTTCAGTTCATCTCATGTTTGATCTTTTTTAGATGTGTCCTGTTGCGTTATTTTTCCTGCGGTGCGTGTCAAAACGCCGCTCCCTAACAAGCACCATCATTCGAATGAGCGGCCCGCTAGCCGAGGTCTTCGGATCAATTAGAATCAAGATTACCTCGCAGGAACCGAGCGGCGACGTGACGTACCCTTAATGACGCATCTCATCAGGAGAATTAGCGAGGTGTGAGGCGTGAGGTCTTGCGGGCTGGTGTGCAGCCAGCAGCCGACGCTCTCAGCCTCCGTAATGTTCCTCTCTGTTTGCGGTGTCAGAGGCGACATAGCAGAAAGTACGCTATCTATCCCTCTCTCTCTCTCTCTCTCTCCTTCTTTCTCTCTCTCTCTCTCCCTCAGAAAGCACGGCTCAATCACCATCCTGACAAGTGCTGCCATCTCTCATTTGGACACCGGCGTTATCCAATTGGCAGGGCTCACATTACTGGCCGGCCTCCCTCTTTCTGGCTCGCCCGCCGCGAACCGCTGACGCTGCACAATGGCAACTTTCTATGGGGGGTTTTGCGGACTTGTCTGCAGGGGGGCGGCGGGGGGAGCGGGGGAGGGGGGGGGGGAGATTTCAGCTGAGGTCCCCTCTAATCGGGCTAATTCTGAATCAGCCAGGACCGTTCCAAAGGGTGTGTTCATCGTGGTGTATTAATCTTTCGCTGAACTGATGCTGAACTCTTTATCAGCAAAAAGGGGGGGGTGTGGGGGGGGGGGGGGGTGTGTGGAGGGATGGAGGGAGGGGGGGTATAATTGCCGGGGAGAGAGAGAGAGAGGCTAGAGAGGGAAGACGTGGCGATCCCACCTCCCTCCTTCACTCTCTCCACAAATACCCTGCTGCTGTTTGCCAGCTTCTTTTTTTTTTTTTTTTTTTTTTTCTGTCTGTGTGTGAGAGGGAGAAAAGGATGACTGGACGGCTACTTATCATGTTCGACGCTAGACGTCAACCATCATTATCATCATCATCATCACCATTACCATCATCATCGTCATCATTTTGAAAGTCTCATCTCAATCTTCGGTTCTGTATCTCAGCATCTTTATGGTATTTTTCTCCTATTCTGCAAGGTTTATATTCTTCGTGAACAGTAGATAGAACTAGAAAATAAGCTTTTTCACATTTTTCTTCATCAGATCTTATATTTGCTTACCAATTAATGCAAAGACAAACCAGCTTATGCTGCAAAACACACAAAACGCACACATTTAACTGTCACATACGGTTAAAAATCGGTTGTTTAGGATTTATCGGAGGTGTCTAGCATGGATTTGGCCTTTAAACAAAAAACAGGGCTTAAGCAAAATGCTGCTGTTGTTAGCTGCCTTGTTTGGTTTGGTTATGTCTCTCCTAAAAGCTTCGCTTCGATGTGGAGTGAAGGGGGGAGGGGAGGAGGGGGGGTTCGAAGAGTTCTGTGGTAACCTAAATAATTACACGCCCTGTTCTCCCAGAGTGATTAATTATATCTGCGGAAAGGGATTTCTTATTTTAGAGCCCTCCACAGACAAGGGCTGGTGGGGAGAAAGACGAGAGAGAGAGAGAGAGAGAGAAAAGAAGACAAAATACAAGGAGGCCCTTATCAAACCTTTCTTGACAGATTTAGGCTGTATGCAGACTTGCAGAGTAATATCTTTCGCTCGCTGGTCAGCTTGGAAGAGCTGCAGCCGCGGACGTGGAGGATTTAAAGTGAATCAATGTTTCACAGTGGGCATAATTAACTGCATTTGAGGATCTTGACAGGATATTGAGAGAAATTTTCTAGTGTAGCATACAGCATTTGGGAAGGATTAGTGCTTCTCATGCCCATTGCTTCACATAATTTCTTCGCCTCCCTTATCTGTGTGTACCAGAGTGGCCCTTCCTGAAGGTTTGTGAACATACATGCCAGGGGGGGGGGTATTCCCCTCAGGCTGACTGCATGGAGTCTGATTTCCTTCACTGGGAACCTGTGTTGGAATGTATTATGATGGAGCGCAACATTGGGATGGCTTGGGGTGGGAGGTCAACGCAGGATAACGGAGTTGCCTCCTAAAACCGAATCCTCATTGGCTCAGTGGATTTCCCATATGGGAAGCCCAGATTTGAATTCAGCCATTACAAATATAGCTAATGTGAAAGCCCCACTTTTCACTGTGTGCTTGCTGTGCTGCAGCAAGTGATGAGCATTGTGCCTCCCTTGCAGGAGTTGTTTGGAAAATTCTAATTTGGTTCCATTGTCAGCTGAGAAAGGCCGAGCTGCAATGGCCACAGCAAGTAGCAAAACAGGACTCTTGCATGATGGGAGCCAAAGTGACAATTAACACAACGAGCATTTGCTCTTACACTTACTCTACTTATGTGTAACCTGGATGAAGCAGATTGTACAGATTAATTACATTTGTACAAACTGTAAAGTGTTGGTAACACTTTATTTAGATAGTCTAGTGTTGATACTCAACTATCAAGTGACAAAAAGTAGATGTTCAACAAATTGTTTCTTGCCTATTTGGTGCACCTCTACTATGTAACAGTAACCTTAGTCTAAACCTAACCCTAACCCCATTTTAAACCTAAACCCAACCCTAACCTGACACTAATTCTGACATTAACTCCAACCCTAAGATTAACTCTAACCCAGACATTCAATATCTACAGACTACTTTTCACATAATTAGTATGAGTATCACTTGAAGCTCAGCAGACTTTTCAGTGACACATTATAGTCACTTGATAGGAAACTGAGTATCAACACTGAACTATCCAAACAAAGTGTGACCTTTCTTTTAACTACACATCTTGTTTTACTCCACACTTCTTTTTTTCTTTGAATCCATAGAATCGTCATAATAAACCACAGCTCAATATATTATGCAGAACGTCCCTCGCGCCTTGAATTCCGCCTTTCCTCCCATTCATCACAGCGAGGTGAGGGAAGGTCAGGCCGACCGATCACAGATCACCGCTCGGCTGGCACCGCCGCATACATCTCCATCTCCCGCCTCTACACACCCATCCGCCTGGCAAAAAGCAAATTTAGCGCCGGCACCTCCTCCACTCCCTTAAATGGCACATAATCTCCCAAATGCTCCTCGCCTCTTTGCGGGCCGGGGAACGCCGGTGACGCGAATCAATCACCCCCCTCCCCCCAAACTGCGTATTATGTTGTGAATCTGTCAGTGGTTCTATAACTCCCTCCATATGCCTTACCCAGGGTGGTGGGGTTGCACCTCCTGTATGCCAAACTGGCTCATGGTACAGAAACAGCAGATGTACTCCTGCCCAATGGGCCATTCTGGCTCGAAGAAGCCTTACTTGACTCTTTTCTTATGCATCCACTATCTCTATGCTGAGGGGTGAAGGGGCCCGCTCATGCTGAGTGTGCAGCAAAAGCAAGAGCCAATGTCTAGCTTAAGGTATCAAAGCATTGGAAACCGCTCAGTCCTTTTTTTACTCGACTGGAGCCGTATTGATTTATAGCATGCTCTAAAAGGGACTACTAGTGTTTTTTATCATGAGAACCCTTTATCATCTTTGCCTTAGTTGGAGTTGCTATGGCATTTTGTGCTGATTCATCGTCGCTATAGGACGTCGGTGGATCTGAAAAACGCCTGAGAAATCTGGGGGAAATTACCGCGCTTGATAAAAATGTCATGCTAACCTCTGAGGTGTCGTCTTTGTCCTCAAAGGCTAAATTATGGCACTTGTGAATAGTTGCTCCATTGTGCCATAATTCAGACTCGGAGGAAGACCTTGCACTTCCTCCTGTGTTGCCACTGCGAGGCACACAGGCGTACCTTTTCAGGAGGCAGACACCTCAGAGGTGGGAATGACATTTATATCAAATACGGCAATTACTGCAGGGTTTTGAGGTTATTCATGTATATGCCAGAGAGGAGGGAAAAAAATCAAACAAAATGTCTTCGCAGTGCCTCACTACATTTACCAAGTTGATGGAACTATTACACTAGGGTGAGCGGCTACTGTATGTGGGAGGCTGGTTGGGACGTGAGGAAAGGGAAGTGCGGGTTAGAGCAGGTCTATCACTGGGGTTAAGTCAAGTCACAGTTCTTTTTGTCAATTTGGGGTTATTGTTATCCACCAGGCATGGGACGATATATCGGAATTCAATATATCGCGATACAAAAATGTGACAATACATATAGTGGGGCAGAAAAATAAATCTCGATATTAGCTCCATGCTATTCTGCTGTAGTAATCACAAATGAGACGGCTTGCCCATCACAATTTCACAAGCTCTCCATCCAAATTATATGTAATGATTAATGTAATGACATTTTTTAATTGTTGTTTACATTCTAACAAGCCAATGCCATCTCTAGAAAGGTTTGTGGCTTAGAAATAAACAGAATTCTGCAGTCAGACTTTGTTGTCATTGAACTTATTTATGACATCATATCGTGGTTGTATCGAATTGTGTATCTATTGAATCGTGTATCGAATTGTATCGTGAGATAAGCATATCGTCCCATCCTATTTACCACTAAAAGGACTAAGAGCTCTAGCCAGAGTGTACCCATTATTTAAAACACTGTTACTGTGACTGTTTTTGTTTCTTGTTGGCAGAGATTATTTGTCACTTAGTCTCCAGTTTCAAATGGATGAAAAGGGCTTTTGATTATTTTGCATTGGCCCAGACCTGGAACACTCCACTTGGTCCTTTTGTTCAAAATTAGACGCTGAGGACATGAGAAGTTGTGTTAGTTAGTTAATTTACTGTAATTTCAAGCTTCTAAGGTCCTTTTTATAAAATGTTATGCTCAAATTTTGTGTTTGGCACTAAATCTAAGCCAAAGTTGTGATTTATGAAAATCAGTGGGTTGCATTGATTTTCTCCTGTGTCCAGCAACACAGAAAAACTCATATTTTAGCTTTTTAAAAAAAATCATATTCTATGAAATGATCATGTGATGCAATCAAAGATACAGTCAAAATAACCTTTGTTTATATATGAGGCCCCAAGTCCCTCAAACCAGGGACCGACTCTTGTTAAAATGCATTAACTTTCTTGCTATGTGGGAACAAGAAACAGCTGTGCAGCCTATTTTTGATCCAAACTTGCTTTAATAGACTAAACATATTGCCAAATATTCGAAAGACATCATTCAAAACAGCCGGTTTGTCAGTGTAAGTCACTTTTACTGTACGTCAATATACATTTGAATGTAAAACTAAGGGAACAACTCCTTGTCAGAGCAAACTAACTTGAGTAAGACATTGCATTGTGCATCGCAGCCTATTGAATGATGGAAAAATACTAAGTAAGAATTCCCTTAGGTCAGTTTTCTATTGGTTAGAACTAGCAAAACATATGATTAGACTGGTCTGTAAGATGCTGGCCACCAATTTGGAAACAGTGAGCTAGACATGGTACCATAGTGGAAATATTTTGAGCCATGGCTTCAATCAACAAATGATATCTTGTGGTCCCATGAAAATATGTTCTTGCTATTTCCGTCTCAGAAGATTGGATGTTCCTGCTATTTGAGTCATTCAAGACCTCTGTGATACAGGAAAAAAAGTCTAATTTTGGGGAAATTATTCTGCGTTTCATTCACTTGAATATAATTGAATATTGCCCATTTTGGCCCTTGAGTCCTGGAAATGATAGGCTAGGTACCCAGCAGGAAAGTGAAGGCATAATGATATTAGAGTGTTCCACAAAGATATTCAATCCCTTTTTAGAAAGAGAAGGAACAAAATTGAGAAAAAGAGAAAGAGATGGAGAGAGGGGGGTGAGAGAAAGAGAGAGAGAGAGAAGGCTTAGGGCTTGGCTAGGGCAATGGAGAGATAAGGAAATATGATATGTACATTTCAATGAAATGGAGCTTAACCAGTAGAGAATTCAGACTAAAGCATAGCATCATGGGATAGCTTCCAAAGCGCCCACGCTGTCTAAGGTTTCCAGACATGGCAAAAAAAAGTCTAACTGAAATTAGAACCAGATAGCTAAAGTTCTTATAATTCATTTGATTTAACTTAAGAGAAACTTGATCATCCCCAAAATGACACTTGGTTATTAGAGCTGAATCCTCATCTTTATTCAAATATCTGAAACATATCTGGCTTGTGTTTTGCCCAGGTATCTATATCCTTGAGGAGGTAGTGGTAAATACATTGATTACATTTAATATTCAGTGAAAAATTCATGTTTCATTACTTCAATCCAATATGTGCTGCAGGTGGATTTAAATGTAACATGGGGATTGTGAGCAGGTATGTTTTTTTCTTAAAATGTATCATTTACTGTGGGGATGCATTTCATCATTTGGGCCAGAATAGAATAGAATAGAATCTACCATTTATTTGGGTAGTTTGACCTACCTCAGAGTTTGAAAAGTGCTTTGGGGTCAGAATTGTAGGGATAAATGCTTCTCCACTTATCTAGACTTCACAGCTTTGTGACGCAACCTCTCAATCAGCTCAATGGAAAACTTTCACTGAGTCAGACATGTGCGGAGACTGTGAATCAGACTCGGGAGAGCGAGGCAAAAAAAAGAAGAAGCGCGCGAGATAAAACACAGAATTGAGATTTTACAATAATCGAGGGTCAGGCAGGGCGCACTTTGTTGGCAGAACTAAAAAAGAATATCTGAATTCAAAAAGAATTTCCTTTTCATTTGGTCTCTCTCCTCCTCAGCTGATACGGCTGTGAATGGAAACCGCCGGCCGCTCTTGGAACAAAATGTGCAGCTACAAAGTCCTCTTCGCGAAAATGAAAGCCTCATAGCCTCAATGCTATTATATTTTTTTGAGAGATTTGTCACGTTTTGAACGTTTGAAAACTGCCTCCCCGTATGTTCCCATAAACGCCGGAGGCCTTGAGATGCAATCTGTGTAAACTTTTTTTGTTGATATCGTCCGTCACTTTTGGCATCCTTTAAAAAGAATCTCAGTTTAGCTTTGACAAGTGCACTCCATAGAGCAACTCTCTCTCTCTCTCTCTCTCTCTCAAAGAAAGAGGGATTTTTTTTTTATTTGCTTTCTGCCTTTGAATCCTCCACCAAGGCCTCGAATGCCAAAGGAACACTTTTAATTCATCAGCGGGGGACACTGAAGGCTGTTCTGGATCATTGGACAGACAGCGTCTGAAGTCTGAAAGACAGAGAGGGAGAAAGAGAGAGAGGGAGAGAGGGAGAGAGAGAGTGAGGAGGAGAAAGGGAGTGACTGGGTAATTTAAAAAGTCTCCCTCATAGAACGAATAAAGGACTTTGCAGACAGTATAGTACAAAGACCTCCACCATTTAATTATCAAGTAATTGTAAAGTCCATAACAACAGAGACCTGAAAGAGGGAGACAAGGGAAGAAGGACTGCTCCATGAAAACGTAATTAGCGCAATATCATTTCTCTTCACTTTCAGCCACCGTTGAGTTTGAGGGGACAAAGACAAAAAAGCAGACAAGTTCCTTTGAGATGAAACTGAATGCGGCGTCACAGTTTAGATCTTCACTGACTTGGATCAATATGTAATTACCTCTGGGAGGAAGAAACACCTTTTCTCTCCATCTCTTTACTCTCTCTTTAACCCCTCTTTATTCCCAGGGAGAAGTGTGGGGTGGGGGTGTGTGGGGGTGAGGGTGGGGGGGGCAACACAGCAGCGGTGCAGTCTGTCCAAACGGGGCAACAGGTGTATTTCCATTTCAATTAAGGATCCGAAAGTAGCTAAGGCACAATTCATTTAGTCGGCTTTGTATGGGTTACTGTCTCTTTAGCCGAGATAAACCGGGTGGGGACAGTGAGTGAAAAGAGTGAGAGTAAAGAGTAAGGTTGTGAATGGGAGGTGCCTAGTTCTTGTTCAAACTGTTGGACAGGCTGGGGGGAGTGTGTGGATGGGTTGGTGTGTGTGTGTGTGTGTGTGTGTGTGTGTGTGTGTGTGTGTGGAGGTAGGGTATCTTTTCACCTTCAACAACTACAGCCGGTGCCCTGCAGCAAATCACTTATCCTCCGACTGCTCAGTGATGGGACTGGAAAAAGTACCAAAATATCAAGTTGGACGTATTGTTACTTTCAAATTGTCGTCATGAGAGATTTATAATTCATAACCATAGTTATGGTGTACCTGTTTTCGTAATTACTGCATACTTAAAAAATAATTACAGGGTACAATAACGTAATTGGGGGGACAAAACAAATGTTATCGGTGCTTGTTCCCTGTAGAGCAAGTACAAGGTATGTGTTTGTTTGTTTTTACAGAAAACAAAAGCAAAATGGTCTCTCAGTGAAAAGACAGCCACATTTAGAATAAATATTGATTATATTGTGAGTAATAGAGGTAAAGAAAATGTTATTGGCCAACATATATTTACAAATTTCATTACACTTTCACTGCTTTAGGCTACAGGTTACCCCATAACTGCAGGAATAAAGATGTGTTTTGAAGAGATGCTCAAAGACACTGTAACAGTAGTGTGCAAATAAATGTATTCAAATAATGATTCAGTTGTTCAATTCTGTTGGTTCTGTGGATTTCTTGTTCTTCCCCCGGAATATGCGGGATAGCCAAGAAAAGAAGCCACGCTTCTTCTTCTTTGGTTTTGTCGACAGGCTGTCTTTGGCACTGGAACTCTGAGGTCCTGTAGGTTCGACCAGTTGGACAGGTGAAAGTGTTTTTTCTGGGGTCTGGCCGGACAGATCCTTGGTGTCCTTTACAGTTTCAACCACAAGGCTTGGTGGAGCTTTGACCTCAGCCTGGATGGCTGGAGCGTGGGACTCCTGAAGCAGGTCGGTTGATCCTTCCTTAAGCAGGTGAATCAGGGTGTATTCAGCAAGAGAGACGGGGAGAACCTCCTCTGAGGTGGAGTTACTGTCAGGTCCAGCAGAGAGGATAGTGACTTCTGTTCCCTCACAATATTCAGGTTGATGCAGGATGGTGACAGAGCTTTCAGCAGCAGCCTCAGTCTGTGCACAAGAGCTAACCGTTTCCCTCTTGATGATAGAAGGACATTGTTCTTCCTGCTTCTCCAAGTCCTGGAGGAACAGCATCAGTTTAGAATCAGCTCTGGCGATTGGCTCCCATTCATCAAGATGATCTTGAGTAGGGGCATGGTGTGCAGCGCAGGCAGCCATAAATGTAGAACTCACTGTTGAGGAAGCAGAGATGTGCTTTTCACCAAGTTCCTCCTCCTCCAGGAGGACTGAGAGGAACTGCATCAGGTGAGAATCAGTGCTGCTGACAACAGGTTCCCATTTGTCAAGCTGGTCCAGAGTCTATGGTTTATAAACTACACATGATTAAAAAACACATAACTGAATAGTTGGAATTTGTATTAAGATACCTTATTTTTTATGCTAAAAACATATATTTAATTGCTGATTCCTATTGAACTATCACTGTTTTAAGCCACAAGCTAGCTCACTGTAATCTTACCTACTATCATATCTGAGGGGATACTTTAGGAGAATAACTTGATTTTTCTGAAGTTATTCATCTCCAGGTCAGCTATTCAGTTATATAATTTATTGTTTTCCAGAACAACCTGTGCATCAACCCATGCAGTTAATAGAAGGCTTAGGGTAGCACTTTACAATGGCCTTTTTTACCAGTGCATTAACCTGTGTATTAATCTATGGAAAAGTACTGTAAATACACAATATTGTACCTGGTGAACATTTCCCTGATATGTAATGTACTTTCAACAGTGTAGCAATACAATGTAACTTCACAAACATAATATACTAAACGAAATACTTACAAAAGTGCTCCAGCACCTGACATGAGTAGTGCTGAGTGATGTGCCGTTTCCCACTCATTTCTTTACTGAATTAATGTTGTCGTGCCTCATTGAGCGCTAAGGTGATAGCTTATAATATATGACGTGATGTTTGACTATTTGCCAACAGAAAATTAAGTAAAGTCTCTGTCTTTGCAGTGTTAATATGGACCTTCACACTAGTACAGGATTTCTGTTGTTGGTGCATTGGTCTTGAAAAAGTTTGTTCAAAATATCCAGCACTCAACTTTTTATTATAAAAGTGTACACATACAGTAAAAAAAATCGAATTATTGACAATTTAACAAATATGTTCACAGCACAATACAAAACTGTCAGTTGTTGACAAGGTTTCCATGCTTACCTCCTTATTTTTATTGTTCATGCACTCTCAACTCGTAACTCTCATATTTCTGACAGCAGTTGAAGGCAGCATAATGTTAATTTCTTATGTTGACTCGTTCGCAAATTTATGCACAACACAGTCAGTCTGTTATTGTCGGCACAGAAGTAAAGTTGGCGCGGAGAGAAAGATGGACTCATGAGATGTGATGAACTGATGATCCCCCCCCCTTCCACACACACACACACACACACACACACACACACACACACACACACACACCTCGATGGAGCCGGCTGGCCAGGGGACTTTTTTGTTTTTTTCGTCTCGGTGTTGCTGGACTCACTGCCAGCCCACCGGGAAAAAACTTGTGCTCCTCCAGATGGCCAGTCCGCCCCTGAGGTAGACTTACCACGAGCTATCAGACTGTAAACTCGGCCTGCCGGAAAAGGGGTTGAGCACGTTTCAGCTTTGTGTCTGTATCCCTCCCACCGACTGCGATTACTCCCACAGGTTGTGGCTATAAGTATGTGTTCTTCTTAGTCAGCTTGCCTGATTAAATGAATTTACCCATCCGCTGTACAAGATATGGTTATAGTCAATACATGAGTAAAGGTATCTACACCACCAGTCAAAAGTTTGGACACACCTGATTGAGTGTACTGTGTATGTTTTTCATTCTCTTAAAGCCATTTTGATCTAAAGGCTTTTGCTTAAATGCTTGAAATGTGTTTCTTATACAAATATAAATAGTGAAGTTGATCCTATGTATGGATTTCTTTCCAAAGCCTTTGCCTTTCCATCAAGGCAAAGGGCGGCTACTTTAAAGAATCTAAAATATAAGATAGTTTTGATTTGTTAACACTTTTTTGATCACTGCATAATTCCATTTGTGTTATTTCATAGTTTTGATGTCTTTACTATTAT
Organism: Centroberyx gerrardi; assembly: GCF_048128805.1. Classification (NCBI taxonomy): domain Eukaryota; kingdom Metazoa; phylum Chordata; class Actinopteri; order Beryciformes; family Berycidae; genus Centroberyx; species Centroberyx gerrardi. The sequence continues at coordinate 13,096,148 of NC_136017.1, read as the reverse complement.
TCTGAATGAATGTGGTGTGTCCCAACTTTTGACTGGTAGTGTATGTTTAAATCTCAATACATTTCTAGCATTTGGAAAAAAATCCCAACAACAAATCACAAACTGTGGAGCGAGTTTGTTTGTTTGCATTCACTCCCCTTCAGTTTTTGATCTCTTATTTTCCACGCTGGCCTACCGAAGCTTACTGTATCCGACCCGCGGTCACTACAAAACCCCTAGCGCCCGCGACCACACGCTCCGCTTAGAAGTGGAATTTGCATGATCCTTTTTGCCGCCAAACAGCGATCCAGGGGTCATTGTATTTTTTTTCCCCTGCCTCTTTGTCTGAACACACATTGTGTGTGTGACGGCAAATAGTCGCAGCAGCTACTGGTCTTGGAACGTCATGACAGCGCCGTCCTCCACCTAGCTTCCAGAATAAACAGCTGCTCTGGCCTGATTGTGTCCTGTCAACGGGGACTGAAAGCTACATACTTCGTCTATAGTGCGTCCAAGATGACACTCTCTCCCCCCGATGGACATGTACCGCGCATTCACTCGTTCATTCCATTGCCGCTTTCTCTGAGAGAGAGAGAGAGAGACAAAGGGAGAGAGTACGAGCAGAGAGAGGCAAAGCAGTTCGATAATTTAAGAATGGATTTCGGGAAATCCCAAATGAATCATGAGGAAGACGCTTCCGGATTTATCGAATTTGACCCGGGAGGGAGGATGCTCCTTGATGATGTGTGGCTTGTACACCATTAGAGACCGTCACAGTCATTGGAAATATACATTTATGACAGAATATAGACAGTTTTTAATGTAATTCCTGCACAATACCACCAAAGCCCCGATATGTTATGTATTTATGTATTTCTTCACGGATTTATTGGTTTTACAGCTTCTTATAGAACCTCTAGGTTAGATTCTGAGTCCCTTTTGCTCCATTATTTATTGACAATCCCAATGTAACAGCAGTGCTCATGGTTACTTATCATCATGTGTGTTCTTGTGTCTCGTATGAAGAACTCAGTGGATTTAAACGTCTGGAAAATGTCCACAAACATAAAGAAAGCCAGCGGCGCAACATTGCTACATCCCAGTAGTTTGAAGATGTTTTTTTATGCCTTGACTTAAGCAACATTATATTTTATTAACCGCAAGCACTAAGCCTTTTTGTTTTCATCCTTCCGCTGATATGCCATCATTTTTTTTGGGTGGCCTAAACCCAGGCGACTTTAAATATTTCACACGACCGAAAAAAGTTTCCTTTGTGACACATTTACGTTCGCGCCAAGTAAGGTTCCTGCAGTCTCAGTTCTATAAATAATGCACAACTTTTGTCAGAATTGTTTGGAGTTATCGGATGGGGTCTCCCCCATCTCTCTCTCTCTCTTTCTCTCTCTCCCCCTCCCTCGCTCTGTTTTTCTTTCACATGTCAAGTAACATGACATTCAAACGCTCAACATGAACCGCAATCTCTCTTCAGATCTTCCCCCGAATGACTGAACTTGACGTTGACTTATAAGGCACATTACTCTTTTTTTTTCTTTTTTTTTTCTCATGAGTCACTCTTGAAAAGTGAGGCGGCGGCGGCGGCGCATGAAAGGGAAGGAAAGAGTAATTTTATGCTAATAGACTCTCTTGGGAAAAGGGATGGTGGCGACCTCACTATTACTTCGGAGGGAACAATACAAGCATGACTCACAAGTTAAAAACCATAAAATAAAAGTAGTCTAAATATAATTCATTGTTTGTCGAACTATGTATGGGTGATACGCCGTGACACATTTTGACAAATCCGTATTAATTATTCATCGCATTTGTCAAATAAGTGTGTCAGTGGCACCGGAACCAAGAGCCGCTCGTATGCAAGAAGCCAAACAAAACACAGCGGTGCCGAAAAATACATTCACTCCGACACCTAAAGTACACGCCGATGTAGTTGCTCAGACTTACACAGAGAATCCCTGCTGATTGTTTACTTTCGGCAAGACACAAACAAATATGCTGAGTGTGTGGGGATTTATTTGTGCTCTGACAAAGCGGAAAGGTTCAGAGCGATAGGAATCAATATTCATATTCTCCAGCCGGAATCCAACTGAAGCAGACACGCCAATGTGGGATTCAAGTGCATAAAGACAGCATACATGTGTTTACTGAGTGTCTTATATATACTATTACATATTACAGTGCAGTCATATATTGTGGCTGATGATATGGCCATGTCCTTTAAACCAGTGATTCTCAACCTTTTTCATATCAAGGACCCGTAATTTAGTCCACATTAGGGCCACGGACCCCCATTTGATGAGTTTTTGCCTCTCGGACCCAAGTCTGAGAATATTTTTTATTGTTAGATATGATTTTGTCCAGAATTCCATGACTATCTGTTCTGGTAGAGAGATAACAGTGAAACTATCATCAAAACAGTCATTCTTCTACATTCTCTGTGGACCCCCTGGAACCCCCCTCAAGGACCCCTGGTGGTCCCCGGACCCCACGTTGAGGTCCACTGCTTTAAACATTTATTTCAGTTTGGTAGACTGTTTTAACTTTTTAGTCCCCATGCTTTGTATTTCAGGTTTAAAAATGTTTAAAAGTAAGAATTTGTTCTTAATCCATCTTAAAATACCTCACTGTATGCGTTAAAAATAAAATGCTTTATGAATTATGAGCAGTAAACCAGGAAAAAAACAATACTGGCTACTATGGGAATCCAGTTAGTGACATGCCACTCACTTGCCTTTACTTAGTCTAACCTCTCTCTAAAGAGCATATACGTTTCTATGATGCAGACAATGATAATATAGATAAATGCTGTCTTTGTAAACGGTAACAATTTTCAAGAAGTATTTTTAGCATTTTCCGTTGTTTAAAATGACAACAAAAGGAAAAACCCTGCAACCTAACAGATATAAGTATCCTTTTAGCATGTCTCAAGGACTTGTAATAACGTAATAATACGCTGCTGTATGGACGTAATCTTCTCAACATAGCACCGATTGTGTAAAATCAATTTTTCTAGGGCACAGGAGTACTTCAGCTTGGTTGGGCTCTCCATCTAGGCCATCAGGGAGTCCACCAGGGGCTAGCAAAATCCTGATTCCAGATACACACACACACACACACACACGCACACACACGCTTGGGTCCAGTATGAAGCAAGTCAGCCTGTCAGTCCACCTAGGGGATAGCTTTAGCCACCAGCCACCAGCCCCCAAATCCACTGACTGATCCAGTGCCCAGACTGTCAGGCCCTGCCCAGCCGCTCCACAATCTTTCAACCTTCACTAGCCACTGTGAAGCCTCCACTACTTCACACTGTGTCTGTAAAAGGAATAGGGTGAATCCAAAAAAACACAAGGCTGCCACTTGGTCTTATGTTTTTTCCTTTCCCCCCTCTTCTCCACTTCTAAGAATCGTTCTGTCATACGCCCAAACACACACAAAAAAAAAAACCACACAAGCACCCAGGGATCGTAATGGAAAGTCAGTGGAAAGTGCATGAAGTAATCAACATCCAACCCCCAAAGGTAAAATGAGTGACAAAGAGCACATTTGGTGGGCAGTCGCACCGCTTGAACAAAGAATGCTGAAATTGACTTTTTTGGGCACCTGAACCTCATTCGGATTCAACAAATAATGTTGTTTCTTTTGTCGGAGCCCGGCTGTGACGTGGAATATCGGAACATGCGACTATCGCTAATTGTTAGGGAAATGAAGTTGAGTTTGTGACAGAAGATTGGAGCTAAACAGCCTCCTTTTTTTTTTTGCTTCCCTGGTCTGTGGTTAGAGAAAAATATGTTAAGAATCAAGGGAACTGACATGTTGCGAGCGGAGATTACTGGAAACCAAAAGACATTTCTGTCATTATGAAGACTTATGATTTGGAACAAGGAATAAAAAAGAAAACCGGCTAGCTGAATTGATTTGTACATGCTGATATTCTCATTCGTATTTTTTGAATATACTGTAATTATCTTGACTATTTAAATAGAGGGCAAATGGTTCCTCTAGTGACTTGGAAATCCATTATTGCCTAGCTAATTGGCTTGGCAAGCCTCGCCCCCTCCTTCCCTCGCTCCGTCTCTCAGAGATTAAAATCCAGCAGTGATTTTAATTTGAAATGGGAGAAAGGACAGTAAAAAACGATTTGCCAAAACCAAACAAAGGTGCAATCTTATTTAAGCATTGCACGGCACACAATGTGCATCGGTGAACTTTGCCCCTGATGAAGCAGTGTGACAAAGTTTATTATATTGCTTATAAAACAAAAATATGTGATCCAGCAGCTCGAACGTATTGATATCAAGCCTCATGGTTACCAATATAACTCTATAACTTTTTTTTCTGTCTCTCTCTTTCATAAGCAAAACTCACTGACCTTTTGGATTGTTGAGTTTATTTCATGCCTGTCCTGGATTACTGCAGATATGCGTTTTCTGTAACAATAAGGGTTTGCAAGGTGTAAAGTGCAGAAACAGGCTTGAAATTCAAAAAGTAACAACAGAGACAGGCACCGTTTGCAAATGAAACCAGTGTCTGGGAGCCTGTTTTTCTATTGTTTCAACTTACTTCTGATGTGAGTGTCTACACAGTGTATGTGTAGATGAATGGGGTTAAAAGGGCTTGTACAGGTCAACATGTGACCCAGCGTACGCCTGTTGTTTCCTGCCCAGAAGTGCTTCCGTGAACTGGCAGAAAGTGGCGTTCATTTCGACTTGGCGGAAGCTCTTCAGCGACTACTCTACCACATCCCGCTCAGAACAGAGCTTGTACTTGTGACTTGATTGGTAGATTGTTCATTTATCTCGCCGTACACCTATTTTGCTCCGCTTCCCCCACACTCAAGGCATGAATTCACGGCTTCCCGCGAACGGATACATCACGGACGCTCTCCATAAAACTTCTTTGACTTTCAAGTGAATACAAATCAAGTGGTCCTTGCCGCCTCGTCTGCTCGCAGCACTTAGCGTATAGTGGATTTCACCTGCCGTAGCCTTCGCTTGTTTTTCACCGTGGATGGGAGCAGACTCTTCTTTCCTATTGCCACTGGCGTCGAGGGCTCCTATTAACCAATGAGCCTCTGCCGTTGCCCCAGGCTGCATCCTTGGCTTGGGGGTTTGGGAAGATGCTTATCCACAACAATCGAATAGAGGTTGCCTAACTATATCTGGTAGTATTCCTCATCAAAATGTGGATGTGAACCCGTTTGCACCCTTAGATTCATATCCCAACACCGTTAAAAGATGCATCTGGGTGAGTTTAGATAAGGCAGGGAGACATATTTAAACGCTAATGTAAATATGGATTGGAGATGGATTGGAAACTGATTTTCCATCAGCTCTTATGGATGTAAAATCAGATTCCGGGTCATCTGGGGTTTATGCACATTTATGTTTAAACATGACTTGGAGCTCTATCTAGCCACAACCTTGCTATATTTTCTACCTGCTTTTGCTGTGATTCAAATCATATCCGTATCATCCATTTACTTGGTGGTTGTGGTTTTTTTTTCTTCTTCCCCCTCTTTCTCACTCCAACTTACACATGGCACTCGCGTACCAAGCCATTTCCAGACCGTCGGTGCTATAGTATTTACAGTTAATTTGGCACAGAGTGGGAATGCAAGCCCTTTTTACATTAATCACGTTCCAGGTATCCCTCTATAGAGCTGCAGAAAGTGGAATTCCAGTAAATAAGAAGCCGTCTTTCTCTACCTTAAAAGCCCTCTTTAAAGAAAGTACAGCTATGAAACGGGAAAGACTTAACCAGGTTCCAGGAAGCGCACTATGAAAATGTGGTAGGTTGACTGGCTGATTGGTTGGTTAAATGTAAACATACTAATGCTTTTGTTGCCTGTGCATTCGCGACCTACAGTATGTTCATAACCTTAAAAGCCTTCATGCTGGCTGACTGCGGACTCGGTTGCGGTTCGCCGCTTTTGTCCCCCTGCGCGGCGAGCTAATAAGTCAATCCCATTCACTCCTTCCGTACGGCGAGGATGCACTTATCGCGTCGTCAGCAGCTCTTTTCATTGAAAGCCCCCGGTACGTTTTGCATGTTACCGATTCAACATTTCTAAATTACCCCGCTCGCCCCGGCTCGAGCCGAGTCACCGGGAAAACAAAGGGGGAAGGCCTGCCCGCGCAACCCTCTTCCCGCTTCGGCCATCAATCACGGCTGTCGGAGCAGCTGTGCTCGCGCTCTTCAGCGGGAACCCACAGCAGAGCGCTACATCACCGGCGCTGTGATGAATGCGGAGGCTTTAGCTCTGATGCTTTTGATTAGAAGCCTCGCCGCCGACAGGTAACATCGCAGCCAAAGCGAACGCCCCGAGTACGAGGTGTCAAGATAGAGCCGATTCACACACCTCGTCATCTGCAGTGGCAGGCGCCCGTTTCTCTCTCATTTTTTGTTTTCGTTTTTGTTGGGAAAATGAGGCTTGTTACATGACAAAGACATGGTTTGAAGTGGGAATCCGCAAGATCCATGTTTCTTTGATTTTGGCAACATCTTAGCTCGGCGCTCGTTGCTGTGGTGTTTCTGCACTGCTCTTCCCAGAGATCACCTGTCAATCAAACAGTGTGTCCAGTACTGTGGCTTTGTCTTTTTCCTTGGATTTTCTGTTGATGCAGTTTGAGTTTCTCTTTTCTTTGTCTGTTCAGCCATGGTGGCTATCACTGCTCATGCTAACTACCCAGTTCTTCTTCTGTTTATTCCAAACAAACCGCTGTTGTTGCTGCTGGCAACGTAAAATGCATCACTCCTTGTTTGCCATCGCTTCCATGAACTGGCTAGAGGTTGAATCACTATTGTGTTATATCAATCAGCGATAGACAGGAACAAATGAGACATTTATTGATATGAAAATGACAGATTATTACTGTTAACATGAATTTGTATACGATAAATATTGTTATTAAAATGAAATAAGCCTGCATTTGCTTGTATGATAGTTTGAATGGAATGTGAGATTGATGTAACGTTGTACAGATTGAATCCATTTAGCGGCATGATTGGTGGAGTGTCACTAGCGCAACAGAAAGCTTTCAGTTTTGCATCCTATCCATCCCAGGTTATCTCATTAGCCTTCTTTCCACCACAGGGCCAAAGAGGGCTTCCGGCGGTTTAGTCATTGCTTATGTAAAGCAATTTCTCCTAAGGCAAATTTTCTGTAATTTATTTTTTTTTTCTTTTGCACCTTGTTATCAACAGAGAGGACGTGCCAGTTGGACTGTACCGTCAAGCCGAAAGTGTTTCTGATTCCATGTTATCAGCGTTTTGAATGAATCCTGGCCCCGAAGACCCCTACTAGACCCCGCTGTGGAAATGTGGTTATGACGGAAATTGCTAGCAGCACCAGTTGCCCTCTACACTCGCGAGCCAGATGAGACCATCGCAAGTTAATCACAGCACAATGCATGTCTGGCCCTCTGCTGACAAAAACTGCACCGAAGGCACCGCTGCCTCAGATGATGCTAAATAGTCAAAACTATTAGTCCAAGTCCAAATTTTATAAAAAATAACAATAATAATAAAAAAATAAGGTTAAGTAAATTTAATAAATGTAGTAGTCTAGACAGTGTAGACACATTTCTAACAGCTTGGTCAATGAGTCTTCTCATTTTTTATTTTTTTTTAATGAGAGCTCATAAGGTTTTTTTAATGCATTATGCCTTTCAGCTCTTTGATCACAACTGCTGTGGTTGCATTGATACCACTGTCATTACAGTACTTCATAGCTATATATATGTAGTTATTATGTAGTGTCTATTGCTTACATCACTGACAAAAATCACCATTGAACGTCAGCTTCCAAAACTGACAAGACCATCATGGCTGCCAATCCTTCATCATTACATGCCCTCTATCACACATGCTGGCTAGATGTGTGTTGTGTAAACATGCAATATCTCATCAGGCTCATTGACCTCATTATGTGCTTCATGTGACATGGATGAAAATCAAAGCCTGGTCTCTAATTAAAAAAAAGGAAAAAAGCATGCTAATGAGGTGCACACTCGTCCCCTTCTTGTCACTTAGCCAAATCTAAAGCTCTATTTAATATTTTTGTCAGTCAGCTTTTACATATTTGACCGTATTTGCCACTGTTTACAAGATTAGAGCACATGCCAGTACGGTAAGCCCCACACAGATCTGTATTCATTAAGGTAGAACTGCAGAAAGAAAGATGCCTTCTGTCAGATTTGTTCTAAATTTACGATTGTCAAATAAAATTACAAAAACAACCAATGGTGCAACATTGTATATCCCCGTGAGATGGTTTCTTTTAGACACATTTCATTATTCCCCCTGCCCACTGCTGTTGGCCCATAGCCTGTCTACCAGAAGGCTTTTCTTTGATATCGCAGACAACTGAGACTGGAACTCCCAACCTGCATTAGAAAGCCATCACAACTAATTTCACATCAGCATATTAAAGTTTAAGCGGTTATCCGTGTGATGAGTAAAGTTTATGATCTGAGGTCTCGCTATTCAAAGCACATTGTATTGTTGCAAGTGTCAATCGGAAAGAATAATGTGTTTTTGATTTATGAAAGCTTGCTTTGTGGAGATTCAGCTCGCACTAACTGCAGTAATAAGTGGGGATATAGCTACACTACCAGGCAAAAGTTTCGACACATGCATTTTTCTTTATTTTTTTACTATTTTTCACATTTTAGAATAATAGTAAAGACATCAAAACTATGAAATAACACAAATGGAATTATGCAGTGACCAAAACGGTGTTAAACAAATCAAAACTATCTTATATTTTAGATTCTTTAACGTAGCCGCCCTTTGCCTTGATGGAAAGGCAAGGGCTTTGGAAAGAAATTCATACATAGGATCAACTTCACTATTTATATTTGTTGAGGAAAAAGTTCTGGAGTCAGAGGTTCGTCTTACTTGAGTATATATTTATTGAAAGGAGTCTCGAGAGGAAGAGATGCACACAGCATGGAGGCTACATACACTTCTTCGAAGGAGAATAGGTTTGAGCTGGTCTTTATGTATCTTTCAAGGGCGCACAGAGTGTGCTGACATGGGAACAGGTCACAGAAAACGTTACAAACACATATGTTATGTCTTAGTTTTAAAGAGAATCTACAGATTAGTCTGGGACAGGAGCCACTTGTGTCAAGAGGCCTCTGACCTAGTAAGTTATGGGCTAAGGGTTATCAGTGAGGTGAACCTTCACCATGCAACCGTACATTCTCTGTGGGGCCCCAGTTCAGCTGTACATACATGCATGTTAATTTTCTTCCACAATATTTGTCTAAGAAACACATTTCAAGCATTTAAGCAGAAGCCTTTAGATCAAAATGGCTCTAAGATAATGAAAAACATAGTGTCCAAACGTTTGACTGGTAGTGTACATAAGGTGTGTTACAATCTGATTTACTGTCTCTCGCCTAATATTTTGAGTCGATATAATGTATGGACAGGTTGTGTAAGTATCAGACCTGGACTAAACCTTGTTTCTGATTCATAGTGCTTATCTGGCGCAATCTAACCAATTGATGCTGTGCCAACAGTGCCAAACCATGCCAATATGCCAGCACGGCAGGCCAAATTAAACACTAAAAATAATGGAATGGATTTCAACTATTTGACCCCAGCTTGATATGCTTTGCATTTACTTAAGTGCTATTATGGTAATGATGATAAGCTTATCAGAAAAAAAAAAATCCTGTATAGCATAATTTACAAAAAACAAGCCTGGTTCATGCATAAGATGCATGTTAAGCTCGGTGTAGCATGCAGTCCCATTTGCATTTAATTACTTAATCGTTTGTCCCTGCACTGATTATAATAGTATGTGTTTTTTGCACGCAAACTATGATAATAATGCGCATGTTTGCATGAACCCATTAGCCTTTGTGGAGGATGCACGTTGATGCATACACCCACCCACCCACACACACACACACACACACACACACTTATGGGGATGCACATGGAAGCATAGAGACACACAAGCAAATGACAAACTTGAACACAAATACAGCAAACTTCTAGAGACACGCAGCAAACTTCTAGAGACATGCAACAAACTTTTACACACACACACACACACACACACACACACACACACACACAACACCACACCCCCCATCACCAGCTCTGCACTATTTCATCAAGGGTATCTTCCTCCACCATCAGCAGGCGCAAAAGTCATTTAAGGTAAAAAATGATTTAGGACAGCTCTGCTCCCCTCTCTTTGATGCCACGACGCCTCTCAGGGGAGCCGGGCCAGAGTCCCATCCAGAGGGAGGAAGCAAACACCCCGCTGCATTAGGACAAGTCCCTCCATCGCTGCGTTTCCAGCCGGGGCTCCACAGATACCGATTCAGTACGTCCCCACAGGATAGACCGCTGCTAATACGATTACCGAGCCAGAGACTTAAAGATAATTTAATGCATCTCCACGGCTAATTTTGGAAAAGCGGGCACGGATGCCACATCCGCTTATTGTCGTCCCCGGCACGCTGAAGAGAGCGTAAGAGTTGACTTATTACCACACAATGCCGCCTAAGTGGGAAATCTCTTTGGACATGGCAGCCCACCATATGCTAGATTTAATTTGATTTTCTGTTCAGGCTTTACTTAAGTGGTTCTAAAGTTTGCTGTCCTGCAGCAATAAAAGGGTAAGAGGGCAGCTGTGGCTTTGGCTTGATTTGCTCTTTCAACAAGGGCCAAATAAGCCATGATTTGGTAAAAAACTGAGCGCTTACAGCAACATAGCAGCATTAGTAGGCTGCAGTATTTGGTGCAAAAATGGATTAAGCCTAATCCTACAGTAAATTCATCTTTTTTCAGTGGAGATCTTTGTTGTAAATGCATGTTTTCTAGGACTATAGGCTAAATCCATGTCTTTGAAGTCATCCCTTATACCACATAAACACAATATGACTTGATAAAGAAATGTTTGATTGATCTTGTCTGAATCCTGCGTACAGCTTTGACATTAAACTTATCTTCTCGAGGTCCGGGGTCTATCTCGCTTCACTGACTTCTCAGAATAAAATTGTGATGAAATTCAGCTCTTTCAGAAACAACAGCTTGGGCCAACCATATGGGTAAAGCAGGTATTCTGATTGTTCAGCGGCTAAGCTTCAATCTGATAGATTTGGCAAGATCACTGCAGTGACTGGTGAGTTTTGAACAATACCCAGTATTTTGGGATCATTTGACAGCTGCCTCAAGGACGGCGCTTTCAGCATAATGAGAAATGAAGGAAAATGAAATATGAGGGAATAATGAAGTGACATGCTGAATCCGGGATGAGTGTCAGGCCCAATATACTTCCCGCCTGTGCCATCTCTCTCCAAGAAAATCAAAAAGGCTGGATGGTATGAAATCAAAGCGTTTCTAATAAAAAAAAAAAAGAGAGAGAGGATGTCCGACGCTGACGTTCAAAAGCATGGAAATAAGATGTGGGAAGCGGCCGTTGGCTGTGAGTGACAAATCAAATGGTTGCTGTTGAATTAGAATACACTGACTTTCCACAGTGCAACCTCAGGATGCAAGCATGGACGTGAGACAGCGCCAAGATGCTTTTTTCATCATTGTGCTGCCCTCTACGGGTCTTCTTCTCCTCAGCCTCCCTCTTCACCCCCCCTCCTCTTCCTCCCCCTCCTCTTCCTCCCCCTCCCCTCCTCTCTCCACATTACCATATCCCTCAAAGAGTATTGCACGCATTAAATTGCCTTTCATTCCCTGGCTATGACAGTCCTGACATTAGGGAGGGGGGAGGGGGGATTGGATTTATGCATTTTTACCAGTTATTTCGACTGTCATAATATGATAATTGTTTCATAATACGCCCGTTGCTGTAGGGGATGCGCCGGTTTGCACCAACCAAGATCAAGTTCCACTAGTTGAAAACGTCGGGTGGGAGGCTTAACGCTTGTATATGCACGGGCTATTTTAACGATTGCACGGCTGGGAAACGGGGTATCGGATTCGTTCACCCGAGGCTAAAGGTGAAATAACATATCCAGTGATCTCCGGTTCGATTTGGACGGTCGGCGATTGAAATAAAGAGACCTTGGGCAGATCTGTACATAAACTGGTACAAGCCGTACCACCGGCAGCAGACAAGGGGATTCGTGCCTCTCTCCTCCGCTTCGCCAGTGCGCATGGATGAAAGTCACAGTTAAAATGCATGCAGCAAGTCTTGTCTGATGTGGGATTACCGCGTTTTTATTCGCTCCCCTTTCTCTACCATGCACGAACTTTGTTTTTGGCTTTTTTTCCGAGATGAGACTGCTAATTCCCGCTGCTGGAAGAATACAGGAGCCCGTTTTGCCGCGCTGGCTGTCACGTTATTGGCGTGAATGAGACTGTATGTGCTCTTCACTCCCTGGTATATGGAGCTAAACACCGAGGAGACTTGACTTTAAGGATTTTTTTTTTTTTCCTTCCCCACACAGCCGACTGAAAGGGCGGACGGCGAAATCACCAAATCCATGTTTTCACTGAGGATTGAGAAAAAAGACGGGGCACAGCCGTGATTTTCGGGATGCTTTGGCGTTCACCGGGATCAGCACGGTAAGAGGACAATGCATTTTTCTCTCTATTGCTCGTCTGTGCTGAGGCGTATGCTTACATTTGTTTGGGGGGGGATCTGTCCGTGGTGCTGAAATCTCTGTTTCTCCCCCCCAGTTGCGTTTGCTGTGTTGAAGTTGATCCGGATTTAAGACGCTGTTAAGCAAGGCGTCTGCGGCTGGCGTGGCAATAACAAGCATACAGCCTGCATTTTTATGCCCAGACATATCATCACAGTTTTATTCGTTCCAAATAACGCCGCTTCAGCGCGAGGAGACCCTGCGAGCATAACTGATAGTCAAGTTATCTGTATTATGTCCATTGGCGATGGGCATTTCTTAAGGTTATGGACAAAATCAACTCGAATGTGGGGAAAACGAACGAGGGGAAAGTCGGTGTATGACTCAATCATGCCAACCAAACCGTCAATATAGTGGGAACATGTCGCTATAATGTTAAAATGCAAAATTGAGAAGATTTTCTGGGCCGACGTGTGTGTGTGTGTGTGTGTGTTTTCTTTTTCGCATCGCACACGGACCTATCGTGTGTATTTGTGTGTGTCTGTGTGTGAGTGTAGGTGTGTGTGTGTGTGTGTGTGTGAGAGAGAGAGAGAGAGAGAGAGAGAGTGTGTTTGGGTGCGTGCGCGCGCGCTCACGCGTCTGTGGAGAGAGAGAGAAAGAGAGAGAGAGAGAGAGTGAGAGAGAGAGAGAGAGAGAGAGAGAGAACACGATCTATAACCTTCTCTATACCGGATGCCATTCAGAATACTTGATTATAGAATTATTTACTCCCCATCAAAATGCAATTTCAAACAGAGACCCGGTATGAGATCAACGACACTTGCTCATTTGCCTTTGATCAACTCCCCTCATTTCTTTTTTTCGCCCGTGGGCAGAAGAAGGGCTGTGACTGTCGCCTTGTAGGCTGATATTCACAATTTCTAACGCAGGCCGGATTTTAAGATGAACATGGACCGCTTCTCTCAGCCGATTCGTTTATGAGAGCCCGCATATATATATATTTTTCTTCCCCTCCCAAGATTGTTTTAGTCATACCAGGCGATTAAATTCTCCGTCCTCATGTCGTTGGACGGACGTGAGGAGACGGAATCCGACAGTTTTTCCACTGTTTTCAAGTCGTCGGGGATGCGGGGTGAGTGAGAAATCTTTCTGGTTAGGAGACAGTTGCTTGCCTCTTCGAGATTTTAATGTGACTTCGGGGAGGAGGAGGGGGGGTGGAGAGGGGGTGAATCTTGAAACAATCCGGATCTGCCACATCTGCACACGTAGCTGTGTGGTCTGAGATGTTTTGATAGTGCGCTTCTCTGCTGAAATTCTCTGGGGATTGAATTAGTAAAATGACAAGATCTCTCTGCCTTTACACCGCGGATGGCGATTCCCAATTCTCTCTTTCTTTTTTTTTTTTTCTTTTTTTTCCTTCCAAGATGGATTGGAATTCAGGCGAGCTATCAAAAATGCGCAGTGGCCATCCACCGCGGATAGTTGCATTATCAAGTTGATTATTATAGCCTATTGTCAAAGTATGGATTTATGAAAGAACCATCTGTGTCGCTTGTTCTCTGCAAACCTACAATCCCAAATGATGCCGACATAACACATCTGCATAATGAACGAGCGTTAATAGGCCTACTTGTCTTTCTCTGCATGTTTGTTATGAATGTCTGATATCTGTTCATCATAGAATCTCAGCCTTCATTTGCACGAGTCCATTATTTATATGCATTTCTAAATACTGCCTATATATATCACATATATATTTTCCATCTATCTATGTCATGGTGTATAAAACAGAACCCGTCCTTTTCTTTTCCTCCTTAGATGACACCTCATACTGGTACCGCACTTGAGTGAGCTGGGGCACCCTCTCCCACGAAAAATGCATATCTGGATCCTAAAAATAATCCTTCTGATTGCATCATCTCTGAGGCTGGTCGAGATGTATGACAATTATGGGGAGATCTGTCAGAACCTGTGTACTTGCGAGGAGAAGGAAGGGATCCTGACGGTGAGCTGCGAGAACCGGGGGATCGTCAGGCTGACAGAGATCAGCCCGGTCCATTTCTCCATGTACCACCTCCTGCTGACAGGGAACCTCCTGAAGAAGCTGTCAGTCAATGATTTCATCAATTACACCGGGGTGACCATCCTGCACTTGGGGAACAATGACATCTCTGAGATAGAGTCGGGTGCCTTCAACGGACTCCAGGGATTAAAAAGGTTGCACCTGAATAACAACAAGATTGACATTCTGAGGGATGATACATTCGCGGGACTGGAGAGTTTGGAATACCTTCAGATTGATTACAATTACATCACCAACATAGAGTCCAACGCCTTGAGCAAGCTACACCAACTGACGGTGATGATTTTGAACGACAACCTGCTCTCCGCCATGCCTCCGAACATCTTCCGGAATGTTCCCCTGACCCACTTGGACCTGAGGGGGAACCGGTTAAAAATGTTCCCGTACATCGGCCTCCTGGAGCACATGGACAAAGTGGTGGAATTACAACTGGAGGAGAATCCGTGGAATTGCTCCTGCGAGCTCATCGCTCTGAAGGCCTGGCTGGAGAGCATAGCCTACACGGCCCTGGTGGGGGAGGTGGTGTGCGAGACGCCGTTCAGGCTCCACGGCAGAGACCTGGATGAGGTGTCCAAGCAGGAGCTCTGCCCGCGAAGACCCCTGGAAGACACGGTGAGGCCCGCGCCCCCTCTCAGCACCAATGGATATTACCAGACCACGCCTGCTGCTGTCACAGCCTCCGCCACCTCCTCGGCCGTTTTGAGGTCCTCGTCCAGGCCCACCAAGGGCACGCGCCAACTTAACAAAACTAGGCCAAAGCCCACCTCCCGCATACCAGGTGTCAACGCTTACAACTATGGCCCCATCATTGCTTTTCAGACCAAATCTCCTGTGCCTTTGGACTGCCCCACTGCCTGTACATGTAATCTGCAGATATCTGACCTTGGGCTAAATGTCAACTGCCAAGAGAGAAAGATTGAGAGTATTTCTGATCTTAAACCGAAGCCATACAATCCTAAAAAAATGTATCTGACTGGAAATTACATCCCTGTGGTACGGAGATCAGATTTTGTCGATGCCACTGGATTGGATTTGCTTCACCTGGGAAACAACAGGATAACCCTGATCCACGACCGAGCTTTTGGGGATTTAACCAACCTGCGTAGGCTGTATTTAAATGGTAATCTCATGGACAGGCTTACAGCAGAAATGTTTTTTGGTTTGCAGAACCTGCAGTATCTTTATTTAGAGTATAACAAAATCAGAGAGATTGATGTAGGCACTTTCCGCTACCTTCCTAACCTACAGCTGCTTTTCCTCAACAATAACCTCCTGAAAACCTTACCAGGGGGCATCTTTGCCAGCCTCTCCTTGTCTAGGCTTAATCTCCGCAGCAACAATTTCCAAAACCTGCCTGTCAGTGGTGTTTTAGATCAGCTGAAGCTGCTGGTGCAGATAGATCTGTTTGAGAACCCGTGGGACTGCTCCTGTGACATAGTGGGGATGAAGATATGGCTGGAGCAGCTCAGCGCAGGCACCGTGGTTAACGAGGTCGTGTGTGAGACGCCGAAACGCCACACCGGAATGGACCTGCGCTCGATCCAGTCAGAGCAGCTGTGCCCCGACTACTCCGACGTCCCTGTGTCGACAGCTCCCCCTACGGACGAGCCGGTGGATGACAGGGTCACTACCACAGACACCCCGCAGAGGTTCAACACCCCCAGCAGCACCGTCCCCCTCTCCGTCCTCATCCTCAGCCTCCTGCTCGTCTTCATCATGTCCGTCTTCGTGGCGGCGGGGCTGTTTGTGGTAGTGATGAAAAAGCGCAAAAAGTCACAGAGCGACCGCACGAGCACCAACAACTCGGACGTCAGCTCGTTCAACTTGCAGTACAGCCTCTACAGCAACCGCTCCGGTCCTAAAGTGAAGGCCCCGGCCGGCCACGTCTATGAGTACATCCCGCATCCCATGGGCCACATGTGCAAAAATCCCATTTACAGGTCAAGGGAGGGAAACACTGTGGAGGATTACCGCGACCTCCACGAGCTCAAGGTGACGTACAGGAGTACCCCGGATGAGGAGAGGGATAGCAATACAATGAGGAGCCCCACGTACAGTGTTAGCACCATCGAGCCACGTGAAAATCCCTCCCCCGTCCAGGATGCAGATCATTTCTTCAGAGGCATCCTTGAGCCCGATAAGCAGTCCCCCCATCAATCCATCCCAACCATCCCAGCAGGTGCCAATTTAGAGTACAAGTACACAGGGCCTGTGTCATACACGTACAACCCAAACTTTGATGTCAGACGTCAGTTCTTGCACCCGGAGAGGATAAGAGAAACAGTGCTCTATGGCACAGCGCCCAGTACTGTTTATGTTGAGCCCAACAGAAATGAATATTTGGAGCTAAAAGCTAAACTGCAGTCTGAGCCCGATTACCTCGAAGTTCTTGAGAAACAGACCACCTTTAGCCAGTTCTGAGCAACAGAATCATTAATGTAATGAAGCATTTTCTCTCTTACCCTCCTTAAAACAGTGGCTCAGTTTATAGGGTGCCTTGGCACAACACAAACAAACAAAAGAGAAGCAGTAAAAACGGGGTGTGCCGAACAATCTTATTCTTATTTCTGAAACATGACATTACAGGAATGGATACAGCTTTCTGAAACAAAAATGGATGAACAAAATTGCTCTACTTAACTGATGATGCAAAATCTATTTTTCTATGGTGAAGATCGAATTACACACAAAATGTAAGTGTACAGGTAAATCTTACCCAACTTCATTTTCAGGAATATAACCATACATAAGGTATATTGTGAATCAGAAAAAAAATGTTTATAAAATCACTCCTGGACAAAAACACTGTACAGCAGATCATCAAAACTGTGTAGGACTATTTTCTGCTGTAGTCTGTAAGTAAGTATTTATTGATATAATCTGCCATGTCTTTTCAAAACTTTTGATTCTACATCAATATTACCTGTGTCATCATACTCCATGATCCTCTGAAAAGGCTTATGTTTGTAGTTTCATTTACTGTAGCTCTGCATTGTAAAAGTGGCTTTTTTTGAAAGTGGCACACCCCCAATGTTCAAAAAAGACTGCGTCATTTGAAGAAGAAGAAAAAAAAAGTGTCTTTGTATGCTTTCTGCACTTTTTGGAATTGGAAGGCAAGTTAGCCTTCATGAGCTCTCATAAAGGAGATTATTATATTAAAAATGAATATGGGTATTCATTCTTAATATGTAGAATTGATATGTTATCAAAACAAAATTCATAAATGATATTTGAAGTAATAATTATGTTGTGTAATACTGATATTTTAATCAATGTAACACCTATTTTTATACAAGCATTCGCAAATTCTCTATCCCTTATCAATTTTATTTGTTTTGATTGCTTTGCACTTATTGCACTATATTGACCAAACTATGTTATTGTCATCAAATAAACATGATGTCAGGTTCATATAATGTGCTTATGAGGAACCTAAGGCTGTTGTTGATGATATGAATGGAGGCCGTTTGGGTTTGGGCCAACATCTGAGTTTCAAATTCAGACAGTTAATGGAAACTACGAATCAAAACCCAAAATATATGGCAGCACTCAGTGTGAATGATGGGGTTGAAGAGCTTGAAAAAAAGTGTTTCAGGGCCAAAAGTAGCCTAACTTTTTTTGGTAATCAATTGAAAATCCATTTGCTGAAAAGAAATTGAATTGATCCCAACTATGTTGTGGACTCCATCAGAGCAGATAAAGACACAGTACATGCTTCGCTCAAAGGGGTGGTTAGTGTTTCAATGAGGATTGTAATCAATGTGTTTCAATCAATGAGCATTATCTGAGGCTGTCCCTTTGCAATTATACCATGACAACAGCATCAGCATTACTGCCTTGGCAAGCAATGATTGGGTAATTTATATAAACATCACTGGAGTTGATTTAAGATGAAATGTTATTTTAGCATTGTAAGAAAGCCAATGGGTGTAAACTCTGACATTGATTAAGAAGTAAAACAGGATTAAGGGTGTGCTGTCTCAAAACCATTTCAACACTAAATTGATCTTTTTTAATTGGTTTGTAAGCTGCACAGATCTTTTGAATCTGTTTATTAAGAAAGACAAAAAAAAAAAACGAGTGTATACAATGACATTAGAAAAAATGAAATTGAATATACTAGTTGGGTTTTGAATCCTCGAAGTGGTTGTTTGGATTGTGAAAAGTTACCATTCACTTCATTCGCTTGACCCACTTAATATCTGATATGCAAAGTAGGTCTATAAAAAATGCAAAGGATGCACTGTGCCACCATTTTCACTGTGCAGTGAGCATCACCATTTAGGCATCCAATGTTCCCTAACTGAGATAGACAGTGATCTCTCTGGAGAGGAGGCAGAAAACCTTCCGAGATACCTTCATCTGTTGCTTATTTGTCTAACGAGCTCAGAGGGAATTATTGTATCAAATTTGAATCACTGGGAATTTATCATTATTGAGACCTCCACTATCAGTTGTTAGGCGTAAAATACAAAAGTCTCAGATCTACTGTTTTGTACTGTGTTGTATGTTACAATGATTTTCTCTTATTTTCACTGAGGTGGCAGCTGCCTTTCCTCAATGGCAAAAAAAAAAAGAAAAGAAAAGAAAAAATTGGGCTGTTCAGGGTCCTTCATTTGTTGGATCTTTTCATAGAAGCCCAGAATGAGAACAGAAGGCACCATTTGGGAGATGAGGAGTCCTGGAACCGAGTGTAACTGTGGATGTGTCATACATGTAGCAGGGGTGAATCATAGCCAAGAAGTGTGTGCAGTCGACCAGCACTGGGAGGCCTATGGGACGACACGATGTTGACGGTTTTTTGACGCCGATGTTGATTTATTTTTCTAATATTAATATGGAAAATGACTCATGCTTTCTTGAGTGCCACAAGGAAGCCTCCCGAAGCCTCTCAGGTCACAAATTGATGGGTGACTTTTCAATAGCAACATGTTTAAAATGTGGCTCACATGGCAATCTGCTGTTGTTTTCATTTCCTAGATTATTCTATTTTTCAGTGTGATTTGACTAAGTTGACAGAACGGTAGAGGGAAAAAAAACTGCTTGAGCACAATTACATAATCATTGAATCATGCATTCCAAATGGGCTAGTGATTACTGAATGTGTTTGTGAGTGTGTGTGTGTGTGTGGGTGTGTGTGTGTGTGTGTGTGTGTGCATATCCATGGCCCTCCCAAAACCCCCAATGTAGAGGCTCCATCATTGTTGTGAACCAGTACCCAGTCCCAGAGTAATGGATGAATGAAGTAGCCATGTTCCCACTGCAGGCGGCTACAGCGTGTGTGTGTGTGTGTGTGTGTGTGTGTGTGTGTGAGAGAGAGAGAGAGAGAGAGAGAGAGAGAGAGAGAGAGAGAGAGAATTAACTCTCTTGCTGGTCAAATAATGCTTTTAATCAGCCAATGGGTCCTT
Organism: Centroberyx gerrardi; assembly: GCF_048128805.1. NCBI lineage: Eukaryota > Metazoa > Chordata > Actinopteri > Beryciformes > Berycidae > Centroberyx > Centroberyx gerrardi. The sequence goes on along the minus strand of NC_136017.1, from coordinate 13,076,097 downwards.
TAGGTCTTAACACAGAAGCATCAATGAAGGCCACAGAGTTTAACATGCCTTCCTATATTATTCCACTTACAGCTTTGCAGAGGGTCTGTGTGAGGGTCTAACTGTATCATGTTCACTCCATCAGTTAAGTTGCAATGTTATGAAATGCTGTCAACCAGTCCAATCTGCACTGGTGCTGCAGAATTGAAACTAAATAAATAAACAAAAAGTTCAGCCAGCATTGCAAAAAGTGGGACTTCTGTAACGGTTACATCTGTATTCACAAAAGGAAGTTCTGCGGTGAAATATTTCAAAGTGTGTTGCATCATGCTACACAAGAGCCCCCCGACTTATGGCTAACCATATTGTGTGAATTTAATGTGGGGGGTGATGCAACGCGGGGCGTGATGGAGGTGCAGATGCAGCTGTCACAGAAGTCTCACCCTTCGCCATATGTAGCCTACCGCATGCAGCAACGCAGCTCAAAAGAAACTCTAATTTGGTTCCTCCGCTCCGCAAATAATCTGACATCCATTAGATAAAGAGATGGAAGGGGAGAGATGGGAAGTTTCGCGTTCCAATATTCCCTTTCACTTCTACTTTCACACCATTTGAGAATTAATCGGTGTGGAGTGGCACAACACAGGAGAGCGGTCCAAGTTGCATGTAGTACTGGCGCATCACTCGGCTATTTCAGTACACTGAGTTTAAATTGGCAGGCAATTATTTTCCAACATCAGTGTGCTGAAAATGCCAGGATATTTTAATATTTCCTGGGTTTGATTGAGTAGACATCTGCTAAATCTAACAGCATATCAGCAGAGTGGGAAAAAAAAAATATACTGGTGGTGGTAAAATTATCTGATAACAGCAAATTAACTTGATGCTAGACAGGCATCAGTATGTTTTGAATGTAGTATGTTGTGGCATGCTGATATGTTTCATATGTTTCATGTTCATATGTTCATCATGTTCTGTACAGGATTCAGACGTAGCAATGTGTTGCACAGATAGTAGAAAGATGGAGAAGATGTTTTTTTTTTTTTTATGTTTTGTATAGTTTGTTTAAGTCAGAGCGGTGCCAGATCGGTGGGGTTCGCCACATAGGTCACAATACTGCCAGAAAGCTTGAGCATCACAGTCAAGTGTGTGAATGTCTGTTCTGCATAGTCTTGTGTGATTGACAACTTAACTGACACTATCTGAACTCTCTCCAGCTGTGGGAGAAAAAAACCAAAAAAAAAACCTCACCCATCTGGTACGTCTTGCAGTTTCAAGAGAAATGCAAAGAGCTTTTTACGCTACACTTTACATCCCATCATGGCTATATGGTATCTAAATGGTAATTAGGCTAATAATTTCCTCTCAAATCCAGTTTTTCATCAGGTTCTTTTAAGATGTTTTTTTGCTTTGATTTCAAAATGATGTATATACAGTACATTAATAATTTTGTTTTCTGAGTTTTTTCCCTGGAAGAAAATAGGTAAAAACATGATAATTAGCAGATCATCCATAAGATAATGATGAAATCTGGTTTTGATGTATAGGTCACAATACTGCCAGAAAGCTTAAACATCACATACAAGTATTTGAATGTCTGTTCTGCATATCTTGTGATTGACAACTTAACTGACACTATCTGAACTCTCTCCAGCTGTGGGGAAAAAAAAAAAAAACTTCACCCATCTGGTACTTCTTGCAGTTTAAAAAAGAAATGCAAAGAGCCTTTACGCTACACTTTACATCCCATATCCGGACTGTACCACCCATCGCGGCTATAGCGCGTCTAAATGCTAATTAGGCCTAATGCGTGGGCATCCTCTGTATGCTTAGACAGAGAGAGGGGGTGGACATGTTCCATATGCTCGAGGGTTTGCCTCACCTAACCCCCCACCCCCCCCCACCTCCATCTCCCACCACCCCCTGCTGCTGGAGATGCCTCTTCTTTCCCGGCCTGCCTGCCTGCCACCCCCAGCCCCTCCATGATGATGTGAGCAATTGAGTTCAAGGAGATTTGGGTAATTGAGAGGGCAGGGATGGCATCTGACAGGCACCGATGGCTCCAATGATTACTTTAATCAGAGTGGTTAATGGAATTCCTTCAGGCATGTAGAAATGCTCAAATGTTCATCAGCGCTCAACCGATTCTTACCCCCCTCCCCCCCCCCACCATCACCACCACCACCACCAACACCTCCCATCCCCGTAATTACTGATCAGTTTTTCCTCTCCCTTTTTTTCTTTACAATACTCAGCAACTGTTTACTCCCGTGGTCTTCTCTTCTGTTAATTCCCCATCAACAGTCGTGAAAATACTGTACGTCGACGTCGGTATTGAGCCGCGATCGCGATGCATTATGTATGAAATGTTCGGATCGCGAAGCGTCACGTGGCAAAAAACCTGTTAGCACGACGTTTGACGACCAAGGCCTCCGTCATAACGGGGGGAAAACCCGTGTGAAGCGAAGCGCGCGTTCAGGTTCAGATCGAAAGCCATAGGTTTATGAATAATGAAGGTATTTCAATTAAGAGCAAGGAAAAAACAGCTGTTTATCTTTTATTCAGCCGGGCAAAGTGACTAAGAATACTGTCTCACTCGTGGGAACAGAAAGTTATCTAATACAATCACACGCTTAGATGCTATTTGGACAATGAGCAGTTGTGGGTTCAATTCCTTGCTCAAAGGCACTTGAGCCACAACACTCTAACTTTACAGTCTGGGAGTTCAAAGTTGCAAATTGGCAATCAATCACAAGCTCTAGTTGACTTTCTAGTCCCGTCAACCTCTCAGTACCACTGTCCAGCCTGTGTTGAATTAATTTCCAGAACAAATCCATTGACTCTGCATTTAAAAAGGCCAGTCTGGAGCCACGCACAGTCTAATGCCATCTGTCCTATGAAAACTGCCTACTTGCCGGCTTTATTGTGTTTCGTTAATTGGTTTGAGGAAATGTTTCGCTCTTCTGATACGCAGCCTGACAGTGTGTGACAGTTAAATATGAGTTGAAATGTGTTTGTGTGTGTTTTTTTTTTAAATCTAGAAATGGTTTCCCTTACAAAAAAAAAAAAAAGTCACGTGGAAATATGCATGTGACTTCAAAGCACATGTGCTTTTTGGACACATGTTTGGTTTTCAGATGTAAACAATGTTTTTTTCAGGTTTTCTGTCCATTTGATAGTTTGTTCTTCAGATGTGAATATTTAAATTCACTGGTGAAAAGTGATTTTTCTTTTCCACATGTAGTCTCCTGCTGTTACATGTGACAATGTTTGTTTAACGTGTGGAAAATTCATTTCACATGCAAAACCAACATGTGTCCAAAAAGCACATGTGCTTTAAATTAACACGTTTTTCCACATGTGACTTTTTCATAAGGGTTATGTACATGTGTATTGTTTGTAAACAATGAAGCAAAATTAACCTTTTTTAGTGATCTCATTAATCTCATTGCCATGAGATTATTTTCCATCATTACAACCTATGCTGTAAGAACCTATGTATTTCTACACATAATGTATATACCGACAATCATCAGATGGAGATTTAGGCAAATTATTTCCCAAAATAATTTCCTAAATCTCTCAAATCCAGTTTTTCATCAGGTTCTACTAAGGTGTTTTTTTTTGTTGTTGTTTTGCTTTTAAAATGATGTATATACATTAATAATTTTGTTTTCTTGGTTTTTCCCTGAAAGAAAATAGGTAAAACATGATAATTAGCAGTTCATCAATAAGATAATGATGAAACCTGGTTTTTGATGTGTTGCTATGTAATCTTTGATGTTCCATAATTTTGTCTGAAGAGAGAAACACTCTTACTCTTTACCAAAATACCTCCTGGTAATAAGAACAAAACCTTTGCATCCTAATTTAGTCCAAAGAGCAGAATATATTAACAAATATATCAATGTCTAGGAAACAGCTTTTTTATTTTTTATTTTAAGAAACACACTCTATGATTTACTGCCAGGAATAGAAATTATGGAAATTTCTGGTACCAGCTAGCCTGCTGTTAGCATTAGTGCAACTTTTTCCTCTCTTTCCAGAGTGTTGATGATATAGATATGAAAACCCCAGTTGCAAAATGGAAGCTAATTACAGTCTGTTGCCAGCTATAGATTTCATATTATGTTTTCATGTTATGTAAGGAATCTAAGTGGCATGTGTGTGTGTGTATGCAATGTACAAGTAGAGACTGTGTGATCAAAGCTTGCAAAGATATATACGGTATCTGTGTCAGTGCCGAGGCAGGAGGAAAGGAAGGAGAGGGAGATGCTACAGTATGTTGTTTCATTTGGTCGTTTTTTTTTTTCCCCTTTGGTCGCCGGCGTTTCGCTCTCTGCCTGTGTTCCTCAGCAGCACGCCTGCATTTTCCCTCTGCGTTTCTCCCTTTGCTCTGTTCTCCCTCCCTGCTCCCACTGGGCAGCCCGGTTGTATTCATCAGGCCTCCCGTTTTGTTTGTTTGTTTATGGCGGCTGCACCCGTTGATCCGGAGCCGCAGTAACCCTGTCGTTTGATAAATGGCAACCATAGCATTACTGACTCCCCAGCCGAGCCCGGTGACGCCCGGCCAAAAAAACAACAGGTTGATGTATGGCTTCCTTCAGAGTGTCAAGTCATTTAACTAGAGCACGTCCGCCAGTGTGTGTGTGTGTGTGCACGTGTGTTTCCACGTGTGTGTGCACGCGCTTGGAGCCCTGCCCTGTCCCACCCCGCCCTGTGTGCGTCATCGAGCCGCAGAGTGAATGGGACCAAATAAGTGAATCAGTGGTCAATGATACATGAACAATGCAGAACACTATGTAACGCCAGTTTATTGTCGGGAAGTGATGTTGTTTCTGAACGGCGGTGCAGCCGACTGCTGTGGAACAAGGTCAAGTGGAATGTCACTGTCAGTATTAGGGATGTATGGGGTATGAAGGGATTTTTTTTCTGTGTCCCAGATGTTAAGTCAAACATACACTACCAGTCAAAAGTTTGGACACACCACATTGTTCTTTATTTTTACTATTTTCCACATTTTAGAATAATAGTAAAGACATCAAAACTATGAAATAACACAGATGGAATTATGCAGTGACCAAAAAAGTGTTAAACAAATCAAAACTATCTTATATTTTAGATTCTTTAAAGTAGCCGCCCTTTGCCTTGATGGAAAGGCAAAGGCTTTGGAAAGAAATTCATACATAGACATCAACTTCACTATTTATATTTGTCTAAGACACATTTCAAGTATTTAAGCAGAAGCCTTTAGATCAAAATGGCTTTAAGAGAATGAAAAACACAGTACATCCAATCAGGTGTGTCCAAACATTTGACTGGTAGTGTAGATTCCATAAATACAAATACAATACAAATATAATGGGGTGAAGTTTTAAAATCATGGTATTTGGTGATAGAGATCTGTTGGCTTATATATCATATGTTGTTGTTGTTTTTTCACAAGGAGCATAGAATGGTGGCAACAAAGATATATGTATGATATAGGGCCTATATATAAGTTTATGAAATCCAATACCAGGTTCTTTCAACACAAGCATACATTGTTAATGCGCCCTCTCCTAGACATACAGTAGGTGTCTAAGATGTCTGTTTACCACAAGCCCTATGAAGCTTTCCATGCTCTTCTCCAGCACATTAATGTACTGTATGGCACATTGTTTGCCCCTGCAGGTGCTTTCAATTCCCTTCAAAAGGAAAGTGCGTTTACTTAGGATGAGTGTGGTTTGGAATTAGAGGGCCTATTGTCGTTGGCGACATTGGTGTTTCTATCTCTCTAGAGGTCTTGTGTGTATGTGTGTGTGTGTTTTTAATACTGATGGCTTGAGTGAGAGAGAAAAGGAGAGAAAGAAAGAGCTAGATGGATAGGGCTTGTATGTGGGTGGCTTGTGTGCATCTTTGTGGGTCCGTCTCCATGCCCATATGCCTACATGTACACTTTAATTGGCTTCTGATTTACTGTAAAATTCCACCCGTGAACTCACTCTCTCTCTCTCTCTCTCTCTCTCTCTCTCTCTCTCTCTCTCTCCTCTGTCCCCATTTCGCTTCCATCTCTGTGGCTTTCAAAGCGTGGTGAGGAGTCTGGTTTAATACAGAAACAGGGGCCTTGCTAAAGGAATTAGACTGCGCGCTGGGAGATCGCTCCGATAATGAAATGGTGGGAGGTAGAAAAACTCATTTTCTCACTCGTGAGAGAGACATACTAATGTGGCTATTGAAAATAGCACTGAATAGTACTGAAAAGAGAGAGAGAGAAAAAAAACCACACAATTCCAAAATCCAACAGTGTTTGGGGCTTATTTGATTTCGGCTTGTGAGATATGGACTTGCTAAATGGATAAAGTTCGGTGCTGGATTTAACCAGGGAAAATGGACTCGTCGTAATGGGAAAACTATTGTTTTCCGACTATGTCCTCCTCCAAGAGTACAGTGAGTGACAGTTTGCTTGTGTTTGGACAATAGGAAGGCTCAAGTTGGCAGAGTGTGGGCGTGCTTGTTAAAAAATGGCTCCTGTGGAGGGGCTCTCAGGGCTCATAGAGCAGTATTGACGTCAGCTACTTGTGATGTGCTGTGTGCTGTACGTGTGTGTGTGTGTGTGTGTGTGTGAAAAAGAGAGAGAGTTGTGCAATAATCTTCTAAAGGGTTGAATGGCGGAGTTCAAAATCGAACTGAAAACAAGGGAAACGATGCAGCGTGCAGCAGCCATCATTAATTTGTAAAACCAGCACACTGACTATTTTAAAAAGACAGCCAGCTGGCTAATATGGCTAATTATGAACTAAGTTTGATTTGTACTGTACTGTAAGTTCTACTTGTACAGTGCAGTAAATAGCCAATGTACTGTTTTTTTTTCCAGACCCAGCAGGTGCTTAGATGTGTCGGATGTGTCAGGCTGGTGTGTCCACTATGTGACAAATTGGTTCTTAACTGCACTGGCATTGATCCATATACACTGTGGAGAAACGATAATAATATCATGCTGCTGCAAGCCTTGCAAGAGGAATCTGCGTCACGCTCATGAGGAGATGTGAATGTGAATATGCCTCAGTGTCATTCTCATTCCAGAAAATGGGTACAGGTTAAAAGTAGACATTCTAAAGTCTAATACTGTTTTTAATCCTCTTGTGACTGTATTGAGGCCGCTGGCTCTGGTTGCTGCAACATTTTCGTTTGTTTTTCCTGTTTGCATAGTTTGACCTTCAACTGTTAAAGCCTTTATGTAGCCCTACGTTTGAGATGTATCTTTTCATAAGACAATATCCATTTACACTGCAATACCGACGCAGAGTCTGGCCCAAATGGGCCCGGTGTGCAGAGATGGTGGCATTTTGGTTTGACCCGTCCCACGGTGCAAAGCGCCCAAAGGTCAACATCCACTCCTAGCTGGCTTCCAAAAATGCCCGACACGCTCTGCACTGCTGGACGGGTTTGAAGGAATTATTATTTTTTTTCATCCTGTAGCTTTATTTACTCTTATTTATTTAACCATCTTTGTTCCAGGGCTTTGCTGAGCATGCATACTCTTTTTTAGCACTGTCCTGCTTCCAATTCACACAGTTGCACGTCTTCTACTGTCTTCTACCTCCAGTTTCTCCCAGCTATCCATGGATTCAAACCCACACCTTAATGTCCACAAACCCTAACCAATAATAATTTAATTCCAGGTGGCCCCGCATCTTTACACACCTGGTCCAATGCAAGGAATCATGTAAACAGTGGGAACGAGTCAGTGCGGTGTGTTAGATCTCATTTGGCATGTTAAGTGTGTTAACCAGCAGAAATTAGCACCAAATTAAACCACCAGAGATTCCCGTCTCATCTAACTGTCAAGACGTTATTATAGACTTCATATAAATGTGTAAGGTATCCTGGGAGAATGCGGTTATTGAATTATGCCAAAATTAAACCATTAGCGGGGAGGAATCAATCTAACCAACTGAAAAACAGCAACGTGACTGCGCTCAGTGAGAAAGTATGGTGTCATGTGGTCACAGACATTTTGAAGGACATTGCAGCGTCCACCGACTATGTGTTATGTTTTTTTGTGTTCAGTATTATATAAGAAAAGCCTCAAGAAGCAATATCAGAGCGGTTTACGCAGTGACCTGCTATAAAATTACCTTCCAACGAGTGCAAACAATTTCCTGCTCTGTAGATATAACCTTAGCATGGACATTTTTTTTTCCTCATAAAAAAAAACCCTCGGAAGAAAATAAAGAGGGATTTAATTGGCCGGTGTTAAAGGTCTGCCCGGGCTTGCGCTGAAGGCTGACATTCTCATTTTTATGCTGTGCCTTTGCTGCTAGCAAGTGCTAAAGGCTCGGCATGTCTGACTCTGTCAGCATGAGTGCCATGGAAACCAGTCCTGATCGGGCGAGGACCGGGATGCGGCTCGCACATCACATAACAAAGATATGCCGGTTTTTCCTATTGCTGATGTTTAAACTGTACTTTGTCTCTTAACTTAGCAGGGGTGGAAAGAGTACTAAAGTATCATGCTCAAGCACAAGTTCTCTGTTACTTTGCTGAAATTCTACTGAAGTAGAAGGAAACATAGTGGTGTAAAAATCGACCTAAAGTGATAAACCGCAACATTCTAGTATTTCAATCAGGAGAGACTAGGATGAATGCTCAAATGAAACACTTTATTCATGACATGAAACATGATGGAAACTTTGGCGTAAGCTCCATGGAGGAACTCCTCCCATTGGTGAAGTTAGGAGTACATCCGGGATGGACGTAGGAATTAGGATGTCCCCCTGGGAAGTTCCTCTGGAGCCTGGACATTGGTGGTGATGGGGTGGAGGAGGGACGAAGGAAAGCACAGCGACTGGAATGACAGCAGCATACAGCATAGTTCTGTGAGTAGCACAATAGCATAGTAGGTGACGTGTTTACGCTCCCGTCACTTAGACGATTGGCTCTCTGAAAAAGAGAGGGAAGTGACGGCTAACTCTGATTGGTTCTCTGGAAAAAAGGGGGAGAGCGTTTGCCAACTCTGATTGGGTAAAGAGAAAGCATGAATGAATGAATGATTTAGGTAGTATTCCTGATTGAAATTGCGTAATACTTCACTATTTGCTTTTGGTGACACCTTTGGGGATAAGTGGCCCTTGTTTTGGTGTTTTGCACTCAATGTAGGCACTGGCCCAGCGTAGTAATGTAACAACAAAGACTGCAGCTTGTTATATTTCTTCTACCTTCTTCTATTTATTCCAAACGAACTGCTGTTGTTGCCTCCGGAAATGTAACACAGAGGGTTTCGAACAGCAAATGTAAAAGCTTTCATGACCTGGCTATAGGTTGAATCACTATTGCATGGTGTCAATCGGCAATACAGAGAAGCAAAATGGACATTTATTTATATGAAAAAGTTGGGGATTAATTAAGTAAAACTAAAAAGTAGCTCATTTAAAATATATGAGTTGCTGACTTCGTTTTTCACAAAAGAGCACATTGTTCTATAATGATCTTTCCCATGCCAGTGCACAAAGGACGAGAGGACAGAGAGTTCAAACTCAATTCTTTTCATTAAAAAAAGCTTTACAAAATGAAGTGCATAAATAAAGTAAAGCCAGATTACTCTTCTCTTTTCTGCTGACTGAACCTTCACTGCTAATGGCTCTACAACTGGGCAGTTTACAGTTGGCCAGTTTCTGAGGCGCTGCTTAGAGCTTACAACCTGTGTGCTCCTGTCAAGGATGCAATTTTAAAAAGTAGCACAAGTACAATAGTTCAGTCTAAACATACATGAGTAAACTTAACTTACTAACTAAAAGTGCGCAAAAACGTACTCAGTTACAGTAACAAGAATAATTGTAATTCATTACTTCCACCCTTGCAAATTAGTTATATATGTTTAATGTAATTAGATGAATGTTATTGCATCATTTCAGGTACAAAACAGAAAAACTGAGCAAATACTGTTTATGAAAACATGCAGGTAAACTCGTGTACAGTCTTGTTGACATCAAAATGTAATTCTGTCTAAAACCAAAATTAGTGTATAAATTTACTGTTCATGCTGTGGATGGGAGTGTTTACTTATTGCTGTCAAATTGCAAAATGTGATCGTTTTATTTATAATTTATTGGGCAACGAATCAGTGGCATATGTTTTGTCATTGCTGTTTTTTTTTGTTTTTTTTAAACAAAACAGATGCCGATAATAACTTCTTTCTTCTTTGCACTAAAAAGTAAGAAAGGACATTTTTCCTCTGTAACTATCAAAGTGCTGCACCAAAGCTATTGCATTTATTCAATCATAGTGTGATGAAATTAATAATTCATATTAAGATAATTAGATACTACTGTGCCTTAAACATCCATCTGTGTTTTGAAACCTGTTAATAGCTTTTAAATGAAAACTTGATTTCAAAAGAGGATAACGTTCAAATGCTGCTGGAATTGGGGTCCCTGGAGGTTTAAACTTAATGTGAAAATGCAAATATTCAATTTGTGCCTCAGAGATTACTTATGTGCTAATAATTAAACCTGGGAAGGCTATTATAAACACAAGGCCCACGGTAGCAGCTCCAAGTTTTATCTTGGAGACCTAGATTTGATTTCAGGTCTCAATACATAGCCTACATTTCTTTTTTTTTAAATACATTTTTTTTTCGACCTGCTTTGAAGCCACATCTCATCTGAAGCTCATCACTCTGTATTTCTAGCAGAATAATCTAATCAAGCCTTTTCATCTGCAATAACAATAGAGACACTCGATGCCTGGACTGTTGAATGGTAGGATTCTTCATAAGTAAATGGACCAAAATTGAAAGAGACACATTCATATTTATTGTGTTATTTCAAGTATTTGATCATCTTCACTCCTGTTCATTCACTGCACATGTTACATATTGTAGACCTTATGCCAATGGCAGCCATTTTGAACTTGCACACATGGGGTTGGAAGAGCAAGAGAGAGAAGTACAACCCAGCTATGGCTGACTGTTGTGTTACAAGATGCACATCATACAGACGCTGGGAATCAGACAAAATTCACTATTTCACAGATTCCTCACTGATAAACGTATTAGAAATGATCTGGAGAATCTGGAGGGCCGTAGCTTCACATTTTAAGGTAATATTTTGCCCAATCTAGTTTAGGCAGCTTTTAGCTAACTAGCTAGCAAGTTAGCTAGCTTCCCTGCTAAATTCAAGCAGTCGTAGTTGTTCCAGAGATTGATAGCTAATTTGAAAAAGTTAAGTCTATCTGAAGTCCTCATTTGTGTTGAATTAACACTAGTTTTATATGCCAATCTTTCAGGTAGCTTCCCAACCCAAGCGTGACCTTAAGTTCAAAATAACTGCTGTGGGAATAAGGTCAATGGGGTTTTGACACCAGTACATTTGAGTGGATAAACAAAGAGGAGGTGAGGAAAACTGTTGGCCACTGACTAGCTCCTCAACAGCAGTTGTTATTCAAATTCCTTGCCTATATTTTTTGAACCAGACCTGGGGATTCAATAAGTCTGCCTCCTGCTCACAAAGCTGCTTCTCTAGCCTTTAGGCTACTGCTGCCCTTGCTTACAACAACAGAAATTAGTCTTCTAACCACAGTTATATTTGCTAAGATTGATAACACAGTAATACACAATAGGGTTCAACCGGTATGGGTTTTTGAAAGCATGCTGATGCCAATATCTTAGTATTGAAGCTGCCGATATTTTGTGCTGATCTTCAGTATCTTTAAATTTTACCATTTTCATGCCAAAAAATACAATAGTGTTCAATGTTTCCTCCAGAATTTATTCTTGTCAGGGTGGAAAATTGCCTCTGAAACAGAATGCCAACCATGGGACACTAAAACTCCCCACTGAAACCCAGACTAATGAAAGTCTTTTAGTGTTTCGAGCTCCTTAAGGAGGGTTGATCCATCGCACCTATACAATGGTAGGGGAAACCTGGGGGGATACATTGCTGACTTCAAAGTAATAATCTGCAACTATTTCATATAAATAAATGTCCATTTTGCTACTCTCTATGACCAGATGATACCATAAAATAGAGATTCAACCTATAGCCAGTTCACGACAGCCTCTACATTTGCTGTTCTAAACACCTATGCCTTTTCCTGGGATCCTCCTCCTCACAGGAACTGATGCATTTTACATTTGCAGAAGCATCAACAGAGGTTTGTTTGGAATAAATAGAACCCGGTAGTTGGCATGAGCAGGGATAGCCACCATGGCTGAACAGACAAAGAAAAGACCACCTACAGAAACTCAATTTTCAACAGAAAATCCAAAGAAAAAGAAGCAGATTAAAGCAACAGTCTTCGATCTAAAACATTGGTGTGACCATCGGTGTGGCCTTTCCAACGAAGAGCAATGCAGATGTGTCTCTTTTTTTTTTCGATTGTTGGTCATTATTTATTAGCCGCAATCTACATTGAGTATCTTATTATTATGTTGGGCCAGTGTCTACAGTGAATGCAAAACACCAAAGCAATGACCACTTACCAGCAAAAGTGTCGCCAGATTCAAGAAAAACAAGAATCTCTCGGATTATCACTTCATCATAAAAATTCATTTACAAAAAAGAAATATCTCTATCAGCATAACCCTCATACACAGGAGTACATCTGATTCACAACAGAACTGAAGCCGCTCGCTGTCTGTGTCAAGTCCCCTTAGTATTTCAAAGGATTTGTTTTAGTCCCAAACAAGCTCATGGGAAAGGAAGAGATCAATCCTATTTTTACAGCTAATTGCCAAGTGTCAGTAATGCCTCTTACCGATGGGTCTTTGGAGGTTCCTCATTGTAATTATAGGAGCATGGGGTTAATGCAAACCATTTTGTTGCATCAGAAATTGAATTGTCACATTATTACAATGTAGCACATACAGAACTCTTGATTGATACTTCAGAATCCTTCTAGTGTTGAAAGGATGAGTCATTTACAACATATTCATATGCTCAGTTAGGAAGAACACATCTTTCCTTCTTGACACAATGTATTTATTGCATTTATTGCAAAATTTTGGGCTTTTTCCTAACTGGACACACTAATATAGAGGAAAATAACACATCCACAGTAATTAATTAATGAATGCATGCAATGGGATTTCAAAAATGCAACTTTAATCCATTTCAGTTAGTGAAAAGAAAGTAAAATGTGTTGTTGATTGTACTTGTACACAGGTAATCACTAATTTGTAACAAATTGCATTTTTAAACAATATTCTCGATCCTTAAAATTAAGAGGCATTCTCTTAGTTCTGTGAAGACATAAGGTACAGTATGCTTATACCTGGGCAGAAGAGCATATCTAAATAATTCATGACATTTGTTTTAACCTGCCTAGAGTACCAGATGGCTGAGGTTTACCAAGTCTGGACAATTCAGATCATGTCAGGTAAGTTGTCAATCTCATAGGAGTAAATTAAAACTTTGTGGCTTCTTTCATAAAACAGATATAAGATTACAGTACACATGTATAGTATATACGTTTAAGAGCACAGGTATAATTTATAAGTTTAAAGTTTACATGACTCTCCAAACATTCCCTTTCCCACATTTCCTTGGGGATGGAGCAACAGTGCAGCAAAAATGGAAAAAATGGAACTTCCATTACAGTATATTCCATTATATCTGTATCTGAATCTGCCTCCAGCTCCCTTGTGTCCTCGCGTCACCCTTTGAACCTGATGCTACTTAACCGGATGCATGAACCTGTTTTACTCTCAAGCAAACTCTTGGAAAAGGGGGATATTGATCCTTTGTCCCTTTTTAAGGCTAATTAGCCAGTCTACCACCAGTTCCTGTTATTGATGCCCTGCTCTTCATCCCTGCTCATCGCATTGAAGGCAACTCTTAAAAACTCACCTGATGGTTATCTGTCCCGGAAGGAAGGAAGGAAGGAGCCTCTTTGGCCATTTCAACACATTTATTTTCATCTTTATTCACATTGTACAATTTCACCATTTACTATTTGATATCCAGTACAGCACGGTTTTGATTTCATTTAGTGATGTGAAAACAGAGACAGACAAATATGGGGTGTTAGATGACTAATATGCACCTAGGCTTGCAGTTAAGTCTCAAAATGGGGGTTCTGACCCACAATTAATGATAAGGGAGGCTTTGGCCGTCTCATGCATCATGACATGAGCGACAACATTCTCCCAGATTAGCTTTCTTACTTGGATACTTCATAAATATATATGTAATACACAGATTTTAAAAGAAACACAGTGATGTTGTAGAAATGTTAATAATTTTGCACAGATATATAGATAGATAGATAGATAGATAGACGGAATGGCTACTGTGTAATATCCATTTACATTATCTGTTCTCATTAATTCTTAATGTGAAACTGGTAACCGAACCAGTTTAAAAAAAACAAGACAGAAAAGTTGTAATGCATTGTTACTGCAGAAGACAAAGATGTGATTGATTCTGGATGTCAAAGCACCTCATTCATATAAAGGCCTATGGTCAAAATGTCCTTGACACAACCTTTTTAGCAATAAATTGGCCGGGGGCTTTCATAACAAACAGCTGCATTATTCGCACAAAGGTGTGCTTTGAATTCCAACGTGACCCTGGCACGAGAATGCAACGGACCCTGTTTATTGAAACGGTCCAGCCGCGTTAATGAAGGAACATTCATCTATTCCAATGGTTTGATAAAGCAGCGCCAGAGCTCGCCAGCCTCGCTAATGGATTAGAATTTAATATGGGGCCCGTTTTTATTAAAACAAGTGTCCCTCAGGAAAATCCTTGGCAGAGGGTTGTTGTGGTAAACAACGCTCACGGACTGACGAGCTCTCTCTCTTGTCACATCTCCACTTCTCTCTCTCTCTCTCTCTCTCTCCCTCTTTACTCCATCCCTCTACCCCCTCTCCACCCATCGCTATGCAAGGGAAGTGATTGATTTGCTTTCTCTTGTGAGTGATGATAAGCTGCAAACTCATTAAGATGGCTGCCGCCACATCCTAAAAGCATGTTGCGTAACGTCCAAATCATATACACTCCATCCTCTTTATGTGGAACTTCCTGAATTATTGAGGCGGTTTATTTACATGAACTGTTGGCCTATAAACTTAAGAAGACCACCCTTAAAGTGGCAGATTAAAAGTTTAACTCAAAGAAGAACGTGTCTGTTTTGTTACTTTTTCTACTCCAGAGAGTAGGAGATAGATTTAATCCGCGGGGGAAAATGATGAGCGGTATCTCTTGAGACTGGGGGAAAATAGATAGGGAAGGGCCGCAGACATTGGCATAATTACTGTTGTGATTTAACTGCAGAAGATGCTGCAGCAACTGATGGAATTTAGCAGTTGCCAATGGCAGGTATAATGTCTCTATGCCTGAGTGAGTTATTGTATCATTATATTAAAGGTATAGTAGAGTGTAGTATAGTTGAATGGATGTGACAGACATTAAAAAAGACCTCACCTTTCAAACTTTCCTCTACAGCTCAAAATAACTAAAACACTTTCCTCTAGTAATTAATTCTCTCAGCTTTGTCATTTACAAACTTTGAATTTAACTTTAAAATGAAAAAGTGTAATGGGCAACTAATGTTCAAATTCATGAGGAACTAATTTATATGGGTGTTGTAATTATGTTCTATCAATCAGATGTACCCATAATTACAATACAATTGAGATCCAGTTGAAGATGAAATCAAAGCACAATCTGTATGACTGAAAATCCAATAACAAAATGTCTTCCAGGCCGGTGTGCAGTGTTTTGTCTTTGGTGAAGTAAGGACGCCACAGAGTCATGTTTGGCACAATGTTAGTCCTTCATACCTGTCATTAACATATGCAAATGTGATTAAGTCATGATTAATCACACGAGGTGTCACTCAACTCAATATTCATTGCGTCCACCATCCGGTTGCCATCAGACTACACATGCAGAATCACAGACTCCAAGATGATTTAGCACAGATTCCCATCGGTGATGACAGGAAAGTCAAAGGACTCAAGCCTGGCCGCCTGTTACCGTGCCAACGCTGCCTCTTCAGGTTTATCTGGAGACCTTGTGTCATCCCTGTTACGTAACAGACAACTACTCTGGTACAAACTGTTGGCGAATGTTGCTACAAGCAACATACATAGAGTCAGTTCTAACTATCTTTCCCCATGTGCAACAATCCAGTCACACATTGATCATCAAAATGGCATGGCTGCTTACCAGAAAATGTTGCAATGTGGGCGAGAAGATGCCAACTGTTATGCACAATAATATTGGACCTAACCATCGAGATATGTATCAGAATTTGAGATCCAAAACATTTAAACATCAATGAAAGAAAAAAAGAAAGTGTTACATGTATGACCACAAATCAGACTTTCTGTGCAAGCGTAAATCCGGCCTATGTGTGTAACCCTCTCTACCAGTGCAACTAATCTCCAATACCGTAGCTGTCACTGTGCCTGGTTATGTAAGGGTTAATTATCCTTACACGTGTTTTGAGAAATTCATCTTCTCCCTTTGCTCTATCTCTGAATATAGCTTCCAATAACGCCTCGGCCTCAGCTCAGTGGGAGACAATGGGGAGGTTCAGGGACCTCATTCATTCTCACTCACTCATACGTTTCCTTGGTGATGTATCCAGCAAAGCCAACCGGTGCCAGATTATCAAATATCTTCTTAACAGCATTGGTCAAATACCCTCCATTGTCAGAGACAATCCCATATCTGTCAGTTGAGTAATTTCATGCAAATCCCTTGAGTTCAGAATGTTTGAATTCATGACATTGAGGCAATTTATTGGGAAACACTCAACAATGGCCTCATATCCAGATCCACTCACGGACAAACTGAATACTGATCCAAACAAGTGGCACCTGCAGAGCGCCGTGTCGGTGAAGTGGTAATTGTATAGTAATTGTATGCCCCAGGAAAATGTAAGGATATCTTGTTAAGGATTTAAGTATTGGTGCTAAGTGTCCTTATGCCATACAAGGATGCTAGACAGGACACAGGAGAAAAACACAGCAGACAAAAGATAAATATCTCCTGTCAGACAGTTCTAAGCAGAGTTATTCTGTTCTAGATTGTGATAAATCTAGAACAGCCAATATAACAATGCAGAGGGTTTTTCGTCTGAACTCATGAAATAGTCATACTGACAGTATCCATTTTTGAAAGCTGCAAAGCAAATCACAGGCAATCCCATTGGTCATCTGAGTATTTCAGAAGCAACTGTAAAATCTTATCTCACTTTCAGAGGCTATTTATGATCTTTGCTGGTTCTTAAAGGCTCACTCTGCCAGTGTTATTCTGCCAGCTGCAGTGTAGCCTGGTGGTTAGAATAATAACGAACCACTAATAACTAGAGGATCACCTCTTCAAATCCCTCCAACGGCCAATATATCTATCCCTGTGCTTAAATTAGCTACATTTACATGGGCACAGTATTCTGAATACTGGCTCATATCCCAGTTAAATGAACTGCTCACCTCAAAATGAAAATTCTGTCATTATCTACTCACCCTCATGTCAGTCGAAACTCCATTGAAATTTGTTGGACCACCAAACACACACTGAGTTAACTCCTGCCTTCTCCCAATTGATGATGATTTAGAGTTCGTAAAAGCACAAAAAATGACAGTAAAATGTCTCTAAACAGCTTGTGCAGCATAATCCAAGTGTTCTGTTTAAGCAGAATTTCTGCCTATCTGTGTTCTCAATGATTTACCTCGCAAAGTAAAGTAGTTACAATTTCACTTAGCTTGCACAGACCATGAAAACTACCAGTAAATGGGATAACATGTTTACATGCATCAGTATCCCAGATAACACTGGAATATCACAGGTACTTTATTGAGGTTTCTCACAGCTGGGAAAAGCGCTTATCCAGGTTGTTGTAACTGGAATATGGTGTTTACATGCACCAGCTCATAAATGAAACGCATAAGAATCCTACATATAATGGGAATATTAGCGTGCGTGTAAACATAGCCATTGAAGCACTAACTGCTCCAGGAGCGCCACTCCTAGCTAAAAGCCTCTCAAGAGGGATATGCAAAGAAACAAATCCCTCATTACACTCTGTAATTTGGTGATTGAGCGCTCAAAATGCCATAAAGATCCAGTGACCTTTGAGTATGTTTGAAAATGTCCTGAATTTGCTCACTCGTGAACATACACCCATCTCTCTACTGGTGTCTTCCTGTTATGTGTCTGTGTGTGTGTGTGTGTGTGTGGGAGAGAGAGACTCAGACAGGCACATAGGCAGACGGAGAAAGGCCCACTGCTATGTGCATGAACACACCAGCGGTGTTACTTACAGGATAACAAATTGATAACGGGTGACCTTTACCCCCTTACATCTACCTCCTCTCTCCCTCCCATATTGTCCGCGGATCAGTGCGTATATGGGTTTGCAGTTCCAGATCATCCCGTAAGTGCTGAGCTTTAAAAGTGAGAGGGCCGGGTGGTATAATCTCACTCTGGTGGCTAGTGAACACTCGGCTAGGTTAATACGGTCATAGGTGTGCATATGGCTCGGCGCCCATATAGCGCTGCACTCCAATGAAGCGCGACTCTGTGGGGAAATCAAAACCTCGGGGCACTATAGAACATTTAGCGCAGCGGCGAAGCAGCTTATTGTTATCGCTAATTGATTTTTTGGGGTCTCTTAGGATGTGGAAAAACAGATTGATAATAGATACAATTCCCTTAATTAATGGATCCGGGCTGTGTCATACATGAAAAACATAGGTTAGTAATGCGTATTTTCCTTTCCAAATATGATGTGTGTGCTTTTCTGGCATGTTAGGAACGTGACATGTTTTTCAAGACTGATGCAACACATTAGGAATGAAGTAAAGAATCAAATAAACGAGGAGTAAGAAGCACAAACACATGCGGAGACACACTTCCATCACAAATGCAATATAGCCGTGTTTCTCAGTGTAATTGTTAATAGTGCGTGTTGCATATTTATGACCAAATCAGTGGGCGCACTGTAATATAAAGCACAAATGTAAACTCCCTCATGAGTTCTGTTTGATGAGTCATTCTCTGACCGTTTTAAAGCAACAGTGTGTCAAGTGACAGAGAAAAATGGCGAGGAAGACAGACTGAAACAACAAGGCAATGTCATGAACCTTTTGTGACCTCCAAGCGCAGTCTATTTTCAACATGTTTGTTGTCTCTAGTCATCAGTGATGTTGCCTTCAATCGATGCGACGATGATAGAGACTGACGGGTGACATGTTGGGGGAAAAGATGGATGCTTGGGTATGATATTCAGACCTTGACATGGCACAAGTTTGAAAAAGCTCCCCCAACTGACACAAACACGCACATTCACTTTTACCTTTAGTGCCAACCCACTTCGATATTTCCACCCGCTGAGTTTCGTCTGGTTTCATCGCTCGGTATATTGTTAGCAAGTGACAAGGTTCAAAAGGGGGTAAGAGAGATATGAACGGCATTTGGAAAGAGTGATTCGACAAATTTGAGACCTAACTTCAGCAAAAAACTATTCTGGTTCGCTTTGATCAGCTCAGTGATAGACAGACACCGGGACCCATCTCGCCTGGGAAACCGCGTCGAGGTCTCTGGGGAGCCTGGGGAGTCTACACAACAAAGCCGAGACACGGTGTGTGTGTGTGTGCACTCATGTCCTTGTGTTAGTACAAATGTGCACGGGTCCATGTAGGTGTGTGTTTGCAGTGTGTGACATGTGTCCACAATGAGGCTCGGTGCGTCCCGTCGCAGTAGGAGGCCCTCCACATACATAAACAGCCCCCTACTGCAGCCTTCCAACTGATTGACAGGGAAAGAAACAGGTTGGAACAAACAAGTGACGCCGCGCTCCTCTTCTGTGGCAGCCACATCCAGGTTCATTTCTTCCCTTTTTTTCATTTGATTGTCTGCTTGTTTGTTTGGATCCCCGTCGGACTGTTTGTCATTCTTACAAAAGGCTCCTAGCATGCAGGACAACAAATACTCCCGAGGAATTTCTGCGAAAACAGCATCTCCCAGGGTTTGTTTTACTTTTAATGATGCTCATATTAGGGAGCTTGGTGGGAGTTTACTCCCAGTGGCTCCCCCCTGCCTCTCCCCTGGACTATTCCCTCGCATCAGACAGCCAGTGATGGATGGCTTAATTAAGGTGAAAGACAATGAGTGAGTGCTTTTCATTGTGTTTGGTCCCGGTGGTTTGTGACAAAAAAATGGATTACTCTTTTAAAACGGTTCTCCTTGGGGAAATGTCACATATATCATTTAAACACATCTATCTGGTCCGAGTGGAATACACACACACACATCCATGGCATTAAGATGTGTCAGTCAGATGTGTCACTCCAGACAGTGAGATAGCTCTTCTGTATATGTTAATGTATATATTATGTTAATTTTGTTCATTTATCCTTATGAGTCTTTGATGTATGTTTGCAGGATTTTAGGACATTTCGTAAGCCAAACACAGATGATTTTTTTGTTTTACTCAAAGGACAACAAGAGTTTTTTTTTGTTTTTTTTTCTTCTTACAGTCATTCTGAAATCCTTGGTGCTATTCAGGATTATAGCTGATAAGAAATGCAGGCATGCACCTGCATACACACTCAGATACCCGTATGTTCATGTGAGCACATGCACATAATCACATACAGAGTAACACATACATGTACGCCTCACCAAACAACACCTTGGGCACACACACCTCGTCCAAACAACACCTTACCCACAAAGCCTCACAGTACCATTATCTTTTTCACCATCTCCACCCCTACCAGGTATAAAGAAGAGGAGATTTTGGTCCGAGGATGATGTCACATTACATGATTTCTGGGTAATGAAGTCCTTCAAATGTTCAAAAATTTAGCTACCTCTCGCTGCAGCTTGAGGCTGCCAGTGCAAAGTCGCTGGGTGCAGCTTAAAGCTACAATATGCAACTTTTCGCCTTGAGTTAGCAAAGCGTAGTTAGTCCCGCCTTCCTTTCCTGGTGGTCAAGTTCACATCTCAACACTCGCCACTCATCTTGATGAGCTGTCTACCGTGAAACAGCAGCTAGCTAGCGGCTGAGCTAACCAGCATACCGTAAAGCTACCACAGGTGTTGAAGAAACAGACGGCGAACGCATTTTTGAACAGGCTTTGTCTTCCATTCGCTTAGCTTTCTTTCCTTATGTTGCGTGTGTGTATTGCAGCTTTAAGAACACATTGTTATTTACAGCCACGGTCTGGCAGAGTAGCTGCTACAGGGGGAAGCAGACTCACCTGGGGGCTGCCCAGCACAACCACAGCCTTGAGCGGTTGGACACTGAGCAGCTCCAGTCTGGCAATTGCTGGTACCAGGCCTTGCTTAAGGACACTACCATGCTAATTATGAAGTGAGGCAGACTACTTTACTTCCTGCAGCCAGATTTTCCCAGCTAGTATGGGATTTGAAATAACAACTGTTCTTAGCCTTTCTTGTGTTACAGCTCCTTTGCTCTGTCCTGCATGTTTTCTTTGCCCCTTACTCATTCCATCCTCTCTTCCCCATTATTACACCTGTCACATTTCCTACGTCATCATTCCTGTCTATTTCTTCACACCGCCTGCTCTTTCCGTTTGTATCCTGTACCACAAATCTACAAACTCTGCAAACTATTGCTCACTCTTTGCCTCTTTGATGTTCTTCCACCCTCTCCTCCATGAGTCCATTTCCCCACCATCCCTTGCCTCTCTTCCTCCCTCTTAGCTTCCCTTCTCCCTCCCCCTCTGTAATATCTTGTAAATAATTCCCTCTGTATTCAGTCAAATTCCTCTGTTTCTCCCATCTGAAGGCACCAGCCTTGAAGCACTGGTTCCTGGCAACACTGGTTTTGCGCCTCTCTTTGTTTTCTCCCTTTCCTCCACTGTCAAGACATGCTGCAACTTTCTTTTCTCTGTGACTGTGTGTATGGGATTATAGTCCTCCCCTGTTTGATTAACTGCTAAGAGACACGTGCCATCTTTTCCTGACATCATCACTTTTCCCCACATGTGAGCAAAGGCCCGATATAACAGTATAGCAGTTGTTTACATTTCCATAAACCAAGAACAAGTACGGCATGTGTATCTGTGGATGTTTGCGAACATGCATTGATTGGCCTGTTTCGCCTCCGTTTCTCCCAGCTGAGGGCGCACGCCTGGCAGCATTGATTATACACCAAAGCTCCATCCCTCTCTTTCTTTCCGTTCTTCCTCTGCCGTCAAGGGATCCCGCCACATAACGCGTACATGTTTCGTGAACTGCCAGGAGACATGCAGCATCCTTCTTTGACCGTGCCTCAGACGGCTTGCATCCACTTGTGCCTCTTTCATGTTACTCCCCAAGCAAATCTCCACACACCTCAATTCAATGTCACATGTGTGACACTTGTCTATGGACAGTTATGGCAGCAGCGGCTGTGAACATTTTTCCCTTCATGTTGAGAGCAAAGGTCGGATATGACAGGGTTATTTCATAGCATGACATCTGTCAGTTTTCCCTTGGCAGAGAGAAACACTCCAAGCCACCTGACTTTTTCTACTTGTTGCTCATTCCCCAAAAGACCAAGAACAGCTTTGTTATGCATAGCACATGGATGTTTGCAGGCAAGCAGTTTGCCTCTGTATTCAGTTACTGCAGATCGCTGCGTTTGCTGCAACATTGTTCTTAGCTATTATATAACTAAGATAGTTGACCATGAACACATTCTTACTTAAGCTGAATGCATAAATCCTGGAAGCACCGGTTCAGCACACCAATTCTCAGTTCCTCTCTTTGCCTCCCATCCTCCGTTGTCAGGGGATGCAACCTGCTTTTCTCCCAACTCACTAACTTCAGTCCTCCCACGTTTGTTCAATGACCAGGGGACACTCGCTATGTTCCTCCAAATGCGTATCACGTCACTCGTGTTGCTCCCTCTCATCTTATGCCCCCAGGCAGCCCCCCCCCCCTCCCCCAGCACACACACTCCTCACTTCAGTGTCACATAGGTGACACATCTATGGGCAGCGAGAAAGAGTGAGACTGATGAGTTGCTCTGCCCGTGGCTCTCTCATGTTACTCTCCAAGCATCGCCCTTTGCTCTTCATTTCTGTCACATCTATGGATTGTTGCCTTGTCATCATTTTTTTCTTCACGCGCTCTAAGCAATGGGTCTACCATGACAGTATGACACATATGACAGTAAGTTGAATTTCAACATTGGGAAGCAGTGCTCCTCGTATGACTCTTTTCGACACGTTGCTGGTTGTACTGTCCCTGCTTGTCAGAGTAGGCCCAGGATGACATACTGTATGGCACCTTGGCTCAGAGAAACCAAGCTACTCATCTGACTCTTACTCTCTCTTGCTCCGTGACACAATATATGTGCATTTGATATGTCGCGGCTCGTCTCCTCCGCATGCTTTCAGCTTTCAGGACGGAGTGTGACATGTCACCCCCCTGGCCAGGAAATTCCGCACACATAGTTCACAGGCTGTCACTGTCAACATATCTTTGTGTCTAGGTGCGTGATCCAAGAACACCAAGTCCTTGTGGAGAACGTTCTTCCCAAGTTGCCTTGGAGAGAACACGCTTCTCAAGAAGGCAAGAACAGAGAACACATCCTTACAGTTTGAGATGGGCTGTGTGCTTCAGGTCAGTTGATTACTTAAGACACACAGCTGTTCATTTTTCCAGGTGTTTCAACCGGCTCTCTATAGACTGCAGCGCTGTAATGACGTAATGCATGGTTCTCACAGAGAATCTTGGGGCCTCTTATTCGTTCTCATTCAAATCACCATCCGATGCATCCTCAACTGGCAAGTAAGCTTCTGGGATTTGTTGTCATCTCACAAGCTGATTTTGTACCTTAGCAAAGGTGCAACATAGGAAAGGTTATATATATGAAACAATGTGCATGCACCATAAATGGCTATACACATTACTATAGAGCTATTTTAATCTATGTGACAAAGTGCTATTGAGTTTGCACCACTAGACCCACTACAACTCCTGTACAGCTGCAACCAGACTGCCTGAATGTACTTATCATCACTTAGTATATTCATGTATATTGCAGGGGCGACACACAAGATGTCCCATTCAATCTTCATCTCCAATCATAGCATGAATCAACTCAGAGGATGCTGATCCTGAATGGGACTTTTATTGTGAAAGATGTCGCCGCAATCAAAGTAAGAGCACTGCCTACTTCCTCTCACATGGTTCTAGCATGCTAGCGGTCCAAGAATTCAATACTATTGGACGAGCGATAACGAGTGGGTTACAGCCGCCACCATGCAAAACAAGAACTGATATGTTTTTTTCAGGAGTGCAGAAACCTATGAAGCTAAACGTTAGTTATGAACAGTACGTTTTACTGAGGTAATAGTGTAAGTAGGATTCAAGCCAGTGCCACTGCCACACCATCTGTACCATCCATCTTTGTTGACAATTGGTTTTAGCACTGCCTTACAGAGGCTAGCCATATCACGCATGTGTACATGAGACATATGTCAATAAACTAGCCAACATTAACATTAGTCTCCCTAGCAAACAGAACTGAGCTCTCTCACAGTTTCTATTGTGCACATTAGGAATTTAACAGCACGCTTAACGGTTTCTTAATTCATCCTCATGGTCACAACATAATACCTGGGCCAAGACAAAAATTATACTGGCAGACTCTAACTTAATAGAGAAAGACCTAAAGTTGAAGAGTCAGTGCTCTCAATTTATGCCGACAGCCTCTTCACTCAGAGAGAGGGAGAGAGGATGTAAGACACCAGGTAAAATAGTTGTGAACAGGCATTAGTTGGTCCAAATCAATCATCTTCCACCTCCACAACATATAAGGAAATAATAGAACACGATCTAGAGAGAGTATGTCATGTGTTGGCTGCAGAACAGAGACGGCCTCCTCACCCCCAATGAAACCAGAGATAGACAGAGAGAGGGAGAGAAGATGCAAGACACCAGGTAAAATAGAGTGATCTATTCTCCAAAACATCCTAATAAAATCATGGAACTAGAATGCAATTTGAAAATAAGCTCAAAGGAAGTTTATTCCATCTTTTTAAGCTTACATCATTCTATGATTTGATGGAATGATGAATGTGGATCATACCATGATGTGAAAGCACTTGACCAGAATAGGAGGAAGCCCCATTATGATCTGATTTGATCAGATCATAACACACACACGCACACACACACACACACACACACACACACAATCTCAAACTCTTTTCTACGCCCTTGACTGTATGTATGTCTACTGTCTAGGATATTGCTTGTACTGTCCCTCTGCTCTCTATGTGCCGTCCTGTGGTTGTTGTACCATTTGACAGTATGTACAGCGTTGCTATGTACCTTGTCTCTGCACCAATGTCTCCAAGGCAAATTCCTGTACATTTTATTGTACTAGGCGAATAAAGTGGTTTCTGATTCTGCTTTCTGGTTTGTTGATTCTCCTTGTTATGAGCAAAGGCTCCATGTGACATGCTGCACCTTAGGGAAACAGTGGTAGACGTTTAGCTCCAACTACCAGACAAACTAGGTGTGTTTGCCTCTGCAGTTCAGTGAGTCTCCTGCATGCGCACAAAAAAAAAAAAAAAAAAGACAGTATATGATTGTTGCACCTTGCCAATGGGACACAGTACTTGCCAGCTGACTCTGAAAATGGATCTGTTTCTTGCGGTTTTTTTTTGTTTTCCCGCTTCTGAGACTTGAAATCATTTGCTGGGTGTGTGACTTTTAATCTTGTCATCTTTCGGAGACGAAGCAGGTGGGCCATTGCTGGTTGCGGTGGCTGGTTGTCTCTCTCGCACACTGTGAGAAAGACAAACTGTGACATTATGGCAGGAGCTGGCAATGGGAAATAATGTTAGTCAGCTGTGTCTTTATAGCGTCTGCTTACTCTCCATGAGAAAAAGCATGTGCTCAATTGTGATGTCTTTTTGTTGACTGCCCATTGTGCCATGTTGCATTTTGGCAGGGGAAATCAACATTCATCGTCCAGCTCTAATACTTCCTCCCTGCATGACACATGGAGTGTGACTTTGGATAGTCTGACTCAACGGATGTTTCATGGGGGAACAGTGATTTCTACTTTGGCTGCGCAGCTGGTGGACAGTCATCTCCAATTGTTTTCTCCCCCCCCTATCCCTTCACCATACCCACAACTGTCTTCTTACATCACAGCCAATCAGTCGCTGCGTCCCATATGAGTGCAAAGGCAATCAAATGCTCGCGAAGGTACACACAGCACCCATCCGCTGACTAGTTTTGATTGGCTGAACAAATACAGTCTGGATTTTTTTATTTTCTTTTCCACCATTATTCCCACTTGACAATGACTTCAGCTGGACCTATCTGTTCTGGCACAAACCTGAAGCAAAGTGAAACAAAGTGAGAAATTATTTCTGGCTGCGTGAGTGGAGGATTTGGAGACTGCTGATTATCTGTCTCGCTAAAGAAAGAAAAAAGCCAAAATAATAATGGAAAGAAAAAAAAAGAAGAAAGAGAGAAAATGCTGTTTGACGTACAACAAAACAGCACTCCGGTGTGTGCCAAGTCATTATGCAACAGCTTATTGTTGTTGTTTCTCACCTTAACAATACTTAACCAGTTATTATGTTTCCAATTAAAAACAAGTGAGACTCATTAAGTGTGCCTTCATTTTGTGTCACATAACGCTTAAAATTGTCAATTTAGGTGTGCCAAGTTATTATGTACACATTTTTGACTAGTAGAGAAAACTGATTACACAGACACAATGGGCAAGAAAAAAGATTTATCAATGAAGTTTCGCTGAGCATGTATGTTTTTTTTTACCATGGCCCTGCTTTGTATATAGTTTCCTCACCTGCATTATGGAAATATGGTGAAAACGGTGGTTGCTTGACCAGAAACGGGATTATAATTCTTTCTACTAGGAACAGCTGAGCTATGTTTGTTCAAATGTCAATGCAGATGAATCATAGAAAAAGCAAACATGAATTAAGCCAAGTTTCTTCTCCACTGTGCTACAGTGCCGTCAGCCCCTTTTTAAATAAGTAAGAAAAAAGCATCTGATAGTTGACCTAGATTTACACTCTGTTCAAATTTAAATTAAGTGTACATAATATTAGGACGACCTTTTCTCTCCATGAAAGAGACTGACCAGAGGGTGAAAGCTATGATCCCTTATTGATTTCACCTACTAAATCCAGTTTAATGACTGCAGATAAAGGGGACAGGTTGAAAAGACATCATTTTTAACCTTGAAACAATTGAGATATGGATTGTGTAACAGGGGCTGCAACTCAATATTTTGCCCTTGTAACAGATCTTATCATTTTATTGGTAACTGTTAGATGTAATCTTTTTCCCCGTTCACACACCAATGACAAGATCAAATCTGTCTGTGCACAAACAAACAAAAACTGCCGCCATTGAAGTGGAAATCTAGCCTCTAATTCTTTTACAGATCTCTTTCTTCCCCCCCCTCTCTCTCTTTCCTTCATTCTCTTCTACTAACCATTTGCTCACTGTTAAAGATGTTTTGAAATAGATAGACTGTTACTCCGCCGGCCTCAGGGTGCTGAAGGATTGATTGCCACTCCGGTTCGTTTTGGAGATGAAACCGCCACAATATGTCTGCTGCCTGGCATCAAGGATTGGTTTCATTATTACTACATTTACAAAAAAAAGTATATTGCTTTGTGTGTTTGTGGCGAATGGTGCAAAAGTAAAATATGTGTGTAAACTGCCAAAACTTTCATTGCATGGGGGGGAATTTATGTTGGTTATAATTTAATATCTAATAAGAAACACTGCAGAATCATCTAAGAAGCTGTGAAAACAAATGTGTTGTTTAGACCTTGTGCCTGTCGAACACCAACTGCATTTTTGATAGACTCCAAGAGAGATTAGTTTATACACCATAAACAGGGATTAGTTCTCTACTCTTTAGCCAATAAACAAGGCTAATCTTCTCTGATAGATGCCTACTTTGACATGACTTGCATATGCTGAGTTCCAGAGATGTTTAAAAGTGTAAAAAATGCAATGAAATGACTCTTTAAGTGAGAATTCCAAGTATGAATTTCTCAATCCCAAGGTTTCCAAGATGCAGTTATTCATAGTTTATATCACATCATGGTGTCATACACTGTAAATGCTACACAGCATGTTTAAAATCCTAAAAATACTTAAATTCAATCTTGAGCATTGCATGAGCCTAAATCTACTGAAACACCTGTGTGTTAAATGGTTAAACATGTTAATTTGAAATTTACAGTTGCATTTACAGTTGCTAACGTTCTATGCTAACTAGCTAGCTAACGTTTGCCAAGTATCATTAACATAACATTAGCTGTTGCATGGGGAACAGTATTTATTGTTGGGCAGAGAAAATCTTGTCCATGTTTCTACCATGTTTTTTTCCGAGCTGGACCACCGAAAACGCACGGAAGTTGTAGTTACGACCTACCTGCTGGGAATTTCCGACTTCCAACTTTAAATGAAACGCAACAATGGAACTTCAGTGGAATTCCAAGAAGCCAAAAAGATATGAATAAAGATGTAGGAAGACAGAAAGACAGACAGACTAACAGACTTAGACACGGAGAAACAGAACGTTATTGATCTGGGGTTTTGCAGATTATGACGAGCGCTAGCTAGCTAGCAGAGAGGAGGAGCGGAAAGGAGGGAGAGTGAGCCTCCGGTACTCACTTGGGTTACACATCTCCTTGGATCTCTGCCCCCCATTCACTGAAGGCCTTTGATTCTATCCTTTGATCCTTGACTTTTAGAGTGGACAGAGACTCATAAATACAGAAGGAGAAAACAGCAGGTGTGAATGCATAACTTATGGCCGCGGCCTCGCCTCAATCATCTCTTACCTCAATCATTTTTTACCCCTCCTGCCAACACACTCTCTCTCTTTTTCTCTCCTCTTCCTCTCCGTCTTCCAGCGGTCGGCCTCTGACGCAATCCTGTTGCCATGTCGTAGTCATTCAGCATGGCAGAATTAGCTCACGCTCGGCGCCGTGTGTGTGTGTGTGTGTTTGAGAGCGTGTATCCCCGCGCGCGCTTTCCCCGTTCGAATACGGTGATTTGTATGAGCCGCCGGTGTGCGTTGCGTGCCTGCGTGCCCCCGTCTGGCTCTCTCGCCGCGAGTCTTTGTCAAGGTTGTTTGACATTGGTGCTCACCTCAGTCTTACAGAGCCGAGCCCGACTGCTGAGTCAGGCGCTCCTCGGCGAAGAGCGAAAAAGACTTCAAAGTGGGTGGGGAGAGAGAGAGAAAGAGAGAGAGAGAGAGACAGATACAAAGGGAAAGAGACAAGGCAGAGACAGAGGAAAAAAAACAGAAAAAATAGTACAATAAAACAAGAGGGGTGGGCCCTCACTTATCAATGACAGTGTTTTGATTTCATCACCTCTTCCTTCCCATCGGCTGTTTTTTCTCAGCCAGGGAGACAGCCCTTCCAGCTTCGCTCGCTAATGAATTACACCCCGGCTCATACCAGGTAGCAGAGATCTAGACAATGACTGACTGTGTGTGGCGAGGGGAGACAGGGTGGAGCGAGGTAGAGAAGGAAGAGAGAGAGAGAGAGAGAGAGAGAGAGAGAGAGAGAGAGAGAGAGAGAGTACAGTGAGAGACAGTGGAAGTGAGCTAGACAGAGAGAGCCAGAGAGAGAGAGAGAGAGAGAGAGAGCTAGTCTCATTACTCTACTCCTGTGATGTCTCCCCGTCAAGGATGCTGAGTAGGGCTTTGTTGAGGCAGAGGGAAAGAGGGGGAAGAGGGGAGAGAGAGAGAGTAAGGGAATGAATAAAAAAGAAAAAAAAAAAAAAAGACAGCACAGCAGCAGCCGGGAAAAGTGGAGAGCAACAGAGCCACAGTCAAACGAATAATTTACCACCTAGTCCTCGTCTTTTCTCTTTCCCCCCTCCTTTCCCCTCCTTTTTTAGAGGAGAAATTGGAAGATAATCCATGGCCCCGGCTTTGAGGATTGGCTTTGAAGGATGAGACAGACAGGCTTGTGCCAGAATAGGGGGAAGCTAAAATGTTTTGGGCGTTTGATTGCTCAGTAGGAGAAGCCTTCAAAAGGCGCGACAAGGCACAGCAGCTGCTTAGCTTTG
Organism: Centroberyx gerrardi; assembly: GCF_048128805.1. Lineage (NCBI taxonomy): Eukaryota > Metazoa > Chordata > Actinopteri > Beryciformes > Berycidae > Centroberyx > Centroberyx gerrardi. The sequence goes on along the minus strand of NC_136017.1, from coordinate 13,046,074 downwards.
CTGGTATTTGCAGTATACAGGCTTACATGAACACCACAAGGAAGTCAGCCACATTATGCCACATTATGTCAAATCATTTTAGGTGTGCGCCCAGTTTGATTATGTATATTACTTTTTTATGGGTAAATAAAATAAGAGAAGCTTTTCCTCGTGAAATACCAATTCATGTTCAAATCCGCAATTCCACACTTCCGGATGTAACGCATCGGATGGTCTTTCATGCTGTTTGATTTGTAGTTTTGTGATTCCTCAGCAGCTTTTTCCGGGAACAACACTGGGAAAAAAAAAAAAAAAGAAAGAGAAAGAAAAAAAAAAAGAGCGAGACTCGACACAGTGGAGCCTTCAAAGCTTACAGTAGTTGGCAGGGGTTGACTCTACTCTCCCAGACAGTTCCAGAGCTTGCCTTTCACTTCAGTTTGTTGGCTGGCACCGTGGCAGCCCGCTGCTTGGCTCACTCACAGCTCGCGGCCCGTCCGGGCTACCTTGAGTCTGTTACAAATGGCTTTCCTGTCAGCACCTTTCGATTGAGGTCCCGGTCGCCCTCAGCTCCTCTGACAAGAGGCCTTGTTTCTACATGTCATGTTGAGCGCCGTGTCGAGGTAGCGCCGTGTCAGTCTCCCCGTCTATGATTCAATGTGGAGGTTGGTGGTTGGAGTCTTTGAGTCCAAGAGGCAAAAGAAAAATGGCGGGATGATGACAAAGCAACAGTGTTGTAGCTCTCTGCCACAGTAGCTCTCTGCCACAGTGTCAGACTTGGCATCAATGCACTTGCTGTCAGTTTCCTTTTACGCCTTTCTCAGTTAGTCCAGGAAGCTGAAACTGGTATGTATTCTGTATATAGACAAGGTCAGTAGATCGGGGAATAGGCAGAGTAGAACTGAGAATGGAAGGTCACTTCCATTGACCTCTGTCAGAAGAGCCATTGTTACTTAGGCTAACAATTAGAAGGCTGAGTCAACTGTTGAATAGAAGCAGCTAAAAGTGAGCTGATATAGAACCAGCAATCCAGAATGTTTTGGAATTCACATTCTTTGTGCTTTTCTATGCCTGATTGGATGCTGTGGTTGATGAGGAAAAGTCCTCTAAGGAAGAAGCAGAAACGGAAATGTGGGGCAAAGCAATGGTACTAAAGATGATTCAGGACATTTAAAGCAGCACTAGGCAATATTTTTATGCAAAAACACACCTGTCTTAGCCTAAATCACAAAGTGGGGCTGCGTTAGAGAAGAGCATCCCGTCTTTACTAATTAAGACGACATAGATTCACTGTGTTTGCCAAAATGAAACTCTGGTATATAACAAAGCAACATATGGAGCATCACAGATCTTTGTGTCAGGCTAAGGATCAAACCCCCTTGGAGTCAGTTTGCTTTTATTTCAGTCAGTTCAGGATTTTGAAACTGAAATACCTGTGAAAGGAAAGGTCAGCAGCTTACGGGCCAAATAATATATGATTAGTTTTGGAGATCACTTCCTGGTTTGAGTGACGCTCTCAGTCTGACGTGAGTGGAGCACAATCAGTCTGTCTGTAATTTGATATGATGGCTGGCGGCGGAACTCTTCAAGGATGAAGAAAAAAGATGGGAAATAGATGGCCAAGCAACATATCAGGAAGTCATTCACTTCAATCTCAGTGTCAGACTTGAAATCAATATCCTTTCAGACAATTCAGGAAAGGGAACCCAAACATATTCTTAGATGAAGTCAACAGATTTGAGAGAAGGTAGCACACAGTTCAGGTTAGGTATTACATCCTGGACTGACCTGTGCGCTCTCAGACATGAGTTCCTAAATGCAAAAGTGAATGCTGTGTTGGGGTGGAAAGGGTCAGTTTCTGTACCTTTGATTTGATTTGTGGTGGGAGGCTTCTGCTGCGATAAACAGTAAAGGAAACATTATGGGAGGATGACAAAGAAACAGATTACAGGATCATACATGACTCAGAAGTGCTACCCTCTTAGGTTATGTAGGGATTTTCTCTGTTCTTATAGCCTCTGGCAATAGTTATCATCATGATAATTAGCATAGCAACAATTTGTTACAAGGATGTTACTGTGAAATGTAACAAGTGGGGAAACGAAATCGGGCAAAATGTGCATCCAGTACAGATATAGTGTTTTTTTTTCCATGAACGATTGTCATCCTATCATTTTGGGCTTACATCCGTGATCGTAGAAATGTTGAAAATGTAGAATTTTTTTTTCATTTGGTCTCATTGGCTACATTAATACTTTGTCATACAATAAAAAAAATTGTTTGAAAAAAACAGTTTTACAGAGATAGAAAGCAAAATTTTGACGGAACAATGTGGCGTGCTCATTTTACCCCACTGACGAAGAATTTGACGAAGTTCTACTATAGGCTATGAGCTACAAGCAAAATTACAAATAGCTATGATCAGGCAAAAGACATAGAGACTGTTTGATTTATAGACAATTTCAAGTTGTCAACAATAACACAGCTATGACCTCCCTGTTGTTAGAGTAGCTTGATTTGGTGATGTTATGTTTTGTACTGACATTAATGATGTAGCGCAGTTGCTAAATTGGTTGCTTACATAGCTAGCTAGCTACAATATTAATATTTAGGCAGCCATATGTTGTGAACTTCACTGTAAATCCTATGTGTAATGATCTGGTTTTGTGACTTTACCTGTGAAAAAGTGCTGTAAATGCGAGGGTTTCTGATCTTCCATCCCTCTCTCTTCTCATCCATGCATGGCGCCTTTCATCATCCTTATGTAAACCTTCCTATTTTTGAGAATGTGTTTGTCCCAGTCCTTAGAGAACATCCGACCACACACAAACACAGGCCCAAAGGTTTTTTTTTAACCATGATCTCCAGCAATTTGAAATTGCTTTCAACTTGAAAAGAGCTTGCCTCTTCCTAGTGTAAACAGCTGACTGGATGTTTTCACTGGTCTCCTAGCAACTCAAAAAGCATTCAGATGAAATGGTTTAATCAACCAATTCAGTGTACTAATTATTTACTCAAATTTAAAGCAATCACATCTATACTAAATTGACCTTTAGGCCTACATGCTGCCGACAACACACAGGTAGCTTCAGTTAGCACCAGTGCTGTCTATTTAGGCATGAGCATTGCGGCTTATTGTACAGATACAAATCCAATTCTGACTATGAGGTGATCTGCCCAACCTTAGTAATAACCACTGTTCTTATTGTAAAACAATAGAATGTAACATAGTGTCCATCACTACTTAGAGTTTCAACTTCTGTTGTGAAACCAATAGTTCAGACCCAAATAATTGATGCTCACTATATTGATGTGTGCAACTGTTTCACGTAGACGCACAGTAAAATTCCTGTGGACTGAAACCCTTAATTTGCTCCCTGATGGATTATCTGTGAACTAGGCCTTTGTCTTTTGCATAGTCAAGACCACATTTCATTACTGCATGTGCCAAAATTTCTGCTAAAACCAAATTTGCACAGTATTGCCTGAAACATTCTGACTGCACACGCAGTTCGCTGTGTCCAGTGGCATGAAATTATTTTCTCCCCATTTGGAGGTGTAGGGCATGGTCATGATAATCACAGTCCTCAGTGAATTGGTGCCTTGGCATCTGTCTCAGGTTTGCAATCTGCATTCTTCCAGTTACTCTCGGTTCAAATGTTTTTGGAAGTTGAAACTGACATTCACTACCTGATATTAGGGAAATAAATTCAGGAACCGGGTTGAATAGGGTTATAAAACCATTTGCTGAATGTCTCCTGGTGGCCATTTTACACTGGATAATCAGAATACCTTTTCGCCTCACAGAGTCTCACATGGTCTTCTACAAGATGAGAATATTCTATGACCCTTTGGCTGATGAAACCCTCTCACAACCAATTGAATAAACTCTAAAATGCATGGCCGTCAAGCTAAAAACTTTGTTACTGAAAAGTTGATATTTTGGAGATAGAAGGTTTTCACCCAACAGCAGTGATATGCATTTCTTCAGAGAGGTGAGAGCACTAGCCACCTTCTAGTACCGCATTTCCATTTTCATGGACCTCAAAATGGTGTTTGTTGTATCTCCCAGTGGGTTTGGGACTGTAGTGGCCACTTCTTCCTTCCAGTAGGATATTTCTGCCGCAAAAGACTGACTGTTGCCCGGGTTGCACAAATGTTCAAACAGTGTCTTCTCCTTTCCATTTAAACCCATATGGGATTAAAGTAAAGGGGATTCTCTCCTCTGACTATTCCTCTAATCTCCTTAACAATGTGTTGCTCTCTCTCTCTCTTTCTGCAGCTGCTGAAATTCCACCAGACTTGATGATTCAACCTCCCATCCGTACCGCTTTGCTTTTTCCCCTGTATTATCCTCCTCTCTTTCTCTCTCTTCTCTGTATTATCCTTTTTGGTACAATGACGCCCATGAACTGTCTGCCTCTACACCTACCCTTATCCCTCAGAAAAGGAGGAGGTGATTCAACTCGAGTGACTTCTTGTTATAAAGTGGTTTAAAGGTGAAGTAAAGACACAGATGACTGAGGAGGAAAATATTGAATGTATTTTTAGTCGTATTTGTGGCTTTCTTAGTGGCTGAAATGGTGAATCTCTTAGCGCAGGTTAAACTGACAGCTGGGACAATATGTATTAACGGTAAATACACATAAAACCACTGCATTTCTTACCATGCAAAGATTGGGACTCGTTAAAAAAAATTTAAATAAAGCATCTTACTGTTCACTATGTGCACACATGTTTTCACTGTGCTTGAATTGAAAAGATAGGCTAAAGCAAAAAAACACAGGCCATATAATGCCCTACAGCCCTATTCATACTTGGTCCAAAAATGTTCCAATGACGATCATATTCCGGTTGGAAATACATGTTACGTAATAGTTCAACATGCCATGAGATAGCCTGCAGCTTATGATTTTCATACTTGTTTGTAACTTCAAATCAGAAATCAACCAATTAGGATTAAAACTGAGTAATGCAATATGTCTGGCCCCCTTGGCAAAACTAGGACTTTCACAGTTGCATGCTATTTGATTTAACAAAGTCATTACAATGTTCATGCATACTGTGCTGTCCCTTGGTTTTGATGTCTCCAACCCTGTTAAAGCGGCTCACCAGAAACATGAATTTCTCATGAATTTCATGAAACGAGCATGATGTCTCAAAATGGAAATGCGTGCTCCGTGCACAAAAAACTGCGAAAAATACGTTTCCACCCCCTGCGAAAAAAGGATTATGTGAAGGAGACACGACTAGAAACAGGCAGTAGTCAGTGGAAAGTTAAGGGTGCGCAGGTCAGGATGGTGGACGGGTGTATACATTCGCCTTCAACTCCACTGACCCCGGTCCGTTTCCCCAACTCATGGAAAGAATTTTTATACCACGAGTGAAGTTTTTATTTTCAGCAAAAGTTTTTTTTTAACCGTGACCAAAGCCTGATACCCTAACCTTAAAATGTTGTGAGAGTGTGCCGAGGAGAAAATACAGTTATGAAAAAGAAAACAAGAAATTAAGGAAAGGAAGGAAAGAAATGAAACCCTAATATTAGTGCCAAACATATAATCTTGTGCAATGATTACTTTGATGTCTTTGGAAAATGCTTTTAGATTTTGTTAAAATTGTAAGTAGAAGTCCCGCTTTTCTGGCCCTTGGTGAAAGCCCACACTTCAGAATTTTACTTTGTTATTACTGCTATCACACTTTACTATTTTTCACTTAGTTGTCAATGATAAAACATGTGTCTCAGAATTATATGCTGTTTCATGTACAATTTATGCATCTGACCCCTGGAGGTAGTGCCACCCTTATGAATAAGGAGAAGACTTTGTGGCTGCCTTATTACCCGTTTATTCTTTCTTTGCATCCAGCTTGAATATTGACTCGCTATTCTCCATTCTGCTCCCCACCACCAACACCAGCATCAAGGACCTGTGTAATATATGCCAATGAGGCACAATAATGGATCTGTATGCATTGGGCTGCCTGCCATCCGAGCTTTAGGCACTGGATGACTGAGTCAACACCAAAGTGTTTTCTTTTGTGCCAGCTCATTTGTGTCTTTTGCTCTTGGCATGTTATCCCTGTAAGATGATGACAGAGGTCTCTGGAACGCTTTGAAGGTGGCATCAACTAAGTATCTCCACTTTGTTTTTGACCTCAAAAAAGTGGATGCACATTAATCTGCAAGGCAAAACGCTCACACGTCCGTGAACAGAAATTTTTGAATTTCTAAGATGGAAGTCTTCAGCTTTGTAAATTTTGGCCTAAATATCCAAATAACACAAACTATAAATACACATTTGGTAATGTGCTTTTGAGGGTCCTCAGAACAGGGTGCTTTAACTAGATTCATCTGCACACAGTCTGTTAGACTCCATATGAACAATCCCTTGTTTTATCCTCTAAGAATTTAAAACACATACAGACCCATGTACCAGCTGTCCAGATCTTAGAATGGCTCCTTAGATGTTTTTTTCTTTCCATTTGCCCCTCGATGAGAATCATAAAAAAAATGATTATCCCTGAAGTCCCATGATTACAGTAAGTAATAGCTGTATTTCACCAGAAGATTATGCTAATGTCATAGTTGAACAAAGTCCCATGGTGCCACATTATTGTGGATGATTTTTGTTGGCAAAATTGAGGGCCAATAAAACTCTTTCTAACAGACACGCCTATCCCCTATAGGAGTTTCACAGGCTAACTAACATCTTGCAAATGAATGGGGCAATGTTATCTGACACTGCAAACTCTGTGACATGAATGGTGGAAATTTTGTATGTGTGCAAGAAAATACTGCGGCCAAAACAAAAAGTGAAATGCATATTATTAAGGATGATAATACTAAATGTATCCATGGTTATCTTATAATGAACTGCTTAAGGCTGTTGTTCTGTTTGTGACTGAAGGAGGGTCAGCTGTTGGATATAGAACATTTATTTCCACTGTATAATATCTGTATAATGGTACAATAGCATATTCTTGATTAATTCCATTATAGGCCAAACCTCAAAATTCACTTAAATCCATTTTATTACTAGGCAAAGTAAATTGTGATTGATACTGCAGTGTTCAGTGGGCTCTGCATATGTCATGCATCAAGCTTCATATCAACATAATTCAGACTAATTTCAATTAGTTGATTACCTAAGATGGTGCTTCTGGTTTCTGTGAATATCGCAGATTTAGAGTCCCATCATATTTGATCCTGAAGTGCCTATTTCTAGCAGGGTAATATTGATTGTTTACAAAAACACGTGGTTGCAAGAAGCAGCACCTCTCGAATCCTTAATTAGACATAGAAACCTGGATACTCGAGGAATGTATCAGCCCTTTGAAGTCGAACCACTCTGGGATGGGAAAAAATAAATAATGAAATAATATAAAAACATGGAGCGCTTCTCAGAGGAATATAATACTTCAAGAGCACACATTCCTCTCACTCTCCCAGGTTCTCATATAAGCCATGGGGGACACATTTAACAGTATATAATTACTTCATCCTGCAGCTATGCATTGCCTGCTGAAAGGTAAACTTGCCAGAAATTCCCTGTGAGAGGCCATCTTATTTTTGTTCTTTGAAAACAGACTTTCTTTGATGGCGGGGAACGCCGTCATCTCCGCTGCAGGTATCCTTTTTTTAGCAACTTTCTATCAATCAAATGGAAATGCATGAAAGTTTATCTTGGGGCGAAGCCAATGGGAATGTCTGTATCTGGTTAAGTGCAAAATTAACAGGAGTAATTGGAGCATTACTGGTGGATTATACTTAAGATATAGGAGATGAATCTTTTAGAATATTCTGTAGACAATTTTAAGAAATAGGTCTATCCTCCAAACTTCTATATGTCCCAGCCCAACTTGAGAATACTGAAAAAAGCCTGCTGGATAGTGTAATTCGGTAACTAATTTTGTTGTTCATGTAAAAAGTACTGAATGAGATGTTTTGATGCGTACTACAACACATTTCAAAATCAATGCCATAAGTAACGTCCCATATACTGACAGGGTAAAGTCAACCCTAGGGTTGATGGAAATTACATCAACTTCGGCTTTCCAGTTGGATGTCTTTCCACCACCTCAAACTCATTCTCAGCAAGACTGAGCTGCTCTTTTCCCTTGTAAAATATCACTGATCATCACTGTAGACAAGACCATGCTGACTGCCCAGTCCACTAAGAATCTCAGTGTGACTCAGAACAACCAAATGTTGTGCAAGGCCCACACTGCAGCACAACCTGATCCTGCAGATCTGTACTCTGTAATATTTGTCGACTTGAATTCTTCCTCACCAGGGAAGCTGCTCAGCTCTTTGTTCAACTTATAGTCAACTTCCTCCTTCCTCCCCCAGAAACACTCCCTCCAGCCCCTGCAACTCTTCCAGACAGTTGTAGCCTGCCTCGTCTTCAACGTCCCCAAATTCCCCAAGGCTGGTTGTAACACATTCAAAACCCTGGAGCTGGCGCACAATGCTGTGAAGGGATCCACATCCTCATACCTCCAGGCCATGGTCCAGCCTTGCACGCCATTGCATCCTCTGCTGTTTGCCACTACCGGACACTTAGCTCTCCCTCTCCTGTGCTTACATCATCATCGACCCGCCCAGTCATGACTCTCGTCTCTCCGGGCCCTCGATGGTGGAATGACCTTCACACTCCAGTCAGCGGAGTCACCTCTTTTCAAGAAGTCACTTGCATCACCTTCTCCTCGCTGAATCATCTCTCCCCTGTAATTGCTCTCAAAAATCCTTTCTCCCTCTCTCTCTCTCCCTCTTTCTCTCTCCTTAGCTCATTTTACTTCTCTTCCAAGTGCTTCTCGCTTAAATTGTCGTTCTGTGGTTACAACAATATTGTCGGGGCACTATGACCCTGAACCTTGCACTCCCTGCTATGTGCCTGTAATTAAGTGATCTTGGGAGTTTACAGTTGTTGTACTGTTGCACTCATTGTAAGTCACTCTGGATAAAAGTGTCAGCCAAATGCTTAAAGGGTAAATGTAAACACAGGATGGTTCCCCCTGCTGAAATAATGTCACCTAACTACCAGTTTTGTTTGCATGATGATCTGTTGTTAGATACCAGGATGGACTGTGAGAGCTATGATTGTGTTTTACATGAATTTTGAGGCTGTGAGGTTGGTTTATATTTATACTGTGTAAACTGGAGTAGAGCAAGTTATAACAGGTTACAGAAGTGCTTCCATCTACAAACCACATGTTAATACGCTCAAAATTTTGGTCGAATAAATTCAAGATTGTGTCGTGACAGTCTTAACTATTTCTGTTTTTACTAAATATTCTTTCACCTATTGAAAAAAAGTTACATTTTACTGTGGTATCTAATGCAATCATAATCACTGCAACATTTTAGCAGGTTTTCCAAGGTTTGGCTCCAAGATCCAAACCAATATACACCAATATCAAGTTAAAAGAACATATCTAACATGAATTTGCATCACTATGTCCTGGCAGGTACAACAGCTCATTTTCTCGGTTCAGAATCTCTGAAATGAAATGTGAGAAGTTGCATTCATTGCCGGTGCAGTTGCATCATTATGCCCAAGTCAAAGGAAATCAGCCAGAGAAGGTGTTACTTCAGGCTCGGCTCTTGAAGACCAGGTATATTGAAAATTGGAAATAGTTGTATTCAATCATGCGGTCACACTTATGTAACGGGAGTGGGCGGCGTGCCATGGCAGGGAGTAGATGTGGTGGAGGGAGGATATCCAGCACTTTGAATCATAGCCTTTATATGATATGTAATATAAAACTAATGATAGACAGAGAGATGGATAAATTGCAAGGGGGTAGCGTTTTTCTCTAAAAAGCATTTGCAGGTAATTGCAGATTGGCTAAAATGTTGAGCTCAGTTCTCATGGAAATATCTAATAATAAGCACTGCAGACAAAAATGATGGGTTTGAGAGCGGAAGCGCATGGGTTCAACAAGAAATCAGTGGAATACTACTCAGAGGAATGAAGAGAGGCAATCTTTATTCAAATATTTGAGAGAAAAAAGGATGAAATTTGATTTGTTGTTCACAGCAAACTCACCTTGAGCCTGTTAATTAGCCAATCAGCAACACAGATAATTTTATATTATATAGTTATTTTGCTCTTTGTATTACTTATACATATGTATGACTCACTTATACAACATGCTTTTGAAAATTCAAATGCATGTTTGAATACCAATAATGCACATCCTACAGTTCACATCCTCAGTCCATCTTGCTTCATAGCCTTCTATAAAAATACGTGACCCATGAAGAATGTGCTAGATAGTTCGTTCAAAAAGAGAATGCAGATATTGCCGATTGTCTATCTGCATTACACTTTGACTTTTTCTTTTCTTCTTTTTTTTTACCCTTATTTAATCAGGCAAAGCCGGAACACATTCTTAATTCCATCAATGGCTTAAACATAAAGAATTAAACCCATTGTGTCACATGCACACATCTAGTCAATACTATGAAACCAGGTTCTTTAAGGCCCCATCGACTGTAGCCGAACACTCAGCAAAGCACTAGTCGATTTCTATGAAGGGAGACAGAGTCCGGATGTGTCTAAGTTGTACTCCCACAACTGTCCTCTCTAATTTTTATGAAAGTATTACATAAGTCAGGCACGTGGTGGCCATGCATAACTAAGTTTTGGGTCAGTGTGCACATGGGAGACACGAGGCACACGAGATTGAAGACATATTTTGATGCTGTTAGAGTAGAGATAAAGGAATGGTTATTGATTGATTGATTGATTGATTGACTGATTGATTGATTGATCCGTTGGGTATATAGCAAGGACACAACACTGGTCTTCAAGCATGATCTAAGATGCATGCCATTGAATTTTCCTCATGCCTATACAGTGTACCAAACTCAGATGCCAATGTTATGTGAAATACTGCAATTGCAATGTATCATTTCTCATACTCATCTCTGTGCTATATCTTTGACAACATATTAAATGTTCAATATGGCTGCCATCTTAAATGTGCCAGACTAAAGGCTGCTACAGAATGTGTGTTTTATTCTCTTGAAGGAGTGCCATTTCTATCCATATTTTTTGTTTCACTGCGACATTGCATATTCCCACGACAAGATTAAAAACTTCATTACCGAGTTTTTTGGCTGACAACATTAGCGCACGAGCCAAACAGCCATTCGAGGATCCTAATTTGAATGGAAGTGTCCATTTTTTTCCAATATATAATTGATTGGTAATATATTTTATGAGCAGGAATGACCATGAATTAATGACCGTAAAAAGCCTACAGTGACTAATTTGGTCTGCATTCAATCATGTTATATGCATTTATAAATTGCATGGCTTTTTTGGAGCTGAGTTCATGCAACATAAGATAGAACAGAATAGAATAGAATAGAATAGAATACACCCTCACAACCGAATCATATTCTTTATGCTTTATTGTTCATTGTTTTCAGCACCCAGAAGGACCTTGTTAGACATACTGCGGCGTCGCAACAAGTCAAAAGCTAATGTGGGCCATTATGGTTGCCGGGAAAAGAAAACAGAGAGAAAATATGGCGTTTAGCTGGATCTTTGTGGGAGCGTTTGAAAAATACAACAGCACAACAATATCTCAGCGGCAATAGAAGCTCACAAAATGTGCTCGGGGGGGTATCAAAAGGATGAGGCTGCATTTAATTTTCTTTGAGGTGGCCCTGGCAATAAAGTGTGGCTTGTGGTGATAAGCAGAGAGGAGCTGAAGCACATCATTTCAGTTATGTAAACCATTGGAGGGATACAGTGGGCATTCTCCTACACATGGAATGCAGTGTGTGTGTGTGTGTGTGTGTGTGTGTGTGTGTGTCCCGCGCAGGTACAGCGCACTAAAGCTATTTCTCTGCTTTTATGAAGCGATATAATTCATTCCCCTATTCCAACCGAATGTGAATAGTGTTTCGAGAAGTATTTCAAGTGCACTTTTAATGAAAGAACAAGGGTGAGGAGTCGTCGGTTTATCGCGCCTCGCGAGCGATTCCGCTACTTTTCGAGGCGTCCGTCAAATGAAATCAGGTGAAACCGTACATTTTTCCGCCCGGGTCTGCAGGCGATGCCCTAAACCTGCCTTTCACCGCCAGCTAAATCTCCATCACGACCATTTCCCGAGCCGTTATGGGCCGGTCTCTGCACATTCAGCACGTCCGCGTGGATAGCACTTACCGCACGGTGTCTTTCCCCTCACCACCGCTTGACCTTGGTACCGGATAGTAACTAAGCCCTCCCAGAAGTCTGTTTTGTCAGTCACTAGTCATCCTCATCTCCATCCTTAATCTGGAGTAGCAGTTATTCCCCAAATCCCATCACAGCCTTCAACCAGAAGCCGCGAGCTCCCAACACTGAGTCAAGAAGAGACAAGATACTTTCTGACAATGGGGGGGGGGGGGAAACAGAGAGGGAAAGACCGGGCGCAAGTTGAAAGCTGTCAGCCAGCCATCAAATACAGTTCATATCAAGTGTGTGTCCGCGTTTGAGTCGGATCTTCGCTACAGTATCAGTGTTACCATAATGAGGAAAGCTTAGTGCATGAATTATTGTTTTTATCATCAGCGGTATGCCGTTTTGAGAGATATAATGTCTCCACTTTGTAGTCCCGCATACACACAAGCAAAACTAAAAGGAGGCTTGCCCATTAAATCTCATTAGCCCTTTTTGCTTTTTTTTAAGCCTTCTCACTTAAGACACCCGAGAACATTTCGGGAAGCAACAGGGGCGGAAAACAGCCGACTGTTTTGCACGACGACAATAACAAGACGTTTAATTGCGTTACCTTAAATGCATAATGATGTGTTATTAATTTTCGGAGCAATTTTGCCGACTTATGAACCGCATCGTGAACGCAGCGTCGTAAATATGGGTCAGCAAAAGCTGATGTGCTGGGGCATAAAGATTAATCACTAGTTGCTTTTTTAATAAGGTACTATGCGCCGCTGCTTTTTACTTTGGGCTCGTATAGGGAGTGTGTATACGCATGCATAGCTGTGTGTGTGTGTGTATGTGTGTGTGTGTGTGTGTGTGTGTGTGTGTGTGTGTGCGTGCGTGCATAAGGCTGAAATACACAGGCTGTATCCAAAAAAGTCATTTTTCTCATTGTCAATTAACTGTAAATTTCCAGAACTCATCTTTTCATCTGTAAAGAAATATTTTTTACATACAGTGACTTTATTGCTGCAAAATGCATGCAGTCATTTCCCCCCCCACAACTGATAAAGGTCAGGATTTTCGATTCTCTGCAGGAGCCATTAGGTAATGCAACGCTGATATTCCGCAAAGTGCATCGTCCGGCGATGTAGATTGCCGTGAAAGTCGGTCCCTAGTCAACAGCATTAGAAATTATGTAGAATGATGGATTAAAATGGCGGAGGCTCGCACAAAGCCTCTCTCTGCTCGGGCCGATCATATCTGCCCTTGCCTCTTATGGAACGGCGCCAGTATCTCCCCTCTGCGGTGGATGAGGATTTTTAAGCAAGATGGATTTTCATGTATTTTATTCCTTTGAAGGTTCCAGGAGGCTGAAGCAGAACTGGAGCACATGCACACACACACACACACACCGTGCTTTTTACAGGCGGAGAATCTGAGGCTCAGAGTTGATGAACAACTCGAGGCAGAGGACTCCGTGTATTTAATGGGTTTGTGAGACTTCCCAAGCTTAAACCTGGAGATTAATTAAAAATGAAAGAACGTGATATGAAAGAGCGAGAGAGAGAGGAAAACAAAACAGCCTCTCTGAGTTATGGCATCCGAATTCCCAAGATGTGAGCCATTATATTCCCCTATCCAGGTATTCTGACGTCTAAGTGCCAAAGCAGGCCAGTTCCTCCATTGTTTTCCAGCTTTTTAACCCTTATTTTTTTTCACATAACCTTTAACTACAAGGAGGTAGAAGCTTATGCAATATTCATTTTGCTTGTTAGCGTATTCCTCAGATGTACCGTGCTTTTTATTCATACAGTAGCCACTACAAATTATATCGATAAATACAATCCATCCAAATGTAAGTATTGTGAATAAGTGAGTTTAATGCAAGCGGGGGTGACCCTTGAGGCAAGAGGCTGGTGTATGTCATTATTTTTTTCTCCTTTTATCCCTCTACTTTTGAATAAAATTGAAGGTGAATTTATATACAAGTCCACATCTGGGCAGTCTGTCTATCTATCTATCTATCGTTCTATCTATCTATCTATCTATCTATTGACTCAGATAAAGTTGAAAAATGCAGGTACTCTACATAACACATAGGCCTACATGATTCATGCATAAGTACTAAACTAAACATTTGGAAGCGTACTGGCTATTGTGCAAATTGACCTTGCTTTCTCCGTACATCCTCTTAGAAGTCTCACAGAACTAGAGTTACAAGACACAACTGTCATTTTCTTACCGCCTTGCCTTATCGTTAATGCAATTGCGGTTCTGTTCACCTTGAGATACATCCACCCATCTGCCTTTTCTTCCCTTTTTTCTCAGACAGACTTAGGGAGACCTTTCTAAGGACAGAATCGTGCCGAAAATTCCACACGCAGGATGGCAATTCTTCCCGTTTAATAGTCTGTTGACAATGAGGACTTCCAAATATGTAAAAGCTGGCACAGCTAACGTCATGACAGGCCAACGAAAATGTAAAACATGTTTAGATTTGGATCACCAGCGATCTAAAAGCGGCTTGGAGCAGGAGAGGAGTGTGTATCTTGAGGTTTTTTTTTGTGCATTTTTCTGCTTAGCCCCGCCTCCCCATGTATATCTGTTGTGAGGAAAATCATGCCAATTCATTGGGCAATCTGCCAAACTAGTGAGCATCCCAGAACATTCTTCTTGCTGTTGACATTTCCTCATCACTGCTTCAGCTGAGTGGCAGCGCTATGGATGGTTATCTCTCAGCTTACAGAACAAATTTCTAAATTGACCTCATGTTTATCTTAGAAACGAGGACTGCACCTTTTTCTCGTCCATAAAATGTCATCACCTTCTGATAAAGCACCATTACCTCAATTTCATCAATGTTATCTTCTTTTTTTTTCTTATTCCTTAGGCCTCCATAGGCATTAACATGCAATTTCAAGTTTTACCGTGCATGACATAAAGCTGTCAGACGTGCTCAATGAAATTAATTACTCAATCAAAACCTAATGATGAAAGCTCATTAATTTCTGAAAAGCAAAATTCAGACTGATTAATTGAGTGATAGCGCCCTCAAAATAGCATTTTTTTTAATGCATCCAAAGGACAGCGTAGAATAGATTATCAAGGGTTTCCAAACTTTTTTCAGCCATGAACCAAAATTGAATCAATTTTGTCCTGCTCCAAAATCCAGCCTGCTTATTAACTTGTTAGTATTCTGGTCACGCAGCGACCCACTAGAAACAGCCGAGCGGCCCATTCCGGTGTCCCGACTCATGATTTAAGAAACACTGGTGCAAATAATTGTAGTGCCCAGACTTCAATATATCAATTGAGCTACTCCTTGTTTTCTTTTGTCTTAATTATTTGTCGTTTATTCTCCCAGTCTCTCTCTACCTTTCCATTTTTCCTTTCTACCCACCCCAACCCCCCCTAAAAACCCCTTCCCCGTTTCCCCACTCTCATTCATTTATTGGTTTATTTTAACCACCAGCACCAAACAGATGGGGCGACGGTGACAGCGACACACTGCTCAGGCAGCTGTGCAAGTGTGTAGACAAGAGGTAATGAATAATCAACCACCAGCCTCCAACTGCTTCATATTAATAGCTAGGTGTTCTAATTACATTTCCACAACTTGTTGGGTCTATATGACTGGCTGCGAGTCGGGTGGATAATGTAGGAATCACTGTTCACTCCCTTTTCAATGCCAAAAGATTTCCAGTGTCGTCCTGGAATGCAATTAAACGCATCGTGTTGTGCTGCGACGGAGGAATCACTCTCTGGCTCATCTGCCAGCTCTTTTGGTTCTCAGCTTGAGTTATTGATTTGAATATCAAAACTAATAAACTTTTTTAATATGAAAAACAACACCGCACCGAGCCGAAATGACAATATGCTTGACTGCAAAAATATCAAAACTTTTGTGGTTTGTCAAAACGTCTGTGATTTCTGTTCACAGACATTATGTTGTTTCTTGTGATGTTTTTTTTTTTTTTCCTTCTGTGATTTTGTTTTCACCAGATGTACAAAAATATAAAATTAATTTCTTTGACTAACATTGTTACCCATGATCGCAACACAGTGCAGCATTCTCCAAGGTCGCCGCACAGCGTTTATTGTTACCGCTGTTGACACAATTGCACTTGACTCTACTTGGCATTGTGTCCAAGGCACACAGCAATCGCAGTTCTGAAAAACAACTCTGATGTATTATGCCTCTGGAAAGCTATATTGCTTTCTCCCACTCATAATGTAGCTGTGGCCCGGACACACAGCGGACCCCGCTTACAGCTCACACTCCTACCAGGTGAAGCACTGAAGAGCCTAGCAGTTCTTTGGACTAAGTGTTTGATGACGCAGCCATGCGTCAGGGCTATTTATTTCAGGTATGGGTCGCCTCAGTTTGCCATACAATATGAGCAACTCAGTGAGGGCTGAACACACTGTTCCGTACTTTGGTTTCATAAGGTACTATGTGTCTTGCTGGACAAGACATATTATCTGGTAGGATGAATTCATGACCATATCGTGCATGACGATGCGTTTGGCTCATTTGTTATATTGCGATGTGCTAAAAATGCATTAATGACACTTTGCATAGCCATTGATACATTTGAGATTTTATGAAAAAGTCACTTTTTAACACTGTTAAAGCTTCACTAGGGAAGATTTTAATGCAAAAATACTCCTATCAGCCTACATCACACAGTAGGGCTGCAATAGAGAAGAGCGTCCCGTCCGCACTAATTGAGAACCCATAGATTCACCCTATTTGCCCAGATGGATTTCTGGAGACAGGTATGTACACTTCTCCACCCACAGAAAGTGACAAATCGAAACACAAACTCCATCCAGAGAAAGCGTTAGTTCGTTTGCCTTTCTCGTCCGTTTGGTATCTGTTGGGATAAAGCAATCACACCTGTAAACATGAGCGTGGTGTGTGCACTTCACTGACGTCACATTACATGATGATTTCTAGATATCGGAAGTCCAAACTTTTCAAACAGTTACCCCTCGCTGCCGACGAGTGAAGTCGCCGAGCGCGGGCTTTAAATACCTTTCACCGCCGTACACTTCTCCAAACACTTTTGACAACACTCCGCACACGGCTCTTGAATAAATGAACGGAACGAGTCTCCCGCGTTATCACGGAAGACGCTGGAAGGGTATATGAAGGTGCTCTTGAGACAGAGACAACGCTCAGCGGCGCCTATCTCGGTGACGAGCAGGGGGAGACAGAGGGGTGAAGTGTAGCGAGATGGCAGGCTGAAAACACCATGCATATGGATGTTACAGTAGAACCAGATGGGACGAAGGCAGTGACATTGTCAAGGTAGCGAACACCTGTGCGCTCGGCTCTCCGGGTCCCACTAGTTTGTGATCAAAGTGCCTCGTCTGCATTTTTGATGAACATGTGCATCACGCTCTGACAGTGCCTCAGTGTATGACATGGTGTATGACACGGTGTGACAAGTGCACTTAAGAACACGGCCCGAGGGAGTTTGTGTTTGTGTGTGTCACGGACTGTGGTGGAATATACGGTGTGGATGCTATAAACATGTAGTCAAGGCAGAAGTTCAATTTTTACATGCTTGCTGCCTCTGCGCTGTCTCATGATGCCCAAGAGAAAGTGTTTGGAAAATCCTGCAGAATTGGACCTTTTCCCTCTCGTCCCTTTGGTATCCTTTGGTGTAAAGCATCACAGATGGGCCGGGTTGGTAAACATGAACGTGCTGCGTTCAGTATACTAACATCACATTACATGATTTCTGGGTATTGAAGGTTGAATTTTTCAAGCAGTTACCTCTCACTGCCATTTGGGGCCGCCAACGTGCGAAGTTGCTAAGTAGGATAGTGCACTGGCCATCTGCTATTGGCTAGTCTTTGTGTCAGGTGATGTCACCTTCCATAGAGTACAACAGGTGGTGATATCACCTGGCACAAAGACCAGCCAATAGCAGAGGGCCAGTTCAGTACCCTACTTTTCACCATTAGGTGTCAGGCTTCACCACAGATTTGGGTTTGGGGTTTAGTTCCTCTTTAAAGTCCCCATGGAATGAACTCCCATTACTTTTACTTCCTGGAAAACACAGTATCTTTCATGGTGACCTCATGCTGCACTAGTAGGCGTATACATTTCTAACCAATAAAACCATCAGATTTTTGAAAAGTCCCAGCCCGCCGCACCCCTCCCATCAAATAAAATTGTCTTTCTCTCCCCGACTCATATCCCATATTGGTTTGGACTTTTGCATGATTCCTCACTGCATTATGTCCCGCCCCAACATCCTGTTTAAACAGGAATGACATCAAATCCAGGAAGTAAAGATGCCATTTCATAGGGTCTTAAGAGAGTGTATGTAGATATTAGATATCATGGATAATTATGGATGAACGGATGGATAATGATTATGTTTTACCTGCAAAATGATGTTACATAAACGATAAATACACTATATATTTACAAACCAAGATGTTCACAAAGGCTGGACAGAAAAACATAGAGATACCTCAGGAAATTATAGACTCATAATGGATCCGTCAATATAACTCAGGTTCCACAGGGCTTTGAAAACACTTAGTTCCGTATTGCTGAGTGACAAAACACACGAGGGAATGCAATGCAGCGTGGTGCGCTTGCATCAGCTCACACATGTTCCTATGTTCTCTCTAAGCACTGCATTGGATTTCTGGCTTTGACCAGCATTGCTCATTACCAACAAATAACATAATTATGCCTGTCAATAGTGATTGGTGAAGCACCACTTGGTCATTATAAGTAATGGTGGGAGCTGAAAATCTGTTGCTGTTCCAATGCCAGTTCCTTGAGGCTTTATTTTCACCGTTGGTCCAATCCACTATGGAGTCACGGATCTATACATCGTCTCTCGTAATGGATAGGAGTCAAATCTCTGTCTCATGAGAACCCGTTAATCTACCATTGAACCAAATGGGAATACACCCCAGTTGGTTACGAGTGTTTTGCCTTTTTCCCAAAGGAGAGAGGGCCGTCCACTCCCCCACCCCCCCACCCCCCCTTCATTTGCTTCTCGATCGACGCAGGAGGAAGGATGAGGTGGACACAGCTGGGAGAAAAGGGGGAGAAACTTCTAATGGGCTCTTAGATGTGCGGGGACATTTAGTTCCAGAGGCCGAGGTCGTTTATATCCATCTATCTCTCTCTCTCTCTCTCTCTCTCTCTCTCTCTCTGTCTCTGTCTCTGTCTCTGTCCCTCCTTCTCTCTCTCTCTCTCTCTCTCTGGAGATGGAAGCTCATTCACTTTCCCTGCCCATAGTTCCCTATAGCAGATCGGTGAATTCAAACCGGTGACCTTCCAGACAGTCGGCTTCTCGAACGTTTCTGCCCCCATTTTTCTCATTTCTCAGACACCACTGATGTATCTGATGCATTGGAAAGAAATCAACTTTTATGAAGGCTGGAAATGTGCCAATTAAGAATGTCTGAGACTGATTAAAACCGACAAAAAACACCGGCGTACTCGGTCTCAATGGCACAATGATAGACATTCAGCTGTTGATTCAGCCACTGTAAATTCATCTTGAGAAATAGAGCAGGGTAGATTTTCAATATCCATTGTTATCTTCTGGAAAACTATTGATTTCCGCCGCTGCGTTCACAGACGAGACAAAGACTACAGCACGGCTTGAATTACACCGCGGGGAGGAGAGACAATACAAATCATTTGAAGATATTGACTAGCAGTGTGGCGCTGCTATGCTAGAGGATTGCCGAGGAGTTAAACTGTTTGATACTCACCGTCACTGTGGGCTTCATACCAGAAATTGTACATCTGGTTATCATGAAGGCGTATGATTTATTTACAAAGGGAAACCTGTCAGAGGGAACTTGATTTGGCATGTTTCATTGTTGTACGATTCAGTGCTCGCAACTGAGGTGAACTTTCAAAATGTTAATTTAAAAAGGCGCTGTATGCTGGATTTTCTCATTAATATATCACTGTGAAATTAGTTGTGATGACACATGCTAATGCTACTAAAAAGGGGGTCTGTCACCCTCATAAACAGTAGCAATAATCTGCTTTGTGCTTGCATTTAATCCAATTTGAGAGTTCTGGTGCTTGATTCTCCATGCAATCTAGCCCCTATATTGAACTGGGAAGGTGTGCATTGAAAGCAGCAGGGAGGGGAATTAATGAAATGTGCCAATACAATGAAGCTTAGATGGGCTGTTGAATGCAATGTCTGTCATCAGAAAAGAATTGACAGTAATATACAGTATATAAAGGAAATCAAACACAGGTTAAATAGACTAAAATGTCTCAAGAATAACATCAGTTAAATGATATATAATATATATTTAGAATATATATTTTACATCAATGTTAAATGATTGGAATCCATTCAAATTGTTTAACATGCAGCTCTGAGGGTATTATCCCAGATATTATATTTATACCACGGCCACAATTAAAACTATTTTTTTTTTTTTTTTTTTTGTCCCTACCAATTCCACAATTAACATCTACCTCACTATTCCAGTAAGTATGAATCACATTTGTGAGGACAGGACTAAAGCATTTATTCAAACATGGTACTGTAGTTACATCTATTAAGAATATTATAGTAAATGGATAAGAGTTGGTAAGAGCATGGTGTGTCACCGGCGGCCAGTTGATGGGGTCAACTGAGGTTTTGAAACAAGAGTGAGAGGGTGAAGATTTTGTAGTTCATTGGAACATCAAGCTGAATCAATATCATTGTTTTCCTTAGCTTCATTACTAACAAAATCATTTTGAAAGCAGTTTGAAAACCCAATCATTGAGTGTATATTGAGAGTATGGCTGAAAGGAAATGCTCAGATCTTGCTTGCACATGAATGTAGAACATAATCTAATCAAAATGGAAGTGTCCAGAATCATAGTACATTAAAAATGATAATAATGATAGTAACAATTAAAGCACACCCTCCAGCCAATCAGATGTGATTACTCTCCCAGCTAAAATAAGCTAAAATATTCACATAATGATAACTTTGGCCATGCACCATTACAGTAGCTATCCAATCTGAACCTATTCAAATAACATTCATTTGCCCCCTGCAGTCATTCAGCACAGATTAATTTATTTCTACCTCTATATTAATTCATTATCTATTTAATCCTACTGATAGAGATTCAAATCCAATTGCAAATAAGAGTTGATTATCTATTTTGGGAAAAAAGTTATCAAATATTCCAAGGAGTATTTAAAAAAGAATCAAAATATTTGAAAAAAGGATCCTCCAAACATGTTACTCTTCTACAAGCAAAGATACAAATATTTTTTCAAAGTTTTCATGTATATCATCATCAAAAGTGTCCCTTTTGAAAACATTCAGCATTTATTTTCTCCAGGGTTTTGTCTCTTTATTAAAAGTTCTTATTTGAATATGTGGCAACTCTATACATATCTATACATAAGTGTTGATTTTTCAGTGACTGTTGAAGTTGACATGTGTTGATTGGAGAGTTGCTTGTCCTCTCATAGAGCTGATATGGATCTGGGGTGGCTGTTCAAAACTATTTAAAAGTGTTAAATGAACTCTGATGGGTGTGGACTTGCTCTGGCACATTGGCATAGTGTTGGCTTTTATATTCTCAGAGTCAAATTAACACTGACGAGTTTGCTGTGTAGTACGCCTACAATACTGAAATTCTAATAGGAGGACAAAACAATGTATATCATTCAAATGAACTGAACTCAACAACACAGCTTTTATTCAGAAACAACTTTATAAAAATACGCACAAACTACACAAAAGAACAGTGGATCTGAAGTGATATCTGTTATATTTGGGTGATTCTAGAGATCTTAAGGCTTAACTGTATATGCTAATAACATATATCTGTTTTTTTGCATTCCATTGACATACAAAAGCCTTATAAAAGTATACTGGAAAAATGTATATTATGTCTTTTTTCTATATTTTTATATCTTTATTATAATTAAATATATTTTGAAAAATATTTACAGTGGGGCTACCAGTGCTACCTACAGAAACAGCTCTATTGATATTGTGTTTTACTACAATAACAACAGTTATGATGAATTCGTGCTCTGTTTTCCAACCTCACTGGGAGAGAAATTCTTCAAATGCCCTTTGCAGCAGGGGAGTCTATGTCTGTGTCACTGAACGCTTTGTAAAATCAATGTCCTTTTTGAACATACACCTGTAGTGCGCCGCTCCCTATGGGCGAGATGGTCCGGGTAATTTTTTAATGTGTGTGTGTGTGTGTGTGTGACGTGACCCCCTCGTTCAGGTTTTCTGAACATCAGCAGGATGCATTCTGGGTCAGAGGAAGGGCTGCGAATCAAAAGAAGGATACTACTGGCTCGCTCCATATTCATGAAGGAAATTGGTAAATGTAAGCAAAAGTCGCTCGGGCAGAAATGATCACACAACAGTTTGGATCCTCGTATTATTTTATGCGGGCATCTGCTTGTGAATTTAATCTCGCCTGTCACATATTATAAAAAAAAAAAAAAAATCCTGGAATACATAGTCAAGCAAGAAATGTAAAACATTTATCAGAACTTCTCAGCACAAGTCTTTTAGCATTTAAACATTTCAAAAATTTGTTAGATTTGGATCTGTGTTCTCAGCACAAACAGATGGAAAAATGTGTGCCTCTATGAAATATACATGATTTGGAATTTGTGGCATCTGCTCTAATTATCAGAAAATAGTCAAACGCACTCAAAGAGGTGCAGACTATTGACAAATTGATAAGCTTTTGATAAACTATAGAAAAAGAAAAGTACACCCTGATGAAAAGCACTATAGCTGAAAAGTTGGTATGCAAAATGAATGTCAGCAAATGTAAGGAGTGTGCAGATATTTATTTTTCCTAAGGCATCTACTCTAAATTATTGTGGGCTTTAAAGTAATTAAACATTCCAGAAGCTTTTGCCTACAAAATGGTGATTTTTTTTGAAGGTCATGCAATGAAACTCAAATATAACTTTTTCCCATAAAATGGATGTGGAGCATTTTTAGAACGAAACACTTCAAAAACAGTTCCATTGGGAGTTCCATTTTGCACCAGCCAAATCCAACACATACAGGTTTTCCCCCCACATAGCGGCCTGTTATTAGGATGTCTCCTGGACGTCCTGTGCCCGGCGTCCCGCCTGCCCCGAAGGAAGAGCGAGCTGCTGGGTATCTCGCC
Organism: Centroberyx gerrardi; assembly: GCF_048128805.1. Lineage (NCBI taxonomy): Eukaryota > Metazoa > Chordata > Actinopteri > Beryciformes > Berycidae > Centroberyx > Centroberyx gerrardi. The sequence continues at coordinate 13,022,770 of NC_136017.1, read as the reverse complement.
GCTGTGCAAACAATCAATCACCGGCGATGGCAAGTGGATTACGACCCCGCTATCTGTGTTCATGTGCTCCTGGGACAGAGAGGAAACACATTCCCCAGGCATACTGAAATGGACTAAGTGGCACCAGAGAGAAAGGCCGGCATGGTCTCCCAGGCAGGCCTCCAGCGGAACCGGGGACCCGGGTATTGCTGCTTTTTTGCACAAGGCTCCTGAAGGAAAGTATGTTTTATTGTTATTGACAGCAGACAGCGGTCTCCCATTTGGAGAAAATATCCCATGGGACAGCAGAGCCAGTCAACCTCGGCCAGAGCCAAACCATTGATAATGCATTATAAAATGTCAAAAATAAATGTGTAGCTTTCCTGTTGACTTTTTTGAAGCTAGAGGTCTTCTACCAGACATTCACAATACTTGGAATAGACTCATATTTGAGAGTTTAAGTAATAATCCGCGACATTTTCATATCAATAAATCAGGAAAGCTTTTACATTTAGTTTTCTAAACACCTAGATGATGCGTTTTACGTTACTAGCAGCATTAACAGCGGTTCGTTTGGAATCAGCAGAAGAAGAACTGGGTAGTTAGCATGAGCAGTGATAGCCACCATGGCTGAACAGACAAAGAAAAGAGAAACTCAAACTGCATCAACAGAAAATCAAAGGAAGAAGACAAAGTCACAGTATTGGACACACTGTTTGATTGACAGCTGATCTCTGGGAAGAGCAGAGCAGAAACACCACAAATCTCGCAGATTACCACTTTAAGTTTATTATCATAATGTGGCTTTGTGTGTGATCTTTACTGTAGTCTGCAGCCACTGGCAGCACTCAGTCACTGTGCATTGCCTCGACATCATCCCGAACATATGAGATGCGAGCGGAGATACCCGCTTTGTGGATGTGAGGTACTTGTCTTGCAGAAAATCACCATAAATTCGCCAGAAGTTATTGCCGTCCATTCATCTTTTCTGAGAGTTATTGTCTTTTCCCCCCCTCGTGAGAATATGAGACAATCTTCGCTCGGCGACAATCTTCAACAGCTCTGATGTCGTAGCAAATGAGCTCTGTGAAAATTCGACGTGTACGGGAGAGAAAAAACAAAATCAGCACCGCTCTATCAGACATGATTCATAGAGTGTGTGTGTGTGTGTGTGTGACAGAAAGAGAGACAGGCAGACAGACGGGAGGGAAGAAAAGAAGAACTCAAGAGACAAAGAGTGTCTGGATCGTATGCCCCCATGAATTTGCATTTAAACAAGAAAACAGGATCTTATCATAATGGTTTTAATAAGCCGTTTTTTTTTGTTTTTTTTTTCATCATGGCCGACGCCGTCTTTTTTATCAAGTGTTTGAGAAGAGAAAGATAGACAAACAAACACATGGACAGTCAGTTTGGCAAAAAGACAGACGGTGACAATGGAAGGAGATACAGACGCGCGCACACACACACACACACACGCACACGCACACATATCCACCTTTGTTGGAATCTAAAATTAGTTTCACCTCTGATGCTTCCGCCTAATGAGTTTTCATTGACTCTTTGTGACAGGTCCTGATAGATAGATATGCTCCAGTTACTGTAATTTTATGCAATTTTAAAGGACAGGATCAGAAGCAGAAGTAGAGTTTGGGCTTCGATCTGCGATCTACAGTAACGTAACAGCCAGGCAGTGGAAAACTGGGGCAAAACAAGACACAGAATGATGGTTCATACAAGGATGAGGCTTTTTCTCATTAGGCCGGAATAATGCCTCTGATTGATTGACAGATTGAGACTGAGAAAAAAGAAGATATTGCATTCAGGCACAATCTTAAAGGTAAATGCATATCCATAGAAAACCACATGAAAATACAAAAGTGCAAGACAAAAAGAAACACACAAAATGATGTGGATAGTAGCACTTTATTCTATTCCATTAATATTTATCATTCTATTCCAAGAATCATCAGGGACATTTACCAAAAGCCATTTCTATTAATCAAGCCTTCCTTCGACTAATTAAATCCAATAATTGTTTATAAATGAATTTATTCCAATTTCACATTTTTTTCCGCCCTCCCATATCTTCCAGGAGTGCATTTGGTTCCCATCATGGAGCGTAACTGGCTGAAAGGAGATGACACTTGATTCACAAATTGACTGCTTAGTATGCGCTGTGGCTAATTCAGTATTGTCAATGTCATATCTTAGCCCATCTAGTACCAAGAATGGCACTAATTTGGGAGAAAGTCTCTGCAGCTATTAAAAGTGCCGTTCGGGGAAGTTGTCAGTAAAGGTCACATAAAGAAAGAAAACTTTTCCATGATAGAATTTTACATTTGCCCATTTCTGGAGCAAAATGTGCCTTTTATTTGGCGGAAGAAAATAGCAACAACAGGAGTGTTTTTTTATTTATTCAATATAGTTTTTCCAACCTGATGCAGAAAATTTATATTATGTTCTATTCCCTCGGAGACGGCAAAGCGGCAGATAATCGGAAAATGAAAAAGGTGCCACAGAGTATCCCCCCCATTTTCTCAAACGGTTATGGCGGTGGGTGGGTGTTGGTTTTTCCCCGTGTGTCACTTTGGGGGAAGATTTGTCTCTTGGCAGGTTTTGAAGGCGCCATACCTCACTCCCGCCTCGGCCTCCCCCGCCGCTCCAGATCTGCATCGATCCTCGGCCGCTCAATCAATAATAATTAGAAAAGCATTTAATGACTTTGAGAACTCCTAACCCCGAATGTTGCGTAATTGCGCAGCGAAGTGGTTTTCGCTGGTTAAGTGGAGGCAGATAAGCAAAGCGTAGTGGTCTGAAGTGTTTGCAGCAGATTTCCAGCAGCCCTTTTAGGACGAGATGAGAGGCGGTTCAGGCTAGATATTTATTATTGGCGAGGCGGGTTACTGCCAAGCAATGCACTTTTAAGATTATGGAGTTGCACCCAACGCACGGTATTCACTGAGGAAAATGAAATGTAAAGAATAATCTCAAAATTACATTCTGTGCTTACATTACATATATTGCATGGTGGGTTGAGTCAAGCAGTCAAATGAGTATGCGGTATAAATATAAATGATAGCTATAATCAATTCAAGCAGTGCAGAAAGACTGAGATAGGTCTGTAAGATTATGTTATAGCCTTCCTTATAGGCACTAGAATGTATAGGATGAATAAAATGCAGTAGGTTTGTAGGCTGGTAGCTTTAAAAACAAGATATTTTTGAGCCTATAAGATTGCCTGCAGCTATCAGTTGCATAAGAAATGACTGAATGTACAGAATATTAGATGCATCTTCCTGATATCGAGTTGCAGCCTCTTTTGCACAATTCACATCTCAATTGCCTCAAAGCTTAAAAATCCTTCTCTAACTCGTCTGCTTCTCTTCATCTACATCTCCTCCTTTGTGATTGATATAGATTTAATAAGGCAAAACAATAAGGGATAATGGCTTTTGCCCGGATTTACGTCATCGGTGTACTTCATGAAAAGAGTCATTGTCCTTAACATGTACATGGAATGTGTTTTTAAATTTAAACCTGAAAGGAAGCGCAGGATCAAAGGACTTTCATTGACACAACATCCTATACAACCTAATGGAGCTAATTGCATAACATATGTGTTGTTTGTTAGTTCAATGTCCGTTTGTAGCATGTGTATCTCCATCTATGTTAATGAACAGTCAACCTCTGCTCTGGAAATCCATAGTGACCATGTTTGAAAGGCATGTAAGTAAGCTAGGTTCACATGCTCATGGGCTGGATATCATTTTCTTACAAATGTATTCATATGGGCCAAATTCCAGTCTATCTGTCAGTCATCTGTTCTCATATTGGCATTAGCCGAAGCTTATTTGGTGTCAGTCTTCAGATATTATTGAGAAAATCTTGGGTTTTTATCTGGATGATTCGCTTGAGCGTGGAAGTAAATAAACTCTGATGCCAAAATCTTAGTGTTGGCAGAGCGCGTTGTTTTTGCATGTTTCTATCTGCCTCTACCACAGCTGATGGCTGCGCTTGTCCAAAAACTGCTGAGCTCTAATTCTCATGTGGTAAATATTTTCCAATTTCAAAAACTTTATTCCCTTTCCCTTTTGGAACGGCTGAAGATAATGATAATGACATTAGCAAACGGCAATTTAGAAATGCAAGTAGCAGTAGTGCTATGATTACTCTTGCTATATTCTTCTTTTGTCACAATATACCATACATGTTGTGAAAAAAAGACTCAGATATTGGCAAATGCCTCCCCAGGAGAGAACCTCATGACATGTCACTGCTGTAGGCCAATGAGCAATTCCATAATATTGATCCGCAGAGTGTAAATGTGAATGGCTTTACAGCAGAATGCAGGTTCATTGAAATTGATTATCAATACCTGCGCCTTTGATATATTCTGAATCAGTGTTTTAAATCTCTGCATGCCGTTCATATTGATGTAATTTATTCGGATGGATAGGCGTCTCCAATGGAGGCCTGGGATGAAAAATGTTGTTTGACATCCATTCTTGGTCAGCAATCGGTCGAGCTACTGACAGGCTCCCAAATGTGCGACTCAAAAGAGGATGCCAAGCATGCAGTGTTCAAAGTACATGAAGTCAGCTCAGTAGCAATTATTGCCTTTAACCATAATTACTCTGCACCATTGTGTCTTATTGTCACTGTTTATAATTTCCTGTAATTTGCTCAGGAGGAGGAAGGGTGGGGAGGGGGGCACTTTTTTATCTTATTAAGCACGTGCTGTAAAATGCCGTCTCAGCTACCTTTTGAAGATTGGAGAGCTCCAACAGGGCTTGATAGAAGAAAAAAAAACTATGACATGACATGTTTTCAACCTGAATTTATAGTTTAAGCGAGGCTAAAGCAGGTTAAAACCTTGTTGTGTGCACCTGTCCTCACGGAGACATAATATCATAACGCCAGCATAAAACAAACCACTTTGTACATAATGTGCATGCGTATATATTTTTATCCCTGTCAGTGACTGTTTTAGATATCTGGGGCATGAGTCCAAAAGGACACAGATGTCACCAATTCGATGTGACCCAGATGTTCCGGAGTTTGCACAGCCACTGAAACACGGGATGCGTTTGGACAGTAAAAGAGATCAGGATTTTACCCATCTGTGCGCATAGCTCTTTATATGCGAAGGGCAACTGGCAGCTGTTTGGGTATATGGGACGATGCGTATATCTTAGGTTCATGGGTTTTTGCTGTACATGTGCAGCTGGTTCCAATTTACAGTGGGGAAATTGCGGCGCAGATGCGTATTCTCGCAGAAGTGGATTCTTAGAGAGATTCTCATGCATGATACAGTGAAAGGCATTGTAGCCTGAGCATTTTGATAGAGCGGACTGCAATACTCCTTAAATTTCTCCATTATGCATTAAAGCACTGTATTACAGGGCATGGCATGATTGAAACGCATCAACTGACGTAACCCCTTCACTCGCTTCTTTCAATAATCTGGTAGGATTTGGGGCATGGAAGAGAGGCGAGCGCACGGTACAGTTTTGGAAATATGCCAGTTTCTACAAAGCAGGGGGGAAAACAGGCACGTATAAAACACACGGTAAAACAGAGCCTGCGTGAAAACAGAAAGCAGAGACCAGATAAACATCAGACTGCGGCAATTCCCCTCGCATTCCCAAGAGAGCAAACCGGAGAGAAACGCCCCAAAACTACGCCGGCGACGCTGAAAAGCGACTTGAGTGACACGGAGAGACACAGGCGAGGGGTGGGGTTTGAAATTGAGCAAAGTCTGTCCCCCTAAAAACAAAGCGCCTTCCCATTAATTTTCTGCCCAAATCTTTAATGAAATGCAAATCAAACATTTCATGAATTTGATTAAACTCGGAGGGTGGCCGGGGCCTGCTGGCTGAAACAGTGGGAGACCCGTTGGCAGTGTTGTTCTGATCTACTCAGCTATCGCTCTGCAATGATTCATTTATTTAATTGGGATGAACTCAAAGATTCCCTTTTCTCTCTCTGTCTCTCTCTCCCTGCCTTCTTCTCACTCACAGATATATATATACAAACGTTTTGTGTTTACTCTCGTCAGACAGCGGAATTAAAATCTCTTGTCAGGTCAGGACTCACCTTTGAGATGCTCATAGTCATTGCGGTGACTCTGACTCGGGTATTAGACGCAGTAGTGAGACTGCAGGATAGCCTACTGTGCCACCTCACATCTACTCTCATTCTCATTCATTCATTCGTTTTCTCCTCCTGCGCAATCCTCATAGGGTCGCGAGGGTGGCTGGAGCGTATCCCAGCATGCATCGGGTGAAAGGCGGGTCGATTAACTCCTACCTATGGTACCTGTGGTCAATTCTCAGTCCCTGTAACTCAAACTAAGCATGATGTCTGCACTCTTTGCTGTAATTTACGTTCTCTGGTCTTCGTACCAGTTAAGAACACATGAAGAAATAGCTGAATATGAGTATGAGTAACAGCTGAATATGAGTAATAAGTTTGTCCTCGGTTCATTTTGTTATGCTAGGCTTTCCAAGCATGAGTAACTGCTGACTTTCAGACGGCAACATCCGTCCCCTCATACCCATAAAATCTTGTATTTTGGGGTTTTTCCTGTTGTTGGTTCGGATTATGTTCTCACTCCTAATAAACCACACTGCAGTTCTCGCATTTTCAGCCGTCTCAGTGCAGTTATTTAGTGTCTTCAGAGTTCAAATGGCTTGAATTGAATGTTTTTGGACTGTGGGAGGAAACCTAGCGAACATGGGGGGAACATTGCATGTTATTGTATTCTATTCAACCTGTTAGCAGTGTGGCCTTGTGCTTAGAACCTCTATCTGCTTCCTCAATGGAAGTTGCACTGGATACTGTGGGAGTGTCATCTAAAACGCATGAAACATCTATTCTAATCCAGTCACTCATTTTCCCTATTAAGCCAAACAACTCATCAAAAGTCAACGTTTGCATAGGTAAATGTGGAAAAGCAAGGGACAGTTCATAAAATGTTGGAAGTTGGATGTGAGTCTGTGATGGATAGATTGAACCCTATAAAACTGTGGCCGTTTTTGTTTATGATGGAAATAGTTTGGCAAGTGGAGTAGCTGCTATTGCTAAATTGAGAGTGAGGTTTAGGTATGTACTGATGTGTGTTATGGTTGCATTCAAGACAATGAATGTCAATGGAAGATCCTCACAAGAATAGTTACATATCTGTGTGTGTGGTACTGTATGTGTGTGAGTGTAGATGTCTAAGTTTTCAAAGAGTTTTGTTGTTTGATAACTGATTAGTTGCAGTAATGAAATCCAAAATCCACTGGATTACACCAAATCAGAAGCATAATGTGCTTATTTTCAGTTAAGATTACTTTTCCACCAAAAACTATAGAATACGGAATAAGGAATTTACTGTGATAGTTCCAGTAAATTTAAGTTTCCACATTTTTGTAATCAAAGTTATGTAATCCTATTATATGCAATACATTACTTTTTAACCATGTAGAAAACCCCACTGCATTCCCTACTAAACAAAACCCTTTCAAACTGGGAGAGCTCGCAAACCAAAGAACCAGATGCTGTTAGTGAGAGAGAAGTTGAAGCTGAAGGATTCCTGTGTGAACCTGAATGACCGGGCAGGATTATGGATGCCATTTGGACTTTGATATTACATCTAGAGCCTTGGTTATGATTTGACCGTGCCGTGCCCCGGCTGGTTCACAGCTACAGTCTATAGATCCATGGTTTTTACAACTGTATTTTTTTTTTTTTTTTTAAGTTCTCCTTTGAATCAATAGCGGTTAATCATTTATACAGGATTAACAGCCATCGATTCTAAATAAAACATTTTCTGTGGTTCATAAAACAATAAACTGCAGAATGTTCTTACAACATTCCCCTTCCTGCATTGATTTGATATCTATATCACAAAAGAAGCGAAAGGCAGACGGATAACAACGAAACTGCCAGTTGTCTGGCATTTATTTCCCTCGTCTTGCATGGTGGGGCTGAAAATAAACGCTGGTTCTTGTTGTGCAAGATCTGGTCATTATTTCTGAATCCTCCCATTATTTGGCTAGCCAAGCCAGCAACTTAATGGAGATACAAACCAAACCAAACAAAGGGCAACCCCAGACGAAGTGAGCATACCTAAAATAGACAAGACTGTTTTTTCCCCAGCCACAACCCTAACATGTTGCTAACATCTCAACAGAAGTGGAAAATAACTTTCTGCAATAGCCCTAAATAGCGTTTTATATAGCGTCTATACTTCTACTTAAGGTAATATTTCTATGTATTTTGCTTCTACTTCTACTCAACTAAGTTTTATTTCTAGACAGAGTAGTGACTACAACGAGGTCTGGCATTTCCAGCAAAACTGCCATTGTGGACTTTAATTATAGACGTTATAACTTTGTTGATTGAGCTAAACAGGAAGCCTCCCCAAACCTTAGGCTGATAACGCCACATCAAATTATCTGCAAGCACCCCGCCAAAACAGCTAATCCATAAACCTGTATTACCTATCCCCAAAGCAGTGTCCCGTCATTGTCAGTACGGATTGCCCATGTTCTTTAGGTGAAGGCTGAGCTGCGGCGATAAACAAAAAGGCATGCGAGAGTTTTTAAATCGACTTGACTTGATGCGCCCCGGAGCGGCCCGGCTAATGTACTTTTGATTTTAAGTTGAACCAATGAATTGTTGTTTTACCTTGGAGCGGTCTGACAGCAGCAACGGCTTGTGCTCCTCAAGTGAAGGCTAGGCTGAAGGACGTGGGGATCTCCGAAGACCCGGAGCTCTCCTGCAGGAGCCAGACAGATGGCAAGTACAACAACACCTCTAAAGGAAAGACAGGAGGGGAAATGAGGGAACGCAAAGACAGAGGTGCAACGATAAAGCTGCTATTATAGATTGCAGTTTGTCATATGTGCTTTTCTGTATTCTGCATATATTATATATTCCAATCTACCATTTAGAAATCATTTTACTCGATGAACACAGTTGTTGTTCCATATCCATACATCCATAAATGATAGAAAATCCAGCTGTAGTTAAATCCTCCCTTGTGTTATAACATGAATGCATTGCCCATTTTGCTTACTCTACTCTTGTCCTCCTCTCACAACTTTAAGCTACAGCAGCCAAATCCTAAAAGCCCATTTCTGTTTGTTTCTTGCTTTCTGCCTCCTGTGCTTTTCTGTCATGCACTTTTTAAAATCTATTTATGCGTTCGGTTTGAAGGAGTCGGAAGGAGTTTGAAGGATTGTGCTTACAGGCTAAACACCATCCGCCTGCGCTAAGCCAAAGGACCGGTGCCAAGCAGACAAACGCAGGTTCATCACAGTCGCATCAGGGAGGTGCTCCTCAACCGCACCTTAATGGAAAGACTATGAGACAAAGATACTTTTGGAAAACGGGAACTTGTTTCAAATAGCTTTTACAGCTAGAAAAAAAACGGTGCTTGATTGATCTTTACTGGCACATATGAACAAATGGGATCGCAGACACAGTGCCCACCCTGTCCATCTCGCGCTCCAGGCGGGCTCAAGCAAAGGATCATAGTATCAGGGGATTTGGCAGAGAGCAGTTCTAGATAAAACAGTTGAACAGTTTTTGTTGGCTTCTTTTATTGGCTATGGATATCCTCCGTTACCAAAAAAATAAAAGCAACATGGATACGCTGAGTAATGTTTCAAAGACGACCCCATATAACACGGGATAATGCGATAATGATCCCTGAGGGAGAAAGGAGGTCAAAGGTCAGGAGGGATTCAGTGTCTTGCTCAAGGACACTTCAGCAGTCATGGGGGATTGAACCTTCCAGCCTTCCAGTCTCCCTCATCACCATGCTGCCTCTCTTAGCTTCAATTTCAAGATGATTTACCTATCTTAGGCAAGATACCTTCTGAGTTTAAAGTAAGCTTATGTTGACTGTGTCAGTCAAAATATAGCAGCCAATTAACTTTATTTTACTTAGTGTGACCCTTGTGTTAACAAATGCCCCGTACACTGGATTCTAAATGTTATTACATTCATATATTGTCATACTTTGGCACACATTTAGCTCTGATATGCCCCCTGTGAATACTCACTATGTCACTTCTCTCACTCAAATTGCCAATCTGTCTCTGTGGTATTGACTTTTAAATGGTGTTGCCCTATCTCCTTCATGTCAACATGCCAAAGTGAAATAGGAGCTGTCCATCACTGACCCAAAACCAATTGAACAGAGAAAACTTTTCCAACATGGCCACCTCATTTGAACTGTACTAAAATTGCAGCGCAGAGACGTGGGGGAGAACAAGGGGGGGGGGGGGGATGAATTAGGGCTGAAGCAAGCCGTACATTGTGGTCAATTAAGGTCAGTGGAATCCTTGCGGATGCTCACAAATGCTTGGGTAATCAATTGCCCTTCAGACCTCTGTGAAATACAGCAGAGAAATGGGCCCTTAACATCGCAGAGACCGAAAAATGTTTTAGATTATCGGCCTGCAGCCCTCTTATACTTTTCATCAGAAAACGAGGACTTCAAAAGCTTAAATCAATAGTTAATTATCTGCCGCATAAACATAAATACAGTTGCAGATTGCTGCGAAGGCGCCGGACCAAGGACTCCGCTCTGTTCTCCCATACAAGTATTTCTCGCAGTCACTTTTATTAATCTTCAGAGGATGAGGTTAACCTTGTGTGTGCGGGTGCATTTCTATCTAACTGCCAGTAAGTGTCTGAGTATGCAAGAGGAACACAAAGGAGCTACGCACGCATCAAGCCTCAGGTGTTGGGCTGAGTGGAATCCAATAAAAGAGAGGGCGTAGAACCCGACCTAATCATTGTCCGATGGTCACATGTTAACTATGACAAAAGAAGTGTTCCCGCTCTTCTAAATGGGATTGACTGTCCTTTAAACAGCGCCTTCAGAGAAAGTATCCCACCCCATTGACTTTTTCTGCTTTTTGTGGAGTTGCAGCCTGAATACAAATGGATTCAACAGAGATTTTCCGTAGCAACAATCTAGACAAAATACCCCATAATCACAAAGTGAAAACATGCTTTTTGCAAATCTATTGGAAATGAAACACAGAGATATCTCATTTAAATAAGTATCCACCCCCCTGAGTCAATACTTTACAGAAGCACCTTTTGGCAGCGATCACAGCTTCCAGTCTTCTTGGATACGTCTGCATCAGCTTGGCACATCTGGATTTTTGGATTTCCTCCTATTCTTCTCCTGAAGATTTGCTCAAGCTCGGTCAAGCTGGATGGGGGATCCCGCAGATCTTCAATGGGATTCACTCTTGGACTTTCACATTCTTGTTCTGAAACCATTCCGGCGTTGATTCGGCTGTACGCTCGGGGTCACTGTCCCGTCAGAACATAAATCGTCACCCCGATCTAAGGTCTCCGGCACTCTGAAGCAGGTTCCCCTCAAGAATTCATCTGTATTTGGCTCCATTCATTGTTCCCTCTATCCTTACAAGTCTGCCAGTACCTGCCAATGAAAAGCCCTCCTACCCCCTTACCACAGTCTGATGCTGCCACCACAATGCTTCACAGTGGGGACGGCGTGAGACGGGTGATGAGCTGTGCCCGGTTCCTGCCAGACGCAACGCTTTGCATTACGGCTGAAGAGTGTAATTTCTGTTTTATCCGACAACGGAATCTTTTGCCTCATGCTCTCAGGGTCTTTCGATGGCTTTTTTTTTTTGCAAACTCCAGGCATGCTGTCGTGCCTTTTCTTCTTTCAGGAGTGGCTTCCGTCTGGAGCCTCTGCCATATAGCCCAGACTAGTGAAGTGCTGTTGTCCTTATGGCAAGTTGTCCCATCACAGCCAAGGAACTGTGTAGTTCTGTCAGAAGTCCTTGGGTTCTTGTCACCTCATTGGCCAAGGTCCTGCTTGCCCAGTTCCAGTTCATTCTTTTCTATTTCCTAATGATGGAGCCTACTGTGCTGTTGTGAGTTCCCAACAAGAAATAGTTTCAGACCTTTCCCCAGATCTATGCCTCCTCACAATTCTGTCTGTTACTGATTTGACAGTTCTGACAGTTCTTGAACTTCATGGTGAAATTTCTGCTCTGACGCGCTGTCATCTGTGAGACCTTATACAGACATATTGTCGCTGTTGGGGGAAAACATTGTATCTCCAGTGTCAACAAGAACAACACAGATTGACAACTATGTATTTTTGATTTCATCCAACACATTCTGAAATAGGTTTCAAAAGCCCAAGGGTCGTAGAAGTTTCTCAACCCATAGCGGAATGTGTGATCATTCAACTGAGTTCAGAACATGGAAATCACAAAAAAAAAAATGGACTTACAAGGTTTTCACATGACAGCAGCGAGAGGCGCTTCATTCTAAATCATGTCCCATCAGTTGAATGGGCCACAGGTGGGCTCCAATCACGTTGTAGAGACACTCGAGGACAATCAAACGAATTTGGATGCACCTTAGCTCAGTTTGCAGTGTCAATGTGAAGGGGTTGAGTGCTTAGACTCAAAACATTTCAGCTTTTCCTGTTTAATGGATATGTAAAAATCAGTATGTAAAAAAACAACAACATTTTGGCATCATGGATTATTGTGTATAGCAAAAAAATCTAAATTTAATCAATTTTGAATTCAAGGCTGTAATTTACAAACTATGGAAAAAGTCAAGGGGGTTGAGTACAATTTCCCTGCGTCACTTTCATACACTTGCACAACTTCACATGCAGGAGCAGGATGGGTGTGTTTCAGTAACTGGATGTCCTGTATACCATATGAAGACCCATTATAGTAGAAACATTGTCTTTTTGTATTAAATAAAGGTATTGTGGAGCATAGGAGAGTGGGTGCTTCAGTGTGTTCTCTTTTGTATGCAAGAGTGCCTATGAGGGGAACAGAGGTCTGTATTTTGTATTTCTCTCTTATGAATCTGGATCATGCTCTGACCTTTCTGAAGGTGACCTTTATGAAATTGAGGCCGAAAACCAGGGGTGATCAGGCCTTTGCCATACCAGTGCTTAGTTTTTAGATTGTCCTGCCTAAGCAGCACAGCCATGGAAAATAACTGTAGGAGTGATTTAAAAAGCTTTAAAATCACTTCTTAAAGCGCATTTGATATAATATAATATATATAATACTGTTTTTAATTAGTCTTGTATTTTTATCATATTGGTTTTTAATTATTACTGTTTTACTGTTTGTAAAGCAGTTTATATCACTGTGTTATATAAATTAAAATTATTATTGTATTAGTGCATCAGTTGACAATTGACTGACTGTGTTTTGCAGGGATATGCAACATAAAATTCCTGATTAAACAGTGGATGAAATGTAATAATGTATTACCTTATCGGGAAAAATAATATAAAATACAATATCAGGTTTTATTACATTTCTGACTCATTTAGAGGGATATTTTATTACGTTTTGACAAGTTTTTTACAATATCCGGCACTTATTACATTATCAGTTGCGACAGACCTCCAGTAATTTAAAGTCTGAGTGTAAAAATCAACTCTGAGCCGCTGTTTCTATAACCCATCAGAGTTAATTTAACACTTTTAGATCATTTTGAACAGCCGCCCCAGAGCCATATCAGCTCCACGAGTTGACAAACAACTCTCCAATTAACACTTGTCGACGCCAAATAATTATCACTGAAACATCAACACTTCTGCTGTGTACCATTTCGCTCCTGCAATAACTATTGCCCGTGTTTGCGGCTGAATTCGACACCGCCTTATTTCGCTCGTACCCCGGAGACAGATTAGAGTCACAGCAGGTGCTGGTTTTTACTTAACTGTAGGCAATACAGAACAGGCACTCCAGATCTGATGAATCAAAGAGCTGCTGCGTTTCTGATCTCCGGGAATCAGCGGCTGACGCCCGGTAAGCGCAGCCATTGTGAGTGTGTGTGTGTGTGTAACATCCATACACTTAACAGCCAGAAGATCAGCTCATCACACAGTATGATAAGATGTTTCCTGTTTTTGTCTGTCGCTGTCATGCACACTGTTGCTTTCTTGCGTGTGAATGGGACGCGGCGCGCTATTAGGCTTTTATTTTCCAGGAGATGGCGTGACGTCGGGCCACGGTTGACGTTTTCTCATGAAATAACAGCTTGTCTTTTCTTTGTACCTCTCCAAAAAAGTGGTGGGATGACATTAAAGAAGATCTAGAAGTCGCTGTCTCTTAGGTGTTCTTGCCTAAAAGATGGATAATCCCAGGAATGAGGAAAAGTAAAAGGGGTTAATAACTCTTCAAAGGACGCTGCAAGTGAGGCGATTTTTAAACAAAGTTCTGGCTTCACCTTTTTCCGCCTTCTGGGTGTCTTTGAGTGTCGGTCAAACTGGAGTCGCTCCACATCCGGACCCTCGGCGTATCCATAAACATGAGCTGCACCGCGCTTTGACGCTTCTTGCCCTCTCTTTATTTTCAGTTTCCTGATTTTTTTTTGAAGGGCTGGCTTCATGCTAATCATGGGCACCTGTTGGGAGGTGCTGCCCCTGCCACTCCCCACCCTTCTGCGGATGTCAACCACCCGCTGACTCTGTCCCAGGATAAATGTCATGCAGGAGGATGACTTTAGCTCTTGGGGGACAAAGAGCCCCCCGTCTGCATAACTTAGCAGGATCAAGCTTGAAGTTTCAAATTCCTTCCCTTTCTCTTTTTTTTTCTTCTTCTGCAACTTCGTTTGTTCTTGCAAAGTTAGTTGAATGGTCGTTCACGGCTAGAACATGTATCACACACACAACCCTGCAACTTCATGGATTGCAGTACACATCTGCACGTTTGTCTTCAAGTCAGTTCCAACTGCGCACATCTAATAATACAACAGCTAAGTACAACAGCTTGAGGCATGATTTGCTGTAGGACACTGCCAACATGGCTGCAAAAAGTTTTCACAGGAAATTAAAGCATTTTTTTAATGATTCACAGGAACAAAGTACATTTTCAAAATGTATTTTGCATAATGGACTTTGCAAATTTGCATTGGCTGTTTGCAATTCCAAAACGCATCACAAGTTTGCAAATTGGCACGCATTTTGCTTTTCAGCTGTACAGATTGGAGTTTACATTTGCGTATTTGTAAGTTTGCAAGTCATGCTGCAACCTCATGCATCTTATAATACAAGTACAAATTATTTTGGCAGTTTTTTACTCCCATGGAGTTTTTTTTCCCCCTCACAAAGGGAAAAAACAGACTGAGCCAGAAATGTAGATCAAGCAATCGAGACATTTTGGTTTTTTTTGGACTCCTAAATTTGCAACACATTCGTCCATCTGTTTTGGGACAATATACATTTGTGTTATTTTTGAACATATGTTATAACAGCATGTGCTGCTAAGTTGTAGCTCTGTTCTGTTTGACATTTGACCTTTTAAAGGCTGATAATGTCCCTCTGTTCATCTTCCTCTGTTTTTCTACCATTCTTAACACAAATGGTTCACTCTAGTTATATAAGATCTTGTTGCAGACAAAAGTTGGATAGTTAAGGACAGGGACAGAACATTTGAGAGTCTAATCTGGGTGTTGCCATCATTAAAATCTGTTTACTTTATACAAACTTCCAGTCTTGGATTCTGCTCCAAATATGGATCCAGTTTTTGGATGTTTTTCCTCAAAATAATGAGACAGACTGCTAATGTGGTCCAGATGATGCACTTTGTTGTCTGTTTTTTGGTGTCTGGATCATTTGGGAAATGATTCTCTCCATCTCCCGGATCACTAGAATGACCCATCTGTCATTCTGCATGCCACCCATCTTATGTAATTAGTGAGAAATTGCCAAGAAACCAGGATGTGCATGCTCCATCAACAGATAATCAAAAGTCTTTTGAAATGTAATGAGCAAATAAAAGCGATTCGGAGCAAAAAATGTTATCAGCAAAGTAATGAATATCTAGGGCTATTGATTTCAGGAATAAAACCTAATGACACTAGAAGAAGAAGAAGGAGGAAAAGAAGAAAAGAAGAAAAAAGAAAGATATTTTTTTAAAAGGCCAAAACAGGTCTTTATGGGATTAAACGGTTTATGAATGTTAATCAGAATGGAAAGAACTACAGTACATGAACTTCCAATAAGACAAAATGTGAGTTACTGCAGGACCAGTGATATGTTGACAATGCAAAGTCAATGCACAGTTCTTTAGTCTAGACTGTCACTTTCATAATGCCTAATACAACTAAGTCAATTCAATAAAATCTACTCTGTTTGCCAATGCATAAAGAATGGTTTTATTTCACTGTGAGAAGTTGCTGCTATTCTTCCATACAAATGGGCCGTCTAGACATGATGGAGGCACTAATAGATTTCCGGTTTCCCTGAATGCATGTGAATTATTTAATTGAAGCGTTTTCAATCCAGCATATGATAAAGTAAACTTCAAACAGAGTCCTCAGCTGTCCTAATGACTATGAATTATTAAATCAATACTTATCAAAAAGCAGCAAGTTTCTGTGTGTATTCTTATGCAATAATTTAGATAAATATGTATATATTTTTTTTTAAACTAACTGCTATGTGGCACTGTTTTCCTCATCTCATCATTTTTGTCTGAGATGATCCCATACTGTTTACCATTTCTGCCCATTATTATAAATCAGTGTTTGGACAGTAAATTGTGCTTCTCTCGCAGCTCCCACTGTCCTCTACGCGGGATGAAAGTCCTTCAGGAGTCTTCGGTTTATGTCTGCGTGGGCAATCTGTCATACGAATACTTTTGTCATCATTACTGTTCAGCAGGATCGCATCGGTCGGGAGCTGGGGAGCCGGCACTTTTCACTGATGTGGCCAGGACTCTAGTCAAGACCGCCGTAGTCGAGTACAGGTCAATTCTAAGACCAGGTCCGGTCGAGTTCGAGTCAAGGCAGAGAGCAAATCGAATTCTTTTCAAGACCAACATAGATGTAGATCTATCAGCAGGAGCTCTATACTAAACCCTTCAATAGCCAACCAATCAATGCATAGGAATTGACTAATCAGAGCCATAACATACACAGGAAATGCCCTAAATTTGTAGTGCTGGGTTGAAAATAAACCAAACATGAATAAAAAATGACCCTTTTTTAAAATTTATTTATTTATGTTTATTTAATCTTTTACTTCAATTTTATAGGCTTCAATCCAACTGACTGATGTGTTATTTAAGATGATGATTCTAGTTTTTATCATGCTTTGAACTTGCCGGCTGCCCTAGTGCAATTGACTTTGGGTCCACCCCTCTACCATCAGATGGAATTGATTGTTCATGTTTGTGTGTGTGTGTGTGTGTGTGTGTGTGTATATATACTGTATGTAGTCACCCTGCTAATGTTCTGGTTTACCTGATGAAGATTCAATGAGAGTCCCAAGCCATTTCTCTACAAATTACTTTTATAGGGACAATGCACATTAACCAACATTACTGTAAATGTTAGCCAACCGGCTCGTTTTCCACTGCTGTCCCTGGGCATGATGCTGAATAGCACATAAAAACAAAGCAGAATATCATGCAAAGCAATGTAGACAGATTGAGACGACAGCACACAGTATAAATCAACATGGAGACAGCGGCAAGTATCATCACGCGGGGCAAAATAAACCGTGACAGACAGAGAAGGACAAACATATTGGGCAGCCAAGCACAATAAAGCAGACACTGACATATAAGTAACGCTGGCTTGCAAACTTTAAGGCAAGGCAATAAGCGGACTGCCACGCTGTATTAGCCATGTACATCAAAGCAGCGCTATGATAGACGGGGCAAGTAGAAATTAGCAAGCGAACATGAAACAGGTAATTACAAGCAGGCAAACATAAAAAGAAAAGGTGTGTTGACGAGTCTGATGTTTTTGAGCGGGGATTTAAGCCTATATGAAAAGGAACGGTAAGTTGTGAGCTTGGAATTAAAAGGTATATTCATTGTCTTTGAATGTTACTTTATTCTTGAAACTAGAAACTAACACTTTCAACTATCAGGTGGAAAAAAGTAGATATTCAACATTATCAACAGTGTCTATTTGTTGCATCTCTCCAGCCTATGTAACCCTACTACTTTTCACATTATTATGAGTATGAATGGAGTTTTTAGCAGCATTTAAGTCATTTACCACGGCATTAATGGGTAGTTGAGTGTCCAAAGAACCTTTTGGGGTTAAATATGTAAAAAGATAGAAAATACATAACAGTTTTGCCAGCTGCTATGTCAAACCTTCCATGCTCAATATCTCCACTCCACCCAGGAAGAACCTTATAATTCCAAGCTCACAAAAAGGTGTCATGATGTATATGTAATTGTGGTGCGTTCCCGGTCTGAGAGGCTCTCACTGAGAAGGTTGACTGACTTAAGGAGCTTCTAATATCCCTTCGCACGGTGGATCTTGAGAACCTACTACTTTGGGTTTTCTGCTGAGTGGAAGAGGCATAAGGCCATGAAGGACTTCATAGATCAGACAAGTACCATCGAATATAAGAAGGTTTTCCCGACTCTGGGGGCCGTATTTTGTCTGGATATTACAATATCGGTGTCTTTTAGGTTTCTTATCGAGAGTCTGTTTGTATGTAGACTGAAGGGACCTACTGTAACTGTTGTATCACCCACATGAGAGGAGCCAGTCAAACAGTATGCTGTGTGTGGGAGGATTGTGGCAGTTGATGGACGTTCTGCAGCCTCAGTACTAAGATAGCTTGCAATGTATCTAAACTTGGCAAGGTTAAATGTGGTCAGTTAATACCCAAGGTCTTTAAAATTGGAGACCTCTCTGAGTTTCTCTCTTGACACATGTACAGCTGGTTCAGGATCAGCTGTTGCTCTCCTAGTGAAGAACGCGCATACTTTTGGCAGGCAGGAAAAAGTCGAGTCTCGAGACCAGACGCTCATGCAGACAAAATAACTTGGACGGACCAAAAAAGACTGAAAGGTGGCCAGTTCAGTTCCCCCCAAACGGCTGGGAAAGTTAACGAGAAAACGCGCTCCCCTGCCTCGGCGCGTCCCATTGAAACGTCCTTGAGCAAGACAATTAATCCACAACTGCTCCGGTGGCGCTCCTCGGTGGCTAACAGCGGAAGACCGCGGTTGCACTGGGCAGCTCCCAGGTGTGAATGTGTGTAACTGTACGAGAGTGAAGCAGGGCGGTGCTGAAAAAGATGCATGCATGCTCAGTGAACCTTCCCGGGATAAGTGAAGGTTAGAAACATCTATTTCAGGTTTTTGACAAGGCAGTGAATGGAACCAGAGTTGTTAGGGGTAGGCCAGGGTTTGCCATCAATCAGGTTTTTATGTTTTAATGTGCTGTTGAATTGTTTTAAGATAAGGAAAGTATTTTTGATGGACTGCAGTTTTACTACAAAGTTCAACTCACTTAACTTTGTCTTCATGGGGTTTTTTTTCTCCAGCTTTTGCAAGGTCAATTAAAGCACACTGAGACACTGCAGCACTCATTCCACTCATTGAAAGGGAAGAGGCAAAGGGATTCAGAATGACACTACTTGTGATTTGAAGTGACACAGGAATGGTAAAAGCCAGAGGGCAAATGGATCATACAAAATTAAACGTTGAGCAACGTGAAACATACGCGTCAGCTGAAATGTGCCTCAAGTTTTTTTCCCCACAAAGGACTTATTCGCAAATTCAAAGTTGTACTGCATCAGAAAGGAGGGAAATAATTTGTGATCCTGTGTAAGTGGATGGGCAGAAAATGGGGGTAACTAAACCAACTAAATGTAATGGTAAAAAGCCTTCTACTGAAATGGCCATCTGCTATTGGCTGATCTTGGGTGCCAGGTGATGTCACCTTCTATAGAATACAACAGGTAGTGACATCGCCTGGCACCAAAGATCAGCCAATAGCAGATGGCCATTTCAGTAGAATGCTTTTTACCATCAGATGTCAGGCTTTACACAGATTTGGGTTTGGAATTTAGTTTCTGTGACCTTTATTGAATACTGTTGGCAAACAGAAGGAATTTCAACAATGATAGAACATACAGTATATCCTCTGTCACCGCCTCCCCACCCCTCCCATCCCCTTGAGCTACAGTGGCCTGTAATTGGCACAATAAAGTCACATTTTTACAACAGACACAGATAAGCTAGCTAATTAGAGCAGAGTTCCAACAGAAACATGTAGTGAAGAGGTAATGTGTCACCATGCAAAATACTGTAATAATAATCCTGTGATTGGGAGTGTCATGAAATTCCAATGGGGCAATTCCGGCCTCCAGAAAGTGAGTTCTGAAAGCCAGAAATCTGGCCACGTAATTTTGAGTAATTGGTATTGATCAACAAACCTCTCAACCCCCGCAGTTATATTATGGTCATTTTGTGCAGTAAAAATATTAACTGTTATTATAAGTGGAATACTTCTCTCAGGTATGAAGGAAACTGAACCACAACCTCAGACATTCCAGCCCCCATAAAAGTGTTGTCTGTCAATACTTTATTTAATTTCCCCCTTAATTTGGAATTATTTATTAAGCAAATGGATGCCACAGCACCTCCATCTGACGGACGGCAGAGTATTAACACTCTCTCTCTCTCTCTCTCTCTCTCTCTCTCTCTCTCTCTCTCTCTCTCTCTCTCTTTCTGTCACTCACACACGCATACAATAACATACACAGTACGCAGTCAAAACACTTCCCACTGTGCTCTCCTTTTTTCCCAGTGTGCTAGTCCAGGCTCCTTATTTACTTGCATATTAGTGTTATAGGTTTGGCCAGTGGGTGGGTGCCTGCCTAATTAGGCCATAGTATAAATAGAAATGGCTTAGGGAGGAGAGAGCGAGAGAGAGCTTGAGAGAAAGGAAGAGAGAGAGAGAGAGAGAGGTTGGATGTGACCCACACTGTGTAGGTTCAGCATGGGAACACCCAATTCTCGATCCAGAATTAGTATTTGAAATACTTTTGACTGTTTCCTTAGGCCGTGCTCTAAATGCAGATGGTGTGGAGAATAAAATTATGAGCTCTTGGACCTACAGCACTGTATATCAAAAATGGGGAATTCAAATTTTGGGTTTAGTATCTGCAATGCTTCAAGCATTTGTTTATGTTTGCATGGTATGTAAAATGGGCAAGGTTTGCTACATGCTGCTCACGAAACTGTATGTGCTAGAAGTTCACAAAAAACGACCAATACATTAATCTTAAATCTGCAATGCAACATCATCTGTTTTTGTATGTGAAATGTATTAATTTGTCTAATATTTTACTGTCATTAAGCCTAAAACTGTTTGGTATACACGACCTTTCAGATGAAGCCATTTACTTGCTCTGTAATAGACAAGCTCACTCCATCTCATATGCAGAAACCAGCCAGTCTAAAAGTCGAAAAGCATGTTTTTATCCTCCCAGGGCCACCATAGTGACTTTGTACTCAGCTTTCAGTCCCTTGACTGTGAGCAAACATAAAACATCCATTTTAAGTTTAGAGTTTGTCAAAAATAAGTATTGATGTATAGCTGATAGCTGGCATGTCCTATGCACTGTGACCAATGTGGCGTTCTCCATAATGTGCCCATTCCTTCTTATGTGCAATAATGATTTTTTAGACTCATGCAAACGCGGCATCACCAAGGACCATTGCCCCCCAACCCAACAACCCAACTAAATGCCAAGCACTCTGCATCGCTCTCGTGTTTTTTTCCCCTCTCCCCCTCCAAGTTATTCCAGTCAAAGAATGAAAAATAATCAAACGCTGGAAACCATTCAGGAATTTGCTGGCAGGAAAAAAAATGGGGTATATGAATTTTCCCCTCCATTTTTAGTGTCTCTCTTTCCCTCTCTCTCTTTTCCCCCGGCTGTAAGGGTAAAATTATAAATCATCTCCCCGCAGACAAAATTTCATGCTTGATGGGTGAACAACTCCAGCATCTGGTGGGGTCCTGTGATGAGATATGTTCCAAGTTTCCCTCTCTCTCTCTCTCTCCCAGCTTCCCCTGGGCTGATCCAGAACAGGGCCAACATCCTGCCAAACGTCACACACGTGGAGCTGAGATGATAAGACAAAAAGGGAATTAATTTTTAGCGTGGCCTTTCACCCCCCCCCCCCCCCCCCCCCCGCCCCAACCTGTTCGGCGGGTCGAAAGGCGTCGCATGTGACATCGCTGCGGTGGATTCATGTCACAACACAAGGCGTGTGCACACCTGAAGGAGGCTTGTTTTTTTTCACAGCGAGCGCACATAGGAGCTTGGAGTGTGTCTTGTATCTCTTAACAACAAACTGGAGGCAGTGGCCGGGCCCCTGGGCCTCACATGCGTATCAGTTTAATTGCAGTAAGAGTGGAGCATGAGAAGATTAACTCACTGACCTTATTTGTTCTGTAATATGCAGTAAATACAGTAGGAAAGCTCTGTGATGCAGACAATAGAGCACTCAATGCTGTCTTTTACCTCACATAAACAAGAAAACAATGCATTAACAAAAATTCCAATTGCTATACAGTACCTCAGTTAGGTGTTATGGAATTTTCCCATTACTGCAATTAATCATTAGTGTTATTTTTAACCTACTTGATTGGACTTGTGACATCAGGACAATTCAGATAATGTTATAATAGATAATGTTCAGATAATCTATCACAGACAAATATGTTCAACTACTTGCTTTAGTGATTTTCTAAACTTGCTTGCACTCATTGGATTGTCTTTCATGGCCAAAGTAGGCCAAAATAGGCCAAAGTAGGCCAAAGTAGGCAAAGACAATCTATAATTTGCAATCCAGTATTTGCAAATACTATTAGACAAAGGTCAAGTTCGAAAAAGTAGCCCAAAAGAGCTTTCATGTGGTCAATTAAAGCAATATTCCATCTGAAAAAATACCCTTCTGTTAGATAGACTGGTAATTTAAGCATCACAAACAACAACGGAGGAGAACTTATAAAATATGTTGATATGCAATGTGCTCTATCAAATATAAAGCAGCTTACAGGCGCTGCAGAGGGCCATTATCACAATTTATTTTTCAGTGGTGTATTTAAACACCTGAATATACTTTGTTAGAATATACTTTGCAGGCAAAGGAGTTACAGCAGCTTAAACCTGAAGCATATTCCACGGTGAGTTTTGCTTTCGTGGCAACGATCATTTTGGGACAAACTCTTTATTTCATCACAACAAATTAAACACCATCAAAAAAAAAAAAAAAAAATAGACTTCACCCACACTGAGACAAAAATAAGATCCTGATCTCACCTGTTGGAGCAGTGGATGTGATGGCAGACATCATTAGGGAAGCTGGGGTATTCTTCATGCTATTTAGAGGAGCTTGTTAAAGGACCATCACTCACTGGAGAAAGTGCTGCAATGCAGGAGGAATAATTTGGCTGTGAATATTATTCCCCTACTGCTAGACCAACGTTTTGGATAAATTAGCTGCCTGAGCTTCACTGCTTTTGTATGTTACCCGAGAAGGAGCAGATGGTATATTTTACCGTTTCACCATTGTTGATATCTAAATGTAAATAATTCCTCCAGCTGAGAGCTCTTTTATTTAAGTGGAAGCGAAAAGCATTATTTTAGAAAAAAAAAACAACTCAACATATTTTTCTATTTTACTCCCAAATTCCACAAATCCTAAATTGATCCAGAAGATTAATAAGGCCGGCGGAAAACTTTGTCCTGTCCTTTAATTCTGCACAGTCACCGTCCCAGATGTCCGCGGATGAAGACAGAACAAACGCTGACAACAATAAAGTAAACGAGTCTGCCGTTGTAGCGGCAACTTTTGGCACGGACATATGCTTGCCTAACAGGGAAAACAGCTTTTCACAGAAGCGGAGGCATATGGCCGGCTCTTGTTTCGACAACAAGATGCTGTGTCACCTTGCCGGCCACCTGTAGCCGGTGACCAGCCGAGAGAGGAGGGATTTTAAGGTGATACACGGCGAACAACAGGCCGACGTACATATTTCCCTCTGTTTCTATTATCCCAAAGGCCATATGTTTATCTTGTTGACCTTTGCGGCGTCCGACGGCATGTCACACACTCTGTCACCGCGGCCGGGCGAGCGTGAAGAGCAAACGGCGGGGGTCAAGAACACAAAAGCCTCTGTGGAGAAAAAAAAAAAAAAAAAAAAAAAAACGTGGCCGCCGCCCCTGTCGCTGCCACTAAGTCCTGTGCCTTTGCTCTGTCTCTCTCTGCCTTTCTCTGCTCTCCTCTATCCCCTCGTTTTTTTTTTGTCTTTTCTGATGCTGTGCACGTCCCAACAAGCGACAGCGATTTGCATGATGTGATCGGCCTCTGCTTTCCTGCAGCTCTTTAGAAGTGTGTGTGTGTGTGTGTGTCTGCGTGCCTGTGTGTGTGTGTGTGGCAGTGTGTTTGCGAGTGTTAGCGCGCGCAGGCAGACTGCCAGCCAGCTTAAGCTGCAAGAGAAGGGTGAAAAAAGGGCTTTGAGCCTATAGATATCTCACAGAGCAATCAGGGAAATATGCTCAAATATGTGACAGGCGGAGTGTGTCACTTCCCATGCATCTTTAATTCTGTCTGGGGTTTGGGTGTTGTAGCATTGCTGAGTTAAGGTGAGCTGTTTGTTGGAATGAATCTAGGCCAGGTAGGCTTGTTGGGGTAGCGCAGACACTTTCACACTTGGCTCATCAACTGAGGAGAGAGATCTAATCAGCGAGGCTGGTTTCCACCAATGAATGTTCAAGGGCATTTCTTTTTTTTTTTACATCTAAAAAAAAAAATCCAAACTGGAAACATCCGCAGAAGTTTAAGTTATTCCTCATTCATTAAACAGCTATCCGAAAAGGCAACAACACACCCAATGTTCCAATGTGTGTCTAACTCAAAAGTAGGTATACTGTGATTTTTTTCAGCTGCCATTATGGTTAAATTATAAGGGAAACGAATGAGCTGAAACACTCTTTTTCCCCACTGTTTCTTTTTTGGGTGTGAAAAATCGTATAACATGGACCACTGCTTGTTTTCCTGGGGTTTCACTAATTTATGGGCGAGATCACAAGAGCGTAAAAAACTGAACAATGTTAGCGAGCCAATTACTTGTGTGATACATGGGGGATCCGGTGCTTTAATAGTACAACATGTACGCCATTACCAGTGATTGTGACAGAGGGATAAGTGCGCAGATAGGTAATGAGAGAGCGGATAAAAACGATCCCTCGTCGTTTTCGCCCGGCGTTAATTAAACTAAAAGAAAAACGTATTAGTCGCAGGTCAGAGCAGAAAACAGGACTGGCGGCTAATTTGATGTTTGAAATGTGAACACGCAATCCTAATTTGCACCAGCGAATATAAGATTCACCAGCATTTTTTGGAAGCCCCCCCACATCTGTATTGATTGGAATGCAAATTGTACATCTAGCAAGAACGACCCCTCATTTTCTAAACAGGGAATAAAATGACAGTCCGTCAAAAGTGCTTGCTCCGCATTTATGATAATCACTTGATCCTGGAGCCTCTTTGATTTTTCTATATATACTGTACATAATTATCTATGCCCTTATCAATACACAATAACTGTTTATTGTTCCTATCTCAGAATCGGTGCGTGTTCGGCGGTCTGTGTTTCGCTGTGCTGTCCTGTGACTGAAACGCTATGGAAAGCAGGAGGGGAAACCACAGATAAATAAATTCCCCAGCTACAACAAGTCGCGCCTTGAAGGGGGGGGGGGGGGGGGATGGCATGTCTTTGTTGATTTGTCACATTCGGCGGCGTAATGAGGGATTCCAGTCACAGGCAGCCGGCTTCTTCTCTCTGCCGGGGAGAGCAGGATGCACTCTGACTAGAAAAGGAGGGATGGGAGGAGACAGAGGAAAAAAAAAAGAGAGGGAGAGAAAGAGAGGGAGGCAAAAAGAGCCAGGGAGGAATAACTGGGACGGTTTAAAGGAGGGAGGGGAAGAGGGAGGGATGGGAGATGGAGAAAGGGAGAAAAAAGAAGGGGAACGGTTTTGGAGTGAGGTGGGAGGGAGGCAGCCAGTGTGAGAGGAGGAGGAATTGGACCAGGAAAGGAAGGGAGGGAGGGAAGGAGGAGTGGGGAGCTATAGGGGCCCCGAGGGAGGTGTTGTGAGGTCAAGGTTCCAGTCTATGGTGTGAGGTGGCCGCCAGCACGTGGCCATAGCACGTTGCCTTGGTCCGTGAGGCAGTGCTAACACGCTGGAAAAGAGGAGTCGGCGGGAGGAAAAAGAGAGAGAAGAGTGGAGCCGGGGATCTAAAGGGGGGGAGTGCAGGGCTCAGACTGGAGTCCCAAGACCCCTTTCTCTCAGATCTCCCCACTGGCAGAGAGAGAGGGACTGAGCCGGAGCTGGGGTTAGTCTACTGGCATTGATACCCCCTCCCTCTTCTAATGGCCAGAGTCAGAGTAATGGCCAGGCTGCACACAGACAGGCAGAGAGAGAGGGACCACATGGCGCGAGGACATACAACGTTAGCAGAAAGAACACTACGCATGTGATATCTTCCTAATTACTTGCTAATTGATTCACTGACTTAATTGACTTCCAATGAATGCATAATGACAGCAGCTGTCATATTTCAGTTTAAATGAACAAGTACCGCAGCTTTATCTGAAAGTCAATATGGATGGTATTATTAAGATACTTTATTACCACGTACACTGGGGTATTGTGACAGCAATGTAAAGCTAATCATGTTTGCTAATTCTGGGTTTGCATTGCTGTTATACAGAGATGGTATGGGAATATCGCCTCTCACTGTTCATTTTTACTCTCTTTTTGTTTGTGTCTCTCTTTTCTCAATCATTATTCTCGGTTTTCTCTTGGTGCCGAACATCGACTGGTTGCCACTTTTTGTTTTTTGCACATGTAAAATTGCTTTCCTATTGTATGTGATTCAGCCCCCTAATCCTCCTGTGTTTGTCAGTAACTGAACACTGACTACTAAGAAGGCCTATCTTTATTGTTTATCCAAGAAAGCTTATTTTTCCAAACGTATTCATATCATATATCCACTATATTTCATGTATTATCATTTTTAGGTATGATAGTCATGGGCCTTTGAAGACAAAAATAGTTTGGTAATATTCCCAATTGACTGTTATCCAAGATGAATATGCACTGGCAATCTGTAGTCAATCCACAAGTAGGAGAAGAGGTCTAAACATTATAATCAAAGGTCGAGCACATCAGCAATGACCAACTCGAAAGTCAGTCCATAAAAATCAGTCTTTTAGGGAGTGAATCATACTCACCATGTAGAGGTTGAAACTCTTGACTTCCATAGTTGTCGTGGCAGTGGTACATGCCTCAACAACACTTCACAGTCAATTTTGAGCCCCCCCCACCCAAAAAAAATGGACCAAAGGTTGTGTCAAGTGAGATTATTCCTCGCTCAAAAGGGAAAGAGAGCAAAAAATGTGAATGTCATTTCAAAAGTAGGTTGAGCAAGTCAAAAATAGCTTCAAAGGGCTCAGACTTGAGAACAAAATCCCAAGTAAGTCTTCTGAGGTAAGAAAAAAATCAAAATTCAATTGAAGGTTCTTACACATACTTGATGCATGCATTTGCTCTTGCTAGCATTTTATTCGTACATTAGTATAAATAAAACAGGTAAAATAAATCAATAGCTAACAGAAGATGCTACATTTTTTTCTGAATGGTGTGTTACCATCTAAAATTAATTAAGTTAATTAAATTAAGTGTCCCACAGGGCGGTGTGCTCTTCCTTCTCCTCTACACCCTGTATCCCTTTGACCGTACCTCCAATGACCCCTTGGTCATGCTGCTCAAGTTTGCAGATGACACCATCCTAGTGCAGAAATAATTGTATTGGTTGAGTTAAAGCTCAATGGGCGAAGCCAAAGAACCACACTGGTTTTGGAGTGTCAGTTACAACATTAAAAGAAGGAATTCTGATGAAAATATAAATGACAATGACTTTTTTTTTCATTCATTCATGACCATGGCATTCATGATCTTGGAAGGTAACAAGCTAACCTAGATAGCTACAGGGTGGTATGGTGAATTTAAACTTGGAAGTTCAACTAGGCTAACCATATTAGCTACCTCCTCTCTTACCTCTTGCCTTTGTCACTGGGTTTCAACCTAACCAGAAAAACTGTGCTTCTTTGGCTCCGTCCATTGAGGTTTAACTCAACCACTGTCTCCAGAGCAGCTCTGCCTCTGAGAAATGTTTGAATAGCTAAAATTACAATCTGCCTCTTAGTGGGCCTAATCAGATGAGTTCATCTACCACAGACCTCTTGAGACGGTGGAGATAAAGCGAGAACCCACATGCCCAACTCTCTCTGGTGATCAATGGCGCTACTGTGACCACAGCAGAGTCATTCAAATTCCTGAGGACAGGCATGAGGACCATGTATAACAACCTCAAATATGGACGAAAACACCTCCAATTTAATCAAGAGGGCCCAACAGAGGATGTTCTTGCCGTGTCAACTTTGGCAGCTTGTCACAACCAATCTCAATCAATTCTACAGATCCATCACTCACATCGTTCATCACAGTCTGCTACGGCTCTACCACCTCCTGCTGCAAGTCAAGACTGCAGCGTGTCTGCGGCTTAGAGGGGAGCCGGCTGCCCTCCGTCTAAGTCCTGCGTGACATCAGAGCAAGGAAAAGGGCAAAGAAGATTGCCGCCAACCCTGCCCACCCAGGCAACCACCTGTTTGACATTCTAACTTCTGGACCCATCTTCAACCGGCCCTCCACCAACCAGCTATTCAGTCAACCTAGTCATATTTTGCACATCTGTTATGTACGTATCTTCTGCTTAATGCTTAATTACGTTAGAACAATTCCCTGGCTTTGAATATATACTTGAATATATATGTTTAGTGTACTACCAGGGCCGGACCTAGCACATTTGGTGCCCTAGGCAAGCTTCCCCTGGCACCCCCCCCGAAAAAATAAATTAAAACTTGTTAATGTTAGTTTCTGAGTCTATTTACTGTGCAATGAAAAGTTGTAGCCTCATAGCCTTATAGTTCTTTCACACCAGTTTAGCTATATAAGTTGAGTCTAGCTGGTGTGGTTGCTATGGTAACACTACAGCGTTGCCTGTTAATGTAATTTTAGTGCATCTAAACTTGAAATGTTAATAAGAATTGATACTGTGATTTTCTATTTTTCTATTAGTTAAAGTAATGAAATGTGGGTTTTCTGGTTACCTAATTGAATCTCATCGCTCATTGTCTAATTGTTTAATTTAATTTGTTATTTTTCATATTTTTCTATCCTATATTTCTGATGCTTGACTATTCATGGTCATACTTAGTATTTTTATGTGATTCATATTGTACAGCCTATGCAATTGAACTTTATTGTGTCAAATTAGCTATTAGATTATATCATATTGTAACTTAGAGTTCCAAAAAGAGAAAAGCCTTTTCCCGCTGACACGAGGGGAGCCAAGTCTGTCACACACACACACACACAGCTGATGCTTTTGTGTATTTGTATCACCACAGATCTTCACTAAAGAACCAGAGGCCCAGTACTGCCTCCTGCCTCTTTATTACGACAACGTCAGAACACAACGCAGAATCACCTTCATTAGGCGTAACACACGGGTTACAACTAACAAAATTAAAAACTATACCCATCAATGATCTAGCATGTTTTGACTGTGATGATCACTCACTGATGAACTTTTTTTTTTTCTGGGCACCTATGTTGCCTAGGAAGCGCCGCTGCTGTGTACTACTACAGTACGACTTGTCTGCATAATATGTGAGGTCCTGGTACATTTTGTGCTGCACCTAGTCTGTCCGCTATTGCGTATCCGTCTCATAATGTGTCACTACCAATTAACCAGGTGAAATCCCTTGTGCACCTGTTGTTCTTGGCGAATTTAAGTGATTCTGAGATTGCCTCACACAACAAAAATAAGAAACAAGAGATTGCCCCCTGCCCTGGATGTTTTATCATGAAACAATAGTTTTGCTTACCTGCAGGTGCTTAAGATTTTCCTTGACAAAGGTCTCCGAACCTATAATGTTTTATAATGGCTTCAGGAAAGCTCACTCTTGCTTAATGAATGTTAATGTGAATCAATGGCCCAGTCTGTGTCTACATTCCCTCGGTTCTCACCTTCAGGAAGTGATGACAGCCAGTCGTGGCACAGCACCGCTTTCTGACAGCACTGTCTCTTGATTACACCAAAAGGAAGAAAAAAAAACCCTAGAGGAGGGAAGAATTAGCAGGTCCAGTTTAATGAAACACTCTACCTGCCTACATCTCCTTCCTTCTTTCTTTTTCTTTCTTTCTTTTGTTTCATGTTTGTCCGACTAGGGTCAATTTGACATTTTTGTCTAACCTAATAACAAAGATACTGACTGAAGACAATACTGCAAATTTTCTCACTTTAAAAAGCAATAGATAGCAAGCATATCATTAAAAGCAGAACATGTATTTAAGATCAAAACCTCAGATTATTCAGACAGTAACAGTTTTTGATTTAAGATGTGATTTTGGACACGGAACCTACAATTGCATGTGGTAATTATCATTTAAAGCTCCTTAGATCATATCATTAAGCTATTTATGTAAGGAGAGGCACTCAGATTGTATTGTATGTGGATGAAAGAAGCAAAAGGTAGCTACTGAATGAGACAGCTCTTTCATCCTAGGTGTAATCATTGCCTTTGTGAGCATGATCAAGCAAATGCTTTGCAACGTCTTCTGATAATCCACCATGCCGCATGTGAAAATAAGTGCAATTTGCTTTGGTTTAACTCTCCTTGTCCTTCACCATGATAATTATGAGGGTATCTCTGTAATTACAGTAATCAGTATAGTTTCCATCCATGTCTCCTCAAATACAACTTACCATATACTCATTCAGAGATGGATTGCCTATTGTTATCAGAGGCATGAACTGTAGTAACATTTATTTTTATAAATAAAAAGATTCACGGTATTTTCTCTGAACCTGCACATGAACAACATATTATTTTAGCTTTCAAAGCTGAATCGTATAATAGAAGCTGTCAACTTTTCTAATCTATCACAGCTAATATAATAAAAACGTAAATACATATGTTAGCCTTAAGATAAAACACAGTTTAAACCATAACGTTATACACCACTATTCATATTGCATATTATAATCAAAGCAATGCATTTCAAAAAGGCAGTAAGCTCAAAAACTATAATAGTCAACATAAGTGATTTTAAAAAATCCACTTCAAGTTTGCCTTCAACAGTCTTTAAAATGAGAAAGTGTTATCTGATTAGAGGTAAGAAAAAAATAGCAATTGTAGTCAAAGTGAGGGAAGTAACATTACAGTCATGCTAAGCCCTAGCAATGCTAGGTGAATCAACAGCTGTCTTAACCACAATCATACATTTTGATTGCTAGCAACTTTAGAAACATTTCTCTCTCTAAGGTTTTCCTAAAGTATCCCTTCAGATATAATAGTAGGTTGTAGTAATAGTAATATATAGTAGTAATAGTAGTAGGTAGTAGTAAGATTAGAGTGAGCTAACTTGTGGCTTAAAACAGTGAAAGTGCAATAGGAATTAGCAATTAAATATATGTTTTCTGCATAAAAAATATGGTAATACAAATTCCAAATATTCAGTTATGTGTTTTTTAAATGTGTAGTTTATAAACCATGTACGAAGCGAGTCTTCTCTGTCATCAAAGTTTACTGGGGCCTGAGCTTCATCTGATGAATCATAATGCAGCTGGACAGAATGCAGCAGAGTTCATAGAATTTAGAATTTAGGTGTTCACCTGCAAATTGAGAAAGGAAACTCACATTGCATTAATTTGGAGAAACATCAACAACAATATCTACCTTTTAGAAAGGAAACCATGTATAGCCATGTATAAGCCACATGTATTTTTAATTTTGTTATTTAACAGGAAAAGATTAGTACAGAGGATTTTGCTCAACAGACGAACAAGAGACAGACCGTCAGGATAGACTAGTTGTTTGTGTTGAAGGATTTGCATTTGTGTCCAGTTCTTCCTTAGTTTGATTTAACGTTACATTGTAAATTCACAGTCAGATTTGTTGTTGAAACAAAACTATGATGAAAAGCATAAGATGAAGCTATGATGAAGCATGTTGACCTTGAATGAAGCTACATCAGGTGGCCTCATGGCTATTTGATTATTAAGATGTTGCCATTGCATTTCTTTCAGCATCCATGCAAATGGTCGCTCAACTCAATGCCCTTAATGACGATCGCCATGAAAACATCGACTGCATTTTTGCAAAAGTCCTGAATAAGGAGCAGTACCTTTATGCTGAAGTCTCTAGTTTCTCTGGAGTGACTGCTGAGCTCGACTGTGATCTTTCACCTCAGTCTGCTGTTGGTCTCTGCTCCAAACCTGCTTGTGGATTTGAGAGCCACAATATATGGGAACCAATAGCCAGTGCGGCTTCATCAGCATGCAAACTTCTCTTGGATATGGACAAAGGAGACCTTCCTCCCACAGAGAAAGAGTCTCCTCTCATGACCGAAGACACAGCGTTAGGGAATGCTGGAGCATCCATCCACCCAGCTCAGCATGTTGATGCTCAATCCAACCTGCTCCGCCTTGTTGAGGCTCCATCCCATGAGGCTCCAGTGACTGATGACATCAAAATCATTGAGATATTGAGGCTGCTTCAGCACTCCCCCTTTGGTTTAGACAATGACTACCAGCTGGAGGCAGTTGGAAAGAGATACCTCTATGCTCCCCCATGTGACACATCTGGATTTGTGGCTGACTGCTGCTCACCCTGTGGATCTACTCTGGGCTGCCTGGATGAGTGGGAGCCACTTGTCAAATCCCACTTTGACTTGGAGAAGGAGAGATTTGGTGAGGAGCTCCTCTGCGCTTCATCACATCTCTCTAGATTTGTAGTTGACTGCTCCCCACAGCATAGGCTGACTCTGAACCAGCTTGACAAATGGGAGCCTGTTGTCAGCAGCACTGATTCTCACCTGATGCAGTTCCTCTCAGTCCTCCTGGAGGAGGAGGAACTTGGTGAAAAGCACATCTCTGCTTCCTCAACAGTGAGTTCTACATTCATGGCTGCCTGCGCTGCACACCATGCCCCTACTCAAGATCATCTTGATGAATGGGAGCCAATCGTCAGAGCTGATTCTAAACTGCTGCTGTTCCTCCAGGACTTGGAGAAGGAGGAAGAACAATGTCCTTCTATCATCAAGAGGGAAACGGTCAGCTCTTGTGCACAGACTGAGGTCGCTGCTGAAAGCTCTGTCACCGTCCTGCATCAACCTGAATATTGTGAGGGAACAAAAGTCACTGTTCTCTCTGCTGGACCTGACAATAACTCCACCTCAGAGGAGGCTCTCCCCGTCTCTCTTGCTGAATACACCCTGATTCACCTGCTTAAGGAAGGATCGACCGACCTGCTTCAGGAGTCCCAGGCTCCAGCCATCCAGGCTGAGGTCAAAGCTCCACCAAGCCTTGTGGTTGAAACTGTAAAGGATACCAAGGATCTGTCCGGCCAGACCCCAGAAAAAACACTTTCACCTGTCCAACTGGTCGAACCTACAGGACCTCAGAGTTACAGTGCCAAAGACAGCCTGTCGACAAAACCAAAGAAGAAGCATGGCTTCTTTTGTTGGCTATCCCGCATATTCCGGCGGAAACACAAGAAATCTGCTGACAACATGGCTGCAACAGCAGAGACGCCACTCCAACAGACCTGCCAAACAGAAGATGAGGCAAAGCCCTGCTTGAACAGCCTTTCACCTGCAGTCCACTTCTGAACAACTGAATCATTTTATTTCAATAAATTTATTTGCACACTACTGTTACAGTGTCTTTGCGCATTTCTTCAAAACACACCTTTATTCCTGCAGTTATGGTTAACCTGTAGCCTAAAGCAGTGAAAGTGTGATGGAGTTAGTAAATATATGTTGGCCATTAACATTTTCTTTATCCCTACTACTAAAAACATAATCAATATATTCTAAATGTGGCTGTTTGCACTGTGAGTCCATTTTGCTTTTAATATACCACTTGTTTTCTGTAAAAAACAAACAAACAAAAACACATTTTCTTGCTTTAAAAATACATTAAATTGTTCCTTTGGTTAAGAGCTTGTGCTACTTATTTATTTATTTTTGAGTACCACCAACATCTTATGCTATATTCCATCGCCTCAAACTGAAGTAAGTGAGCGTTCTCACTTCTCTTCTAGTCTCGCACTCATTGAAAGTCGATCTGGATAGAAGTGTCAGCCACATGCCTAAATGTAATATTAATGTGTTCTTTTTCTCCTTTCAAAAAAAAAGAAAAGCTACAGAAGAGTACTGACACAGCCTGTCGTTCATCATCACAATACTTTGATATTAGTAAATGAAGTTGGTTAAAATGACAGCCAAGTAAATGATGATCGGGCTTTAATCGTTCTCATCAATCAACCAGATCAATCAGTTGGCCACTGGTAATTCAACTTTACCTCCGCCTGATTGGAGGATTAATGTAGGAGGATGGTGGATTCAATGTATGGCTCTCACATAGCCATCTTGAAGTCAGGGCATGGTTCAGCTGGCAAACACATATGTCATGTCATGGGTCTATTCGCTGTTCACTAGCGGAAACGCCATAAAAATAACCTTTTGAAAAAAGAAATTTTAAAGCCATCATTCACAAAGTGGAAAAAAATACTCCTTTTTCCCCCCAATTATATTACTTGCTTCCTGAAGCAAAGGCTGATTCGTAGCACAACTCATTTCTCATTTATGTTTCCTGCATAGGATGTGATCCGCAGGATGTTGTTGTATGGAGCTGCTTTTCAACCTATAAGTGAATAACTATGGAATTCGAAATACTGCTGTAAGCCATAATTCAACGCCATTGCAGTTCAACTCTGCATGCATTCATAAACACAACATCTGTTAGATTTAATGTCTGGATTGCCATGTGCAAGTTGTAATATGTGGAGTAAATTCCTAAAATAGTCTTCCTTGTAACTAGTATAACTGTTTCCATTAGTAACAAGATATATGAAGTCGTTACTAAGAAAAAAACCTAAGCATGGATCAAAGATCAAATTCTATCGACATGGTTACCACATGCTAATTTCCTGACTGGTAGGAGATACTTTGCATCGTAATTGACTAGATAGCCATTAAAATGTCAGTCATTGAAATCTCTATTAGATGACTGAGTTGCAAAATGGCATGCAATGAAAAAAATGGCATCATTCTTACCTTCCACACATCTGCTTACCATCTAAAAATATAATATTTACGTAAGGTGACAGATTGGAACTAATGTGTGGTGCAACATCTTTTACAAATTGTTAATCAGGAATAATTGGTTATTTATATTTTAAGCAGACTATGCTTGAACTTAAATACAGCTGTTACAACCTGAATGATTAGAGCACTGCTTGCCATATAGTGAAGGTAGCATCTTTGGAAGAGGAAGACAAATTTGTGTTATTATTGGACATAGAACAAAACGGAAATCCCAGCATAACCTTAAAAAATGCATTGCTATTTTGGATATGAGACAAAATTAGCTCACCATGACATACAGGGCAAAGGTAAAATAGAAATCCCATGTATACTGTGTACACTGCTATGTATACTGTGCCCTATAATAGAAAAGAAGCAGTGAAATTGTACCAGATGGCTAAATTGAAAACCTTACAGCTCCAAGTGTGTGGCGACAGGCTGCTATTGTGGGCGGTTGCAATTTCTGTTTTCTGCCTTAGAAGCATGTGATGATGATCAACGGGGTCCAGTGTAAGGACATGTGTGTGTGTGTGTGTGTGTGGGGTGGCATCCTTGTTGCTGCAACATTATGAAAAGTGAAGTGGGGGAAAACAGTGATTTACCTGCTCACCATTGCACCTCATTAAATTTAAGCGAAACTGCCAACAGATTAGAAATTCTCCCGTCTGCCAGAGAGGAGCCATTTTAAAGCTGAAGTCAGCTTCTCTTTTTTGTGGAGGAGTGGGAACAAACAATTGTCCTAACGCCACCTCTTTAAATGGCGCTCAGTAGCACGACAAGCAGGTTGGTGTTGAAATCAATAACAAGATTAAAGGCATTGTTTTTCCTTTTTTTATCACCCACACTTGTGCTTAAGCATGACTCACTGAGTGTGTGTGTGTGCGCGTGAGTGTGTATTTGTCTGTGTGAGTGGCGCGTGGCACCTCAGTTAAACATGAATCACTCCCATAAAAGTTCAGTGTTTTGGGTTTTTTTGCACTTCTGCAGGTTGTCTAGATTGTCACAGTGGGGGAGAATGTAAAAGTCAAAATGCAGCCATACAGTAAATGAAGTGGAATTACAGCGCTCTTACTTTCATTGCATCCCACAAACAGTTGTGCAACAATGTCCGTTGTTAACCTACAGCATCTTGACACGTGAAGTAGTGCTTGTTGTACAATCTGCTTCTACAGCAATTGCAATTCTTGCTGATTTCTTTTCATGGAGGAGAAGTGGTGTAGCGGTACGAAGGCGAATACAAACTTCGTATGTGAGCAGAATTTTGCGTTTTATGGAGAAAGTAAAACATGATCTCCCTACAGTGGCACAGACATTTTCTTCTCTGCCATATCTGTGAAATGCACAATTAACCCCAACTCCCCACCCCCCCCTCTCTCTCTCTCCCTCCCTCTCTCTCTCTCCCTGTCAAAAATAAATATTCCCCATTTGAAAAACAAAGTTTGACACTGTGATTGCTGGCATGAAATTAAAAGTAATTACGGAGTGTCATTGAAGTTATCAGCCACCTTAAGACCTTTGCTTATTTATTTTTTCATTTATTTTTTATATATAATGCAGGCCTCCAACCATCTTTCCAATTAGCATTCCAATTAAATAAACCAGCAACCATTTCTGTGGATGAGAGGATGAGGATGTGAAAAGCCCCATAAGGAACAAGGGTAGTTAGAGTTTTTTTTTTTCCTATTTTTAAACTGTCTTGGCAGCAGAAACTGCAACACGGGGATTGAGGGAGGTGCAAAGGGCAGGACCTGGTGCAGTCGAGCTAGATCGGAAAATGTGTGTTACGCACTAAAACACACACACACACACACACTTGACATACGCGGGTATGCATGCACACACATGCAGAGACAGACGGGAACGCACACACTCAAGTGCGTACGCAACCGCCGTTAATACACACCTATACACCTGTTAACAATTTCAAATCAAATCCACTCTGATTTCTAATAGCAAAATGATAAGGGTCAATGACCTCCAGCAACAATCTGGTCGCTGTAAATCGCTACCTTCATTTTTTCCCCCTATCTCTAAATCCATCTTTGAACTAAATGATTTAAAAACTGCAGTTTGCAGACTTGAATGACAAAACCAATGGAGGCACCTGACAGGAAAGCTGTTCCTTTTTCCATTTCTCCTTGGCAGGAATCTTTAAAAGGATTATTCAGATTGGATTACTCGCCATTTTCTGGAATGTGGTGTCATACTTTATATCCTTTACTTTCAAATGATGCCATAACTCCCGTCTGCGGTCATTTTGCATCGCTCTAGCAGGCGTTGGGTCAATTAGGAATGCAACGGTACGGGTTGTACTGCTGAGAGTGAATCCAGCGTATATTTGATGAATGTCAGTGTGTACTAAATCATATCAAAAACCCAATCATACATCCATACATATTCTCCAAGTTCATAGAAATGGATGGATAATTAAGCCTATAATATGGGTCATGAATTAAGCCAAGTACAGGACATAGAGGCAATGAATAGCAGTGTGATTGCACAAAACTAATCAAATAGCCATACTGTTGGCATTGATGTTCCAAACCAATTTTTTTTTTTTGGTTTTGAAAATCACCAACTGTATAACTCAGACTGTCCAAAATACATGCTGATGGTTATATTCATTATTTCAGTATATCTCCATCCAGCAAATGGGAGTTACATTCATTTTCAGTACAAACATTCTACACAAGGAGTGTTTGACACATCATTTTTTGCCCAACTTTTGATTTGTTAAAGTGTCTAACAATAACATAAACAGCCCGCCTAAGTAGTTCAAACATTATAAATCATAGTCAAATATATTTTCCCCTTGCTCTTATCCATCCACTCTCAGCCATGGAGTCCATTTTTCCATCGCTACACAGTCTTACCACAATGAGACGCGCCAATCGATTTAGCCCAGGCCTTTTTCTCCTGCAGTGATCCAATATGTTTTCTGTAATAATACCAGGTAGGCCGGCATCCTAAGTGGGATAATATTGTTTCGACCGTTAGGCAATCTTCAATTATTCACAAGCAGATATTGCTTATGCATGTCTTTAGTGCAGTGGAGCCAACGCCTATCTGCATTACTCAGCACTTAGAAATAGGTTAGGATTAAAATATATGCAGATGATGACTTTGTGTACGCTCTCTCTCTCTTTTTTTTTTTTTTCGTAATTAGACTGTCAAGCCATGCCCCCGTGTAAAATAGATGAATTTGTTCATTTTAAAACTTGGGTCTGGAAACGGATGGAATGACTGTACTGTGTGCTCCGATGCCAAATAAAACACAGTAGCTGGATCCAGAGTCTCACTGTCAGTTTACATTAGAGTATCAGTATGTTGAACTCGAGCTGAACTAAACGGTTAAGGGTTAAGGTTATGAGGAATAAGCCATTGGAACAATTCAATGCAAATGTGTTTTAGCTCTCAGAATGGGAGCTGTCATAGTCATTCACCGTCATAATTTGGTGAAATTCACTGTCATATACTGTATTATTCCTTACTCACCCGGTAGTGTCTGTATACACAGTGCTTGTCTAAGTTTCCTAATGGAAAAATGGATTCAACTATTAGGGTAATTAGAATACTAATAGGAAATTCCATGTTTTGAGCGTTTGTGGTCAGTATGACATTTCAGTTGG
The DNA here is from genome assembly GCF_048128805.1 of Centroberyx gerrardi. Classification (NCBI taxonomy): domain Eukaryota; kingdom Metazoa; phylum Chordata; class Actinopteri; order Beryciformes; family Berycidae; genus Centroberyx; species Centroberyx gerrardi. The sequence continues at coordinate 12,984,078 of NC_136017.1, read as the reverse complement.
AGGGGTGGATGCTATTTTTGTTCATATCCGTTATGTATATTATAATCAGCATCTGTGGCTTCACATACTGCAACTGCATTTGACTACTGTGTTGTTTGTCATTCCTGCAGTGCTTGTAAGCCGCTCTCCTTTGAGTATTTTCCAAAATTCAGCCTCCACCAAGGACAAACTTTTAATTAGACACAAGTCCATTGCCACCACTGCCATCCACCATCATCACCGGCGACAACAACAAAACAACAAACACTGCATTCTTCTCTTCCCTCCCCACTCTTTTTCATCCTTATCAGAAATCTCCCCCTCAATCATTCTATCCACAGAGCCCATCCACTTTCCCCTCCAACACTGCCTCTTCAGTCAAGCATGATCTTTCCTCTACGGCAGAGAGAGCAAGAGAGAAGCTGAGAGGGGAGGAGGGCGAGAGAGAGAGAGAAACAGAGACAGAGGGAGAGAGAGAGAAAAGAGAGATCCAAGAGGCCCAAGCCGCCTTTCATTTCCGCTGCTTGGCTATGCAGCTTTGCCCCGCTTCCACGGTTCTGGCAAACCCTGCTCCTTCCCCTTGAGAGGCCCATCTAGTCCACAATCTAAGGCCTTGTAATGCAGTCCCTGGCCCGCAATGATAGATCGCACTACATGTGGGACGGTATTGTCTGCCTCGCTGATAAGCCAGTGGAGTCGGGGAGAGTGTGTGTATCTGTGTGTGTGTGTGTGTGTGTGTGTGAGAGTGAATATGTGTGCGCCTGCCTCTGTGTGCATATGTGCAGGCTCATGTGCTTACATTAGCATTCCTGCGTGTGTGTGTTTTTGCACGTCGGTGACTACGCAAGTGTGTGTATGTGTGAGTGTGTGTGTGTGTAATCTCCCTCCGCCCCCCCCACCCACCCACCCACCCACCCACTGCAACCCAAAACCGAGCCTCCTTGCATTGTGTTGTGCGTCTCTCTCTCGAAGGGCTTGATGTTACTAAGCGAGGTGAGTCATTCCACGTGGAGGCCTGGTCTTGCATTTCTAAACAAAACAACAAAAAAAAAAAGAAAAAAAAAAGTTGGACGTTTCCCTCCGAGGACCATGAGTCAGCAGCGCAGCACATGAGGAAATTACTAAAATATCCTCTTAAGGTGGCCGCGCGCGTACACGTGCCTCGCACCCTCATCGTTTGTATGCGTGTGTATGTGCATGCATGTATGTGAGGCAAAGGGGAGTGAGCGAAAGAGAGGAAAGAGGGATTGGGAGAGAGAATTAGAGACTCTTCATTTCCCTAGATTTGATTGTCAAAGATAGTTGTCGTTACAATGTTTTGATGGAGCACCGCCCATCTGTCTCCTAACAGATGCATCCAGCGCGGCCTTGGACTGTTGCATCTCCATGGATATTCACTATCTGCCGCAGATTTTTGCTCGGAGGACTAACAATAAGGTGGATACACTGAGGGCGATGATACCCATTAGTCGAACAACTATTCAAATGTTTCTATATGAATGCCAAGACAACATTAGTTTCCCAAGTTGTTGTCCTGTTTATCACTGCCTTAAACCTGCAGTAAGTGATATCAGACCTTGTAACCAATCCTGAAACTAATGTGTTCTATGAGGAGTTTCATTGAGACATAATGATATAAACCAATATCCACGCAGCAGCCAGTTGTGTTGCTGTTTTCACCGCTTTTCTAAAGCTCGTTATCAAATTCCGCTCCAGAATGAAGATCCTCCCGCTCCATTCAGTAGCTTTTGATTTTTTTAAAAACTAGCTTGGCTCCTCCCTCGCTGTTTAAAAGCAGCGCTCACCCCCTCCCATCCCTGAAAAAAATTCTCGTAATGGCAGAATTGATAAAGTGAGCGAGTAAACTCAGTAAACTAGTAAACTTGCTACCTACCTCTTCACTTGTCATCATGGGACACATAAACTTCAAGCATAAAGGCTTAGCTATTAGCCTTTATGCACGATGCTTTGCAATGTGTGTCCTTAGTAGGCCTCCGTAGTGCAGTGACTTTGCTGTGCTTTATTTACAAATGTGTTGCGGTTTCTGTCACCCTCTAGTGGTCAAAAAATTTAGCGATTTACTGGTTTTGACATTTTATTCATCTGTAAGTTATTGTCTGAGCTTTTGATACAAGGACTAACAGTATGTTAGGGTTAGGTTTGTACATTTGTAATATCTGTAAACACTGGAGTAAAGCAGTGAGTTGTTCCCAAAAACAAATTTAGATGGTCAGATATCTTTAAAGTGACAGTCTGTGAGATTCTTTGTCTTGATTTTGGTGACACCTTGATGATCAGTGGTCATTGCTTTGGTGGTTTGCACTTACTGTGCCTACTGGAAATAATAATAAAGACTGCAGCTTCTTATATTTCTTCTGCCTTCTTCTATTTATTCCAAACAAACTGCTGTTGTTGCTTTCGTAAACGTAAAACGCATCACTTCCTGTGCCGCAGATGATTTTGGGGGACCTTTTTCGAAACCGCAAATGTAAAAGCTTTCGTGAACTGGGCATACGTTGAATCACTGTTGCATGGTATCAATTGCGATACAGTGCAAAACGGACATTTATTTATATGAAGAAGGTACAGATTATTATTTTAAGGACTTCTCCTAACAAACGAACCCGATGCCTCCTGGATTAATTACTGGATTTACATAATTTCTTCCAGCCCATTCAATATTGTCCAACACCCACTGAGCATTTCCTCGCTGACAAGGATGAATTTGGAATTTGACATTTGGAAGCGTTGTGCTGAGAAAAGATGTATTGATGTTGAAACCAGGGGCTGCCGTCTTTATGCACCCACACACAACACACTGTAACAGTCTGGAAATGAATCCTTGCTTTTTTTAGCACGGCGTGAATGCATGTAAGCTGTGTGTGTGCACGGGCATGTGTGTGCGTACATGTGCGCGGGGCTGATTTGTGTGCGGTTTGTATGTGTGTGTGTGATGCATTTACGACAGCTTCCTTCCTGCCTCCTCTGGGTGCCCGCAAGCCTGGTTGGTCTGAAGGAAAACTGACAGCCTAAATCACGCTGAAGAGCCAGAAACAGATGTTAATTAGCTTTAATTTGCCTTTTGTTGTTCCACTGCCAAGGCAGTACCAAAGATACTTACCCGTATTTTGCTACACTCAGTACATCGTACTCTACTTTCCCCCTCTGCATTTATTATAGTGACCTGATGAATATGGACTCATTTGCAGTTCTATTCTACTCTATTACTCTGTACTGTTTTGACCTCCACCCGCATTGTTCCCCATCTTCCTCAGTTTTATTCCATTTGTATTCCATTAATCATCAACATCAAGGACAGCGTTTTACAGTCTGCGTGGCCTTGAGTATGCATGTATGTCCAGCAAGGACGCGCGGTGCAACAATAAGTTTAATTACGAGTACATATGAGTATGCTCTTAACCGGATGAAAGAACTTTCACAACAAGGACATCCTACAGCACCATGTGTTTGTTTATGATGAATGTGTAGGACTAACAAGGACATCGCAGCACTACAGTATGTTTGTTTTTCGGCGAGTATCCGACAGCACCCTCCGTATGTATCCATTAGCCATTACCCCGGAATGCGTCTGCATATATGAATCATCTCCGGATCGATACACGTCTCTTCTCAACAAACTTGAGAGCCTTTTGTGCGGCGCTCACTTTGGAGCAACACATATGCGATTACATTGACTAAGCAGGCTTACATCTAAGCCGCGGCCGTGATATTTAAGGCATTCCTGCACTAATTTGTTAGAAGGTTACCGCAGTGACCTTGTCGCTAATTCAATCTCAGATGACTATCATATTTCAATCAACGTGTATTGGCAGACGGGAGATAATGAGCGGAGGTAACTGGATTAGTGTTGATACACTGATGTGGGGAGGGGGGGGTTGGACACGTGGCAGGGCAGCAAATGCAGCCATATTGTTTATGAGGATGGAATATGCAACAACTTGATCTATGGTGTGTCTTTGCGAGATGTCATTTGCCACACACAAACACTCCAGTTAACCTACTATGACAATATGGATTACTCATTAGCTAACTAAAAGACCTTAGCTTATACAACGCATATTAGATGATATAGTCAGTTTAATTTTTGAAATATTGAGCAATGAGCATGCATGTACAATGGAACATCTAGCAACATTTTATTTTAAATTTTCATGTTATAGTGAGGTTCAAGTGTAACCATGAAATTGGATTTATTTTCCTTTCCTAAAAAGCAGCAAATGAATATACTGTTGTTATTTGTTATTATTATTATTAGTAGTATAAGTAGTGGTAGTAGTAGTAGTAGTATATTCATTTATAGGCCTTTGTCAAAAGAACAGAAGTGCCTAATATTCCTGCCCCAAATGAACAGATATTTTTCAATTTCCAGCAAATAGATTTTGATGACAAATCACGGCTCCATTCAGTTTTGTTGTTCTTGTTCGTGAACTCCTGCTACTAATTATTTATCAGTGCCTTGCAAATAAAAAATAATGAACCGTCACGAATGCAAAGGGAGAAAGAAAAATGGAAAAAAGATTGCATGTCTCAAAACACGCTGCGAGGCAAGAATTAACGAGATCTATATCTCATGATGTGGCCACAAACAAAATGGCCACACTGAGCACAGACAAACACAACGCGGAGAAGAGACAGATGAAGAGCGGGAGACACAAAAGAGTGACAACGAGAGAAAGAATGAGAGAGAGATAAAAAGAGAAGATAGAGAGAAGAAGTAGGAATTATAAAATAAACTTCGAAAACAACAAAAAACAAAAGCAAATCAGCGGCGCCACTTGTAATACCTTTTTCTTTTCCCGAGATGTTACAGTGATTAACTGCCATCAACATCAAAGCCGAAGGAGGGAGGGGAAAAAAAAATATCTGTCACGTCAAACTAGCTGTATAATTTAGCCACACCGTTGCCGAGGAGTTCAGAGAGACGAGAGGCTTTGAACATATCAGTAGATCCTAATCACTAACAGCATATTGTGTTTTTGTTCTGTTCCTCATATCAGAGCAAAGTGTTGTTTATTCCCATCTTAATTTAAATGAAAGACCATGCAGATCGTGTGCTGCTGCACTTGAAGTTGTGTATTTGCGAGTATTTTAGGAGGGATTACGTGCCTGTGTGCTTGTGATTCAAATTTGGAGATTGTGTTTATGTGCAAGCGTGTGTGTGTGTGTGCGTTGACACAGTGCGTCAATGCATATGCAGAGCGCAAGCGTGCATTGGTATGCATGAGTTGTAATTAGACATGTCATGTACATCTGCTTAGCGAAAGCATGGGCTGAGTGTGCCAAGTAAAGAGAAGAGAATCAAACTTTTTCCATGTCGCCTCTATTGTGGCAGCCTACCCACTGCACATAAACATGCAATGCCCATTCCTGCACTCTAGCCTTCTCAAATCACACCGCTCTAGCATCGGTGCTTGTTCCCTTTATGGAAGTAGTGAGTGGAAAGAGGGGGTCTCGCAGATACAGCCATGCTAATAATGCTGTGGTTAAGTGCTATGGAAAAGCAGGGCTTAGAGTGCTTTGTACACTTATAAGGCCTCTCCATGGCTGGCTGCCCTTTGAAGGCTTATGGGCTAAAGTGGCAGTGAGGGCTGGCGACGCCGAGGCAATCAGCTCTCGGAGTTATACTCCTGCTGGGAACCTGCTTCCTGTCAAGGGAGGCAAGGAAGACAGGAAGGACAGGGGGTCACTGAATACCCTACTGCTTCAAAGCACATAGATATTGACTGTTGAATATATATTGCTGAGTGGAGTTGTAGTTATACATTTTTTCGGAGGCAGAGCTGCTCTGGAGGCTGAAATAATCTCATTGGTTGAGTTAAACCTCAATGGGCGGAGCCGGAGAACGACAGTTTTTCAGAGCGCAAGTTAACTGGCAACTCTTGTTAACATAGAAATAAAACATAAATTACAATTACTTATTTTTTCATTCATTCATAATGACATTCATGACTTTGCAACGTAAGGAAGTTAGCTAACTAGCTTACCTAGATAGCTGTAGGCTAGTATAGTTTGAACTTGGAAGGTGAGCTAGGCTAACTAGCTAACCTAGATAACTATTAGCTTGCCAGATTGCCAATAGTAGGCTTCACAATATTAGTTTCCTCCTTTCCTTTTTCACATGGGCTTAATGTTATAGCAAGAACTGTGTTGTTTTGGCAACCATTTCTTCTACTTCTGCCTCAAAAGCAGCTCTGCCTCCATGAAATGTTGGTATAACCGAAACTCCAGTAGGCATCTATGTGGGGCTTTATGTATGTTCTGCTGTCTATTGTAAACCTTGCATCATCCCTTTGCACTGTGCCATGTGTCAGTTATTCTGTGTTGGTTGTTTCTGTGTCTCTGAACTGTCTTTGAAGCCAAGTCTCGATGGAATGTGGGAATGTTGCAGTATAGGCTTCCCGCCAGGCCCAACACACACTAATGCAAAACTAATGCTGCGTCTAAAATGCGTAGACCTGTTTGGGGTTTTCCGTTTCATTGTCTCAATTAATCTAATGGTTCAAAATTGAGCAGTAAATTCACTGCATGATTTTCGCTACTGTGCCGCCATTTCAGTCCTATCCAGCTGAGCCGGGATTGACTCTTGTATAAATACATTACTTCTGATTGAGCTGACTACAGGCTTGATGGTAATGTTACATTGCGTCTGACTGGGAGAGTTGACTACAGGCTCTTGACTCACATATCCAAAATGTCACTGATGTGGCAGGAGCAGGCTACATTACAATGGCTGCGAGAACACGCAAGTATAGTGATGAAAATTGGCTTCAGGCTGTGCTTTAGGGAAGAAGAACAGAGGCTGCATTTACTCCTTATGTATATCAAAGCTCTGCACTAATGCTATCAAGACAAATTACTGTACATTCATTGTACTTGGCAAATGAGGTGATTCTAAATCTGGTTGTGTCTTTTGTGGTTTGAGTCATGATGGTAATGTTGCTGGATCTAGCTTGCTTTGTTTTGAATACTGTGGCTTATGGTGCCTACTGAAGAAAGACTAAATGTGGGTTTGTGGCCAGGCAATGAAAGTATAAATAGCTGCATAAAAATTATGCTTTTCTGCTCATAGCTTGTAACACACACAAATGGGTAAATTAAAACAAATGGCAAAAAAGTATAGAAATAATGAAATAAAAGGTGCCCAGGTGCAGAAAAAAAAGTGTACAATCAGAGAGAAACACAAAAAGAGCACTTAAACACTTTTCAGTACTAAGTGGGTTGCCTGTGTTGATTACTGCCATATTAGAGATTTTAAGTTTAAAAGGTGTGAAACATTACACAAATTATTATAATGCATTCCCCTTGGTAATAATAGTAGAAAATATGAGGCAAAACAACAAATAACATGCCCACCATCCTTACTATTAGTATGAAACGTTTGTGGATGCTCTGCATTCTTTACCCACAGTAATCTCGCACCATAACAAAAAGTTTCTCTCGAGGAGACTTGACTGTCCTCAACAAAGGCACACCACTATGAAGCTGATCAGTTGTGAAACAGCCACCAAGGGGACGATGAAAATGTTTTTCGACTTGTATTTATGCACACAGCAAGGTGAAGTGCCGGGCCCGGTAAGTCGAAGCAGAGAAGAGTAAAGCCTATACACAATGAACTCCAGGAATACATCTAGTATTGACACTGTCTGGATCCAATGTGAGTCTTTGTGAGGTCAAAACTGTATGAAGTGCACCTGAAACTTTGCTTAAAAGGCATATGAATGGTGTTCCTTTGTGTGCAGCCTTTGCTCTTTTCTGCACTGATGATGTAGACATTATTGTTATCAGTTTGAATTGATGTGTTGGAGGGTGAAGAAAGCGAAGGAGCCATTGTGCAAGCAGGGCTAGCAGCCAATTTGAGTCAATATCACAGAGTGGTAAATGTAAATCCTTGGATTTAACTTGCTTGTTTTTACCATGGCTGGTTTTATGGTATCATTTTAAACTCAGTATAACAAAAAGACTCAAACTGCACTAAACCCAGATGAATCCCTAAAATTCCAAGCTCACAAATTGATTGACACTCATACTAATAATATCATATGGTGTGGAGGAACTGGCCATTGATCTTAGACCAATGCTCCCACTCACAATTGTTGCATGACTTAGTTATTTTAGTCTAGATCCATCCATATTGTTGAAAGCAAAGTTCAATGCAAAGACTAGACGTTTTCTATGAACTGAAAACCAAGCCTGCACATATTATGAATCTTACTGCAGCCCTAACTTTCACATCATCTCAATATGTTGCATTTTTTATGACACAGAAAGCTCAAAATGAATTTGTCTTAAAGGTAAAACATAGGTCACATTATGAAACTTTACGCTGCAGTTCATCTTCCTATCGACGCATCAGTCTTAATGCATCGCACGAGGTTGTATTATACAGGTTCAGCTGCAGGTCAGACACACGCCTGCAGCAAACAAGCTTGCAACACGCACTTGTTCACAGTATGTGTTCATCATAACTCCCTCACTTATAAAGCTGTATCCCTTCTCTGTATCCCCCCAAAAATGAAGGCGTGTTCTATCAGCATGAGAGTATCTGGGGAATACAGATTCAGAGAAATTACACATTCCACGGGCAAAGCCATCTTGATTTCCTCTGGGTTTAAAAAAAAAAACAAGAGTAAGATGGAATCGGGGGGGATGGGTGGGGTTGTGGGTAAAATTAAATTACGCCTAATTACCAGCGCAATCGATACCAAATTGAGTTGATATGCTTCCTTCATGACTTAACTAGATACGAGATAGCACGAGTAAAGCAATGCATTGTAACATGAGATGATGGGTGGAGGTGATACTGAGGCACTTTTGATGGCAGGAGATAAGGGAGTGAGTCCTGAATTATCTGATCTGTCGGGGTTGCGGCTGCTGCAGCTTTGGCAGCCTTCCCGAATCTGGATTTGAGGAGACACAGGGGGAAGGTTGTTTTTATTGTCAGGGGTACCATACCTTGTTGAATCTGTCACCAAGCCAAAACACATCAGAGTGTAAGCGGGGACGTCGTTCTGAATGTCATTTTTAATTGAAAAATAAATAAGAAGTGGCGTCGCCCGTGGCTACGATTCAAGCGTATCATCGCGGCGGTACCGTCCGCGTTGTCGAAATTGCTATTCGTCAAACGGGTCCGGGGAACGTCCCGGAATGGGTTTCGGGTGGTGCGCGCTTCCAAAACAGTTTCACGCTGCCACGGGAATCAATCCCCGAAGTGAATACTGTCCTGCCCTATAAAGGAGACACGTGAGTCCCATTAGTTTTCCGACCTCGGCGCTTTTTATTGTGGCGGCCGATGATGGAGAGAAAAAGTGACACCGCGGGTCAGGCCGGCGTTTCGGGGCACGGCGGTTAGAGAGAGAGAGCACCGCGGAACCGGAAGGTCACAGGTTTGACCCCCGCTGTGACCGACGAGTTCATCAATGTGACACTGAACTCCTCCCGGCTTCAGACTCACCGCTGTGCTGTGTACAAGCATGTAAGCGTATATCAGACGGATATGCGAAGAAACAAAATTGCACTGTTTGTAATAGGGTGACTGAGCGCTTTTTCTTTTACCGAATTCAGCTTGTTACAGAATTGCTGTAACAGTAGTCGCCAGTGATACAGCGGTGGCTCTGAGATTAATAGCCTTGAGGTTGCATTCAGGGACGTTGTTAGGATTTCAGAACATTGGGGACTCAGAAGAAGTTATAGAACCATAGTAGGCGGATCCAGGGGGGGCGTTTTTGCAATTTAAACAGCTAAATGCATCAATCTGCCGCACTTTGATGTGAACATACAAATGAGGCAGCATGGTAAACACCTTGAACAGCAGCAGTCCGTCCGGGCCTGCGGTGATGTATTGTATTGTGCTGTCTGTCTCTCTCCTCACTCCTCCCCTTCTGAATTCCTCTCTTTATTTCTCTCCTCCCCCCATCTCTCTTTGTCTCTGTCCTCTTCTCCTCTCGCTGTATACAAATGATAAACAGAGCCACAGTTATCAATGAATACATAAAACCACTCTACCGAAATACGCTACACAGATACCAAGCGTAGACAGGCGAGCTCGATTTGTGAAGCCGAAGACGTTTTTTTTAAAGCTGGCTAAAATAACCGGCCCGCTCTGACCTCTAAATCAAACTTACCCCGCACTCTTATTTCATGTAAACCTCTGCACACAGCGCTCATACTGGAGTGATGCTGAGAAGTGATAGACATTCTGAACTATGTAAAACTTGACTTACATATTTCCTGATCAAAATAATATGCAAGGCTAATCTTTAAACAGCTTGTAGCTTTAAGGAGAGCTTGTCATGGGGAGGATGCTGGCTGGATGCCGTTTAGTGAGTAAGTATGCTGGAGTGGCTCAGTGGCCAACAGCACAAGACTGTGGTAGCACTAAGGTAATGCATTAAGGTATGGCAGTGCATTCACTCCCAGGTGTAAATTTGCATTAGTGTGTGTGTGTGTGTGTGTCTACAGATATTGCCTTCCTCAAACTCTCCCTTTTTACTGCTTGTTTGCTGAGCTACTGCTGCATTTTGGCTCCGTTCCCTGGAGGAAAATCAAAATATTGCTCTCTTCTCAGCTGTTAAGCTACAAGGGAAAGTCCCATAACTAGTTTGTTCAGAGAGTTACTTCTTGGTATACCTCCCCTTGTTAAAGGTGCTATATGTAGCATTGCCACATTAATTTCAGACATTAGTATAATTACCTTAAACAAACAAGATTATTGCCAAGAAGGTTGTCAGTCCCCAACCAGCCTGCAGGAAATCTGCTGGACTGCTTTATGGCACACGAACCATTTTACTTTGTGAGTAATACACAACTTTATTCCAGTGCCACTATTCTAACTGTACGGTTTAAACTTTGAGTTAGCTTACCTGGTCAGAATGTTTATTTGCTGTTATCAACTCTTTTATCCCTTTCAAAACAAACACCAGGGAGAGGTAGCAATAAGCAACGGGGAAATATGGTTTTAATTTTGAGAAGCACTAATTGCTAGACATAGCACTAATTGCTAGATATAGCACCTTTAAATGAGATGTATTGTTCTGGAATACTGATCTCAATAGTAGCGGAGAAGTTGGAGATGCGGACTTGTGACTGGAAGGTTGTTGGCTTGAATCTTCGACTAGTTTGGAAAATCTGGGTGAACAACTATAACTACTGTTGAGAGACACGATAGATAGATAGATAGATAGAGACTGGTGTGGCTGGTGAATTGTGAAAGGTCACGGATCAGTTAATCATGGGTTCTGGCTGCAGAAATCCTCCTCATTATTTAAGGCAGTACACACCACTGCCTTAAATTATTAACATTAATTAAATTCTACATTCAATTATTAACATTAGGCAGTAGCCTAATGGTTGGAGAAGCGAGCTTGTGACTGGAAGGCTGCCGGTTTGGATCTGGGTTGAGGATGTAAACACACACACACCCACAAACACACACACACACACACACACCCCGACTACTCTTTGGCTGGTCAGTGGCCAAACACTGTAGGTGTACTCGGCAGCTCCCAGGTGAGTGTGTGAATGTATCTAACCCTCGCGCCCCGTTGTAAATAAGAATGTGATTGTGGCCTGGTTAAAGTCTACTGTTTCCACCGCACCGTTCGCCCGTCTGCTGGGAGCTCAGTGGGACTTTTACCAAACACACATAATAAATAAAATATGCAGCGATGCAAAAATAAATTCCATCGCTCATGCACAATTGTAGAAATGTCCTTGTTGATACTGCATGTGCAATTAGACGCCTTTCATTTGCAAATGAGACTGAGCTCTGCATCTTTGAACGCGTGCATGCATGTTTTTTCTGTTAAAATATGGATTTGTTCCAGCACTCAAATACGTTTCAGTAAACCAAACACTTTTGAACGCCCTGGTTTTATTGTACTCTATCATAATGGAGGCTCTTCTAACCCTATAGCACAACAATAATAATATCTGGTAAAATCAACATGCTACCATACAGCTGAGGGATTATCCCGCACCCCTAGTTGCCCTCTCTTACCCTTTTCACTAGTTCCTCTTAGCTAATAATTTCTGCTTTGTCCTCTTGCTGTATCCCAGTGCCAAGGACTGTGAACTGTCTGTCAGACACCGACACACAGGGTCAATGGCTGAAAACTGCCAAGTCACACCCGGCAGTGATTTAGCCGCACGGTGTTACAAACACACACACATGCACACAAACACTTAAGTGGTTTCACAGGCTGCTTTTTGTCTCTGTCTGCCCAAATACTTCACAAGAAGGCGGGCCGATATCAAACCGACGATATATCAAAACAAGACTACGCCCCAGCGGTTTGTGTTTTCTGCACAGGGTTTTTCCTTTTGGGCATTTAAAAGCCAGTGGGTATTATTTTTAATGATTGTTTATTGAGAGTAATCTGCCACCTTAATCAAAGGGACCTTTGCAATCTGTGCGTCTGGCACTTTTTCGCTGTTTATGCTGCTGGCTGTTTATGTGGAGACTAAAAAGCATAGATCAGCCAAATGCATTTTCAATCACTTACAAACTGTATCAGGCTAATTAATGTACGCGGAGGCCCGGGTCTATCCGCGTCAGAAGTGCGCGGAAGTTTTGCGTTCCTCCGGAATGCGTCGCCTCGTTTGAAGGTCACTTGGAGGATCGGGATGATTAGATACAGTCGATGAGATAGAGCACACACACTACATCCACAGATAAATGATTCGCGGCAGTGACAAATGGTGTGAGAGGACAGTGTTAAACATTTGAGGGGAGGGGGAAAAAAAGAAAAGATTTTTCACTCGGACAGATATTTGAATAGATATCACAAAATTGCTGGTTTGTTTTGCTTGGAACAAACTAGTGAATCATGAGAGGGGTTATCATTTGTTGTGAGCTTCAGGATGACTCATGAATACATATTGTTCCAGTGCAGTAGGTTGCACTATACAGCGTTTGTCATTGGTCTGTTGTGAAAGGCCTTTGTTTATTTGCTTGTTTATTTTGAATGCATCTGAACCATTTCATTCAGAAAAAAACCTTCAGAAGAGATATCCTTTAGATTATGATTGTGACTAAATGCCCAGAATGCAGCAGCCTAAGAAAATCCCTATTGACAGCTATTGTGAAACATGTCAATAGCAGTAGTGGGATCTATAATATTGACATAATCTATTTCAGTGAAACTATATCTGCCTTTCTCTAACACATTCGAGAGGACCTTCCCTCCAAAAACTTCAGAGAAATCCCCTTAAACCCCCTGCCTCCTCTGGTATGCGGGCGATTATTCAGGTAGATACTTTCATGAAATTTGATGAAAAGTTTTTGCAGGGAATCTCCTTGGCCGTCCTTGGTCAAGTGGGCCTGTAATGAATCATGCATCGGATCAAAGTGGAGCTGCCATCCTCGTGGGGGCGAAACAATGTCTGCCGCCATCCTCATTCCACCTGCCGCCCCTGCGTCGCCGGCCACAGGTTGGCTTCCCTCGGAGGATGTCACCGCCGCCGCCGTCCCCTGCAAGACCAAACCCTACGGAAGTGGGTTTTATTTAGTCCTCTCCGACGACAAGTCTCTTCCTCACTCCACTGCCTCCGCAGCTGGTACTTGTTGGCGCCCATCTGTTAAGGGTATTGTTTATGTGGTTGGTGATCCAGAACTCATTACCATCCCACCTTCCCCTATACACTATTGTTCTTCCCGCTAATATGGAGGCTCTGATGCAATCTGTCTTGAGTTGCCGTTGCAGTTTGGAGCCGGAAAGCGGCGGAAGACGAGAAGAGAGAATATTCCAGATGTTGAATTCTGTCAGAGGACGGAGCAATTTAGAAACTTAACAGGAAAAATGGGTTTTGTTTAGAAGTTCTCTGGGCCCTCAGCAAAGGCACCAAACTGATACTTTTCTGACTTTAAAGCTGCACTAGGAAAGATTTTTATATAAAAATACACCTGTCTCATCAGCTTAAATCACAGTAGGGCAGCAGTAGAGAAGACTGTCCCATCCTCCCTTCTTGAAACCCCGTAGATTCACTTTACTTGCCCAAATGAAATTCTGGTGTCGGGTATGTACACTTCTCCACCTACAGGGAGTGACAAATCAAACCTGGACTCACCAATGTAAGATCATTCTTGCCCCTTTGGTTTCCGTTAGTGTAAAGCATCACTGACCAGCCAGGTTGGAAAACATGTGCAGCTTACTGATGTCACGTTACATGATTTCTGGGAATTTAAGATTTATTTATTTGGCATAAACGATTAAATTGCTGTATGATATGATAGAATGAGCTAAAAAGGCAGAACATAATTTAGCATTTCAGTGCGACTTTAAATCTGTCTGCACTTTTGATTACTATTGTGAAATAGTGAAAGCCTTCTTTAGAACTTGGCTCTAAATCTTATGTCAAGCATTTGGTAGGAACAAACACAAAAACAGGTCGGGTCAATCATTCATCATGACATTTTCTGATGGAATTCCATTAAGTAGCATGACTCAGACATTGTTGCCATGCCTTGCAAAGCAGAACTTCCTACAAACACTGTTTTTACCCTTGAGATTTAGATTTCAGTTGAATAGTCTTCTTTACGTTATCTGAATGCGGTTCACCTATTGCCCCACATGCATTAATGTTATACAAGGAGCCCACGCATATACGGTGGTCAGTGCCGGCACGTGGGCGGGGCAGACAGACAATTTGGCATTGCATAATGGTGAGAGGGACACGTAGTTTTTGGCATTTGGCATTGCGTAATGGTGACAGCATATGGCAATTTGGCAACAAAATACATGTCAGGAACGAAGTAAAGTGCAAATTTTCATAGTAGATGATCCTATTTTTATTGTGGGTCATTGTGTGGCAATAACAATGGGCATCATATTATTATTAGTTTTTGAGTTTGTATAACCCCCCCCCGCCAAATAACATTGAGTTGGCAACCCTACGTGAAATAGTTGATAAAATGTGAGAATGTGTGGATGGGCAGCATTTATAGTTTTGCCCAAGGCGCCTGATTGGCACACGCCGGCACTGACGGTGGTTAAGCATTTTTCACGCATTTCTCAGCAGACAAATACAGTAAAATAAACACTGAACTTCACAGCACACTTAGTGAGAGGAAAAGTGACCTCAGACTTCAGCAGCATCTGACTTTAATGATCATAATTGGTTCAAGTACAACTTTGGAGTGTCAATTCTACTTGTGGCTATCTGGATTCCCACAGCGGTTTGAGCCAATTGTTGACCAACCGCAGCATGTCACCCAACCCAACTACGTATGGATGGATGTACTCTAGTTTGCTTAATTAGTGTTGATGACAGTAATCAACCCTAATTGATGTGATTATCGGAAAGTGAACTGTGCTGTATTGATTAGCCATCTATGCTGCGTTTGATACACCATACCAGTCTATTCATTGGCAGGGTGCCATTCTTATCAGTGCTGCCCATTTTGTTGTCCTAGCAGAGCGCAGTAAGCTTTCTTTTAATGGACTCAGCTCTTTTCTTTTTTTTTTTTTTCAAACAAACTTCACTGGCAGTTCAGAAATCAACCAATTATTAGCACATCAGGTTGTTGTCTGCAGCCCAAGGTCCCGGGTGTATATATACTGTTCTGGCCACTCTACAAAACGCTCTCAGAGCAAATTGCCTCAGTAAATACCCTGTGTATATCTTAACAGGTAATATTTAAAATTCTGCAACTGCAAGTCACCCAAGCCTTGATAGATGTGTCTGCCTGCTAGGTCGATGAATAATGCAAATGAAACTAATTCTTCCCGACCTAGTGCCAAGCCTAATACACATTTATATGCCTCGCCACTGAAAGATGTGTGAGATTCCTATTATGGGAAGGAAGCAATCTGTGTATTTTAATAATGGGGCTAATAGACCTTGGCCTTCCTTTCTTGAGAGTTTGACCTCACCTTATGTGACTTCCCGTTAAAAGGCGACAATTGTCTCTAATAAAGAATGGAAATGTCTGTATACAGTATGCTGGTTTTGTCTTTCTTTCCCCCATACTTTCTAATACAATTGTACATATGGTGGCTACACCAGCTGTTGATTGTGTCCAACATATGCGCTATCTTTCAGACATAAATACACATTTATATTACAATAAAATGATCCTATCATAGGCAAACTGTATTAGTGATGTTATGAAGTGGGTAGATGCAGTTATATGAATAAATAACAGATGGTTTTGAACAAAGTTCTCTAAACACCTGGTTACACAAAGTACAGTATGTAATGCGTCTACATTTGATAGCCTTAAACAGAAAACTTCACTATTTTCCCTCATATGGGTCACAGGATGAAAAACTTTAAGAACCCGCCTTCCTGTAGCATCCTTTCCTTTAGTATGAATGATACATACTGTGGATTAAATGGATGGCAATGAGCATCTGTGCATGAGCCTTGGCTTTATCTTATCTTTCCACTGAGGCTGTAACAAGTGACTGCATGCACACGACATTGCATTTGCCAGCATTGGAACAGCCAAGCTATCAGTACCATTGGGATGAGAGATGCAAACTTTTCCACTCTCCCCTTAAATGAATGGATCCTATTTAGGTAATTGTGATCACTAATGAATTACAATCAATATTGTTCCGTCAGTCAGATGGTGTACCATATGTGCGCTTGAATAGCTTTACATCCCACCTTACGCCCAGGAAGAGACCTTTTTACTGCCTGTGCTCTTATGTGTATGACAAATTGAAAGTCTTATTCAACCAAAATCCACCACAGATGTTTCTACTCCTCCTAGATTAAAAAGAGCCCAACCATGAATATCTATTAGATTCTTACATTTCCAAGAGACGTGTAGAGATAAATCTTCATCGAGCAGGGATGTCCCACCTTCACAGAGGAAGGGGCATATAATCAAAGTCATGTTAACTTTGGATTGGCCAAGAGTGACTGCCTAATATGCAGAACACTTGCTCCTAATCCCCCCAGTGCTCAATCCAAGGCCTGCCAATTTGTCTTAACGGTTAAAGATTATGCTTACTATGTGAATTCACCAACGGGTGTCAAGTGTATGCTTGGCACCAATGTACTGTACATCATTTTTCACTTGCCTTCTGTGTAATCAATACTTTTGAAATAATTCTGAGTCCCTTAGCTAAGCATATATGCTGAGTGGAAATTCTGTTTATTCAGTTTTCAAACTATCCAAACTTCCTACACCCAACATTCAAAGCCGCACGATAGGAAATTCCTTCACAGTATGATCAACAGTCTCAGGGAGAGTAGAAAAATGTGTCTGTCATGACAACACTTTACTCAAGGCAGACATCTGTATAAAGATATTGACATTTTAACACACATAAAAGCCGATAGTGCCCTTTATCCACACAGAGTACATTACGACCGTGATTGCACAGTTAGTAATTTATGCCATATAGAGACATAACTTGTTTTTACCCTGCAGCCTTTTAATGGCTCTGAAAATCACTTAATGCAATCCATTGTGACTGCATACTTTGAGTAAAGGCTTAGTGCTTCAGAGTCTGCAGGTGGGAGTTTTACTTCTACAAGCATTTCTCAGAGGCAGAGCAGCTCAATCTCATTGGTTGAGCTAAATCGCATGGGGCGGAGCCAAAGAACCACAGTTTTTCAGAGCGTAAGTTAGCTAACAGGCAATGGCAGAGAGGGACTCTGGTCAAAATATAAATAAAATATGAATGGCAGTGACTTCTTTTTTAATTCATTCATGATCATGTCATTCATGATGTTGGAAGGTCAGCAGGTTAGCTAACTAGCTATACCTAGATAGCTAAACGCTAGTATGGCTAGTGGAAGGTCAGCTAGGCTAACTAGCTAACTTAATATCAAGAGCACTAGGCTTCATAATATTAGCTACCTCCTCTTTTACCCCTTGCCTTTTTCACTGTGTGGTTCTTTGGCTCCACCTATTGGGGTTTACCTCAACCAATAAGATTATACCTGCCTCTGAGAAATGTTTTAAAAGCTACAACTCCAATCTGCCCAAAGCCTGGTGGGCATAGAAGCTAAAAATAGACCTAATCTCGGTCCCATCTTGAACATAACAATGTACAACGCACCTTGCAAAGTTAATCAATGCCAACAGAGGCCCTGCCTGTCAAGACTGGTTCCAGTCCTCTCACGCAGCTATTGACTAATAGCGTATGACAATCTCAATGAGTTTTCCAACTTAAGATTCCAAAGCAAATATCGGCACTTCGCCCCCTCCCCCCGTCCGCTAATTCAAAAAGCCTGAAATCAATTTATAGCGCGCAGTCGACGGCTCTGGTTGGTCCCGGTATCTCTCGCCACTCGTTCAGCCGGGGCCTCGCGCAGGGAAAACGTAATTCAACTACCACTCTATAAATTCTATTACATCTCGCTGGGTATGGCTGTGAAACTGCTGTGTCTAATGAAGAGCTCGTAGTGGCTGACAGCCCGCTCCGAGTTGCTACTGCGACACACCAGTCGGAACAGAGCGCGTTCGCGTGCGTTACAGAGAGAGAGAGTGCGAGTGAGAAAGCCAAAGCGTAAGCGTGTGTTTGCATGTTGGTGTGTGTGCATGCATGTACCGTAGCTTTTAGCGCCCTGTATCTGCCCATGTCGTAGACCACTAATTACATATTCATCCACATTCAATGCGGTCTCTCTGTTGAATTCTGGACTTGAATGCACTTTTTAAATAAGTGCAACTGCTTTTTTGTTATTCAACACGTCTGCATTTACTCTGCATGCATTCTCTGTTATATTGTACTTATGTATTATTGATGTCTTGTTGATGCAGATGACAGTTTTCTCCTTGAGGGAAGAAAGATGACCTTAACCTTAAGGATAATATCCATTATGAATGCAGTATATATATATATATATATATATATGTATTACATAACATCACTGTGTGCATTGTTTTTGTATCAGATGTTGTTTTATTATGAGAGGAGAGTCTTTCTGAAATGTGGAACGCAGACACATATACACGCACACACACGCACACACTCTCTCTCTCACACACACACACACACTCAAGGTCAGCTGGAGCAGTTTGCCAGTTTTAGTCGACCCACTGCCGCTTCTCCATGTATCATATTAACGAGGGTTGGGATCAATTCACTACCAATCAATTAAAAATATAACGTCAAATTATAATTCATTGGTTAATGATAGAGCATTCATTCTCAATTATTTCATCCAGGGTAGGATTGTGTGTGTGCATGTGTGTGTGTGTAGATTTTTTCCCCTTTTTTTTTCCCACTTTCTACACACTGTTAAAGTAAACTGACCCTAATATCAATACTACTATATGGGGTAGTTTCTGTTCACTAGGAGGTGCTAAAGCCAATAACAGGCAACTGGTTTTAAGGATGTGACCTCAATGAAAATAAGTAATGCAAATGTACTTTGTCATCCTGGCAGTTATTGTGCCGTCTGCTTGCTTGCATGCTGATTCGACTTCATCAAGTAAATTCAACCAACCAACTTTTAAGAATCAACAGAGGCGGCAAGTCTTGTCCTCAGCAGGGATGGGGATTACAAAATGGAACAAAATCGATGTGGCTCGCCCAAAAGATAAATAAATAAAATAAACTGTTGCTCATAATTATTCACAAAATTATCCAGCTATATTGCCTCAACGCTGTTATCCATTTAAACGAATCCCCAGAGTAGCTGGGGATGTATCAGGGAAAGTGACTAACGCTCCCCTCCATCGACAGCTCCAATTGAGACGCCCTTGGGCAAGGCTCTCAATCCTCAATTACTCCAGTGGAGCTGCTCAGTGGCCAACAGTAGAGGACTGCGGCTCTGCCAGGCAGCTCTCAGGTGTGAATGTGTGTAACTGTATGAATTTGATGCAGGGCGGCGCTGAGAAAGAGCACGCATCCTCAGCAACCCCTCCCTGGATTAATAACTTTTTTGTCCTGTTTTCACGGGACGTCTGCTTCATTTAGTTAATACAGTGGAGAGTGAAAGGAAAGAGATAATTGAGGACAATCAACCTCTAAGTTCTGCAAGTGCATGACCACATTGGATAAGTCTGAGCCTGCCTGACCCGCTGCACGGCCCAGAGTAAGTGATTTTAAATACTGAACTCAAGTGCTTGGATGCACTTTGCAGCTCCCGATTCAAGCGTTGACATACTGAACTGCAAATGTGTCATTGTTGCTTGATATCTGCTTTGCATTTCTTGCTCTCGCGCCGCCGTTTCATGCGGACTTCAGGTGGCAATTGTGTCAATCGAAATGAGAGTGAAAAAAGCTGACATTTAAGGAGACAAAGCCACAATTTGATTCCCCGCAAAAACCAAAGCACAGAAAAAGTGGTAATTGAGGACAGGGTACGGATGTCTGAGATGATAAAAAGTGACAAGAGTTACGCGGAGAGAGCACAAACACAACAACAACAGACTTGAAGAAATCAATGTATTTTATTTCCAGGACATTTCCCGTGACTGTGGACATTTGAAATGAGAACAGACATTTGGATTTAGCTAGTCATGCCGACGGCATGAAATGCTCACTGCTTGGGCCTCTAGTGACCGAGAGAGCATGCAAATGTTCCAAGCTCCCCTGTCCACGAGGAAGAGTTGAATGACGCATTAGGCCTTCTGCCAAAGCTGTGTGGCAAACACATATACACACACACACACACACACACACACACACACAAACATACATGTACGCGCACAGACACACATACACATACAGGCATGTGTGCACAGAGGCACAGATGGAGATGGAGATGCAAACCACACACACATGCACACATACACATACATGCAGATACTTGAACGTGTGACACACACAAGCACAGATGCATGCAAACAGACATGCTCATACACACACATACAGACAGTGCACAAATGCACATACAAACATGCATGCAAACCACACACACAAACACAGACATGCACACACACACACACACACACACACACACACACACTCTCACACACAAAGACCCTGACTCAGCTAGTTTTAACTGTGCTGATGCTATGCATAACCCCCCCCCCCAGAGGAAGAGGTCATGGTGGGGTCGTGTCGTTAACCCGCCCATGTATGCTTCTTGATCAGGAACCTAAATCTCTATGGACATATCAATCACAAGCAGGTGTCCAGTGAGTAATGTGTGTGGGGGCGGGCGTGTGTGTGTGTGTGTGTGTGTTTGGGAGAGAGAGTGCATGCTTGAGTGGTTGCAAGGGAACATTCCCTC
This sequence comes from Centroberyx gerrardi, assembly GCF_048128805.1. Taxonomy (NCBI): domain Eukaryota; kingdom Metazoa; phylum Chordata; class Actinopteri; order Beryciformes; family Berycidae; genus Centroberyx; species Centroberyx gerrardi. The sequence continues at coordinate 12,962,937 of NC_136017.1, read as the reverse complement.
CTAAACAAACTGACCAAGTGTCATCCCTTGGGTATGTCTGTATGCCAAAGTCCAGACATTTGTTAGCCATGGACACATTCACAAATTTGCAGTCGGAGGCTTATGCATCGCAGACCAAAAAGGGCTAAAGCGACTAGGAGCATTTTCATAGCTGGGCTGTGCTTCACGTGTAAAAGTCCTTAAAAATCATGTTCAACCTCCACTGTATTCAACTTCTATCCTAAATTAGCAGATTCAAATAAAGCGTTTACCGAAAACTAGGTGTTTGTGTGTTGCATCTCAGTGAGAAAAGCAGGGCAAAATGGTGTAGCAGTGATGACTCCCTATCTTAAAGTGGTAGTACTGGAATAGGAACCGTTTTTCTCAGTGGGATCCTGATGGTTTAGATGGGTAAGGGGGGCCCTCCTCTGTGACTCCAAATCAGCGCTTCACTTTTTCGCTCAGTTTGCTGGGTACAGACCGAGACGGAGCTAAAGTTTCAAGTTTCATCCCAAAAAAGAGATATCCGCCATTCGAAAATGTAACACCTATTCGGAGAAAATGAGCGCCGAGTCATTATTGAATACGATTGAAGTTTTTTTTTTTTAGCTATATTAAGACCTTTGGTCCGAGTTTGTCATGCTTCATAAATATCACCCTTGAGCTTAACGGGGTGATATCAACAGAAATGTTAAAGGAAAGTGAATTTAATGAATTCAAATGAATAAATGAATGAATTCAAATGAGCAAGTGGTAACAGATTTGTCTTGCTCACACTTTTAAAGAGTCAGGGAGTTAAAAAAGGCTTGTGTGTGTATTCATGACACTGTGACTTTTTTCACCCCATCCACTTGTTCCTATCACTTTCCATTGCATGCTGCCAAACAAAGCAGAAATGCCTTTATCTTTAAGAAATAGTAAAGAATGTAAGTCATTCTGCTACGATTCAGTGTTCACATTTTACAGCACAAAGCAATGAGTAAGGAAAATAAATGAGGTGTACATTATATACTTCTGCACATATTGATGCCACACATACATAAGCAGTTTCCCAACACGTCAAACTCTCGAGTTCCGAAAACATTCCTTTTTGTTCTCATCAAAAATTGATCATCGGCAAATAGAAACAATGTACCACTCCTGTCCACCGTGGTTTTGCTTGACAGAAATGAATGTGTTTGCTGATTTCCCCTAGCATCTAGGTTCGATACTTTGTCTCGAAGATGGATGTAGCTTTTACAAATTGTCAAATGTCCTCTGGCACATTGGACGGGCAGTTTTGTTTTTTTACACCCCCTGATGAAATGAACAAACTAAAAATAAATCAGCATACTCAGGGACGTTTAGCTGCCTTGGAATTATTGAGCCCAAGATGAGCAGAATCATTGTTTCACCCCGCCCCCAAAAAAAACACAAGAAGCATTGAAGACGTTCTGGTATCAGACACTGTCATGTACTCTGCGGGAAGCTTTTTTACGCTCCATAATCTGCTTTCTGATTGAGTCCTCTTTATTTCTGTGCCTCGGTTCAATTTCAATTCAGAAAATGGAATTGTATATTATTAGCATATACTTTGGTGGCTGTGCTAATAAGCCAACATGCAAAGTGTGTGTGGGTGTGTGTGTGTGGGTGTTGTTTTGTTATGGCCACGGTGCTTGCACACTGTCTCTGCCTATTCTGTGCTCATCTATAGAGTTCAGATAAACATACTTTGGCATCTGCATAATATGAGTTTTTTATCAGGGTTTTTATCTATTCTGTGTTTTCATATTGTGATATTGTGCCAGTGTTTCAGGAGGAATGTTCACCACAGATGGGCGGCTATTAGTTGAAAAAATACATCTTTGCTGCTGAGACTGGTGCCATTTTTAAGTTTTCCTTGTGGACCAATTGCCTCAAGACAGGGAATCTGATCTACACTATTATCTCTTTGGCTAGTATTTGAGAAAGTGAGGGGGGATGGTCTCAGTGAAATCCAAGAGTACACACACCTCCAAATAGATAGTGTAATTATTTATGGATTTTTTTTTTTTATTTTTTTTTTAGCTTTTTCCAATATATAAGCATCCATGAATGCAGTAAAAAAAGATGTAAAAATACCAAAAACAGAACACATAGACACACCCCACCCTAACACAAACGCACTAACAAACAAAATACCAGATTACATATGAAGTGACATGGGTGACTGTTTATTGTCCATGCATGCCAGATTAGTCCATGTCAACAGTATCCATAGCTGCCACAATAGAATGTCCACCAGATGTAAGTCAGAGGAAACCATACAATTATTTATGGAAATCCTGCGCTATTCATAAATAATGCGCCATCCTCTTGAACTGCTTCATAGAGCAGACTGTATTGGCAAACCTCAGACATGTAAGTCATGAGTTGACATTAATGGACACCGCGCGCAGCTCATTCATTCATTTACTGAGCGGTCAAGAATGAAGTCGGATTCATTGGATTGCATTTTTTCATGTGTTTTACGAGAGAGGGCTCCGAAGGTGGAGGAGGGCGGCGGGTAAGCTAATGCAGCAATCATTTACCCATTGTCCCGGCCCACCTCGGTGTAAGTGCAGCACCTAATTTCTATTGCCCTTCTGAGGCCATTACGGCTGCTAACCCAATAACGTAATTGACTCTGCGTACTGGGCTTAAGGGAGTGGAGCTCGCTGCTGGCAATTTCCTTGGTCGTGGTGGGGGTTGGTGGTTATGGTGCTGTGTGTGTGTGTGTGTGTATGTGTAGTTGACTGAATGAAATACCAACACTGTCAATTCCAATCGAGCCGGGCTCTTGAAACAGATTGCGTCCTCGTAGCATTGCTCTTTCGCAGAGCTCATATTTTAGCTGATGGCATTTTTGGCAGGTCGTATTCATTTTTCTTGAAATTCATTGCGCTCCTGTGAGTTTTGCATGCTGGGTTCTGTTATGTCAGTGTATGAACATACTGACCTTGAAAACGTATGCTTTTAGCATCCTTCCTAGAGTAATGTGCCTTTATCCAAATTCCTTTCATTTGCATTGCAGTCATTTTTCTTTTTTTAACCTGATGGGATATCATCCGAAAACTGAGAAATAATAAATAACAACAGGCCAACACATTTTATAAGTGCAACTGAAAACAATCCATGATGGGACATGCCATGGGACATCACCATTCATTGGGAGTGAAGGTCACTTAATTGGAACGTATTGATTTTCTAACAGCCAGTTCCTATTTGCCAGCCACCAATCAGAGGGGAGCGCTTCTGTTCCGATGCGGATTCCCCTCGATAGATCTTGATTAGCTGTTTCCGATGAATTGCTGTGACAACAGGGAAACTATTTTTTACGGGGATTGATTGGGGGCAAATCAGTGTGATGTAGCAATATGATGTGGTGAAGTGCTTGATCCCTGGTGGGATTTTATCAACCTGTCAAAATCTTTTAAACTCAAGGTTTGAATTCAGTCTCGTTGAACAACTTGAAGTTCATACAGTCTGATCTGTCAGTGCTTTTACTCTGAGAGGCTGTATAAACACATTTGCAAGGATAATGTGTGATTATAAATATATAGATAATTAAAGTTGATTCTGTAACCTTTCCTTTTACAGTCATTTTAAGTATAGGTAATTAGGTAATGCATGGCATAGGTAAATGCATGGTAAGAACTGTACTACATTACAGCTGTAACTAAGTATTTTGGTAACACTTTACAATAAGGGTCACTAAGTTAAGGGTTAGTTAATGCTTAATAAGGGTTAGTTAAGGCTTAATAAGGGTTAGTTAATGCTTAATAAGCATTATCTAACGTGTGCAGTGTGTAATTTACTAATGGTGTTCATGTTAACTAAGGTATTAATTTATACATTATTTAATAGTTTATAAAGATGACTATTAAATAATGTATAAATTAATACCTTAGTTAACATGAACACCATTAGTAAATGATTACCAGACACATTAGTTAACTGTTAATTAAGGGTTAGTTAATGCTTATTAAGCATTAACTAACCCTTAACTTAGTGACCCTTATTGTAAAGTGTTACCAGTATTTTTAATTTTTTCATATAATTATATATATTTATTTATTTGGGGACTCAGAGGCCAACTGAGTTTACTACTTTTTTGTAAATCACAGCTGAATTACTTCAAAATGTCTCTGGTTTTACTCATCAGTTCAAGTAACTGCTCAGCCGTGAGTGGCAGCGCACTCATGTTCACCTCATGTTCTAGTGCTGGACAATTTGACACATCTCTGACAGCTAAGAAGTGTTAAAACTGTCTAGCACACCGTTCCAAACACACGCACACTTGGAGCATAGAAACATGAGTTTCATAACGGACCGGTTGGATAGGAGTCAGTATCATCTGGCTGACAGTCGGCGCTCGGAAGGGGATTCAATTTTAGCCAATTAAAAAACAGCTTTGAGGAAAATAAAAACAGGTTGGTGTTTGATTGGCTAGACTTAGAACAGATAACAGGAGAGGAGTTGCCATGTTTGCTATAAAGAAATGATTCAACTAGTCACCCAAATTTAATTTCTAGGTTACATTAATTTAATTTTGAGTGCATTTGTGGCCAAAATGGATGCACTTGTTTAAGAGCCCTGCATTACCAAATTCTGAAATTGTTCCTATGTATGTGGTGGAAGTTGCATCAATAAGGACCTCACACAAACTGCATACTTTTCTCATCTTAAACTGGTGGGTAGATATTTAACTGTGCTCCATTTAACAATAAAAAGTGCTTTAAAGTAAAATTTGAGGTGATTTACAGTTTTGTGACTATGTATCCACTGTTTTGTAACAAAGTTTTCTTTCTTTAAATCCTTACTTTCTTTCCTTCACTCCTTCACTGTGTATGTCGTAATGTGGCTTTTGATTTAGATTTGGGGCAGGAGCTGAATGTTAGACCACTTGTGCACCAACTGTTTGGATTTTGGACATTGCCAGGTGTGTTAGGGCTACAGGTGACAAGGTTTTGCGTGTGCAGCTGCACAAATCAGATGATGCTAACAGCAACCACTTGAGTTAGCCACAGACAAATGTTGTTCCCATTTGCAGTGATAGTCCAGAAATTTGCAGAAGAGGGTAAAAAAAAAGTAATTTACTCTTGACTCTTGTTTTTTTGGTCTGTAATACATTAATATATCACTTTCAGTTAGTTTGAAAGCACTATGACTTTAACTCATTGTTTTCTTTAAGATTTGGTCTATGTTAAATGCAGTCAACATGTTATTTCAAAATGAATGGCCATTTTGAATGCAGGCAGTTACTCCTATATTGTGTTTGGTGAAATTTTGAACTCCCACCCATATGGTTTCTGTTTGGCCGTTGGTTCTGTTTAGCCTTGGTTGTTTGTAATTCAGAAGTTAATGTTGCTCACTGATCGGTTTTCATTTACTGTACTTACACTGTGAATTGCAATGATTTACTCTCTAACTGCAGAAAATAACCGACACAAGTTCATCTTTATTGCATGGAAAAGCAATAAGGAGTCGTTGGGGAGGTGTGTGTGTGTTGAATGGTGAATGGATAGCAATAGTACAAAGCATGTGCACAGGGTCAGAAAACATGAAAATAAGGTGATAATACTGCTATTCTCAACAGACTAAAAGCTCATTTTGAACTGGTGAATTTCACAGGTGTTCTTACATCAAGAATATTCTTGTTCCATTGACTGTGAATCACAGAACAAAGATGGTCTTGGTGCAAAATAGGCTTTTGGGGATATTTTCCTGATCCAGCAGTCCTGATCTTTTTTTTTTTTCTCTCCCTTTTTTATGGCAGACTGCCTAGCCAAGGCACTAAATGAAGAAGTATATCTGTATGTGTCATTCCCAAAACAGTAAGTTCAGTAAAAATTGGACATTATTCACACACCAAGGCCTCTGAATGACCTCTGAGAAATATGTTGGACAGCTGTCAGCTATAATCATCAGCTATCAAATCTGTCTCGACCCACTAGGGTGAGAGGTGAGAGATGCCTCTCTGCCCGCAGCAGCAGTCGCAAATTTGGCTTGACATATAGAGACTGCTTTTACACCCTGAACCTGTCCAGTCTCCTGTAGCGTGAGATTGTAATCCATTAGGCCACCTGGGGGACAAACGACTTGGATGGGTGGTGGAATAACACACCAAACAGCAAAATTCCCTGAACCAGAAATGACGAAGGTTGGGCACGGGGCTAGCAACCCTGTCACATAAAACATAACTAGCTTTGGAAGCTGTGAGAGACTTTGTTGATAGAAGAGCAAGGGGGGGGGGGGGGGGGGAGAAGAGGGAAAGGAGCCAGCTTGCAGGGTGAGTGATGGATGGTGACCAAAGTCTATTCAAGAAAGCCACCCAACCTGACATATATGACCTAAGGAGAGTTGGAGGAGGACCAAAAGAAAATAAGATTCTCAGTCTCCATCAGCAAACCTTGTGCAGCTTTTCCGAAATCAAGAAAAGGTGGGTGATGTCCTTGATGCTCATGCTTTCTTTCATGTTGAAGTACTGTAATTTGGCTTTGTGTTGTGAATTCTGAAGCATTTTCGACATGTGGGGGGGCGAGCATGACTTGCAGTACCAAAAATAAGTACATAAGTAAATAAATAAATAAAATCAGCTGTTGGTAAAATTCAGCAGTGCTCTCTTGTGATGCCTTATATGTGTAATAGCACATAGATAATTCATGAAGGGATGCAAAATCATTGGCATTAGCTATTTAAAAAAAAATCACACTTTTTTTTTTTTTCACGTTTTCCAAGTTTTTCATGCTGCTGTTACACAGTTTTTCTCCAAATCCAAGAGGAACACTTTAGGAAATCCTGCACGACTAAGGCAATATACAATAACTGCAACTATAGAATGGGGAAGACCTACAGTATATATCTCTGAATCTTTCTGAATCCATACACCAAAGGTCTGATTTCAGTCTGACTTTTCAATCTCAGGGCCTCCGCCAGGTGCCTTTGTCAGAATTACAGCTGTAGGAACAGACAATTGACTGTTGAATCAAAGGGTCTATTCACATGTGAAGGCCATCTCCTCTGCTACAAGCTTTGCTAAGCCCCAAGGCAGTCTACCTCCGTCCCCGTTTAAGAGTCTGCTGGTGTAGCACCCTCTGCAGAAGCACTACATGTTAATTTCCAGATTATTATGACAGATTTGACTGACTAAAATGACAATTATTGCAAGCTGTCTAATTTGGCGGCCGACTGCTGAGGCACAATATGGTGGCGGGGAGGAATCACAGAGATTGTCGGAGCTTCGCGGCGAAGACGACGGCCGCCGCGTCTGCTCGTCTCTTCCTTGACGACAGCGCGCCCTTGAAGTGAAGTGCCTTAAGCCTCACGCGGGTTTGGTGTTGGCATCCAATGTAACGTTGATTGGATCCCCACTGTGTCTGTCGTCTAATAAATCAAGCCCGGCCCCCTCTCTTCCCTCACCCTTTCGCTCCCTCTCTCTCTCGCTTCAACCCCCCTGGTCCCTATAGTCAGCGTCCCGAAATAAAACTCGACAGTTATCATAACGGCGGCGGGGGCGGCGGGTGGGCGGAGACGGTTGTGGGGGTGGGCGGAGGGTCGCTAAATAAAAAGTGATGTTACGGTTAATCTGGGAAACAAAGTCTTCAGCGTCTTCTGTTCTTCTCTGTCAGAAAAGCGTTGCAGACGGCTGGCACGGCAGGCGACTCCATAAACTTTAACCTGCATTTTAAATGAGTGGTGGAAAGGACATCTCTCTCTCTTTCTCTCTCTCTCTCTCTCTCTCTCTCTCTCCCTCTCTCTCTCAATCTCTCTCTCTCGAGACCAGTGGTGGTTGCTCTGGTGGCTGATGGAGCGATGGAGGAAGGGAAGGATGGATAGAGGGAGGTGAGGGGGGGCGTTTTGCGGAGAGTGATTGTGAGAGGACAGCGGTGGCAGAAGATGTCCTCTACACAGTGATTAATTCCAGACCCAATGTGATTTATGGCCCCACCACGGCTGTTTTGTAGGTCACTTTGGTGCCACATCACTCAAGCTGTGCAAACAACAAGTCTGATATCAGTGTTGGTTAACTGTAAAGGAGGGCGCACACATTGGGCACAAAATGAAAATGTTTTGCTTTGAATTTTTATGAGTCTCTCCTACTGCCATTAAATGAGGCGAATTCACATAATATGACTGACACAAAGTGATGGGGACATGTAATATACTGGAAATAACATGTAGAGGCATGGCCAGCCGCATTGCCTATCACATATGAATAGTTCGGTTGAGCCATAAAAATAAAACTACTTTGGTTGAGGTTATAGACAACTAAAACAACATTGGTTAAGGTTAGGCAAGTAAAACATTTTGGTTAAAGTTCTGGTAAGGTTTCAGTCATGGTTAAATAAGAACAACTTTCGCTGGACATAAAAACTTTATTCACCGCTGACAACCTTTTTGCCTGAGTTGGTCCTTGCACTGGAAGACAGTAGAAATCACTGGGGTGATTTCTGATGACGAGTGATGATTCAGTCACATGACCTCTGCCCTCTGTTTCATTCAATTTGAATGATGTCATTTCAAATTACGGTGCCATACTTTAGCTACAAACATGAGAACAGGTTGAGTATTTGATTAAATGTTGATCAGAATTGATCAGCCTGATGGCAAAATCTAGGAAAATAAGACCCAGGTTGAAAATAAGTGGACTTACCCTTTAATAACTTTGCAATGCTAACAGATATGAATGGAGACAGAGTAAGTACACAACAGCGCGGGCAGCCCATGTGCATCTGTTGGTATCATGAATCTTTCATACGCTATTTAAACAGTTATATCAAGTGCTTATTACCCCTGACTTGTATAAATTTAACTTCAGCAAGGTGGAAAGAGGAAATTGTGCCAGCAGCGCATATGATTTTGGAGTGACTTAATTGACTGAAATTAAAGCTTCCATTAGAAACTCAAATTAAGGGGTTGCTAAGCAACATCAATCCCAAAATCCATTTCTTCAATTATTCTGCTAAAGTTAATCCTTTTCTTCATTGTGGCGCTGGGATTATTAATGCAAATTTCAAATGAGAAATGTATTCAAAAATATAGTGAAGTCATCTGAAGAAATAACTTCGTGCGGAGATGATGTCCCAATTATTTTTCACCACATGAGTGTTCAAAAACCTATAAGCTGTTTCATCCACGGTTTTTCCTTCTGGCTCAGTGGCAGCATGATTTTTTCATGCATTGTAACAGCAGAACAAAACACTGTCAACGGTGTTTTCAGATCTAAGACTTCTGGACTTGATCTTATGTGCTTAGTCAACAATAGACAAGTTGGTCTTTAATTTCTCTGTTTTCTGTCTCTTTCTCCTCCTCTATCTTACACATATAGTGAGAGAGGAGGGAGAGCCAGAGACAGTTAGAGGGAGATTGTGCTAAAACTTTAGTCCAGTTTAAGTGAATTCTAACACTCAAGAAAACCATCAGTGGACTACAATCAGTCTCATCCTCTATTGATCTTTAGCTTCCATGATCCAGTCCGTCTCCTCACTTGTTACTTCTACCGGTCGGCTCTGCAAAATGCTAAAAAGTACAGCGTGGAGTGACCTTTAATGTTTCAGACCTCAAAGCGCACCAACCCATCCTCCTCTAGACCGCTCAAAACGGGAAAAAATCAGCCCGCCTGCCCTCGCTGATCTGCGTCTCTTTTCACCGATGCCTACCGATGTACAAGGCTATTTATTTTGGCGCCGTTTTAAAAGTGCGGTGTCGAGCCGTATACCCGGCAAGGTCACCCGCTCTCGGGCGAGAAGAGAAAGAAGCGTCTCGAAGGAGAGGGGATGGGATTACCATCAGTTACAGCTCACTTGGCTTTTACTCCGCTTCTTTCAGACATGGGCGGAAACGGCAAAACAGACCTCATGTCAGTTTCAAATCCCATTCCACTTCAGTATAGTGAATCAAAGAGAAAAATCTAATAATTCACCTAATAAATAGATTGATCAACACCTAATCCAGCTAATGAAAAACCAATGTGACAAAGAAAGAGAGACTGAGAGAGACTAGACCAAAACACTACTGCAGCACTATAGTGATGTTCACCACTTCTCTCTCGCCTGATTGATGGTATTTCCCATAATCCCCTGTTTGTTGTCATAGAGACGCATCATTCCCTCCAACCTGAAAAGCAGCTGTTGGATTTTTCTTTTTTTTTTCCATTTCTTCTTTCTCCATTTCCCCTTGATTTAATGAGGGAATGCAACTTTAGAAAATGCCATAGAAGTAAACAATCCTTACAATTACACAACTTGAGAGAGAGAGGGAGATATTTCAGGTAGAAAAGTATCGATGTCTTTTTTTTTTTTTTTTTTCTCAGCATAAACTGCATGCTTTGGCCCTCCTCTAGACCAAATTACAAAGTAGAAGAAAATAAATAAATAATATAAAAAAAACTAATATAAAAAGAACACACAAGACCAGAATGCAATTTTCCCGGACCGCCTGAGTCTGCGATATCGGGGAGTTTCAAAGACAGGCATGGGCATAACAACAAACAACTTTGGCATCAGAAAATCAAAAGAGAGAGAAGGGCTTCACAGTTTGGATTGGCATTACTAACAGAATTTATTACAAATCATACAGTTTCAACACCTAAACTTATCTGTGTCCTGCTATAGCCGAGCACCATCACTGGAGTTAAGGCTAGAGAATGCACAAATAATGATCTGTGCCAAATGTGTGTGTGTGTGTGTGTGTGTGTGTGTGTGTGTGTACGTGCATGTACACAGTGTGTGCCTACACTATGTAATTAGGCTGCACTGTATGTGTCGATGTTATATGCTATTAAGCGAATGGGGGTCATTTAGGTCAGAAGGAGTAACTCCTATCCCACAGCTGCTGTAATGGAGTTCCCTCCCCATGACGCATATCTTAGATCCATAAATAACCTACAATCATAACCACTAGATACAAGACAGGGATACAGTTTGGACAAGTCTGGACCGAAGTAAACCACACAGGCCCGAGACCCGAAAAGCCCGGACATCTTCCTTGGCTCGCCGATTCTCCCTTTTAGCTGACTAGCAGATGTTTGTTTGCCCAAGCGGGAGGCCGGTGCCGGAATGCAGTCGGCTTCATTAACATCATCCACAAGCCTCATTTCGATTACGCAATGTATACTGAGTGGAAATAAGGTCAGGCAGGCAGCACCAGCCGCAGCATCCGGATCATACACACGCACTCGCCAGCGCACTCGTGCTTGTTATACAGTCGGTTTGGATTGTGACTTGCAGTCTTTAAATAATGAGATTTGGAAACATCAAAAAATGTGACTACTAAAAGCGCACTTCAAAGGCTCTTTGTCTGAAGGCTTCAAACAACTTGGAATCAGAGTTCGACGTGGTTAGGGTGTATTCTTAGCAATGCAAAAAATCGTTCCTCCGGTCTGTCACGTGTAAGTCGTGAAAGGGTTGGAACCCACACGAATTTCAGCGGCAGAATCGCAGAATTTTAGCTATCTTCAGCAGTATAATAGTTGCACTGACATCCTGGAATCAAATGCCTCTTTGAATGGATTACAGTAGAAAGAGCTGCCATGACATCACAATGGCACAGGCAAAGGGTACACTGAACACTCTCCAAGTTCAGTGATCATTATCCCGGCTTTCTTTGGCCACGATTCAATGACAAAGTGGAACTGTGACTCGAAACTTTCTCCCTTTCTTCTCCATTCATCCATTTTTTTTTTATTAGAAAAGTTAGGAACGCAACTTAAATCCAGAGTTTGAAAAACCTGCTCTAACTCCAGTTTAAGTTTAATATATGGTATCGTTTCTCTCTCTTGAGGCTGGCCTTTTTTAATCCTAGACGTTTTTTAGCTAAAGAGTTTACTTGATGCATTAGTTTGCCGCTGTGTCAGCCTTGAGACAAATGCCCTGTACGCTTGAGAAAATTGCTGCGGTTTTTAAACACATTAAATATTGGTGGGCAAACTATGGATGGCAATTATTCAGACTGTAAAGTTTTAGTGATACATTTGTTTAATTGTCTTTAGTACATAATTGCAGTCATGTGAAAATGGAAATGGTCCGTGTTTTGAGATCAATTATGGTCATGCAATCTATATACGGTGGTGTTGATCACTTAATCCTTAAGCCTTACCAAAATTACTCAGCACATAACTGAGTGGCTGCATGAATAAATGAAAGAATGGACGTTATTTATGTAACCTCTCCATTTTAGTAAGACACAGTTTTCTCACTCTTTCTGAAGATGAAGGAGCAGCAGCTTTTTTTTTTTGCTTTTTTTTTTTTTTGAGTTTTGTTGTTTTTTGTTTTCCAAAAATGATTAATAAATCCCCAAAGGGAAGACAGTGTGAGGTCAGGAACTGCATCAGAAAGAAACAGATGCTCAAGTAAGCCTCGTTGCTCTTCCCTTTAGGCAAACCATGTAATTGGAGCTACATTACAAGCCTGCTTTCACACCGCACACAGAAACCAGCTAATATACATAAAAAAAAGACACAACAAACATCTAAGCCCAAAAGTTCTACGGAAAAAGGATGAATATCTATCCGGCGCTGCTGATTATCTGGTGTCTCTATAATGAGTATTAGCAGGCTTTTCCTGGTACAAAAGCTTTAAGGATCCAGAAGGAAAATCCTTTAAGAACTGACAAGATAAATCAATCATACTTTGGAGCTGAAATCATATTTTGTACTTCTTAAAGAAGTTCTAAATGTCTGGCTGTTTCAAGATACAATAAAGTATCTTTCGGAATATATTTTGGAACCAATTAATTGATTTTAGTTGGAATGTAACATCTAATTCTTTGGGATTTCAATTCAAGAACTCTGCATAAATGAGTCCTTTTGGAGGTTTGATGATCACAGATGGCTTGAGTATGATCAGCGGACAGTCCGGAAGAATATTCAGTAGCAAAATCATCAGTGTATCTTCAAAAATAACTCTTATTGGTTTCCTTTTTGGATTGTTGGACATCTCTGAAGGTCTTTTGAACTCGGGTTGAAGGGGCAGTGTGGTAACATTCAGCTTAAGCGTCATACTTTGCTATAAAGTGCAATACTTCCAGTTCAAATCATACAGAAATAGAAACTATCTCACGTGAGGTACCAAGAGATGGAGCCAGGATGGGCATTGCAAGGGGGAATCTGAGAGACGCTGTGTCTCGCGTCACGGGACGATGATGCGCGCTCTCGATTTGTCTCGGGGACCGGAGACCGAGGGGCAACAGGAGCGCTGAGTTATGAGCCTGCCATCTCCAAACCGACCGACCTCCTCGTTTGCAGTCTGCGAATTAAATCATGAAGGCACACGTTGGATTTTGAACCCCGACACTGAATGCTTTATGGATGAGAAACCTTCCAGCTCAAAGGATACAGGGATAAGTGCGATATTTTTCCATTTTTCCACATTTAAGAGGTCCCAAGTAGAATGACGACATTTAAAAAGGCAAGGAAACTTCTGTGACAGGGGAAAAAAAAACAGTGTGATTCACTGCGAGTCTGAAAGGAGCGTTTCTCTCCTTTTTTTTGTTGCAGTATCTTCATTCATGTCAAAGAGGATCTGAGGCAGATATGTGCCTGGAATTATTTTTCTCCTTTTGGCAAAGATCATCCCGCTTTAACGATATCCATCCACTCAGGGCAAGACAAAAAAAGAGACAAGACTAAATGAAATTTTGGCTTCCTACAGCCTTTAGAAAGTTATTGCCTCCCAGAGAATTTGATGCCCTGTTATCATTTAATAACGGTCACAAGTTCAAAGCCTACAGGATTCGTCAAGAGTATTATTACCGGCGGTATTTGGTTGTTGATCTTGTCGTCGCTGTTGTTTAGTTGTTGTTTTATTGCTGCTGTTGTTTTTGTCGTTGTCATCTTTGTTAAAAGGAGAGCGGCTGTCAAACATCTTCATGTATTTTTATTAGTTTTTCAAAGGACAGAGGAAGGAGGCTGGAAAGAGGCTACAGATCCGTGACCGCACAGTAGGAGCTGAGCCTCAAACCCATGCAGCCAAAGCACCTCATGTGGGGCGTGACTTAGTGGACTGGACCACCAGGACCTCCACACTTACTTAAAGATAAAAAAATACTTACAAATACATGGATGCCTAAACTTAAAGGGGAATGCCACCCATTTTAAGAATCCACATATGTTATTTCTGTGCCCCAGGACAGTTCAGTTAATGTTGGTGAACTTGCCCCGCTCTTTCCTAAAGCTAGAAATCAAAGAGAAAACCCTTGAAAATGAAAAAATCTGGGTCTGCTCCATAGACAATGAATGGGGCGCTGACTTTGCAGAGCCGTTAGATGCTAAGTTGAGTTGTCAAGTTTAGATTCTAGCATCGCTAACAGGTATGAACCAGAACCTCATTTGGGTGCAACAACTCCCAAAAATCTTATGGGTCAACAGTGTCTACGCCCCGTTCATTGCCTATGGAGCAGTGCCAACTTTTACATCCTGCCGGCATTACAAATTCAAGGGTTAGTTCTCCCATTTCTAGCTTTAGGAAAGAGTGGTGCGAGTTCATAAGTATTGACCGGAGCGTCCCGGGGCACAGGAATAAAATATGTGAATTTTTAAAATGGGTGGCTTTCCCCTTTAACCTGTTTCTGTTCGCAAAATTCAACCGGCTCCCCGCAGACCCTTATACATCTCATTTTGGCATAACACCATTTCATCTCCAAAGCCCTCTTCTGCAGATTTAATAATATCAGGCATCAAGAATTCTGTCAGTATTAGGAAAAAATAAAAAAAAACCCTTCTGCCAATCCTATTGTGAGGCTTTCGCCCCATGTACGGCCAGAATTGGCACTCAGGCCCTGGAGAGAAGCAGTCAACCCGTGGGCGCAGAAAAAGTCTGTTGCTAAATCCAAAAAGAGCCTTACTTCCCCTGTGGAAGTAACTGGATTCAGCCCCGTCACTGCTAATCCCGTCCCCTGGGCCGAAAGTATCATTAAAGAGCCAAAATAGCAAGTGGACATGGCCGGTAGTGGAATACAGTGCAGCTCTGCGACTTGAGAGCCTTCACGATGTACAGTGGTGGGCGGTGGTTGAAAACAGAACATTGATGAAAGGCCGTATCATGCATGCCAATTTCAACTAGTCGCTTGGACCGCTCTAAGGCCGAGAAACAAGCTAGACTATGATAAGTTAAAGAAAATCCGGCCCAAAAAAACATAAGCCTTGCTCATTTCAAAGACGTTGGCAAACAAATACGAGGTAAGAAAGTTTTGCGGGAGGTATATATTCAGTCCGGATTAAGGTGTGCTTATCTCAAGGTGATGTCTGCTATGCAATTTCTGTTTAAATTTACAGCGTATTATAGCCGGCTGAATCGAAAGTGAATGCAGCCTATCTTCAGCCTCAGAGTGAGGGATTGAGGTTGCAACCTGGACCTCCGTTGCAGTCGTCGGGGGTTCGGTGGGCGGTATCTCCAAGTGAAGCCAAGCAGTTTGATTCAGTCCTGGCGAAGATCCAGCAAGTCTCCTCGTACCAGCCTCCCGGGCAGTTAAGTCAATTGTCTTTGCAATTCTAAGTCTAAATGAAACTAGACCAATATATATAGAGATACACTGAATCTACAAAATATTAGGGACATGCTCCTTATATTGAGTTGCAGCTGCTTTTGCACAATTGTCTCAAAGCTTAAAAATCTGTCTCTAACTCCTCTGCCTCTCTTTATCTACCCCTCCTCCTTTGTGATTGGTATAGATTCAATAAGGGAAATCAATAAGGGATAATGGCTTTTACCTGGATTCACCTCATCAGTGTACTTCATGAAAAGAGTAAGTGTCCCCATAGTGTGTACATTCAGCACTACAATAACAGTATCATCTTCTGGCATTAAATAAATATCATAACCCCACAAGTGGCACAGTCCACTTTTTGGAACTGCCTGACCTGGAAAGTGAACTTGAGCGCTGCGGTCCTGAGTCATCCTTGTCTCCTCCTTGGACCCGCTCTCGATAGCGGCGGCAGACAGTGACGGATTGAGGCTGTGACCCAGTGATGGACTTTCACTGCGGCTGTCCGGGGGGTCTCGCAGCGTTTGATTTCAGCCTTGGTTGAGATCATGCCAGCCTCCCGGAGCTCAGGAAAATTCAAATAAAATCTAGCCGGTTCGGGATGTGGGGTTGCTTTACAGTTCTAAACATAACCAAAATAAAAATAAAGTCGTGTCTATGTGACAGCTCACTTTTGGTGCGGCTTAAGTGACTGACAGTGTTGAAGATGTTCCAAGAAACAGTTAAAAAAATCTGCAATGTTTTGATCGCTTATGTTTTGTTTTCTTTCTACTAATGGAACAGAATTAACAGCAGTGGGAAAAGTACTCAAATCCTTTACTTAAGTAAAAGTAGCAATACTATAATGGAAAAATACTCCATTAAAAGTAAATGTCCTGCATTCAAAAGTTTAGTTAAGTAAAAGTATAGAAGTATTAGCAGTAAAATGTATTTAAGTATCAAAAGTAAAGTACTCATTCTGAAGAACGGTCCCTTTCAGAGTGTTAAATCATTGATGCATTAAGCTATAATAAGTATTTTAATGTTGTTGGTGGTCCAGGTGGTGCTAGTTCTAACTATTCTAACTAACTCCATACTTTAAACTCTAATAATTCAACATATTTTATGAGCTTATTGTATGTTTTGCATGTAAAACCTTATTCTGCAATGTAATTAGTAACTACAGAGTAAAAGTATAAAGTCTCACACACAAGTACAGTACTTGATAGTTACTTTCCCCCTCTGACAATTAGACATGCCTGGTTCCGGGTTCTTCTTCCTGTCTGATGCTGGAGAAATCAAACACAATTGGATAGGCATGGATCCACATTGTGACCCCTGTCAGGGACGTACAGCCGAGCTGTCCTTGGCTGGCCTCCAGATCCTCCACATGCAAATAAGGATGAAGCGAGGAAAACGCCATTGATATCTGTCCTCAAATTATGCCTGGTGTCTGCAGCACTTTTAATGATCTGGTCAACCGAGGGGCGCTTTGTGTGACCCGCCCCCATTTTGATGATCACAAATCGTGGCTGCTTTGTTGTTCTGCGCGCTATATATTTTTTTGACCTTGTTTTTATTTTTTTCCATCAGATATGAAATGCGATGCTTCATAATTGAGGCCGCAGTGACGCACACAGATTAACAGACAAACACAGGCAGAGTAAGATGAATTAAAAACACTGCACAGTAAGTGTGTGTGTGTGTGTGTGTGTGAGAGAGAGAGAGAGAGACTGGGTTTGGTACTTGGAGGCATACCCCCCTCCCAATTCATTTACAATTCACCAAGCACTGCACTCACATTTCATCTACAGACAAACTGTTTGGTCTCCAAAAGGCTTTTGGAGAGATTACATATCTTTCCTTTCATAAAGATGCCATTAGTGTCTGGGGAGTAATGGGAGCCACTAATTTGATAGTCTGACCTTAAGCTATTCATCAGCTCAGAGGGAAGAGAAGAATGGATGATGCGGGAGATCACATTATAATTTGGCTACAGGATCCAATAGTCTAATGACAGTATTAGCTCAAACAGCTGCAAAGAAAATGTTTGGAGATGCAGGGAACAAAAGGGCTGAGTGTCGCAGGCGAAGCCCACTGATAGTCCAAGTTCTCAGCGGGGCGCATAATGTCATATTCACGCTAGTTTATTTTACGGGTGGACTTCCGTCTCATTGTTCCTGCATAGCCCTCCGGCAGCTCCTAAAAGTCATAGTAAAAAATGATAATTGTTACTCCAGAGGACGGGGCGAGCGTAGCCAAGAGAGTGTTTGTGTGTGTGTAACTGAATCGCGCCTCGCGTCGCCATGTGTGCCAGAATTGTTCCCTTCAAAGCAATTTGGCAGCGACAACGGAACAGCAGAAGTCAAGTGTCGCCGTTTGCGTTGCGGCGAGGGCTCCAGCGGGGCAAATTGTTAATATTAGCACAGGTGCCTTCGCAAAGAGAGCCGGGTCAGGCTAATGAAGTGGTTACAAATCTGGACACGCATCTGAGCAAATAAATGAATAATTGATCCCCTCCCCCCGTTTAGATCCCCTGGCCATTTTTTTTTTTGTTTTTTTTTTCAACATTAACATTGAAACAGGGCCAACATGCAAATGGGATAACGAGAAGGTGGCGATGGCCGGTAGATGTGAAACACCGTCAGGGTGTCAGATGAAGGCAAATCGAGAGAGGACCTCCTTTTGATTTGGGAGAGAACCCTCATCAAGTTGCATGAGTTGAAATGACATCCAATGAAAGCGAATTTGGTTCGTCTCACTGGGAGAATTCCCATTTGGGCCCACATCCCGTCATCCGCTATCATTGTTCTAACCGTGACAAAGTGATTTCTGTGAAGTATACGTCAAATACAAAAGCATCAACTGCAATGCACGCCATATAATTCCAGAAAACGATGCCAGATATGATATATCCCCCTTTGGCGCCGCTATACAGCCAATCCATTGTTGATTTCCCCTTTGCTGGTGTCCAATTACAGCAGTAGATTATGTGTCCTTCTGCGATGTGCAGACCGGGGCAGAAAACTCTCAGAGGGCTTTGAGACACTTGTACGGCCGTCTATCATTACAGATAGCTTCCATCGAGGCCACCTCTGCCTGCCCACTGCCGGCCCCCGCGTGATGAATCTGCAGCCATTCAAAGAGTCATTTGAGCACTGTCGGCCGCGCCGCACATTCTCTCGACCCCGTCGGGTCGGGACCTCCGTTCGGTCAGCGCGCTCTTCCCTCTTCCTTCATCTGATCTTGGGAGACCTGCAGCAGGGGGGGGGGAGGCGGAGGGGGGGGGGATTGATAGATGCACCGCACGGAGGGAATAACGTATTGTGGTCCTCGCAGGCAACAGAGATGAGGTTTAAATGATCTAGTACGCGGGGGTTTGTAATCTCACTGATCAAATTTGCCGGGGATCCGCTCCCCACCGCCACCAGCGGCTCATCTATATATGGAGAAGTAATGGAGTCTACCACAACTGAACGCAAGAGCTGTACTCCATCAAGGGCCCTCCAACTCGCCGCGCCGTATCTCCAAGTGCTGATCTCCACCCATCCAGCGCTGCTCCATGCATACAGAGCAGAGATTAAAGAGAATTCATAGCCATTGTATTGACTTTTTATCCATTTATTTATAATATCAATTATACACAACCATTGTTATCGGACCCATGTTGACTTTTTTTTATGATTTGAACCATAAATGTGTCTATGTATTTAACAAATAATGTTTATTGGGAATAGCGCTGAATTTCAAATTGGATTATATTATTTTTATGCCTTAGGGCAGTTTGATCTGCATTGGTGAACATTAACCCAAAAGCATTAAAGTTACACTGCAATGAAAAAAATGACTTTTTCTCCTTTGTAGCTCATTCTAACTATCACACCATGCACCTGTTTGACGTTATGCCAAAAAACTGACAGAAAATGTTGTTTATTATATTTTTATGTTAAAATCTCATTACTTTCACTCCCTGGAAAAGGGAAAATAAAAAAACAAATAAAACTGCCTTTCTTTTCCTATCCCATTGGTTCACACGTATGTCCCACCCCCAATATCCTGAAATACATCACATTAAGGAAGCAAGATGCTCTCAAAATGCCGTTTCATTTTGTTCGTTTACACCACCCCCAAATCTATGATGTCACACCAATGCACAGCTTCCAAAAGAATTAAAATTGGCGCATTTTCTTCTTTTTTTTCCAGTTAATTATGGGATGATTTTCAGAGGATTTTTGTTGGATTTTTGTTTGGATTTAAAAGTTAAGACTCCACAACGTCAGTTTTCAACTTGCACCACCAGGCTGTGCATTGATAGAACATCACAAATTTGAATTTGTTGATGTTTATAACTAATGGGCATGGGAAAACATGAAAACTTATAGATTGGCATTCTCCTTTAAAATACCATCGATGGGAATGCTCCTGACCTTTTCCTCTTTCCTAGTGGCGTTTGCAAGCCCTCGCTTTGCCCTCTCCCCTGACATGACACAAATAATGTACATACCAACAGAAGTATGTATGTTGTCATTCACGCCGCCGTTCAGCGGCAATTATTCTAATTACACACTTTACAATCGTTCTATTCTCCACAGAGGCTGTTAGGGTGACAACTGAAGAGCATCGCTTCAGTTCTATCCCTAGCGTTTTCTAAAGCCCTCGGTCGAGGGTGCTTTTGAATGGTAAACAAGACTTCAGAGGATTATGCTCTAAACCTATTCTATGGTTAGAGGTCCTCAGACAAGGGGCACGTTCACCAAATCCCGAAGCACCGCCGCTGACATTTCATAAGCCTTAACAGCAAACAATATGGAAATGACCGAATTTGACGTATGTGGGTGACTGCCACACAATCGACAGGCAAACAAAGTATAGCTTCCCTCCGCTTGCTATAAATATTGAGTGATATAGCGATGCATGTGGAAATCAGCTGTCTCGGTATGTATTATAGGCTCTCTGAGAGAAGGTTTGAAGCAATCTGCCCTGCAGTAAGCGTGGTAGTATGGCTAACTTTGCCACAGGAGTGTGAAAGGCAGATTTTAATGGCGGGATGCTGGGAATCATTAACGCAGAGCTGAAGATTGGCTTTGGAGTGGATATTTGAGTTTTAATGTGGGTCTTTTGTGGGGTTTGAGGCTTTTCTCATGTAAAAAAAAAACAGTGTCTTGTCAATAAGTCTTTTTTTGCTGTGGGTTCATTGACAGTGCGATCCAGATTTCACATCAGAAAATTAATATGAGGCAAAATTTGAGTTTTTATTCGATCACCATGCTAAAACAAAGACGACGGCAAATAAAAAAAGACCGATTTGAGCTCACTGTCCCAGTACTTTTGCCTTTCACCGCAAATGGATTGCGGTGAAAGCAGAACGTGTCAATTTAGTCTCAAGTATTTTCTAAATCCTTAGTTGAGAGTGTTTTTTGAATAATAAACAAGACTTGAGCGGATTACGCTTTAGACTCCGTCGCCGTTGGAGGTCGGGAGACCCGGGGCACGTTCGGCAAATCCCCGAGCTTCGCTGCTGACATTTGATTAAGCCAAATAGAAAACAATATGGACATCACTGAATCTGACGTCTGTAGTTAACTCTAGGGGTGGGGATGGGAGGGGGGGGGGGGGGTTGTTTGTCGTGGGTACGTCGTTTCATATTTTTCATCACAATCGGATTGGACTCGACTCTGTTGCCTTCGGTCCCCGCGTGCCCGAGTTTAATCATGATGTCGTACAGTTGAAGTTTTTCTGTTTCCTTTCATCTGGGGAGATGGAAAGAGAGCAGGAGGGGCAAGCCAGAGACACATAAAGCGAGAGAAAAGAGGAAAAGTGAAAGGGAGAGAGCGAGCGAGAATAAGATGAGACAAGACAACGTGACCAGAACAATAACATAACAGCTATTGCAGCGCAGTGTGGTTCCTCCCCTCCTGCTGAGACGGGGCTCAAATAAAAGAAACACAGATCCATACAGTAGGCTTCCTCCGGGTAAAGTAGCGCAGTGATGGCACCGAAATAGCAGCATTCCTCCTCTCATCCAAAACACTTCTGAGGTCTGTGTCACACTTATCCTGCGACCTTAAAAGCCAGTCCCGGGCTTTTGAAGCATTGCAAATGGTGCAATCCACTCCTAATGACACCATTCAATAGTCCATTGAACATTTTCTATTGAACTTATCGGCACTCTCCGCTGCACTCTTTGGAATTTCTTTGACTGCCAGCGTTAGTTTTATGTGTTGTGTTTTATGTTTGCGCGGTGCTGATTTTATCATAAAAGATGGCTGCATCTGACACTGCTGTCTGCTTGACTGGGGAGGCAATCGGCGGGCAAATCTAGCAAAAACCAATACCTATCTTTCCATCAATTATTTACAACACCTCTAATAATTTGATAATGATAATAACTTTATTTGAAATAATACAAATAAGAACTTTATTTGTATAGCACTTTTCTGAAAACAATGTTTACAAAGTGCTTTACATACAATAAAACCCAAAGAGACAGTGATGTAAAAGTACCGCAAGTAAATAAATTAAATAAAGTTGAATAAAAAGAATAAATACATAAAAAATAGGAATAAAAGGTAAGAGATAAACAGATACAACAAAAAACAGATGGAACTTTACATAAAAGTGTGTCCCCAAAAGAGACTGTAATAAATTTTTTAAAAAAAGTGAAAAACAAGTAATAAAACGAGAAACCCAATTACAAAATGAAACATAAAATGGAGACACAAGTATAGGGAGCGATTCACATAAAGGTCTGTCTATAAGGGATTTAAAAAAACAAACTTATTTAGGTAGATGATGATGACAACAAATGTAATTTTTGTCTGAGAATAGTGATGCATATAGTAATTCAAACATTCAGCACCATTCAGCCACACTCCAATAACTCCTATGTGGACCCCATAAGGCCTACACTAAACACACAGACCCGGGGTCATGATCTATATTTGTTCGGTCCGTATAAAAAGAGCCCATGAATTTTCAATCGCGCCCATTTTTGTTCACATAAACTCGCTTTTACATACGGTAATTCCACAAGGCAAGCGCCGCCGAATAGATCAATAGCGCGATAAAGACAATTGCCTCCAGCAGCCTTGTGTGTGTGTGTGTGTGTGTGTGTGTGGCGGCTCCAGCCCGACCATGTCCTTCACCTTCGCTCTGCATATCAGCCGAGAAACCAACACAATTTCCCATCTTTTATGAGGTTGCCGCATACAATTTGAGACCTCCTCAACCCGCGCGCTCCGTTTTTTACTGCTTACCCCGGCCGAATGAAAATCGCTCTGCCTACATGAACGCTCGGAATTAACTCAAACTCAGACAAACATCAAGGTTACTACAGTATACAGTTTTCTCCTTTACCAATACATTACTGTCAGGCTGCGAGATGGAACACAAATGCCGCCGAGGCCTGCGAGCTCCTCCGCTTTGTCCAATGAGATTTCTCGCTTCCTGCTCTGCAGCATTTGAAAGTACAAACACACACTTCAACACAGTCCTTGTCCTTCTTTTTTCTCTCTTTTCTTACATCTGACATTCAAAACCAAAGTTTCTGATCTGTTATTCTTCTCTTTCCCCCCCTCCTGAGTCCCCCGATGCTCTCAAAGACGATAAATAAATGATCAAACTCGACACAGCGCTAACCGTGACGCAAATCGCTTCTTGGATTATTACGTTTGATTTTTTCCTTTAATCAAGATAAAGACAGTTTGGAGTGTCTCCTCAAGTGGAGAACTTAAAGGAAACCCCATGAGATGGATGACAAAGCCCCTGTAAACGATGCCTTTGAAAGAGTGGTGTGCTGTAGCATTTGGTGCCACTAATAATCCATTAGCAAAAAAACAGGATAGTTTGTGATCGGGTTCAACACTTCAAGACGAGCACCTCCACCCCCTGAAACCGCTAACAGCTTCTACTGTTCTCATACTCGTGCCATTTAATTATATAAGCGGCCCAGCATGCGTTCTGCCAGTCTTTCACCATTTTCCTTGCACTTTTGCTTCTCTCTCCGAAGCCTCGAAGGTGTTACAGGGTTTTATTTTGGAAAATGTTTTTGGTGATAGAGTGCCTTTCACAACTTTTGCAGTAGTCATTCACAACTAGGTGTGAAAGAACATTTACTATTGGAAGGTTCACGCTGTACGTTTCTGCCACGGACATCGCGCACGCTGCAGCATCGTTAATCCAGTAAGACTGTGGCCAGCAGGTTGGTGTTGTGAGACTGTACTTCAGTTCAAGTACAAAGGAGTCCCAAGTCAGCCTCAAGTCAAGTCCCAAGTCTAAATGTAGAACAGCAAGTCAAGTCAGAACAAATCAATTTAATATCTTAAAGAAGACTTTTCAATGCAATATGGTTTTAATAGGATAAAAACTTGGTAAGAGCATCATGAGTTTGATTTCTATAATCAGTTTCAACTTCAATAAATTCAATCATTCCATACAAATTCAGAAAACAGAATTTAAATTCAGTCGTCTGCTGGAACAAATCTCATCACTTTCAATCTGAGTCATTTACACAAACGCAAGATCTCAAGTCAAGACTTTAGAAACCTTTTCAAGTCATCAAGTCAAAGTCAAGTCTCAAGTCTTCTCTTCATGCATCAAGTCAATTCAAACCATCACAATCTGCATCAGGAGAAAATAGATTATGGCATTTGGGGATCAATAGTGTCACAAAAATGCTATCAGTTATGAATCTCTCCTCATTATTGTCCATTTAACTATACCCACCAGACTTCTACATCCTCTCAGAAAGTATTATAAGGTATTTTCCAAGTTTACATCGCATAACAGGGAGGAAAGTTTCCAATAGCTGCTCTGTGTACCGCAGCAACCCATCAGCTGCTTTCATACTGTTTTCAAAAGCGGGCCCTCGGTGGCTGAAAGTAAAATGTTGTCGCAAATCCCCGCGGCGGCGTTCGCCTCGCGGTTAAAGCGGCGAGCTCGTGACCGGAAGATCACCGGTCCGGTTGGGAGAAGTGACCGAAAAGCACTCTCCCTTTTCCCTCAGCGTGCCTTGAGTAATGCACTGAATCACCAGCTGGGCAGAGCGGCTCAGTAGACTCGAGTCAAATCCAGTCAAGTCACATTCATGTAAAAAGCACTTTTAACAAAATATTTGTCACAAAGCGCCTCACAGAGAGAGAAAAAAAAAGAAAAAGACAAAGCCGGAGATGAAAACAAGAGAGAACAAAGGCAGTAAATTTTGAGATTTGAAGCCAGAGCTTTTGTGTCTGGGCTCCTCTGGACTGCAGTGGTCCCGGGCAGATGTGAGTGTGTGTGTGTGTGTGTGTATGTGTGTGACTCCAGACCATTGGCGTAAACAACTCCGTCTTCATAGCAGGCCTGCTCTCTGCTTGCTTGTTTGGCTATTCAGTCGTTGGGGTTTGAGTCAGCTGGGATTTTTCAGTTCATTAGCCAGTTCCTCTTAACACTAGGTCTAATGGTCAGCTTGCGTAATTGCTTATATTTGCTGGGAGACAATAATGTCCCCGCCTGCAAATACAAGCTAATACAAAACCTTATATTAGCAGTTCTACCAAATGGTCACACACACACACACACTGTTCTTTTTTTGCCAGCCAATGAGTGGCAAAAGCATTGTTGCAGTCCAGAAAAGCAGGCCAGTGGTAGGTGCAGATAACAATGTCTTAATACGGCCTTGTATAATACCAAATGGATGACAAAGTCTTTTATTGTGCAGTAGGAAGGCCAACTTTTGTTCTTTCCCACATCATTTCTTAATAGCCAGACAGTGAGTGAAGCATTGCTGCAGACCAACAGAGTCTGTCAAATAGTATTCGATGGCGCAGCAACATTAACTATTGTGTATTATGTAAAAGATTAAACGTTAAGTCACACTAGATGATTTCTGCACCGATTCTGAGCCTGATTGGAGGGCACTTCGGCCCGCCGGTCAGCGCAGATTATCCTGCGGTGTGAGAGGGTTGAAGGCGAGAGGGGTTGTTTGATTTTGTCGCTCGTGTGTAGTGTGAAGCGATCCGAGACACTCCCAGACTGAAATCTGACAGTGATCCTGACAACAGCCAATCAGAGTTTAGCTCAAGGGGGGATGAAAAAGAGAATTAACCAGAGGAGAAGTTTGGAGGTTTTGGGTTTTGAGTATAAAGTATAAATCCTTTCTGATTCCACCAACATGGGCAAGCAGTTCTATTAAATTGGTGTTTTATCAGATGAGAATTATATTTATAAGGTAAAGTAAAACAGACGGATGTATAAAATAGCGACAGGTTGTGGTACAGTGCAACACGGCCGCACATTTTTCTCCTCACTTACCTTTATTTGCCAGAGACTGAGCAAAATGTCAGCGCGGTCCACCCGGAGAGAGCCGGGCAGACGGAGAGGAGTCGCTGCTGGATCCCAAACCTCTCGACGGCACGGGAGTTCAGCGGGGCCCGCGCTGAAAAAACGCCCGTAGGGAACCGAGCAGACGCCCCCAAAAAAATCTACACATCAAAACCCAGGCGGCCGCTGCGAGGTGCATTTATGTGGAAGAGAGAGCGCGGTCAAAGGTCGCAAGACAGTGGAGAGCGATTTGAGTGCTTTTTCATCCTTGATTACCATACACGGCGGGTCAGGGAATAAAGGAGAGAGAGAGAGAGGTGTGACGGGATGACTTTTTGCTGCGGTTGGAACCCCAACTCCTTGGCACACGGCTGCTGTCAGATTAAATTGTCTCGGGTCCAAAAAGCTGTCTTTTGGAGGAATTAAGAAAAAAAAAACATGCATTTTTAGAAAATGTGTGGTGGATTTTGAATGAGGTGTGTGGGTCCAAGGGTGATGAAAACTAGGAGGAAGAATTTGACTTCAGAGGAAAATACAAAGTTACAAGGTTTTATACGGCAGTAGACATACAGTATGTGGTTAAATGATGCAGATTATGTAGTTTATTTGAAAGGTAAAACATGCATATGCATCAATATTGATGTTAATATTAATAATACAGCCCCTGCAAATAAAAGTATGAATCACATGTTTTTGAAAGTTTTATTTGCAAAAATGCACTATCATAGATATTGGGGTCGTCCATTTAGATAACCATAGCACCAAAACAATCTCTATGACATATCTTACCTGTCATATTATTATCAGAGAAGATGCATTTATACACACTAAATTAATTAGAACAAATGACTTTAAACAGATCATCATTTACTTAATGTTCTGTACCACTGAGACTTCAGTGACAGCTGATACTCTCTCTAAACTCCTGCAGCAGTGTTTATGGTATGCATTTGCTGTTCATGGAATCATAAAATATGTATTCATCTTATTTGTGCATTGTCCGCAACGGTTTAGGCTTGTTTTTGTCGTAAGATGACTTGTATCTCAGTGAAGATTGCGATATGTGCCGCAGACTTCTTTATCGTTCCCGGCTCTGCTAATTGCCTCTTTAAAATGATGGATGAAAACACCGCCTGCCGAGGTACGCCGCACCGCTCCCGCGCATAAATCGACCAGGAATCCTGTATTTAAATGAAAATATACATCGCCGGCCATAAGTTCTCATCTTGCTTTATAAGTGTCTGCCTCGCCCAGGACTGCTCTTGTTGTTCTGGAATTAACCAGGCCCTGCTGGTGTGCTGGCAGGCATAGATGTGTTTTTTTTTTTTTTTTTTCCAATTATATTCCTCATACAAGGGCCGGGCAGCGGGATGCGAGGGGAGTCTGCGAGGCTCGGGTCAAGTTCTGTAGGTCTCTACCCCTTAAGGGCTTGTTATGGATCTCAAACTCATCTCTGTAAGCTGTCTTAACTCCGCCGCTCGACACACTTTCGACCTTTCCCATCCAAGAGCACTTCTGTTTTGGGACGCTGGGGGTGGGGGGTTTATTCCTATTTATTTTTTCCCCAGCGCTGCATTTATGTTGACAGTTAATTTAAGCGGATCAAGGTGTCCAGTTGCCTTGTCTAAAGCGAGGCTTAGTATGACAAATAGCAGGGCAGTAAACTCCAAAGTCTATCTCTTCAGCCGCACTGCCCACTCTCTGTCTGCGAAGATTAACCTTTCCGGCTCTGGTGACACGGTTTCGATTATTTCCATAGTCGGCCTCACAGCGCAGCGCGAACACAGAGTGCAGCCGGGATTCACAGATCCTGACAAACACCCCCAATTCAATTTAAAAAGAAGTGAGAGACCAAGGACTGAAGAGCAGAGACAGAGAGAGAGAGAGGGGGGAGATAACTACTGCCATGTCCAGAGGCTGTTGAGGTGGATCAATTAAGGCCGCTCCAGTTGACAGCCGCACCGCTCGTCTTCTTCTACAAGGAAACGTGACGTGACCCGACGTTTCTGAAGCACGGTGTCATGTAACGGCGACGTGTTCAGGTGCGAGCGTCGAGATATCCGCGGAGCGGTTAGCGTCTTTGCTTATTTGTGTCACTCAAGTTAGCGCCCCGTGAGCGCGCCTGATGTAAGACAAAGTAAAAGAGAAGCACTGTAGTGACTTGTTGGGCCTCCTCCACACATCTGCTGTTGGGCTTTGATGTGAAAATCTCCTTTTTGTGCAGGCCTTGTCAGTAAATTCAGTACAAGCAATACATTTCAAACGCTTGCCATGGCTAGGATTTACCACAGGGGAAAAAAGGGGTTTATATATACACTCACCGAGCACTTTATTAGGAACGCCTTACTAATACTGGGTAGGTATTAACTCAGTGTCAACCGGCTACCAAAGTGACATCCACCTCAAGGTTCGATGTGTTGTGCATTCTGAGATGCTTTTCTGCTCACCACAGTTGTAAAGAGGTTATCTGAGTTACTGCCGCCTTTCTGCCAGCTCCAACCAGTCGGGCCATTCTCCTCTGACCTCTCTCATCAACAAGGCATTTCCATCCGCAGCACCGCCGCTCACTGGATGTTTTTTGTTTTTCGCACCATTCTGTATAACCTCTAGAGATTGTTGTGTGTGAAAATCCCAGGAGATCAGCAGTTTCAGAAATACTCAAAGCAGCCCGTCTGGCACCAACAACCACGCTACGGTCAAAGTCACTGAGATCACATTTTTTCCCCATTCTGATGTTTGATGTGAACGTTAACTGAAGCTGCTGACCTGTATCTGCATGATCTTATGCATTGCACTGCTGCCACATGACTGTCTGATTGGATAACTGCATGAATATGAAGGTGTACAGGTGTTCCTAATAAAGTGCTCAGCGAGTGTACGTTCTGTATGTTTGTGAGCCGAGTTCAGCCTGAATTTATTTCATGTAGAGGAATTAAACTGTTTTTTTTATTCATCTATTTACATTCTGTTAAGTTTTTTTTGCCCTTGATGCCTTTGTTGTGGGTTTACAACTTCAATAATAGGACCACATGAAAATATATTTTTAAAATATGGACAGACATAAACATAAAAGATTTTAATGCACTGTGCTTTTGACAGAAAAACCTCTAAGAACACCACACTGCCATTGAGACAACCTTGAAACTTAACAATCATCCACAAAATCAACCCGCACACCTAATCACCAGCTCTCAGCCTTGCCCTTGTTTTTTTTTTTTTTTTTTTTTTTAATTTCATGGGAAACAAAAGTGTTTGCTTGTTCCTCGGCCTTCTCTGTTCTCAGAGTGTTTCAAACATCACGCCGGCATAATCAGTTTACAGTCCACTCCAGCCCAAGGTAATTAGGAGGAATGTAATAGGGGCTGGATTGCGTTGCTTTGATGGCTCCTTGCTGAGCTAGGATAGGACTAACCACTGAATCAGCATGCCATTGCCAGTATATAATGCCATATTATGTCTTTATAATGGGGACGCCCAGGGAAAATAAGAAATGATTTCTGCTGTTAACAAAAACAGAAGGTTTGGGAGGCCTTCAACAAGACCCTTACGCAGCACCATTTGATAGCGATGCAATTATTTTCAGGGGTAGTAGGACTCTATATCTCCAAGTAACCTGTTGTAGTTATCACTGTATGTTGTCAGTGTTCCGGCAAAAGCTTGCAAAACCTCATGAAACTGTGTACCGAATGTCACGTTCTCTGGAACTGAGAAAATCCCATTGATGCCAATGTATTTTTGACAATTTATAGTGCAGTATCAATGGTTTGGATGGGATCTAGGGCCATGAAAACAGACATTAGCTTGTATTTATTTTTCAATAAAAGGCAAAACTGGCCATACGATTTCTGCAAAACAACGGCGGTATAATATGATGACACTGGCCTTCTATTATAAGAGCATATAGAATGTTTGATGTGGATAACAGCAACATAAATAGCAGTTGTGATGACTCCCCCCCCTTTCTTGTGTTCTTCCTGTTCCTGTGTAGGAGGCAGTCGGAGTGGCAAATATACATACTAATAACTGCTTTTGAAGTATTTCATCGAATGTATGCTTTAACTATATATAATTTGGTGTGGGCTATAATCCAAAGGTGCTCGCCCAGGTCAAGCACACTGTAAATAGGAGATCACGAGCAAGGACATAATGGGAATGACTGGTTAATGTATGTTATTTATAGCTGTTAATCACAGAACACACTGTATTGTCAACGACTAGGTATGAAGAGGTCGACATCATTTACTTATTCTGATTATATATGGATTTCTAAAGACAATATTAGCGACTTTTACCATTACTACTAAAGGGTAGTCAGCACATTAGCTACCCTGTTATCTGTTTATCTAAAAGCTTTTCTGTCATTTATGAATTAAAGCTGCTATAGGCAATATTTTTAATGCAAAAATACACCCATCTTATCTGCCTAAATCACAAAGTGGAGCTGTGCCCCATCCCCCCTAATTGTTGCTAGTTGTTGCACCCTATTTTTCTCTGCCCACCGTAAGTGAAGAATCAAAACTTAAGAGCGAAACACAAACTGAGCAGCACTCTGTCCAGAGAAAGCTGGACTCAGGTACTGAAATTCCATATTTTCAAACAGTGACCTCTCGCTGCCATTTTGTGCGAAGTGGCCTTGTGCAGCTTGAACATTCTTGTGTGCTGCAGATGTAGCATCTGCGCTTTCAGACACAAAACTATGGGCCAGTAATTTCTGTGTGTGTGTGTGTGTGAGTGTGAGTGAGAGTGTGCATTTGTCTTCCCCTTCTTCGTAAAACTCTTGAATGTGCTGCTTCAATCAACTTATCAACTGTTTCATCTTTCACAGAAATGGTTGCACTTCAAAGATTCTGGCTTCCAGGCGGCCCGTTCTACTAAGACTGCATTCATTGCTGTCAATAAAGGACTCTGCACTGCTGGGGCTGCTTCTCTTCTATCCTGTTAGATCTCTTCCTCTACTACCTTCAAAACTGAACCAACAGATGCTTCTTCCTGCCCCTTGCTGACCTCAGAATTTTCGGGTCTGACTCCTACATGACCAACCATGGGTCCATGCCCTTGCTCCATACCCTCTCTGCTGCGATTCCCCAGGGTTCATTCCCAAGCCCTTTCCTCCTATACTTAAATCTCTTGGGTCTGCCGTCATATTCCACAATTTCTCTTACCATTACAATGCTGACAAAATCCTACTTTCCTTTCCCTTTCTTCCTCTGACACACAGGTGCGCATCTCTGCTTGACTAGTTGACATATCCAGTTGGATGTCTGCCCACCACTTTAAGCTTATCACCAATGACAACACCACAGTGACTCCTGCCCAGGCTGCTAAGCATCTTGGTGTGATCCTTGGCAGCCAACTGTCATGCGCGGCCCACATCTCCCCCACAAACCCTTCCTGGAGATTTGCACTCTAAATCATCGGGCGAGGCAAACCATTTCTTCACCAAGGACTCTGCCCAGCTTCTTGTCCAATCGCTAATGATCTCCTCTCTGGATTTCTGCGAGTCCCTGCTGGCTGGGGTTCCGAAATACTCTCTTCAGCCACTACTATACTGCAGCTTCCCATGTGTTCGAACTCCCCAAATTTCCAAACGTCAGCCCCCCTTTTGCACCTCGTCCACTGAATGCCTGTGCCTGCTCATATCAAATTCAAGCCCCTGGTGCTGGCTTACAAGGCTATAAAGGGAACATCCCCATACCTCCAGACCATGGCCCTGCCCTGTACTCCATCCTCTGCCCTGCTAATACTGAGTGCTTAGCTCTCCCTTCCCTGTGATAACCTGTCCATCATTCCACCCAGCCTTGACTTTTCTCCCTCCTGATCTGCGAACAGTGGAAGGTGGAATAGACCTTCCCTCCTGAAAACAGTCATTCCCTATCCTGCCCTTATAACCTGAAGACTCAATTCTTAAAGAAAACTCCACATTTCATACAATTCCTCAAGATGGTGCCGAACTATGGATCACTGCTTCAGTGGTTCTTCCATTCTTTTCTATTATTCCCGTTTTTCCTTTTTCTTCTACTCAGCACACAAGCATCCTTAAAAGTACTTCTGCTTTGCTTTGCGTTTCCTCGTATTTTTAGCACATTTCCTTGTACTTGTACTTTTACCGCCTCTCCACAGCACAGCTGGACTATATACACTATGTTGTTGTCATATACTCGAGAACAGCTCGGGATCTGATCCAAAGGTCCCCCGGTCCAAAGAATCTACTGACTGAGCTGCATGCTGGCTCACCAGAGAGGGAAGGGGGGGGTGGAGGTGAGAGAGACGAAAAGGAGATTCAGACCATAGCTTCCATCTATTATCACGGGGAACGTGAAATCGCTGGCTAACAAGATGGATGAGCTCTCTGCAACGGCCAGGACACAGTGGGAATATCGGCAGTGCAGTCTAATGTTTCACTGAGACACAGCTTCAACTTAGTGCACTGGACTCCACCATTGCTTTCAACTGGTGTGAGCGGAGAGAGAAAAAAGAAAACCTTCATGGAAATCTATGGTGACTTCAACCATGTCTCTCCCTCCTCCACCCTGTTCAGCTTCTCCCAATATGCCGAGTGTAAGACTAGGGAGAACAAGACACTGGCCTTGCTGTATGCAAATGGCAAGGGTGCACAAAGCTCCACCACCCTCCCTCCTCGGCAGATTAGACCACAACCTTATCCATCTGGCATTCAGGTACGTGCCAATTGTCCACCAGAAGCACACTGCCTCCAGGACTGTGAGTGTGGTCTCAGAGGCTCGGAGGCACAGAGCTGAGGAAGAAGATAATGGACGGAGAGAAGACCTACTGGGAGGGAATTGAGAGCAAACTTCAAAGGCAACAGTGTGAAAGAGGTGTGCAGTGGGGTGAGGGAGATTATTAGCCAGGCCAAACGGTAGAGGAGAACATGGACAGGCTGAATGAGTTAAACCTGTTTTTCTACAGGTTTGACACAGGAGACCACAGGCCAGTTCCCCCATATGCCAACTCAACAGGCTGGGTGAATTCGGCCCCACAAATGTTGGGGGTAACGTGTTACAAAGTAATGTGTTACTGTGATCACATTACTTTTTCCTGTAACGGAGACATTACTGTTCCAATTTCACAATATCACATTAAGTATTTTGTCTTTTTATGTTGTTCTTGTAAGCAACTTTTATGTACAGTATATCCTCCATGCTGCCCTCTTGGCCAAATCTCTCTTGCAAATGAGATTTTTAATCTCAATGACATTTACCTGGATAAATAAAGGTTAAATAAACAGTGCTCTAACAGATTGGTTGTTACTTGTGTTAAATTCTTTAGCCTTTCTAACCTCTTTACTGGCATAATATCTATCGAAAGATTCCCCATGTCTTATCCTGCCTTCAAGTCATGTTGGAAATATCAGAATTATAGTAGAGAGCACATGAACGAGACAAAAATGTGGTAAAAATGTGGTAAAAATGTGTCTGTCATCATTTAGACTACTTCTGCTTGTAATGTGGGCTTAGGTCGACAGTTTTCCTTAAAAGTAAGGAATTACTTATTAAAGTAATTAGTTACACTACTCATTACATTAATTTTGCGTTACACCCTCAAACGATTGTGCTAGGCTTCATTGGGCCAGTAAATATTAACGAGTAATGTGTAGTTTATTGCTTTTTTCCAGTAACAATCTCAACACTGTGCCCCACCTACCACCACACACCCTTATTGCTGACGACTATGTGTCGGACTACACTCCATGGAAGCATGGTGAGAATACTGTTCTTTGATTTCTCCATGCCTTCCAACACCATCCAGCCCCTCCTGCTCAGGGGAAACTCAGGTTCAACTCTGGGTCATGCCACTTCCAGAAGTTTTCTGATGACTCCTGTACTGAGGGACACATTGCTGAGAGCTGGGAGTATGATAGGAGTCTGATGGAGAGTTCCGTCAGGCGGTGCAAGGAGAACCATCCGCAGCTTGGCAGCAGTAAGACAAAGGAGCTCGTTGTGGATTTCCAATGGAGCAAAAAGACGCCATTCAGGGTGAGGAGGTGGAGATGGTGCAGTCCTACAAGTACCTGGGGGTACATATCAACAACAAACTGGATAACATGGAGGCACAGTACAAGAGAGG
This sequence comes from Centroberyx gerrardi, assembly GCF_048128805.1. Classification (NCBI taxonomy): domain Eukaryota; kingdom Metazoa; phylum Chordata; class Actinopteri; order Beryciformes; family Berycidae; genus Centroberyx; species Centroberyx gerrardi. Next base: position 12,929,115 of record NC_136017.1, on the reverse strand, counting down.
GCAGAAGCGACTGTTAGATGCTCAGCTCTTTCAATATATACAACAGACTATGTTCTGTTCTTTGTGGAGGTGTGCTTCAGCCTCCAGCTCAGCACCCCAAAGAACAACATGGAGCATCTTAGGTGCTCTTTTGTGCCGACAGCTATCAGACTGTGCAATGCCTCATGCCCAAAATGGCCCCAGCTTCAGTCAACAAGGAGGGTGCCTAGTTGGGCTGGGTGCCTTTACTGTATATACGAGCTGCCCTAGATCACTTTCCACATGCCATTTGCTTACGCTGTTTTCTGATCTGTAAATATTTCTATACATTCTCTGTGCATGAGTTGGCACATATGACACATATTTCTGAAGATATGCTATATATATGATATGAACACACAATTATAAGGGACAGCTGAAGATGCACATGTCCAAATTGGCACATTCTCGATATGTTATCGAGTCTGTAAAGTGAATAAAATGACAAGGTGGATATTTTTTACAAAGCACTTTCCTGTACATAGATATGGCCTTTGTAGACTTGTTAATGTGAATATGACATATTGAAATTTGATGGATATTGACGTATCTGTTTTTATAATATTCCCATATCTTCTTCATATCTTTATATCATGTTATCATATCTTCATATTCTCATATATCCTCAATTTATATATATATGCTTCCACCGATTTCAAACTGCATATATTTTACAATTTTGATGTGTTCTTTGCTATGTTCTATTGCTATTTGCTGCTACTGTGACCCAATTTCCCCACAGGGACCATTAAAGTGTCACCTTATTTCACTCATTGAATGTCATTTTGAATAGGAGTGCCAGGTAATGGCTGAATGTAAATGTTAGATGTATGTGCTTGCATCCGTGTGCATTTACTTATGCCATGTGCACGTATGAGCAAGATGGTTCAGCATTGCAATGTTGTGGCTGAATTGCCCTCACAAGGCATTGGATAGGTGTTGAGGCTTTCCAAGTGACATACATTTTCTATAGTCTGCTCATGTATTACAGCTCGTTGCTTTGTACATAAACCAGAATATCTAAACAGTAAGTGATAAAAAATTCTAAAAACATTATTACCCCATCAACTATGACAGATCAGATAAGTCCCACAGGGGATTCTGTGTTAATCACACTGTAACTATGATGTTTACAATACACTATTTTGTATTGAATACTGAATAGATCTGTTAAGTACAAAGGACCTCCAAATCTATCACTCTGCCTGAAAATGGAAAATAATAAAAAATTGGCAATGTGAGATACATCATATAAATTGTGCAATATTGTTGTAAGTTCCTTTACATAACTTCCTTTATGTACCTTTACATTTCTTAATGCAAATAAGTTATTAAAATACTCTATAGGGAACATTCCAGAATTCTTATGCACTTCTAAGTGATGTGACAGAGCTTTTGTGTCCACTGTCAGTAGATTTTATTGCTACAAAACATTTCATTCACATGAACAACCTTGAAGACTCTCCAGTAAATCAGTAATAAACCATCAGGCTTCTTTGGGAGTGTTGGCCAGCAAGTACTTATTTACATGATTGCTGGTCGTCCACAACAGTGAAGAGGGGCAGCAAATGGAGCAGAGACAAGTGTGCAACTGTAATCATGAGCTGCACCCAAATCTCATGTGCTCAATATGTAACAGGGGGCGCTATAAGAATGAATCAGCCAACTTTTGTGCAAATTCAAACCAATCAAAGATGTGATTAGTGAAACGTTTGGTCAAGATACAAAAATCATCAAGTTACGATGGCTGTCTCCAAATTTCTGTTCAATGGAATACATTAAAGATGAATTTTCCAAAAGAGGCAAAAGGTAAAAGAAGGAAAAAAAAAACCTGAAACCAGAATTTAATTTGTGATTTAAGCTGATAACATGGCTGGACTTTTACATAAAAATCTGCCTTGACCAAAACAGATCATCTCTCAGATCTCATACAAACTGCCACTTCTGCATAGCCTGCTATTACAATTAGATGTCCAAAATAGGAGTATTAACTGTAATCTCAATTTCAAGTGTTATGACCATGAAATGATTTAAGGTTATTCTGTTATTGTCATATTAAAAATACCAATTTCATTTTTTTTTTTTATTGAACCGAAATTAACCACATGACCTTCAGGCTTATGAAACCCATTGAAAACTCATGTAATGAAACATTCAAATAAGCATTTCTGTCCAGAGAAATTGTGGAGAACCTCTGGTTTTTATTTGAAAGCAGTGAAACCTTGTTGATTCCAAATCAGTTTTAGAATATTAAAATCAATTTGATATTAAAACACTGAACGAGATTCATGTATACACCCTTTCAATAACGTGGAGCTTTTATTTACTATGTCTTGCTGTTTTTGGACAAATTGCACAAAATCAATAGTGGTGCAGAAAAAATAAGTGGTTTCAAATGATATGGTTTCAAATACTAATTGCCACTGGTTACAATGGTTTTAGAACATTTTGAAATTATCGATCGGGTTTGCAGTGTATGGTTCAAATGAATGATACACTGACATTCACACCATAGGGAATGGTACGTTTGGTTCTTTACCAGCACCATGATCGATCCAATCTCTATAAGGCTAGGCAAAATCTTAACACTTAAACATAATGATTCTAAGTGGTGAGCATTATGATTTCTTCTATGGTGCATATACTGTATCTCTCAATGGAAACAGTGTCTTTGAGAATATGAATCCACAAGGTACAAATGTTAAAGAGGTATCAGATATGATCACGACTGAACATGTAAGATTGTGAGTTTTCCACTGCTATCATAAAATATATACGTACCCAAAAATCATTACTGTATGTTAGTAATGAATGGCATTGACATTTTCTCCTAGGAGATGACTGGACCAAAACCACACCGGATAAAAACAACCCATTCTTTGTGCCCAGCATACTGTATAATATGATGTATAAATTATGCATACATAGCATGTAATGGCCTTTACATGACTAACTTTCATTTTAATTCTGCTCACAATCAAGCGCCACATTGACAATACAGTCTTCGGTGAGTAATGGGCATGCGAAGGTTCAACATTCATTTGGAGCTGTGCGATATCTCCCTCTGTTCACCCTGGGCCCTGCAAAAGACAATCAGCACTGGAACCTATTAACGTGAGAATGATTAATGCGCCCAGATGAACCCCATACTGTAAATCATTCTTAAAAGTTGATGCGCAGGACACTGTGTAATTACATGATCACAAATGACCCTGGCAAAATAGTTACGGAAGTGCACTGGAGATGGTGTTTAATGTTGATTTATGACGTTTGTTATGCTCGCAGCTTCCGATTTATAAATGTTGCCTGAATTTTGGGAATTAAGGGAGAGGAGAGATGAGAGTGAGGAAGGTGGATGGACATTGTTAAAGGATAAGTTATTTTCAACCTGGGCCTTATTTCCCTGGTTTTTGCCATCATGACGATTGATTGCGTTTAAAATTTCATCACTTACTTCACTGTAGAGCTTTATGTAGCCCTCCCATACACACACACACACACACACACACACACACACAGGGCCAATGCAAACTCCCACAATCGAACCCTTTCAACACTGCAGTCGCACGTGTCTTTAAATAGCTCTGATTGAACATGTATCATACATTTCAGTTATAATAGTCCATTCAGCTGCCGGTCTTCTGCTGCATTCATGCCAGAAGCGAAAGAGCAGGATTTTATTGCTATAGCTTGAAAGCATTCTATACGTGTTTTACTCGTTGGAACGCCCACATCCAAAATCATTTGTATTTATGAATTTGAAATCAACCATAAATGAACTGCAGCAGATGTGTGTGGTTGATTGTATTAGTGTGAATATAACTGATTATTTTGATTGTTATTACCTTGGACTGCCAACATTGGTGGATTCCTTGCTATGTTTGCTGCTTGTGTTGACACACTTCCACACTTCTGGACAGTGGGAGATATCTGAGCCTACAAAAAACTTGCCAACTAGCTCATGACTAATACCACAATATTCTAATGTTTCCGGCCATGGATGATCGGAAAATCGGATGTAGGTAGTGTGAGTGTTATTGTGTTGAAAAGGACGTGTTTTATTCACTTTTTGGGTTAGACTGTTGGACTTTACATTGGCCCTGTGGATGTGTATTGGAAAGCAGCACTACTTGCAGCAGGTACGGAAAGCTCTACAGTGTAGTAACTGACTACATTGAACACAGTCAATCGTCATCAAATCTATACAATTGGCTTTTGGTTTTGTTACCTAGCTAACTAGCCAGCAGGCTAATTTTAAGCAAACTATGTTAATGTTAACATGCAACTACTAGCCACTAACACCAGCTTCTACTAGATACATCAGCTAGTGTGCAACAGATGTGTTTACAACAAGATACTAATTGTTAGCTGACCAGATATATGCATGTGATGTTGTGTTAACATGTTAGCTTGCTAGTTAGCAAATCAGTGAGATTTATCAGTGGTGAAAAGATCATCTCCCCATCAAAAATGGCACATATTAACCATGTGTATTGGATTATGTTGAGACGATCGACCAACTTTCCACCCCACCCTGGCGACTTTATTTCTCTGTAATCAAAAGATATCTTATGATTACAGCACTTCCCATACAGAAGTCCCTCCCTTTGCTCAGAGTGGGGGGCTGTAGAATATTGATATGCAAAATAGCGTATGGCGTCTTCTGGGGACTTCTCGCTACTGTTTTAGCAGCTAATAGCTACTTTCTTTGGAAAATAGGTGGCAACGCTGACCAGCTATTCATAGCCACTGTTACCCAAGAGCCAATGGCTTCCACTATGGCTGCCATAGGTGCATTATGTCACCTGAAAAGCCCTGCATACAGACAGAAATATAGCAAACAGACATTTTTAGTGACATGCATACTTACTGACAGACAGTCACACTTATTGCTATGCATGCATACCTGCATGAAGATTGACTACGATGTGTACAGATGCTCCTGCATTATTAATGCATGATTGGCAATTTCTATGATGGCTGTTGTCACATGCACATACATACAGAGTGCGATAGACAAACAGAGATAGACAGACTTATTGGCTGACTAACAGATAGGCAGACAGACATACTGAGAGAGAAACTCAAAGAAGTCGGGACTGCAAAATCAAAAAAGATTTAGTGACAGACTGACGGAGCGGCAGGCAAACCAAAAAGACTGACAGGCTGCGAAACAGGCAAGCGGGCTTCTGCTGGAGTCCAAAAGGCCTTTAATTGAAAGGATACAAGTCTTCTGGATATGTGTGGATGCATGGAAACTCTGATAACAAGGTGGTCAGCCTCAACTACATCAGGGCCTCGAATGGAGGAGGAAGGCAAAGGGAGTAAAGAAAGTGTTCTGCCTTGTCTTATTCAGCTCCAGATTGAGCTGTTTGCCAGAGGAAAGCGTTGGATTTCTTGCAGGAATGAGAGGGACAGAGAGAGAGAGAGAGAGACAGAGAGAAAGAGAAAGAGAGGACATGAAGAATGAAAGAGAAAATAAGAAACTGAATGAACGAGGAAGACAGAGAGACAATGCCGCTATCAAAGCTTGCCTGGGTCCCTTCCCCTGTCACGGAGATGCGACAGAGTAATATTGACTTAACCGATGTACCAAAAACAAACAGTGTGTGATAAAAGCATTAGCTTCACATCCCTGACAGAAATCCCTCAGTTGCATTAGAGAGAGGCGATATACAGCAGACTACTGAAACCTTTGCAGTACTATATAGCTGCACTTCACCTAGAGATGCTGTTTAAACATTTCATCCGGGTTTAATAGTATGGGGCTGCTTGACAGTAATACATTTTGCATCTGGTGGCACATGGAAATGAAGAACAACTTTTTAAAAAGGTCACTGGTGTAGTTTATGATGCTAAAGTGATATGTGCAAATTAAAAAACCCCAAAAATACAAACAAATAACTGTGTGGCAGATGCGAGAGCAAGGCTAAACTCCCGCACGATCTTAATATAATTCAGTTATGAAAATACGAAAGGTAACTAACCAATGTGACCGACTCCATTGTCTCGGATGGGGTCAAAATTTGAATTTGAACCCGAACATCGGCTTTACCACGACAGCAGTTCAAAAAACCGCCCAAGTGTTGAAATATTCCAAATAGTGTTATTCGAGTTATATCAGGCGGAAACAACATCTAATCATATTTCTCCTGCCCACTTTGTTTTGTGGCATTAAAAATGGATTCAGTGATTTATGACCTTATGTTTTATTCAAGTGCATCGGCGGTTTGTGAGAGAAGACGTTTGCGGTAGGTCTTACCATGACTCTGGTTATCTACCAAGCTGAGGTCATCTTTAACAGGCCCATGCATAAAGCTACCATGTCCGGCGGACCATGTATATAATGTTGTGTTAAACTTTACTGGACAGAAAATTGCATTCAGTTAAACCCTGTATCATTTTGACCCTTATATAAATTTTATAAAATACAAATGTAGCCATCAGAGAAGCCTGACTTGTCCCATGCTTGCTTCAAAACCCTAACAGGAACCGTTTCGAAATTCTGGCAGCACTGATGCAAGAAAAACAAGGGACAAGAGAACTTCTCCAATTTCTATATCTGTAAGGAAAATGAATATAACACATTTACAATAGAAATCACACCCTAACCCTAGCCCTTTTTGTAAGAAAGTCATTGAAGGAAAGGTATTTGATTACTTGGTCACATGGGTGTAATATGCTTGTTTTATAAATGTGAATATAATTAAATAAAGAATATATTGAAAAAGTCATTGGAAATGTTTTGTTACTTAAACAAGCATATAATAAATTGGTGACACCCCCGCTGCCGGAAAAGTAAGACGTTCTGTATAGTACAGCGATTAAAGTTGCATTATTTTACCTTATGTAATAAAAATAGAGCCACATATCATCCTGCCAGCCTCATTTGTTTTTTCAAGCAAAACGCTGGACACAGTAGACAGCGCTGATGTCAGTGAATGTCACCACTAGCAAGCTAGATTTGACAGCTGGCCGTTTTGCTGTCCTGACTGGGTGGTGGTGGATTTTGTGCTGCTGTTGTGGATATAAAATTTACTTCAGTTTGGGTAAATATCTTTTTTTAGTTGGCAGCGCACTCATATTGATAGCGATAGGTACAATTACCAGCTAACTGATGAATGTGAAGTCAAGTAGTAGTATTAGTACTCAAGTAGTCAAGTTTATTTGTATAGCCCTTTATCACACTTACCATCTAACAGGGCTTCACAATGCCCACATTATGGAAAATTAAAACGATAAATGAAAACATAAATGATACCTCCAACCCTTAATGCTATCAAGGAAGAACTCCCACGAAAACCTCATTAGGGAAAAAAAGAGAACCTTGGGAAGGGCCTCACAGAGAGGGATCCCCCTTTCAGGAGAGAGAGAGGGCAAACAAAGATTAAATAATGACAAAATGGAACATAAAAAAAATAGAGGGAATAAACAAAATAAGAACACTTGAGTGAAACGTCCGGATCTGACGTGGGACATCAACGCCAACTCGGTCACCATGGTCATTGTCGTTCAAGGTCAGCACCATCTCGATCACCATGGACCACAACTACCACCGGACACAAGGAGAGAGGAAGAGTAGAGGAAGAGTGGAGGAAGAGTGGAGGACCATAACGGACGGCGACACCCAGCCGCACCCACAACTTGAAATGAACAGAGACAGGAGACACACCCATACACAGAGCAGGTTAACTTACACTCACACACAAACTAAAATCCCATCGCAGGAACCTGAACTGGTGCTAAGTAGTCTAACTTTACTCTCTGAAGAGATTGAGTCAGTCCCAGTAATTGTGCAAAGCTAAGGTCGGCCAAATGATGGTGAAAATAAATAGGTTTTAAGCCTGGATTTAAAGACATTAGTAGAGTTTGCCTCTCTAACCGCAGCAGGGAGGCCATTCTAAAGAAAGCGAGCGCAGTACACAGCAAATTTTGTGTTAATAAGTGTTGATTGAACTTAAAGAAGCACAAATATTTTAAATGTATTTTTTTTTTAAGATATATTACACTGTAGGCAAAGGCAACAAAAACAACAAAAAGTAATTCACTTGCCCAATACCTAGGCCACTGACTGCAATAAAAAATGGAAATTTACTCTATAATTTTGTCATGATGTGTTCCTTATAAAAATTTTAAATTGAAATTAAATTTACAGAGCCATCACTGTTTCACTAAGGGCTTTGCAAATTCCTTAACCCGGGCCTTTCCTTCTGTTCACTTTGCCATTGAGCCTGACTTGCAGCACACTGTTAACCTCAAATGAATGACACTTAAATGGCAGCTTATCCCTGTCGCCTTTCAAGTCTAGCTGAGGGGTGTGAGCCAATAATTGGGCAACATTGGGGGTGTCTAGTCAATTTAAGCAGCTGGGAACGTTGCGGCTTGCTGTGTGAGTTATGACTGCATTGGAAAGTCCTTGAGTGACCGGTGAACACTGGCTCATTCAGCGAATAGAGGGCAGTAACTGAGGGTTGCTTTTGATTTTGTTTTTCATAAGCTTAATAAGTGTGACGTTCTTGGCGGTCAGTTCCAACTCCCTTCAGACGAATGTCTTCATAATGCTTTATTCCAAATGTATGTCTTGATTAACGTTAAACCAATTATCTGCCTGTAAATGATTATTTTCGGAATATTCAACATTTGCCCATCTCGTTAATATAAATGAGGAAATAAAAGTCATTGCAGTTGAGGGAAGGAAAAAAAACAGCAGAAATCTGATGAAATGAATCCGAATGAGTTAAATTTAGAGCAGACTAATTTCCATAATTAGCCAATTGTGTTTGGAGAGTAAATCATTTGAATCTGCTCACTGTTGAAATATGCATGTCTTGAGTCATTTAAAACAACGACATATCTCTAATATGTATGCACACTGTGGTTCCCATGAAATTAATGAAACGTTTTGGTGTTGACGCCGATTACATATGCAGCTGTGGTTTGTGAATGCAGCTAAAGCTCAGAGTAAACCCATGCATGCAGTATGTTTCACTGATGTAGATGGATGGATGGATGAATGATCACTCAGTTCAAATTCTAACTGTGTTTGAGAATCAGTTTTAACACAAAAGTTAATAGAAAAACTTTTCTTGGGTCAGTGTCAACACTACTCCATGCATCATAAATAACGCAGATAAATTAGTAAAGATTTAACACATGCTGCAAGTGGCAGTCCAATAGCATCATTTACATAGTTCCTTGCAAAGCGTAGTTATCCCATTTTTGGGGAGAGAACACATTTTCAAGCTTATCCACTCCACTGAACATCAAAGTAACGCATCAGTGAACACGCTGGATACTGTGGGAGTTATCAGTTATCAACGAGCATCAGCAATAATTACTTTTGACTATAATTCCAATTAACTCTTGGGGTGATTTCATGTTTAAATATTTTAAATCCTGCCTTATCTCCCTGCCTGCTTTTTAAAAATTATTTGTTCGGTTGAAGATGAAATCCCCCTGCATTTTCTATTTGTCATTACCCTACCTCCGACGTGGTAACCTCATTTACCAAGACATGCTAATTACCTATTAACTCTACAGGTAACTGCCAAGATAACACAATAAAGTGACTTTATAGAGAACTACTGGGCCACAACCAAGAACCGGATCCCGAGAGTTGCCTTAAGATGGACACCACCAGGCAAAAGAAAACCTGGGAGGCCCAAAACCACCTGGCAGAACTGTGACAGAGGAGCTGAACAAGATGAACCTGTCATGGGGAGAGGCGCAACATGTTGCCAAGGACAAAATGTGATGGAGAGAGTGGTGAAGTAAGGAGTAAGTAAGTAACTGGGAGCGTTTACTCCTTTAGTTTGATTTGTTTGGGCAGGAAAATACAATGCCGAACTTTCGAACTTGGGTAGCACCAATTAATCGCAACGAGAATACCTGAAAATGTGAGTCTCAGTCTTCTTCCAAACTGCGGTGCACTTTGTTGGGAGTGAGACTGTAATCCAGGAAATGCCCCCAAAATATGTGGCTTTATAAGGAGATGGAAGTTGGCAACTCCTGCAACCTGTCAACTTTAGCACTGTCCGGTATGCTATGTGAATAAATAATAATAATAATAATAAATTACAAATATGTAGCACAGTAGGCATATCTGAGGGAGTAATAAAGTAATATGTAACACTCCGAATTGTTCATTAAAATCAGTAATGTGCAGTGTACTAAATTACATTACCAAAGTTTGTCCTGCAATACTAATCACAGCATGCAACTACCAGCCACTGACGCTAGCTTCTACTATACATTAGCTAGTGTGCAAATCAGATGTGTTTGCAAAATGATCAATTCCCAGTCAAAAACCGCACAAAATTAGCCATCTCTATTGCATTCTAAATGGGCAAAATGCAGCCATTGTTGCCCAAGGGTGAAGGACCTCCACTATGGCTGCCAGAGTTACTTCACCTGAAAGTCCTTTATTGTTGTATGAATAAGAACCCAGTCACATAGTCAGTGTGAGTTTCCCTTCAGAGTAGAACATGACCTAAGAAGAAAATCACAGTTCGCCCAGTCGATTATCACTTAAATTATGTTTGAGGGTAAATTGAAAACTTCTAAATTGAAAAATTGAGTTTTGTGTCATACTAAAAGCACCGACACAAAAATTGGACTCATCAAGGTTACACTGATAATAGCTGAAGTTATTTCCAATATGCAACATGTTTAAATAAACTGAAGGTCCCAGAACTGTGATCCCAGCATTCAAAGCAATCTCTTTTGATTCCATGTGGAACATACCCAAAATGTTACTGCCCCTCTTAACTGGCCTTTTATCCCTTCCACCCAGACTTGTTTTATTACAGTAATAGGTAAAACAGACTTGACAATTTTAACTCTCTATATTTTGACTCCCAGCCTTCAAAGCCATTTCTTCTGATGAAAGCCATGTAGGATAGCACCTAAACCCAATGTCTCACTGCCCCTTTGCACTCTCTAAAATGTTCAAGGGGGAGTGAGGATCAAGGATGGCGCCAGCTTTCAAAGCCATCTCTTTTTGACGAAACCCATGTAGGAAATAGCACCCCAGCCCAATTTCTTCCTCCGAGCAGTTTTTCATATCTCCCTTCATATGGCATTTCTTCTCTTTAATCTCAAGTTCAACCATCTTTCACGAAATGAGAGTTTTAGTTTGCTGCATTTCCTGCTTTTTGGTGACCGGCCTGCTCTGTAAGTGAATTCACTGTACTGCTCCTGGGTATTGAATCATCCTCGCTGATTCACAGCACCCCCCGATCCCTCCCTTATGATGGGAGGTGCTTTGGAAGTTGGATACCATGCAAAAAAACAAAATAACATTGACTAACATTATTGTCACTGTGTAGTTGTAATCATCAGTAGGTACATATAGAGGAACGACTTCAAAGGCTAAAATCAGTTCCAGTGAAACACAAGACCATTCTCTTCCAGCATGTCTTTGTTCTTGGACACACTGTGTTAGAAGGCACAGTCTGAATTGTTATGTAACACCCGCTTAGTGGTGTTAGTAAAGTGTAATTGAAAAGCTGAGGGAACATGGACTGAACTGCACATATGGTGTATGATCCCAATGCAATACAGAATGTGTCACACACTACCTTTTCCATCATTCTAAATGCCTGCCTACTACTACTACTACTACTACTACTACTGATAAGAATAATAATACACGCATACAGCAAAATTAAAACGGCAAAGTAGTGTTTTTTCTGTGATACGAAAGTGACAAGTAATTTTTGTGTGGACCCAGTCGACTAGAGAGAGCATGGACATGTGGAGAAAACCCAGGAAGCGCCTCCAATCTGGCGGTGTCCATCTTGGCAGATGGAGCGAACGATCAGCCAAGTAGCCTCTGTTGTCGGCGCCATTCACAAATAGCGCAGTGCATTGCAACTTCACGAGCTGATTAGGAAACAAGACACAGGCAAAGATGAATCGCCCCCCACCCGCTGAGTCGTATTAAAGGATACGTCTGTTTTTTCCCCCGCTTTTCAAACGACAGAGGGAAAGTCAAACCCTTCTTGTGCGTTTTCTCCTCTTGTCGACATGAGAAAGGGTCGCGGAGATCAAAGTACGGAGTGTCAGCCGGTCCACGGGGAGGAGATGCATACACGGGTTTGAGAGTTGGCCTCCTTACACGCCGCAGACTCATAATAAAGGGGGACCATCTGGATGGGGGGCGGCTATCACTGTTGTCCCAGGCATGGAGCCCAGGGGGGGTCCATACAGAATAATCAATGTTGTTGGATGTCATGAGTAGGCCCCACAAAGTCAAATTTTGTCACAGGATTTGGGAAAATATGCAGGGGCATTAGATGGCTCCATGACCTTGAAGTATTATAAGTAATAGAGGGATTAGAAAAATATCACTTGATATATGTGCATACATGCATCACTGCAAAAAATGTAATCTTAACAAGTCATTTAGTATTGAGTGTAAAAATCTTATATGTCCTAAACAAATCATGTGACATCTTGATGCTAGTGATATTCTTTATTCCAATATATTTTCACTAGTTTCAAGAATGACTTGTTTGAGTAATTCAGTCTATTATTGAGTCCTAAAATCATAATTTTCTTGAAACAAGTGAAAAAATCTGCCAATGGGGTTAGATAATTTCACTTGTTTCCAATGCAAATCCAACCTCTTTCATGAATGTTGTAGAATCAAGTGTTTTTTTCTTCATAGTAGTGCCGTGATCTGCCTTATTATGACTTGTTTCAAGATATTGACACTAATTTCTAGAAAACTCAGCACTGAAACACTAAAACAAGTGAAACTGCATTGAAAGAAGTGGAGTTATCTCACCTCATTTGCATATTGTTTCACTTGTTTTAATTAAAATAAGATTTGAAGACTGAATATGAGACTAAATGACTTTTGCTGCAGAAATTTTGAAATTCTTGCAAATAGTTATGAGTTCTTTCTCTTTACTTTTGACAATCCACACGCCAGACAGTGAAAGTAGAGTACTGCAGCAGCAGCAGCGGCAGCAGCCAGCAAATTAAATATGTGAGCGGCATCCAGCAAGTCTTTAACCATATGACCTTTATCAAAAGTAATTTCCAACAGGGGGGTTTATCATACTCCGCAAGGACCCCATGCATAATACACCATCGGCTGACGGGGTTCATGAGTTATTTCTCGGTGGTATTTTTCAGAGATGAACTGTATCAGTGCGCTGGAGTCTGATCAAATAGCAGCGTAAGAAGTGAAGGGAGTGACGGCTGATGTTTTTGTTGATGAGCACTGGGCAGCAACAAACCCATCACTTCAGCCAGCCGCGGTTATCACTTTTCCCCATTTTACATCTTTGGTGATCAACGGTCTGTGCCAATCCAGTGGGGTAATTGGCCGTACATCTTAGCCCGTGAAAAGGTTAATTAGTGTGCTATTATGTGGGTGATTGAAAGCTATGATAAATAATGTAATGGGTTTTCCTGAAGATTTGTTTTGCCGCAGTATATTGCCACCAGTAAAATCAAAATTTGATGTTTGGTTATTTATTTTATTTGTTTGCTTTAATGCTAATGTATTTTTGTTTATCTGTTGATGACTGCGAAATCAAATTTACCCCTCAGACAATAAAGTTCACCATATCTTACAGCTTATAGTCTGCCTGAGAAAATTTGCATGGCGGTACAACAGATCCAGACCATAATAAAATTCTACTGTTCTGTATATCCATAGTCACAGATGTGTCTGTCCACTATAAACCCTAACACAATGCATTTGTACCATCAATTGTGGAGATCAATTTTAAATAGGCTACATTTAAATTTTAGTTCTGCTCCATAGTCACATATGCATTCAGTGTCACTTCAGGGCCAGGCTCAACCCAGAGGGCTCAAAAGACAAAAACACTCACAGCTTAACACAATACTCCAGCTAACAAATGCTGTCTGTTGTCAACATGGTGCAATAAAGAAGCACAGAGGTATTTGTATTTTGTTCATATAATTGGATTAAAGGACTACACCGACTTTTTGGGAGTTTGTCCCATGATCTCCTTGTCTCTGGTAGATAGCTCTGTCCGGTGCGCATGCTAACGCTTTAGCATACAGTATGTTAAGTAATTGTAGGTGATTAGCATTATTCAAAGTATGAAGTTAACCTTTTAGTAATGCAAAGTTAGTATTGGTATTTTATTCTGTGGTCTGTAGATTCATAAGTCCATCATGAATCAACCGCGCAAAAACCTTAAGCTGTTTGGTAAAACAAGCTACGCTCAGTCTCAGGGGAAGAGACATCTTCTGCCATTGAAAGTGTATTGTTTTTGTCAAAGTTTGTCTGTTTTACTAATCCCCTAAACAGGCCTGGCAGGTTTTGATGCCTTAAAACTAACCATGCAGCATTTGAGCTGCTACAACTTCTCATTTTCTCACTTTTAGGATAGTGCTAATCGCAAATTGCTAATACTGTATGCTAAAGTGTTAGCATGCACACTGTACAGAGCTAACTACTGAAGACAGAGAAGATTTTGGTGCCAATCCTCTCGTCACATATTAAGGTAAGGTGACCAATGGACCAAACTCTCAAAAAGTCTGAGTAGTCCATTAATATAACCCACTTTGGCCATGTAGAAAAAAAAATGGTTATTCAAACCCTCCGATTTCCTGCTAACATTATAATAATAGCAACTATGTGGTATGCATATCCACAACAAGGCCCTATCTCCGAAAAGTATCTTATTACTAAGTTTGTATCGTTTTCATTGTACTATGAATAAAGATGAGATCAGATGTTATCAGAATGGACTTGTAATTGACCCCACAGTATTGGGTGTTCACAAACCATCTAGATGCCATTGTGTAAAGAATAGTGCAGTTTTGCCATTTCCATAAATGGAGGGAGAGGGAACAGCAGATCATTTTGAGATCACAGGAATATTTGATTATTGAATGATTACTATTATCTATTGTCAAGGCTGTAAATGCTTGATATGCTGCTGATGTAGGAATTTGAGCTTATTATACCATTTCAGTCACTGTAAGTCATACTGGATAAGAGTGTCAGCTAAATGTCTAAAATGTATCTTCATATGGGATGGCTCTATAACTTAAAATTGCCCTAGGCAAGATTTTTATGTAAAACTGTTCACCTAAATCACAAATTGGTGCTGCAACAGAGAAAAGCGTCCCATCCCCCCCCTAATTCACCATACTTGTATAAAATGATCACAGACCAAACACGAGCGCGCCGTGTGCCGTTTACTGTCATCACGTTCCATTATTCCCGGGTATTGATGTTCAAATTTTTCACACGGTTACTTCCCGCTGCCATTCAGAGCCGCCAACGTGTGAAGTCGCCAACCTGCAGCTTTAAAGAATTGAATTCTCCACCGTACAGTACGTCAGCTTACACACCAGAACAATTCAGTTTGGTTTAGTCAGGGATGGTTTGGTTAATTACTGTGAAAATCTCCATGCAGTCCTTTGATATTGATATCCCGAAGACGTGGGTACCCTCCAGAAGTAGCCCTCCATCCCATTGTGAATCCCAACCCACAGTTTAGGAAACCGGGCTGTAAACTATACGTAATTGTTTGAATCTCAATTATGTAGGCAGTTTTGTAATCTCTGCCAGAAGGGGACTGCTTAATCACAGCAGTAGGGTGGGATATCACTGTCAACAGACATTTGTCTACCACGTTGGTAATCTATAGCCTCGTTCCCAATCATCATCACATTATAACCCACACATACAACAAGTGGAGACAAGGAGGACACAAATATTTTTCATGCTACTCATACATATCCCTGATTAAAATACAATTTCCATAACATCCTGAGGGCAAATCATTGCCATGTATTATGCATTGTCAGACAACCCTTAAGCTTTTAATAGAATCACATGTCAATGCACATATCCACACACACACACACACACACACACACACACACAGGTGCAGAGTAAAATAATGTATGCATATACACACACACACACACACACAGCCACACGCAAATACAAATATACATTGAGTGTGTACTTTCTTTCAACAAAACAAATGCTGGCTGTGAAAGTACAGCTTCTTATGGAATGTTCTTTGTTTTTGTTAAATACTTAGAGAGCAGGGTTACTATAGTTGTTGTTTTTTTTTGTATAGCTCTTAACTTTTAGTTTTAGTTTTCAGTGTGAATTTGGTAGTTTTATTTCTTTTTTTTTAAAATCTTTAGTTACCTCTGAGGTTATGTTTTCGCACCGTTCCATCTGTCTGTATGTCTGTTTAGCAAGATAACTCCAAAAGTTATGAATGGATTTGCATGAAACTTTGTTGAAAGTTTGATCACGGGGCAAGTAACAACTAATTAACTTTTCACACTGATTTGCCAAAGGGGGGGTGTGGCGGAGGGCGTGGCTTCGCCTAAAAACGCTTAGAACTTCCGAACGGATTCACGTAACACCATCAAACTTTGTGTCCTATCAGCAGACACAAGAAGAGGCAATTGGCCCAATCAAAGAACATGGAGAACTGGAGAGCTCATTTCCAGTTTAGACTTTTCCGCCCCGCCAATTTGTTTTGTAGACGGGCAGCACTAATGGAAACTGAACAGATATAAAGCTGATTGGTCATGTGGTGTTGAGATAATCAGCTAAAATATTAGAACGTATAGTGAAAGTAGAAATATAGTACTCAGGTAAAACTACAGTACATGTTGGCCAGTGAAACTTTCAAAGTATTTACTATTAAATGCAATTATGTTTCAAAAGTAAATTATGTCTATACTCATGTCAATACTTTGAAATCTAATATCTTCAGTCTATCCATAGAATAAGAGTCTGTGTTCCAATTAATACTTGTTTGACCTGAAGCTTTTAGGAACAGATGACAGGTTTTGTATGCAAAACCCTGTCCATGAAACAAACAAGTGACTTGATAAATTCAGAGTAAAAATTATGATAATAATTGCATGAAAATAAAAAAGTGTATCTTAGAACTAAATTTAAAGGCCCAGTCCAGAAAATATTTGACAATCTAAATTTTCTGTACTCTCATAGATTCTTGACAAGTCTGACTCTTACATAGAAAATGAGAAACTCTTCACCGTTTACATATATTACTGACACAACCCAACCTTTTACAGCATCAAAACACCTGTGTGACTTGAGCTTAGCTGCCACATGCAATCACTTAATGTTTAAATAGTTCAGTTACTTCCACTTTGAAAACGGAAAAAGGATTGTCTTCAATCCAAGAACTCAGAATGTTAACAAGCCGTTAGCGGGGCGGCGGCGCTTCAACAAGGGGAAGCCAGACTGGGGCTCATATGGATCACGGCTCTAAGATCTCTCAAAGTTTCCCATTGGGCATACAAAGCCTCTGCACTGTCCCCATGGCAACAGGCCATTTTCCATGGATATACATACAGAGGAGCCAGAAACAAAATGGGAGCAAATACTGTAAAGGAGATAACCGTTTAGACAGCATGGTGGAAATCTATGAAAATGAGAATGAATAGAAAGCCAAGAGGGGATTGCATTTACTCTAACAACAGGACGCTTGCTTCATTCAAAAGAAGCAACGCATTGGAAGCACGTTCACATTGCATTCGCATGCTTTCCACAAACTATTTCATTGTGTGTTTTCCACTTCTCGGCATTCTCTAGGAAACCCAACCTATAGTTCAGTAGATTGCAATGTTCTTGTTTCAGCAATTTGTTTGCAATTTCCCATTCAGTACCACAGTCCGCCGTAGTAATACGAGGAAAAGAGACAATAACCGCCGCATCCCATCAGATTTCACGTTTCATGTTGAGGCGTGCGAGTTTGCAGCCACATATAATTACTGCAAACTGATCTCGTCATCGGCCCGCCACGCGTGCCTTCAAAGCGCAGTCAAAATGCATATATGCTTTTGATCCAATATCTCTGCCCCTTTATCATGTCGCAGTGGGATTATTGGGATCACTGTCTGTCGGAAGCAATCCGAGGCCCCAGATAGAAGCATGACCAGCCAAACTCTGTTTTTCTGCATGGTTAATCCGACAGCACCTTCTGAGGAGATCCAATTAAATCTCTCCTTCAAAGAATATGTGACTGCCGGAGCATAGATGAGATGAGAAGGATGGGCGGGAGGAATAGAGGGGTAGGAGGAGGGAGGGAGGGGGGTCTCCGTTCTTCTGTTTTAATCATTCCCGATCAGTGTCACAGTATTTAACCAGCCGCCGCACACCAGAAGAGTGTGTTGGGGAGAACAGTGGAGATTAAAAAGCGTGCACGTGTGTATGTGATGTGTGTGTTTGTGTCGGCGCTTGTGCGGATGCATGTGAGTTCCAGTGTCGAGCGAGATAAACACATCCTATATCTAGTGATTAAAGGTGATTAGATGAATAACATCTTAGAGCAGATTTATCAGTGGCTATAATTGCAGGGCTGAGCTCAAATTTGATGGTGACATATTTACACCATGAATTTTAGCTTAGATCTCACAATGGTAATAACATTTCTGTGGCTTTTTAGTAGTAAAATGAATTAATAATAGTACGTTATTTGTTTCATTCAGAGTGCATTGACTTTGAATGAGTCTGAATTGAAGTTATTATCATGATACGCTCTTTGCATTAAGTGGTATGTTCATTGTTTTCTAAGGCAAATCATTTGATTTGAGTACAGATTACAGCATCTCTATTAGGGGAAGCATAAAATAGATAATTTGCTCTGAATTATAAACTATTTCTCGACTGAGGCACCCATACATTATGCTCAATATATCAATATTAGAGTTGAGCGCCGCAGCTTCTTTGAATTCTCTTCCACAGGCCCGTGTTTACTGAGACATAGTAATAATGCGAGGCTATTATCAAGTCAGTGAATAATGGTGCGGCGGTGGGATCCCAAGGGACGGAAGCCTGCGGGTGTTTTAGAAACGCTGTTTTGGATTTTACATTAGGAGACTGGGGGGGTGGGTTGGTGGGGGATCAACCTCCTTGTTAACACAAATGATGACATGCGTCTCACCCCTCGTTCTAAAAAAGAACGAAAAAGAAGACGCTAAAACTGTACATCATGAGTCGATGATGACAGCATCCCCGACTTGGTCCTCGACTTCATGGCCGCCCTCCGCCTGTCTCTTAGTCAACCGTGCGTGCCACAGGCAGCCTGTGGCAGAGTGACTGGCCAGTAATTATAATATGCACGACAGGTATTTTTCTGCTAATTAATTTCGGGATGAGCAGGCAACCGTGCATGTTTTCCACTTTATTAAGCAGTGGCGGTAAAGTGTTGGCAGTTAAAAGTGTGTCCTACTTTTTTCGGAGCCTGGCCCGGATGGATGGATGGATGGATGGATGGAGGGAGGGAGGAAGGGAGGGAAGCCAGGAGGGATGAATGATGGGTGGTTCGGAAGGGAAAAACAGAGACGCTAAAACTTGCAGATGGATGGAGAGATACTCGGATAGATGGGTAGATGGATGAGCGCGCAGATTAAGTGTATAGTCAGAAGCCTGTGTCAAGTTGAGCATGTCAGAAGCTGAAATTCGACTACAAAGTATCAAGCCTCTAAAGCGCCAGAGGTGCTGACTCTCCCTCAGTGGTGTTTAGGCCGTCTCTGTCCTCTCCCCCCATCCGGAAAGCCTCTTAGGGCTCAAAACCGCTTTAATAGAAACTCCTCGGAATTTTTTTTTTTTTTTTTTTTTTTTTGCTGGAGTGTACACAGCGCGCTTCGCCACGGCTAAAGAGATACTGGTGTAATGTAATGGTTTCCCCCATCGCAGCATGACAGCCACTTCGAACGACGCACTGTGACATCCTGCAGAGTGGATAGTCCACACTGGAAGTGATCCCCTCCTCGAAATCTCCAAATAACCTCTAATTGTGGGAGTGAAGTGTATGCAATTGTCCCGGCTGTGTGTGGCATGCTAAACCCTCTTTATGTCTGTCTTTTTTTTATGAGACGCACACTTGTGGTATGATTTCAGATGCTTCAATGAGTCCAGATCGCTTATGATGAAGGGTTAAATTGCTTGTCTTGATTTTATCAAAGACTGGACACTGTTGAATTAGAGGAGAGCTACTTCATATCTGAAAGAATATTTTTTTTGGCTTCAAATTTGAGTAACTGGGGGCACTGATTAAGGGTTAGCAGTACAGTGCATGATATTAATATTTCAATTCTGTTCTGTTATCAACAAACGATTAGATATGAAAGTGAGAACAAAATTCAAAAATCCATGACATGTATTAGGTCAAGTTCAGACAGGCTACTTCTGTCTGGTATATTCATATTATGTTATCATATGTATATACACTACCAGTCAAAAGTTTGGACACATATTTTTCTTTATTTTTACTATTTTCCACATTTTAGAATAATAGTAAAGACATCAAAACTATGAAATAACACAAATGGAATTATGCAGTGACCAAAAAAGTGTTAAACAAATCAAAACTATCTTATATTTTAGATTCTTTATGATTCTTTATTATTGATGGAAAGGCAAAGGCTTTGGAAAGAAATTCATACATAGGATCAACTTCACTATTTATATTTGTCTAAGAAACACATTTCAAGCATTTAAGCATAAGACTTTAGATCAAAATGGCTTTAAGATCATGAAAAACATAGAACATTCAATCAGGTGTGTCCAAACATTTGACTGGAAGTGTACGAATATTCCCTCAATCCATATGTTAATTTTGAGGTTTTCCCCTATCTCCAGTGTGTTAGCAGAACTGCTCTGGGCTGTGCATTGGTCTGACATCACAGATCAGAGGCTCAGTGCTTTGGGAGACACTTTTTCATGCTCTCAAATACCGACTGGTCCGCCGCAGGCCATGTAACATATGTGAATTCTTAGAATGAGTGGCTCTCCACTTTCACGCATTAAACATGTTTGGGTTGTATTTCTTTTCGTGTGTCATCCCTCAATACGACGATCTACTTTCACCTGACATAAAACAAAAACAAGAGAGGCACCAGAGAATTACATCATTTTAAGGTAATCCTCAGCAGAGGTTTAACGTATGGAGTTGTCACTGATGGATTGTCACCCCACTTTGCACAATGGCTTATGGAAATGAAACTCGGATCCCAAACGACCACATGCATCACAGGTACATAGGATTAATGGCTAATGATTTGTCACATGAAACGGACTAGAGAACACACGTGACAAGCATGAAGTACAGGTGGCTTTATTGTTAGGCACTGACCGTGCTTGATTGATCATGCATGGTGGTGCTAAAATTTCAAGCTGCACCCTGCTTGCTCACAGTGGAGGCTTCAACAAAAGCCGTAAAAAAAAAAAAGAAGAATTCCTCATAACATCTGACCGGAGAGAAGTGCAGCATTCGTCCCTTTCAGTTAAGCTGCCGTACAGCAGCCATGCACAAATACTACGCCTCCCAAAGTTTCACACCAGAAACCATTTTTTCTGTAAACATAAACAAACACAGTTTTGTTGCCGCATGAAAGAAAATCTTTGTTCCCCGAGACAACACAGTGATGCAACTTTTTATTTTTTTCTCCTCCTCTCCCACCCAGCAATCCCCGTCTCTCTGAGGCTCTCCCTCTTCGGCTGCAAAATGACGGCACATTTGCATGACGAAAAAAGAAACACGGGTCTCTTTGATATGCCTCTCCTCTCCATGCCTTCCCCTTAGTTCTTCTTGCAGGCCCCGCTCACCAGGGACAGATAATTGTCGGGAATCTTGCTCACTGTTCCTTCTCGTTCCTCTGCTTGGCAGTAATGATGGTAAGCCTTTTGAGGTGCAACAGGGCTAGGGAACCAATTACGGATTCTGAGTTTAGCTGGCTTCTGAAGGGGAGGAGAGAAGGACCACACCGCTGCACTATGTTAGGTAATCAGGGTTTATTTTGCTTGAGATCTGCCCTGGATGAATTCGGAGGGTCCCTTTGTGATGTTTAATAGAATAACAAATTTGTCAGAGTCGATCGAACCAACTAATGCAATTGTTTAATTACAAAGGGTGGGAACCGCGGAGATGATAGGAAATGAGGGGATTTTTGCCGTTTCAGGCAATAGAGTTTGAGGCCTCTCTCCATTTTAAGCTAGATAATCCTCTAAATCAAGTCAAACATGTAGCCTGGTCCTGCTTCTCAAAGGAAGAGAATCAATTACGAACGCAAAACCATAATCAGAGGGTTTCTCAAAAATCTTTGGAACAAATGGGTCAACATGTTGTGTTGCATGAATAATGGTGCACTCCTTGCACTTTCTGTATTCCTCTTCACTCCCCTCTGTACTCTCGCACTCTCCTTCAATCACTTTCTCTCTCCCGACGCACTCGTGAATGAATGCCTCAGCTGCAAATTTCCATCAGACTTGGAAAATGAGTGCCAAAAACAAAGACTGCAGCTGGGTTTTTAACCAAGGGAAGCCTTTTGTCTTAGGGACGACTTGTGGCGCCCCCCCACCCCCCCACCCCCCCCGTTGTCTCATCCGAGTTAGCAACCATGCCCCCTTTCGCTGAAAGATTCATCTCCTCGTGAGACACCGAGTCTGAATGTTCCATTCCAGCGCTTACATTTTCACCCAGGCTTATTATGCCCGTGATAAGGCCTGTTGCTGCACACACAGGAAATATTGATTATCCTGCGAGGCAGCAGCAGGGACATGAGAGCGGGTGGCGGGGGGCTGACAAAAACGGGTTCAAGTTCTCTTGAAATATCAGAGCTGAGAGCCGCGTCGGGCGCAATCAGTTTTCCTTATAATGCACGAGAGTCGGCGCGCCCGGCAGCGTGTGCTTTGTGAGCTAATGCCCAAATAGCCCTTGATGATAAAACCCTACCTGCCCGCAATCATCACGGAAAGTGCAGAGTGTGCAAGTACAAAAGGTTCATCTCCATTCCCCCCACTTCAGTCTGCCTCCGTGTCTCACTTAGATTCTCCGTCTGATCCTCTGCCAGCGGGTGAGACACAAGGTCAGAATTACCATCATTTCTCACAGATAGAGACGAGCCCGTATGTCGCCTATGGGACTGTAATTATCCACAAATCTTGGGCGGATTTGCCAAGAAGGTGTTTGTACTTTTTAAGACGTTGCTGGAACTCTGCGAGTTGAAGTTCCCCTTTGGGACGACGATAAAATAAATGCCCTTGCAAGCACTCCGGCAAAATGTAGGTAGCAAAAATTGTTCACGAGGGCAGTTTTCACCTCAAAATATTTCACACTCTGCATAGAAAGCCATCGCAGTCTCAGAGACAAATTATGGAATGCAACACCCCATTACCATCAAAGATTGGAGTTTGATAACCGCTGAGAGAATGAGTGTGACTCTTGATTATACGGTGGGAAGTTGTACAGCTTAGCATTGCCCTACAGTACCTATGCGTATTTAATACAGGTTTCTCCACACAGTAATTCCAGATTCCAAGCAACCTTCATTCAACAGGTTCATTACAAGTACAAGCAATTTGATTTTTTTTTAAGATGAAAATTGTTCCTCTGGGTGAAGAGTGATGCAATTTTAAACCCCAGATCCGCTTTACTTGAATATGTCCTACTAGTTTCAAGGTAAGTTGCACAGTAAGTGTATCTTCAGGGGGATTTCCATTTATTTCCATTCCGAGGGGAACGCTCAATTTTTGGAAGAACGCTTGAATAATGTGAACATACTGAAAATTAATTTGATCCAAAAGAAAAAACAAACACCTCTAAGACAACAAAATGAAGTCAGTGCTGACATGCAGATATACAGAAAGTTGGTTTATTCATGAACTTGCGCGCACTTTTTATCAATGACAAGATCAATCCAAATTCAAATGAATGTCAATAATATGGGCCCCCCGCTGCCGTCTCCTCTCCCGAGCAACATATTGCAGAATCGGCAGCCTTGCTGTGGGGAAGGTGGTGGAGGGGCCGGCGGGGCTCGGAGCGGAG
Source organism: Centroberyx gerrardi (assembly GCF_048128805.1). Taxonomy (NCBI): domain Eukaryota; kingdom Metazoa; phylum Chordata; class Actinopteri; order Beryciformes; family Berycidae; genus Centroberyx; species Centroberyx gerrardi. The sequence continues at coordinate 12,905,272 of NC_136017.1, read as the reverse complement.
GCGGAAAGGAGCGAAAGATCTTCAAAGCATCTGCTTTACAAGTCTGATGTATTCTCACTAGCTGTGTTAAAATCCTTTGTGTCTCATTAGGCAGCGATTTTGGGACGGCGCCTTTGTGCGCTGGACAGATTCTGTTTGAAATGCGAGGGGATGGTGGGAGCCTCTGCTGCCGGCGGGAGCCTCTGCTGCCGGCGGGCCCATGGGCTCGAGGCTTTGTTAGCGAAGGGAAAAGGGGGTCACTCGTCTAAACCAATAAATGGTTGATGATATCTTCTCTGGGTAAGCGATGTAAACATTTATAATGAAGTTGGCCTATAAGCTGACCGTTTGTTTCCAATAAACCCAAAAGTGCATTGTACTGAAATCTGATTTTATTGCTGATTGGTTTGCCTTTAAACTTATTTGGGGTCATTTGACTGGAGCAGCGATCCTGGATCAGCAGTTTTTAAAAGCTTCATAGAAACCGGTAGGTAGATGATTGATTTCATGTTAATCCGTTTGACCATTTTTGTCCCGTAAACTAAAACCTACCGACTGGCGTAATAGGGATATTGTATTAAAATAGAAGAGAATCAGGGGTTCCAATTAGGTTGTGAAGACTCGTGTAACATTGTGAACCTGCCCTTTACATCTCTTCACTGTTCGTCCTGCTCTTGTCTTCTCTAATTGCACTAAGGCTGGCTGTTCATTTATTCAGATTCAATAATAGGGGCTATAATTGAGCTTGAAAAGAAAGTCTCAATAAGGTTCACTCCCTAAAAAGATGTATTCTGTGTGTAATCACAAATCACTGCTAGTTTGAAGTTATTTGACGACTACAGGTCCATGACATTGAATCAAAAATGATTTCAGAAATCAGGAATTATTAATTAAACTATCCATTATGGTCCAAAATGGCTTGTGAGTTAGCTGTGTTATTCCCATATGAAACAGATGTTTTCATGAGCCGTGTGCCCAAAGGAAAAATTCGGGAGTCAATTTTGGTATTCCGAAACATTAATACAGTACAGCTCCCTGGCCAAGCAGCATTATTCAAAATCGACGATTATGAACTATCATGACAATTCAGGCCAATGTCAAGGGTTTAATCCAGGGCTTCTCTAAATCCTTTCTGGTTTTTTTGGAAAGGTTTATCATAATTTTGGCAATGATTCTATTCAGTTTCACTTTCTTCTCTCTCTTCAGTCACAAGCCTGCCTGCCCACATCATTACTACACACATCTATTCCACTACAACAACTACAGTCGCTACAAATTGCTTACTTCCCACCTCTGGAAACGTATTGATTCGTATAATATGGTAGAATGAAAAAAACATAAAAATGCTCTGAACAGAAAATTTACATGACAGAGGAATGAGGAAGTCCGCTAGACAAATAGACACAAAGAGCCTATAAACGGTAGACAAATAATACAACATGGACAAATATTTGAACTAATGCATGTTTTATACAGGCAGCAAGTTGTGTGTGTGTGTGTGTGCGTGTGTGTGTATGGGGATCTGAAATATTGATGCACGAGGAAAAGGAAGCACAAAATGAAATTTGCATGAGGTTATGAATCAAAGAGCCTCAGAGCTTTTGAGCAGAGAGAGTGAGGATGACCCCCCACGCCGCCCACCATACACACACACACACACACACACACGCACAGATGTACTGTAAGCAGACCTGTAGTTGGAAGCCGACGTGGTGCGCCGCTACCACCGCCGAGAGACGCTGACGAGGAGGAATACTAATGACGAGCAGGATTCCAGGATGAAATAAATCAAACCGGAAGATGCTTCATGACCCGCTCGACTTATGCAAAATGCTTACACACTTTCGCTGAGGGCGTTTGCGGTGAGAGTTTATTAAACTCACACACGGCGCTCACAGCCATCCCACTGTTCGGGAACATTATTCTCAACTGTCAGTTTGCTGACGGATGTAAATTAGGTGGAAAATAGCGGAGTAATGTCTCTCAAAGCCACGTCGCTGATAGAAATGTCCTGTGAGCCGCCTAAAAAAACACATATTTGTGTCTTATACGGTGACAATGGTGGAAAACTGTTGCGATGTTGTATTAATATCAACACGTGGAGTCATTTAGCGGGCAAATTGCAAAAAAACAAAAAAGCAAAACCATTCCTTATGACGACAATTATCTATTTGTGCCTGTGATGCAAGGATGCATTTCCAGGCCGAGATTCTGATTTGATGAAAGAGGATTTTTTTCATCTTTTCTTTTTCTTCTGGATCCAGCATTTGGCTTAATGTGTCAAAGGGCAACGTCCCGCGCATCCGACACGTCTCTGATCTTCTAGGTCCCTCAAAAGAATAGATCCCCCTAAATTATTTGCCCATTTTCCGAGCTGTGCATAAACTAAGCCTTTTTCTCCGCTTTGATTTATCTGTGATGTGCTAAGTTCATTAGCGGCAATCACTGAGGCTTGTCAGAACCGCGCTAAAGTGATTTTGTTAATGACTCTGGAGATGGATCATCCTGATGTATGTAGGCGTCTCGCAAGGAAAACAGAATAATGTGGCTGCACTTGAAACTTAAGCTTCCGTAGGCTCACCGGATGCTCGCTCGGAATAGTCAATATACCTTCTCATTAGCGAGGGGAACATCAGGAAAAGTTGTCAGAAGTACAGCGCCGCGCTTACCGTCTCGTTTGTCAGGGTTGACCTGCTACGAGGTGAAAAGACGCGCTTAGTAACATCACAACATGCCGACACGGATGAAAGAAACAGAAAATGCTCATAACACCTTTAAAGGCACTTTCTGTGTGTATAGGGCTACGAATCGGCCAGTAAATATACAGTTTTTCTGTATAGGAGTGCTGATTTGGTCTAGTTCACCCATTTTATTCTTCTAAATTCCTCTAATTTAATTACAGTAACTTTAGAGTAATCTTACAAGTTTTATACACGCATATCTATCTATCAAATATCTATCAAATGTTGCCTTATAAAGTATGCATTTCTTATGGGAATCCATATGACCTGAATGCATCTGATTGCGTAAATAAATAATAAATTCAAATATATCCCATGCACCGTGTTGCATGACTTATGCCTCAATGTATGTTATGACCCATGCGGAATTAAAAGAGCATAGCGCGGCAAACAACACGCATCGCTCTGTTGTTATTGATTTCAGATGACAGAAAGAATACACGACCCTACGCTGATGTGTGCTGAAATGCTATCATGTTAGCTGTAAAGGCCTCAGCAGACACACAAACCCCAAGGGTCCCGCAGCAGAGCACACTGCTGTCTTCCCCGGATCACACATGCACACACACACACACACACGCACACACACCACTCGCTCCCAGGGGCTACAGTACACCAGCATAACCATTAGTCCTCTGCATTGATCTCCACTCTTCATATAATGGGGCAGCAAAATAGACACAATGCAAGCAGCTCTCCTAAGAAGCTTAGTTCTGCTGCAGCCAGTGTTGATGCAATTAATGTATTATTTAGCTGAATCAGTGATTAGAACATGCACAATTCCACGCTGGGCCGAGACTTACAGCGTGGCACAATATGGGATGCTGTCATTTCCCCTGACTATTGGCGTGAAGGCAGATTACATGGGGAAGGCAGTAATTCTAAACACATACGGCGCAACACGCTCTTGTTGTATCCGTCTAGTGGAAAAACACCAAGCGAGGCCCAAAAAAACCCAAACGCAAGACCAGAAACGCAAATATCTTCTCTGCGAAGACTGTGATAAAGCTCCCGTTGTTGTGATTACACATCATGCAATATCTGCCGTGTTTTCGAAGTAAGGGCAAGGTATTGATTGGAACACTACAGAGTTTATCAACTGTTTAATTCTCACAGCAGACCCATGAAAGGGTCCTTGTTAAGGTATCGATCCAATCTTGGCAATTGGTAGGCCATTTATGAGACAATCCACCATAGTCGTCCGCAATACATTGTCAGATTATTCTGATGAGGTGGAAAGCGGTGATGTGGCGCAGTACAAGGCGCTTGCATACAGCAGCATCAGTATCAGTGAATGGGGAAAAAAATCTCTCTAAATAATCGATACCAATCTGTGTTTTACTCAAGGTTAGAATAGAAAGGATGTACCAGTTCCCTGTGGTTAGTATTATGGTGGTTTAGAAAGCAATGCAGAAAGCACTTCTAAGTCTGTTATGCAGGTTTATAAAACATCCAGGGTTGCAGAGTAACAGATTACATGTATTGGAATTGCAGTACTCTGATTACAATGTCCTGGTATTGTAATCCATTGCAAATTACTAAAATAACACTGATTACAATGCTTCTGAAAAGTAGTGGATTACTTGTTGATTTGTTCAAAATCACGTTAAGGCATTTTGATTGGGTATACTATGTATAATGAATACCAGAGACAAACAACTTGAATATGTCTCTGATTTGAGGTAATCCAGTGGTTTATGTTACTGGTTCCAATTTTTAACCGGGAATCAGTAATCTGTACCAGATTACATCTTCAAAGTAACCTTGCCAACCTCGCCGCTCAGGTGCTTGTCTGGAGCTCTCAATTTTCGAAACTCATTTTTTCTCAAACTAGAATGCGCTTCTTCCTTGACTAGCTTTCCCCTTTTCCCTCTGATCCGCAGATGGGAGCGAGTTATAAAGACAAAGACAGAAAGGACGGATAAAATGGAAAGAAAAACACAGACAGCTGGGTAACACGTTCGTAATGTCAATGCGCACGCTTCCCGAGAGTGAAAAACATTTACAATCTATTTATTTTCATCTGTACGCCGGGTAATTCCTCGGCACAGTATACTCGAGCACATATCCCCGTCTAATTAGACAGAGGTGTCATTAAAAGCGATGGAAATGCTTTCCGATACATATTCACCTGTCCCAGATGCCTCTATTCTCAGAAACCGTTCACAGAGAGAATACACCCTAGTTAGGCGATGTGTCTGAGGGGTGACAGTCTAATTCGATTGCAGCTGATCCCAAAGGCAAGAAGATACTAGCCTGAAATGTAATTTGTAATCAACTGCATGCAAGTTTACAGATGACAGCAACTCAATAGTGCGTGATTAGAACCCTTCACCTAAAAGTGCGTTCCACTTCACGGTAAATTCACCAATCAGTGTGACATGTTATCTCTTTCTCTCTCACATTGCCTTTAAAATATGAAATCAGCATAGATTTATTTTTGGTATTATGAAGCCGCTTATTATATGGCTTCAATACCCTGCAGGCCAAGTGATATAATCTAATCTTTTGAGCATATCTGATAGTTTTGCAAGGCTGTCCACACACCGCTCCATATGTGGCACGCAGCAGATTTGTGTGTCCAGACAGAGGGATGTTGACACAGCTTGAATGTGTACTGAATAGCCTCTTGCCACGTTGCTCGCACTCAGGGTGGGTGTAATGAGGCGAGCCGGTGCTTAGCGTTAGCCCGGGCTTCGGCGTAGTTTACTTTGGGCTTTTCGCAGTGCTCACACCTCAAGCTTCTTGCTCATTTCTTCCTCTGAGCTAAAAGGAGGTTTGGGGTTTTGTTTCAGGATGGGATAAAGATGACAACCTGTTCGGGCTGCATAAAAACGTAGTCCAGGAAAAAGAAACACCGCAGGACTCAAACGTAAAGTTTGTTCCTGACTACTCGCATGAAAGAGAATAGAATTCATGAAAGTTTAAAGGTTCAAGATAGTCTCTTTGCTACTCTGTCCTGAATATCCTGGTCTTCTGTCTTTGTATGCTAACAAGCGCACTGACTTCTGTGCAAAAACCATTCATAAACTCAGGATTAATTATTAACTGGTCACAATACTGCCATCTGGCAAAAGCAACGCCAGAATTAATTCAAAGCAACACTTGCCTCATGCCAAAATGCACAACCACCAAACCAAAGGAGTGCTGTTCTCAATAATGTGAGTGGGTCTCAACCCCTTCCAAGCCCCACCACATAGTACATAGAGTGGTAGACGGAGTAAAGTAAAGTACAGTCGAGTGCACTACAAATTGCTAGGAGTGTGTGTGAGTGTGAGCGTGAGTGCATAAACAACAGTAGTAGCCTGTCTCTCTGTCACATCAAACCAAAGACAGTCACATAAGTCAGGTCAGTCTCTTCCTTAGAATACATCTGCACCACAAATGAAATACATTCTGATGGAAAATAATACAATTCCACAGAAACAATTTCAATGTACAGACAAACTTGCTTCTCAAAGTGTAGATCCGCTAATTGACCGCGCATGTGGAACTGGCTCCCCGCTACAAAGAGACAGTGACACATGTAACTGCACTCTCATCATTTTGAGAAAGATTACAAATGATAAGATTATCTAATGCCGAAGCAAATATTACATTGAAATCACTTCATAAACTAAACTTGGACTTAAGAGCTCTCTTCTTTCCATCAACAAGCTAACTCAACAAGCTAGCTTGGCCTAACACGGAAAATACAAAACAAAACTGTCTTTGCCTTAGCAGTTTTCCTGTATTTTAGTATGGGTGAGATTTGGAAAGCCCTTTACACACATTAACTATAGGCAGGCAGTTGCCATTCTAGATAGCAAATAGTTCCCTCCTCTGCCAGCTGAGGTTCCCAAGTAATCTAGAAGAAAAGCTGACACTGAAGCTACAATATGCAACTTTTCTCCTTGAGGCAACAAAGTGTATCCTCGCCCGTCTCCGCCTCAGTCGGTCAAGTTCCCACCCCAACACTTGTCACTCATCTTGATGAGCTGTCTACCTTGAAACAGCATCTGGCCTGAGGCTGAGGTAACCAGCATCCGTAAAGCCACCACAGGTGTGGAAGAAGCAGACGGCGAGTGCTGGCAAAAAAAAAGCTATTTTCTTGCTATTTTCCGCCATTGTTGTTGCTATGACTTCCCTGTGCTGTGGCTGCGTCCATACACCCATGGCCTCAGCAAATGGCATAGGCCTAAAAACATCCCAAACATCACTGAAAGGCCAATTTCAGACAGACACAGACTGTTAATGCATAATATATCCTATGTATTTATTGTTATATTAATGTCAAATAAGTGCCATATTGCAGCTTTAATAGCAATTCAGCCTACTTTGAGTCAGCTATAGTGCAGGGAACCTCAGGTCATTCATGTGCACTTATATTCCTGAGGAACTTGTAATTCACAGATGTAAACTGTGTGTAGGCAGCCTGTATTCAATTGCAATTACTTTCTCTCAAGTTGTCACTCCAAGCATGACAGCGTAATCTGGCACCATAAATTCAGTAAATTCAAAGCACTATTTCTGCTTCGGGGGATCAACGGAGTATCAGACTTCCTGTTTGTTTATTCAGAGCGTCATCTGCTTGGAGTGTTCGGAGCGCACTCTGGGCGCCGCAGCCGACGAGTGGGTGCAGCAGAGCGTTCAAATGTTTACATCGGTGGGGAGTGGTACCCAGCTGACAAAGCTTGGTACTAAGCTAACTAAAATAAGTGATGAGTTTCATTTCAAAATGAGCACTCGTTGGAAAAAAAAAATAGACACCTGCTGTCATAGAATGTTCGCTGGCTAAGAAAATTTTTTTTTTTTTTTTACAGTGCCTGGCCGCTTTATGCCAGCCACTTCCAGCTTTGGCAAAAATACAAATATGGATATAATTAAATTTGCTGATTGAACAGATACACGTCTGACTGCAGCTTCTCACAACATTTATATCTACATGCTTGAAGGAGGAGTTATTCATTTAAACAGGTATATGACAATTTGACACATTTCATCGTCCCTTCATCACATCTTTTATCCGAACTACTTCCATTCCAATAGAACCAGGATGCTCTCTCTGCAGATGTATATGGAGTGACGGTATTAAGCGATTTATGTAACACTGAACTAAGTGAACTACTGTATTTTCCAGGCTCTAACAGAAGGCTCAAGCTGTATATAACAATGCTTCTTATTAGATAAGGAACACTCTGTTTTCATCTGGAGATTCTCACTGAGATGTCTTTTTTTAGACTCTAGAAGACGGTTGACAATCTAAACATTCATTTTATGTCTTGATGCGAGCTCTTGTCTACACGAACATAACACTAAGTAACTTCAACAACAGCCGCTGCGGCGAGATAAACTGCATGCCGTTGTCCTTTACTTATGGTATAAAAGATATGGCAAGGCAGTATCTTTTACCTGCCAGTCTTGAATCTTTCTCAAGGCGAGGGAGCGCCTTAGCAACAGCACTGCAGTGCTTCCACCCATATGTCCTCCCAGCCCCACAGTGCCAACAGGTTAGACAGAAATGATTGTAAAAGGACTACAGCTCTTTTGACACTGTAAAGCCTACAGGGAACAGGATTCGTCGCTAGGTTTAAATTCTGTTGTTTCACGGCAACGCAATGAAAAAAAAAAAAAAAATCCTCCTCAAATTACAACTATTTTCTCCGCTGTCTGAGGTCAAGAACGCTTTCAGTTTTATTGGCCCCTCTGATATGATTTCGAGTACAATCATATGGTTGAAGCAGGAGATCTACAATGTTGTGGGTTTTCTTCGCTATCAAGGTTACCGAGGCGGAAAACTGTTCCGTGACCCCTGAGGTCTCCCGTGGGTGCCTGCCCAAGCATAAAGCGTCTGACTCCTTTCTGCTGATGATGTTATTGATTTAGATTGAGAATTCAAGAGAAATATTTCATCTAAGGGTTGCTTCTCGCCTTTGAGGCTGTTACTTTTCATATCGCAAAGGCATCGCTTTATTTAATAAGACATTATATTAAACTGGATAAAATAATCAACTGAGACTTTTTTTTTTTATTATTTTGGACGTAGCCTCATGCAATGTGTTTGGTTTCAAGGTTGTGGGAAATCAATACACTGAAAAATTGATATGTTTTGGGGTAGGAGTCAGACCAACACTGTGCTGAAGTGGGTCTGTTAGGCGGGAAAAAAAACATCTTCGGAGCTCGGCCCATTGCACCTCCGAGCATAACGATGTAAACTGGAAACAATTAATAAATACATCACGACTTGTGTATGTCACATGGACTCCTGAGACGGTTTTTCTCAGCATTGACTCATCAAAGAAAATGCCGTCGTTGAATACAAAGTCAACAAGCGAGATGTTTAATTATCAAATCTCAAACTGCGTTCAGCGTAAAATCTCCAAACGAACATGCAGATACACAGTTAACAATGTTTTTTTGCACAATGCTCGGTGCGCGGGAGAGCGTGTGAAAGCCTGGCAACATCAGATGAGGAGGCATACATTAGGCCTACACAGCTGCGGTCATTCTGCTAACAGATGATTTACAACCGTTCCTTATCCGGAAAGTAAATTACGGGGGGTATTGGGCCTTTTGTGATGATTCCGCCACAATTTTTGCCTCCAGAATGGAAGCCAATGGAGCGTTCTCTCCTTATCTCCCTGAGTCCTGGCTAGAGTTTTTTGAAAGATGTTCCCTTTCCCTCCGTCTAGTTCTTGTTCAGCCGTGAAGATAACAACCCCCCCCAACCCCCACCCCATCCGACACATAATCACAACCCGGACTGAAGTGTGTATCTCTAAGAGCAGAACCTCACGCTTATAATAGGGAGGGCATCGCACATGTGAGGGCGGATGTGTGTTTTTCCCTTTGAACGTGCCCCGGGGCAGCCGCCGCCCCGTAATGCACTTTCAAAGGGAACGGCTTCCGCTAGATTCGCCCAATACCAAAAACTATATGATGGAGGCGAAAGGGAATCCGCGTTCGTCGCCGTTGGTCCGGATGCTGTTGTCTTTCATGGAAAGGCGCCGTCGGAGGAGGATTACCGAACAATTACCTGACATAATAAGTGGTCAGAATCTGCTGGGAGGGTAGCAGATGCTGGTAAATGGGAAGCGTTTGGTTGACATTTTCCCTTCACTCCTCCAGTGTACGGGGGGACCAATGCATGGGGGGTGAAGGAGGGAGGAGGGGTGGCGGTGGCAGACACAGCTCAAGGTAATGTAATAACACTCCAGCGTGTGCTCACAACCGCATTTCCCTGCTTTGGTATGTATGTATTCCCTTTCAGTCACTCCGATGCCGGCGCAGCGGCTCCTCTTCGCCGAATCTCTTATTCTGTTTGTGAAATGACAGCGTGGCTTACAGCGACACTTAACCACTTGGAGAAAACATCAATACGGCATCGCGCTTCCTCCCCTGTTCTCCCTCTCCCCGTGCGGAGGGAGTCCATCGAGATGAAAAGGTCGAAGACAAAGAGGCGGTGAGAATTACCATACGCTGCCTACTCTATCTGCGCAGGTCGCCGCCGCCGAGCCGCGTGACCTCATAGGTCGCCGAGCCGCGAGGGAGCAAAGTGAAAATCTAGGGTTAATGAATAAAGTTAGAGGCAGCCGAAGCGACATCAGGCGGGGATTAACACTTCCAGCTCCAATCTGACGTTGCCACCTGTCGGGCAGATGTACGATCCTACAGATTGCATTTCCCAGATCGGATTTGTGTCAAAAACAAACAGAAAATACACATTCGAGCCATTACATTGTCTGCCTCAGTCCAGCGAACGTCAACCCATATCCAGTGGAGGGAACGAACTGGCAGCCACTTCACCACATAATGTCCATCGTGGATGTAAAGGCATGAGACATGACAGCGTGGTGTTCTGGCCTGTTCCCCTGCATTGCCAGTAGCTTGTTATGTGCTGATGCAGACCAGGACAACATAGCACCAGTTTAGTCGTGCTCTCTTTACCTTGCCAGACACTTACAGAGCATCATGTGGATCCCTCTCAAGACAAGGCAAATCAAGCATTGTTGTCAAGCAATGTGTCACAGCCTAACCTGCTCATGTGATGACAATAACATGTGATGACAATGTGTTTTATTGGTTAAATCTGGTTTTATATTTGTAAAATGTATTTGATAGCATTTCTCACTGAACAAATGTAAGAATTGGTGTTAATTGATGAAATCTGAAATTCAAAATGACTATGTTGCCCTAGATCTAGGTGTAAAAGATCTGCTTTGGTCAACTCTAGGATAGGTTTACTTTACATTTTTACAATACTTTACAGTTAAATTTTTTGTGAACTTGTAAGTATATGGTTCTATCTGACTGATTTTTTTTTATTTATTTTTTTATCAAAATTGAGTTACTCACATATTCATGATCTTGAATGGTACTTAATGCTTGTGCAGTGTTATTTTTTTATTTTTTTAAAAGGAACCTTTTGGGGTTCAATATTTGAAAAGATAGGAAGTACATATCAGTTTTGCCAGTTGGTACAGTATGTCAAATCTTTGATGCTCAATAACTCAGAACCTTGATAATCTGCACTTTTTTATCTGAATATATCTAATTCCTCTTCAAACAAATCTAAAAGTTTGACTTACTGGCAAAATGAAATCTGAAATGTAAATTGATTACATTGCCTCAAGGGTTTAGTTTTTACATTGTATGATATCCAGGCTTCCAAAAGATGATCTGTACGCAGCATATACCAATATGTGTTGGAGTCTTTCATAAGTCTTAACCAGATGACACTGCATCCCACAACAGAAGGCATATCAAACCAGTAAAATTATGAATAGTGTTAACTAAATTAGTCATGGGTTAGACAGCGGGGCACTTTGGAATTATTCTTAGAAAGAAGCCTTTAATCTCAGCTCTTAGTTCGGCTACACATTGCACTGACAATTAAAAGACACATGAAATCACATGCTCACAGGTGACATAACACTACCTCAAGGTGTTCATTTTGGTGAAGAAAATCCGTCTGGTTAAAAGAAGGGTTTAAAAAGTAACCCACGGTATTTAAAATGTGGTTCTTTGCTGAACTCGCTGTAACCCCAGAGAGAGAGAGAGAGGAAAGAGAGAGAGGAAAGAGAGAGAGAGAGAGAGAGAGAGAGAGACTTAGGCGGTTCCACCATAAGCACAGGGTCCAAACTTGTTCCTCCGAGTAAAATCGCATTTACGCCGAGGCATAAATTCTGCCTTTTCGCTCCCAGCCGCCCGCGTGCAAATCAAAAACCTCAACATCTAATTGTAACTGTTACACAAGAAAAAAAGGAGCGAGGAGGAAACTTTGGACAGATCTTGCTACTTCTTTCCTGTATCATTACAGCCGTACGCCAACGGTCTCTGCATAGATTGCCTCCAGGGCTGGCGAGGGCACTGCGTCCAGAGGCATGAGCTCACACTGTGGCGAGGGAAGAGGCAGAGATATTGATTCAACTCTGTGAACCAGCCACCCCAGGTATTCAGAAGCTACTCTTTTTGCTTTTGTTAGAGCTATTTTGTCTTATTAATTCACCCTCTCCACACCAAAAAAAAAAAAACAGTGGTGTTATTATGGAACAGAGATTTTGATTAATTTATTATCTCTTTAAGCCATCTGCAGCTGCGTATTGCCCACAACTCATTGTTTTACACATGCAATTAGCTTGGTGCAATCAATTTTGCTCCTATATAAGCCCTTGCGTAGAGTGCACACGCACACACAATTTTTATATTATTAAGCATCTCTTAAGCCATTGTTCCAGTGAGAGTTCCTGCGTTGTGCCATGATAGTTAGACTCCTCTTAATGATTTCTCAGATGCCCATCCTTCATGGTAATGTGTCAGAAGCGAGTTTGTTTGGAGGCGGCGAGTGGCCTTGCCGCCTTAAAGTTTAATATCTTTCTTTAGAACCACTGTTGATATATGCATAAAGAGTTATTGGAGTATATGAAAGTGATAGGCAGCCTATCTGACTCCCACGCTGCGCCCGCCTGAGCAGTACATCACGCAACAGACAAGAGATGGATACACCGCTACTGCCATCGTAAAACGCCAAATGTCGCTTAGGCTATAGTGGTTCACAATGATATTTATCAACCATCTTGCGAGTACTGATCTAGGACCCGGTCCGTGATCCTAAATCAGCGTTTCTGCACGGAGGGGTTGATTGATGAACAAGAGCCGTAAATGTGCGCGTGCGAAGTTTGGAAACGGGCGATTCTTTTTCAAATCTCATCTCCAGACTGTCAATTCCAGATTTACGTACCTTCGCGGACGGATAAAAAGGCTGTGTACCTTCAAGGGCTGTGTATCACTCACACGCCAAATGATTTTGATTCATTTACGTTGGTCTTTGGTACGGTGTTCAAAGTGGCCTTGTGCAGTTCATTGCTTGAAAGCTTCAAATATGGCCCGGTGAAGCCATGTATGGTATTGTCGGTCTGATGGGTTGGGGTCAGTTCACTTTCAGGTCAAGAAATTAGTGACACATTTTCTTTAACATCCGAACTTGAAAAACCTGTTTTTCCAATACAGTGCCCTCTTGATATAATTATTTGTGAGTAGAGTAGGGCTAAAAATATTACCCTTGTTTCTCTACTACTTCAAACTGTCTCCATCTCTAGTGCAGAAACGTATTATTTTAATGGGTTGACAGCGAGCGGTTCAGGTTTTCTCCCTTGTGCATCACAGTACCTTGAAATATTCTCCAAATAGAGCAGGGATAAGGATAATTGTGTCATTTTAGAGAAGAGAAGGGGAGATCTCTTCACCACAATGGCCTTTGAAGCCACGTTACTCGCGGCCACGACATTGGAGGCTGATCTTTGATCCCGACAGAGAGCAGACAATGACACGGTCAAGAGGTCAAGCCTCTATATGTCACCATTTATTTACGTCTCTTTGACTTTGAGACGCTCTTCACACTCTCACTGACGGCTACAATGGGTCTCATCATGCCAAATGCCACAAAAGGACACAAGACTACAATGTGAGCTGCTGCGACTGTTAACCCAGTCGCACTCTTGAAGATGGAGCTTTAAAGGTGCCCCCATTATAGGAATTCAAATTTTCCTCCATTTATATATATGTATATATACATATATATATATATACATATATATAACAAAATACATTTTTAACATTGTCTTCATTAAACATTTTCAATCATACATATGTATATATATATATATATATATATATATATATCAATCAATCATACATATATATATATATATGTATGATTGAAAATGTTTAATGAAGACAATGTTAAAAATGTATTTTGTTTGAGTGGTTAAATTTAAAGTGCATTTTCAAAAACTTTTTACAGGCAGATTCAGACCAGCTCCAGTAAACACATCACAACAGCACTTGGTCCTGGTTGGCTCCCTTTGATAAAGAATTCTGAAAATCCTTCCAATCAGGCCAGTTCTCAGCATTTGAACTGACACACCCACTGGCAACCTCCACTCAGCAGGTTTACATCATTTTAATTTTTTGGCCAATCAGGATCCAGTATTGTGACTGAGTCTTCAAATTCATTCAACTTATCTAATTCGATTCAACTTTTAATTAAACTATTTACTTGCAAAACATCATGAAAATCATTCTTCACCTGAGCCAGAGTATATTTGAAAATAAAATCATGAAATATTAATAATATGGGACCTTTAAAGCTTGAACCAGTCTGTTTCTATGCAGATACCTGGGAAGTCATGCATTATTCTGTCTTTGCTTAACCAGCTAAGACTTCACCAGACATTTTTATTGATGGGACCATTTAATTATTTTGTTGTTTATTTGAGTGACAAGCATTCAGATCAGTGGACATGACAATAATTCATTGTGTCAAAAATTTTAACATTTTCTTCTGAAATGAGATTAATGGAAAAGACACCAGCATTTCATGATGGTGCTCAAATCAGCAGGGAATGCTCTTGTGGGCTGATGGGAAATGTAAGATGCAACCCGCACACCATCTACCTTAGGCAAAAAAGCCTCAGTGAATCACTATGTATGCTGAGATACATGCAAAAATCCTTTTTTAATTAGACATGAGTGCCAAAAACAAGCTGCAATGCAAGTAAATAAGCTGTGTTCTTGCTCAACAGCTGTAAACTATAAGCTAATAGAACATATTATTCATAACAATGTAAAATGTGATGTCGATCATGATTCCATTCAAACATTTGGCCAATCAGGAAGACTAATTGGTTACAACTGCTAGCCTATATGTAGCCTTGGAGAACGCTCTTGGCCAGTAGCACTGGTCATAGTTTGAGGGCTGAAACGTTTGCTGCTTTTTAATTCACATTTCTGCACCCGAGCACGTTTTTGGCGCTCATGTCCAATTAAAAGAAGAGTTTTGCATGTATCAGAGCCACATACTCATTCATTGAAGCTTTTTTGCCCAAGGTAGATGGTGTGCGGGTTGCTCCGCTTTTGATTCCTGTACGCTGAATTCCTCAATCCACACACCCAAGTAAACCCCCTGAGTTTTTACATCTACCACCATCTACTACCTTGGGCGTGTTATCAAAGTCTTTTGATACAAATGTAAGGCGAGTAAATTAATTTTATTTCCTGTCATCATGTAGACCAGATAGTGGTTAAAGCAGTAGCTCCTAAGTTTTTCCAGACCTGTTGAAATATCGTCACCCCACCATTGGTTTTGCTTACATGACTTTTTGAATTTAGAATTCGATAAAGGTCACAGATTACTCAATGCCCCTTTAAAGAGTAACTAAACCCCAAACCCAAATCTGTGGTGAAGCCTGACACCTAATGGTGAAAGTAGGGTACTGTACTGGCCATCTTCTATTGGCTGGTCTTTGTGCCAGGTGATGTCACCCTCTATAGAGTACAACAGGTGGTGACATCACCTGGAACAAAGACCAGCCTAGGTGCCAGGCTTCACCACATATTTGGTTTTGGGGTTTAATTAATCTTTAAGCCATTTTTTCCTCACTTTGAAATGTCTGAACATTCGATGCAAGGACCAACTTGAAATGATATATGTTTTTGATTTATGGTGGGTTATAAAGTTGTAGAAATCTTACTCCATCAACCTCTTGAAGAACATATGCGGATATACCCAAGATTTAGACGGTCAAGTAAATTACTGATTGTATATTTGAACAGCATACTTTCAAAAAAGTCATTTTTAGAAAGCAAGTTGAGTAAAAACACCCGTGTATATCAACGTAAACCACTATCGATGCATTTGACTTAAACTCTGAGGCTGAGTGCCAGTTCGCTATGTACCATTTAAGGCTCTGGGACCTGCTCACTCCCCACCTGATTTCTCTGAGCTGTGCAGGGATACCTTCTAAAAAAAAAAAAAAATAAAATGTTTATTCTACTGGGCAGGGGTAAACATCCCTGGGGCCCATCAGTCACTGCTAGCTGTTTGAGTGCAGTCCAAAAGGCCCCCCCACCACCCCACCCCAATGAGAACTGGGAAAACCTGCATGCCCCGTGTGACGTTCCAAATGTCCCCATCTGCCAAAAGTGGTCGGAGCGGATCCAACGCTAAACTCTCCCTTATTTTCAGAATTTGTCATTCCGCGGGGGGGGGGGGGGGGGGGGGGAGCCGTGCCGAGGGGGAATACCTGCTGCCACGATGCGGGGGGCATAGCCAGGCTGCGACCGCCCTGAATTTAAAGCGACGCCTCGCATCGAACCACAATATTCGAGGGCCGAACGGTTACGCGACAGGGAAAGTTGGCGCGTTGGCTAAAAGTCAATCTGTCACTCAGTCATTCATGCACACTTCAGTTCATGCATTCATTCATCGAGTCATTCAGACTTCCATTTATTCAGACATTCTCTCTTTCATTCCGCGCATAATTTATTCATTTCATCTGCCAGCGAGTTCATTTATGCATGTATTCTTCTACACACTCATTCATTCCATTGATTCCACCGTTTCCTCTGCCATTGTATCTAGTTTTATTTGCTATAACGCTGCGAAATGTAAAGCCGTTTCCCAGCATCCCGCTTCTGAAAAGTGCCAAAAAAAAAAACTTGAAGTTTATTAATGTGTACGTTCCGCCTTTCATCTGCGTTATATAAAGACAACCCACCATCCGCAGACAGATCATTAGAGGCTTCAGCAGCTACAGGTACCGCTAATGAGAGGAAATGAGACACACCCCCCCTCCCTCCCTCTGCATTATTTGACCCAGGTCTTGATTATATGACCAGTTTTCACAGCTTGTCTATTATGCTTTGTTCAAACATGTCAAATCTCATCTATGTATTAGTCACTTTAGCTGGCGTGGTAAACACAGGGGAAAACGGCGGCCTTTGCAGTGAAACCAGTGGGGCACACGCATTTCACACTATTTCATCACTGTGTCCATTTGTATCAGCTCTCTCGTTCAAAAGATGACATACTCACTGTTTCGCTGTTGAAAGGGATACAATAGATTACATTATCTTGTTAGAGCAGAGTTCTTACAAGATATTGCATGATATTTGAGTTTCAAAAGGCTCGTTTAGCCTCTGGCCTCATTATTGACAAATAAAGATGTTTTAATTGCTTTTAAGATGCTGTATATCATGTCTCATAAATACCAAATTTGATTTGGTGTGTAGCGTTTAAAGTCTCTATACTCATAGGCATTTACAGTTTATTATCCCCTGCAAGTGGTGACTATACAAACATGAATGGATCAGGGAGGCAATCAATGAAAAAGGCCAAGATAATGCTTAATGACTGGCTGTACACTTGTCAAAACTGAAGCTTCAGGTTTGATGAGGTTAAAGTCCAGTCCAATTTGCAGCAGCATGCAAAGCAAAACAAAAGGCAAAAGTTATAATCATAAAATGAAAAACAGAACAAAAGAAAGAAAATGCAGGCAAAAAGAAAATGGGAAAAAATCCAAATAGTAACCTTGATTGACTGTCTTGTATGACAAGCGGGTGAAAAAAAAACATCATAACACCACAGCGTGTTGAAAGGTATGATAATCAAAGTGGTAGCAAAAGAACACCAAAAGTGGTTTTGTCTCTGGCACACATTGCATTTGGCAGCATTTCAAGGTGGGATTTTCAGAATTTATGACAAAAGCACTCAGAACAACACAAGCATACTGAGATTTGTTCAGCTATTCAAGTGCAGATTTAATGGCGCGTACGCACACACACTTGAATACAGAACGAAGGGCAGAAGCCAAACTCTATTTGCAGAGGTGTGGAAGACTTGAGAGACGAGCTCATTATGCAGCCGGGGACATACTGTATCATCGATTAACATTCATCATGCTCAATCTACCTCAAACCTCCTTGTCGCCCCAACCTTCGCTGCAAATGCAAAGCGGGCGCCCCTGCCACAGCCATGTTGGTAGACAGAGGTTAATGGGAGTGGAACGCCGTGTCAATGTATTCCCGTGTATTTAGAAGACCTGCAGCTGGGGGGTTCAGGACGACTGATGTTTACCAAGCGTCGCCTTTACATCGCGTCCGAATGATTCACTGCTGCGCGCCTCGAGACCGACGGTCAGGCTGTACGCTTTCGAAAATAAACAAGTGCTGTGACGAGGAATAGAAACAGAAATATGCACTGTATACATGAGGCAAGACTGACAAGCACAGAAATGATCCGCTGCTCCCCTCCGCATCGATCTGCCGGCGCACAGTTTGGCCGGCTACTGCCTGTTTGAGCATCGCAACATGCTGCGTCATTGATTAACACTTACCTACGGCTGCAGTCGAGACCACATGCGGACCAGATGCGGTTCAAAACGGAATCGACAACAGAACTGTCGAGTCTCCTTCCTGATGATGATATTCAAACAGTAGAATATGCAAAAAATCACGTGACGGCATTCTAATCTAATGCGATTTCAGACTGTCCAACACACTGGATAGCGTTCATGCATTCATTTTCTTTACCCGCTTATTCCTTTTCAGGGTCACAGAGGGTTGGAGTCCATCCCTGCATGCATTGGGCAGGTCGCCGGTCCATCATAGGACCAACACAGATAGACAGACAATTACATTCGTACCGATGGGCAGTTTAGAGTCTCCAATCCACCTGATTTGCATGTCTTTGGACTGTGGGAGCAAACATGGGAAGACCATGCAAACTGGAGGATGACCGTGTTTTTTAATGTGGCAATTTTGTGCAAATAAACAACAGATACCCAGCAGCAGCCAAAATGAGCCAATACCAGGTCAAACTAGGTTACAATCGAAGACAAGTCTGAGACCAGAGATATCTGAAAACAGCCCTGCAGTCATTATGCTGAATCTTGTCTGCAAGTTCCTTGTGTGGTGAAGTGTAGAGCAGACACTCTTGCCCTCTCGGGACAGAGGCTGAAGGGGAGTGGAGCAATGTGCTGATGCTTTTCAGTGAGGAGAATTTCTAGACGTTAAAGCACATGACTGCTAAGTTCAAGACTATTACCCAATGTACTGCGCATCGCAGTCGAGGCAATCAGAAAGTACGATTTGATGTGCCGGAGGTGAAATTTTAACGCGGTTCCGACGTCAGACAGGATTCGCTAATGGAAAAGATGAAAAAGATTCTGGTCGGTACATATTCCCTGCGAGTTTACCTGACCTTTAGGTTTGCTGTATGGTGTGTGGGATGTTGCCCAATTACTTTGAAAGGTTTCTCCAAAAACTAGACAGCAGAAACAAATTAAGCCTCTCTCCAAGAGCGTCCACTGTTTGAAAGATAATATGCTTTAAGAGAAAAAAAAAAAAAAAAAAAAAAAAAAAAGATAAATATTCTGATGTAGCTTGTGCTCGTTTTCTTTGATGATGTAGTACAGCTTGAACAAAGTTCACAACATGGGAAGAAAGTTTTCAAGTGCGCAGTTAATTCAAGGCTGCTGTGGAAGTTTGCTTAAGTTAATTTAAGGCGGACATACTGTGGAAAAATGTTAAACAGAATATAGAATTGCTGAGGTAGAAAGAAGTTGTTTACTTTGATGTCATATAGACAGTCCTTCAGTGAATCACAGCTTAAAAAATACAGGCATGCATTTGAGGGAAGATGCGGGAGACGGGTTGCACTTCATATTGGGAGGTGGGTGGATTGTCCCAGATGGTACAAAGCACAGTTGGGACGGGGCTCGTGTCACAGGGCAATATGGGTAATTCCTCTCCTCGCACGTCACTGATTTCACTGAACGATCCGCTGGGGATAAATCTATTAAAATCCTATTCCCCAGAATGACTGAGGAGGCGTTTCATTTTCAGAAATACGTCTCTCGCACTACTTCCGCCTACATATTTTCCGCTTACAGAAAAGAAAATAGTCAAAACACACAACTCCATATGGAGCCTGCATTGCTGGGGAAAGACACACAGTCAGAGAAGAGATGGGAGGTATTACTGAGAGACAAAAATGACCACACAAAGCTTTGCTTTTTTGATTCAAACACACTAGAATTGACAGAATTGATAGTAGCAACACTAGAATTGATGGAAGACGTGGGAGTTTGCACTGAAAAGTAGACCGTTTGTCCTGGAACAATTACTCCCGCATAGTCACAAATAATGCTGTTGTGCAAGGGACTAAAATGAAAATGACATTACCTGACCTTTACTTTACTCCTTTAAGTCCGTGAGTAAAACCAATCCTGTCCAGAAAGGGCTTATGAAGGGTTTCAGAACACATCAAATTATTTTTTTTGAGAATTCTATTTTGCTTGTCTGTCCATTTCAAATGCCTAGAAATTGAATTGAACCAGACATTAACATATGTGTGTATGTATCTATGCATGTACTGTATGTATGTATTTATGTATTTATGTATTTATGTATGTATGTATACATGTATGCATGTACTGTATGTATGTATGTATGTATGTATACATGTACTGTATGTATGTGTATGTATGTATGTATGTATACATGTACTGTATGTATGTATGTGTACATGTACTGTATATATGTATACATGTACTGTATGTATGTGTATGTATGTATGTATGTATGTATGTATACATGTACTGTATGTATGTATGCATGTACTGTATGTATGTATGTATACATGTACTGTATGTATGTATGTATACATGTACTGTATGTATGTATGCATGAGTTAATTTGTTTCCCAAAAAGTAGAGTGGGCAGTTCCACTACCTTTGGTCTTTTTATTCAATAGTTAGACAGTGGGAAAGAAGAGAGGGAGAAATAGTATAGAAGAAAGTAGAGAAAGCTCTGTTGGGATTTGATCTTAGGCCAGTGGTGGCACACATGTGGCTATACACACACACACGCACACACACACACATATTTTTGCTGTGTTTTTTTCTCTTCAAAGCAGTTCCAACAAAAAGTCAGGTAAGCGAGGTTAAATGGCCCCTATAGACTGCCTGACTGATTTAAAACTCAAAGGCCACCTGCCTGGCACCCTCGGGCCTGTAATTGCCATCACTACAGTGACAGTCGGAGAATCACGCGCGAGAGGGATTATCTCGTGGCAAAAGGTTCCTCTGTGCAGCAGAAGCACAAGGCTTGATTGCGTTAAGGTGCCCATGGAGCCCACCCCTGTGGAGGAATTAAATAAAAAAGCTGTTAGCCGTACACGGTGTGTTTAAGGTGATTTCACTTAGCGCCTGCCGTTAATCAGAGGCGTTGGGAAGTTCAATAAAAACTCGGCGAACCCGGCTTGGATGGATGGATGGATCCGGTTTATGACAGTATATAACTTGCAGCTCCGAGAAGGCAGATACTGTAACCTCACAGCACAGGAGTTACAGGCTGCTGCTCTTTCCTATTTCATGAAATGATTCACTGTCAGTGTTTTTAAAGAGGTAATCCACAAGATCCTGTTGTTGTTTTTTTTATTTCGTCTCCATTTTCTCATTGCTGTGGTGTTTCTGCACTGCTCTTCCCAGAGATCAGCTGTCAATCAAACAGTGTGTCCAGTACTGGGACGTCTTCTTCCTTGGATTTTCTGTTGATGCAGTTTGAGTTTCTGTAGGTGGCGCTCTTTTCTTTGTCTGTTCAGCCATGGTAAGTACCCAGTTCTTCTTCTGTTTATTCCAAACAAACTGCTGTTGTGTTATATTAATGGGCGGTAGACAGTAGTTACTTTACTTACATGGTTGTGGACACTAAATGGGTCACAGGTGTGTTGCTGATAGGTCCCTACATGACTGTGTTATAGGTCATGTAGGGAGCTATTAGTTTGTGTCTCAGGCTCAAATGGTACAAGAACTTTTGCACTTGCAGTTGTGTTCTGCTCCCATGTGTTCTTGAACCCCCTAAAAGTCCCAGACACACTGTGACTGGGCTGGTGGAGACACGTGCTTCTGTCACATAAATCTTAAGTTCTGTCCCTTTTCCACTCCAGACCTAATCCATCATTAAATAATATTTGACCTAGAAAAAGTCGACTCATAAACAAGTAGAGTGTACCAGGCCAGCAGCACTAAACACACACAGCATACAGATATTCATCATTATGTGCTGTGTTTTGATGTATAGGGAATAATTAAACAGTGTTGCCAAGTTAAAGCACAATCCAACACAAATGCTGACATGAGAGGATTATTTTATGCATATATATTTATTTTTTTTATCTTTTGAGTTTGATAAAAGTCTTCTGTAGATGTATTTCCCCCACAACAACTTTATAGATTATAGATGAAGATGAAGATGTGACTTAAATGAAAACCACTCTATGGAAATATACATCAGTAATGGCTCACACGTTATCATCAGAGGGGAAATTACATTTTGTTTGTCTGGATAAACAAATCCCCATTTTTAATCAGCAAAGGGCTCAAACTCAGTTAGCATTTGGAAGGTGCTCATTAGCGAGTCAGATTGTAATTGTAGGGTCGTCAAGGAGGTGCTTGTTTAAAGAACAGGACTCTCAAGTATGTTATTATAAACTGTTATTGGTAGTCCAACGGCATAAAAAAAGAAATGGTTTGAAATAGTGACCATGCTGTCTGCAACAAACATCCCCTCAGATGTGCTCATTGCTCGGGAAACTTAATGAAAATGTTGACCAACCTGAGAGTAAATAAATACAAGGCAAAATTACATTTGTGACTGGCATAATCAAGTTCCCCGCTTGGTAAGTGTGTGTGTTTTCACACAGCGGATGCACGAGCACTCTGCCCAAGAAGGCTATCACTGCAAAAGTATTATGCTTCCACTGATCTCTGAAAAGCAGGAATCCCCAACAAAAGGCAAGGTTTTAAAAATATAAACCCTTCTGCGCAACATTGTGTATTTTCATTTTCATCTGAAAAATGACATTCAAGGAATGACAAAAAGCCATTAGCTGCAAATTGGAATGCATTAAAAAGCTGGAAGTGATATCTTCCAGCAATTTGCCGTGACCTTTCCATTGACTTTTCGCACCCATTCGTTTTGTACGATTCCTTTTGCATTCTACTCCAAGAGTGAAGATTCCCAGCATGCAGCGATGACAAAGGAAAACAACAATCTGTGCCAATTTCAGTGTGAGAAGCGTGGCTTTTATGAGACGGGTTAAATGCCTTCCAAAGAGACAATGTTAGTCAATATGCATGTACAGTTTCCACATTTAGATATCTCAGAATTCTGAATTTAAACATTTCAGATGATTTCTGATTGATGAATTAATGACATTTACACACTGCTGAATAACCGGAATCAATACCTCTATTCAAGAGGGAAAGAAAAGCCGGCAGCATTGCAGCCCTGGATAATTTTCCTCATTGCAATTGAAATCATATGATGGAGCGTATAATCACCATTATGATGGTAAGTGAGGCTTTTGTACGGAGACGGACACCTCACATTACCTGACCAGCACTCTTCATATTATGAGGATCTTCTTTGTCACTCTCTCGCTTTTCCCCTCTCTTTTTGTGTAATTGGGACTTCTTCAGCTCTTGATATCTGATCACTGAGTATCCTTGGCCTCTGCTGCCAACATGCAGCAGTTCATATTATTCTGTGATAATACACTGTGGTAAAGGAGGATGATAAATGGAGTGGAGAGATGCAAGTCACAATGGGTCCGAGTCTAGTTTTTCATGTTCAGCACACTTTGCTTCATTAATTAAAATCAGACTATATGCTGTACATTCTGTAGTTGTTTTATGCATATGTGTGTCGGGCCATACTCACCCCTCCCCCAACACACACACACACACACACACACACACACACACACACACACACACACACACACACCCTGTATTATGCCCAGGCCTCACATGGGTATGCTTGTGATTTCACCGCATAACATACAAAGCAGAAATGGATGCAGTGGAGTAGAACAAAAGATTCAGCCATATAACACACTGTGCATCATATACAAATGGACAAGATAAATGCATTAGCAATAGCCCCATGCACAGTATGGCATCCTCAGCACCAGCACTCCAGACTGCTGAGCGCCTGGAAATGCCCTGAATGCTAAATATCCAATGGCTGAGAATGCATTTGACATGCAAAATATCATCACTTTCAGCTCCGCAACTTCTTGACGTGTTCCACTGACAGATTCTCAAACGGGAGAAACCTGGTTTCATACCGCTGTGTTGGCTGGCGATGTGTCGCTAATTAACCACAGTTAACACCCGCAGCTCCGCAGCCTCAGTTTACCTTTGCTCAGGTTCAAACTGACTGTTTAAACGCCACATTAGGTAACTTTGCACATTGGGTAGCGAGAGGTAGCTGAAGAGTTTGAACTTCAAATAGCTGTCATGGAAGGTGAACTGCACACAGCACGCTCATGTTTACCAACCTGGCTGTTTATCACCTGTCTGTGATGCTTTATAATATACTAAAGGATAATAAAGGGATGAGAGAGGAAAAGATCTAACGTTGGACAGAGTGCTCACTCATTGCTGTTTAGGAGACAGATTGTTTTTCGCTCTTAAAGAGTAACTAAACCCCAAACCCAAATCTGTGTAGAGCCTAACATGGCCATATGCTATTGGCTGATCTTTGGTGGCAGGTGATGTCACCACCTGTTGTACTCTGTAGAAGGTGACATCACCTGGCACCAAAGATCAGCCAATAGCAGATGGCAATTTCAGTATAGCATGCTTTTTTTTTAGATATCAGGCTTGACACAGATTTGGGTTTGAGGTTAAGTTGCTCTTTAAGTTTTAATTTGTCACTTTCTGTCCATACCTGACATCAGAATTTAATTTAGGCAAATAGGGAGAATCTACAGTGTTTCAATTGGTCGGAATGGGATTCTACTGCAGCCCACTTTGTGACTTAGGCTGAAAAGACGGGTGTATTTTTACATAAAAATCTTCCCTAGTGCAACATTAAATGACTAAACAGAGAAATGCCCCTGTTGGACTTATCTTGCGGTATTTTTCTGCATCATCGCTGCATGTGCACACAACCAAACAGCACGTTCTACTTATGTCCGGTACACATTTCCTTTGTCAAGCCCACTGGTTTGTCACCCGCTGTTCTCCAGAGACAATGCAATTTTCATGGATAATTCAATTTGGACTCAAGGGCACTGAAATATAAAAGGCACTTGAGGCCACTTATGCCATTGTTACGGTGCCAACTAATGCAGATCTTGACAAATGTACTGCCGGGATAGAGACACGGACTGCAATTACCTTGGATAGAGAATATCCAGCAGAGGCCCTCGCTAAGGACGGCCCAGCTGCAAAATTGGTGTGATTAACTAGTTTCTGTGACTTGAGGAAAGGGGTCATGGGGATACGGCTTGAGTCATGGAAATATAGACTTTTGTCATGTCTGCACAGATGACCGTGTGTCTTCTTGCCCGTATTGGCAGGATGAGGCAATTTGTTTACTCCAACTATGAATCAATCACCACGCCCGGTTGTGAATGCGCTCCAGAGATGACAGCTATCAGCGGCCTATCATTGAAGTGTCATTGGTTGCCTCTGCCTTGCGGTGCGTATTCAAATAAATGTAGGTTCAGGCTGAAATTAAAACGACTCTGCGGAGGAAATAAGGTAATATATAAAAAAAACAGATATAGATCGTCAGTATGAAATGTGAAATCATGCAAAGTGAATTGGAATAATTCACATCAAAGTCCTAGTGTGTGTTCGTTTCAATGGCGGGGGGAAAGCGTGCATATGGTGGTCATCGCCGCAGCAGGATGCAAAGGAAAGCACTCCAGGGGATCCAGGAGGAGAGTTGTTTGAAAAGAAAAAAGCCCTTTAGCTAAATTAAACTATCCCTCCCGAGTGGTGCGGATGCAGAGCGAAATTTAATTACAATTCCCGCTGCCTCGGTGGACTTTTTTTTTTTTTCTTTTTCGTCTCACATACAGAAATCAAAATAACTAAATGTAAGGAATGAAATAAAAATGACCTCTTATTGAAGTTCTCTCCGCAGGAAACATGTTCGGCGTCGCTCTGCGGGGCCCCCGACATTCTTTACGGCGGCAGAACTTAATGAATTATTTGCCCCCTCGCACCTCCCACCCTTTGAAGAAGAGGGAAAAAAAGTTTAATTGACACTCGGTCTCACCTGCTCTCAAAGAGGAAACACATCATTTCTTTCTCTGGGGAGCCTCGGCATTAAATGAGACAGAACAAAAGGAGGGGAACAAAAAATCTCACATTCCGACGGCGTCTCGGATGTGTCTAGGCGTCACCGAAAATTTCCTTCAAGAGGCATAATTGGAGCGAAGTAAATTGTTGAAAGTTTTCTAACAGAATGTAAGATTACCGCCGAGTCTTAACCTCAAGCCACCCCGGTGATGAGTGCCGAGGTGAGTCAAAATGTGACAAAAATGAACCTTTGAATAATCGCCGAGAATTACCGATTTCGCCCCTCTTTCCGAGATGCGGATGGAAACGGGACGCCAACGGATGACAATCCCGATATTGCGAATGTGAAGACGGGCTGAACCTCTGCGGACCCGCTCGATGTCAAGAGACGCCGTTCTAGTCTTAGCGGCTACACCAACCTAATATATGCAAATAATTAATCAGCCCTCTCTCTCTTGATCTCAGTCTAACAAGTTGCTTTTGACACAGTGGCAGTTCCCAAACGAGTCCATTAACGCACTTACCTCAACTTCATTTTCAGTGATGTTGACATTTTTGCATGAGAAGCCTCACCCTGAACGACTTTGTGGCAGGGGACTTTTCTTCTTGCCGGGCTGATTGCACACAGGAACACGTTTGCGCACACACACACACACACACACACACACACACACACTCAAGCACATCCTTTCTACCTCTCTCTCTGACCCTCTCTCTCTATCGCTCTATCTCTCTCTCACACAGACACACGAAAGAACACCACGTCCTGCAGCATTAGCATTTCCACTGATGTCAATCACCGTAAGTGAGCATGAACACCCTTGAAATGCTCATTGTCAGCTTCCCGACAACATCAAAACTTCCAGGCTCATCTCGGCAGTATCAATAACGATCCCAAGGTTCTCAATTACTGTCATTGGCGCTGATAAAAGTCAAGCAGACTTTTAGGGAAGCTCGTCGTACGCGATACTCCCTCGTTGGATGCCAGTAGTGCAGTCGGACAACACCCAATTGCATAAGGAATGATTTTGTACCATTTTCTGATCCATTTAAGATTTATTTTGAATTTGCATTTCTCCATATGCTTCGTGTATCTCCAGAAAGTCAAGATTTTAATATCGAAGATAATCCGGTTGGTTTTCTTATTCACAGCCAAGTATTTTCTGAATTTTTGCAAGGACTTACTAATAGTTTGCGTGGTACCAGAGTTGTGCAACATTTTCTACAATCAGCTGTCAGTTAGATGGGAAAAGGGACAGAGATACAGAGATGCAGGACATCGACAATGTGTAGGAGAGTAAGTCTGACAGGCAACTGAGGGCTTTGGGTATGTCATCATTTCTTTTGGGCAGACAATTTACTGTTTAGTTTCATATGGAATACTCAACAACACTCACACTTGCAGTTAAGCAGCTTGTTTCCCAGGTGGGTTAGGTGCAGACATTTTGGTTCCACATGATGTTTGAACACTGCAAGAGACCATCATTTGATTTGCCTTGGTCTTGATTGGACTGAAAGACCAAAGTGAATATTGGTTTAACTGTGATCAAACTGAATATGTGTGGGAGGAAAAAAGTGTATAAATATGTGTAAATGTAAATTCTGCAGAAGCGAACCAAAAAATCTAAACGCAGCGAGCAAGATTGCTCGCGTGAAGATCAAGTGATGTGTGATCTTCCTAAATGAGTTTTCCTCCCATCAGCTGCATGGGAATCCTGCCGCTGCATGGAGGGTAAGCCGAATAGAGAGGGTCACCCGGGAACAAGCGGATAATTGATCACAATGATAACGAATCGTATGGCTTGGAAAATCAGTCAAACAGTGACAGTGGACCAGCTGTGTGGCTGTTTCCTGATATAAAAAGAACAGTTTATTTCCACTAGAGAGAAAGACAGAGAGAGAGAGTGTGTGTGTGTGTGCGGAGGAGGAGGGGGCAAATCCACTATTTTGCTTTTCCCAGCTGCCTCAGGCTGGGCTTTACAAGCTGCAGCTGGTATAGTTGATCAAAGCACGTCGTTATTATTAAACATGTTTTAGGAAGCGAACGCAAACAAAAGCATAACCAAGCGATCGATCTGTCATTCTGCAGTATGTGGTCTCTGTTCGTTTTTTTTTTTTACAGCTTAAATGAAGAATTCACTAACAGGGATGAAATATTCCTGGAATCCAAGAGAGTCCAAGCTGTGTTTGTGAGGACGATCGATTCTCTCTTTAGGCAAGAAACCAGTATAGGATATCATTAATAGATATGTACTGATTTAGATTATTTTAACTTAATTTAACCAGGAAAGCCAATCAAGGCGTTTAGGTTTAGAATATATCTTATTTCTTATTTCGGCTGCATTTTGGCCGTATGAAACCTTATTCTTTTGTGCTCATTTTTGTATGAAACGTTTGGAGTTGTATAAAACAGAACAACAGAATCACCAGCAGACAGGGCAATAACACAGAACTTACTTTTATTATCAGTCTTTTACTCTATGCACTTGCATTTAAACAGTCACCCGAGTGCAACAGTATTGCCGTCTGTTTGGGACAGAGGCCAAGCCATCGTTCCATTTATTTTCACAACAATTATCATTTATGAGGCGGCAGGGCTGAGGAAAAAAAAAAAAAAAAACATGAATGGGAAATGAGACAAAGTCATAGGGAAAATACAGAATGTCAAACACAATAATTAAAGTTAAGCGGCGCGGCGACGGGGCGACACGCCGCGCCGTGCTGCGGTCTGACAGACAGCTGACTCCGAGACCCGCGTGGGCCAGGGATCGATTCCTGGCGGCGCTCCTCTTTCTAACGTGATCCCTCCGTACCTTTTGGCCCTCTCTCCTTTTGTTGCTGTCGTGGATAAAGAGGAAATATCAAAGGGTGCGCTTCCTGCTCTTCCTGAGAGAAAGGGAAAATCATGGGTGATCTCAGGCGGGGCGAACAGAAAGACACTTAACTGACATCAAGAAGGTCAAACCAGCTGACGTTCAAAGTGGGGTATCTCTCCTTTTTGGTTCGTCTTCCAAAGCAGACATCAACCCTAAAACGACATGCACATGTAACCGTTATGATCCTCGACGGTTTAATCGATATCTGAACATGAGCAACTTACCCCCAGACGATTTTCACCTCAATTAACTCCCTCCTGACTTCTGTTACCAAGTGTTTTTTCGCTTCGTTGCACAATATGGAGACCCGAGTTCAAAGTACGCCGGTGCTGGCCGCAGTATTTTCGCAACTGTGGAAATGTCAGTGAATTTAGAATGACTGGGCATTGCTCATTCACGTCGGCGACGATGATGTGATGCGCATTGATCATATGGACGCCACTCGAGCATGATGATGCCGAGCCGTCCCGGTGGAGAGTGCGGGCGCGGTTCATGCGGCTTTCACAAATCATGCAGAAAGTGCTCATCGCGAGAGCCATCTAGGCCCCAATTGCGGTTGACATGCCATGGATCATAGTGCGAGACAAATGAAACATCTGCTAGGCGAAGGGATTTGAAGCTATCTGTCATGCCATATAGGCCAGCTTTACATCATGTGGTATGCTTGTGTGTGTGTGTATGCAGGGTGGAGGTACTTTAGTGCGGTGCGTACTTATGATTGCACTTACATCACTCGCAATTGCACTGTGCTGTGTATAGCCATGCATCAGGCTTACATTCTCGCCCATGATTGCCAGTGACACTTTCTAGGATTTGAAAAATGTGTGTGTTATTGAATTTCTGAATTATTGCATATTTGAATGCGCTATTGCAATTTGAAATAGTCACTTGCGGATATAGTCGGCCATTAGATAGCATTATGCCGCTGGAGTAATGTAACAAACAAACAGCAAAGCTCACTGGTATCGTTTTATGGGTTTTTGGCTTAAAACCCAACTAGGAAAATTCAGTTGACCTCCCAATTATACGACCGGCCGGCTGTGTGTTTACTGAGGCACTGAGGTTTACTCCGAGGGATGGAAAAAAACAAAAAAGTTGCCAGATAGTAGTGGTGCACCTGGGAGCAATGTTTTCATTGTTGCTGTTGGTAGCATCTTCCTCTCCATACCTGTTTTATGTTCCCTCATGAATCCCTTATGTGCTCTCAGGAGCGCAATCAAGAGAGCCTTCTGGGCATTTCCCAATGATGTATAGTCCTGGGGAAGTGCAAAGGCGAGGTATCTGTAATACGTGATGTGACGCTGCGATACGACTAAACAATCCAAGGTCGTCCGTCGGTGATTAAGAGACGCCATCGGGTGAATCTCGGGATCCTATTCAAGGTTTTCTTTAAATAGTTGCCGTCTAATGGCAAATCAATAACCGAGCGAGGGGATGATTAAACATTCGCTCTTTGACTAATGACATTAAGGCCCTCGCTCCTCATAGCATTAACGGTTCTTACCCTCAGAAATGAGTCGGGCAGATTTGTCCCTTGAACAAACACACACAAAAATTTTAAGCGGAGCATATAACAAATCTGCAACCGCGGTGCGCGAGAGAAACGGGGCGAAAGGTGCAGCAGATCAGGCTGCATATAAACGCCTCCATCTATTTTCAATTAAAAGATGCCATCGATTTGGGCCTATTGGTATGCATGGGAACACAACAGATGAGTGAGGAGTGTTCCTAGTTGTTTTTGCTGCTGAGGAAAGTGAAGGGCATTCAAGCAAATCGAGCCGCTTTGTACACAGGCGTCTTAACACAAATTAACCAAATTATAAATAAATTTGTCATACTCAGGGTGGGGATTCCGGATAAAGGGAGATTAAGGGTAGCAATGCGGTAAACAAAGATAATCCCAATGCTCAATAATGCAACTCACCTCCCTCTCTGAGGATGGAATATATTTGTTCCCACTTATGTACAAATGATCTCTTGAGGCAATCACTCCCGGTGAGTGAGTAAATCAACTAGCTCTGAATCAATGTTTCATTATGTTATGCCATGTAATCAAGAGCATTAAATATTCAGATTGTACAGTTAGTTGCAAAACATTTCAGGAAATAATCTGATAAATCACTTTAATTCTGACCTGTGTTCATGTACTGTGCCTGGCAACAGGCCAGCATAGGCTATGGTCTAATTTACCCAGCATAATTATCATTTTCTAAAAGCAATTAAATTGGTAATGTTATCAAGCAAGCGCTCTCTATCAACATCAACAGTCAGATGTATGTCACTTGGAGGTCTCTGTCTCTCCCCCTCTGTCTCCCGTCATCCCTCTCTGTTTTGTGATTCCAGCCATCAGACCCAATCATAATGTACATTTATTAGTGTCAAGTAATGGTAACAAGCATTTAATGGATATGTGCTGCTAAATCATGAATTATTCATTTTTGGAAGACAATGTTAATGCTTTACCCATCACATTACACAGGACAGAGTAGGTATGGCTGACTTCACTGTGTAATTATTCATGTGCTGAACTGTACATAAAGCCAGATTAAGTGGATATAGCTGGCACCGTGTGTTCAGTGTTATCTACATGTTTATCCTCAATCTGCAAATGACTATTCATCACACGACAAATGTTAACATTAGATAATTACAGCTAGACTTAATTATATAACTGAATTTAAAAATATTAATAACTAATTCAGACCCACCCTAAATCATCCTTGCATGTAATCAGTGGTATTTTGATGTAGTAATATTAAAGGTACAATAAAAAGTAAGAATTTGGTGCTGCTGCTGCTGCTATTACTGTGGCTGATGGGGTTATTGATCAGTACTATTGACCCAAGGATTACTCTGCCAGGTGCTGAGAATTCTGGCTTTCAAAACTCACTTTCCAGCTCGTACTCTCTTTTGGAACAAAAACTCCCCACCCATTGGAATTTCAAGACTCAAATTAGCTCGCTCAGTCCTCTCTATCGTCTAAATGTGACTTTGTGTCAATCACAGGCCACCGTAGCTCAAGGGGATTGGAGGGGTGGGAGCTTGTTTAGGAGATCAGTTCTATCGATGTTGTTGCAGTTCCCCAGTACAGGTCAGTAAAGGTCATTGATTAATTAATGCTCCTTTAAAAGAAAATACCATGCAGTCTAGCTGTAATACTTCATTTGAGTAGTATGGTGCCTTCATGATCTCAATTGTCTTCAATTCATCTCTTTTTCAAAGCTTTCGAGATACCATAAAAGGATCACAAATATACAGTGTAAGACATAGGTCTAGTATAGCAGCAACAACAACTCTAAAATGGTGGCAGCCTTTTCATGGAGGCATTTAGTTGCTGAAAAATTGCAGATTTGAACCAGGAAGGAGACAGTAGCTCAAGACATGTCTGATCCAGTGATGGATATTACATTAGCATGAACTGTGCATCCTAAGGCAAGAGGCAATTAAGCATGCAATTTATCATTGGGTGTATCTTTCTCTGCGTAAACAGGATGCATTAACACAGACAGTAGTGCTGACAGCAGCGTACTGCCTGACGAACCTCCTAGTCTGGAGCCAGGAATCCCCAGGAATCATGACCATTTGAATTTTGTGTTTCAGTTGACTGTCTGGGGTTTGCTCTGAGGAAGCAGATCAAGTGTACAGGCATTGAGCTCTTTGATTGGCCTCAACAATCAAGCTATTTTGACTGATCAGGAAAATCTAGGCTGAGGATGGAAGTAGCATTGGTCCAGAGAATGACCAGTTCAGGAAAAGCAGCCTGAAATACAGCAGCATCAGTTTCATGAATTGCAAAAATCCTACATGGTTAACAGGCAAATATGAGGGAGAGCGCAGAGAGAGCGATTCATGGGGCTCCAGGCTGTGAAACTCCCTCCTTCCCGGTGAAACTCCCATGGCCAAACGACAAGGCTCAACTTGCAAACAGTATGGCACTCGGAGGTGGGGACCTGGCGTAGGATTAATGACCAGTGTTGGAGGCCACTGGATCCCTATGACAAAGTAATGAAAGAAAGACGTATGGCTGGAGTTCAGCCTGGCCGAGCTTGGGGGCCTCCATGCCTGACAAACACATTATGTGCCAGATGAACTGACGGGGCCAGAATACAGAAAGAGACGGTGTCAGTGGAGGAGGCACATATAAACTCTATATACAGTACAGAAAAGAAAGACGCCAATAACTCAGAATACAAAGGCCAACATTCAGATTTCCTTCAGCTTGTGGCTTGTTGGCCAGTATGGAGCTGTGGAGGAGGTAATGATGTTTTATTTGCTATGTATAGATATATAGATAGATATATAGATTTTGTCATTTGTTTTTGTAATTGTACACAAATTAGCCTACATTGTGTAGTAAACTAAATGGATGTTTTACTTTTCCCATAATGACTATATGATGAATTTGTAATACATGAACCCCCCATAATAAAAATATATCATGTCAAATAGCCTATCTTTGTATAAAACCACCTCTATGCAAAACTGAGAGAGGGCATATGAACCAATGAAGACCAAATCAACATTATGCTATTTGACTTCAACCTGCAAGTCGCCCACATGCTTCATATTAATCTCAAGCACCTATATTTTGTTCAAGAAGACTTGGCAAAGAGATAGTAATCTTGGAGACTGAAATCAAATTTATATCAAGTCAAATATAGATGGTATTTGTAGCATTTTTGACATCCCACAGCTTTGCTACATGGCTTTATATTATTAGTTTTACTCCAAAAGGAGATATCCACTATGTGATAAGGTCATCTAGTCTACAAAAAATTCCATTCAGAGATTTTGAATGATGAACTTGTGGCAGCCTATATTTTTTCTAAAAGTATATAGTGTTTTGAAAATGAACTCCTGATATGGATTTGCACAAAATTGTTGAATGGTGTAGCCATTACAGTACAACTCAATGTAGTGTCACCATGTTGTTCCTCCTCAGCTTGCAAAGCAGAGCAATCAGTGATCACAGCTAATCCGAAACAAATTAATTCATTTCATGGGTTAGCAAGGATCTTCAACGTTTGTACATCATCTATTAACATCCTTGACCTTATCATGTCATATGTCAGACAAACTTAAAATTCATCCAAGAAATACATGCCAGGCAAATTTAACCTCACTACACAACAAAGATAGCCACTCCTCCGTAGCCACTTGCCAACAGCAAGGCTACTGAGTATCAAGGGCTTTCAGCCACTAGGGCTGTGTGGAGCATGGCACTTTGTATCCAGAGCGAATTTACACACAATTACAAGACATCTTTCCATCTGATGATATCAGTTGTCACTGCATAATCATAACCCACCCACCCACACACCACAAAAGCACACACACGCAAGCATAAATGCAGATTGGTGTTTTAGTTCCAAAAACATTTCATGGAGGCAGGAGTTAAACCTCAATGCATAAGATAAAGAAAGATTTTTTTCTCAACTTGTTAGGCTGTGAAAAAGGCATTCTATCCTAAGTTATCTAGGTTAGCTAGTTAGCCTAGCTGCTTCCAAATTCAAACCAGCCATACTAGCCTTTAGCTGGCTAGGTAAACTAGTTAGCTAACCTGCTGACCTTCCAACATCATGAATGCCATGGGTATGAATGAATGAAAGAAGTCATTACCATTTATATTTTTTATTTATACTTTGAGAGGAACTCCTTATTTGCTATTCAAGTTTAGTTAGCTAACTTGCGCTCTGAAAAACTGTGGTTCTTTGGCTCCGCCCATGAGGTTTCACTCAACCAATCAGATTATTTCTCCCTCCAGAGCAGCTCTGCCTCTGAGAAATATTTGTAGAACTAAAACTCCAATCAGCAACATACGTCAACATGAAAGGCAAGGACAGTGCTACGTGTTTTCAAGGTTTTTCATACATAACATAACTGGTGACCATTAACTGCCTCAAGAACATCTTGGAGGAAGATGAAGTTTCCAGCACTGTGAAAACCCCAAACCCCAAACCCAGCTGAAACTTGTGGGCGAACAATAAGCACTAGCTCCCCTCATTACGTCTGCCTTGAGTGTGACCATGGACAAGAGCCTATTGACGGCTACTAGACGGTGTAGTGAGTACAACTGTGGGGAAGAGGCAGAAAATAACTCATTGCATGTACCTGTATCCACCCTGCAGCGCAATAGCGTGTATGATTCAGTGCAAAGCAATATATAATTGAAGAAGAGGAGGAAAAAAAACATATGGCACAAGGCTCTGTTGTTCTCAGTGATGTTTTCATATCCCCTCACAGTAAACAAACTCAGCCTTCTGCAAAACTGAAAGCCAACACAAAAGACAGAAAACCTTGACTATTGTTTTCCTTAAGAGTTACTGAAGTTACTATACTGCAGAATAGATACTGCCACTGGTCAAAAGATAAACATCAGACAAATGTGTGTCTTCAACAGCGAAGGGTTTGAGTGCAATATTGTAGCATCAGCATGCGAGACAAAGGGAGACGCGTCGCACCTTGAACATTTTAAGGCTGCAATTACAGCAAGGCCATTACCCAGAAAAGGTAAAAGAAATGCAGCTGTGTCTTCTCGGATTTGATGTCTCGTCTTCGCACAGTGACAATCCCGGCTGTGTCACTCCATTATGTTTGAACAAAGAGGGCGATAACAACGTCTAAGTAACGGGTCAGACGCGTGACGTCTCCGTTTCGCATTCGTCCCATGTTTATCCTCTCCCAAAGTCACTTAGTTGTAAGGACGCTTTCAGCCTCCTCTAACCCCACCCCGCTCCTTCCGCTTCGTCTCCTTGTCACGCCGGATTTCCTAAAATCCCGCTGATTTGAGGTGAACTAGAGTCCCGTACAGGTACAAAGCAAGCCAAAAAAAGTATTTCAAAAGACAGCGCTTGTCATTTCGGTTCGTAATGTGAAGGGATGTGTTTAATAATTTGTTTGTTTGGTTGGTTATTCAATGAAAAGCCTCATGACATTAGCGTCACGAAACCCAGCATCTCTACTTCAAAGGAAGTTTGTGCTTGGTTTAGTTTAACAGTGACACACTTACCCATCCACCATGTCAGGTGGTAACGCATTAGAGTATTATTATTACTTTTCCCAGTGATGAGCAAATTACATTTCAGCTTCAGTAATCACAGTTTTCAATCAAGATATAAGTTGTTATATTAGTTATCACCCCCTCTATATGTCAAAAACGATATCCCCCATTCTCCTGATTTGTTTTCCTCATAATTAGCCGTAATCCTCTCAGTTGATGTGGGCACACACCAAGCAACCATTTTGATTTACATTATTGATTTTATCAAGCATAACGATGAAAAGAACATTGGGCATCAACACTATTTGGTTGCCCTGATCATTCATACAGATGCACATAGGAGAGCAATTGAGTTGTTTCAATTTATGAAGGTAAGAGAGGATGCAATCATCAATTTGGGGGGTGTAATGGAAAAGTAATGTAACAAGTGTTATACAAACTGTGATATAACAACAGAAAACATAACAAACATAATAATTTATAGGTATGCGATGTATTCCATGACATGAAATAACGTTCCTTCAATCTCTTCACCCGCATACTCCTATTCAGGGTCAGAGGGGAGGGGTGCTGGAGTCTATCCCAGCATGCTTTGGGCGGAAAGCAGGGAAACACCCCGGACAGGTCGCCACTCCATCACAGGGCGAACACAGACAGACAATCAATCACTCGCACTCATATTCACACCTATGGGAAGTTTAGAGTCTCCGGTCCACCTGAGTCTCCACAAAGAAAAGGTTTGTGGTTCAAGCCAGGTTGAAATGCCTATCAGCCTGATGACACATGCATGATGAAAAACATTTTCCCTCATGGGCGCTCTTCATTAGGGTTAGGCTCAGTTCATTTTCAATTGAAACAATGCAGTATAAATGACAAACTGGAATATCAAATCGCTTTCTGATGATAGAACATTCATTCTCCATTATTTCTGGGTTGCATATGGCAAGTATTTTTTTTAGTACTTGAATTTCGAATAAGTTGTACCTTCGGATTCGATTAAATTGAAATAGAATTTAACCAGCCTTGCTCATCACATTGTATCAAATAGGTGCATGGACCTTTTCTATATCAGAAAATATGCCTCATTATTCATCCTAAGTAGTTATAAATATTCTGGCTACGTTTCTTGTTCAGCTGAATTGCAGTATGATTCGTCTGATAAATACAGCCATTTGCACAGAGATCTTTGAGTCCTACAGTAATTCACTCAGCAACTATTTGCAGATTTACTTGACCAGAACCAAGAATTAACTACTGTTTCTCTTACAGCAACTTTTCCAGAAGGGTCCCTGACAAACAGTTTAGTTTTGACTGAAATATTCTCATCACCCATTCATTCATATCCAGCTCAAGTCAGCTTGTTGGAGGGAAAATGAATTTGCTACTGACAAAAATTGCAATTGTGGACACTGTGGATATATTGAAACTGAAAAGTGGCAAAACAAATCCCTGTGCATGATGCGTTTTTGTTATGATTGGGTGACATTGAAAACAGAAAAGCTGGAATAAAAAAAAAAAAAAAGGAATAAGTTTGCCAAGGGAAACAACCTATACGTCTGCTGAATTTTTACCCGCTTTGGGGTAAAATCGCTTTGGATGAGACATTATCAGAGTGGGCCATGGTTATGGGTAGGGATTTTCTTATCGCTTTGTTGAAGGATTTTAGAATCATACAAGTTAGCCTGTAGTTTGGCAGTTCCATATCCCTGCAATGAATAAAGTATAAGTCACAGCGAGAAATCAATTGTTTGTTCTCTGTTGCATCTCAGCCAAAGAGAAATTGTTTTGCCTTGGTAACTGTCACTGGATTCACAATTGTTTTAATACTGTTCTGTGACAGTGCCATTGCTGACAGAAAAACGCCTGAAACTGTAACGAGTGTAGATCCATTTTTAATCATTAGTCTGACAGTGATGATACAACATTTTACTTTGTAGGAGGCCCAGTACACTTTTTTTTTTTGCCTGGAATGAGGGCAACATCTTATTCTATTCCATTCCATTCCATTCTATTCTATTCTGCTATATGACAATATCATCTAACTGGAATATACTTTTATTTGCCAATGGTACACAACCTTAAAAACCTCAATTTCAAGTTTGCCTTGACGTGTGAAAATTATTTGTCCTGTGGTGACTGAATTGCTTCTACAGTGACACAACAGGCCCGCATGAAAACAAGTGCGCAAAATGGGCCGTTAAGTGTCGGCTATATTTCATACTGTTTACTCCATATTAAACCATTTGATGCTAATGGGACGTTTAACCCTGACAGCAAAGGGTGAGCCATATTACGGGGAGCATAAACATAACTGAGTGGATGAATTTCGACAGCAATAGACAGACAAATAAATAAAATAACAAGTCGATGTAGATTCTATTCAGGCAGAGGGATCCAAAGAGACCAGAAAAAGATACATGGTGGGTCCTGACCAAGGCAGCAGGGGAGACTGCGAAGCTCCACAGGGTGTCCCAACCATTTCGCACCACCCATGCACACACACACACACACACACACAGCACGTGTTGATCCGAATGTGTTCTAAACCACGTTTTCCAGCGGCGACAGATGAAAAACAAGCCCCCCCTGACAAACTGCGCCGGCGTCTCACTGCCTGATTGCTAACAATATCGAGAAAAACAATTGTGTGAGTGGCAGCCCCACAAGACAACAGCCTTCACAAGAAAATAAATTGAAATTTGAAAATAATATGTCTATTCGCATCGCTGGTGGGAGCAGATTCATTTGTTGCTTTGACAATCTGTTATTTGGAAACAAAAATATGACTTCATTTCACCGCCTGGTAATCACTGTAATCACAAATGTCAGTGTGTGTGTATGTGTGCACGTGTGTGTGTGTGTGTGTGTGCGTGCGTATGTGATAGATATGTGAGCAAAAAAAGGCATTGGGAGGGAGAAAGAGAGAGAGAGAAGCGAGCCCCGACGTCTCTCGCCCGCACCGACGTGTGCCCTATAACCATGTCGGAGGAAAATGGAACAGATTGATAATGACTTGTAAGGGAATCCCAAGTACCCCTGCACACCGTGCCGACAGATTCCCCTCAGCTGGAGGAGCTAGGTTTCAGTCGGTGGGAAAATATAAGAAGGTTATGGGCAACCTTTAATGGAACAGGATGGTATTCATGGTCGGAAATGGGCAACAAATATGGTTGAAATGGCTTCAAACGTCAAAACAACTCGTGATGCGCTTGGGCTAACATGTCGGCACTCCAGCTTGTTTTCCACTGGCACTCCCCAACTGTTGGAAGAAGGACCATTTTCAACTCACGTTTAATCGCTTTAGAGCTGCCCATGCGTGTAATACACATTTATCATGAATGAACAATGGCGGCCCACCCACTGAACACAGTAGCTAATCGCCTCACATGCCAAAACATCCATTTATGTTAACCACAAAAAAAAAAAAAAAAAAATCTATTTTTTTCTGACAGGCACATCTTTTCCCTGCAGTTTCATTGTACACATTTAACAATGTTGCTGAATGTGTATGCACAGCTATAAAGTGTTGAATGTTATATATATAGAGGGATATTTATAGCCCACTGGCTGAAGTGTGTCCTTGTACTGTATGTGTATAGTCCTTGTTGTTGTGCTTCTACCATGTGTGTGGCATGAAACTGTCAGTTGTCAATATATCTCCGTGCCAGTGTCACATAAAATAAATGCTGGCATATTAATTGTACTTGGTGGTTAAAATGATTCAGCTTTACATTTAGAAGAATAGTCAGATGTTATGGTTAAAGTATGCAGCGCAATATTTTCCATCTCTCATGTACTTGCTTTTTTTTTTTTGCACATATTCTTTCCCCCTGCATGACGATATAATGTTTGAGAGGAACTTGTGATCATGTTTATCTGTATGCATTCATGAAGAAGCCAGCATCTTTTTTTGGAAAAACATCACTTACTAATTATGAAAATAATATTCATCATGAGCGAGTACACAAACAAACATCAAAACCAGCATCAGCAACACCTCAGCTCGCCGAAAACACACATCAGTCATGATCGAGGATGTCAGCCTGGATTTGGTGGTATTCCACTCACATCCGCAACCTCATTACATCTCCACCTACTGCTTGCTAGCTTGTCCAAGCTGCAATGTTAATCATATCTAAAGACCATAATCTCTATCTGCTGGTGTCAAGCTGTGAAACGCTGATCACTAACAAGTTTTGCATATTTGATGAGCTGATGGAAGATGGAAGGCTCCTCGTTTGGTACTGTTGCTCTTTTCATGTTTGCCTCACAGTGTGGAGTGCAGACGGCATCATCTACTCTTGTCAGTTCAGACAGAGAGGAAGAAGAGGAATTAATGCGTGGTGTACATACGGAGAGGCGGGGATCAGAGGAAATGACATAGCTAGCGGTCTAGTACACGCTAATAAACACTCTTTCCCTGCTCATGTATTCCCGCAACAGTGGATTTTCAGTGAACAAATCTCTTTCATTACGCCGTCTTGGCCAAGTATTAACTGTAAATATTTTATCATCTCCATGGTCAACAGACTGTAATATTGTAAGAATTACAAACTCTCTAAGGCTAACAAGCATAAAGGGACAATGTTAGCATCACAAACACCTTAGCTATAACCTCCAAATACCATGTTCACCGTGTTGTATATGTACTGCAGCGCAGGATGGAGTTGGAGGGCCGAATGACATGAATGAATGAGGCTGACATCATTATGAACCTTATAAAACTTTGAAACTTTTTTAATTTTTAGGTAGGTCATTGCAGAAAGAAAACATGTAGCAACCGATAATGCAATATAACTGCTAGATAATGCAATAACTTCTCAAAATGTCACTCTAAATGGTCAAAAATGTATTACCTGTTAATGTAATGAATTGCTGGATAATGTAATTTCATTGCATTATTACACAAATCTGCGATTTTTACTATACATGGTTATTACATGTTTCATAATCTGGCAGTTACATTATCAGTTGCTACAATCCACCTTAAATCACTTAATTCAAGTTTTGTTTTTTTGTTTTAAGTTACACTCGAAACAAGTAAAAAAGAACTCACCCCATCAGATTTTTTGCCCACTTGTTTTATGAAAACAAAATCAATAAGAATGTATGCAAGATTAAACAAGTATAATAGTCTAATTCCATTTGCAGATTTATTCACTTGCTTAGTGAAATAAACGATTTTCCGACTGAATAAAAGATTAAAGCCGCGGTTGTCAGGATTTCTAAATTGGCATTTTGTTTGAAAAAGTAACCCCCATTTTTGAGTCTGCTAATGTCAAAATGTCAGCAATAATGATAGCGCCATTGCTCCATTATTTGCTTTTTCAAATAAATTTCAAGACTCAAGCATCAGACAAATGAGGCAAACCCCGAAGCCAGAGGGCGTAACACCAGGTTGTCAATCATCCACGTACATGCCGCCATCTGCTCTCCTCATTGTAGCTGCTTCGGTAACGTCATCAAGCTTATATACTGTTTGTCTCTCAGAGAGCTATTCTGTTTTGTTTTTTCAAACCTGATTGACACCTGCATACAGTGACGTTAAATGATTAAATGATGAATTCAACCAAATAAGTGGAGCACTGACATTAAAAGTTTGAAAAGGGCATTGGGCCACCACAACCTGTGAGAAACCGTCACTGTCCCTTTTCATAGATTCCACAAGTGTTGTGAACCCTGCCGCAGAGATGTGATGCCATTCTTCCATCAGAAATGTGATTGTTGTTTTGTTGATAGCCGGGGAAAAATGCTGTCTCAGGCGCTGCCCAAGCATCTCCCTTAAGGTTAAATTGGCTTGAGATCTGTTGACAGATACAGCTATGGCATGTGGTTTCAATCGTTTTTGTGCTCGTCAAACCATTCATGTCCACTCACACCCTGAGGACGGGGGCACTGGCATCATGTAGAAAAGCTTCAATGTTATTTGAAGGCCATTACTCAGAAGAGTTTTTATATTCATTGCCATTTTATGTCCAATAAATGCACCTCAACCACTTTCAATATACTTTCTATTACGGTTAGACTGATAGGTCATTTTGCCAATAAATCGGGCCAATATTGGTTTTTTTTTTAATTAAATACTGGATATTAATTCTTCTTAATTCTTCGTCTACAAGCATAATGTTTCCCAGAGTTGCTCCTACCTGAAGGAGCTGCTAACCCTAAAACAGTTGTATTATTTATTTATGGGTTTCAGTGTAAAGTTTAAGTGCCATATGGTCTAAATGCTGTTTCAGAGGCTTCTCCACCCTGAGAAAAGTAAAATTCTTGGGGAAATTTAAAATTCAAATGTCAAATTTAAATATATTTAATATCGGCAAAAAATATCAGTGACTTCAGTCTAAAAATATCGGTATGTCCTTCAAAAATCCATATCAGTCGAACCCTACTCCCATTTACTCAGGGTTTTTTTTTGCTGTTGTTATCCTATCATGTTAATGCTCTATCATGTATGAGCCACAGACATTGATAGTAAGTGTTTGTATTATGTTTACTCTCAACTTAAGAAGTGTGGGCTGTGAATCTGTATCAAAGCTCTCCAAAACATTGCATATGAAATGCATTAACATTCTTAAAATCGTCTTGCATGGAATCACACGTTGGCAGCGGCTACAGGATTAAGGAGCTAACTTGGCTGACAACTTGAAAGGTAAAAGTGTGTCAATAGCTTGGCTCAGAGCCACTTAGATTCACCTGATAATTAGTGTACAGTAGTTTCCACATAGCTTCTCACTCATTAATCATTCACTCATATTTCTGTAACGTATGATTAAAACACTGAAAATCAAAAAAAAAAAAATCAAAATCATTCAATAAATTAAACATCCATGTCACATTTTTAAAGACATGCATCATCATTGTCAATAGCTTTCTCGCACCATTGTCCAGAAACATTAAAATCTGTTTTTTGTTCACTTTTTTTGTTTTAATTGGCTTTTTTATTATTGTTTTAATGAGTTTTTATGTTGTGCACTGGTGTATGTTTTATGTCCAAGATGAGGCCAGGGACGATTTTCCACCTTGTGCAGACAATAAAGTTTAGTTCCATGTTATTCTATTACCTATTCTATTCTTCTCTTCTCATCTATAACCCCCACCCACACTTCCCAGCAATCTAAGCATAAGATAAAAATACCCAAAGTCTGTTGACCCATAGAATGTAATGTTTTTGATCCATAGAATGCAGTGTTATTGCCTAGATTTGTTGGCATTCGTCTCATATTACCGGGGTCATTAAATCTTCTCCTATGGGCTGCTGTGCTCCAGCCCACAGCTGTAATAACATCCCCACCTCCTGATGTCAAGCTGCGAGCCGCTCACCTTTGAACAGCTCTGTTTGAGGTTGGTAAAGCCGTTTCATGTCAGTAATCATAAAATGCATAATCATAAAATGGTCTGGTTTGCCCGAAGGATCGTGATCAGAGATCAGTGAGAGCATCTGCGCACTGCTAGAGCCATGGAGAGCCCATGAACACATTCAATTCAGTCTCTAAGCATGGAAAGAATCACGTCTATTTTTACCACACGCCTTTACTCAGACATATCATGGGTTTCATTATGCAGGTGTGTGATGAGCGCAACCCACAAAGCAGCAAACAATCAAAAAAAGGAAAACAACTTTATTCGCTGGAAATGAACGGGAGCTTTGAGTTAAAAAATCCTGATGGAATTCACATAGTTATAGATAATATATAGATAATAGAGATATATATTCATTTGTTTATAACCTTTGGCTCTGTGGAGAGAATAGGTCAACTCGCCACAAAGGTTTGCAACTTCAATCCATTATGGGTCAATTACTCTACTCCCATACACATGTACTTATGGACTAGGTGGCAACCTGCTGCATTGATGTGCTTCCAGCCCAAAATCCTAAATCATCAATATAATAAATAGCCAGTTGTTAAGGAGTGCAAGGATCAAAACAACAATGCTTAGATAATAGAAGTAACCAATGAAGAAGTAACACATTTCCTAAAGTCATTCCCATTGTCTCTGAGGTTGAATACTGT
Organism: Centroberyx gerrardi; assembly: GCF_048128805.1. NCBI lineage: Eukaryota > Metazoa > Chordata > Actinopteri > Beryciformes > Berycidae > Centroberyx > Centroberyx gerrardi. The sequence continues at coordinate 12,861,241 of NC_136017.1, read as the reverse complement.
GGTGTATCTTCTATGCATTTTAGTCCACAGTATCTTTTCTCTGAGATTGAGAATGGGGAGAACCAGGAGAGATACTGATATTTCACTTCAATAACACCTTTTTTTTCTTTTTTTTCAAGGAACAACCAAAGAAGGTCAGGGTTGTAAAGATCACAGAACCTGTAAGAGAGATCCGTCCTTCAGTTCTTTTTATTAGTGCTTCAGATGGTGAAATGGAGATAGACAGTAAAGGAGGCAGTGAGGAGTGTGTGAAGCAGTTCTTGAGTTAGACACATGCTGTCACAGTACATGGACAGCTGCTGAGGCAAGCGCATTAGTGCACTCATCCACCAGGGCATCCCAGAAGGATAGCTTTTTACAGCATAAGTCTGTTGCCAAAAAGTTATTTAATAATTTCTCATTTTTCTATTTTGTTTAACTCCATTTACATAGCTTCCGGGTGGCGTAACACACCCTCTGGCGGCCATTGTGGAGGTCCACAGCTCTTGGGCTGTCTTAATAGAATTTAATAGACATGGTTTCTTTCTGTGCTGTTTTTGACTGAGAACTGATAATTTTCCCACTGATGAATTTGACTGACTTTGTTGTTAAAGTCAGCTTGTTAGCTGTCTTGTTGTAAACACATCTGGTTGCACACTAGCTAATTAATCAAGTAGAAGCTAGCGTTCATAATGGCTAGCAGCTGCATGTTAACATTGTTTGCTTGACTAAATTAGTCCACAGACTAGTCAGTTAGCTAACAAAGCCAAAAACCAACTGTTTGTTTACTTTAGCTGAGCTGACTCTTCTCAAGCTAACTTGTTGTGCTTTGGAGTAGAGACCAGAGTTAAGACAGTCTACAGACTAGTCAACTAGCTAACAAAGCCAAAAACCAATTGTGAGCTGATCTTCTCAAGCTAGGCTAACTTGTGCTTTGGAGTAGAGACTAAGGCTAAATACAAGATTCCTGTGTCACATTAACCTAAATTTGGAAACAAATATCTTATCATACTAGCGAAAATAAGAGCAAACCTGAAGAAGCCACAATGCAAAATGTGTTGTTCGCCCCAATATTTTATATGAATTAAACTAAAAAGTTGATTTGGACAATCCTGGTGTGTGCTGGATTACTTTGATCTTGAATCTTATCATACTGTTCACTTTTACATAGGCTACAAGATAATTCAGTGTAGCACAACAATCGTTTCCAGGTATCTCTCGTTTTCTTTCCTAGTTGCTATTTGCACACATTTTCCAATGGACCACGATGGTGCCATCTATGGTTGCTAGGAGATTTGTGACGCAACTGCAAAGCCTCTACATCGTAAGAAATGTAATTCCCATGCACTAATTGAAACCTGTACTTTCAGAGAATAGAACAGAATAAAATGTATACTTTACCGTGTATGTTTAATGAACATCACGAATGGCCTCTTTCAACAGGCGCTGAACTTCGTCATCCCTGATTGACCCCAATAAAACATTTCCACGCGCTCTCTCGACGTTACATTGACTTTTCTTTTGACCTACAATTAATCTACCTTGGCAAGCAAAGGCGGTGGGTTTTCTTTCTTTTTCTTTTTTTTTCTTACCATACAAATCTTTTCATGAATGATAAAGTCTCATTTATTACCACAGGTACTTAATCTTAGGACTCATTGGAAACATCTGGTTGATAAATGGCTTGCATGAAATTAAACAGCAAAGGGACACAGAGGGTGGGGGCGGGTAATGAACACATAAAATACAGTATATTTATGCTGCACAAACTATTAACGTGACATTGGTAAATTTTGAAACTGTGGTGTCGTGTTAGGACAATATGGTTCACCGCAGGTACTGACAGAGAAGAGGGAAGAAGATTACCAATTTCACAGTCTCTGGAATTCTCCTCATTCTCATTTTGTTCCTCGATGTGCAAACGCAGCCTCCCACACATATGCGTTTTGTCGTAGAAGTCAAAGTGCAGGATTGCCCATGGAGTATAGTTTGCAGTTTACTGTCTTGCTCATGGGGCTCTTGGGATATGATATGATATATGGAAGAATATGATCGAAGAGGAGGCGAGAGGAAAAGATGTGTCGGATGGAACAGGATGGAAAATATGTACTAATAATAATATGTAATACAATTTATACGATAAATAGATGTGATAGGCTACACTTACAGTCCTGTGTCACAGTATGAAGGTAATGAGAGGCACTATCAACACCATAATGGTGGTCTGCCTGTCTATCTGTCTATCTATCTATCTATCTATCTATCTATCTATCTATCTATCTATCTATCTTTTTGTGTGCTTATTATTTAGAAAACATAGCGAACCTTTGCCAAAGCCTTACCAAGGTTTCTGGAGGACAATGTATATGAATTCATACAGCAAATTGAGCTGTATCCCCCTTTTAGAAATCAAGCCTTTCAATACCCGCTCCCATAACATGACAGCTACTGTCAGAAACATATTAGAAGGTGATTGGGGAATAAAAAGCCTGCGGTTGGGATTCATCCCACACACACACACACATACCCCAACAATAGCATGAGGCGCTTCATATATAATGTGATTTTTTTCTAGCTACTGGGGCCTCTCGCTTGTTTACCCCCGGAGCATAAAAAAGGAAGAAAGAAAAAAAACCGAACTGAGGAGAAGTTGCCAGAGACCTTTGCCATGGTTTTGTATCTTCTGGCATTTGCAATTAGCACTAGGCTGCAGACTGACACAGAGAAACAGATGCTGTCCATCCGTTTGTCACAGACTTTCATTTCTTCCTTTGTTGAGCAGAGATTGTGCCCTCGCGAACTGTGCGTGTGTGTGTGTGTCTGTCCTGAACAACGGAGTTGCCCTGTAATGAGGGTATGACTACTTGTCTTCAACCGCTCATTGTTACTTATGCTCCCATTCATTTGTGTGTGTGTGTGTGTGCACGCGCGTGTGTGTGTGTGTGTGTGGTAGTGCTTGATGCATAAAAAGTGAGAGAGAGGGATAATGAGAGAGAGAGGGATCAAGTGACAATCGCAAGCTATTCAGTTGCATATGAGACATATTGGATCGGCATGTGGGTCTACAGTCTAGAAACCACAGTTTATAGGATGAGTGAATGAAGGGATTTGCTGTCCACCCCTAAAACAAAATATATAAAAGTGTAAAGACTTGCGAACACTTACAGACATACACAAACACGCACAGAGCTTTAATAATATATAGAAGATTGAGTTTCTTTATTTATTTTCTTCACCATCTCCACCCCTACTAAGAAGAAGACATCTAGGTGTGAAGATTGAGCAGTTTACTTAAGTCACGTTTCATGATTTCTGGGTAATGAAGTCCTTCAAACTTTCAAAAATTCAAACAGTTATCCTTGCTGCCACTTGCCGCCAAAGTGCAAAGTTGCCTAAAAATTAGGCGTTGTAAGGTACAACATGAAGCAGAGTAAAAACCCTCACAGCTGTTCTAAAATCACTGTCAATTATGGCCTTGAGTGGCACTGATTTAAATGATATTCTTCCACCAAGCAATATAGCTCTTGAACAGTAGCTAAAGAAAGTGGTTGCTAAGTGACACTGCTATGCGACCAGAGGTGTGCATCCATTGTGTATTTTACATAATACAGAATTTACATTTATATTATCCCTATGCCATGTGCTATTCCAACATAGACATGTCATCCAAATACCTCAGAAAAATACAGTGTAAACTCAGGAGTGAAGTAGATTGGTGCATTACAATGATATTCTTGAATAGCCTGATCAAGGAAGAAAAGCGATTAGAATTAGAAAATCAGTTCGAGCAGCAAACAGAAACCGCTGGTCTTTTGTTCAAGTGTGCCACTGATGCTCTCATAAAGGATGCAGTCAAGTATGGGGGATCGGTTCCTGTGATAATGTAATTGGGAGTTAAAAAGATGGCTAGGGAGGTTAATTAGGTACTTGTGCTTGAGGGAAATTTGATTTACGCACAAATATGTTATTGATTCTAAGTTGTCAGTGTAACAGTTACTCATCGTGCAAAACCTCTGAAGTGCTTTGTCAGCGGGGCCCGAGGAGGGACTCACTGCTCTGTGCTACTGGCTATTTTGTTTGGGGCCGCCTAGAAAATACAATGGAGCATAACCAAGTTCACAGGATAAAGACAACATCATATTTGCCAAACCCATACTTTGTCACAACCAAAACCTTAAAATGATTTGAACGTATCTATTCATTTGGTTTTATTTTTATTTTCCCCTTTTTTCCTTGCTGTTTCCTTGTTATTCCTTGTTGTACGTTCCAGTTTACAAGTGCCACATACATTATCAATACTTGGCAAAGTATCATGTGTATTTTCTGAAATGCATTAGCATGATGTTGAGGTCCAGTCCTGTCATTTTTTTCGAATTAATCATTTTTCTAACAGGGTTTTGTGCCGCCACTCCCTTGTTTTTCATGGAGTTGCTCAAAGTTTTCTGGAACATGATAAAACAATTGTTTTATGAGACAAGTCAGTCCTCACTCTTATGTACTGTTTCATTATTTAGGTGAAGAGCAAGGAGAAAATATGTTACAGTATCAGGGCGACCATCAAGGAGGGACGTGTTGTTGTTATTGTAAGGAGGATTACGAAAATTCATACTAATGGTTTTGGCAAACATTAACAAAAAGCTATGTGGTGGGTGCTGGTTTTAGTGACAAATATTGTGTACAATAACTAACACTGGCAAATAAAAAGTTTCAGCAAAAACAGAAAATGACAATGAATGTAGGTGAGGTTGGGGTTAAGGTCAGGGATGCACTTAAAGTAGACAACAACAACTAGTGACTCAGCGCTAAGCAAAGAAAACAACTTTGTCAAGGGTTGGAGAAAACATGTGGGCTATGGTTTATAGGTGGCTGTTAGGAAATAACTGTGCTCTGGGTTGTTGAACAGTAGTACTCTTGACATGGGGCTTGAACCAGATGCCCTTGTGTTACAGGTCTTAAATCTGACCATCCCACTCTAGCCTGTCAGATTCTGTAATGGGGTTTCACCATTCATAATTTTGTAAGAGCAAGAGAAACCAAGATGTATTTCTTTTTATATGATTTCATACAATGTTCAGTTATGACCATTTATGAACCCACTTCCCCCCTATAAGTCACAAGCAGGGCCCATATTGTTGGGTTCGGTCTGGGGCCCAGGGAATACTAGCAGAGGCCCTGCACAGTAGTGAAAGATTAACAAAGTGTAAATCAAGCCACTTGCACACATGAGGCATGATGGGTGAGATCAATCACTGCCGGACACTGCGGACAAGCCTATTACAGCAAGTGCCACATAGTGTAAATCTTTTCCCAGTCAGAGGTGGCGGCGAGGTTTGGGATCAGCTCAGAATTCACTAGATTATAATTAAATTCTTGGATTTGGATGGTTCAAAGGAAATAAAACGGAAAATTGATTTTAAAATGTAATTAAAATTCAAAGTTTTAAATCAAGCGATGTAACACTGGTTTGTGTGTTCATGCCGTTTTTTAAATTCAATTTCACGTATTTAAAGTCAAATTCTGTTCTCTGCCTTTATCAGTTCCAAATCAAATAATTTCAATAAAGTCTCTGAACTGACCTCAGCAGTAACATTTCAGTCCTCCTCTGCCTGCTATCCAGACAGACTTTGGTCTATTACGGCTCTATAAGGTACTTTCCACCAGTGTCTATTTGACAGAGCCATCACTTTGGGTCCATTACTCTCTGTCTGCTCCTTCTACCAATAATGCCACTGCAACCATTGAGTGGGATCTTAATGGAAAATGATATGCTTGTTGGCAGCTCAGTGTAGCGGTACTGCAGTGACCCGTATCATGTCATAATGGAATGGAAGGAAGAGGAGATGGAAGAAGGAGAAGAGGCGCCAGCTCTTTCAGTCGAATTTTTCAGTGAATCTGTGAATATGCTTTGATTATGTATGTCAAATGTGATCCTAGTGCAGAGGATCAGAAATGACTTCTATTGTTCACAAATATTGACTGAACTCGCCGAGATCATCATACAGCCACACGTATGAATTCTGTTTTAGCATGTCGTTTCCCCTTAGAGACTGTGAACGCCTTGGGAAATCTGTATCTGATTTTCACCTATGCTCACAGTGCCAGCAAAACACTGTATGGTGTGAAAAGGAAAACAGACAAGTTGAACAGGGTGCCAAAGCGGAGCAGCCCGTCCCGCATGATGACTGTAAGTTGGCAAGGCATGCCAACTAATAGCAAAAGGGTTGCTGGTTCAGTAGTCCAGTACTGACAGTGCCAGAATCCACTGTGAGCTGTGTGGACCAACTACAGTACTACCAAGGACTTACACTGAAAATTGGCCAATATTAGTTAAAATGCTGAAACTATCTGTTCTTGTAAAAAACATAACATACATAAACATATGTACACAAGATCTATCTATCTATCTATCTATCTATCTATCTATCTATCTATCTATCTATCTATCGAAATAGTAGCCTAAATATTTACTAAACAAATATGCTTTTTTTTAGTGATAATTCAATAACAGACCCGATGTTGATTTGGCAAACTGATATTTTATCAGCCCACAGTGATCTCTGTTTCTTTTAAATTTGCATATTAATCAACAACGGTAAAGACATTAGTAAGTTGATCATAAAATGTGTTTCTGTACAGTGATATGATGCAAATATGACCTTCAACAGTGTAATTTTTTAAGCTTACCTACATAGCTATAGGCTAGTATGGCTAGTTTGAACTGGGAAGGTCAGCTAGCTAACCTAGATAACTTACTATGGCAAGATTGCATTTTTTAGTTAGTAACAAGAGCTCTAGGCTTCATAATATAGCTTCCTCCTGTCTTACCTCTTGCCTTTTTCCCTGGGCTTCAGTCTAACGTACATTGCCAGAAAAAACTGTGGTTCTTTGGCTCCGCCCACTGAGGTTTAACTCAACCAATCAGATTATTTCTGCCTCCAGAGCAGCTCTGCATACTGGACTTTCCAAGCATGAGGAACTGCTGGCTATCAGATGTCAACATATGTCTCTTTCTACCCCTGAAACCGTGTGTCTTGGGCTTGTTTCCCGTAGTTGGTTCGGATAATGAACCACACCGCAATTTGCTTGGAAGATGTCTGAGACCGGCAATTTCAGGCCACTTATTGTTTGCACACCCAAGGTCGAATGGCATTGTTCTCAACTGCCCAAACGAACCGAACTAACAGAGTAAACGCTGTGGAGTTCAAATAAACTGCTGCAAACATGCTTGGCCTGAACACGCCCCAAATACTCCAATCTGCCCATTAGAAGGCCATACGCATGAGTATGTTTCAAGTGTACTGAGTGCAGCTTTTCATGCCAAAATCAGCATTCTACATCAGGGTTTGGATTGGTTAAGTTCAAACCGAGTTCAGGCATCAGCTAATGCTTTGGCATAAGCTCGATTGCTTTGGTGAAACTTAAATTTTGGCAAAGCCTGCCGAGCCCTGCAGTGGAAATCAAGCTAATGATATGCATGGGTTTGCTGGGAATTTAGGCAAGCTATTTCATGGGCTGAAAAGACCCAAACGCAACCTCTCTTTCTCTTGGCACAGCTAATAAAAGTAAACCCACACAACTGATCTCTCCCTCTTTCCCTCTCTCTCTCCCTCTCTCTCTCTCATTCTAAGACTAGGGGAGGATTCGTGCATACAGCATAACATCTTCAGCTAAAAACATCCGATTACAGCTGATTCAGCTCTTCCTCTGCAAGGCCCACAGAGGTTTACACTCTCACAAGTTAATCACATTAGGTCTCCAAATAATCATGTTTGTGTCAGGGCTCCCAAACATGCAGAACAAAATACCAGAAGCATATTTGGTGGGCTTTATTGCACTTTCTTGCAGTGATTCTTCTGGAGCCTGTACTGCTAAACAGGCTTTGCCTTGCCTGGGTTTCTATGTAAATAATATTCATTGCTACTCATAAAGTCTCTTAGTACTAAAATGGAAGGTCCATCCGAAAATAAGATTAGCATATGTTATTCCTAGGCTCTTACACAGTTCAATCAATATTTGTGAGCAGGAACAACTCCCTCCAGAACTTGAACAAATCTAAAGCAGTAGGAACCGAAATACCACACATCAATGGCTCCCAAAGTGGGGTCATCAAAGTGAAGAATATCTTTATTTCATTATTATTTAGTTCACTAGACATGCCAGTTGGAGCATTGCATGAAGAATGACTATTCTAATCACAGGTTTCACTCTCACCACTATTATCTCCTCACATACAGTGTAAAATATCAATGATCCACCGCCTCACAGGTGATACCAAAATGTCATATTGTCTTTAAAACGTTACTGAATCTCAACTGTTTGAGAGATATGTGTTTTTTTGCATATGAAGCTCAATATTTCTATGTGCTCCGTTCGTTTTGAAAGTAATGGGTACATTGCTACATTCACAAAGACACTGTAGTGTAACGGGCAAAAATGCCTGAGGACACTGCTTATAAAAAGTAAAGATGGCAAAAGTGCCAAATAACTTGTAGGACTTTTTATTTTCTTTAACTCTCATAGTTTGCAGTGATTTTCCAATAAAAAAAAGTGAAATTTAATTTGTGTTTCTATGTTTTTTCTTTCAGTTATGGTCTAATTTACCCTATAATAGTGTATAGTACTGTTTTATCTAATTACCTAAGGTTGTGCAGATTTTGGGGATATATAGACATTGTGAAAAATGACAACAGTATAATCCAAAGTCTTCTCATGTGGAGTTCAAAATCTTAACAGGTCTTAATGGATAACATGAAAACAACAAGGAGAACCCCTCCTATATATGAATGCTGCTTTAGGGGGGGATTTTCCCTCTGACATCAGAGGTGCTGCGCGGGATTCTGGGCCACCTGACAAAATGTTGCACTGAGATTGCAGGATCATGAATTAGCCCCATTAATCCATACGTCTTGGAGCTCATTACAACTTGAGGGAGCATGAATCACCACCACTCTCCCCCAAACTTCCTTAATTATGAACAACCAAGCTCAAAGCAAGCCATGATAAACCTAAACAGTTCAGAGCCTTTGCATGATCTTATATTAACTAAGTCACTTAGAGGCATGTTTCCCACTTTATAAATGTTAAATGCTGCTAGGAATAATTACAAATCATTTCTAAGTGCATATACTAATGCAGTAATGGAGGTGTTCGGCTTAAATGAGTATGCATTCATTTGTTTTTGAAGCGGAATAGGTTTGCTTGAATTTCCTTCTTGAATATTTCAGCCCACAGCTATTATATAATATATACTGTCAAAAGCTGTAATGCAAATACAATTCCACATAATGATCATGGTAATTGTTTCAGTTCTTAAGGACACAGAGATAAAATATAGATATCATGCACATCACTGCATTTTGATGAGAGGAATAATATGGAATACCTAGAGCAGTGCAGAGGAAATCTGCTTGTGTGTGTGTGTGTGTGTGTGTGTGTGTGTGTGTGTGCGCGCTTATGAAATCCCCTTTGTTCTCTAACAGTGGTTTGTTGGTCAAACAATGGATTTTATGAAAAATCCTGCTGTCCCCATTCAAACGGCTATTCGTGTACTCATGTTTACAGTGATAGCATGGGAAATGCTATCACTGTAAACATGAATACAGTATGTACATATAATTCAAAAACTTTCAAAATTTTATATAGCACAATTCATGCAAGTCAATGCAATACAATAAAAGAGATAGATAAAAGAGAAAGAGCAATAACAATGTACTGTTTATGGAAAGGGAACACAGAAAGAAAGAAAGAAAGAAAGTCAAAAAATGTACACACCATAAGACTGTTCCTTAGCTTAAAGCAAGGTTAAGAAGGTGTGTTTTCAGCCTTTGTTTAAAAATGTCAGTGGTTTCGACTGGCCTAATATTCTCTGTGAGGCTGTTCCAGAGCCTGGGGCCATAAGTGCTAAAGGCTGCTTCCCCAGCTCTGGTTCCAGTTCTAGGAACAATTGGAAGGCTGGAGTTAGAGGATCTGAGGGGCTCTGCCGGGAACCCGCTCCGTGAGTATATCATTAAAATAATCAGGAGCAAGTCCGCGGAAGTGTTTAAAAATCAATAAGATAATTTTAAAAATCGATTCGGAAAGAAACAGCGTGGCCAGTGCAGAGATTTTAAAACAGGCGAATTATGTGCTCTCTTTCTGGTCCTCTGTAAAACTCTGGGAGCAGCATTTTGTATAAACTGAAGCTGAGCTATTGACTTTTTGGGTAGTCCAGAAAGGAGCGTATTGTAGCAATCTAATCTTCTTGTAATTAAATCATGCACACGTTTTTTTTCTGTATATTTCTTAAATTGTACAGAGATGTTTTGGAGATAGATTCCAATGTGGAGCAACTCCTAAATTTCTCACTTGCTAATTATTCTTGAGTGACAGAGAGTCTAGGTAAACAGAGATGTTCACTCTCTGAGCCTTGGTTTTGTATTCGTTAAGCTGTAAAAAGATATGAGACGTGCATAAATTTATATCCTCCATGCAGTGGATTGAAGAGCTCACAGGACTCAAGTCTTCTGGTGAAAGTGCTATATAGACTTGGGTGTAATGAGTGTACTGATGGAAATTAATGTTGTGTTTCCTAGTCCCAAAAGGAGCATGTACAAATTAAACAAAAGAGGTCAGAGAATGGAGCCCTGTGGGACACCACAGGGGTCAGAGCTGAAGTTACCTAAACTAACATAGAATTTTCTCCCAGTTAGATATGATCTAAACCAATTTACAACTGGGCCAGATAGGCCAATCCACTCACAGAGTCTGTCAAGCAGAATTTCATGATGAACTACAGCAGTCAGGTCTAGTAGCACTAAAACAGAAAGCTTTTTGGACTCACTATTGATTCTCAAATCGTTGACCACCCTCACAAGTGTCTCTGCACTCTGGTGGGCATAGAGACTAGATTTAAATTCTTTCGAAGATACTATGCATTTCCAGATAATCACTAAGCTGCTTGAAGACCACTTTTTCAGCTATTTTGCCAGGGAAAGATAGGTTCGAAATAGACCTATAATTACTGAGGACTGAAGGATCAAGCATACTTTTCTTCAGTAAAGTTCTAACCATGGCAATTTTTAGAGGCTTTGGGAAAAAAAACGATTTGCAAGGAGGAGTTTACAGTGTTTAGAATATTACCCGATAAGCAGCTAAAAACCGTTTTAAAAAAGCGGTGGGGACGGGGTCCAGAGGGCACGCTGAAGACTTGAGAAGAGGTAGAACTTCCCTAAGCACTTTAGAGTCAATTAAGGAGAAATGTGTCATGTTGGCCTCGGAAGTGCATTCACATGGTGCAGGTGGGGGCTCCACATTTTTATTAGGCTTCTTCTGTCTTATTTATAGGTCTATATAGCTTCTTATGTAGACTACCCAAAACTCTGACCATTGTCTTGGCCAATGCCTTTGCCCAGAGCCAGCGCCAACTGAGGCACTGTAATATTTTTACAATCTCAATTTGATGTTGTTCAGCGCCAGGTTGGAAGGAACAGCATGTCCAGACTAACTACCGTGATACTCGGAGGAAGAAAGCTTTTTCCAATTGGTGCCTCTCCACTTTTTTATTTTAAGGGTAATGAAAGTAGAAATAGTTATAAGGGCAGTAAACAAAATGCTTTCAAGGAAACCAAGTGCTGTATCATCCTTCTCCTCCACCCAGAAGGTCATGGGAAGGTGAGTGTCTGCTAAAATGGAGAAATGCACCTAAAAGTTGGGGAGCAAATTGGCCTCCATCCCCCCTCCCCCCAGTTGCATCAACAATCTAAACGCTTCTGAAAATATTTTCCCCATGATTGCCCTGGTTAATAATATACCTTGTTACCATCCACTCCACAAGGATAAGAGTCACCTTGCATCAGGCATCACTAACCCTATAACTCAGACTTACAAACATTTTCACAATCACAACCATTCGATGATGATGAAAATGAATAAAATAGCTCTTAAAGTTGAATTTGCCCCCACACCCTAATCTGTGATGTCACACCCATGTACATACAACTCCATGGAAAATGAATTGGCGAAGATGGAGAAGCCGACTGTGACAGTATCCAGGATGATTTTCTGGATAAAAGGGTTGAGTTTCTGGTTTGTAGCTGATAGCGCTGCTGTAATATAAAGCTCATTGGGCTTTAAATATTCAGATTAACATTGTTTGAGTCCAATGGCAATAGAGTAGCTCCAGGTTTTACATCATTACAACATTACAGATTGCAGTCCTGGTTCTCTTGTTTCTAGGTTTGGGAAAAGTTGTTTATGCTCACAAATAATTGTTGGGCTGTCCTTGGCCATAAGAATAGCATCTGAGAAGTATTAAATTGAATGGTATTCCCCTTTGAAATAAATCCAAATCTTTATGGAAAACACTGTCACCAAAGCTCTGAAAAGACCCCATGAGGTATTGCAGAGTATATGCTGCAATTATTCAAATGGGTACAAGCCATATTATCCTTGGGATGTTGGCAAAGAACATAAAATACATTAAAATAAGAAAGTTTAATACTGCGGCGAAGAGCCAAGACTGTCTTCATCTTCAAGAATATATTAAATGTGAATCCTAACTAAGAACATGAACTTTTTCAGAGCTCATAAGGCATGCTTCCAAGTCAAATAAACTTGGGAGAAGTCTATGTATGAAAACAGTGCTGTCCATGCTGGGAGTTTGCAGGAAATAATGCTCGCTTCAAGTGCAGTCACACTCCTAGAAGCAGGATGTGTTATTACAGAAATGTGTTAATGAGCAGCTAAATGATCAATTATTAGACAAGCATTTATCTGCTACTTTTACTCACAAATGACAGGGGAAAAAAAGGGAGTGTTTCACAGTGGGTAGTCAGCATTACAATGTTTCAGCCTCATTTCAACCACCTAATCAATGTTCAAGCTGGGAATAAGTGTGCAGAAACAGTCATGCAAAGCAGCGGCTGAACCCCGCGGTGTGCAAAACAGCTGAATAAGTCAATTTACTTCACGATTTGAAACCCGCTCTTACGTAAAAATTGTTCGCACAACAATATTATGACACTTTCCAAAGGATAGCAGGTATACTCGGCTGACACTTTGACGTCTATATATAGAGACAGAGGGAGAGAGAGGGAGTGTGTTTTTGGAATCGAACCGTAACGCTTCAAAAAAAGGAATCCAGAAGCGGCATCGCACTGTGGGTGAGCAAACATCCACTCAGTGTCAGATCTGGGTTGCTTAATGACGTTAAGTGTTACAGACAGTTTTCTATACTAGGAAGTGTCTGACTCACTTTATGTGAATGCTGATGAGACAGCAATGGGGGCGTCCAAGTGGCATGCTGATCTGGATAGAAAGAGACTTATTCATATGCAGGCCTGATAGCGACGTTAGTCAAACAAAGTACAGCTTCCCTTCTCCCAGCAGTCTTCTAATGACTTGGGGATTTGCAGATAGAAACAAACACCGAGAATAAGACTCCATGATGGACCCGTAATTGTATTTTCATTGCTGAAAACTGTGTTTGTTTATGCTGATCTTATCCCGGCTTATTAAAAATGCACAATCAATACTACCAGGCATTAACGGAAAACGTGGAACCCGTGGTGAGATCAAATAAGAACGCGATTGCTATGCAACCTGTTCGCTCGCAAATACAATCAAGCAAATGCAGCAAGCATAGGGTTGACGTTCTGCTCTCCACATAAATAATATCTAATACCCCCGCTCAGAATAAATTCAGAGCAGTTGGGAATGGGTACCTTTGTTTTATGTTGTACTGATTTATTATCGCTTCTTGTTCAGTGGGTGTTGTGCCACTGTCAAGGCTATTCAGGAAAGATGAACTCTGTCATGTATGAGGCTGGACTTTCAAACCGCGGCTGGTGTGTAACAGCATCTATAATGTAGTAGTAGTAGTATTACTTTATCGATCGCACGGTGAGAAGGTCTTTTGTCACTGAAACGCCACACATGGTTCAAAGAGCAATCAGGACACTGCCAGAGAATAATCAGTAACATACAAAAAGATATAGTAAATAATGATGAGTGCCTATGCAGTTTGCTCCAAAGCCCGATTATGAATAAACTATGAATAAACACCCACTTTGTAGACATTTTGGGAAATCTTTTGCTAAAACAACTCCTGAGTTGCAGAATTAGAATCATTAATAAAAGTTTCTAGTGGTGCTAAGTTTGGCTAAGCTCTGCACTGACCACACAGAAAATGCAAATAAATTGTGAATCGCATTGTTTGAGATAATCATATAATGTAAGCCCGAGCCTCAAACATACATTTAATCAGGCGTAGATTTGATTAATTACGCACTAATGTAACACACCCTTTTTTCATAATTTATAGCATACATTTGCATTGTAAACGGGCACACTTTAGCTCCCGAGTATCATACTGGAAAATTTGCATTGTTAATATCCACGCTTCAGCAAAAGGGCATTATTATTATGGGCGAGTATGCTGTTTGCTGTCTGATTAATGGACATTTAGAACTTTTGTTTACTTCTTTGGACTACAAGAGGTCAATATATGTGCAGTCAAAAGATAAATGATCTTTCCCCGTGTGGACGTCCAACAACGGAGTATGAGTAGCCAAGCAGATAACATTATTCTGCACACTTACCCTTTTTAAATCAGTCAATTAACTCAAAGGCACACATACCTGTCTGCTTAATTGTGTCCCCAGTGCTTAATTATCTGCATAAATTTTAGGGAGATGAAGCCTGAATCCGCCAGATGAGAAAAATACTGCTGCCGCTTGTTAGCGCTGGGATATTGATGTATAATGAAAGGCGGGATGCTCAATACAGTGCTATTCTGAGGCAAAGATGACCCCAGAGATCAGACTTCTGACTGGTTTGAACTCTTTATAAGAGGAGAGACACAACACAATAGAAGGAAGAGCACATCGGCGGCGAGCTTACATTTATATTTTTGCCAGTTAGCTGACACTCTTTTCCACAGCAACCGACACAGAGTATCAAGTAGAACAATAAATTCCTAGCCTGCCTACATTATTAGCAAACCAAATGAGTCAAGGTCACAGCGTCCAGACAATAGGTGTAACAAACATTCCAGTGTCCCTTGTGTGCATATATTATATATTTATGTATAATAGAGAAGTGCCAGATAGAGAAATAAGAGTCAGGCAGAAGGCTCTTATTGTGGTAGATCACATGGGACTGGGTACAAACATTTTTTGGCCAACATCCTTTGTCTAGTCTAGTCTAGTCTAGTCTAGTCTTGTTTATTTATATAGCCCTTTATCACAAGCATGTCTCAAAGGGCTTTACATCATATACAGTACATGTCATATACATACTACATCATATATACTGTATATACATACTACATATACACATCATATACATCCTATACAATGTCATATAGGTTACATACTTCACATCATATACAATGTCATATACATCATTTTAATAGATTAAATACATACATAATTTACCATACTACACAAACACACTTATGCCTATGGGCAATTTAGAGTATTCAATCCACCTGACTGTCCCTATCCTCTGACTGTTGATGTTAAATCTGTAGTCACTCCATGTAGGAGCTACTTTAAGGACATTTTCTAGGCTATGGGCGTGCTCTCACCAAGCATGTCTTGAGCACATTATTCAAACTCTGGAGCGTTTACTCCTTTATTTCACTTTGTTTGGCTTGGTGAGCTCGCACTTGGGCGGCACTGAATAATCGCACCGAGACGCCTGAAAAGGCGAGTCCCAGTCCTCTTCTAAGAGAACTGCGCTGCACTTTATTAGAAGTGAGAACGTAACTCAAACCGACAGGAAACAACCCCAACATCTATTTCTTCATGTGTTCTGATCTGGTATGAAGACCAGAGAAGGTCAATTATGGCAAAAAGCACAGACAAGTCCATGATGCTTAGGTAAAGGACTTCCACCTGCCGCTAAAATCTCTAACCTGGCTGGACGACAGGTCACCAAAACTCTGTCCAATAAACAAGCTGCTTGTGAGTCCATGTGACTTTTGTTTACGAGCCGTGGTTCACTTGTAACTGGGCAGTTTGAACCTAAAATCAACCAAATAGAAAAATGCAACAGAGTAAACTTTCCCACTATGGTTCGGACCAAAGAAAATGAACTGTAGGTGTGATCGCACCCTCAGACTGTTGATGATGTTAATTCTGTAGTCACTCCATGTAGGAGGGGATGACTAGCTACTTTTAAAAGACCTTTACTATACTAAGCATCACTGCAGAGAGGTGGCTGCACTGCCAGCTACCTGTGAATTTCCACTCTTGCGGCAAACCTACCACAAAGAAACAAGAAGAGTAGCTAAATACTAATATTATTTTGCAGCCATAAATGCATAAATCTATCATTCTGAGGGGTTCGATTTGGAATAATTCATCGTTTGTCCCCATGAGACAAATATATCTGTGTATTCTATTGCTGTGGACTGGAAATAAACCAGCTGGGGTATAAAAATTTCCATCTTCCATTTGGATTCTGTACATTTGCATTATGTTTTACCGCAAAGTGAGTGCTGGCGCCGTGCCAGAGACGGTCAAGCATTTTCATTAAAGGCTTAATAGATGCATTCTCCACCCTACACTGAACTTTTCACCTTTCCCCAGTATCATTTGGCAGGAGATCAAAAGAAATCAACGCTCGACTCTTAATGAGAGACGGTGGGCGGTTTTACATTCGGTCGAGAGGAACTTACATGCGAATCCAAATTTCGTTGAATAGGGGGGAAAACTGCCTTGATTGATAACTGTTTAAAAACCTTTTAGGAAACCGCCCCCCTTTCCTCCCTTGGAACTGTGGAATTCATGCATCTGTCTTCATGCAGCCATATCAATTTAGTTCTGTTTGTTTGATTTGATTTCTTTCTTTCTTTCTTTTTTTCTTTCATTGTCTGTTTACAAGTTGTAAAGTGGAACTGAATAGGCGTGCTGTAACATAAAACTTCTATGTTTCAAATGACCGGTTCCAAATCACCATTTAGCAGCACATACACATGACACACACATGATATGATATGAAATGAAATGATATGATATGATATGATATGAAATAAAATGATATGATATGATATGATATGATATGAAATTAAATGAAATTATATATATGATTTGATATGATATATGATATGAAATTAAATGATATGATGTGATATGATATGAAATGATATGATATGAAATGGAATGATATATGATATGATATGAAATGAAATGATATGATATATGATATGAAATTAAATGATATGATATGATATGAGTTGAGTCAATAATCTTACCTGTATCACAATCCTCTGTCTTCTCTCCCTTCATTCTTACAGCAAATAGTGTACAAATACAAGCAAATACTTCATGCATCCAGCTGTATCAACTTACACAGGTACATTTTAGTATATTTTTGTATGCACACTGTACTCTTTATTGTTTTGTGAACCGAATACGCCCACTGCAGTCAAACGTGCGTGCATTTTCCAAGTAACTTAATCACTTTCACAAGTTGCCGACAAAGGTCAAGTCCTGGTTGAAAAGTCAAACGCATTTCCCTCTCTCACTCACCCCGACTCAGCCAACGTTGACAACGCTATTTCACTTAAGCTCTTTTCCCCTGATTAGAATGTTCTCCACGGTCCCGATAATTAGCCTGTTAATTGCCCCTACTTTCAGAAATGCATTTGAGCATTGAATTGATATTCAACACAAATGAGTCCTTGCAGGTTTCGTTCAATGGGTCCCAGCTGTTGGATAAATTCGCCGCTATGGAACTCATAAGAGAAACACAATCACATTTTATGGGATCCCCCCCCCCCCCCCCCCCCAAGCCACCGCCCCCGCCACCCCCATTATTAGATTCATGAAGCATTACGAAAATTACTTAACATCCGGAGATGTTAAACTTTTTAGCTCGGTATGAGATTTTGAGTTTCTCAGTCTGGGATCCTGGCTCATGAAAACATGTTGTTATTGTCATGTGGGGTCCCACAATAAATAAATAGCCCTGCAAACTATGCCTAATCCATAGCTTAGAAAACCAGGCTTGAGATATAAATATATATATATATTTTCTTTTTTTGGTATTTATTTTTGCCTTCCTTTCTTATTCCAAAATCAATAACAGCATTGGTGATTATCTGCCCTGTATTCCTCTGCAGCGAAAACCCTCTGTCGCCTCGCTCTGTGAATAATTTCACCTCAATTCACCTGGAAACTTCCAATTACACACACAAACACACACACAGACATTCACACACACAAACACACACACACACACACAGACATTCACACACACAAATGCATGCACACACCCTCACACAATTACTTCTCTGATTGGGGGTCAGTATTCCAGCACACACATACACTCCCTTTCCGTTCGGTTTGCATCATAGAAAAAGGTCGACCCCCCCCTCCAACCCCCACCCCTCTCCTCTCCCACTTCCCCCCCAATGCTTTGACAGTTAGAGGCTGAAAACCCATCAGGGCCGCTCAGCTCCACGCATGAGAGGATTCCTGTTAAGGCTCCCACTGAGGAAAATGGGCCCTGCCCCTTAATTTACCGCCTGAGTCAAAAGGAGGGCCTACTGATGCATTTGGAACTAACTAGCTGTGCTCAGAGACCCATCTCCTCGCTCTTCGCCTTCCGCGCCGCTCTCCTCCATTTTATGCGGCGCATTCCGTTCTGTTCCTTTTATTTGAATTGATGCCGTCTTGATCCTGATATACTCTTTTTTTGTCCGAGACTCCCTTTTGTGACTGAGCATTGGTGGGGGTACGTCTAACAGGGTGAAGGTTCAGTACTTCAGCTGTAGCGGAAAGTCTCTCCTTTGCCGATTTGGCAGAGGAAATCAAGTTCGAAGTCAAAGTTCTTTTTTTTGTGGTATCTAACTCAGAGAGACAGTCTGTTATCCAAAAAAAGTGAGTAAATGTCAATGTCAGTTTAGTTCAAGTCCAGTGTAAGATGATTACAGAACCTAAGAGAGGCATATCAACATTTTACAAAGAGGTAATTTGTCACTCACTCTAATGGTTCAATATAAATAAATAAAACCCCGACTTCAAAACACAAGGCAGAAGATATTACAGATGAAATCAAATAAGATGCAGAGTGCAGTGGGGTAGATGACGGTATAGATCAGCATTTGCCAGGCTGGCTGGACTGGATCCTGTGATTTTAGTTGAAACAGGCCGTAGCATGATGCAGCAAAATGCTAATTAGCTCTTGAAAATATACGACTACAACTGCATGTGTCTCAAGAAGCCAAGCGGCTGAATAAACATTAAATATACTGTCTGTGGGAGGAATTATTTAACACAGAACGCCTGATCTTTTTAAGTGTATTTGCATTCTGTACTGTATACATCTAGTTTGCATTGCAGTCAAGGTGAAAGTTCAAATGAAACTTGAGGCCAAAATGAATGTTTTTGTACTTTTTACTTTGTGAATTCTTGGATAGAGAAACATTTCATACACAGTCAAACCAATATACTGACTAGAAATTGATGGGGAAACAGGGATAGCTGCTTATGACGGCCATATCATATTGTACTGTACCATAGTTTTTCCCCTGCATTGTTTTATTGTACAGTACAGTATGTTTTGCCGGGGTTACCAAGGGAACGTCTCAGCGAGGGGAACACCCTGCAGTGAGGAAGCAGGAAATAAGGTGCAGACTCTCAGTGGCGCTTCTGTACAGTTGTTAATGTTGCTATTCTGGAGCGGCAGCCCCACGATTCGCATCTGTCACCGAGCCAGCTGTGCAAAGTTTCCGTAGGCTCTCTGCCGCTCTAATCTCGCCGCCGCCGCCATCTCCCATCTCTCCCATCTCCATTCCGAGAGCAGGCCACGTTCGGCGGGACCGTATCCATGGAAACGTGCAATTATCCGAGACATCAACAATTCATGCTGAATAATTTTATCAGAGACCGAACGGGAGCGATAGCGGCGGCAGCATCCCCCCGCTCCCTCTTCCATCTACCTCATTTAGTTCTGTACTCATCAAGAGTGTGTTTCAGCGAAATACATATTTGTGGGAGTAAATATAGCATACAGGCAGCAAATTACTGCACATGGGTGAGTGTCAGACACAGATAAATCACTGAGAGTTCCCTAAACTCTCTCCCTTTTGCTGCACACTATCGCCATGGACTTGAGAATACAGTAATAAGACTTTATCGTGATTAAACTGTCTTATAGCCTGTGATCGACCCAAAAAAGACATTATTATTGACTGAATTACTCTCTTGGGATTAGCTCCCCTTCAGTCCTGAAAGAAAAATGATGTAGATGTAGAAATTAATGGGCATATGCTAATGAGCATCACCACACTGTGACAGTCAGGGTTGCAGACAATTGTGGCAATGATACATGGTCAACATTTTTGAGGGAAGTAAAGTAAAGCAATAATGAAGGAAGAGGGGTGGCAGAGGGGATGATTTTAATGGGTTAAACTCGGTTAACAGCCTAATTTAAATAGGAAAGTTGAATAAAAGCACATTGTTATTTACAGCAGCAGCCATGAGGAGTTGTCGCAGGTGAAAGGAGGTTGCTTAAGGCCACACTGGCTGTTGTTGTAAGGGGGTTAGTGCTGCTTTTTTCATTTCCCCACCCAGGCCTTCCCAGCCGGTCCAGTAATGCAAAATGGTGAGCTTCCAGTGACAGGCATAACCCTTACTGAACAAAAGCACAATAACCGATCCTGTTGGTTGTAATTGTTGACGATTTATTTTGCCTCAAAATATTTAACCAACACAGATTCCATAGTCGGCCCTCAACAAACAGGTTGCATATTCCATCTTTATATTCTTGTATTCATTCGGGGGACAGTGGAAGTTAAGATGAGATTAACTTTGAATAAGCAAATAAAAGCCTCTTTTGCAAAGTTAATACCATGCATTCATTTTTATCTATTTATTGTTGGTGAATTATTCATCATCACATATTAATTCAACTATAATGAAACTGTAGCATTGAGGATCAGTGAGAAGGTTCTCTCTAATTGTGCCACACAGGTGACTTTAAGTCTAAAAGGCATGATTTTCTTTTTTCTCCAGGGGAACATTGGGAACTAACGTTTGTTTTGCCCCCCGCCAAAATATCTCATTGCCCGCAGATCGACCGGCTCACCGGGAAACCCCCCGCTGCTCAGGACGGCCCGTCTGCCCTGTGGTGTCCTCACCAGCCTTTATTATCCGTGCTACACCTCCATTCCAGCAACTCACAGGCTTTGAAGGTAGGTTGCTCCTGATTGGATAAGACACCGCTGTACTCGCATACCATTGGGCATTGCGGAACATTGCTTTGAACAACTGTATGTGACTGGATAAGTGGCAGCTACAAGTAACGCAGGTGGAGTGGGGTGGTTTTGCTGCTACAGCAACAAAATTGGGTCAAATGGGGAAAGTATTTAGTGAATCTAAAGCGTCTGTACGTCAGAAAGCTGGTGTAGTGCCGGAGTAATTGGCTCCACTGAGTGCCAGTTTCATTATGATTTGAGGTACATTTTAGGGATGGCTAATGGGTGGCTATGAGGTTTCCAGGGCAGCTACAGCTACTGCAAGCCACCCTGGTGCTACCTATGTGGCTAAGTGACATTAGACTGAAGCCCAGTGAAAAAGACAAGGGGTAAGAGAGGAAGAAGCTAATATTATGAAGCCTAGCGCTCTTGCTACTAATTGAAAAATGCAATCTGCCCAGTTTGCCTAGCTGACCTTTCAAGTTCAATTAGCCATGCTAGCCTATAACTATCTAGGTAAGCTAGTTAGCTTCCTGCTGACCTTCCAACATCATGAATTCCATGATAATGAATGAAAAAAATGTCACTGCCATTTATATTTTTGATTTATATTTTAACCAGAGTTCCTTCTTTGCCATTCAAGTTTGCCAGTTAGCTAAATTGAGCCCCGAAACACTGTTTCTTTGGCTCCGCCCACTGAGGTTTAACTCAACCAATCAGATTATTTCTGCCTCCAGAGCAGCTCTGCCTCCGAGAAATGTTTGTAGAACTAAAAGTCCAATCTGCTAAAAACCTACTAGCCCAACTTTCCCCTGGAGAAATCTCTCCCTCTCTCTCTACCTTTCTTCCTTCCTCCCTCCATCTCTACTCTTCCCCTCTCCCTCATTTCCTCCCTTTCTTTATGCACTGCTCTCCTGCCTGTCACTAATCCCCATTTGAATTAAGACCAAGGGGACACCGCGCTGCTCCTGAACTGTAGAAATCCATTAGCGTCAGTGTTAATGCGGGGCCACTGTCTGCTCATTACGCCCTAGATCCTCATCTCGCTGACGGAGGATCTCAGGGCCCGTCACATACTGACGGACAGTAAAGCTGGAACTGCACAACCGCCATCTCCACATCGCCCCAGGGGGAAGGCAGGGAGAGGGAGAGAGCGAGAGAAAGAGAGAGAGACAGAGACGGAGGGAGAGGCAATTCATCCCAGAAAGATTACATAAGTCAAAAGACGCACTGTCAGACGGAGAGGGACAGGAATTGCAGGTGGCATGACTCGGCGTGGCGAGCATCAGGGCACAAGTACACACACTTACACACACACACACACTGTGCTCAGCTGAGTTCCCTTGCGGAGCAGCTAGGCCATGGGGTGGGTGTCAGTGTTTGCTAATAGTAGGAAGCGCTGGAGTGTATGGCTTTTAGCAATCCTCGTGAGATGGAGTGTGCATCGGATGATTATAATTCCTGTATCCATTTATAGTTATTGAATAAGACACAGGAATGGCTGGGGGAAGAGAATGCAGATACAGATAAGGGACATTGTTTATCCATTAGAGAGCAACTTTTTGATTACGACAAAGTCAAAAGCTAAGCCGAAATTGTGAATAATTAAAGATTTATCCAGATGCCAAAATCAGTGGGTGGACTTTATTTTGAGTGATGGATTAAAATATAAAACCAATTTATTTAATTATGAATGCCAGATGTAATTAAAGAACATTTTGCTAAATGAGCATCCTGGATCCCTCTATAATGGTACAGAATATAAAATGACTTGATGGCCTTTTTTTTTTTACCTGACCATTTTATGCAAAAGATTGAGAAACTCATCACTCAAAACATTCTATAAACAACATTTTTGAAAACAATCTATCATTTTACAATGCGGTGAGAAGAATACAAATTATTTGTTTTTACGCTATGTTACATTGACATCTTTCACAAACAAGGAACTGTGGGAAATGAGATGTTAACTCTTTGAGAGTGAGCATAATGCCACGTACGCTCTCCAGTGACATGAGACAAATTTCACATTAGGGCACTAAGCTGAAAAATGTAAGTACTGAGGCATAATAGTTATTACGCTTTATCCTTAGATGGTGCGGCCATTCTTCACTGATGTGCTCATCCAAATAACCTTGGCCAGTCATATAAATGATTTCCTTCTCGAATTAGAGATTATGTTTGTAAAGACAGCTGCAGGGATAAAGAGATTTGTTATATCAGCTTTAAGCGCTGAAGTGCATGTGTGAAGGTAAAATGGGAAAGGAGAGCGCCTGCATGGATCGGACTGATGTGTTACTGCGTTATTGCTGTTATAACACTAAGCTGTTATATCAAAATCTATTTTCTCTGTTTGTCACACATGTAGCACATTGTTTTGTCTGAGCATGCCTTTTGTGAGTCAGTCACCTACTGATATTTATAGAAACATCATTCTCAAATCAAAGACAGTGGATTTTCACCAGGTCATGATATTGATTACTGGCAATGTCCTTAAGAAAAGCTTGGATTCCTTAAACTAATAATCTGCAACTTTTTCATATAAACGAATTTGCTGTTCTAAACACCTATGAAGGGATCCATCATTCCCGGGAAAAATCCTCGGCTGCACACAAAGTGATGCTTTTTCTGTTTACAGAAGCAGCAACAGCAGTTTGTTTGGAATAAAAAGAAGAAGGTAGAAGAAATATGAGAAGCCGCACTTTACATTGAATGTCTATTATTACAGTATGTTGGGCCAGTGTCTACATCGAGTGAAAAACACCAAAGTAATGACCGCTTATCACCAAAGGCGTTGCCAAATTCAAGAAAAACAAGAATCTCGTGGATTATCACTTAAATACATTTTAAAAAAGCTTGAACACTTATCGACTAACTTTTTTCACTGTGCAGAGACTGAAAGAACAATTGACCATTATACAGGCAGTATAGTCCAGCTAAGGAATCTGACTGGTATTTATTCATTCATTTTCTCTACCTGCTGAATCCGTCTCAGGGCCTATCCCAGCATGCACTGGGCGGAAGGCAGGGCGACACTCCGCACAGGATGGCCAGTCCATCGCCATTATTATTATAGGTTTCTGTAAACCTGCAATACCTTTCAGATTGTGACTTATTGTTGTTTTCAGTCATCATTAAGATTCCCTGTCATGGGACATCATGCTGGCCGTGTTTAGCTGCACCCCAAACACTGCTCCTGTGTTTGTCCGAGCAATTTTATTGTCGGCTGGCTCCTCCTCTTAAGCAGTCAAAAGCACCTGGCAGTGACAGAAACTTTATTTTAACGAGGATTCTGTCCAGAGAGATGATGTTTAGGTATACATGTGCATGCTTGTTTCTGTGTGAGAGAGCCTGCTCACTTGAATGTGTTTAAATATATACAGTAGGTACTGTAGGGTCGTTTTTTTTTTGTTTTTTTTTTGCTGTTGCCATTTTTTAACAGGCCCCAAAAAAAGACACATAATCCAAATCTGACAGTCTGTTCCTTTGCCATATTCCCCTCTTTTGATGCAAAATTAATATCACACTGTAGATGACTCAGCAACAAAAAAAGACTATTTTTTATCGCTTTGTGCCAATATTGATGCTACGCTTCTGACTGAATGTGGCTCTGTGTGTTTATTTACAACACAGACTATTTGCAGTTCCCTGAAATTTATAAGATATTTCGTTTTCATCATAAGTGGTTCTGTTCCACATCATTTACATGACATTCATCAACACAGACAACATGCAGCATATACACACTTCTGTGTACCGGGCCATGTGTGTTGGAATTGTGTGTGTGTGTGTGTGCACACACACACACACACACACACACACACACACATAATCGCCTGTAAGGGCTTCCTCACTCCCTAATGAAGAGGCTCCAGCCGTGAACGCAGCCCCCATCACATGATAAGCATCTCTCTCTCTCTCTCTCTCTCTCTCTCTCTCTCTCTCTCTCTCTCTCTCTCTCCCTCACTCTGTCACTCTCTCCCTCCCTCTCAGAATATGAGCATACAGTATTTCACCACCACGGCCCATTTATCTGATCCCATCTCTGTCCTGTAATTGAAACTTTTATTGAGATGAAGGGGATAATAGTTGTAAATGTGCTAACTGGCGCCTCGCACCGGGACGTGATGTAAAACCATCCAAAGGCATAAAGAAGTCCAAAGTGTGAAATGCCGCCCACTTCAGCGGCGCTCATGTCATGTATCAAGCAGCGCCATTAGGACACACACGACTGGCTGACGGCGGTGTATTGCTGAGCCTGTACCTCAGCCGCCGAGTGCAGCGGAGGACATGCTCTATTATTAATAAGCACCCCGGTACACAAGACACCGTTCATTCCCCTATTATGATTTTTTTCTCAAAGTCTCTCTTCATTACTTTTAAAGCAATGTGGATGTACAGTACGTCAGCCATGCAATATTCAATCACGGAACATATGCTGAGGTATGTGTCTGATTATCACTGGGCAGCAGCTGAGAAGTGTCTAGTGCTTGCATGCTTGGATGGTCTTCCACACATGTTGTTCTTATCACTTAAAGCTGCACTAGGCAAGATTTTTATGTAAAAAATAAATCACAAAGTGGGGTTGCAGCAGAGAAAAGTGTCCCATCCTCTGTGATTTAGACATTGTAGATTCTCCCTGTTTGCGCATTTGAAATGTATTGAAAGGTATTGACACTGGCAGGGAATCTTGTGTGATGAATCAAAACTTAAAGAGTAACTAAACACCAAACCCAAATCTGTGTAAAGCCTGACATCTGATCTTTGGTGCCAGGTGATGTCACCTACTATAGTGGTATAAGTGGTGACATCACCTGGCACCAAAGATCAGCCAATAACAGATGGCAATTTCAGTAGCATGCTTTTTATCATTAGATGCCAGGCTTTACACAGATCTGGGTTTGGTGTTAAGTTACTCTTTAAGAGCTAAATACAAAACCTGCTCCTAAACAGCGAATGAGCGCTCCATCCAGTGAAAACCGGACTCATCAACAATGGCTGAACCAAGGTTTTTTTTTCACCATCTTCACTCTTACCAGCTACTAAGAAGAGATCATTTAGGTCAGAGGAGTGCGCAGTTTACTGATGATTTCTGGGTAATGAAGGTTTTCAAATTTTCAAAATTTCTTGGGGCTGCAAAAGTGCAAAATTGCCTAGTGCAGCTTTAGAGGTAAAACATGGAATAGATGTGGTTTGAAGATGGGCTGAGAGCTCTTAAAGTATATTTGATCAAATTATTTTGACACTTGTAACACCTACTGTCTAAGTTTAAAGGGGGCATAAAGAACAGATTCATTTTCACTGTGGCTTCAATGATTTTAATGTAACTGTTTTGAAAGAAAGAGCATTCAAATCTTATTTTAACAGAAAAGGTATCTTACGCTCCTCAAAAAAAACATCCTGGAAATGATGGAAGCAATGTCAATGATTTTGCCCACAGAGGCTTGGGTAGTAGGCTACATTTGTAAGGTTTGCCTTGTCAGCGAATTGGGGTTTGAAGACTCTACTATCACACAGCAACCTTTATGTGCATAAATGAGGCTGCTGAATCCCTCTCTTAAGCCTATACTTTTCCTGAGTAAGGACAACCGACTATTGGAACTCATTCAGAGGTCATATGCAATTCAAAATATGCAAGACATTTTGGATAACGTGGGTCATCTAAGACATTAATATGCAGCTGTTCTCCTACGTGGCAATGAGGCTTTATTCACCATTAAGGAGTGCAAGTTTGAGGATCATTGACTGATCCTTCACCCTGACCTGGCGGCGAAACCCATGTGTGAAGTGGTGTGTGTGTGTGTTTGTATGCGTACTTGATTTGCTCAGCTATACCTACCTGAGACTATGCAGTGTTTGCAGAACCGCCTCTTTATGTGCTCCAAAAACACCTCAAACATTTGATGGATGGCTCCCGTGAAACCTTGTGGCCTCCAAATAAGCTATAATGTAATTCCGCTTCTTCTGTGATTTCCCTCCATGACCCTGTGCAAGGAACAATCAGCAACTTTCAGCAAAACATGGTGCCAAGGTTCAAATATCCCGAAGGAGGGAAAAAATACACACAGAGTGAAACAACGTGACCCCAAAATAGACCCAAGGATACGCATCTGAGGCTGCCCTCCTGGAAAATGCTGATATGTATGGCTATGTAGAGCCTGCTTAAGGCTGTTTAACACAAGACAATATATAGGAGGGACACACCAATATTTACAAGACACTTTTGCTTAGCTTTAGCATCTGATACAAAGACAAAATACCAGTGCATTTCTTTTAAACTCTCATTTATCCTGGTTTGCTAAACGCACATTTTAACATTTTAGTGATTGTTGCAAATCCCCTTTTTGCTACACCAAACACCAGTTGAGGGAAGACGGGAATGGTGATTTCAGTGTGAAACAGTGGTTTAGCAGTGCTTTATGCAGATTTAGAATAGAACAACCTTTTTAAAAGATTATTTTTATTGCACTCTGGTAAGCAGTGGGTGGAATTGAGTGTTGGTCAGGGGCGGGAAAGAGGCAGGGCTGCTGAGGTTCACCTGAAGACAATTAACCCTCTACTGTGTGTGTCTCCAGCTCTGTTTGAAACCGTTCCCTATAGTGCACTATATAGTGTGCCCATTTTGTACTATAGTTTGAATGCTCAACAGTTAATTTGATTCACTAGTTCACTATGAAATACCCACAATGCACTGGAAACTGTCGTGAACAGACAATGTACCCTACAATTCCTCCTATATATCACAATACAATACGATTGTGTCTTACCGAAGAGGAAGAGTAGCTAGCTAGTCACTAGCTTGTGAGCTAGCTAACGTTAGCTCATGAGCTTATTGTTTGCCAAACTAGAACAGCTTGCTATCATTTGGAGACAGCACCTTAGTTGACAAAACCACACTTGCACATGATTAGAATTTCAACAATTTACTTGTAATTTAATGTTCAAAACATTAGCAAAATCAACACTACCTGAGCACATTTCAACCTACTGTCAAGACCTCTTGGTTTGTTTATGAGCTGCTGGGCACATCCAGGTGCGTCACACGAATATCCGGTGCTTTTTTTTGAAGCAATGATGTTTAATAGTGTCCGAAACTTTTGTTTGGTCGTTGCCCATATAGTTCACTATATGACAAACACTGCATATGGAATAGTGGGTGAGTGAACGAGTGAACCATTCCAAACGCAGCTTCTGTCACAGTAGGCGCTAACGGATGAATCCCTGGACTGAACCAGAGGACCAAATATACACAAAATGCAGCCCAGTGGAAAGCCGCCTTAGAGAGTTATAAAGACTGTTGGGCTCTTCCCCAAATCCAGAACATATTTTGTGTGTATGTAGTTTTGGCGAACAAACCTAAATCCCATTTCCAGTGTCCTTCCATCTGAGACGGTTGGATTTATCGCAGACATAACTGAAAAAATGTACCATAATAAGAGTGATAGATCATTAACTTCACAGTATTTTCAATATCAGGCCAAGTCACTGGAATACTTAAAGGTTGTGTAAAAATTCTACATTCTGTGTTAAGGGACAGCTCCTTAAGGCCTGAGAATGTTCAAATATTTGAATACTTTAAAGCCAGACCTGGGTCAAATAATATTTGCAAAGTATTCTTTTAACCTTGGAGCACCAGGGTGGTATTTACCTCATCAAGACAATTCAAATAGAAACAATCATAGAAAAGTCTAATAAATTTACTTTCAAATAGTCAAAAATGTACATTACTCGTTGTCCTAGGTAGCAAACTGTACCCATCTGGTGCTCCATAAAGATTAAAACAAACATTATCCAAAAAGCCTCAAAGTGGGCTCATCACATATCAAAATCAGTCAAGTTATGATATAATTCTGTTATGTTCTTTTCAAGGATTCAACTACTATTTTGACTAGATATCTGTACATCTTTGCACTGAAATTTGGCCTGTGCTTAGACTTCTCCTCATTCTTATTCTGATTCCCTATCCATTCTCAGGGCAGCGCCTGTGAAGTCTGGCCGGACAGACAATCGCTTTGCCTGTGTGTTGTGGCGATACCACGCTGAGCGAAGATCTGAGGAAATCATCTGCAACCTTTGAAGTTGCTCCTTCCCCCCCCCCTGTGAAGTCTTGGCGCGCTTCGTACTTCAGCTCTGGCAGTGAGGAGCGGGCACCACCAACGAGGAAGAAAGGGTGCCTCAACCTCCAGGGTCAGTCCACACATAATGGGTTGTTGAGCTGTATCCAAACTCATTGCTAAGCTTTAGGAGTGTGTGTGTGTGTGTGTGTCTAAGTGATATATGCTAATGTACGCATGTTTGAGCCTGTGTGTGTGTGTGCATGTGTTATAATTTGAGAAGCAGGACCTAAGCATCATTAACACAAATTAACAAATTCTAATTACGTGACAGTTTCCTTGGGGGTCAACTCCAAATGGAGCTGAAGAATAAAAAACCAGCAGGATTCGAGAGATTCGACTCCTTCCCTGCCGTCCTGTATCCCCTCCATCTTCTAATTTGCCGACCATAATTATTAGAACATGGCTGTACTATTCGCAATTGTCAAATACAATTAACCGGCGCGGCCTGATAGCAGCGCCTCAGCATCATAAGTCGTCAGCGGAGACACAAGAAGCGAAATCCTCTTTGGCCCCACATGAACTCTTGTTGATAATGATGTGCGGCATGTAAAGCGATGCAGCCAGAGGCTGTGGCAGGTTACACAAAGTTCCGCTCATAATCACAGCGTCTAAACACTTAAAATTTGACTCGAGCTCAGGTGAAAATAAGATGCCGGGGAAAAAGACGATAATGGAGCAACGGCGTGGATGAGAGAGCTTTGCGCGGGGACTTGGGAACATTTCATTTTTCTTTTGCGAGCGAGCGAACAGTCTCGCCCTCCAACTGCTGCAAATGGCTGCCTTTCAAAAGGAAGAGATGGAGAGGGAGAGAGAGAGAGAGAGAGAGAGAGGAGGAGTGACAGAAAGAATGAGTTTAATGGACAGGGGGGAAAGGAGAGAGGGAAAGAGAGTGACAAAGACAGAGAGAGAGTGAAGGAGAGAGTAAGGGAGTTTAATGGAGAGGAAGAAGATGATGTTACATTTTTATTTTTTTTCCCCCTGACCATTGATATGCGACTGAGACAGCAGATTTCTCCACGGTCTGACAGAGCTGCCAGGTCTGGACTTTTGGGGCCTCTGATGTCCAGTTCACTCTCGGGTCAGAGCTGAACAACAGCCGCCGCCTCCTGTGTTTTCCTTCTCCCAGACACTAATATTGAATGCAGACGATGGGCTCTTTTGTCAGAGCAAAACAGTGATCAAAGAGCGGTGTGCCAGGATCCACAGCTAGATAATAGCGTATGTAATCACTATCCCTAAAAGGAAACATATTGCTCGGCAAGACT
This sequence comes from Centroberyx gerrardi, assembly GCF_048128805.1. Lineage (NCBI taxonomy): Eukaryota > Metazoa > Chordata > Actinopteri > Beryciformes > Berycidae > Centroberyx > Centroberyx gerrardi. Next base: position 12,830,696 of record NC_136017.1, on the reverse strand, counting down.
AATGTCTACCTTGAAGTTTCTGAGTGATTATGTGGAAATTTCCTTGTGTTGCCACATACTTGGCCAACTTTATAGTTTGAATTTACAGGCCCTGAGTCTGTTTTTAAGTGGGGCGTAGGAATATCTTTCTGTTGTTGAATGGGTTTAATTCATTAATTGTTTCATTCTTTGTGGAATGATTTGGGAATATCACTAATAAGTAGTCTTTTTTTCCCCTTTTTGGGGGGATTTTATTTTATTTATTCTAAATTACATCAAATTTCTAGAAATTTGATCTCAGTATTCAAGCGAAAAAGATGGCAATTTGGTTTCATTTGCTCATTCCTGCCATTTCCAGGAAATCAGGCTGATTGTGCACAAGGGAACCCACTTGAAATAAAATGACACATTTTTCACTAGAACTATGATTATTATTATTATATTCAAGATCGCGGAAAATATCTCGATATTCATGAAATATTGCGATATTCGATATTATCAAATATCAGCCCAAGCCTATTAATAAGTAACTAAGTACTGTACTAGTTATCACATGAAATTAAAATCTGGATCATTTGGATCTTTTGAAGGATGGTGGATATTTAGACACACTGACTGAATTGATGGAGATGGGAAAAGACCTTGATTCGCCATGTCATTGCCAACAAAGATCACATCCAGTGTGTTTAAGCCCCCATGGTCTCCTCCAGTCAGTTATGGTTTGTCATACAAAACCGCTCACACACTATCACAGGGGCGGGGGAGAGAAAAAGCTGTTGACAAAGGCATCCCAACCAAAACATCTCCTCAATACATACGCACCGTTGAGTGTGTGTGTGCTCGCACATGTGTGTATACGTACCTAGGTGTGTGAGCGTATTCGTGCGCATGCATATGCAATCATTCTCTCTTTCTTAATAGGAGTCTAGTCTCTTGGGGTTTGAATTCCACACAGCACCGCATTAACAAGGGAAGCGTAGCGGGCGTGCTTGTTATCATTCTCATTTTCCACATCGCAGAGGAGCTGTATTGCTCATCTCCCGACTGAACTGAGACCTCACCAGAATAATTCCGCTTGTCAATATTGGTCATGGTGGTAAACTATCCCACTGTCCTGTGCTGCGACCACAGACCCGATCAACACCTCATTAAGCACACTCAGGTCTGCTTAAAGTCCAATTTGGAGCAGATTTCCCAAGACGGACGATCCCATGCACATAGGCGAGGGCAAACTATCACACATATGTACACACTTATGCACCTGCAACTACACACACACACACATACAATACACACAGACATATGAATGCATGGGTCTCCGTCCTCAGAGGCTCCCGCAGGGAATATGCCTCTTTTATGAGTTTTAAGGTAATTACTTTTATCATTTGCACTAGCCATAGACATCCAGATCCCTTGTTTGCTCTTGTGTGATGGTCAGTGTGAAGCAAATTGGTTTTAGACAGATGACATCAAATTGAACATGACAATACATACAAATCCAACACGCTCCCAGCAGCCAAAGCAGAAATCGCTGCTGGTGATTTTTGGTCACAGCCTCGAAAGAATCATTTTCAGCATCCGTGGCCATTCAGCTCGTCCTTAGTTCAAGTTTGAATTTGATCCATAAACATGTAAAATAAGCATCTAAAAAAGCAAATATTGAATGGCTGAGAGACTTAGCTAGACTGTTCACCAGTTTGATCGCTCATCAAACTCATCCATGATCCAAGAGTGAAGGCTTTGTCCTTTGACCTGGTCTGCTGTTCCAGTCAGTTCCATCTACACTGGATTGTGTAACCCAGATGGTTCTGTTTGTATTTATGTGGATTTATATGGAAATTATACGGCATATATCTGTATGACAACTGGATGATAGTTTATGACATAAAACAAATTTCAGAGAAATTTGATTTAATGTAATCTAATCTAAATGTATCTAATCTAATCAAAACAAATCTAATCTAAAGAGAAACACAGCAACGTGAATCATAGTATCTGAGGGATATCAGCTAAGTTATTATCTGGCTCACATCTATCACTTAAGTAGAATGTATCAGAAACTAGAGCAATTTATTGTTTTATGTTTATTTCATTTTTTGAATTTGGAAACATGCCTGTTTAATCCTTTCAATTCCACATTTTGGCTCAGACCATGCAGCGGAGGCAAAGTCTCAAAGCCAGTGATGCAGATGTGAAGTGTAGTAGGCTAGTTACCTGCCATCATTTACATTTTAGCCATTTGGCTGATGGTGTACTCAACCAAACAGAGCCACCCAGAGTGAAAACGAAAGTGAAACTTAACATTCCACAATTTGCTCCAAACCGCCTGTGTTGGTAAGGGGATTTTTAACAGTAACTTCATAAGTTGTTTTCTGCTGCCCTACAAACTGCAATGGTAGGTAAAGCTATTTCCTTGTGGTATTTTAGTAACTTTAGTGGAATTAGGTAATTTAACTGACAACTGCGTTGCAATGCTAAAGCATTGAATTGAATTGAATTGAATTGAATTGAACACTGCGCCATGAGCCTGTACAGGATCTGTGCTTGTTTAAGATTATGAATTTGATTTGTTTTCTGTGTGTGTCATTATTGTGGCCAATTAAAACTTTGTAACGTTAGTGCAGGGGGTTGTCTTTTAGAATGTTAAAAAAAAAAAAAGGTTGCTGTGCTCGTGCCTTCATGGTTGTCTGTTTCGAGAAATGCATTCCAAATGAGCTAGTTTTGGTGATATTTACGTTTTAAATGTCTTTTACCAAGAGACGTCAAAACAAATATCAGTCACTAGATATTTTAAGAAGCCGCGATTGGAGGAAGAAGAGGTGCGCGAGTCGAGACGAGCTGAAGCCGGGGAAGGAACCACCGACTTGATTGCCTGCAATTGTCTGCAATTGATGAGCCACACTCTCAACCCATCATGACAACATTCCCTACAACTGCCATATCAGGGAAACCACGTAGTTTCTCTTCAAGGGAGACTTTTCTACAACAAACGGAATCAAAACAGGTCTCCGGTCATCAACGAACAGGCTCAACAACTTGACTTTACTGTGACTGGAACATGAACCTGCAGACGAACTGGATAACGATGAAATCATCTCCATATTCCACTCCAAGCTACGCCGCATGCACCCTGTGATGTAGGCCGCCAGCCGCCGGAGCCTTATATTGGCATTGTTGCTATGTGGTCACTATATTTTGTATGTAAATTGAATGAATTAGGCTATATGTCATGCCCGCTGTGGCAATGTTGTGTGGCTACTATAAAGTGTTGTCTTGTATGTAAACTAGTCTGTTAATCTTTGTCACTTATAGATAAATATGAGAAATCAATGAAATAGAAAAATCACGTTTTTTTTTGTAGGGCTATTGTTTAGCTGGTGATTTTCTGCCTGTGCAGGCCATGCCATAGGCTACTGTAGGATTCTTGATGTTGTTGTTGGGCTTTTGAGTTTGCTGGACTTGTTTTTACCTCAACTTTGTTGCACTGGCCTATATCTCAGCTGTGAGATTTTAATTAGGTTATTTCCTCTTCAAAGTTGTGCATGTCATGCTGTCATGGTGTTGCAGTGTTGGTTTGGGCTTAACTGAACTAAAGCCTGTGCTCTCCTTGTTGTGTACTATAATATTGATGGGGGAAAAAAGAAGAGACATTTACATAATTTTGTTTTTTGCACCACCATAATGCAGTAGAGTTTGAATAGAATGGGGACTACCTATTTGTTTACAGGCCTGCCCAAAAACATATTTATGCCTCTATGCCAATAGCCAGGTTTTGTTTGGTCTTCTCTATATTTCTCTGAAGGAGATTTTTCTGGGGTCTCACAAAGACTTTGCTCTGTGAAAAGAAATAATGAAACAATGGCTATTGGCTAGTTTGGTTGGTTTTGTGCCTCTAGCATGAGTTCTGGGGTTATCTGCACTGTACTACTGGAAAGGAGGAAAAACAACTTGTTTATGCCTCACTTTAATATACAGTACACCCATATTCTGTATGTGAGAATGAATTTTTGATATCCATACGTCCAGAGAATGTGTACACTGACCATCTGCATTGTTATTATTGCATACATTAGCTAGTCAATGCATGCATTGACCAGTTACTAGTCTGTACACATGAACTACTACTATACCCACTGTGTTGCTAATGTACATAGTGAATGTGTACCTCATCAGTTTATGTGGGAAAAACACTAATCACAGTTGAATGAGGCTTTCTCACAGTCCTCAACTTACGTGCTGCCTAGCATTTGCTTCACACAATCAGCCTCATGCCATATCTTCAGAAATGGAATAACAAGGCTCTATCCGGAAACACTAGGCAGTTGATATTCTATTCAGGCTCTAGTATTCATCAGAAGACCTTCAGGTAGGGAACTGCAGCGCCCACAATGGCACACATGTTGAGGAAGAAATGGAAAAGTACCTATAATAAACAACATTCCTGTATGTAACCACTGACCCATATTTACATCTTAAGTGCCTAAAACTCCAGAATACAGAATCTGCTTCACCATTATAAGGTTAAACTCTAAAGTAACATCTTGTGTGTTTCTCACAGTACTGTGAGCTTGGAATGTGCAAAGGCCCAAAAACACTGACCAAGTGGCCTTGACAAAATAATAACTTGTCTTCTAGAAGAAGGTGGTCACCTCTTATTCCTTATTCCTCCTTAAAGTGCTAGGACTATAATTATCATTGGTTGTTCAGTCTTGTTCATGTGACCTTGTACCGTTTGACCAATAGCTTTATTATATTCTATTTGTATTAACATAATCATAAATATTCAAGACTATAAAACTGCTATAAAAGTTCCTTGGCTCCCAACCTGCAGATGGAATAAACCTGTCAAACTGCCATTCTCTCGTCCTGAGTTTTCTTCGACACACACACACAGACACACACACACACACACACACACACACACACACACACAATGGCCAATCTCCATGCCATGGGTGTTTAGGCGGCATGTAACATAAGGACTATAAGAGCTCATTGTGCTACTGTGACTATGATTTTCACAATGACCGGTTAAAGCTGCACTAAGCAACTTCAACTTTGATTTACTCTGATAACTTTGCCATTTTTAATGTTTGAAGGACTTCATTACCCAGAAATCATGTAATGTGATGTCAGCAAACTGCGCACTCCTCAGATCTAAATGTCTTCTTCTTAGTGGCTGGTGAGGATGGAGGTGGCAGCTTTGGTTTAGCTGTAAAGTTTCAATTCAGCGCTTCCTGTGCATGGAGGAGATTTCCCACCTGTGTCAATACCCCACATCAGAATTTCATTTGGGAAAATATGGCGAATCTATGCCGTCTAAATTAGAGGCGGATGGGACGCTCTTCTCTGTTGCAGCCCCACTTGGTGATTTAGGCTGATAAGACGGGTGTATTTTTAGATAAAAGTCTTTCCTAGTGCAGCTTTAATTTACACATTCCACATGCAGTTGGTCAATGTAGGCCTACATATGGACTGCTCAATGTGTACATTTCCCCAAACTGTCTATTATATACTGCAGGCACTTGGCCAGGGGGGCTAGTGTGAGCTTTGTATTCATCCGACAAAACTGTAAGTAAATTTAAATGAAAGATAGACGTTGATTGGTACCGTTAATGCATGTTGAATGCCTAGGGTACTGAAATCGTCATTTTAAAAACATAATATCAGGATCACCACAAGTGTGCTTTCTCTGTTGGAGGGCAATGGGGCAGATGCATGAGCAGCGGCGGACCCCGTCTGTGCACATGCCTGCTCCTGGCAAAACTTCATCATGGCAATTGCCTCCTATTTACTTTGATCTACCTCGACTGTGACAAGCGGGGATTAACGGATAGCCGGGGCTGCGATGTCATAGAGGATTTAAGGATAGATTTTTGATTTGCTAGCGTTTGTCCCGTTTGTTTCTGGATGAGACGTGCGGGAGTTGACCTCTAAAAAACTATTGGATTTGGGTATCCTAGCAACAACTGGAAATGGGAGCAGTAATATCTTTGTGTAAAAGGCGGCGACAGACAGACAATTCAGTCACAACAAATAAAGCTTTACCTATCCTTCCTCTATCCTCAAAGGCCTACCGAGCTGCCTTTTCATTCACAGTTAAAAACCATATAGTGGGTCCACACCGTCCCAAAGCCAGTGTGTAAATATCTTTCTGTCTGGTAGAACAAAGTGAAGCAAGCACATACTCACACAAATACAAGCGCACACACACACACACATTACGCTCAGCACTTCATAAACTTGTATTATGCATGAACTTATGTACCCTCTAATGTGCCTTTGTGTATGTGTGAACTGGCTGATCAGTACGAAAAACATTTGCTCATGAAAAAGGCATCAAATCTGAAAGCTTTCCTTGGATTTCAGAGATCAACAGTGGTGAGCCCAGTCAAACAACAGACATGTTTGAGCATGCAGGCCTTCTGAGTCAGGCCCTCCCTTTAATCTTGCCCCTACACAGGCCAGAACTCAACGGCTCTAAAGGGCCAAATCCCAAGATCGAAAAGCTTTATCTCCAGATTTCCAGTCAAAACTTCCAGCAAATCCTTCGCTCTCCCTATCTGTTTCTCTCTCTCTCTCTCCGGTGCCTCAGACTCTCTCTCTCTCTCTCTCTAGCTCATTTTTCTGTGCCATCAATACTGAAGTATAATCGACAAAAATAATAGCCTTTATTCAGTGATCCAAGATTGAAGGAGAACTTGAGTGTCCCCCATCATGTGGTGTTTTTGTATGTGATGAGAATGATATGAGAAAAAATGTGTGTACGCACATAGTAGCATAGTGTGATATTTTTGTCATGTTCATAATAATGAAATGTGCTTTGATCCTTGAAAACAACTGATGTGTAAAGGAATACATCATACATACAAAATCCAATAAATAGTCTACAACTGCATGCTAATCACATCGCCATTATCAGCCTTGGCTGTAGAAGGCTAAAATATAATAATTTGCATTTTGTGTTTTGTTTTTTTTGTTTTTTTGTATCTGTCATCATTAACATCAAAGTGGAATGCAAATAATTGCATACACGGCGTCATAATGTCCAGAAATAGTGTGATACTGGAGACATGTTCATGATAATGAATTATGCATTGATCCTTGAAAATCACTGATAAACCGTTGTGTGTGTGTGTGTGTGCAGCAAATGAATTAGCATCAAAGAAATGTATTAAGGAAAATGTCAAGCCATATATGCGGATCTGTTTGCCCAGTCAATCAAATCACAAAACAAAATGTATGGCATGTACTATCACCACTGCTAGTGTGTTGTGTACAAATAATGATATCGCTGCCACAGCACTGTCCTGTTGGCTGGAATAATGATCTCTCTCTCACTCTCTCTCTGTCTGTCCGTCTCACTCAGCCCTCTATACAGCGGGGAATAAGCTGTGTAAGTGAATAAAAGTGAATACATCAACCCCAGATTTTTTTTCCCCCCGCACTTTAGAGAGACCCGTAATCCCCGGAGACATGAATGGCGTTGTCACAAATCACACTCAGCACCAAATCGCCAATCAGATTTCTCACTGGTGTGAGACAGAGATAACAGAGAAAACAGCTTTTTTCGTTTTTGTGACAGTGTGGCTGAAAAAACACACTGCCCGGATTTGACAAGTGACAATTGGAAATTACTGATAGAATTTTGGAGATGTCAGTTGTCTCCAATTATTGATTATATTTCTAAAAGTGACGCACAAACACTCAAACAGTCACTCACACATGCACACACACATTTTCATGAAAAAAACAGATTTCAATTCAATTTTGAAAAACAGGATGACAAACATGCAAATGATATGTACAATATGGCATTCATATATTGGGTAATGATAGACATCACTGACAGAAAAATCAAAGTAAAGCGCTAATTTTGACAAGATCAATTTCATGTTGATGTCAGTCTAAATCCCTAAATCAAAGTTTGGCTTGGATTTGATCATAAACAGAACATGCTGTGCATGTAAGAAACTTGTATACATGATGCTCATAATATTTCCTTAATTAGAGAGAAGTAAAGATTTTCAAATATGAAATCTCCAGTAACATAAAAAAAAATGTAAGTTGTAAAAATAAACTTGCATTGGTTATAAAAAAAAATGTATTCACCCCCTTTAAATTTTTGCACATTTCCATGTGCTACAAAATAAGTTAATTATAGATTTATTTGGGGTTTTGGTCTGACATCTATGCAAAAAGTTTTTTATAGTCACTGAACACGTACATATACATAATACAAATACATGCACAGAAACAAATATAATTAATCGTTATGTGGGAAATATTACAGGAATATCGTATGGGTAATACAGCCCAGACCCTGCACTCTTTTTGCTTGCTTGTAATCTTTGGTGATCTAGGAATTGAAGCTCATCCTATTGTTGCACTCATTGTAAGTCGCTGTCAATTAGAGCTTCAGCTGAATGTCTAAAATAGAAATGTAAATGCACCCATACATATAAACACACATGCACAGAAAGAGAAATAAGAGACAGAGAAAGAAAGAGAGTTAGACAGACAGTGAAATGTGGAGAAAGGGTGTGGGGCTAAGGAAAGAATCAGATATGGACTCTGTGAGTAAGAGAGCAACATTTAAAAGAAAGCAAAAGAAAATGAAAAAAGGGGGGAGGGGGGTTGGGAGAGAAAGAGAGAGAGACAGAAGAGAACAACAGGCTAGTTGTTGTAGCCCAAAGCTAATGCCAGTTTCTCTGCGCCTCCACCAGCAGCAGCAAGAACACATTACATCATTAGCAGTGCGTCATTCGGTGCTGAGGCTGATTCTGCCCTCCTTCATCTTGCCCTCTCCCTCTACTCTGTCACACACACACACACACACAAACACACACACTTCTTTTTTTCTTTATCTTCCCTTTACTGAGACGTTCTCTCTCCTTCTCGTTTTTTACTCTTTTGTTTTTCCTACCGGGTTCTCTCTTTCAGTCTGTCGGATAAACTGGGTTCAGTTCTGTTGAGCAGCAACTGAGCGGGGTGTGTGTGTTGAATGTGTGTGCTTGTGTTTATATCTGTGTGTGTGTGTGTGTGTCTGTGTGTGTGTGTGTGCATGCACAAGAGAAAAACGAGTTTTGCTTCCATAAGCATCTATCGATGTGTATCCTTGTGTGTGTACATAAATGTGCACTTGCGTTTGTATGTGTATGTGTATGTGTGTGTGTGTGTGTGTAAAGCTGTGTCTCTGATGACGCCTGTCAATGTATTTGAAAACATGCTACATATTGCATGACTCTGACATCATCCTCCTTCAGCTCCAGCCCTTTTTAATTTCCGTTTCCATGTCGAGCGTGTGTGTGTCTGTGTCTGTATGTGTGTGTGTGTGTGTGTGTGTGTGTGTGTGTGTGTGTGAGAAAGCAATGTATCTATTCCCAGCAAGCTCTTCTCCCCCGACATGACCATCACATGTAATCAGTAGAAGGGGGCACATCAGTTGTGTCAATCAGGCGCAAAAAAGGCAACAGTGGTGGGTTTTGAAGTAGGATCCCTGCAGAAAACTGCCCATTTTGCATTAGGCTTTAGGGCTTCCACTGCTGTGCTGGAGACAGCTTCACTGCACACTGTCTAGTTTCTTTTTTTTTTTTTTCACTGTCCTCATTGCAGTTGTTTTGCAACATACTGTAGGGTCAGGAAGAAAATAATTTGTATTGTCAGTGTCCTAAGGAAGCCTTTTTACTTATTTATTTATTTCGGCCTTTATGTAACCAGGCAGGTCAATTAAGAACAAATTTGTGTTTACAATGAGGCGAAAGTTACTGCAGCTACAACGAAAAAAAAAACAAAATGTCCATCTTAACGAGTCTCATTTTCAGTCTTAAGATCTTGTTTTCATTTAAAAGCAAGTGGAAATTTCTGCCGCAGGGGTGTCATGATCATTCCATTTGTTTCCAACGCAGTTTTGCTCGTTAGAGGAAATTATCTAGAAATGTGTTAACGAGGCAGGTATAATGCAGATCATTCAAGAAAATTATGCTTGATTCTGTGAAATCCTTGGAAGAAGTTGCATTGGAAATAGGTGAAATCATGTCATCTCATTTTTATGACTCAAAACTAGATTAGTTAGACATGTTAAGAGGGGTATTTTAATTCTTCAGTCCAGTAGAAGTGATAAAACACATAAAAACTTCCATCCCAAAAAAGTCAATCTTTCAGCGATTGAGAAAAGCAAAAGCCTCATTTTCTCCTTGATGCCCATGTATGCCCATGTTTTTTTTTTTCATTTTAAATTACATTACCCATGGTTTGGCTTGGCCCCGAGGTTTTGTGACATTCTCAAACAGGGAAGGCAATTGCAATTACAGTCTGAAACAGGTAGAATGGAGGATAAAAAAAAAATTCACATTACATCAGTGATGCAGTATGTGAAGAAGTATCTAACGGCACCAAAATGCTGCTGCGAAGAGCTTGATTTAGATTCCCATGCGACCGTTAAGGCAAATTATTCAGAACTACTGCACTGGAAGTTATTTGTTTTAAACAAAATTGTCACCCAGTGTAAAAACATTGCATATTATATCACTCCCGCTCCCTTAGGTGAATATGTTGGACAATATTTAGCTAATTTTGCCCAGTGGCTGTACCCCAGGAGACAGATGATAGCAATTAGCTTTCCTACAGCATATGCACAGGCTTGCATGGCTACCCGGGTACATTTTTAATGGTTGTTCTGGATGGTGTGTAGCTGAAAAATGCCTGTAATGGAAATGTACAGAAACAAAGGTTGGCTTGGTATTCCCCTGTTTGGTGGCTTCACAAGAGAGAGGGACAACAACGCCCTCCGGCTAACGTAACAGCAAGGAAAAACAGTCTGTCTGAAAGAGGTAGCCTATATTTTCAGTGATAAAATCCATCTGATACCTCCTGAAATGCACACACCGAGAACTTTTCAACTTTGAGTGTATTTTGCAGCAGCCATTACTCACAGAGTTAGCTGGGTGGCTATTCAGGCTAATGCAGATCCTGCTGAGAAGCTAAATGTTAGCATCTTCCCCGAGGGAGAGCCAACAGGCAAAGCTAGCTCACGGAAAAAAGAGGTAGGCTATGTACTTTCCGATATCCGGAACCACCTAGGGGAAATTGTTACAAAATTTAAAATGTTATATCTAAAGCTGAGATTAAATTTACTGCTGTTCAATAGAACCACCTTGGGGTAAGTGAAGCAATACAGTGCTAGCATCTTATATCTCCAAAAGTCAAGTTTTCTGGGAAAAACTGGGATTTTTGATGCCTGTTGCCAGTAACAATTGACAACATATTTTTCATTGTTTGACTTGGTCCTGGTTGTGAAACATTTTTCCTGTGTGAAAGAAAATGCCAGCTTTCAATAACGATAAAAAAATAATTAAAAAAAAGGCAATATTGGACATTTCTGTAGGACACAAAGAATAAGAGTATATGAAATGCTTTATGTTGGGTCACCTATCGCTTGAAGCAGCATTGAGAATGCAGCCAACGTTCTCAAGAAGGGACACAGATGAAATGGAAATCCTGTTCTCCCCGAGCTTCTACTTGTTTTGCGTCATTACAAAGGAAAACAAAATATCATAGCCGCACATCCCCCGCCACTAACCAAAACTGACACCCCATGCCACCTTACATCCTCGCCTCCGTCACTAGGGAGAAAACTCACACTTTTTTTCCCAGCACATTTGGTACAAGGGCCTTTTTATCTTACAGCACAAAAGAAAAAAAAATCCTGCAGGCGATCTGTCTGTGGTGGCTTGTTGTGGGGTTTTTTTTTTAGCACGATTCCTTCTACTCGCTCAAATGTCACCCAATCAAGTCCAGTTATTCACAGCTTTTTCATTAGCAGACAGAAAAAAAAGAGAGAGAGTGAAAAACGGAAAATCCCCTCCAGGGTTGTTTGTCTTTGTGATTCCAAAACTAGCGGCAGCCCAAGTTTGGAATTACAACCACCAGTGAAAGCTTGGATGTTAATTAAAGAATGCAAATTTCATGTTTCTGGTCCAAGGCTGACACACACTGAAGGCCCAGAGGTCCATGAGAGAGAACGCGCGTGTACACACACACATACACCAAAAGGCAGTCTTGTAGGCTTATACCCATGCAAAGAAATGCACACACACACACCCACACACACACACAACTGAAGGCCCTAATCAGTCTCTCTCATCCCCTTTGTTCTAAAAGATACAGATAAGGCAGTCGGCGAAGCAAATGACCTTATGGGGGGAAAACTCAGGAAGCTGATTATACAGAAGTTACATGTTCATAAATGTGTTTACCAATATGCAAAGAGAAGGCATAAACTGGGTCAGAACTTTCGGGAAAGTTTGCGAAGACGGAACATAGGCTGCATACGAACACACAGCTTGGGTGGTATCTCAACACCCACGCGGGAAAGAAGACGTACGCAAGCTCCCACTTATATTTTTTACGGGGAGCTCCATAGGTAGTTGGACCCTGACTGCACTGTATATTGAATTTTGTATTTCTTTTCTCAATGTGGTTTACTTCCAAATGAGCTGCTTTAGTTTGAGGGGATTTTCAGGTGTGTCAAATGAACAGATAAAGAATTACAGCCTCCTTTGGTGCCTAGTCCACTTTTTCAGGCTGCCAAAAGTATTTGAATATTATAAAATATGTAACAATTATATTGATAGGGTGTCGTTTTTCATAAATTCACCTATTCCCCCCCCCAGGGATTAATAAAGTTAATAAAGTATCTTTCTCTTGAAGTTGTTAAAAATTCAACTACAGCTGGAGGTTGTAGTTATTCACCTGTTCCTTTGATATCCTCGGAAATACCCTCAAATTAAAGCAGAAAGCCGGTGTGTTAACCTGATAGTCATACTGTCATTTCACATCCAAAGGGGAGCTAAAACATCCACCAATGTGACTGTCCAAATTTGGGTTCAACCGATATGGGGTTTTGAAGGCAGATACTGATATAGATATTTTTAGACTGCAATCGGCAATTTTGTGCTGATATTCAACATCTTTAAATTTGACCATTTTCATGCCTAAAAATGACAAGTATTCAGTGTTTCTTCCAGAATTTAATTCTGAAATTCAGACCACCATGGGACACTAAAACTCTCTATTGAAACCCAGACTAATGAAATTCTCTTAGGGTTAGTGGCTCTTTAAGGCAGAGTGACCCACCACACCTATTGAATGGTAGGGATACATGCATGAAGACCTTTACATGAAGAAATAATTATTGATCAGTTAATTTAATGAATAAAATGTGCACAAACATCATTGCAGGTGTTATATGTAGCAGTGGTCAGGGAGGAACCTAACTTATATCGACAGTGGATATCCGATATTTAATAAAAAGGCCAGTATAATAACCTATATATTTGGTCTATCCCTTGTCCAAATACCCATGGAGCTGACAGTATATGCACTCTAAGCCACACACACACACACACACACACACACACACGCACACACACACACACACACACACACATACACACACACACACACTTCAAAGTAGCTACAGTACATGAATATTACATATGACAAAAGCACAGTAGCTGATATCAGCAGGGGGCCACTTTATATGACTTGGTCTTTGAACCCCTTCCAGTGACTGAGCATGTTCTCTCTCTCTCTCTCTCTCTCTCTCTCTCTCTCTCTCTCTCTCTCTCTCTCTCACACACACACACACACACACACACACACACACACATGCACACACACACAAGCTCTTGACAGCTCTGAAACCATATGAGTCGGCTCTTTGGCATGAGGCATGATCGCTTTGGCATGTGACACGAAAAACTGCGCATTGGTGCATTGCGGTGTGTGTGTGTGTCCACTGTAATGTCGACATGTTCTGTCACTTGATCGGAGTTCCTGTGGGTTATAGTGTGTGTGCGTGCCTGTGTGCCATATGCTTGTGTGTGTGTGAAGCGTTATACAGTACATTTGAAATAGAAGCAGAAGTATTAGGATATACAGCCACCGCAACAGGTGTGCTTCATTTCCTTCTCCAGTCGTTTAAGGGCGTTATGAAGCGTGCAGTTTGAAGTTAAACTCTCCATATGCGGCGTCTTTCGGAAAGTAAATTTTGAGGAGAGACTCCTATGCATAGCTGCTAAATTCTTGGCAAACACCAAAGATTATTGCTTTTTTTTCCCCCACTCTAGCGTAAATTTGAAATGTAGTCGGAGCTCTGCTGTATGTGTGTTTGGTTCGGGGAAAGTGGTGAGATATTGCTGAGTTCTTGTAAGTATGCGTAGGCTCATTTTTGCTGTGCTTACATTTTTTTTTTTAGAGAAGTCAGAGCAAACTATATGCCGAGTCTGTGGAGATATAGTTTCATTATACTTGCATAATGAGTCAAAATGCATTTTCCCCCCAATGTAGTGTCTCTCTCTCTTTCTCTCTCTCCCTCTCTCTCTCAGTATGACATCAATCATACACACACACATACGCACACAAAAGCATGGACTAGGATGAATAAACATCAAGATGCATGCGTACACATGTTCATGCGTATCTAAAAATCCACATGAACATGCACATGCATACACACATTCAAGCTACATGTACTTTCACGCACAAACACACACACACACGACCAGACGCAACGCAACTTCACAAGCGCCGCAACAACGCTATTAATTCAGTAATAAAAGAAAACAAATTACCTCATCCACTTTGACAAGCTAATGTGTTCTGTTTCTCAGCTCTGTGCCCTGCAGCCCAGAGTTACAACACAATGCGCTCGCTCATTTTTCCAACAGAAATATTTCTCTATCAAAATGCTACAAACTTTTTCGGGCACAGCAAGCCTGTTGGCGGGATTGTTTAAAGGCGCAATCTGCACTTTGACAAAGAACAAAATGGCAGTCCCGCTGACTGAGAGCGGAGAGAGGGGTTTGGCGGAGGTGTCGCCAAAACCCGCTGTCAGAAGGCTGAATAGAACATGACATACGAACGGGAGCATTTATACATCTTCTGTATGTTGTTTTGTTTTTTTTCAATTTAATGGATGCATTTGAGAAGTTCAACCTGCTCTGACTACATGGGGATAATACTAATACTTTTTACCTCAGTGAAGGAAATTATGTTTTTGCCCCTGTTAGTTTGTCTGTCTGTCTGTCTTAAGCGATTTCCATGAAATTCGGTGCATAGATAGGCCTTGGACCAAGGAACAATTGTCCAGACTTTGATGTTGATACAGATCTGGGGTTTCCACCATTAGACAATTTTCGTTTTTTAGCCGTATCTATGAATCTAACAGAGATAAAGACTTGATTGCAGATCTTAGTGTATGTTTGCAGGGTCAAGAAATCAAATTAACCTATAATGTAAGTGATAAGAAGGATGTCTTTTGGTGTAACAGCAAGCTGAATTGTTCAGTGTTGGTGGATGTTTGTGCTGTCCGAGTGCCTTCTAGTTATGGTTTGTTTTTTTGGCCAAATTAGGCGCCAATGAGTGAGTGATGTTTGCCACATATGACACACACACACAATGAGCATCAAAAGATTTAAACAGCCCAAGGAAAGCATTCAAAAGTCTATCCTATCTGAATAGCCCTGATGCGGTAAACCCATCCATCTGGTAGTCCTAAAGCACTAAACATGATGTGCTGTGTAAGCCAGGCCCGGATGGATGTGTCTCTTCCACCATCTGACATGCACCTCATAAAACTGCTCCCTGTCAACAAAAACTCCATAACAACATGAAAAACGTGTCGGAATTCATTAATCATTTATGTACGATGGTTGTCGTCTAAACTTGAATAAACTGCTTGCATTGCACGGGTCGTTTCTCTGAGACCAACAGCAGAGCGCTCCACCGCAGTCCTCTCTGTCTGAATCAACCCAATGAGCATGAAGGACAGCAGGCCAAATTTAACTGTCTGTGAAGACAACATTCTGGGAATTTATGACCCTTGACCTTCACAGTGTCTCTCTGGGCAACGGCGCGCGGTGCTCCCGGTGTACGTGAAGGCGTTAATGACTCTTGACTCTACAGTTTGGCTTTGTCAGCCCGGCCAGCTGCGCATTAATCTTCATATCTGCGCGCTTGTATGTGGGCGCGCTTGCGTGTGTGTGTTTTACAGTGGGAGAGAGAGGGAGAGAGAGTGTGAATGTGTGTATGTCTGCGTCTTTAATCCTTGCCTGCTTAATTATAAATCTTTCCAACTGTCATGGGCTCCTTGCTCACATCCCAAGAGCCTCTGTTAATATTTCATGCCACTGTCTTGTCCCCCAAGCAACATGGCCGACCAGCAATTAGGCCCTTCTGCAGCCGGAGACCCTTTCAGGGGCGATTTGCTCTCGGCGGATATGTGGACCTGTTTACTAGGAGAGAAAGATTTTTTTTTTTCCTTTTACAAGGCTTCTGCAGCTACGGACTTAGGGAATATAGCCTGGGTTAGTTAAATGGTACAGTTCTGAACTACATAAATAAACTCAATAAAAATGGAAAGAAAAAAAATGAGGCTATGTCAACCACTACCTTGTAATTCAATGTAATATTTCTGGCAGAGAGTGGGGCAATTAAATGAAACCCACACACACACAGCACCCAATCATGCCCATTTGTAATGGATTATGTTCAATGCAGCCATTTTTGCGGGGGTCATCACGACTCAGCAGTGCGCCTGCCCTTTACCGACTTCGCGTTCTCGCGCGGATGAGACAGTTTAGAAACATGATTAATTCACCCTCATCTAACCACTCACTACGGCGTCAGATAGATTACTCGAACAGCAGGAGAGGTAGATGGAGGCAGAAAGACAGAGCGAGAATGATGAGAGAAAAATGAATATGACAGGGAGGGCCAGGGAGGAAGCACGGAAGTGAGAGAGAGCACGTCCGATGGAGAGACAGACAGAGACAGAGAGAGAGAGAGAGAGAGAGAGAAGGGAACTCGAGAGGAAGAGTGCGTAAACTGTATGCACACAAACACACCCGCACACAAACACACTGCACACAAACAATCCACGCAACTCTACCGTACTCTGCAAATCAATACTCATCTTCACCTGCTGGGCTCTCTAAACAAACTAAACTTCAATACGTTCCCCTGGCAAACAGGGAGCCCGGGCTGGGCTGTGCTGTGCCGGGGTCCCACGAGGAAGGACACCGCCAAGACAGCGCTGTGACCCCGCTGAGTCTAGAACGGCATGGATGTGACCTTTTAGCTTCTTCTGAGAGCTGGTGGCTCTTCCTTTATCCGACTGTCTGTCTGTCCGCCTCTCCCTCTCCCTCTTCCCCTCCCTCACGTCAGACAGCTATAGTGACCTTTATTTAAGTCGACATGCGGATGTAGTCGTCTGAAGCCTCGGGGGGGATGGCCCCCTTAGACCTCCTTTCCACCACCGCAACCACCACTCCCCCCCTCCACATTCCCCCAGACCAGAGTGTGACACATTACTCACCTCCCCCCAGTGCGCCCTATACACCCCTCCTGGAGCAGAGCGTAACTTCTTAGCCATATGATCTAGTTCTGTGGCCCTGCCATGAAACTTAATGGCCTAGAGGTAAGTTCTATTGAATCGGTCTTCACAGACACAGGCATGAACGCACGGATGCAAGCGCACACTCCCGAATGGGTTATATATGTCTGAACCACAAGGACATATGACGCATGTTCACGGTTCACATTTTACTTAATTGAGCTTCAGCATTGTAGGGGACATGCCATTACAACCATAACCAAGTCAAGTCAAGTCAAGACCAGGTCCAGTCCAAGGGGTCGAGACCAAGTCAAGACCGAATCCTAAACAAATCGATCGAAATCCAAGTCCAAAACGTAAATAAGCAATAAGCAGAGCAAATGCCTTTCTAAATCAAAAAGGATAATTAAGGAGTTTCTTCCTTTTCTCTGGATGAACAGAGATGTAGATTTGCCTGCAAAGAAGCTCTGTATTATACCCTTCAACATCCATCTAATCAGTGATTAGGATTTGAGTTTGAGGGCCATTGCATAGACAGGTTTCTGAAATACCTTGAATTGTTTGTAGCTTGAGAGGAAATAAGCTGAACATCAATAAAATTGCCAAGTTCAAATTCAAATGTATTGGCATGGACTCTTTTAATGGAACCCTATCTGAGAAGATTGTTGTTGTTATACTGTATGTCTTGGTACAGAATTATATAACTGTACTTACTGTAGGCTAGAGGATAATAACAGAGTGAAAAATGAAAGCTGTAAGCAAAATAGCCTTATATATCCTTATACATACTCTCATTGTGCTAACTTCCAGTGAGTGAAATAATAGTAAATTTACATTTTTGCAAATTTTTCTGGGAATCCCATGGAATTCCCTTAAGAGCCCCCGCTTCCCCAAGGAACCACTGCTCTACTGGCGTGGATGGACTGTTTGTGCAACTGCTTACATAGCACCAAACACATGAACACGAATTCCTCGCAGAATGAAATCAACGCTATTTTTTTTCAATAAACTTTTAGCAGTTTGTATTGTTTCATCATTATTTAAAAAATAAAAAAAGTCCTATTATGATTTACAATCCCCTTGTCTTTATGAGGGGGCTATAATGCAAATTCCTCAGATGTTGGCTTCATCATGTATGCTCACCACCCCCAGGTAGCAGGAATTAATGAGCATTTCTGTGCTGCACCTGAGCATCATCATGCAGCCTAGTGGAGCGGCCAATTTGTCTCCAATTGGCACTGCCCTCCTAGTTAGCTGCTAAACCCCCCAAGGCAGTGAGGGATTGTTTTCAGCGGTTAATTGACAAGATCCTGGTGGTATTCCACATACACACGCATTCGTGGGCGGCGTGCACAAGCGCACACACACACACGCACACAATCGAACGCACACAGACATACGGCTACATTCCATGCAGGGCTGCAACTTGATGCAGCCTTGTCAGACACAGCAGTACGACCTTCCTGCTGGGGTGATTTTTCTTTAAACCAGCCTATACCTTATTCATAGACTTAATTATACATATCTTTAAATATGCTTTTCCAATTACAGGCTATGTCAATACCCTAACAGTTCTTCCCGTGGACTGTGCCAAAGTGGTAACCTCAATGGCTTTTAATGGATGAATATTGAGTGTTGTTGTCTCATCAAAGCCTCAACTTTTCAGGAGTCAACAAAAATAAAAGTGTCTGCTTTTCACGGCAATAACCATACATTATTTTAATGACAGTTAATTTTGCAGGGAGTTAATAGGTGCTAGGGGTCATAAAAACCTTATGAGCTCTCTCTTTCTATATCTTCTAAAAGAAAAATCACCCAAAATTGGATTTACAAGGTTTTCACACGGCGACAGCGGTGAGTAAGTATCATCGAGTGGAGAGGAAGAGGAGAGAAGGCGAGAGGAAATGGCCCCGAACACAATGGGCTCGCCGTCTGCCTGTCGCCGTGTCTGTCTTTCGGTTTGTGGCGGAGTGACAAAGAGCCGGAGGGGAAAGTGATTCTGAGGCTCTGACTTTGCCAACAGGCAACTAATCCCCACACAAAGCTCAGCTGACCTAAAGCTGCCTGTCTGCAGCATACAGAACTCACACACGCAGACGTCGACATCCACACACATTCTGGTCTATCTTGCATGTGAGCACACACATGCACCGTTGCTCTGTTAATTGCTTTGTCTCACACAAACCTGAGGTCTTTCTCACTTAGCATTCATGTGCGTTCCTGTGTCCTCCATGGCACATTTGAAGTAAAACCAGCCAAAGTACGATTCCTGGAAGTTTACTTGCCAACCTTAAAAAATATCAAGGATACATCGAATGGTGACTTGACAGACGAGAACGAATGGAAAGCCCTGAGATTCAGTGTGAGAATGACGCATTACGACCTACCTGCACAAACAAACAGTGCTATTCAAATGTACAGAGAAACAGCTGTGAACACCGGTATGTCTTAATGATGGGATGAACTTAACGTCCATCTCAAACTGTAAAGATGCTTCTCTGTGCTGGTATTCTTCAGAATTTTGTTCTCTCCAACTTGGCAACAATATTCTCCACAAGGACAGAGGTATCGACCTGGCATTCTTGGTATTGACAATCACCTTTGATTACTCACTGGCAATTCTTTTGAAGACATTGTTGCTTTCTATCACTGATGAAAAATACGTTGTCTGGCGGATCTCAGTTCTAACCATGGTGCTGTACTTGAATATTACGTTTGATCCTGGACCTGTATTTTCCAGGGACACGACGGCCTTGCGAAGGACCGCGCAAGTAGGCACAAGGAGTCACAGGTAGAGAGCTCAAAATGACGGCTTGTATTTACCCAGAGGATGGTAACAAGAAAAAAATATGAGCGGAAAGGTAAAACAATAGACAATAAGGTTGTTGCAAAAGAAGTGTTCTTAAACTGAGGCCAACTAAACAGAACAGAATTCAAAATAGTGGAACACCATAGATACAAGAGAACTAAAATAACTGACCTGACAAGACTAACACACAGGAGGACATTTACACAGGCTGGCCAGACCAAGAAAGACACAAGGGAGAATAGACAAAACCTACCCATAACACTGTACCACATTTAGTTCAGTTGTAAGTACTTACCAAGAAAAGAGCAGCAAACCACTATCAAATGAAATAATACTTCTTTAATTTAAAATAACATCCCCATGGTTTATGGTACATTGGTAACTTCCAATAAAAAAACTCGCTGTACTTCAATCTTGTCTTGTCTTGACAGTCCGCATTAATATGACCAGATGGCTGCCAGCAGCAGTGGTAACTTCGTTCTCATACAACCTTTCGTATGATATCTTACACAGAGTTATGCATCCTTGATTAGTACTATACCTATAAATGGCCTGATTCATCCTATATCTACGCATGGGCAGCCGCATAACTTATCACTGTGCTAAAACCACTTCAGTCAAGGTTAGAGTTCTTGAAGTTGAAGTTGAAGAGACGATTGGCACCACAATCATCTCTGTGTCTCTGGTGGATAGTTCTATCCATTGTGCAAGCTAATGCTGTAGCCTACAGTATGTTAAGTAACAGGTAAGTGAATACAAACGTAGCACACTGGACCAGGGCAGTCTGGTTGTCCAAGAGGCCGTCCCATAATGAAAAAGTCACAGGTTTGATACCCATAACTGTCGGTATGTTCACCTCTGAGAACCTGACCCCTCTGGTGAGATGTGTACATTCATGGTATTTGCATGACAATTGCAGGGAAGACAAGGACTGCATCACTTCCATTGATCTCACTGAAGCTTTTGTACACTGTTGTACACTGTTGACTGGGAAATCCTTTGGCCCAACATTTCTCAGCAGCTCTCTCTTTCTCTCTATCTCTCTCTCTGACACTTTCGTTCTCCACTTCACAGACATTATATCTGGGCAGATTACCTCATACAGTCCTCTCTAAGTCATCAGCACTCTAATAGTGCTGTTAACATTCCCGTCACACTCTAGATGACTGCTCGATGGAAGTAATTCCTTTCCCATGAAAAAAAATAGTAATTCTAAAATATTATTATCCTCTCCCCTCAGGTGACAAGAATCCTAAAATTTTCATTTCCGTTTGGAATATATGTGTGATTTAAAGCCAGGACCATAGTCCATCTTCCTGTGAAAACATTATTGAAGCACATTCATACATGATTGCGTTACTAGATAGAGGCGAGTTTGGAAGTTAGTGGAAGTTTCAGGACGTTACACTGGAGTCCCCACCCAGTCTCAAGCCCTTGAGTCCTGCGCCTGCCAACAAGATAGATGGCTGTGTCACCCATCAAGCCAATTCAAAAGTATACGGCTGAAGTAGACAAAGGTTTTTCTTTTTCTTTTTTTTTTCTTCCCAACCAGAGTAGCGAGTTTAACTGACTTCAACTCCGCCTGACTCACCCAACGAAACTCCTTCCACAAACCACTGGAGAGCCGGGCTTGACACTGTCTTCTGGACCAACAGGCACCAATTTCAAAGGTGTCATTCATACTAGCAAGGACTATAACTTCCTCAAAGGGTTGAGGCCTTTCCCATTCTTAAAGCCATGACCCCTGTTCCTACCAGGATGATAGATAGCCCCACTATTGATTGGGCCAATTCAAAAGCGTGCTCTGCAATAAGTCGACGGGTAGTATTTCTACCAGACGATTTTGTAGAGTTTAAACCTGCAATAAGCGATATAAGACCTTACAACCAGTCCTGAAAGTAATGTGTGCTATGTGGACATTTCATTGAGACATAATGATATAAACCAATATCCACACAGCAGCCAGCTGTGTTGCTGTTTTCACCTCTTTTCTAAAGCTTGTTGTCAAATTCCGCTCCGGAACGAAGCTCCTCTTGGCCCATTCAGTAGCTTTTCTTTTTTTTTTTAAAATAGCTTGTCTCCTCCCTTGCTGTTTAAAGCGGCGCTCACCCCCTCCCATCCCTGAAAAACAATTCTTGTAATGGCGGAATCGAACTTAAACTAGTAAACTTGCTACCTACCTCTTCACTTGTCATTGTGGGACATGTAACCTTCAGTGGGAGAAAGTTCTGTCAAAGTGAGACTGGTAACTGGTGAGACTTCTCTGTAGGTACGTTTAGCTTAGCTGTTAGCCTTTATGCGCAGTGCTTTGCAATGTATGACCTTAGTAGGCCTCCGTAGTGCAGTGGCTTTGCTGTGCTTTATTTACAAATGTGTCACGGTTTCTGTCACCCTCTAGTGGTCGGAAAACTTTGCTTACTTTGCAGCTTTAACCAAATTAGCTCTATTACACTTGTGCGCACGGGTGGACGTGCAAAAATATACACCAACATGCGCATGTGAATATATACACACACTCAAGCAGAAACACATATTCACCGACACAGGAATCCCCCCAGAGAGGTCCTGTGCACACAGTGTTTACTGCTCTCTTCAATTATTGATTAGTTGTTTTCCCTCTGTTATGAGAGGCCACCCTATACATACAGGGAGAAAGCCCCCCTCATAAAAACTGCAGCAGGACTCTTTCTCTCAGACCAGACCGCACTTTATTGACCTTGGCCTCCCTCCCTAAACAGGACACTTGCTTTCCTGGCACTGTCTCTCTCACTCGGTTGCCTATTTCTTTATCACTCTCTTGTTTCGTTCACACTCTCTCGCTCTCTTTCTCATTCTCTCGTCCTCTTTCTCATATTCTCTCCCTCTCCCGCCTTGCCAAACCTCTCTGGTCCGAGGCTGAAATTGGATCCGAGACTCTGCTCAGCAAAAACTCATATAAGCCAATGGTTAACACTAAATTATTAAGAATCATTTACAGTTGCAGGCATCAAAAATTCTCAGAGTACAGTATGACGCAAAAACCCTGGGCAACACCGGACCCGCGTTAGTACTGCAGAGGATTGCTGCAGTATTTCAAGCATGCAGAAAGTAAAGGCATGAAGTCTGTCTAGGGTAACAAGGTGATAGAGTGAGGAGGGATTTCGATACACATCTGCCCTGCTGAAGTGTCCTTGAGCAAGACATTGAACCAGCTCCGAGGCTGCTGCTCTGTAGCCGACCCTTCGCTCTGATCTCCTGGGGGGTGCAAGGAAAAAAGAGAATGTCGCTTTCCTCACATTATTATCACATTATTAACAAGATCCGCAATTTGTTGAACTTTGCCACCTTGAACCCAACCGACGAGCGCATTCTGACAGCATGTATATTTAATCCCAAATTCTGAGAAACGTTCAAGACTTTAACAATCACGTTCACATCCGCCGGTAGAGTATCTTGGCTTCCCAGCCACACAAGGATCTCAATTATGGTATACCGGCTGTGGCATAGCCGCTCCTGACGACAGAAGATAAAGCGCCGTAATGGAAATGCCATCCCGTTACAGAGGCAGGGGGCTCCGGTGTCGACGCGAAAACATAAACAAAGTCAATATTGAGGGGGCGAAAAAAACAAGACGCAGATAGAAAATTGTCAAACGGCAGTCGGACCTGGCAGCGGACGAAAAACTCTCATACGGCATGCAAAACAAGTTCAATGACGGGGTTGTTGTCTTGGTCGTGTGTGTGTGTGATTAAGAGAGGGAG
This sequence comes from Centroberyx gerrardi, assembly GCF_048128805.1. Taxonomy (NCBI): domain Eukaryota; kingdom Metazoa; phylum Chordata; class Actinopteri; order Beryciformes; family Berycidae; genus Centroberyx; species Centroberyx gerrardi. The sequence continues at coordinate 12,806,770 of NC_136017.1, read as the reverse complement.
AAAAAGAGTGTGAGTGAGAGAGAGAGAGGGGGAGAGAAAGAGTATGTGTGCTTCCTTCCATAGCCTTTTGTCAAAGGCGGTATAAAGAAAAGCGGCATGTGGTATCTACAAGGCTCCACACGCAATCCCAACTTGCCGACCTGTTCTGCTCCTGCTTTGATTTCAGCTTGAGAGGGAAGCAGAGAGCCTCTTGCTGAACAAGCCAAGCATCCACAGGCCTGGCTACGAGGTACACAGAAACAAAGTGAAAGCGCTTTGATACTTTTTTTTCTTCGCTCGTAATATATAGCAATAAAAAAAGCCCAAAAAAAGAAAAAGCCAAAAAAGAGATAAACTCGTACAAGTTCACAAGTGCGTTTGTACATTTTTTTTTTTTAAGCCCTGAAATGATTTTTTTGGGGGGTGTTACGCGTCAAAGCGTTTCCAGATTACCGCCCTTCGACGGCTGCATTAGCGGGCCTCCGCATTCCTTTCCGCGTTTTAGGAGAGACGAGGAGGAGGAGGAGGAGGAGGAGGTGCGGAGGGGAGAGGAGTGGGAGGGGGAGGGAGGGAGGGGGGGGGGGGGGGGGTGAACAGGAATCATTCTTGTCCCCCGGGAGTTAAGCTAGCTGTGAAAAAGATGAGAGAGAGACAGAGACAGAAGTGGAGAGAGGAAAAAGACTTGTAGACACGGGCGAGAGAGACACAGTATCCGAGAGGAAGGGAAAGAGAGGGAGACGGAGCACTTAGGGGCATACCCAACTTAGACATGGCCATCATGAATGATTAAAGGCCGATTTCCCATTCCGACCACCCCACCAATCTTTGCACAGTGTAATGGAAGCCAAAGCGGAACGAGCGCGGAGCATGGCATTTGCATCAAGCAATCACCAAAGAGATGTGTTTAAAGAAGGGAGGGTGGGGGGTGGAGGGAAGGAAGGAGGGAAGGAGGGGATGGTTGCAGGGAGAGGGTTTTTACTATTATGGTCTGTTTAAATGGGGGATATTACCTGTTTACCCAGCTGCCGAGGGCAACCAGCATTTTGTTTGAGGTCAGCCCACTAATATTCCTCCCACCGGTGGACTGTCTGGCAGTAGGGAAGGTTGTGATTCCGTCTTTATAATTCCATGGTGTGATCCGCCGGGAGAGGAGGGGTCGCGACCTCGGAGGCAGAGGTGGAAATTGCACCAGAGGCCCCAGCGAGGAGGCAGGAAGAAATGAAGGATGGAGCCGGGGAGGAGATGGAAAGGAAACTATAAAGACATACTGCTACATAAAGCACAAGGATTTGTGGCTCTGTGGTTTTCTGGGGGGCGTAAAAGTATATGGTTTCCAAGACTGATGTGACTGATTTTGTTGTGTGAGAACAGCCTAAAAGTTGGTGATAAGCGGTAATAAGCTGAGTTGAAGTAATAATCCGTGACATTTTCATTTTCTGTCGTTGATTGATATGACACAGTAGTGATTCAACCTAAACCCAGTTC